>NC_057831.1:13750000-15000000 GCF_910594005.1 Cervus elaphus
ATTAAAAGATTTTTTTACAAGGAAGCTGTATTTTACCTTGAAAATTTCTGCTAATATCAGCAAAATATTAGCTAAAGATATTTTCTTTAACACATCCTGCCTCTAGGGCAAAACTGGTAGCATGAAATGTGGTTTAATATTTAAGCTACTCTTTGTTCTACACCTCTAAGCACATTTTCTGTTTAGAACAGAGGAGATAAATCACATTTTTCTACATTGATTTAATAATACTCTGTGGTAGTAGTGAAAATAGCAAGAAAAATAGAAATTTTATTTTGACAGTATGGGTACACTTTGCTGTATGGAATACATGTGTCCTTGAAAAAGTTTCTGTAAGTTAAATTATTTTAAATGCACTCTGGAGTTCCCTGTTAAATTTTACTCTGTAAATAATTTTGCAGATAAGGAATCAATTAACTATATAAGTGAATGTTCATTTAGTTAAATGTTTGATAGTCTTTAATTTATGTTTTAAACTTTTTTTTTTAATAATGAAGTATAGAAAGTCCAGTATTTCTTTAAAAGGAATACATCCAAAAGATAACACAGGAAAAAGGGGTCATGGCAAAGTCTCTTTAGTTAGGGACGAAGCTTATTTTTTGATGGAAACTAACAAGAATTTACATACACTATAGATGAGAGTATAAAGAATGTTTTCAGAAGGAAACCACTTACGGTGAGACCTGCAGCCATGTGTTTTAGGAGACCAGGAAAATTGCCTTGGAGCAAGGCAATTCCAAGGATAAACAGCAGGCTCTGATGACCAGCAAAGACCATTCATAGGCATGAGTTTTTAAAATTATGTGATAAGTTATCCTTTTCCTTGTTTAGTAAAAGGAGACACGGGTGGAATAGTGGTAAAGAATCTGCCTGCCAGTGCAGTAGAGAGGGTTCAATCCCTGGGTCTGGAAGATTCTCTGCAGAAGGAAATGGCAACCCACTCCAGTATTCTTGCTTGTGAAATCTCATGGACAGAGGAGCCTGGTGGGCTGTAGTCTGTGGGGTCACTATAAGCACAGAATTCATTTAGCACATACCATCCTCTTTCTTCTGTTCTAAAAGTAATCTCCCAAGTAGATGTCCTTACTGAAAAGATAATTCCTTGATAAAATGAATGAGTGTTTCCATTCAACTGGCATTTAGATTTCTTTTTTTATTTACCAAGGCTAACTAATGCCTTGGTAAAATTAGTCCCATATTAATAATTAATCCTAGTAGAATAAGCTAGTTATTTTGAAACCGATTCATCTGGATTTCATCTATATATAAATTTATGTAACAGAAAGTGACAGCTGCTTCTTCTCCCACAATTATTATCCCCTGGAAATAATCATGTCTGAGGGTTTGGTGTGTATCTTACATTTTCTTTATCTCTCTCAGTGAATACATACACATGTATACTTATTCATTCACTCATTCAAAAAAATACTTACTGAGATCCTATTATGAACCAAGTATTATTTTAGGTGGTGGAGATACAGCAATGAATAGTCCCTGCCCTCATGGAACTTTAATACTTTTTATTGTAAACAGATAATAATGCAGTAAGATATTCTTCTGTAGGCAGATGTTCTTGCACTCACTCAGCAGTACATCATATGCACTTACCCATGTCAGTGCTTAGAGCCACACATGTTCTTTTATTTTTTCTTTTTCATTTATAGTCTTGAAGCAATCTGTGCTCACCATCTAGACATTTTCACTTTTCCAGTCATGTCTCAGCTTACAAAAATCTGGCCTTCTTCCCACACCATTCTATTAAAATATTATTTAACAGGTCACACACGCTCATGAAATCCAGTGACCCTGCTCAATTCCCACCTTCTTTGGCTCTTTCACAGTATGGAATGCTATGACTCTGTTAAATAGGTGATTCTAACTCCCCTCTGCTACTCTAGTTCACCCCGTAGCTGTTTCATCTCAGACTTTCCCTGGTGCTCCTTGCTTTAATTCTAAATGTTGGTATTTCCTCGGCTCTCAGTCTCTATTCTGTCCTTAGATGGTGTCACGTGCTGTGGTGAATTCACGTATGACCTATATGCTGCTGCTGCTGCTAAGTCACTTCAGTCGTGTCCGAATCTGTGCGACCCTACAGATGGCAGCCCACAAGGCTCCCCGGTCCCTGGGATTCTCCAGGCAAGAACACTGGAGCGGGTTGCCATTTCCTTCTCCAATGCATGAAAGTGAAAAGTGAAAGTGAAAGTGAAGTCGTGTCCGATTCTTTGCAACCCCATGGACTGCAGCCCACCAGGCTCCTCCGTCCATGGGATTTTCCAGGCAAGAGCACTGGAGTGGGGTGCCATTGCCTTCTCTGACCTATATGCTAATGAGTCTCAAATCTCTGTTGTTTCATCCTATAAACTTCCAGATGGTATCTTATAGGTGCCTCCAATGTGATGCAGAGCAGGATTCACCATCTTGCCACTCATTCCTGCTCCTCTTCAAGGATTTCTTAGTGCAAGAAGCTTCTTTTCCCTCAGCCACCCTGATCAGACATTCTGGACTCATTCTCAACATTTCTCTCTCCCATGCTTCTCACATATGGCCTGTAACCCTATTAAAAGTCCCTCTTTAAAATCGCTAATCTTCTTCTCTCATTCTTTCTGTTACCCATCTTCGCTTTGACTATCAACTTTTATCTCTTAGATTAGTGCAAATCCCCTTGCTTAAGTCCTGTTCCATTCCAATGCATTCTTCACACTACAACCAGAGTGCTTTTTATAATGCAAAACTCATTATTATGTTATTCTCTTTTCAGAAACATTTCTCTGGGTTCCTGTGAGCACTCCATTAAGTACTAAAGCCTTCGCAGAGCTGGAGGCTGTAGAACCACTCTCTGGAATTCGGAACCTACTTGTCTATATACCCTCATCTCCTGCCAATTTATGTCTGAATCTGTGTTCTCAGAGGGCCAAACTCTCTCCCTTTTTGTATTTGAACATCATGCTTCTCCTGCTGAAACTCTCTCTTTGCCTCCCTTTCAGCCCTTTACCTGGATGGCTCCTCCTCCCTCAAGAATCATGAGTCATGTTCCTTTGTGAAACTGCTTTTGTCCATGTTGTTGCATTTTAAATATCTGTCCTTCTCCCAAATTCACCCAGATACTCCTATGATTACACTCAGATCTAACATGGCCCCTTCTTGGAGCACTCCCTGACCCTGCTGTGAGTACCCAGAGAATGCTGTGGTTGTCTGTTGTAGCTTTTACTCCAGCCGTGATCATTGTTATATGTATCTTATGTAGACTGAGTTCCTTGAGAGCAGGACCCATCTTACTCAACTTTGTCATCCCCAGAACCAGCAATGTCTGACTCATGGGTAGAAGAGTGGTAAATAAGTAATTCATCTAAACTATGCTGAGTTTTCATCTCATAAACAAGAAGATGTTTGTCCATGAGATGAAGAACAAGGCATAGACTTGGTATGACACCCCTCCCCCACCATCACCCTCCACCTAAAGATGCAAGTACTAAACAATGAAATTAACGCCTATAAATAGTTACACTCTTTGAGACAAAAGAAAGGATGTCACTTGGAAGGAATTTCAGAATATGGAAAATAAGTTGTATATTTCTAACATACATATCTGTGTGACATTTGATTCATAAACTGTGATCAGTTGTACTGTCTCCTTCCCTTCGATTTCTTACTACACTACTGGCTGCTTTTGTACCCTATAATCATCCTGGACTTTAGAATCTTCATGAAACTATTAGGATTCATTTCTTTCATCATTGTATTTGTACTTATAAGGCTACATTAAATGTGTAACTGGATTAAAATAATAATACTGGATTATTTTAAAATTAAGACATTTTCTAGAAAAGAGAATTCAAAAATTACTGCCACTGCCAGCACTCAATAACATAAATTAATATTTTTAAAAATTACAAAACTCTTCATGTATTCTAATTCCATGCTGAAAGGTCCACATAGCTCTTTTCTTTTAAGTTGGTGGAAAGTGAGAATCGTGGTTGTAGATTTAAGGAGATTTGGCATCAACTCTAGTTTTACTATTGTTCATATGAAATTTTCTTCACATGGTAGCCAGATGGAGACAAAAAAAGTCCACTAAATTTCAAAATTAGTTTATTTTTTAGCAAACATGATTACAGTGTGTATTCAGAATATATTATGTGAAAAACCTATCTTTTAATCTAACTTTATATTGTTCAAAAGAAGTTAAATATATATTGATACATTGTGGAAACTTCTTTGTCAGTTGTCTGTACATAATATAAACTTGGTTTTGTAAAGCTGCTTTGAGCTTATATGGAATTCTTTATGGAAATGCTAAGCTGTAGTCCTTGACCCATGAATTTTTCTAGAAGGACCCTTAAGTGTCACTTAGTACTTCTTTTCCAGTTCAGGTGTGCCTTTTATAGAATCTTTGGTAGATTTTTTTGGTGTTTGTTTCTTTTCTTTCTTAGAATTTTTTTTTTTTCTGCTTTGGGTTGAAATCTGCCTCCTTGTACTGTTTGTTATCCATTAGTCCCAATTATATAGTACAGAAACAGAGACCAGATGGTCCATCTACCATTCCCCATGTTCTGAAAGCCACAAATCTAGAAGTCATTCTTGATTTTTCCTCCTTTGTCCTTCCATCACCCTTCCCTCACTGATTTAGCCCTAAAGTTCTAAGTCCAAAGCATACATTTGATCTATCCACTTCCATTTTTACTGCCACTAGATGGTAGTCCAGGCTACCATCATCTTTGACCCAAACTACTTCAGTAGCCTTAAAAAATCTGTGTTTTTGCTTTTCATCTGTCTACAATCTCCTTTCTATATCAGTGATCTGCAAATGTAGTCCTGACACCCTAGAGCAATGCGGGATAATTCATTAGAATGCAAGAAGAAATGCAAGAAATTCTATTTATATTTATTTTTACCTCATCTAATTTAATTTCTATTTTGTATACATTTCTATAATTATTATAATTAATAAAATAGTACAGTATATATACTTGAGCTCTTATTTATCTTTTTTGCTTTCTATTAAATTCATAGTCTGATAGATTCAGCTTTCCACAGTTATTTACATAGTAGTATGTAACTAACATGTAGGCGGTTGACTTTTTAAAATTAACATGTAATGCCTTTTGTTTACATTTTCTTACTTTTTAAAAATTTTGAAACCATCTTGTTTTTATAGAACATCTTCAAGTAGAGAACAACATAAATAGCTTTTTTTTCCTGAACCATTTGAGAGTTAATTGCCAACCTGATGCCCCATCATATCTAGCACTTTATTGTGTATGTCCTACAAAGATAGTTACCCATTATCCAAAACACAGCTATCAAGAACATGAAAACACTATTATTCACATTTAGTTTTCAGACTGCATTTAGGTTTTGCCAGTTCTCCAACCGTGTTCTTATTGTAAACATTCCAATTCAGAATCACCTATTTCATTTATTCATCATGACTCCTCAGTCTCTTTCAAACTGGAAGTTTCTTAGTCCTCGTTTGCCTTATATAATCTTGATACTTTTGAGAATTTTAGGCAAGTTATTTTGTAGAATGTCCCTCAGTTTGGTTTTGCCTGATGTTTACTGAGGATTAGATTCAGATTGTGTACTTTCGAGTAGAACACTGTAGAATCAATGCTATGTTCTTCTCACTGCATCTCATCTGCTGGCACAAGATGTTGATCTCTCCTGATTACTGATGATGTTAACTTTGATCATTTGATTAATGTGTTAATTGAGCACTTCCACTGTGTTTACTCTTTTCCATATATACAATTAATAAGTGTTTTGTGGGAAGGTACTTTTATATCACATTACATATCAAACTTTTCCTATTTGAATTCAGGGTTTCCTATCCTAGTCTGTGGGTGCAGTTTATTACTAACACTGTTTATTTTGATGCTTGCATTTTCCCAGAGTTGGCCCATTAAGACTCCCTTAATTCAGGATTCTACATATTTTTGATACATTCTTTTTCAGTCTTTAAGCCCTTCCTTAACTTTCTATGTATATTTTATTGTATTTGTTTCAACAACATTTCAGGTCACTTAGATTACTTTGAATCTTCATTATCCACTTTTAACTATTCCTCCTAGATAATAAACATGTCTTCTATTTCTTTATTCAAATGGTGGATAATAATAATCTGTGAGTTGAAGCCAAAGAAAGGGTCCAGTTGTGCTGTTTCAGAAACTACCTTCCAGACTAGGAATTCTCAGCCAGTTAGTTAATGTTGATCAATGTGCTATCTTGTAATTCTTTTGAACAATTATCTGATTGGCCTTCCAGTTGGTTGTTGCCAAGTCAATGTCACTGACAAGCCAAAAACTCTTATCAAGAACTCCCCTAGATCCCAGCCATCTCCTTCCTGAAAAAAGAAAAGATGTTAACATTCAGTGCTGTTCTCCATGACTGATGGTCCTGACTCCCCCCATTCCCAGGGTTCAGAGAACTCATACCTTCATCGCTAGTAGGATCTTTACTTACAACCGACTGAATATAACAGCTCTGGGAGTAGGGGGGAAACAAAGCAAAACAAAAACTTAATTCCTGGCACACATTATACACTCAATAATACTGCTTAACTAAGGAAATGAGTAAGTATTGAAGATTAATGCAGATAGATTAATCCAGGCTTTACATGGGTCTAACTGTAGCTGTGAGTATACACTAGAAAGTTTCCAAAGCCCAAAGTCTGGATTCCAGTACATAACTCAAAACTTACAGCTATAAAACTTAGGAAAGCCACTAAATTACTCTGAGTTTCAGCATCCTTTTATTGTTGTTGTTGTTAGATGGAATTAATAAATGGAACCCCCCTGCCTGTTCCACACAGTTGTGGAAACCAGAGAAGATCATGTTAATGAAAATTTTCTCTTTGCAATTAACTGATATGAAAGAATAAGATCATCCTCATTGTGAATATTCAGGGCTGTCATCCAGTTGATTTTCCATTATTTTATAAGGAAAGAATCAAGGGCAGACTTTTCAAATGCCTATCATTTTCCTGGGGCTTCCCAGGTGGCTCAGTGGTAAAGAATTCACCTGCTAAGCAGGAGACACAGGTTTGATCCTCAGTTGGGAAGGGCCCCTGGAGAAGGAAAGGGCAACCCACTCCAGTATTCTTGCCTGGGAAATCCCATGGACAGAGGAGCCTGGTGGGCTACAGCCCAGGGGTTTGCAAAAGAGTCAGACACAACTTAGCAACAAAACAACAACAAAATCATTTTCCTAAGCTATTTTCTTAATTCTCCTCCTTTTTAAAAAGAAAATGAAGCTAACTTGGCAGGACTTTTCTTTTTGACCCTACCTGATATGCTTTAAAGGAGAAGGCAATGGCAACCCACTCCAGTACTCTTGCCTGGAAAATCCCATGGACGGAGGAGCCTGGTGGGCTGCAATCCATGGAGTCTCTAGGAGTCGGACATGACTGAGCAACTTCACTTTCACTTTTCACTTTCATGCATTGGAGAAGGAAATGGCAGCCCACTCCAGTGTTCTTGCCTGGAGAATCCCAGGGATGGGGGAGCCTGGTGGGCTACCGTCTATGGGGTTGCACAGAGTCGGACACAACTGAAGCGACTTAGCAGCAGCAGCAGAACTTGCTTTAAAAGAAAAATGCTCAAAAATTATCTACTTAAAAATACATTCTCAAATTTTCTAGGATCAGCATAAGCCTCACTATTTGGTTTATAATTTTTTCCTATCTTTAATTAGAAAGTTAGATTAACTTCCCAAGACTGACAGTATCTTTCCTCTGCTCCTTGACTTTTTAAGAAGTGCTGGACTTAACTCTTGAGGAGACAGGAAAAGTATCCAGTTTAGCCTGTGTTGTTCAGGAATCCGTATCACAGCCTGGTGAAGCAGATTGGAGGAGGTGGGGGGATATCTCTGTATCGCTATTCTCCCATCTATAAAATGAATGTAAACAATCCTACTTCTCGCTGTTGTAACAAGGACTAAACACAATAAAGCATGTGAAAGATCTGTCAGTTATAAAACTTGAAAGACATATGTTAGTAACATGATTCAGAACTCTTAATAATAGTAAAAGCTATCATTTATTGAATGCACTCACCTTATCAGATTCTGTGCTCTCTTTCAGGGCTACAGCAATCCAATATGTATTATTATCCCTCTTTTACAGATGAAGAAATGGAGGATCAAGGGGGTTAAGTACTGCTTAAAGTCACACGGCTAATAAGCAGTTGAACAAATTCAAACCCTGATTTCTCTGACTCCCAAAACAAAACATACCCTTAACCCCTGCCTCTAATGGTGCATCAAACATCAATTTGGTCCCAGAGTCTTGAACTCATTTAAGATGGAGCTTCCCTAAAAGCTCTCTTCTGTTAGGAGCTGCTGCCAAACCTTTATATTGTTGATTCTGAATTTTCCAATATGAAAACCATTCTATGCTGGAGAAGACAGAAACCACACAGTTGATTAATAGCTCTGTACTCTCTTCTATGTCTGCCAACACTGTACCATCTTCTGAAAGCAGCAGACCTCTTTCCTACTCTTTTTTTTGTGTGAACATTTTCTGTATTTTACACTTTCCAAAAGCCTCAGTTCTCTTTGCCCTTAGTACTGGGTGCAAAAAAGTGCCCAGTTTTAATTAGAAAAACTTCAATTGGTTAGCTGGTCAATGAATTGAATAGATAGTCTGGCCAAGTACATTTTCTACATGAGACAATTATGTAGAAATCTTTCCCCATGTCCACAAATCCTTCCCCACAGTCTCACAACATACAGATTTCACCTTTTTAAATATCTTCAATGTTTATATTGATAGGTGTTATCAACTTGTCATGTGCTTATACAAAAATTAGTGGTTTTAGAAGTTAACGTTTTAGATCTTGAACTGGATCAGAAGCTATCAAGAGCAATAATATTTTATGAATTTAGGACTAAATTATATTTATTAAAACCTTGTTTCTTTGGAGTTCATTACTGTATTCATTGTGAACTTCAACAGCTAAATGATAAGCAGAGTAGACAGGGCCCATATGAATGCTGCCTGGACATTACTACAGCTTCTATAAACCTTCAGCCTGTTACTGCAGTTGACACTTTGAAAGAACTCACAGTTGCATTATACTATCATTTGAACATTTAAAAATAAACTAGTCAATCCAAGGCATATATAACATGTTGGACTTTAAGGTTCAATTAATTTTTTAAATTATTTTTTATCTCAATATAACTCTTTGTAATTTGATTCCAGGAATATTTTTATTTTTACACTAACCCTTTTTGCAAACTTCATTTTCTCAGAATGTCTATATTTCCTATTCAAAAATTGTTTTGAACTTATATAATAAACTATAGAATTAATCACTTTTAAGATGGCATGAACTAGTGGGCACATCTTGACCCAGTTGAAAATTCATACACTTATGTGATAATAACCATTCTCTGGGGGGATAAAAGCCCTTGGCAAATATCCTTGGGAAGAGAACAATGCCGGAAATCAACATACATTTAATTTTAATGTATAGAAAGGTTACATCGATTTCTTATACTAAATTGTAAGTGAATGTAATTTTCTTAAAAAGAGACAGTGGGAAGCATATGAAAGGATTCATTTCCTACTGTTTTTGGAAAAATGTAATCTTTCCTTAGCACTAGCTAAAACACTTTCTAAAATGGCTTTTCAACAACAATATATTGTGATTCAGAGATGTTCTGTTTCTCACTACAGAGATTTAACAGGTTTTGACAAACAGGAGGTTTTTACATAATTTTACATGTATTTTTAGTACTTTCAAACCAGCTTGAAATAAATTATTCAGAAAAATGATTTAGGAGCTAATGTGAGTTCTTTAGACCAAAAATAACAGTAGCAACAACAGCATATTACCAAACCAGACTTGAGTCCCCTCACCTGCGTGCAGTAAAGCTGATCTACTGATACTGAGTTGTGGTGAAGGAAAAAGTGTTTATTGCAGGGCCCCACGCAAGGAGTCCAGGCAGCTAATGCTCAAAAGACCCAAACTCCAAGATGAACATTCTTCTGATTGGTTGATGGTGATGTAATCAGGAATCAACATCTTCAACTTTCTGGTTCCAGCTGGTCTGGGTTCTTTGTGCTTGTGGTCAGCATATAGTTAACTTCTTCCACCTGGTAGGGATTTCAGAGTCTACAAAATAGCTAAAAGATAAAGCTCAGAATACTATTTATGGCCACTGAGGAGAAACTAAAGTTCTTTGACTTTGTTTAATGGCTAAGTTACAATTTTTTCATACTTGAATGTTTTCCTTTGTTTCTGCATTTTCTCACTTCTTTGATTAAATATATCCTTTGGACTTTGGGGAAGGCCTAGTAGGGTATAGTTTTCCTACAGATAAGAAGCAGGAGAGGACATGGAAGGGGGAGGGTGGTGGGGAGGGGGAGCATGGTCTGTCCTGAGAAGGCCCCATAGGATCCTTCTTGTTGTTATTTTTGAGTCACTAAGTCATGTCTGACAGCATATCAGGGCCTTTTCCAGTGAATGGGCTCTTCACATCAGGTGGCCAAAGTATTGGAGCTTCAGCTTCAGCATCAGTCCTTCCAGTGATATTCAGGGTTGATTTCCTTTAGGATTGACTGGTCTGATCTTCTTGCAATCCAAGGCATATGTCAAGAGTCTTCTCCAGCACCACAGTTCAAAAGCACCAATTCTTCGGTGCTCAGCCTTCTTGATGATCCAGCTCTCACATTCATATGTGACTACTGGAAAAACCATAACTTTGACTATATGGACCTTTGTTGGAAAAGTGATGTCTCTGCTTTTTAATATGCTGTCTGGATTGGTCATAGGTTTCCTTTCAAGAAGCAAGCATCTTTTAATTTCATGACTGCAGTCACTGTCCACAGTGATTTTTTGAGCCCAAGAAAATAAAGTCTGTAACTGTTTCCATTGCTTCCCCATCTATTAACCATGAAGTTATGGGACCAGATGCCATGATCTTAGTTTATTGAATGTTGTGTTTTAAGCCAGCCTTTTTGCTTTCTTCTTTCACCCTCATCAAAAGGTTCTTAGTGCCTCTTTGCCTTCTGCCATTTGAATAGTAATATTTGCATATCTGAGATTGTTGATATTTCTCTCTGCAATCTTGATTCCAGCTTTTAATTCATCCAGCCCGGCATTCTACATGATGCAGTCTGCACATAAGTTAAAGAAGCAGGGTGACAAGCCTTGTCATACTACTTTCCCAATTTTGAACCAGTCCGTTGTTCTATGTCCATGTCTAATTGTTGCTTCTTGACCTGCATATGGGTTTCTTAAGAGACAGGTCTGGTATTCTCATCTCTTTAAAAATTTCCCACAGTTTGTTCAGATGCACACAACCAAAGGCTTTAGTGTAGTCAATGAAGCAGATTTTTTTTTCTGAAATTCTCTTGCTTTTTCTATGAGCCAGTGGGTGTTGGCAATTTAATCTCTGGTTCCTCTGCCTTTTCTAAATCCACCTTGTATATCTAGAAATTCTCCATTCATGTACTGCTGAAGCCCAGCTTGAAAAATTTTGAGCATTGCCTTACTGGTATGTGAAATGAGCTCAACTGTATGGTAGGATCCACAGAATCCTGCTTGGTTACAAACACTCTGAAACTTACATTCTTTCTTTTATCACATTAGTTTGGTGAATCATATAATTATTCAAATGATTAAAGTTTGTTTAAATTAATTCTGTTATAAGAACTTTAAAAAGACTTTGAAATAAGTAATGAAATCTTAGTTTCAAAAGTACTGATTTAAAGTGAAAATTCATTTCAAATATTAAATGTGTAGCTAATTATGGCAGGACTTTTGGGTCAACAGGAGAAATACTGAATTGATCAATTTTATTTGCAGTAGCATTTATCATCATAGAAACATTATTTAATAGAAGAATCATTGTTTTCTGTGGAATCTCTCTTTTATCCTGCACTGACACATTTTTTTACTCTTTTGTTAGGTATCAGATACACACCGGACTTCAACATTCTATCATAAGACCTACCCAGCCCAACTGCTTACCTCTGGACAATGCAACCCTACCTCAGAAGCTGAAGGAGGTTGGATATTCAACACATATGGTTGGAAAATGGCACTTGGGTTTTTATAGAAAAGAATGTATGCCCACCAAGAGAGGATTTGATACCTTTTTTGGTTCCCTCTTGGGAAGTGGCGATTACTATACACACTACAAATGTGACAGTCCTGGGATGTGTGGCTATGACTTGTACGAAAATGACAATGCTGCCTGGGACTACGACAATGGCATATACTCCACACAGATGTACACTCAGAGAGTGCAGCAAATCTTAGCTTCCCATGACCCCAGAAAGCCTATATTTTTATACATTGCCTACCAAGCTGTGCACTCTCCACTGCAAGCCCCTGGGAGGTATTTTGAACACTACAGGTCCATTGTCAACATAAACCGACGCAGGTATGCTGCCATGCTTTCCTGCCTAGATGAAGCAATTAATAATGTGACCCTGGCTCTCAAGACATACGGTTTCTACAACAACAGCATTATCATATACTCTTCAGATAACGGTGGTCAGCCCACAGCAGGAGGAAGCAACTGGCCCCTCAGAGGGAGCAAAGGAACCTATTGGGAGGGAGGGATCCGGGCTGTTGGCTTCGTGCACAGCCCGCTCCTGAAGAACAAGGGCAGCGTGTGTAAGGAGCTTGTGCACATCACGGACTGGTACCCCACTCTGATTTCACTGGCTGAAGGGCAGATCGACGAGAGCATTCAGCTGGACGGCTATGACGTCTGGGAGACCATAAGCGAAGGCCTTCGTTCTCCCCGGGTGGACATCTTGCACAACATCGACCCCATTTATACCAAGGCGAAGAACGGCTCTTGGGCTGCAGGCTATGGGATCTGGAACACGGCCATTCAGTCCGCGATCAGGGTGCAGCACTGGAAGCTGCTCACAGGGAACCCGGGGTACAGTGACTGGGTGCCCCCTCAGTCCTTCAGCAACCTGGGCCCGAACCGATGGCACAACGAGCGCATTACCTTGTCAACCGGCAAGAGCGTGTGGCTGTTCAACATCACAGCCGACCCCTACGAGAGAGTGGACCTTTCCAGCCGGTATCCCGGGATCGTAAAGCAGCTCCTCCGCAGGCTCTCCCAGTTCAACAAAACCGCGGTGCCGGTCAGGTACCCCCCCAAAGACCCCAGAAGTAACCCTCGGCTCAACGGGGGAGTCTGGGGGCCATGGTATAAAGAGGAAAGCAAGCAAAAGAAGCCAAGCAAAAAGAAGGCTGAGAAAAAGCAGAGGAAAAGTAAGACGAAGAAGAAACAGCAGAAGGAACGCTCGTTTCCAAACTGCCATTCAGGGATTTCTCGTGGATAAGGACAAATTTTTTTCCTGTCTTCAGTTCAGTTCAGTTCAGTCCCTCAGTCGTGTCTGACTCTTTGCGACCCCATGAATCGCAGCACGCCAGGCCTCCCTGTCCATCACCAACTCCCGGTGCCTACTCAAACTCATGTCCATCGAGTCAGTGATGCCATCCAACCATCTCATCCTCTGTCGTCCCCTTCTCCTCCTGACTTCAATCTTGCCCAGCATCAGGGTCTTTTCCAATGGGTCAGTTCTTTGCATCAGGTGGCCACAATATTGGAGTTTCAGCTTCAGCATCAGTCCTTCCAATGAACACCCAGGACTGATCTCCTTCAGGATGGACTGGTTGGCTCTCCTTGCAGTTCAAGGGACTCTCAAGAGTCTTCTCCAACACCACAGTTCAAAAGCATCCGTTCTTCAGCACTCAGCTTTCTTTATAGTCCAACTTTCACATTCATACATACATGACTACTGGAAAAATCATAGCTTTGACTAGACGGACCTTTGTTGGATCCGTTGGATTTTTGTTGGATCTTTGTTGGATTTTTCCTCTCTGGTTAAACTTAAATCAGTGCTGAGTTTTTCACCAGTTTCTAGATGAACCAGCAAATTTGGCTCAATCGGATCCCTGCCATCAGCATCAGACAGTTTTCATATTGTGCTACCCCATGGAAATTGTGCTCCATGCCAAAGGTGCTGCTGTGGGGAGCCACACTTCAAGCAGAATGGAGATGTTTGTTTCTCTTGCTCCTTTATGAAAGGTGGTCAGTGAAGAGTTCAGCTGTCGTACTTCAGTCAGTTGACCAAACACTATGTTTTAAATTATAGCATTGACCTTTAACCAGCAATTGATGGACATGCCAATTTAATGGAACTTACAGGGTAGCATGATTAAAAACCACCTTTGATGAAGCCTAGTCAAAAGTTGCATCACCTCAAAGGCCTTGAAAAATGCTTTTTTCTTAGTGAATTTTTGTATTTCTATCACAGGACACTTGGGTTTTTTAAGTGAATTCTATTTCATACGTTGTTTCCTTTCCTGTGAAAAATAAGCTGTTTTTCTCACATGTGAACAGCTTGCACCTCACTTTATCATGCATGAGAGAATGGCAAATAAGAATGTTTCAGCACACTGCCAAAACATGAATGTAACTATTTTCTAAACACTTTAATAGAATGGTGTTTCAACACAAAGTACATAATTTATTTTTACAGAAAAAATATTAATTATTTTGTTTTCATAAAGTTATACAAATGAATTTTAATTATTTTATTTTATTTTCTACATACCATTAGAAGAATTTTATTTCATATTGTCAAGATTATCAAGCACTGTAATACTATAAATTAATAGTGTGTGAATTTATAGAATATAAAAATTAAAAAGTGATAAACATCATTGTTCAACCATTATTGTGAATGTAAGAAGATGAATATATTCCTTACAAATTGCTTGGAAATTCAGTGTTTGTATAGAATTGAGAGACAACTTTATTGTTTCTATCATAAACACTTTATTTATGTATCTTAATTATTAAAATGACATATTTTTAGCACCAGCAAATTGTGTGGCTTTTCTGATTTAATGTCTCTATAGAATTACATTTGTCATTTTAACAAACAAAAGTCTTTACAAATAGGCAAATGAAAGTACGATTTGCTAACAAACATAGTAACATAAAATGGATTTTGCAAATACGCAGTGTTTACACATGGCCACTGCAAGGAGAAGAGTGTTCTCTTGTTAATAAATAAGATTTATAATGACCTTACTTTTACACCAAGTGAACATGGCAGGAAGATACCGAGAAGTGAGAATATGGATCCTACCTAGAGTCGTTAAACATCTGGTTTGAAATTCACACATGCAGACATCATGAGGCAGATTACAGGAGCACGGTCTGTAGTGAAGTTTATCATGAGTGATCGGTGAGGACAAGTGGATGTGGTCCCCGTCAGCCCTGGAGTTCTCTTTAAGGTGCTTTCTCCTGACACTACCTGTAAGTCTCAAAGTGTTTACACTTGAAAAATCTAGAGTTAGAACTATGATGTGTGATATTACAACTGTGATAAAAGAAATTATGCACATTTCTTGTTTTTTTTCTTGAGATAACAGTGGAATATTTCTCAGCCATAAAAAATGAAATAATGCCATCTGCAACAACATGGACAAACCTAGAGATTGTCATACTGAGTGAAGTGCATTAGACAGAGAAAGACAAATATCATATCATATTGCTTACATATGGAATCTTAAAGCATGGTACAAATGAACTTATTACAAAACAGAAATAGAGTCACAAATGTAGGCAAAAAACTTAGGGTTACCAAGGGGGAAAGAGTGAGGGGAGGGGTAAATTGGAAGATTGGGATTGACATATATACACTACTATGTATAAGATAGATAAGCAGTGAGGGCCTACTGTATAGCAGAGGGAACTCTACTCAATACTTTGTAATGACCTATATGGGGGAAAAGATCTAAAAAAGAACAGATATATGTTTATGTATAATTGATTCACTTTGCTATACAGCAGAAACCAGCATAACTTTGTAATCAATTGTACTCTAATAAAAATCAAGTTAATAAAAAGAAATGTATGAGGTGATATTGTTGTTGTTTTAATGTTGCTAAATCATGTCTGACTCTTTGAGACCCCGTGGACTGTAGCCCGCCAGGCTCCTCTGTCCAAGGGATTTCCCAGGCAAGAATATTAGAGTTTCTTGCCATTCCTTCTCCATGGGCTCTTCCTGTGCCCAGGGATCAAACCTGTGCCTCTTGTGACTCCTGCATTGTCAGGCAGATTCTTTACCATGGAGCTGCCTGGAAAGCCCATGAGGTGGTATGGTCGGTTCAGTTCAGCCACTCAGTCGTGTCCAACTCTTTGTGACCCCATGGACTGCTGCACTCCAGGCCTCCCTGTCCATCACCAACTCCCGGAGCTTACTCAAACTCATGTCCATTAAGTCAGTGATGCCATCCAACCATCTCCTCCTCTGTCATCCCTTTCTTCTCCTGCCCTCATTCTTTCCCAGCATCAAGGTAATTTCAGATGAGTCAGTTCTTTGCATCAGGTGACCAAAGTATCGGAGTTTCAGCTTCAGCATCAGTCCTTCCAAAGAATATTCAGGATTGATTTCTTTTAGGATGGACTGGTTGGATCTCCTTGCTGTCCAAGAGACTCTCAAGGGACTCTCAAAGTGGTATGGTAGTATACTATTAAATGTGTTTATATCAGAATTCAAAGGACAGCTTCTGACAGTGTATGGAAATCTAGAAAATAATTGATAGACATACCAAAATTACTAAAATGGACAATAATACAACTTTTAAAATTTTTAATTTTTCATTACTAGAATACATATTTCCATTTCATTATGTAGAATAAAGTACTATTTCTTGAGTTTGTGCTTTGTCACTGTATATTTAAATGAGTCTTAAAAATCAAAGGCAGACTGTCAGTGTTTTCCTTTCTTAGTGGTACATAAATTAACGAGTTGTCTTAAATAGATGGCATCTTATAACATCAAAGATAGAGTTATTATTACATTAAAAAAGAGTTCTGAGAAAAAACAAGTTTGGGAAATGTGAAGTTAAACAAGGTTAAAGGGGTCAATTTATGCAGACTTTCTTACAGTTTTTAAAATCCTAGCTTGCCTTGTAAACCTCTAACAGAAGGCAATTTTTATATAATGTTTTCTAATTTACTTCGCCATAAAACCCTTGGCTATAGCAACTTACACAGGACTAGGCAAAGTATGAAACAGACTTTGGAAATTTTTAATGTAAGCATAGAATCTTCTAGAAGTCCCGAGCAAGATATAAAGGCGCACAGAGGCAAATTAGGATCATAAAAATTGCTCACATTTGAGCCCAGTGGGTATTATGTAATATGGTGGGATTTTAAATTCTCTATAAATGACCATACTTTCTCAATGAAAATAACCCACAGTTTTCTACCTGGAAATGATTTCAAGGATGTTCACTCTTTTTTTAACTAATTTTTACTGGAGTGTAGCTGCTTTAAAATGTTGTGGTAGGTTTCTACCCTACAGCAGTGAATCATCCACACATATCCCCTCCCTTTTGGACTTCGTTTTGGTTCAGGTCGCCACAGTGCATTAAATAGAATTCCCTGTGCTATACAGGATGTTCTCATTAGTTACCTGTTTTAACATAGGATCAATAGTGTGTGCATGTCAATCCCAGTCCCCCAATTCCTCCCACTCTGCCCTTTCCCCCTTGGTATCCACATATTCTTTATCATCTCTACCATTTTTCTGGATTCCACAAGTTCACTGTTTTTAAGAGAGCACCCATCCCCCACACGTGACTCTGGGCAGGCTGTGATGTAGAAGTCTATGTCTTGCCCTTAAGAAACTAAAATTTAATATAGCAGTCATGTATAAATAATGAACAGAAATGTTTCCAAAATGCTTCAGCAAATCACTGGGTGTTTCAGGATATCCAGGGAGAAAAATACTGTGCGCTTGACTTCTACGCCGTAAGCATTAAAACTATGTTCATATGGGGCATTTATTTTCAGGTGTCATTTTCCTGAACTCTGATTCTCAGATTGTATTTCTAGAGTTGCCTGTGGCTTTTCCAAGTGTAAATGGCACCTCTTTAAAACCTCTGATCCTTTTATTAGGATAACAAAGGAAACTCCTGTATTGAAATATAAGTATCCCCCTAGCTTTGTCAGAAAATAAATGGTGGGTGCGGCTTATGGGTCTTGTATAGGAAAGGCTCTAAATCATTTTATTCAAAAGAAAAAAACTCTGGTAAATTTCAATCATTGAAAGAATCCACACCAGGGCTAAGTCCTGTTTCATTTACATACTTTTCTCTCACTTTTCCCTTTTAAAAATCTGAAGAATAGAAGAGAAGCTGTCCCTTTGACAGTTGAATGAGTAGATAGTACATTGTAGCATTTGATATTCCAAGGTAAATGAATTTGGCATCAGGTTTAGTTTCTTAAGCATTTTATTCCTAGGATTCTTGGGTACGGACATTGTGAATTTGTCAGTAGCCATCAGAATGTGTGTTATTGGCAGGAATAAACTGGCTTGCTAAAAGTAGCAAACAAAATTCTTCTGTCAGAAGTTAATAACTTCATTGTTTCCTTTTAGTGAAATCACTTATTCATTCATGCAACAAGTATTTATTAAATCCTACTGCCTGCTTGTTAGGGAATATTCTTGGTGCTTGAGATTCATCAGTGAACAAAATGAATAAAAATTCTTATTGCTTGTGCAGGTGACTGTCTAGCCCAGCAATGCAGATAATAAACAATAAACATAACTAATAAGTAAATTACACTCTATATAAAGTAGTGTGAAAAAGAGTAGATCAGGATAGGGGGAGGAATTATTTAACACCAGGTTTATCCATCCATTTATTCAACACTTGGTAAGTGCCACATCTAATGATACACACTGGGATACGGTGACAAGCAACCCAGGACAGAGTCCTTGTCTTCAGGTCAGTTCAGTCAGTTCAGTTCAGTCGCTCAGTCATGTCCAACTCTCTGCGACCCCATGAATCGCAGCACGCCAGGCCTCCATGTCCATCACCAACTCCCAGAGTCCATTCAAACTCATGCCCATTGAGTCGGTGATGCCATCCAGCCATCTCATCCTCTGTCATCCCCTTCTCCTCCTGCCCCCAATCCCTCCCAGCATCAGGGTCTTTTCCAATGAGCCAACTCTTTGCATGAGGTGGCCAAAGTATTGGAGTTTCAGCTTCAGCATCAGTCCTTCCAATGAACACCCAGGACTGATCTCCTTTACGATGGACTGGTTGGATCTCCTTGCAGTCCAAGGGACTCTCAAGAGTCTTCCTCAACACCACAGTTCAAAAGCATCAGTTTTTCAGTGCTCAGCTTTCTTCACAGTCAAACTCTCACATCCATACATGACCACTGGAAAAACCATAGCCTTGACTAGATGGACCTTTGTTGGCAAAATAATGTCTCTGCTTTTTAATATGCTATCTAGGTTGGTCGTAACTTTCCTTCCAAGGAGTAAGTGTCTTTTAATTTCATGGCTGCAGTCACCATCTACAGTGATTTTGGAGCCCAAAAAAATAAAGTCTGACACTGTTTCTACTGTCTCCCCATCTATTTCCCATGAGGTGATGGGACCAAATGCCATGATCTTTGTTTTCTGAATGTTGAGCTTTAAACCAACTTTTTCACTCTCCTCTTTCACTTTCATCAAGAGGCTTTTTAGTTCCTCTTCACTTTCTGCCATAAGGGTAGTGTCATCTGCATATCTGAGGTTATTGATATTTCTCCCAGCAATCTTGATTCCAGCTTGTGCTTCCTCCAGTCCAGGGTTTCTCATGATGTACTCTGCATATAAGTTAAATAAGCAGGGTGACAATATACAGCCTTGACGTACTCCTTTTCCTATTTGGAACCAGTCTGTTGTTCCATGTCCAGTTCTAACTGTTGCTTCCTGACCTGCATACAGGTTTCTCAAGACCCACAGGTCAGGTGGTTTGTTATTCCCATCTCTTTCAGAATTTTCCACAGTTTATTGTGATCCACACAGTCGAAGGCTTTAGCATAGTCAATAAAGCAGAAATAGATGTTTTTCTGGAACTCTCTTGCTTTTTTGATGATCCAGCAGATGTTGGCAATTTGATCTCTGGTTCCTCTGTCTTTTCTAAAACCAGCTTGAACATCTGAAGTTCACGGTTCACGTATTGCTGAAGCCTGGCTTGGAGCATTTTGAGCATTACTTTGCTAGTGTGTGAGATGAGTGCAATTGTGCGGTAATTTGAGCATTCTTTGGGATTGCCTTTCTTAGGGATTGGAATGCAAACTGACCTTTTCCAGTCCTGTGGCCACTGCTGAGTTTTCCAAATATGCTGGCATACTGAGTGCAGCACTTTCACAGGATCATCTTTCAGGATGTGAAATAGCCCAACTGGAATTCCGTCACATCCACTAGATGTCTTCAGGTAGGGTATGTCTATTCTCCTGGGAGACACAGCCATCAGTCAAATAAAAAAACACCCTCCTCTCCTCCACTCTCTTCCCCTACTTGATCTTTCAGCATAGACTCATCACCCTTTAGTATATTTCATACTTTACTTACACATTTTATTGCTTCTCTAGCTCCTCCCACTAGATTATAAGCTTCTTTAGAAAAGTAGCTTATGTCTCCTCTCCTTCTGTATGGCCAGTATGTAAAACAATGCCTGGCTCCTAGTCAACATTCAGTATAGATCGGTTTTTTTGAGGGAATTGATAAAATAATCACAAAAATCCACGTGAACTACATTTGCTTGAGTTTCCACTTCCATTGTTGTGTAGGAATTTCACTGTTGAAAAACAGAACTAGTCATCCCTAATACTCTAATACCATTCCTCACAATAATAGCAATGATGTAAAATGCAAAAATGTCTAGCGTTAGAGAAAACTAACTTGATAATGTATAGTTACAGGAACACAATGATACAGCAAAAACCAAGCAAAAAATCACACAAAATTGAGAGTAAATTTTATCTTTATTATCTAACAGGGTAGGACATAATTATTGTAACACTACTTTGAATATAACAGAATACAGTAGTTTAAATGAGAGTTTTCAGAAAGGAGAAGTGGCAACTTAAAGTATGAATAATTTTTGTAGCAAGTCATAAAAGAGAAAATATAAATAGTGAATAAACCTTTGTTTCTTCATAGAATTATGAAGCAAAATGGACTATATCTCACATCCTTGGGTATCTTATTAAGAAACTCTCCAGTTTGGCAGGAGGAGAATTGTGCTTCTTTAAAGGTAAGATTTCTTAAGTATTTTATTGGTTGTAGCATCTCTGTGAAGTCCATTGATTCACTGATTAGATATGAAAATATGAAACACACAACAGCCAGTGTTGTCCTTGGGACTTAGGCAGACTTGAACACATTTCCTTACCTTTCCATTTTATATCTGTGATTAGAAATTTCCTTCCCCTCTCAAACTTTCTACAATCCTATACTATTCTTTTTCAATTGGGTTATGCAACTTTGAGTAAAATCAATCTTAAAAACTGAAAAGGTGTGAGAAAATAACAAATGCTCATTTAAAATATCTATGTACTCACTCTTTGCAGAAATCCTTTAGCTGTTAATCCTTAACTTTCTCCACTAATAAGTGGAATAAAGTGAAAGTGTTAGTCGCTCAGTGGTTTCTGACTCTTGAGCCCCATGAACCATACCCACCAGGCTCTTCTATCCATGGAATTTTCCAAGCAAGAATACTGGAGTGGGTTGCCATTCCCTTTTCCAGGGGATCTTCCTGACCCAGGGATTGAACCCCAGTCTCCCACACTGCAGGGTAGATTCTTTACCATCTGAGCCACCAGGGAAGCCTGTAGTATCTTATCTAATGAATCAAATAGAAATAAAATTTATCATTCAGAATAAACATCCAAAGACAATTTTCAACATGACATATTAATTTCTCTGGAAACAATACTTTAAGAATTAAAGTCTCTTCAGCCTTAAGAGTCGTGAATGACTGGGGAGTACTTTCAGCTGAAGATCTAAATTCTAAACAACTGTGGGAAAGAATGTTTTTATAACCAAGGTTACAAAAATAAAGCAAAACTTTGATTTTACTTAATTATCTGAAACTATCTTCTTGTGTCACCACCACCAGAACTTCCAGAGGCTCGTTTTCAACAAAAATGGTGGCAAAACTCGTTAGTCATAGACTCATTTTGTTTCGAATATGGTCCCACTAACATCCCTCTATTTTAAGGTTTTCCTGATTGGAATAATCCATCCCCTCTAGCACCTAGAAGGTAGGGAATTATCTCATATAACACCCACATTATCTACTACTCATTCAGACTTAACAGCAACAAAATGTAGCTGTTCAGACCAGGTCATCCCAAAACACGCCTCATTGGAATGTTAGTATTTTGACTTAAAGTCTCTTTAAAAGCAGCAGATCAAGCAGGACACTTTGATCTTCCTTTTTAATTCTGGAAAGGAGGAGACAAAAATCTCAGGTGAAAGGCATCTTCTCTGTATCAGCAGGAAAGAAGACATTCTTATCATGAGAGATGGGAAATTAAGGCTGCGAGAAATCTGTACAAATGAGCTTGTTAAACTAACCCTCATCTTCCTAGTCACATTTTCACAAATCACCACGCTAGTCCAAACCCCTTTGCCTTGTCCTGTCCTCACAGTTTACTATCCTTTGTCCAACCTAAGACATAAGCATCCAGCTCTAATTGCTTCTTTGGGTCTTCATTTTCCTGGGAATGTGCCCATGTATATATAAAAATAAAATATAGCCTTTGTATTAAATTTGTTTTTCTCCTCTTAAATTTTTGTTCAGAGCTGTAAGAGTTAACTTAGCATTTCAAAGGTTATAGTCACAGACACCAGGAAGCTATGATCTCCCTGCTGGAGGAGTTTGCAGTGACTGGGCAGGTGGGGAGGATAAGTGGAGAGGTTCTTCCCTCTTTTTTTTCTCAGACTCCCCACTTGCGTACTTCCCAGCACTGGACTGTGGCCGGACTGTTTCTTCCTGTCCTTTCACCTAGAACCATGGCTCCACATGTTACATTCTTGGTGCTTTTTATCATCCATCTCTGAGTCCCACACCCTTTCCTGCCCTGGAACTAGGCACATAGATGCCTGTGTCCAAAAGATTATTATCTGAATCCGTCCCATCCTGCGTTTCCTGGCATAAAGGGATGCATGTGTAGAGCTGCCCCCATCCTCTGGTGACAAGAAGCCCCGAGCACCACCCCTAAACCTTAAGGCAGCCAGTTATTGTTGCTAGGTTACGTCTGACTGTTTGCAACCCCATGGATTGTAGCCTGCCAGGTTCCTCCCTCCATGGGATTTTTCAGACAAGAATACTGGAGTGGCCGGCCATCTCCAGAGGATCTTCCTAACTCAGGGATCAACCCTGCATCTCCTGCATTGGCAGGCGGACTCTTTACCACTGAGCCACCTGGGAAGCCCTCCCTTGTCGGGAAGAGAGAGTAAAACCAAAAGCACCATTTGGATTGTTTGTTTCAATCCTACCTCCCAGTCCTTGGGCAGCAAATGTCTTTCAATCCTTTCAGCGTGCCGGCTACTGGTTTCTGTGGCCTTCTCTCAAATCCTGTCAGTCTATGGGGATCTGCTCCATCTCTCCCAGCAAATCACATTTCAAACAGGAACCCATCCTTGTCAGCAAAAGTGACAAATTTTTACTCCCTATATTTCTTCATTGTTATCCAGAAAGCAACCATGAAGCTTCCAGAGCAGAGATCAGTCGTTGTCATTTTCATTACTGACTATAGTGACTGCACCGGTTGCCGTCCTTCAGGTTACCAGATTCTGCGTCTCCCAAACTGCAGTTCTTAATGTTGCTAAACCCAGACTTGGGTCCACTCATCCTAAGTGCAGCAAAGCCAACCTACTGACACTGGGTTGTGGTGAAGAAAAGTATAATTTATCTGTAGGGCACCAAGAGAGCTCCAGAAAAACATCTATTTCTGCTTTATTGACTATGCCAAAGCCTTCGACTGTGAGGATCACAATAAACTGTGGAAAATTCTGAAAGAGATGGGAATAGCAGACCACCTTACCTGCCTCTTGAGAAACCTGTATGCAGGTCAGGAAGCAACAGTTAGAACTGGACAGGGAACAACAGACTGGTTCCAAATAAGAAAAGGAGCACATCAAGGCTGTCTATTGTCACCCTGCTTATTTAACTTATATGCAGAGTACATCATGAGAAACGCTGGGCTGGAAGAAGCACAAGCTGGAATCAAGATTGCCGGAAGAAATATCAATAACCTCAGATATGCAGATGACACCACCCTTATGGCAGAAAATGAAGAGGAACTAAAAAGCCTCTTGATGAAAGTGAAAGAGGAGAGTGAAAAGGTTGGCTTAAAGCTCAACATTCAAAAAACTAAGATCATGGCATCTGGTCGCATCACTTCATGGCAGATAGATGGGGAAACAGTGAAAACAGTGTCAGATTTTATTTTTTTGGGCTCCAAAATCACTGTAGATGGTGACTGCAGCCATGAAATTAAAAGACACTTACTCCTTGGAAGGAAAGTTATGACCAACCTAGATAGCATATTAAAAAGCAGAGACATTATTTTGCCAACAAAGGTCCGTCTAGTCAAGGCTATGGTTTTTCCAGTGGTCATGTATGGATGTGAGAGTTTGACTGTGAAGAAAGCTGAGCACTGAAAAACTGATGCTTTTGAACTGTGGTGTTGAGGAAGACTCTTGAGAGTCCCTTGGACTGCAAGGAGATCCAACCAGTCCATCGTAAAGGAGATCAGTCCTGGGTGTTCATTGGAAGGACTGATGCTGAAGCTGAAACTCCAATACTTTGGCCACCTCATGCGAAGAGTTGGCTCATTGGAAAAGACCCTGATGCTGGGAGGGATTGGGTGCAGGAGGAGAAGGGGACGACAGAGGATGAGATGGCTGGATGGCATCACAGACTCGATGGACATGAGTCTGAGTAAACTCCAGGAGTTGGTAATGGACAGGGAAGCCTGGCATGCTGCAATTCATGGGGTCGCAAAGAGTCGGACCCAACTGAGTGACTGAACTGAACTGAACTGAAGCAAGGAAAATGGGCAGTTCATGCTCAAAAGACCCAAACTCTAGACAATGGTTTTCAGGAGAGGGTTTTCAAAGGCAGTGTGAGGGAGGAGGCTGCAGGCTGCCTAATCGGCTTGTGCTCAATTCTAGGATTAGTTGACATCAAGGTGAAATTTCTAGCATTGTCAGTCTTCTGGTTTTAACTGAACTGGGGTCTACGTGATTTTGGTCAGCAGTTTTCATCTGGTGGGGATCTGGTTTCTGTAAAGACAGTTTAGGAATGCGTGTCAGACCTTTATCTATATCTCTGAGGAAGTAGGAGTTTGGTAACTCTGTGATGTGGCTGATTTCTAGTCCCACTTGGTACCAGTTTCCCAGCCCAGCAGCTAGTCTCTGTTTCCACATGTTTACATTCCTAATTATTAACTCTGGAACCAGCTTTTGAGACTCAGGGGAGGCCCCGAGACACTAAAGCAAAAGTTGTTTACATCAAAAGATGCGGACATAGGGGATTGTTTACAATTTGGTTAAGACCCTAAATAAACCCTTTCCTTATCTGCAGCTTCTTGCATTATTTTCTTTCGGTTGACAGTAGGAGTGTCTACTATGCACTTACCTTATGATGCAGCAACTCCACTCCTGGATATTTACCCCAAACTAGTGATCAAACCAATACATACCTAGCAAAGCATTTTGAACACTGTAGTATTTACTTAATATTGAACACAAAACAAAAAAGCCCTAATATAATCACTTGATATTTTAATCATTTTTCTACCATGTTAACCAACACGTGGAAATTTGTGGAACCTAAATAAACATCTTACCCATTACAGTTTATAGAGGGCTGCCACCAAGTGTCATGCCAACAGGGTTCCTTCAACTGGTTGAAGCCATATGTAACTAATTTTTAGTTATTTGAGTCAAATCCTTTAAAACTGGGCTTTCCTGGTGGCTCAGATGGTAAAGAATCTGCCTGCTATGCAAGAGACCTGGGTTCGGTCCCTGGGTCAGGAAGATCCCCCACTGGAGAAGGGAAGTGACACAATGTGAATGATTTATTGAATGTTGAAAGTGTTAGTCATTCAGTCATGTCCAACTCTTTACAACCCTATGGACTGTAGCCCACCAGGCTGCTCTGCCCATGGAATTCTCCAGAAAGGAATACTGGAGTGGGTAGCCATTCCCTTCTCCAGAGGATCTTGCCGACCCAGGGATTGATCCCAGGTCTTCTGCATCGCTGGCAGATTCTTTACTTTATATTGAATGGTAACTACAGTTAAATCTGTATATACATTTCACTCACAATTGATCTATGTCTAATCATCATAATTAAAATTCAATTCTAACCAAAATTGCTAATACATATAAACTGAAATAAAAAGACATGCAGACATGCAAATATGACTTTCTGATTGTATGTTGCACTACTGAGAAATCTAGAATACTCCTCCGATCTCTCCATATTGTTATCTCTGCAGTGACTACCCTTCTGTTTCTCTGCCCTGCCCCACTCCACCACAGCCCGTTTTCCTCTGCCTATTTGTCTGTCTCCTACTCCCCTTTGGCTCTCCTCTTTCTCATACTTTCCTAACCTTCCCCCCCTTTCAATAAATATAATATATTTAGTATCTCTAAAAAACTAAACAAACCCACTTGTTGAAATTTAATGTTAACTCCTGTTAGTTCTGAGCACCTATCTTTAAAGAAAGTCTTTGAGCAAATTTTCATGTTTAGGATAGTCTATTCCAAATTGCCATTTATGTTCCAACCTAATCTGAGAGTGGACAAGACTACTGATTGAAATTTGCATTTTTACCTACAGTCAAGGTAGTGATAATATTTCAACAAAGATAACTTTATTTACTAGTACCAGATTCACAACTATCTTTGTGTGTGTATTTCTATATTTAATTATAATCGTATAATGTTTGCTTGAATTATGGTTCCAGAACTAATTACAGCAATTACTGGCCATTAAATGAGGAAATGTGTTTGCAGCTCAAAAATTTGTCTTGTATTTCCTAGTGGAAAGGGCATATACTGACAGTTATATAAAATTATAACTAATTTTAAGTGGATTCACATTATTACCCTGCATAATAAAACAATAAGCAAGTCTCTGCTTTATAGATTATGAATTGTTAAATATTTGTATTATTTCTGTCTGCTTGCCTAAATTGCCAATACTTTTATATTTATGTTCAGTTTTGTAAGTAAAATTAATGTAAGATTTAAATAGTTATGAAGAAAAAGATGAATTACCATTTTTCTATTAAATTACATTAATTCTTTCCATCATGAAGTAGTCTATTAAATTATCTCCTATTCACTTTCAGAATTGATGCATTTGTCAATTACCTAACAGGTTGTGTTAAAGGATAGTTTCAGCAGAATATATTTTGAATTATTGTAAATTGTGACTAACACAATTTAAACAATTAACACAGTCTAAATTATGACTAACAATTTTAAAGAAACTGTAACTATTTCATGAGTTACCTAATCCTGCCTCCAAATTTCACCCAACCCTTCCTATTAAAAATGAAGTTATAGTTTCAATAAATTTCATATTATTAATACATTGTAATCCTCCTTTTCCCTCTAAACATCATTTGAATATTTTTTCTACCACAAATTATTTTGTTTCCCTTAAAATTCTAAATAAATGTTGGGATTTTTGTCAATATGGAAATATTCTAATTTCCTTATAATTCATACTAATTTACTTCATAATTTATTTGCTCTTTATATCATCTTTCTCTTTTGACATTTGTCTTTAAAATGTCTTTTTAAGCTGCCAGTCACTGAGCTGAACCATTTCATTAGTTGATTTTGATGTTGTCCATGCTCATGAAATACTGCCAAGTATATCCTTGAAGATTTTCCTTATCATTACGTGCCTTTTCTCTTACACTAAAAAAAAAAAATTGTGGACTATTTCCATGCAAGATATAAATTTCTGATATCTGACTTCTAGAGTCTATTATCTCCACTTGAAGAAGTGAAGAAACTTGAACAAATAGATTTCAGCTATTGTTCAAGTGTTTTATCCTTTTATCTTACATATGTACTACTGATATTCTTACTATTATTATTTAATATCTCTTTTTAAAACTTTGACGTATCCTTCAAGATTTGTGAAGGATATAAATAATGAGCAGTACAATTGAATTTGCCACACTAAAACCCTTCACCTAGTTCTCGCATTCACAATATGTGTCATCTTAAAAATTCTCCAGGAATCAAAAATTTAACCAGTGTTACTGAATGAGCTTTCTATAATTGTGTGTGAAAAGAGAGAAAATGCCTATTTCATAAAAACAGTAATAACTTCACTTTATTTATTTTCCTGCCTTTCTCCGAATCAGAAACCCAATCCTGATACATAAGTAGAAGAAAACTAGTTATCTGGAAGCTTCACATTACTGATATATATATCCTCTACAGAGGAAAAACAAGAAATGCAAAAATTTTATTACTCAGATCCAGGTCTTTAATTTTGTTTTTTTGCAAGATGAGAAACATGAGAAGTCTGTAGGAAAGCTGTGTTCTCTTAGACCATTTGGACAGGGCATGCATTCTTATTCATTAGGGTTACTAACAGAAAAAGGATTACTAGGAGGCATATCATTGCTAAACTATTATGAGAGACAGTTTAAACTCATTGGAACTCATAACTAGATTAAAATGTTTTAAAAACTGCATATATAGGACTAACAGACTGGAATAACCAACAAGAAACTTTTGGCTCAATATAAGCAAGAACTTTCTAGCAATTCATGCTGCTGTCAGTGCAGCATGGCAGACTCGAGAAACACTGTGTTTCCGTTATTAAAATAAATCTAACAGAAGTGAAACACTGCATGTGGGGGGTATTTCCTGACCTGGTGTGTTAATTAGAGTCACCCAGAGCCCAGACTGCTACAGTCGTTTGGGTCCAAAACCACCTTACACAGACCACCAGAAAAATGACCTCCCGCATTTCCCAGTCCAAGTTTCCTTCCCAGCAGTGATTCTAGTGAAGTGCTTATGTGTGTACATTATTTATTTTCCCTGACTTCAACTGAAATCAGTAGGAAAAAGAACAAGAGGTTTGGGCCATCCTCAGAAGCTTGTGAGCATACAACTTCTCACTCTGGGATATCATTCAAATCTTCAGTCTCATGACTTCATCGTTAGTTGATGGCGTACACCCATTCCAAACTCATTTCCAAACCTACCTCCAAGAAAGATAGGGCCACCTCTATTTGTAACTTACTTCGTGTTCATGTGGTTTTCTCATTATAATGTCTTTGCATAAGAAGACGCACCTGTTGCCAGGGCAACCTAAAAGCATCCTTTGTCTCCTTAAAACCTACGCTACCTGGACAAATTCCCTCTGTGTTCTTGGTTGGCCTCACTTCTGTGCTATTAAAATGCAAACATTCTGCAGTTTCCTTATTATTTTTGCTGTTTTTAACACAGTCTTGTCAATCTATACTCTTTTCTTTTGATTCGCTGATATTTTATTTTTATTGACTGGTTTGAATGCATTTCCCCATCTTGAAAACATGGTAGCTTTCCCATCTTTTGCATATGTCTGTGTCAAAATTTTTATCTTCATTAAAAAATAAAGAGGGATCAACTTTTGTATTTTAAAAGCCTATAGTTTATAAAATCTTCAGTGTATGTTTCAAGGAATTGAGGTTAATATATTGCATTTTTGCGCAAGCAGTGGAGCCATGTATGAGAATTACAACCACTTTTTAACTTTTTATTAAAAAAAGTTTTTGTTTCATCGCAGAATCATATCTCCTTTAACTTGCTTAACATGCTCAAATCAACTGTAATCATTTATTTCCCTTTTGACATTAAAATTGATATCCTGGCCCCTGGAAGCCCTCTCACAAACTAACCTCTTGTCTTCCTATACTACCTCAGATATTTCTGAAAGCATCTTAGTGTTTCCTACTGTTCATGGGGTTCTCAAGGCAAGAATACAGAAGTGGTTTGCCATTCCCTTCTGCAGTGGACCACATATTGTTAGAACTGTCCACCATGACCCGTCCATCTTGGGTGGCCCTACACAACACGGCTCATAGTTTCATTGAGTTAGACAAGGCTGTGATCCATGTGATCAGTTTGGTTTGATGGACATGAGTTGAGCAAGCTCCAGGAGTTGGCGATGGACAGGGAAGCCTGGGGTGCTACAGTCCATGGGGTCACAAAGAGTCAGACATGACTGAGCAACTGAACTGACTGAACTGATCTTAGTGTTTGGTAACATTTAAGATATGTCAAGCCTATTCTTATTTTTCCAATCCTAAGAGGTAGAATCATCTATGTTTCAGGAAGTTCTGGATTACATTTACAGACAAATAATATCAGAAACCGTAATGTTGACATTAAATCATACATTAGACTATTCCATGTGACTACAAGACGCAAGAAGTGACCCCAGAGGACCCAAGAAGTGTCTGCTTGCTTCATTAACACATATGGAATATTAAAAAGTATGTTCACAAATAACATAGTGAAGCATAATATTTGAGCTTATTCAAAATTATGAAAATGTTAAAAGGGCAAACATAGATTACAAAAGTGAAACTTTATAACAGTGTTTTTCTTAGCATGTTGAAACAAATCATATGCAACAGTAAAATTTTCTCAAAAAGAAGAGACAATCAGAAACAATAGTTCTTGTCAATAAAATGTCCTGCCCTTTCCTCTAATCTACTCAAGACTGAAGAATGCATCTTAAGAAATTTTAAAGTTAGTTCTTTTCTATAATGATAGGGCTTTTAAATTGGTAGTTTGGAAAAGAGGTCGAAGGACCTATTTTTTTCTTATGCATCTTAGCCAGTTAATTACTATAAAAGATCAATAAATAAGGGAACCATTTCATATATGTTTGTTTTTAATAATTAGAAGACATTTCCAAAATGAAGTTCTGATAGTATATCCTAAAGATATATTTCTTCCATAAAATGAAATTTTAAAAAATATTTATTTCCTTGGAGTGTGGCTTTGTGGATTTATGAAAAATATTGTTCTTTATTTTAACTGAATATGGAAATGATAGGGAAAGACCAGTCATTGCCAAATTTCATTTAGCCAACAGTCATTCATATAATGCAGATGTGTGTGATCAAGTCTCCTTAGAGAGCTTAATGTTGCATCAGAAGGCAAGAGTCAGCTTAGCTATGTTTCCAAGAGCTGTCATTTTTCCTAATTATATCAACTACAAGTGTGCTAAATTCATTCATAGATATATACTGAGCATCACATCAAAATCAAACTTCGTTCATCACACCTATTCTTTGCTTTTTAATTACTGAGAAGTTTATCAATGGGTAAGACTATTGTCATAGCTTTGAGTTAGGATTTCTTAATCTTTTTTCCCCCCTGAAGAAGTATAATGGCTTTGAAAGAGGTTAGGTGTGACAGAGATTTGAGTTTTTCTTGAAGGACCAAAGTCTGAAAATAACAGTTAGTATAAAATCATTAAGAATTTATGAAGAAATAAATATTAAATAAAAACAAACTCAATTGATCTTTGACCATCAGATGAGAAGGCAATGTCTTGAATCAACTTTTTATTTAATTATACCTTGGCTGAATATTCTAGGTAGAAAGAACTTGCCTTTTTCTATACTATTTGTAGAGACTAGATTAACATGTTTTACATAGCCAAACTTTTTACTATTGTATACTATACTAATATGATTAAGAATAGAGGGAATAGAAATGAGAATAGAAAATGAATTTTTTTCCAAGTGTTACATAGTTTAGGACTCAGAATAAGTCTCTTGGAAGAGTGAAATTGAATTTATAAAGGAAATTAGCACCCTAAAAGTTTCTCAGGTTGAGTAACTCTATATACTATTCATTCTGAACAATTCAGCAAACCACACAGCTTTCTTATCTATATTTACCTGTACAGACTTTACCTTCACTGTGTATTTCTAATGCTATTTATAGTTTGAAGTTATCAGCAGCTACTGTTGTCCATATTTTAAAATGTGTATTGTTTTACTACAAACATTAATTTTTAATACAGTACAGAGAACTAAATGATTGTCAATGATGTTTACAATCAGATTTATGGATAAGGCAATGTTTGTCAATGATGATAAGCTATGATGTTATAACATGGTGTTGGTAGACTACCACTGGAAAACTTTATTACTGTCCCAGAATTAATGCCTTAAGGTTCACAGTATAATGCCAAGTGAGGCAAGTATATTTTCCTATTTTCCTAGAATAAATGTCCAAATCCACATTATGTCAAGTAATATCAAATTCTAAAATCAAAAATCTATCAGCTGCAGAGTCAACCACTTTGAAGAGAGGATGGCTGAGATGCACTATTTCAGCTCAGTTGGAACCACCCAGCACCCCACCCCTCCACCTCCCTGTGGTCTCTGCACTATATAAAAAGAAGGAAGACTAGGATTCATCTTTTAAAGGAATCAGAGGTGATGAAGCCGTTTTCCATACTCCTCCAATTGGTGAGGAGGAGTATTTCACTTATTTTGTCCCATCCTACAATGTTGAGGATGCCAGAACCTTTACCCTTTCCCCTAAATTATGGCTGCTGATCATCTGTGGGAATATAAATGTTGTTACTTTCTCAAGGCCCTGTCTTCTGGAGACTGTTCTGTCCTACCCTTTCCTTCTGTGTTCTTTCTCATGCCCTTACGACAGATATCTCGACCGATACATCAGCCTCAGCAGGTGTTCTGTGTGCAGAACAAACTTCCTTATCTTCAAAGCCTTACTATATGACTCCCTTGTCCAAGAGGGAAACTCAATAAATATGTACTCAGGGTTTTCTCAGAGAGTTGCCCTTTTGCCAGCTCTCCTTGCGCTGTCTCTCATAATATTGTGTGGCTCTGAGAATTAATTCAGTGTGACTCCGCCACAATCATCCACCTTGTGAAATTTTCTAAGCTACCGAACCAGCAGGGTACTTGGTTTTCTCGACTTAAAACTGGTAAGAGAAGAGAAGAGCAAAAGACAAGATGAGGTGAGACAACTGCAAGGGACATAGCCTGTACTCCCACTGTGCGGTGTGGCAGAGATACCTGTTTCCCACAATTACTGGGGTGTAGGTTAGACACAGAGTTATTTTACAAGCACTCCCTAAGAGAAGTACAGGCTAGGATAGACGCCCCAGCCACACGAGGTAATGAAGCAAACTTCTCTTGGCTTTATTTACCTCTTTGAAATTCATTGGTTTTCCTGAATTTGGTATTGGTGTATCTGAAATGGTAATTATCTCTTCAAATGGTTTCTTTACACCATCTTTATATTTTATTATTCTGGAACTATCATTAGGAGCATGTGGGAACTCTTTCCTCTTTCTTCTCTTAAACATATTTTCATTTCCTTCTCTTTCTTTGCTGCACCCTGGGTTATTTCTTTGTGTCATTTTGTGATTCTTTTTTCAATTGTGTAGTGTAGTATTTTACCCATCAATCAGGTTTTTCAATCTAATTTTATATTTTAATTTTTAGAGCTTCTGTTTTGTTCTTTATCAACAGTAATTTGGTCTGTTTATGTTTTTGATTCATTCTTTTTCTTTAAGGAATTAAAAAATACTCATTTATTTATATTTTTCTGATTATCAGTGTTAGGCAGTTAGAATAGGAAAAAGGGGCTCAAAATGGTGGTGGCTGTAACACAAAGAAGGAGAAAAGTCTGCAAAAATGAAGCAAAAGAAAATCCATGGACTGGAGTGAGAATTTCAGGTGAAACAAACAAGCCTTCTGGGCTGGCCCAATTTGCACAGGGCAGGCTGAAGAGGGAGAGGAGACAAACATATAAAAGGGGAGAGCCAAGATGGATTGAAGCCTCCCCTTTGGGGTCAGCCTGCCCTCACGCCTCGAGGGTATACCATCCTTTGCTTGCCAAATAAAACTGAGCTGTAACTGACCTGTAACACTGATCCACCATTTCAAATCTTTGCTATGGCAAGACAGAACCAAGGAAATTACACGCTCCCCTGACATCTCAATATCTGCATGCTTTGCGAGTATGGTTCATAACATTCTGTTTCTGCTAACTTTGCTTATGGCTTATTTCTTCATGTTTTGAATGACATTTTATTAGGAAATGATATTCTTTGGAACTCAGAGAAATGTTTGAAAAATGTATTGTAAGTTCTTCCCCATAGAATATTTGCGTGTTCTTTTGCTGGGCTCTTGGGGTCACTACCAGTCCAGAATCACTTTGACTTAATTAGTGGCTTGGATTTTAAGTCATACAGAAGTATGAATATCCATGGTCTTGGGGTGATTTAGGGCAGAAGGAACCTTAGCTTGGTGTGTGAGAGTTACATAAAGGAGGTGGTTGAGGATATGGACTCAGGATCATTTGGTTTGCATATAAAAGGCATGCTGTCATGTAGTTTGCTGACTCTAGGAATTAGGTAGCTCTGGGCAGGGCAGTCTCTCCCAGATAAGCAAGGCCCCAAAATATTAAACTATCATAAAATAGTAAAAATCACATACATGGGCTAGACTGGCAAATACTCTCAACATCTTCCTCGGAAGCGGGATTTCTCCTCAAGTTCAGTCACTAAGGGTGCTGTCCTCGGGGAAGTGGGATCTCAGACTTTTGAAATTATCTCTGACCCAGACTTCTACGACACTTAGACCCATGCTTTGCCTCCAGCCTCCCTGGGTGCCTGGGACTTTAATATCCAGGCCCAGGGTTACTGACTATTGTTAGGTTCTCTCTAGACAAACAATGACTCCAGTGCTCATTTATTCTCTGGATTTGTGTTTTCTTGTCCCTTCTGCTCTCTGATGGTTTTCCTTCATTTACTACCACATTAGCAATGATTTTTAAAACATTTTTTTTAACACTTAACTAATTATTTCAGGCATTTGATGCTAGGAGTGTTTTTCATGCTCGACTAGTCAAACATTTTTTCTAAAATTAAAGTCTTAGATTTACACTGCAATGACTCTTTGCCTTCTGAAAGTTATTCTTAACAAATTCTGTTAAAAGCAAAGCAAAAAACCCTAAAATAGTATCTAATGAAACTTTAATCTTGAAACTTATTAGGGCTTTCAAACAATTTTATGCATTTTGAACAATTGCCACCAGCATATAAGCTACTTAGAAACTTTGACTGTTTTGTAATTACTATTTTCTCTAAGAAATTTAAAACTTTTCCTGTAGTTATATATGTTGCAATCTGAAATCTAATTTTAAAATGTGAGAACATCTGTCTTCCTTTTTCAATATTGGAACTGTTTTTGTAGGGATGTAAATATTTTAATATTTTCTCATTCACTGATCTTAGAATATAGAAGCTATTGCCCCTATCTTCTGAATACTCAATATCCTCTAAATGGGTGGTGAGAAAACATTTCAAAAGCCAAACAAAGAAAACTCAACATGCAGTAGACAAGAATATAAATGTGTAGGTTCATAAATTTTATTCAGAAAATAAAATTTGAATTGCATGATATATTGTCTGCAATTTAAATATCATATTAATTTTGCCACTGTTTTAATTTTTAAGTTCTGATAATACCAAAAAAACCCAAAATTGATAATACAGCTCAATTATTATAAAAACAACTATTCTTGATTGTTCTATAGAGCAGTTTGAATTTAATTTGTAGCCTCTCTCTTTGTTTAATATTTTATTTTTTTAATTTATTTAGCTGCACCAGGTCCTGGTTGCAGCACAAGGGATCTGATCTTGATCCTCCTTGCAGCACATGGGATCTTTTTTAGTTGTGGCATGTGAACTGTTAGTTGCAACACATGGTATCTAGTTCCCTGTGAAAGTGAAGAAAGTGAAGGTGTTAATCGTGCAGTCATGTCCAGCTCTTTGCAACCCCATGGACTGCAGCCTACCAGGTTCCTCTGTCCTTGGAATCCTCCAGGCAAGAATACTGGAGTGGTTGCCATTCCCTTCTCTAGGGGATCTTCCTGACCCAGGGATTGAACCTAGGTCTTCTACACTGAAGGGAGATTCTTTACTCTCTGTCAAACTTGGGGCCCCTGCATTGGAAACAGGGAGTCTTAACCACTGGACCACCAGATAAATTCCTCATTTTTTATTATAGTTAAACTAGCTAGATCCTTGTAAGAGTCAATGTGTTTTATGTTACCAACTAACATTGGGAATTCAAACAACTATTGTCACTAATTAATCATTATTTTAATTTTCTTAGGAATCAAGCCAGATCTGAGATCAGGAAGTTTGGGAAAGACCTGTTTAGCAAAAGGAATATGAACAAACACGTTTTGTATGTATTGACTATTCCAAAGTTATTTGCCAGTTAAGTTATCTACCTTGCAAGAAGCTTTCTAATATTTATGTCAAGATTAGCAGACAGAGGAAAGATGAAGGAAAAGTTCTGAATAAATAAATTTTCCTTTAATGAGAATTGACTCAATCTCAATAGCAAAGAAATACCATTTAAAACAAGGTATTTTTCAACTATCAGATTACCAAAGAAAACAGTGTATATTACCAGGGCTAGCCAAGGGGGAAGTGAAATCAATGTTTTATGCACTGCTAACTTATATATAAATTGCTATCAGCCACAGGAGGAAAAATTGACACTATGTATTATTAAAAATTTGTTTAAATGTGTACATACTTTAATCAACAAAACTTTCAGTACTTTTCCTAAAAAGTAAAAATGTATGTTAAAGATGTAGATACACAAATGTTTATCACAGTTTTGTTCATAATTCTGAATGTTTCTAACAAGAGTGAGACTCTATACTAAAAATATAGGCTAAAGAATTTGCATCGCTCTGCTCTTTCAGGAAGGACACACCTTCCGATGACTTAATGTGGGAGGTTATCTCCAACCCAGCACCTCTCTTATCTAAGGACTCCTCCTGCCAGCCTGCCTACAGCGTGGCTGGGTTTTCTGCCTGAACTAAAAATGACTTCTTTGGTTCATCACCTCAGTAGTGACTTAAAACTTACTATTAATAACTTGTATGATGTTTACTCCTGATTTTTATTCTAATTTATTTTCTTTATTTTTGTATTTTAGATTTTCTGCTTCTTATTTTTTAACTTAAAAACTTATTCCTACATTTTTAATAAATATAATTTAACTTCATTTTGTGGTCTTAAAAACCACTTTTAGTCTTAATAACCTTTTTCTTAACTTTTTAGTGTTTAGACCTAGCTTCTTTGACATCTATTTATTTTCAACTTTCATTTTCTTAATTTAATTGCTTTTTTCATATTTTAAAAATTATATTTGCCTTTATAAATTTTTTTACCTTAAAATTAAACCTTATTTCTATTTTTTTGTTTTAGGCTTCACCTATTTAAATGTCTGTTACTTCACTTATGATTTCACTTTAATTTCTTTTTCTATTCTGTTAAGCAATCATTCATCATTCCAGGCCATGAGGAGGTCCTGGTCCTGCCCACAGCTGACTCCTCAGCCCATCTGCATGTATAGGTAGGGCAGCTCTCTGTTCTTGCACCGTCCTTGCTGAACTCAGCTTGAACAAGAGAATGTCATTTCTCCTTGCCAGCTCTGCTGAAACTTAACTGGCAATACACTTGAAATGTAACTGGCAGTGTGTTGTAGAGGCGATCCAGTTCTTAACAAAGACTCATTTGAAAGAAACATGGTTGATTAAAGACTGCGTAAAAGTTGTATAATCTTCCCATGTCTCTCTAGGTGCTTCCATCAGAAAGTTGGTGCCTGAATTTTAGTGTTCCAGTCCCATCTAGATTGATCACACAAAATTACACTTTGGTGTGCTCTCATTGTTCTATTTTGAAGAATTGTATAAGAAATTGCCCTATGAAAGTGCTAATGCATCTACTGTGGAGAAGTTACTGGGAGCATAGTTCTTCTGGTGCAACTGTTTTTTTGTTGGTTTTTTTTGGTATGGCTATTGATATGATCAGCTTTATCTTATTGACCCTCTAAATTATGTAAATTTTTCTTTTTTGTTGGCTGCTAGAGAACACAGAGTCAAAATCATGGCCCACATCCAATGGGCACCCAGAATCTCTTGGCAAACATTTAACTACTCCCAGTTTCATTTTATTTCTCTCATTTCAATATTCCCTTTGTGGTGATTTTCTTATTTATATATTTTTATTTTATCCGGATACACTATATGCATCGTGATACTCCCCTATAAAAAATTTGGAAAACAGTAATACTCTGAAAAAGAGAAACACAAAGAAAAGGTCAACATTATAACCCAATTTTGCACATTAAAAAACCAGGACAAAGTGATAATTATAGGTACCCAGTTATTAGCAGAACAGAAACTGAAACATCCACCTTTAAGTTATAAAATAACTTAAAATTCAAAGCCATCAGATCCTGTTGCTATGTTACAATTGCCAGATTTCCATCAACAGTGGGGATTAAGCACCAGTCAGAAATAATCAAATTCCTTGTTCTGTTTTCTCCACTTTATTTTGAGTAATATTAAAGTTCCAGAAATATATCAACCCAGAAAAATCCAGTGAGTATAAGTAACAGAAAGTGCTAGCTCCCTGCTCTTTGCCACATGCTCAGAAAAATCATAGGCAAGTTCAAATAGATGTTTTCTGAATAACCATCTAGAAACACTGCAGTTTTACTGGGTGGGGTATTGTCATAATTTTAAACTACACACATTTAGTCGATAATATATAAAAGAGCATAATGTAAAGATTCATTTTGCAATTTAATATTAAACAAAATATTTAAATAATACCAATGAATATTTCAGGCAGTGAATAAATATTTCCAAGCTGCAAAACTTTGAAACTCAACCACTTTTCAATGGAATTTTATATTTGCTTTGGAGTTCAATACTGTATTCAGTTCAGTCTCTCAATCATGTCAGACTATTTGTGACCCCATGGACTGCAGTACACCAGGCTTCCCTGTCCATCACCAACTCCTGGAGACTGCTCAAACTCATGTCCATCGAGTCGGTGATGACATCCAAACATCTCATCCTCTGTTGTCCCCTTCTCCTGCCTTCAATCTTTCCCAGCATCAGGGTCTTTTCCAAGGAGTCAGTTCTTCACATCAGGTGGCCAAAGTACTGGGTTTCAGCTTCAGCATCAAGCCTTCCAATGAATATTGAGGACTTATTCCCTTTAGGATGGACTGGTTGGATCTCCTTGCAGTCCAAGGGACTCTGAAGAATCTTCTCCAACACCACAGATCAAAAGCACCAATTCTTCGATGATCAGCTTTCTTTATAGTCCAACTCTAACATCCATACATGACTATTGGAAAAACCATAGCCTTGACTAGACAGACCTTTGTCCTCAAAGTAGTATCTCTGCTTTTTTTATTATTATTTTTTTAATTGAAGGATAATTGCTTTACAGAATTTTGCTGTTTTCTGTCAAACCTCAACATGAATCAGCCATATGTATACATATAGCCCCTCACTTTTGAAACTTCTTCCCATCTGCCTCCCTATCCCACCCCTCTAGGTTGATACAGAGCCTGTGTTTGAGTTTCCTGAACCATACAGCAAATTACCATTGGCCATCTAGTTTACATATGGTAATGGAAGTTTCCACGTTACTCTCTCCATACAGCTCACCCTCTCCTCCCCTCTCCCCATGTCCATAAGTCTATTCTCTGTGTCCATTTCTCCACTGCTGTCCTGTAAATAAATTCTTGAGTACCATTGTTCTAGATTCCATATATACATGTTAAAATATGATATTTATCTTTCTCTTTCTGACTTCACTCTGTATATTAGGTTCTAGGTTCATCCACCTCAGTGGAACTGACTAGAATGTGTTCCTTTTTATGGCTGAATAATATTCCATTGTGTATATGTACCACTACCTCTTTATCCATTCATCTTTCGATGGACATCTAGGTTGCTTCCATGTTCTAGCTATTGTAAATAGTGCTGCAGTGAACAATGGGATACATGTGACTTTTTCAATTTTGGTTTCCTTAGGTATATTCCTAGGAGTGGGATTCCTGGGTCATGTGATGCTTTTATTTCTAGTTTTTTAAGGAATCTCCACACCATCTTCCATAGTGACTGTATCAGTTTACATTCCCACCAACAGTGCAAGAGTGTTCCCTTTTCTCAACACCCTCTCCAGCATTTATTCTTTGTAGACTTTTTGATGAAGGCTATTGTGACTGGTGTGAAGTGATACCTCATTGTACCTTTGATTTCCATTTCTCTAATGAAGAGCATCTTTTCATGTGTTTGTTAACCATATGTATGTCTTCTTTGGATAAACGTCTGTTTAGGTCTTTTTCCCACTTTTTGATTGGGTTGTTTGTTTTTCTGGCATTGAGCTATATGAGCTGCTTGTATATTTTAGAAATTAATCCTTTGTCAGTTGTTTCATTTGCTATTACTTTCTCCCACTCTGAGGGTTGTCTTTTCACCCTGCTTATAGTTTCTTTTGCTGTGCAAAAGCTTTTAAGTTTAATCAGGTCCCACTAGTTTACTTTTGTTTTTGTTTCCATTACTCTAGGAGGTTGGTCGTAGAGGATCTTGCTTTGTTTGCCTCATTGAGTGTTCTGCCTATGTTTTCCTCTAAGAGTTTTATAGTTTCTGGGCTTACAATTAGGTCTTTAATCCATTTTGAGTTTATCTTTGTGTACGGTGTTAGGAAGTGTTCTAATTTGATTCTTTTACATGGAGCTGTCCAGTTTTCCCAGCACCATTTATTGAAGAGTCTGTTTTTGCCCCATTGTATATTCTTGCCTCCTTTGTCAAAAATGATGTGCATGGGTGCATATCATAGATGCATAGGTTTATTTCTGGGCTTTCTATCTTGTTCCATTGGTCTGTATTTCTGTTTTTATGCCAGTACCATACTGTCTTGATGGATGTAGCTTTACAGTGTAATCTGAAATCAGGAAGGTTGATTCCTCCAGCTGCATTCTTCTTTCTCAGGATTGTTTTGGCTATTTTGGTCTTTTGTGTTTCCATACGAATTGTAAATTTTTTTTCTCCTAGTTCTATGAAAAATGCCACTGGTTATTTGATAGGGATCACATTGAACCTGTATATTGCATTTGGTAGTATAGTCATTTTCACAATATTAATTCTTCCTACCCAGGGACATGGAATATCTCTCAATCTGTTTATGTCATCTTTGATTTCTTTCATTAGTGTCTGGTAATTTTCTGTGTATAGTTCTTTTGTCTCCTTAGGTAAGTTTATTCCTAGACAGTTAATTCTTTTCTTTTTTTGTGTGTGCAGTGGGATTGATTCCTTAATTTCTCTTTCTGATTTTTCATTGTTAGTATATAGAAATGCAAGTGATTTCTGTGTATTGATTTCGTATCCTGCAACTTTGCTAAATTCACTAATTAGCTCTAGTAATTTTCTGATACTATCTTTAGGGTTTTCTATGTACAGTATCATGTCATCTGCAAACAGTGAGAGCTTTACTTCTCTTCCAATCTGGATTCCTTTTATTTCTTTTTCTTCTCTGATTGCTGTAGCTAGGACTCCCAGAAAGAACTATGTTGAATAATAGTGGGGAAAGTGGACACCCTTGTCTTGTTCCTGATCTTAGGGGGAATGCTTTCAGGTTTTCAGCACTGAAAATAATGTTTGCTGTAGGCTTATATATGGCCTATACTATGTTGAGGTAGGTTCTTTCTATGCCCATTTTTTGAAGAGTTTTAATGATAAATGGGTGCTGAATTATGTCATAGGCTTTTTCTGCATCTATTGAGATGACCATTGCCAGGGTCCAGCCTCGTCAGGATCCAGGGGGTACCCTCAGGATGAACGGCGTCAGCGAGAGAGAAGACATGTGAGACTAGCCTTGATAGGGCCAAGTCTGTGTTTTACTTTTTGACAGCCGGTTTTATACCCTTTCACAGAACGTTTTCAAGGTACAAGATGCTTACTCATGATTACACAGGATTAGCATTACATCATTTTGTTTTTTAGGAAAAGCAGGATTTTTTTGCTTTCTAATTCTATAGTAATTCTTAGCACATGATCTTCTGGCCTTGGGGCTATTAACATTTTATGCAGGTCAGGTAAATGTAAACCTATTTTCCGTTTTTATGGTGACCTTAACTGAAAGGTAACAGTCTCATAGGGAAATAGTAGAGTAGAATTACATTCTTGTTAATACAAAAATTAATCTTTCTGCAAAAGTTGTCAGTTGCACTTATCTAAGAAGTTTACCCCACACTGACTCTGCGACTTTGGTGAGGCAGCTTCTGCCTAGCACTCCTGGCTGACAATTAACAACCATCTCATTGTTACCACACAAGGGCTAAGTTCTTATTTCTCTAGATCTTTAACTATATTAACAATGGTTTCTATAACACAACCTTAGCACATTAAAGGCAAAAATACAGCAAGCAAAAATACAGCAAGCAAATCACAACCCAATAACCACGTATAGAATAATTTTTCTTATGTTTTCTAATAGGACTCCTTTACCCCTTAAAAAGGCTCTATATCTATGAGGGCTTTTATATAATCAGGTTCTTTATGCTATTTTATGATTAGGATATTATAAGCAATCATGCATATTAGTACCAAGGTCATAAATGCATTTGGCTAACAAATTACCAGCAAAAGAGTTTAAATTAAAACACTCCTTTCACCCTGAATAATCTCATAAAATACCACCACCTGGGAAACTTATTGATTAAAGTTCTAAATTGATTCTTATTTGGGAAGAGATCGGGGAAGGCCTTCCTGCCTGTGTCACAGGAATTAGGGAGTAGTCCATTGACGCAGGCATCAGAAAGACAGATATCATCTTTAAGGTGAGCGCCGGGGGCAGCTTTTCAAAATCCCTGAAAACCTGATCTGCCTTGCCTGTCAGGCTTTCTCCTTGTGACCTTGTCATGGGTGGGATCTCGTGAGCTGGCCTTTTGGAAACCCCTGAAAACCTGATCCGCCTTGCCCATCAGGTTTTCTCCCTTATGGCCTTGTTAGGGGTAGGGTCTCGTGTGTTGGCTCCCGGCAGACCATAAGGTTTTTATCTTTCAATTTGTTAATATGGCATATCACATTGACTGATTTGCATATATTGAAGAATCCTTGCATCCCTGTAATAAACCCAACTTGATCATGGGGTATGAGCTTTTTGGTGTGTTGCTGAACTCTGCTAAAATTTTGTTGAGGCTTTTTGCATCTGTGCTTATCAGTGATATTGATCCCTAATGTTCTTTTTTTGTGTGTTGTCTTTGTCTGGTTTTGGTATCAGGATAATGGTGGCCCCATAGAATGAGTTTGGAAGTGTTCCTTCCTCTGCAATCTTTTTGAAAGAGTTTTAGAAGGATAGGCATTAGCTCGTTTCCAAATGTTTGATAGAATTCTCCTGTGAAGCCATCTGTTCCTGGGCTTTTGTTTTTTGGGAGATTTTTGATCAGAGCTTCAATTTCAGTCCCTGTAATTGGTTTCCTCATAATTTCTATTTCTTCCTTGTTCAGTCTTGGAAGAGTGAACTTTTCTAAGAATCTGCTATTTCTTCCAGGCTATCCATTTCATTGCCATGTTCAGTTCAGTTCAGTTCAGTTGCTCAGTCGTGTCCGACTCTTTGCGACCCCATGAATCGCAGCACGCCAGGCCTCCCTGTTCATCACCAACTCCCAGAGTTCACCCAAACCCATGTCCATCAAGTCGGTGATGCCATCCAGCCATCTCATCCTCTGTTGTCCCCTTCTCTTCCTGCCTTCAATCCTTCCCAGCATCAGGGTCTTTTCAAATGAGTCAGCTCTTCGCATGAGGTGGCCAAAGTATTGGTGTTTCAGCTTCAGCATCAGTCCTTCCAATGAACACCCAGGACTGATCTCCTTTAAGATGGACTGGTTGGACCTCCTTGCAGTCCAAGGGACTCTCAAGAGTCTTCTCCAACACCACAGTTCAAAAGCATCAATTTTTTGGCACTCAGCTTTCTTCACAGTCAAACTCTCACATCCATAAAGACCACTGGAAAAACCATAGCCTTGACTAAACGGACCTTTGTTGGCAAAGTAATGTCTCTGCTTTTTAATATGCTGTCTAGGTTGGTCATAACTTTCCTTCCAAGGAGTAAGCGTCTTTTAATTTCATGGCTTCAATCACCATCTGCAGTGATTTCAGAGCCCCCAAAAATAAAGTCTGACACTGTTTCCACTGTTTCCCCATCTATTTGCCATCAAGTGATGGGACCGGATGCCATGATCTTAGTTTTCTGAATGTTGAGCTTTAAGCCAACTTTTTCACCCTCCTCTTTCACTTTCTTCAAGAGGCTTTTTAGTTCCTCTTCACTTTCTGCCATAAGGGTGGTGTCATCTGCATATCTGAGGTTATTGTTGTTCATAATAGTATCTTATATTCCTTTGTATTTCTGCATTGTCTGCTGTAACCTCTCCTTTTTCATTTCTAACTTTGTTGATTTGAATCTTCTCTTTTTCTTGATGAGTCTGGCTAAAGGTTGGTCAATTTTGTCTATCTTCCCAGAGAATCGGCTTTTAGTTTTATTAATCTTTACTATTGTTTCTTTCATTTGTTTTTCATTTATTTATTCTCAGATCTTTACCATTTCTTTCCTTCTACTAATTTTGGGTCTTTTTTGTTCTTCTTTTACCAGTTGTTTTAGGTGTAAAGTTAGGTTGTCTATTCGATGTTTTTTTGTTGTTGTTTCTTGAGGTAGGATTGTATTACTATAAACTTTCCTCTTAGAACTGCTTTTGCTGTATCCCATAGGTTTTGAGTTGTTCTGTTTTCATTGTCTTTTGTTTCTAGAAAATTTTTGATTTCCCTTTTGATTTCTTCAGTAACCTGTTGGTTATTTAGAAACGTATTGTTTAATCTCCATGTGTTTGTGTTTCTTATATTTTTTTTCTTCTAGTTGATATCAGTCTCATAGCATTGTGCTTGGAGAAGATGTTTGATATGATTTGAATTTTCTTAAATTTACTGAAGTTTGATTTGTGACCCAAGATGTGGTCTATGCTGGAGAATGCTCCATGTGCACTTGAGAAAAAGGTGTATTCTTCTGCATTTGGATGGAATGTCCGGAAGATATCAATGAGATCCATCTCATCTAATGTATCATTTAAGATTTGTGTTTCCTTATTCATTTTTTGTTTTGATTATCAGTCCATTGGTTTGAGTGGGGTGTTAAAGTCCCCTACTATTATTGTGCTACTGTCAACTTCTCCTTTTGTGTCTGCTAGTGTTTGTCTTATGTATTGAGGTGCTCCTATGTTGGGTGCATAAATATTTACAATTGTTATGTCTTCCTTCTGGATTGATCACTTGATTATTATGTAGTGTCCTTCCTTACCACTTGTAATCTTCTTTATTTTAAGGTCTATTTTGCCTGATATGAGGATTGCTACTCCAGCTTTCTTTTGCTTCCCATTTGCATGTAATATATTTTTCCATCCTTTCACTTTCAGTCTATATGTGTCTTGAGGTCTAAAGTGGATTTCATGTAGACAGTACATATATGGGTCTTGTTTTTTTTTGGGGGGGTCTTGTTTTTTTTATCCATTCAGTCCATCTGTGCCTTTTGGTTGGAGCATTTAATCCATTTACATTTAAAGTAATTATCGATATATATGTTCCTACTGCCATTTTCTTAATTGTTTGAGGTTGATTTTGAGATCTTTTTTCTTCTTTTGTATTTCTTGACTATATAAGTCCCTTTAACATTTGTTGTAAAGATGATTTGCTGGTACTGAATTCTCTTAACTTTTGCTTCTCGGAGAAGCTTTTTATTTCTGCATTAATTTTGAATGAGATCCTTGCTGGGCACAATAATCTTGATTGCAGATTTTTCCCTTTCAGTACTTTAAATATATCCTGCCATTCACTTCTGGCCTGCAGAGTTTCTGCTGAAAGATCAGCCTTTGAGCTAATGGGGTTTTGCTTGTATGTTACTTGTTGCTTCTCCCTTGCTGCTTTTAATATTCTTTCTTTGTGTTTAGTCTTTGTTAGTTTGATTAGTATGTGTCTTGGCTTGTTTCTCCTTGGGTTTATCCTGTATGGGACTCTGTGCCTCTTGGACTTGATTGGCTATTTCCTTTTCTATGTTGGGGAAATTTTCAACTATAATCTCTTCAAAAATTTTCTCATAACCTTTCTTGTTCTTTTCTTATTCTGGGACCCCCATAATTCAAATGGTGGTGTGTTTGATATTGTCCCAGTGGTCTCTGAGACTATCCTCAGTTCTTTTCATTCTCTTTACTTTATTCTGCTCATCAGAAGTTATTTCTACCATTTTATCTTCCAGCTTACTGATTCATTCTTCTGCTTCAGATATTCTGCTATTGATTCCTTCTAGAGTATTTTTAATTTTATTAATTGTGTTTGTCTATGTATGTTTATTCTTTAATTCTTCTAGGTCTTTGTTAATTGAATCTTGCATTTTCTTCATTTTGTTTTCAAGGTTTTTTATCATCTTTACCATCATTATTCTGAATTCTTTTTCAGGGAGTTTGTCTATTTCCTCTTCATTTATTTGGACTTCTGTGCTTCTAGTTTGTTCCTTCATTTGTGTAGTGTTTCTTTGCCTTTTCATTTTTTTTTTAACTTACTCTGTTTGAGTTCTCCTTTTCCCAGGCTTCAAGGTTGAAATATTTCTCCCTTTTGGTTTCTGCCCTCCCAAGGTTGGTCCAGTGGTCTGTGTAAGCGTCATATAGGGTGGGATTTGTGCTGAGCTTTTGTTTGTTTGTTTGTTTTTCCTTTGATGGGCAAGGCTGAGTCAGGTGGTAATCCTGTGCGCTAATGATTGGGTTTGTATTTTTGTTTTGTTTGTTGTTTAGATGAGGCGTCCTGCACAGGGTGCTACTGGTGTTTGGGTGATGCTGGGTCTTGTATTCAAGTGATTTCCTTTGTGTGAGTTCTCACTATTTGATACTCCCTAGGGTTAGTTCTCTGGTAATTTAGGGTCTTGGAGTCAGTGTTCACACTCCAAAGGCTCAGAGCTTGATTTCTGGTCAAGAACGAACATTCCACAAGTGGCTTGTTATGGCATTAAGTGAGATTAAAATGAATATCCAAAAATGAGAAACCAAAGATGAACCCCACACAAATGGCCACTACAAATCAGGAGAATAATAACTAAAATAATGGAATATACACATATACATATACACCCATGAGCAAAGTCAAAACAGTCCAACAAAAATAAACTGCAGTAGATTGACCCAGTGAACAAAGGAAATCAAAAATTATATTTACCAGTTAAGAACAAAACTGACTAAAGCACAAAATGGAAAACTAAACTAAACCTAGGTGCCAAGTGGGGAATAAGGCAATGAAAACAAAACTAACAAATATGTTGAGAGGAAAGGAAAGAAAGAAAAGAAAGAATAGATATGCAAAGTTAAATAGAGGTAGATGAAGATTTATATGCATTAGAGATTAACTGTAGGGGGAAATGAACAGTAGGAGGAGTAAACAAAGGAATAAATGTAGAAAAAATATAATAGGTTTTTAAAAATTAAACATTAAATTTATAAAAAAAATGGAAAAAGAAAGAAAAAAGGAAAACTCCACAGAACTGCAAGAGCCCAACGTAGAGACAGAGGTTTATAACAATAAAAAGTGTCACTGAATATACACATACCAGGCTCCTCCATCCATGGGATTATCCAGGCAAGAATACTGGAGTGGGTTGCCATTTCCTTCTCCAGGGGATCTTCCCACCCCAGGGATCAAACCCAGGCCTCCCACATTACAGGCAGACGCTTTAACCTCTGAGCCACCAGGGAAGCCCATACACATATACACCCAAAATCAAAGCAGTCCAACAAAAATAAAGTATAATAGATTGATCTGGCGAATGAATGAAACCAAAAATTATATCTACCACAACAAAACTAACTAAAGCACAAACTGGAAAACAAAACTAAAGCAAAGTGCCAATCAGGGAATAAAAGAATGAAAATAAAACTAACAAATATGTTGAGAGGAAAGAAAGAATAGGTGTGCAAAGTTAAATTGAGGTAGATAAAGAAGATTTATATATACATTATAGATTAACTGCAAGGGGAAAAGAATAGTAGGAATGGTAGACAAAGGGATAAATGTAGAAAAATCATAATAGGTTTTAAAAAATTTTTTTAAGAGAAAAGAAAAAAAAAAAAAGGAAAACCCTATAGAGCTGCAAAAGCCCAACATAGAGATAGAGGTTTACAATAACAATAAAAAAAATGTGACTGAGGAAAAAGAAAAGCTCAAAAGCTTAATTAGATTTCATAGTGGGCCTTAGGAAGAATCACTGCAAACAAAGCTAGTGGAAGTGATGGAATTCCAGTTGAGCTATTTCAAATCCTGAAAGATGACGCTGTGAAAGAGCTGCACTCAATATGCCAGCAAATTTGGAAAACTCAGCAGTGGCCACAGGACTGGAAAAGGTCAGTTTTCATTCCAACCCTAAAGAAAGGCAATGCCAAAGAATGCTCAAACTACCGCACAATTGCACTCATCTCACACACTAGCAGAGTAATGCTCAAAATTCTCCAAGCCAGGCTTCAACAGTATGTAAACTGTGAACTTCCAGGTGTTCAAACTAGTTTTAGAAAAGGAAGATGAACCAAAGATCAAATTACCAGCATCCACTGAATCATCAAAAAAGCAAGAGAGTATCAGAAAAACACCTACTTCTGCTTTATTGACTGTGCCAAAGCCTTTAACTGCGTGGATTACAACAAACTGTGGAAAATTCTTCAAGAGATGAGCATACTAGACCACCTTACCTGCCTCCAGTGAAATCTATATGCAGGTCAGGAAGCAACAGTTAGAACTGAACAACAGACTGGTTCCAAATTGGGGAAGGAGTATGTCAAGGCTGTGTATTATCACCCTGCTTATTTAATTTATATGCATAGAACATCATGAGAAATGCCGGGCTGAATGAAGCACAAGCTGGAATCAGGGTTTCTGGGAAAAATATCAATAACCTATGCAGATGACACCACCCTTATGGCAGAAAGCAAAGAAGAACTAAAGAACCTCTTGATGAAAGTGAAAGAGGAGAGTGAAAAAGTTGGCTTAAAACTCAACATTCAGAAAACTAAGATCACGGTATCAGCTCCCATCCCTTCATGGCAAATAGATGGGGAAACAGTGGAAACAGTGACAGACTATTTCTGGGGGGGCTCCAAAATCACTGCAGATGGTGACTGCAGCCATGAAATTAAAAGACACTTGCTCCTTGGAAGAAAAGTTATGACCAACCTAGACAGCATATTAAAAAGCAGAGACACTACTTTTCCAACAAAGGTCCATCTAATCAAAGCCATGGTTTTTCCAGTAGTCATGTGTGGATGTGAGAGAGGACTATAAAGAGAGCTGAGTGCTGAAGAACTGATGTTTTGAACTGTGGTGTTAGAGCAGACTCTTGAGCATCCCCTGGACTGCAAGGAGATCCAACCAGTGCATACTAAAGGAAATCAGTCCTGAATATTCATTGGAAGGCCTGATGCTGAAAGCTGAAACTCCAATACTTTGGCCACCTAATGCGAAGAACTGACTCATTTGAAAAGACCCTGATGCTGGGAAAGATTGAGGGCAGGAGGAGAAGGGGACGACAGAGGATGAGATGGTTGGATGACATCATCGACTCAATGGACATGAGTTTGAGTAAACTCCGGGAGTTGGTGATGGACAGGGAGGTCTGGTGTGCTGTAGTCCATGGGGTCACAAAGAGTGGGACATGACTGAGTGACTGAACTGAGTGCCAATAAAATCAACAACTACAACGGGGGGGGGGGGGGGGGCAGGGAGGAGGAGGGAAAAAATGCAAAAGAATCTACAGAAGAAGTCAAAACATAAGAATAATAAATGTTTATCTTGAGTCACTGCTGTCAGAGGCCTTACCCTCGCTGGGAGTCACAGTCCTCCTCACCTCCCTAGGATGCCCTCCAACACCCTGCTGATCCCTGGACCTGCTGTGGGGGCAGCTCAGATTCTAACCTGGTCCTACTCCTGTGTGTTCTTGCCTCCAAAGTCCACAGCTATCAGAGCTAGTGTGTTTTCTTTTGTGGGAGCTCCCAGTGTCCTCTTATTTATTCCATAGACAGAGTCTGCCTCGTTGATCATCTGGATTTAACCTGCAGCTTGTACAGCTGGTGGGAAGGTTTTGGGTCTTCTTCCTTAGCCACACTACCCCTGGGTTTCAATCGTGGTTTTATTTCCACCTCCGCATGTGGTTTGTCCACTGGGGTTTACTCCTGAGGCTGCCCTGGAGGACTTGGGTTTGCCCCAGTGAGGGCAGGTGTGGAGGTGGTGCAGCTGCTTGGGTCGCAGGGGTTCTGGCAGCACCAGCTACTCAATGGAGTTGGCAGCTAGGGCAGCAGGAAATATAGTCTCTAGAAGGGTATGGCAGCCAGTATTGGCCAAATATGCTCCAGGATTCTTGCCTGGGGAACCGCCCTCCCTGACAGAGAAGCCTGGCAGACCAGTCTACAAGGTCGCCAAGAGTCAGACTCTACCAAAGCAATCCTGCGTGCATAGACGCGGAGTTTTTTCCTGTGGCTGCTCTGCCCGAGTGAGAGTTGAGCGTGAAGGCGGCACAGCTGCTTGGCTTGCGGGGACCCTGGCAGCACCAAGTTTGCAGCAACATGGACTGCCTCCGCCGCAGGAGTTCTGGCCCTAGCAGAGGTGTTTTTTTTGAGCCTCTTGTAGCTGGCAATCAGAAGGCCTCTTTGGCCAATCTTTCTCTGTAGCTCCACCCATTCAGGCACTTAGAGGGTCCCTTGTCTGGGGTCCTTCTCTGTTGTTTGGTGCATCAGGCACATAGAGGGGCCTCCCTGGCTGGGGTCCTACTCTATAGGTCTGCACGTCAAGCACTTAAAGGGGCACCCAGGGTGCGGTCCTACTCTGTAGTTCAGGGCGTCAGGCGTTTGATGGGCCAGTCTCTCTACTGTTCAGCTGCGGATGCTGGCATGTGGGGAGAGAGAGGCTATGGTGATGGCTCCACCCCTTTCGCATGACTCAGCAGTATCGCCTTGCTTCCATGGCTGCCTGGCTTTCCTCCACAGGCTTTCCCCACCACAGTCTCCTCCCTCTCATCGCCTGGATCCATTTCTCCACAGGCAACAGCAGTCCTCGCCCTGGGATTGCTCCACAATCGCTAGACTCCAGCTCCCAGCCACTGTGCCTTCCAGGGGACCTGCATCCCTGTCCTGGGTATGTATGGCTGCGGTAAGGACAGTCTGATTCTCATTCCATTCAGGCTGCCACAGATCAGCTGTCTCACTCTCAGCCTTAAATGCTTCCCCTCTGACTCAGACAATTGCCCCGATGTGGGGCTCGGACCCCTGCTTCACTTCCCCCACCTGCTGAGGGCAGGGTCAGTCCTACTAACACTCCTCCTTTTCCCCCTAGTGCCTTCATCCTACCGAGTTTTGCATAGTTCTGTGGTTTTTCCAGTGGTCACGTATGGATGTGAGAGTTGGACTGTGAGGAAAGCTGAGCGCTGAAAAATTGATGCTTTTGAACTGTGGTGTTGGAGAAGACTCTTGAGAGTCCCTTGGACTGCAAGGAGATCCAACCAGTCCATCCTAAAGGAGATCAGGCCTGGGTGTTCATTGGAAGGACTGATGCTGAAGCTGAAACTCTAGTACTTTGGCCACCTCATGCAAAGATCTGACTCGTTGGAAAAGACCCTGATGCTGGGAGGGAGTGGGCGCAGGAGGAGAAGGGGACAACAGAGGATGAGATGGCTGGATGGCATCACCGACTCAATGGGCATGAGTTTGAGTAAACTCTGGAAGTTGGTGATGGACAGGGAGGCCTGGCATGCTGCGATTCATGGGGTCGCAAAGAGTCTGACACGACTGAGCGACTGAACTGAACTGAATTGATATATTCTTTTCCACTGGTCAGGTACTCCTGTCTGCTTTCAGCTGGTGTTCTGCATGCACTTCTGTGTCTGAAGGTGTGTTCCTGATGTGTCTGTGGAGAGAGATGTACTCCACGTCCACCTACTCCTCCACCATCTTGTTCTCTTATGCCTCTGCTTTTTAATATGCTGTCTAGGTTGGTCATAGCTTTTCTTTCAAGGAGCAAGAGTCTTTTAATGTTATGGCTGCAGTCGGCATCTGCAGTTATTTTGGAAGCCAAAATATAAAGTCTCTCCCTGTTTCCATTGTTTCCCCATCTATTTGCCATGAAGTGCTGGGATCGGATGCCATGATCTTAGTTTTCTGAATGTTGAGCTTTTTAAGCCAACTTTTTCACTCTCCTCTTTCACTTTCATCAAGAGGCTCTTTAGCTCTTTGCTTTCTTCCATAAGGGTGGTGTCATCTGCATATCTGAGGTTATTAATGTTTCTCCTGACAACCTTGATTCCAGCTTGTATTTCATCTACCCTGGCATTTCACATGATATTCTCTGCATATAAGTTAAATAAGCATGGTGACAATATACAGCCTTGACATATTCCTTTCCCAATTTGGAACCAGTCTGTTGTTCCATGTCTGGTTCTAACTGTTGCTTCTTGACCTGCATACAGATTTCCCAGGAGGCAGGTAAGGTGGTATTACCTTATACAGTATACAATATTGTATTGAGTTGGCCAAAAAGTTTATTCAGTTTTTTCCATAACATCTAACAATATAAGTACCATCTAGAGATTTTTTACAAAATTCTTTGCTCTTGTCTGTTTTCTGATTGTAAGATTAATTATTGTAGAAAACAGAAGAAGCAAAGAAGTAGACAAATGAAAATGAAAACTTTATAAAACAATTATAAGCTAGCATTTATTCAGTACTTACAAGTATGAACACAAATCTAAGAACTGACATACATTTTCTCTACCTCCCAACAACACTGCATAGTAACTACACTGCTTACACTTATTTATAACTGAAGAAAGCAAAACTCAGTGAAGTTATTTGTGATTAAGGTAATGAACCACTAATCATAAAAAGTAAAAGTGGATTTTGATGTATTACATCCCATTTTTTTCACTTATTCATTTTAATAGATGATAGATGGCTAGATAAAGAGATAGGTGACAGATACATAGATAGATAATAGATAAATAGTCTTTTCTTGATTTCTAAGTTGGTTTAAATTACATTCAACTGGAAGCGACAGCAAACCTAACAGCTATCTTTAATATTTAAACACAAAAGTGCTTATTCTTCTACAAGAATTCTAGAGATAGGCAGATGTAAGGCAGTTATAGTCATTCAAAAATGCCATTAGCAAGCTTTCCATCTTCCTTCTTGCTATACTTAGCATAAAAGGCTTCATCCTGACTCTCATCACCTTGTTGTCATATGGTAGCTGCTGCATCTGTAACTGTCATATTTCAGGAAGGAAAAAAAAAAACAAGGGGAGGAACGAAGGATCATACCCCTGGCCCTGTGCCTTAGATGCTGCTCTTATCATTAGCCAAATCTAGTGCATATAGTATTTGTTAATTCAGTAGTGCATAACAAGTTTTCCCAATACTTTATGGTTTAGAACAATGAAATGGCTGACAACTCTGCCTTTGTATAGGTTTGGATCGGTTGCACTAGGGGTAGCTAGTGTCTGCTCCAGGTGATGTTAGCAGGGTCAGCTCACTTGCGGTTGGAGGATCCAAAGGGCTTCACGCACAAAGCTGGTGCGTAACTGGGCACTGAGAATGACTAGAAATTGACTAGGTCTCTCTCCTTTCTTTTATGATTTCTCATCCTCCAAGGCCATTCCCTATCTCCGCATGAACTTCTCCCAGCCAGATAGTTAAAATTCTTTACATGATGCCTGGCTTCTAAGACAGTGAAAAAACAGAAGCTGCAAAGTCTCTTCAGATATATGCCCAGAAGTCAACCAACACCACCGTCACAGTTTACTGGTCAAAGCCAGTGGTGGGGCCAGCTCAGATTCAAGGGCAGCAGAAAACAAACTCGACCTCTAGTTGGAAGGAGAGGTGTACGTGTAGAGGGATGGAAGGAATTTGGGGTAGCCATCTTTACAAGTAATCCAATGCACATGTATGCTCTTATTCCGATCACTGTCTACAAAAAGCTGTAGTAGATCAGAAAACAGTCAGGCAACAATAGGGTCTGCCTTAATTCAAGTCTTTTTTTAACCAGGAATTCCTATGCCCTCTTTCTTTCTCTCTCACCTTTTAGATCTCTCATTCCCCCTAGCTCTTATTCTTTCTCTCCGTCTCTTTACCACACATAACACTCATATATAATCTCCAGGATAAATTTATACAAAGTGATAGGTTAAGCATTAAATATACAGTTAATCCTAACTTTAAAGATAGGAAAAAATTACACCTGAAAAAGTCTTCTTGGGGCAGGAAGCAGTAGGTAGGGATAGTTGAAGGAAACAGATGATGGGATCAAGAGGTACAAACTTCCAGTTATAAAATAAATAAGTCATGGGGATATAATTCACAGCACTGGAAATATAGTCAATAATATTTTAATAACTTCATATGGTGAGACTAGACTTACCATGCTGATCAATTCCTAATAGATATAAACATCAAATCACTGTATTGTATACCTGAAGTTGATATAATATTGTATGTCAACTATACTTCAATTTAAAACAGAAAAGAGATATACAGAGTGAAGTAAGCCAGAAAGATAAAGAACATTACAGCATACTAACACATATATATGGAATTTAGAAAGATGGTAACGATAACCCTATATGCAAAACAGAAAAAGAGACACAGAAATACAGAACAGACTTTTGAACTCTGTGGAAGGTGAGGGGGGGGATGTTTTGAAAGAACAGCATGTATATTATCTATGGTGAAACAGATCACCAGCCCAGGTGGGATGCATGAGACAAGTGCTCGGGCCTGGTGCACTGGGAAGACCCAGAGGAATCGGGTGGAGAGGGAGGTGGGAGGGGGGATCGGGATGGGGAATACGTGTAAATCTATGGCTGATTCATATCAATGTATGACAAAACCCACTGAAATGTTGTGAAGTAATTAGCCTCCAACTAATTAAAAAAATAAAATAAAATAAAACAGAAAAAAAAAAATTTCTCTGTGTGGTTAGAGTATCAGTAAACTCCGGGAGTTGGTGATGGACAGGGAGGCCTTGTGTGCTGTGATTCATGGGGTCGCAAAGAGTCAGACACAACTGAGCAACTGAACTGAACTGAATCTTTCTGTTTGCTTATTAGGCTTTTTTTTTTTTAACTATTTTCTGATTTTCCTCAAAGTGGTGTTACTTCTGTATTAAAAAATAATAATAAATATTTTTTAAAAGCTGAATTTTCACCAGTGATATAATATTCCATTATATAGACACAACAAATGGGATACACCATTCCCTTATAATTGAATATTTAGGTTGTTTATAATTTTTCTCTCTAAATCATGCAAAGATAAATGTATATAAATAAAGGTAAATGTGTTTCCTTAAAAATTGCTTTCCAAGAGAGGTAATTTCCATTTAGACTTTGACTAGCAATTTATGTAACAGCCTTTCTAATCATATTCAGCACTCCTGGGTATTTCAACAGTTTTTTACATTTATAAGAGCTTATTTTTTATTACATTCCTTTTATTAATAGTGAGTTTGACATTTAAAAATTACATTTATTGGCCGTTTGTATACTTTATTTTATTTTAATTGGAGAAAACATGAAGTAGCTATACATACATAGGGCTATACATATATCCCCTCTCTCTTGAGTCTTTCCCACACCTCTCCCCCACATTCCACCTCTCTGGGTCATCACAGAGCACTGGGCTGCTCAGCCTGTGTCACACAGCAGATTCCTGCTAGGTATCGATTTTACACATGTCAGTGCTGCACTGTCTATTCATCCCACCTTCTCCTTCCCCTCCTGCCTTTGTATATTTTCATGAATGAATTGTCTGCATCATTTCCAGTTTTTCTGTTAGAACTAAATTTGTGTTTCATTTATCTTTAGAAACCTCTCTATAAAAAGCATACTAACTTCTTGTTTAGTTTATTATGTTTTCCTTTTTCATCTGCTGTTCTGATTTTTTTCTCAGAAAAAAACTTTAAAAAGTTTTACTTTTGAAATCTATCAATCTTTTCATTTATATTTTCTCCCACACCATATATATCCTCAAATATTCTACCCTCATCCTGAGATATTAAGTTTTCAGTTAAATTTTCTTCTAGTATAATTTAGAATTTTCTTTACTTAACTTTTTGATTCACTTGGGTTTTATTTTGTTATATGATGAAATGAGAAGGTTTAAACTAACACATCCTCTCATAGTAAAGGCTGTTTCTTAGCACCATTTATTGAAGAATTCATTGATCCACAACTACATATATATATGTGTGTGTAAATTGTAATATATAATATTTTGTATATTTATAGCTGGCTTCCCTGATGGCTCAGATGGTAAAGAATCTGCCTGCAGTGTGGGAGACCTGGGTTTGATCCTGGGTTGGGAAGATTCCCTGGAGGAGGGCCTGGCAACCACTCCAGTATTCTTGCTTGGAGAATCCCATGGATGGAGGAGCCTGGCGGGCTGCGGTCCTTGGACATGACTGGGCACAAAAACAGCAGCATACATATATGTGGGGCTTCCCTGGGGCTCAGATGGTAGAGTCCGCCTGCAGTGCGGGAGACCCGGGTTTGATCCCCGGGTCAGGAAGATCCCCCGGAGAAGGGAATGGTTACCCACTCCAGTATTCTTTTTTTTTTTTTTTTTGAGAAAAAAAGAAATAATCATTAGTTTATTTAGCATATGTTACACCTTAACAGTTAAAATAACTCACTTTATTTAAATATTCTTTTTTTTTTTTTTTATTAGTTGGAGGCTAATTACTTCACAACATTTCAGTGGGTTTTGTCATACATTGATATGAATCAGCCATAGAGTTACACGTATTCCCCATCCCGATCCCCCCTCCCACCTCCCTCTCCACCCGATTCCTCTGGGTCTTCCCAGTGCACCAGGCCCGAGCACTTGTCTCATGCATCCTACCTGGGCTGGTGATCTGTTTCACCATAGATAGTATACATGCTGTTCTTTTGAAATATCCCACCCTCACCTTCTCCCACAGAGTTCAAAAGTCTGTTCTGTATTTCTGTGTCTCTTTTTCTGTTTTGCATATAGGGTTATCGTTACCATCTTTCTAAATTCCATATATATGTGTTAGTATGCTGTAATGTTCTTTATCTTTCTGGCTTACTTCACTCTGTATAATGGGCTCCAGTTTCATCCATCTCATTAGGACTGGTTCAAATGAATTCTTTTTAACGGCTGAGTAATATTCCATGGTGTATATGTACCACAGCTTCCTTATCCACTCATCTGCTGATGGGCATCTATGTTGCTTCCATGTCCTGGCTATTATAAACAGTGCTGCGATGAACATTGGGGTGCACATGTCTCTTTCAGATCTGGTTTCCTCAGTGTGTATGCCCAGAAGTGGGATTGCTGGATCATATGGCAGTTCTATTTCCAGTTTTTTAAGAAATCTCCACACTGTTTTCCATAGCGGCTGTACTAGTTTGCATTCCCACCAACCCCACTCCAGTATTCTTACCTGGGGAATTCCATGGACAGAAGAGCCTGGAAGGCTACACTCCATGGGGTCACAAAGAGTCTGACACAACTGAATGATGAACACACACACACACACACACACACACACACACACACACATACTATGGTCTAATTAGTTATCTACCAGTTCCTATGGTAATGAATAGCACTATTTCTAGTTTTATAATATATTTTTAAAATCTATTCATTATTAGGGCAAGATCCCAGTCCAACTTTTCTATGCTTAAAGTAAAAAAGGAAGAAATAAAAAAAGTTTAGTTTCTCTTAGTTTTCTCTTTTTAACCATTCCAAATAAATATTCAAATATTTATTTTAAAGTTTTTAAATGATCTTACAATTATTTTCACTTAGAGTTATAAGAAGTATATGAATTAATTTGGAAAGAACTGACTTGATTAAACTATTCTCACAAAAAGTTTTATGCCTGTACCCAAGATAATTTTTCTTGTTTTCTAGTAAATTTTTTCAATTTTCTTAATGTGGATCATGATATTTCTTCTCAGAATATATCTCATGATAGTATTTTGTTGCTATTTGGAATGAAATACTTTTCTTTCATTATATCTTTTAAGTGATAATTATTTAATGAAAAGCTATTGTTTTTCATGTTTTTCACACACCTGATCCTTTTATTGAGTTATTTTCTGCTTTCTAATAGTTTCTAATATTTCTAATGGTTTTCAAATCATTTTCTTCAGTATTCTTGGTATATACTGTATCACCAGAAAATAAATATTTTCTGTCTCATTTGCTGCAAAGTAAAAATGTTATTTTTTTTTTTCCTGTGTAATGTCTTATACATTGGCTTGCATCCCAGAAGAGTGTCATGATATGTTTGTTCATTTGACTGATATTTAGTGAGTGATCAGTCCTTCTCTGGGTCCTAATTTGTGCTACAGTCAGGTCATTTTGTAATTTCAGAACCACATACTTGTTCAAAGTTCTCATTCCATTTTTGTAATTATATTTCCTATACTGGTATTCAGACTTTTCATGGGGAAAATTCCTCACACCACATTTTTTTTTTTTTTTTTTTGGTCTTTGCAATCCCAGCACAGAAATTCAAGTATTATATAGTCACTGGATGTTTGATGAATGGAGAGATGAATGATGCAGTGTGTTGTTGGAGCCTTGTCTGTGGAGAATGAGCTGAACAGGATGTGTTCACTTACATGCACAACATTTCCACCCACCAACTTTCTCAACCTCCAACCAAAGAGCTGTGATTTTGCAGAACAAAAATATAATGAGAAGTACAGCTGAACTGAAGGACTTATTCTAGAGAATGTTCTGGTGGTGAAAAGCAGCAGGAAGCACAGAGGCTTTATCAAGAAATCTTATTTTTAGTCTGCTTATATGCAGGATGTTCATGCTTGTCATCACTCAGGAGTTTCTAAGTAATAAACTCAGAACAACCTCTCTTCAATTTTTGGTAATGGGTTAATTATGGGAATGTAAAGTCATTACAGCTACACAAATGAAACTAAGGATTTCAGTATTAATGTGCATGTAAAGTTTAACTCAGACAATGGTTGGGTTAATCAATATGGAGACTAGTGGGCAGAAGGTATCACTTTTTTGCTTTTATTGTCAAAGTAACAGCTAAAATTGTATACGTGAATGTTGCACTCACCATTTAAAATTTTAATCCCGAAATGTAGTTAGCAGATTTAAGACCACAGACTTTTAAAAACAGGTGTAGTTTTCAATATGTATACAAAATTCTTTAACAATTCTAGTTGTCAGTTTGTGTAAAAAGTGATTTAGGAACAGAAAAAAAAATGGATTCTCTAGTCTAGACCACTGGTTTTGACATCAGCAGTTTGTGTGTTTGGTCTGCGAGGAAACACGTTTAAAGAAACAGGTTCTAAAAATTCCACCATTTCTCTAATTTTATAGCTAAAGAATTTTATTCTGAATAATAATTCTTGGATGTGTGCATGTTACTATCCCTTATTCTAATGAGTAGACCAGGAAGAAAGCATTATTTTCTAAAAATAGGGATGTTCACTCATGAAATTGTGAAATTTTGTATAAATATATTCTGAGTAACTTTAGAGCTCAGATCCAATAGTTTTCTAATCTGTTTTATTTAAAATTAAGAAGTGTGTCAAACAGAAAAGCTAAGGCATTCCTTTTGGCTCGTGCTAGTGGACAAATGGACAGAAAGCCTGGCACGCGATAGTCCATTGAGTTGCAAAGAGTCAGACATGACTGAAGCAACTTAGCACGCATGCAGTGGACAAGTGTTGTATAAAAGTACTCACTGCATACTCAAAAATAATAAGATGATAATTCAGTTCTTTAAAATAGAACAAATATAGTCTAAGCATTTTGTGAAGAAAGAATCTGGCATATTCATGACATGTCAATTGTCTCATGAGCATGAAATAGTTTTTTTTTTATTGCGTGAACATGGATATGGCTATTTAACACATAGTTAATTGTGTTGTCATTTATTTAGCTTTCAACAATTATGATGGGGGTAATTCTACACTGATACAGTACTGTATAATAAAAGGAACATGACAAAATGTATCATCAGGAGAAGAGTTTTATGTTTGTCAAGCTTGGTTATTGTTGTGTTCCCTATAAAGGGCCTGGGGAGATAAAAGGAGAAATAAATGAGAATTTTCTAATGAAATATTATCCACCAGAGGGAGCATAAATGACCAGAAAAAGATATAAAAAGTTACTAAGATTGACCAATAAACTAAATAGCTTTTTCCCTAGCTTCAGTATTTTTTTTTTAATTAATTTTAAGAATGAACATTTCCCAAATAATACCAGCTATCTTTCATAGAAACAAAATGTCATAAAAAATCAGGTATTTTTTGAACAATGGTTCTGTGGTTATATTTGTATTTTGAATCAGGCCTTTCACCACAACAAATTATAAATAAAATATGAAACTTTGCTTCACTCATTAGTGGCCAAATGCATGTAAAATACAAGCTTGACTTCTTGCTCACTTTATATAGTGAACCCAAAGCTGCCAAGAAAAACACTTACTTTTCTAAAGTCTAGAGTCTCACTTAATCTAGGCAAATGTGAATAAGAGAGAAGGACCTGCTAAAGATGGCAAAGTGCACCTAAACCAATGAAATTTTAAAACATTTCTAAGTGAACAAAGCCAGACATTCCATCAGCTTATGCTGCCGCCTGAGGTTATATGCATATTAAGTGATTCAGACGGCTCTAGAGCTGACTCAGAAACACTACGGTTTTGATAAGAAATGTAAACCATGTTGTGGTTTACAAGGCCAATGCTGGAAGTACTTCTGAACGTATTTCAATTTATCTTTTTTCTAATGCATTATTGCAAAGCTTCTAATTTCCATCTTTGTCTTTCTTACTAAGTGTTGATATTATTTTCAATAGTGATCATTTTATTATTAAGCATAACAATTAAACAGTGTTATAATTTAACATTTGCTCACATTCTTCATATGTATAAACAAATATATACATATATATATTTGTGGGACTAGCAATGATCATATATGCTTATATTTTATACATTTAAATATAGAAATGCTTATATGTTTTCTAATTGAAATATAGTTGATTTATAATATTGTGTTAGTTTCAGGCGTACAGAAAAGTGATTCAGTCACATATATCTTTTACTCCTTTCAGATTGTTTCTCATTATAGGTTACTAGACGGTATTGAAAACAGTTCCCTGAGCTGGACAGTGAATTCTTGTTTGTGTGTTTTACGTATAGTAGTTTGTATCTGTTAGTCCCATACTCCAAATTTATCCCTGTCTCTTCCCTTTCCTCTTTGATAACCATAAGCTTATTTTCTATGTCTGTGAGTCTATTTCTATTTTGCATATCGTTTCCTTTGTATTATTTCTTAGATTTGACATAGAAGTGCCTGCTGTTATTCTTCAGGCACTCGGTCATGTCCAACTCTTCGTGACCCCAGTGACGGCAGCATGCCAGGTCTCCCTGCCACTCACCATCTCCTGGAGTTTGCCTAAATTCATGTCCATTGAATCAGTGATACCATCCAGCCATCATATTCTCTGTTGCCTTCTTCTCCTCCTGCCTTCAATCTTTCCCAGCATCAGGATTTTTCCAATGAGTTGTCTCTTCTCATTGGTGGCTAAAGTATTGGAGCTTCAGCATCAGTCCTTCCAATGAATATTCAGGGTTGATTTCCTTTAGTATTGACTGGTTTGATCTCCTTGCTGTCCAAGGGACTATTAGGGTCTTCTCTAGCACCATACTTCAAAAGCATCAATTCTTCAACATTCAGCCTTCTTTATGGTACAACTCTTATATCTGTACATGACTGCTGGAAAAACCATAGCTTTGACTATATGTACCTTTGTTGGCAAAGTGATGTCTTGGCTTTTTAATACACTGTCCAGGTTTTCATAGCTTTCCTTCCAAGGATATAAGGATACAAGTGATATCATATATTTTTGTTTCTCTCTCTGACTTACTTCACTTACTGTGATATTCTCTAGGTTCATCTATATGTTGGCCATCTCAAGAAGGTGAAGTAGAAGGACGTAGTACCTGAAGAACTATGGACAGAGTTTCATAACTTTGTATAAGAAATGGTGGTCAAAACCATCCCCAAGAAAAAGAAATGCAAAAAGACAAAATGGTTGTCTGAGAAGGCCTTACAAAGCTGAGAAATAAAAAGCAAAGGAGAAAAGGGAAGATAGATCCATCTGAATGCAGAGTTCTAAAAAATAACAAAGAGAGATAAGAAAGCCTTCCTAAGTGATCAATGCAAAGAAATAGAGGAAAACACTAGAATGGGAGATACCAAGTGAACATTTCATGCAAAGACGGGCACAATAAACAGTATGGACCTAACAGAAGCAGAAGATATTAAGAAGAGGCGACAAGAATACACAGAAGAACTGTACAAAAAAGACCTTAGTGTCCCAGATAACCACGATGGTGTGATTGCTCACCTAGAGCCAGACAGTCTGGAATGTAAAGTCAAGTGGGCATCACCACAAACAAAGCATCACCACAAACAAAGCTAGTGGAGGTGATGGAATTCGAGTTGAGCTATTTCAAATCCAAAAGATGATGCTGTGAAAGTGCTGCACTCAATATGGCATCAAATTTGGAAAACTCAGCAGCAGCCACAGGACTGGAAAAGGTCAGTTTTCATTCTGATCCCAGAGAAAGGCAATGCCAAAGAATGTTCAAACTACCGCGCAATTGCATTCATTTCATTTAAAGTAATGCTCAAAATCCTTCAAGCTAGGCTTCATCAGTACATGAACTGAGAACTTGCAGATGTTCAAGCTGGATTTAGAAAAGGCAGAGGAACTAGAGATCAAATTCCCAACATCCATTGGATCATAGAAATAGCAAGAGAATTCCAGAAAAACATCTACTTCTTAATTGACTACACTAAATCCTTTGACTGTGTGGATCACAACAAACTGGAAAATTCTTAAACAGATAGGAATACCAGACCTCCTTACCTGCCTCCTGAGAAATCTGTATGCAGTTCAAGAAGCAACAGTGAGAACCGGACATGGAACAACGGATTGGTTCCAAATTGGGAAAGGAGTACATCAAGTCTGTGACTGTCACCCTGCTTATTTAACTTAATTGCAGAGTACATCATGCAAAATGCTGGGCTGGATGAAGTACAAGCTGGAATCATGATTGCCAGGAGAAATATCGATAACATCATCTTTTTAAGCCAATTGTATGTTGATGGACACTTGGGTTGTTTCCACGTCTTGGCTATTATAAATAGTGCTGCAATCAATATTGGAATGCATGCATCTTTTCAAATTAGAATTTTTGTCTTTTCCACATATATGCTCTGGAGTGTATGCTTCCACATGTATGCTCTGTAATTGTCAGACCCTATGATAGCTTTATTTTTCTTTTTCTGAAAAACCTCGTACTGTTTTACATAGTGGCTGCAGCAATTTATATTCCCACCAACAGTATAGGAGGGTTCGCTTTTCTCCATACCCTCTCTAGCCTTTATTATTTTTTGCCTTTTTGATGATAGCCATTCTGACTGATGTGAGGTGATACTTCAATGAGGTTTTGATTTGTACATGCTTATATATTTATATATGTATGTATATAAGTAGCTCACATGCATATAAGGTACCTGCACCCCAGACTCCCTTTTAGGCACTTTATATATGTTAACTAACTTTTCCAACAACCCTATGTAATATATACTATTATTATCCCCATTTTATTAAAGTAAAAACTAAGGAGCAGAGAGATAAGTAACTTGTCCAAAGTCACATATATTGTAGGTGGTGAGGGGAGAATTTAAACATTGGCAGTCCAGTTTCAACATTCATACTCTGAACTACTGATACAGAACATTTGAGGAGATCATAATTTCATTTATAAATAAGGAGTGGACTTTAGTAAGTCAGCAGTAACCAGCCAACAAATAAAAAAGGCTAAGCTAAGGCATAATCCACTACTAAATATTCGACTAGGGAATGATGTGGCATGTGTGTTTTTGTACATTTCGGTCCTTTTGTTAGCAGCATGTGAGAAATTCCAAAGGCATATTAAAAAGAACTTGTTAGAGATTAGTTATTGTTTGAGAAAACATGCCCTGTCTACCCATTTAGTCTAGAAACTGGAATTTTTTTTTTCTATTTCCTAAAGGGAATTATGCTTCCCAGGTGGTTCAGTGGTAAAGAATCTTCCTGCCAATACAGGAGACACAAAAGACACAGGTTCGATCACTGAGTCAGGAAGATCCCCTGGAGGAGGAAATGGCAACCCACTCCAGTATACTTGCCTGGAGAATTCCATGGACAGGGGAGCCTGGCGGGCTGCAGTCCATAGGGTCACAAAGAGTCAGATACGACTGAGTGACTTCATTTTCTTTCTTTCTTCCTTGTATCTTTAGAAATTCTCTCCACTTGGGTGTTCTTCATCTATTCAAAGGCCTAATTTTCAAGGATCAGTGCTCTCCCCAATTTTATTACAAATCTTCCTTTGCTCTTTATGATCTAATATTTTTCCTGTCTTAGCTCCTATGGAACATATTATATGTACCATTAATTTAGCAATTAAACATTTCCTGTCATATCTTCTACTTCTGCCTCATTTCCAGTCTCATCATCCTTTGAATACCTACCTCTAGCTGAATTGAAAACTCTCTTGCTTTTTCCTTCTTTCTATAACCTGCAGAATATGGTGAAATACCTTGCACACAGAATAAATACTTGTTGATATGAGTTTCTTTAAATCAGCTTGGTCAAGCCATTCATTTAATAACAGCCTAATCCAAGTCACAAGGAGATTAAGTAAATTGCTTATGATTCCAGTAGTCTTAGAAAAGTACTTAGAAAAATTCATATTTCCTAAATCTTGATCTGGTATCTGCTGGTGTGTCATGCTGCTTCTATATTTGGAAAATAATTATCAATAACCCAGAGCTTTATCTTCCCTTCATATTTCCAAAGAATATGAATATAATAATATAAATTCAGTTAATAAACCTTAGATGAAAACGGTAATGTTTGAACTTAGCACAGAAATCTGCTGAAATCTTGAAATGCATTTGTCTCATGAGACTACCCTAAACATTTTGCTTATTATTTTTCTAGGAATATTTTAATAACCATTCATAATGCTGAGCAACTGCTAGTCACACAGCCTTCTCCTCCATTATGGTAAAATTCCTAAAAGAAGAGGCCCCATCTGCTTCATCCATGAGCATATGGGAGTCTCATGCCTTATACAAAGGTATGCAATAAATATTTACTGAGTAAAAAATGAAGGAAGAAGCAAAGACAATTTTTTATTGAGACTGCCTCCATATATTACACTGCTTAGTCCCCGAAACAGTGCTCTAGGATGGTTTGAATTCCCTGATCTGCCCACTGTTACCCTGAAGGTAGAGTCAGAGTCTGCGCTTGCATTCTGAAGGCTCGCCGTCTACCTGATAATAACCTGTCACTGCTCTGAGCAGCCCTCCATCCTGGCTTTTCCAGTTTAGATCTGGGTCTCTCTGCAACCAGTGACTGTTTTCCCTTTGTACTTTACAGGAGTCAAAAGCTCACATTCTTCATTATTATAGGTAGTTATGAAGGGATATATTTTGTTGACAAAAGTTGAATTTGATAACATTCAGGAGGAAATTCTTGCAATACAAAAGTACTAACAGTCTTATCTGCTAATACTTACTTTAGTTATTAGTAGAGCTTTACACGGACAAGCAGTATAAAATTGATTGTGTACTTTTGTAAAGAATAAAAAGATTTGATGAGTATTTGACAGGTGAATGAATTAATAAGTGATATTAAAGTTATGTACTTGATATTTTTAATTATGAAATGACATTACTGGGTCAATAAATAGTGAAATGTTTGACATGAAAATAGTTATTTTATTTTATTGAAACACTACTACAACAAATTTAAATTCTGACCAGGAGTGTTAAACATTTCTGTTTATTTTATCAGCTCCAAAACATACAGGTAAATGTACTGAAGGAAATATTTCAAAACCACAGTAAGGAATAATTCAAAAAGCTAAATCAAAACGGAATTCAGTATAATGAAAAAAGCAAATGAAAATTGTTCTTAGTATGTTAAGTCTAAGTCGCCTTTCTTTTATCAGATTACTAACTGAACTATGTAAGTTTCTGGTCACTTAATTTTAAATATGCTCTGAAACTTAGGGAAAACAGGAGGTAATGGAAAAAATATGTTAAATGGTGATTTAATTTATAACAGGCACTTGAATGTGAAATTTTGTCTTTTTTATGTGATATTATTTCTTCTAATTATTTTATACCTACTAGCTTGGGCTTTAGTACCAAATAACCCTCAGGCAAGAAAGGCAGTACAGCAAAATAATTTTTAAAGTAAAGCTAATTTTTAGTGAATTTTTCAAGCAACTCACTGCTTCTTAACATTTCAAATTAACCTTCTCATGTCACACATTATTAAAAATAAATCCAATTAAGTTACATAGCTTCTGCGAAGTAATTTCCACTTGGACCTCAAGATACCATTTCTACCTCTCCAGGGAAAATAACATTTAAAAAAAAAAATCTTAAACTGAACTAGAGATACTGGATTTTTAAATTTTATGTAATACAAATATATATGTTGTATTTAACACTATTACTTTCTTACATGTGCATTATATGAATAGCTCATTTAATCAAAACTACTTAAGAATATGTTTTCCTGCATACCTGATACTCTCACATAAATAAAACATGGATAGCCACCAGATGTTAAAAAGAGAAATTCAACTGAGTAAATTTAAAGATCTAATTGGTTTTATTCAAGGATTCATGAGTCAGACAGCATCTCATATAGCAAATATTAATGGAAAGGATCTCTGAGGATCTGTACAAAATGGAAGGATTTATAGGCAGAAGGGGGTGGAAAAAGGAAGCCTCTTGCAAAGAGTGGGTTGTCTCAGGGGAGGCTGTCCTCCATTGGGGGAAGGCTGAGGCCTATCAGGTAAATCACTTCATTAGTGCTGATCAAGTAAATCCAAATTGACTGGTTAAAGATCACATTTCTGGGAGAGGCTGGAATTAGGTTAGATATTTAATCTTGGTTTGCTGATGTGAGGCTTAGCATAAGTGACTCCATTTTGGGTCTGTTATTTCTTTTTCACAAACGGTAAGATGCATCTGAGGAAATTTTCCATCTTATACTCTCTAATTTTCTTTTTTTGTTGTTGTTTGTTTTTAAATTATGAAAGTATGATAACACATTTATAGGTGACTTGGAAAATACAGAACAAAATTACAGATATTTCCACTATATATTATAATAATTTTTAAGTAAATTAAGATTTTTTTAGTTGGAGTTTCAATATCAGACTCTCAATAATTAATAGAATGAATAGACAGAAAAGTTGAAGGCTATAGTAGACCTGAAAAGCATTATGAACCAATTCAACATAATTAAGATTTACACATTTTTCACACAACAGTAGGATACAAATTCTATTCAAGTTCCCTAGACTATAAACCAGGAGACCCTGGAACATATCCAGGGACATGAAACAAGGTGCAAAAATTTCATGGTCTTTAGGTATTGAGATCATACAGTCTGTTCTCCTATCATTGTGGAATTATGTTAGAAATCAATATCAAGAGATATTTGGGAATAATCCATGTATTTTCAAGGACAATGTGACATTTACCAAGAAAGATCTTTGACATAGACACTAGAAGCTTCAATAAAGTTAAAAGACTGGAAAAACACAGAGGGTGATTGCAGAGAAGAAAGCCTGTAAATGAGAAATTAATGTTAAAGATATTTTCAAAACCCCACATATTTGGGAAAATGTCCACTTTTAAGTGATGTTACACCCTTTTTTTATATGTTAATTTTCTCTTCCCTTTTGGAACTAAGACAAAAAAATAAAGGAAAGTAGGCAAAACAATGAATAAAAGGAAAAGAAAATAACAGTAAAGGATGAGTGATAAAAGGACTAAATACATTTTTAATGATACCAAATGCATAGACTTTAAGCATTTCAGACATCAACAACAAAAAAGATTCTTAAGGGACACTGTTGGTCCGCAGAAACTTTCCCCCCACATTTCTCTGCTGAGGCCTGAATAGATTATCCTGATAAGTAACTGATCTCATGTTCCATACTTGGGATCCAGAAAAACATTTGTTTGCAACATTCACCTTGCACTAAACATCCTTAAATTTTCATAATCATATTCTTGTTTTCAAACCAATGGGCGTTTTCAGGGACAGCTATATGCTAGGTGCTGTGCCTTATGTATAGAAAACACGTTCTATGAAAAGTTAGACTGCCTAAGTTTGAGCTCAAATATCATACTTCCCCACTTGATAATCCTTTAAGACAAATCCTTTAAAAGCTCTAAGGCTTGCTTTCCTCCTCTGTAAAGTGGGGATCGTGCCTATGATGCTGATGTCAATGAATGTAAGTCAGATGCATAAATTATCTTGGCTTTTGGGAAACACTACGCAAGCAGATAGCATGTCTCTAGTACCATAGGATGTGTCTTATTTATGGTTTTTATGTTTTAAGGTCCTTCATACAATGTCTATCATGTTTACAGTCCTTAACAAATAATGACTAAATGAACACATTAGTGATAGCTCACAGCAATTAGAAGCTATCTCACTAGAGAGAACAAAGCGAGAGAGCTTCAGAGGGAGTCCAGTCCCAGCTGCTTCTAATCCCCAGGCTCCCTCTGGAGATTACTTTCCCTAATAGTCTCAGAGACCTGGTTTGGAGTTGGACTGGGCTCTCTGAAAGCAATAAGATGGATGGAACCAGCTAGCAGCAGATAAGAAGATTTAGCTCTTGCATGTAGACTTATTTCAACACTGTTATCATGTTTCTGTGAGTTTGCTCCACTCCAATAGAGGGAATAGGAAATAGGAAATAAAACACAATGTCTTCCCTTCACCCAATTGTCTTCATTCACATTCATTTGTTGAATAAAATTTATACTGTTACCAAGTTACTGTTATGGTGGTGTTTATAGTAGCTGCTAGCAAACTCTCTGAGAAGTGGCTGATCTCATCTTTTAGATAATCAGATTCTATTTAATGTTACCAATTTAAATTCTATAGCCATTCATGGGCCCATTAAATATTTTCATCCACTTTCACAAGTCTCCCTTTTCATCTCCTACCACATGACTCCTTTGGCAAAATAATAGCAGACAAAGAACAATTTTTGTCAACTATTGCTGCTATCTGCCTCAACATCTTCATAATCAAATGTACATATCCTTAAGGACTGTAAAATGGGATTAAGAGATATCCTTTAGCTAGTTTTAATCTAAGACCTCAAATAATAGCACACCAACCTAAAAAACATGCCATTTGGGAGGTGAGCAACTATTTACAAGCTTAGTACAAATTTTGAGTTACTACTATGTGTCAGGCTTTCTGCTAGGAATTAGCACATTACTCCTATAAAATAGGATTAATAAATGTTCTTTGCTTATGAATAACATATTTTAGATAAATATGTATTATTATTTAGTTAACTATATATAAGCTGGAAAGCAGTGAAATGGACAGAAGGAACATTAGAAGGAACACCAGAAGCCAGAAATTTCAATGACCTTGAGTGAAAAAGAAAAGAGTTCAGTTCTATATAGGGCAGAAGAATGGGCTTCCCAGCTGGTGCTAGTGATAAAGAACCTGCCCATGGAGGAGACGTGAGAGACTCGGACTGGATCCCTGGGTTGGGAAGGTTCCCTGGAGGAGGACATGGCAACCCATTCCAGTATTCTTACCTGGAGAATGCCATGGGAAAATGAGCCTGGTATGCTACATCCATAGGGTCACAAGGAGTCAGACACCACTGAAGTGACTTAGCATGCATGCATGCAGAGCAGAAGTATGAGGGTAACAGATTTTGTACATCATCACATCTCTGGGACTCAGTTTCCTCATTTATAAAGGTAGGAGAATGACTCAGATAGCTTTGAAGAGTCTATGATGTGTGATAGTTTTAAAATATGTTCACAAATTCTTAGACAACACTCCTCCTTTCAGAGTGGAGACTAATGATCTGGACTTAATGAGTCACTCAGAATAGAATAGGGTGGAAGTGACTAAGTCATGAAAACATTGCTGCTTGTCCCTTGTTCCCAAGTTCTTGGATTGCTAATTCTGGGAGAAGACAGATGCTCTGTCAAGCATCCCTATGGAGAGGTCTTCTGCCAAAGGAATTGAGACCTCCTGCCAAAATTCATGAGACAGCACCATCTTAGAAGCAGATCCTCCAGCCTAATCAAACCTTCAGATGAATGCAGTCTGGTTGACATTTTGTCTGTAACTTCTTGGGAAAGCCAGAGCCAAAATCACCTAGCTAAGTTACTTCAGTGACAGCAGTCATGAAGTTAAACTTGCTCCTTGGAAGACCCACTATGACAAACCGAGACAGCATATTCAGAAGCAGAGACATTACTTTGCCAACAAAGATCTGTACAGTAAAAGCTATAGTTTTTCCAGTAGTCATGTATGGATGTGACAGTTGGACCTTAAAGAAGGCTGAGAGCGGAAGAATTGATGCTTTCGAACTGTGGTGCTGGAGAAGACTCTTGAGAGTCCCTTGGACTGCAAGGAGATCAAACCAGTCAATCCTAAAGGAAATCAATCCTGAATATTCATTGGAAGGACTGATGCTGAAGCTGAAGCTCCAATACTTTGGCCATTTGATGCGAAGAGCTGACTCATTGGAAAAGTCCCAGATGCTGGAAAAGATTGAAGGCAGGAGGAGAAGGAGATGACAGAGGATGAGATGGTTGAATGGCATCACCGACTTGATGGATGTGAGTTTGAGCAAGCTCCAGGAGATGGTGAAGGACAGGGAAGCCTGGCATGCTGCAGTCCATGTGGTCAAAAAATTCAGACACAACTGAGTGACTGAACTGAACTAAACTGAACTGAAGTTGCTTCTGGATTCCTAACTTTCAGAAACTTGGCCAGATAATAAATATTTGTTTTAAGCTGCTAGATATTGGTGATGATTTGTTACACAGCAATAGATAACTAATAAAATGACACTGAAATAAATGAATGTTACATAATGAAAAATTCATATAAATGCATATTAATGATAATGAATCATAACTCTTTATTTTGGGGAGATCAGTAGCAGGATTAGGGAAATTAGTATAGCTTTTCTTACAGAACCATTGAAGACTAAAACTGAAAACATACAACTCTGATAGAAATATTGGGAGATATAAAGGGACCATATAACTTGATCATAATCTTGACTTTGACTCTGAAATAATACAACCCTCTGGGGAAGTTTATTATCAAGCAATTTGTAATGAGCCTGTCTCACACTCAATTGATATTTATTGAATGAAGGAACATGGAAAAATGACAGGGAAATGTGTAAGTCTGGAAACAGAATGACCGTTAATGTTAGAGAATACTTATTTTGTACCAGACACCATGATAAAGATTTAACATGAATAAACAAGGAAGTACTTATGTTATTCAAAACAATTGATATGAAAGCATTCACTGCCTAAAACTAATTTAGAAAGGGAGAAAATATAGGAAAAGAACTGAATGGAAATAGAGAATAGAATAGAAGGTAGAATAGAACAGTAGCTCTATGAACCCAAGACAATTCTAGAAAATGTACCTTATCAGTGTCTCAGAAGATATTTCCCCTGGGCTACATGATTTCCACTAAGAGAAAAAAAAAAAAAAAGGATTACCTGGTCTGAATTAGTGAAATACAACTTTAAACCATGTTTATTTAAAACTACCTGATGCCCAAAACAATTATACAAATAGACCTACTTGCTTACCATTATCTTTAATGTTGCGAATATAATTCTATATTACTTTTTCAAAATTTTGTCCTTTATCTCAGCATATTAAGCTAGAATTACAAATAAAGATACAATAATGGTGATGATAAATTAAAATTTAAAGATGCTGAAATATTTATTGGTTATATACAAAAATGTTTTACTTAAACCATGTATGTACTTTAATACTTTATAAATGTGTATTCCATTAAGTGTCACTTCAATTAGGATCTAAATATATTGGTAGAGTTCTGGAAGAAGAACTTTGGGCTTAGAAACAGTCCCAATTATCTATTTTCACATCCTTTCTCTTTCACCTTTAATTGGGATGATGAGCATCAACCCTGCTTTTTATTAGGATGAAGTGTTCTTGGACCACATGACTTGAGGTAGAACTTTTAAATACACTGTTGAATTTTGTTTTTGCAACTCAGACTCCTTCAAATACCAAAAACTATTAATACGCATCTTATCTGACTCGTGAAGTACCTTGAAGTGAACTTTCTACCTAAATAATTATGATGACTAAAAAAACACCAAAACAACAAACTGAACCCTAACCCCTATAAAAATACAGACCAACATACCTGACATCCCCAGGCCAGCTCAGTTACAAGCTGTGCCTAAAAGGAATGCCATGGCCTGCAGCCTGCATTCCTTTCTGAACTGCCCCGCCATCCCTTGCTCTTTTTCTTGTTATCCTACGGTTAACCTTCACTTGTTCCCTGGTTCCCTTGCTGTTACTCTTGACACAGTGATTGGCTGCCATCCCAGTTCCAGACTTTTGGCTTCATTCCCTGCACTCCGAATCACAGTCCTTCCTAACTTCATCTCAAATTATACCCTGATAAGGAGCTCTGTTTTTAGAAATGACTCCAGTGCTTCTCCCACACATACCATTTCCTTGCAGCTGATATTTCGGTAGGGCTGGCCCACAGAATAGGTACAAGATACTGTAGGCTTGGCTTACATTTAGGAAATATCACCTGCCTATGGTGTGCATGCCATTATTGGACATCCCTAGTGGAAACGGAACTCTGGGCCATCAGCAGTCCTCCCTATATACCTCTTTTTTTTTTAAATTGAAGTACAGTTAATTTACAATGTGTGTTAGTGTTCGATGTACAGCAAATTGATTCATATTATGCATATTTATATATGTATAAATGGGTCCATGGGGTCCCAAAAGAGTCAGACACGACTTAGTGACTAAACAACAGCAAACACATTTTCTTTACTCATCAATCTGTCGATGGACATTTAGGTTGCTTCCATGTTCTGACTATTGTAAATAGTGCTGCTACGAACATTGGGGTGCATGTATATTTTTGAATTAGAGCTTTCTCTGGATATACTCCCAGGAGTGGGATTGCTGGATCATCTGGTAGTTCTAGTTTTAGTGTTTTTAAGGAACCTCTCTACTGTTCTCCATAGTGACTACACCAATTCCCACCAACAGTGTAGGAGATTTCCCTTTCTTCCACACCCTCTCCAGCATTTGTTATTTTTGACTTTTTGATCATGGCCACTCTGACTGGTATACAGTGATAACCTCATTGTAGTTTTGATTTGGAGTTCTCTAATAATTAGTGATTTTGAGTATCTGCTCATGTGCTTTTGGCCATTTGTGTGTCTTTGGAGAAAAGTCTATTAAGATCTTCTGCCCATTTTTTTGGATTGGGTTGTTTTTTGTTGTTGTCATTGAGTTGGATGAGTTGTTCGTACGTTTTAGAAATTAAGCCCTTGTCGGTCACATGCAGATGTCGTCCCCCTACTCTGTAGGTTGCTTTTTCGTTTTTTTGATGATTTCCTTTGCTGTGCAAAAGTTTATAAGTTGTGTCTGACTCTTTTGCAGCCCGTGGACTGTTGCCTGCCAAGCTCCTCTGCCCATGCAAAATTCCCAGGCAAGAATACTGGAGTGGATTGCCATTTCCTCATCCAGGGGATCTTCCCGAACCAGGGGTGGAACCCACATCTCCTGCACTGGCAAGCGGATTCTTCACCAGTTGAGCTACCATTCTGTAGATTGCTTTTTCATTTTGTTGGTAATTTCCTTTGCTGTGCAAAAATGTATGTTTGATTACCTATGTACCTCTTTTTTAAGAGATTATGTTTCTGAAAGAGACTACTTTAATACTCTCTCAAGAACTGATTACTTACTCCCAGTCAAACCCCTAGATTCGTAGAATAATATCAATTGTAGTCTCACATATTTGTGTGTGTGCATGCTGACATGTCTGACTCTTTGCAACCACATGGACTGTAACCCACCAGGCTCCTCTGTCCATGGAATTTTCTTGGCAAGAATACTGGAGTGGGTTGCCGTTTCCTACTCCAGGGCATCTTCCCAACCCAGGGATTGAACATGTGTCTGCTGTGTCTCCTACATTGGGAGGTGGATTCTTTACCACTATGCTACCTCGAAAGATCACACTCAAATATACACATATTGTATTCATGACAAGGAACTTCCACACCTAAAAAAAAAAAAGTAAAACTAAACAAAGAAAAAGCAGGCATTGGAAACTTGGCACCCAATATTAAAAGTTGGCCAATCCCTGACAGAAACACAGAAACAATCCAGGGTGCCTTGACTCAAGCAACGATTGGTAGAAGCTCATACAAAACCCTTAGGCTTTCTTTAATTTCAAAAACCTGACAAAAACTTCTTGGAAGAGAAAAATATAAGGAAAAGTATTTTCCATGTGTGCAGATCAGTATTTTCCATGTGTGCAGAAATTATATGTAAAAATCTATAGAGAGGAAAAAAAGTTTTCCCTTTGCCTATGAGTACTTTATGTCCTTCTGCATGGCCAGATACTGCTATATTCCCAAGACTTCAAAGGTTGTGTGCTGCAACAGAAAATGAATGTAACATGGAAGATCCTGCAATTCATTTTATTCATTTATTCACAATTACATTCTGAATTTTTCCCATTGTCCACTGTGTGCTGGGAATATTGACATCCCTGTCTTCACAGAGCTTATGGAAAAAATAGAGGAAAATCCAGTAAATAATTTAGAATGTATGACAGGTTGTGCTAAGTACTGTGGAAAAAAAAAAAAAAAAAACTAAGCAGCTAAGAACAAAAAGAGTTTGGCAAGTGCTACTATGTTAAACAGTGTGGCCAGGGAAGGCTTTTCTTAGGAAAAGACATTTGACCAGAGGCCAGAATGAGGGGAAGCTGTGCAGGGGTGTGGAGAGAATTTCAGGCAGAAGGAATAATAAATGCTAAATTTCAGGACAAAACTATGCTCTAAGGGTTCAAAGAATGTTTTGAAAAGGACCAAAGCACTTGCAACAGAAAGAGAAAGGAGATAAGTGGTAGGAAATTATTTCAGAAAAGTAGCCAAAGGCCAGATCGTATAGGTCTTTATAAACTGTGGTAAGGGCTGTAGTTTGGGGATTTTTCTGAATGCCATACAAAGCCCTCCTGGAGAGATTTGATTACTGGTCCCAATTTTTCACCTGTGGGTAATAGGATTATACATTCACGCCCTTGGCAACATTTTTTTGTGGCATCCTTCCCCACGTGTAGAGAATATTTCTTCACACAGGCGGTCAATGGAATGTTAGCAAATGTGACAAACAGTGGACTTAAATATTTTCACGTGCAGTATTTTGGTTTCTGGGACCCCCTCAGATTACTATTGGAAGAGTAGGCTCCAGGAAGTCAATGTGCCTTCAGCCAAGGCCCAGAATGATGTTCACAGAGCAACCAGAACCCATCCTGGAGCCTAAAGCAGAGCCGCCCCAGCTGACCTGAAAACAGGAAAAACAAATGCTTACTATTGTAAACTTCTGAGAGTCAAGGGTGGTTTAAGGGTCCTTACTGAAGCAAGAGCTGACTAATGTCCCCTTGGAGAATTTGAATCAAAGGAATAGTGATCTGAATTATATTTTAAAAGATCACTGTTACAGTTGTTTAGAGAGTAGAAGGAAGAAAGCCAAGAGAGGAAATAGAACAGTTCAGAAACCACTGCAAAATCCCAGTGAGAAATGGTGGCTGGCAGACCAGGGTAGGAGTGATGGAGCTGAAAGGATTTGCTGATGGCTGGGATGTGAGGCATGAAACAGAGAAAGTAGTGCTATAACATTGCCTTACAGCAGTTTCGTCATCCAGCTGGTAATTTTACCTATTCACCAGCCCAGCCTACGTTTCTGAGCATAAAAATCAGCATATAAAGAGTGTTTTTGTCAACTGCCATATATTCAGGGACACAGTTACTATAGCAGCTGAGCAATTCTCCTTGGGTAGCCAGGTGGAAACCAAATTGTCTTGAAGAATACTAGAGCTGAACAGGGAAATTTTTCTCTAATACCACATGACAAACTTGATAATTGCCTTTGTTTTTAACAAGAATATCTAAATCAGGTACATAATTATCTTTTTCTGAAATAAGCTCTGTTTCCATCTTGCAGTATGTAGTAAGGGTTTTTACAGAGGTTGCTGTTCCTGGTAGCTTACTCTGTCACGCATGAGGACATCTCCCTCTTCAACTGAGTAGGTGCTGGTCTTTAGAGTCCAGTTATGGCTCAGGCCAAGGTATACTTCTCATTTTGCACCATGGATTTTGTTTCAAATCTCTACATTCTCTCATAACCTATGAAACCATCAGACAATCCTCGAGCCTCAAGGACTACCTGGTCTCCCTCTTGCCATTCTTCAAGCTTAGAGCCAAACTAAGCCTGGGAGTCTGATCTTCACTCTTTCTCATATATGGTTAACTCACTAAAGCCAAGGTTTCCTACTGAAACAAAGTGTATCCTGCTCAGAAACTCTTGTGCGGTGTTCTGGGTGTGTAAATTGATACAACCATTGTGGAAAACAGTACGGAAGTTCCACAAAAAGTTAAAAATAGAGCTACTCAGCAGTCACACTTCTGAATATATATCCAAAAGAAGTGAAATCAGTATCTCAAAGAGATACCTGCACTCCCATGTTTTTTGGAAGCAGTATTCACAACAGCCGAGATATGGAATCACCTTAAGTGTCTACATGTGGTGAATGGATAAAGAAAGTGTGTATATGGAATATTATTCAGCCATTAAATGGAAAGAAATCTTGCCATTTGGGATGACATGGATGAACTTGGAGGATATCTTGCTAAATGACACCGGTCAAGTACAGAAAGACAGATACTGCCTGACCTCACTTATATGTGGAAACTAAAAGAGCCAAACTCATAGAAGCAGCGAGTAGAATGCTGGGTGCCAGGGGTTGGGGAATAGGGGAAATGGAGAGATATTGGTCAAAAGGGTTTCAGTTATGCAGGATGGAAAAGTTTTGGAGCGCTAATATATGGCATAGTGATTATAGTTAACACCGTATTATGTACTGAAACTTGCAAAGAGGGTAGACCTTAAATGTTTTTACCACAAAACAAACAAACAAAAAAAAAATGATAACTATGTAAGGTGATGGATATATAGCTTCATTGTGGTAATCATTTTAAAATGTGCGTGCATGCCGAGTCGCTTCAGTTGTGTCTGACTCTTTGCGACCCCATGGACTATAGACCTCGAGGCTCCTCTGTCTGTGGGGTTTTCTCAGCAAGAATACTGAAGTGGGTTGCCGTTTCCTTCTCCAGGGGATCTGACTGACCCAAGGATTAAACCTACGTCCCCTGTGTCTCCTGAATTGACAGGTCGATTCTTTACCACTGAGCCACCTGGGAAACCACAAAGCCATTAGTTGGATAACAGATGAAGAAAATCAACCTCCAGGATTCTTACATTAATAATCTCCTCACTTCTCCCATAAAAGCCTTAGTCTGCAACTGCCATGATCTAGGCGACACATTACCTTATACTGCACCCCACCCATCAACTGCACATATACAGAACTATCTTTGTACCTTTACCTTACTGTGTCCACGATGGTCCTTGATAGATATTTGTTTTCCTCTTCTCTGGGAGATACAAATGAGAAGGGACAAGCAAGTGCCTACACTTTGATGAACTCATTATTACTATTTTTGATATTCACCATATAGCATAGTAAATTAGGTTCTTTTACCATCATCGAGGCTGTATTTTCTTCCCCTACTTATTTAACTTATATGCAGAGTGCATCATGCAAAATGCCAGGCTGGATGAAGCACAAGCTGGAATCAAGATTGCTGGGAAAAATATCAATAGCCTCAGATATGTAGATGACACCACCCTTATGGCAGAAAGTGAAGAACAACTAAAGAGCCTCTTGATGAAAGTGAAAAAAGAGAGTGAAAAAGTTGGCTTAAAACTCAACATTCAGAAAACTAAGATCATGGCATCCAGTCCCATCACTTCATGGCAAATAGATGGGGAAATAATGGAAACAGTGGCAGACTTTATTTTTGGTGGCTCCAAAATCACTGCAGATGGTGACTACAGCCATGAAATTAAAAGACGCTTGCTCCTTGAAAGAAAAACTATGACTGACCTAGACAGCATATAAAAAGCAGAGACATTACTTTGCCAACAGAAGTCCATCTAGTCAAAACTATGGTTTTTCCAGTAGTCATGCATGGATGTGAGAGTTGGACTATAAATAAAGCTGAGTGCCAAAGAATTGATGCTTTTGAATTATGATGTTGGAGAAGACTCTTGAGAGTCTCTTGGACTGCATGGAGATCCAACCAGTCCATCCTAAAGGAAATCAATCCTGAATATGCATTGGAAAGACTGATGCTGAAGCTGAAACTCCAATACTTTGGCCACCTGATGCGAAGAACTGACTCATTTGAAAAGATCCTGATGCTGGGAAAAATTGAAGGTGGGAGGAGAAGGGGACGACAGAGGATGAGATGGTTGGATGGCATCACCATCTCAATAGATGTGAGTTTGAATAAGCTCTGGGTTTGGTGATGGACAGGGAAGCCTGGTGTGCTGCAATCCATGGGGCTGCAAAGAGTTGGACACAACTGAATGACTGAACTGAATTGAAGTATTGTACCTATAACATTCAGGGCCAAATTTTTTAAATGCCTAATGTCCACCTGCCAGCCACAGAGGGAGCTGGTCTGGTAGATCACAGTAAAAAAACTAGCCTGTAAAGCTCATGGCATTGACGTGAAAAATCATTGCAAACATTCATTAAACTCATTAAAGTCCTAAGAAACTCAAGAGTACTCAAAATAAATTGCATTTTGGCACAAAGAGTTTAAGTAGAAATCTCACAGGAAAAGAGTTTAGAATTGCTTGCAGTCTGTAGGAGGGTTACATTTCCTGCATTTTAAGAAGAAATCTCGCAAATGTTCAAGAGAGATTTATTGTCTGTGGTTTCCATGCAGCCAGGAAGCGATAGGTAAATAAGATGCCTTACTGCTGAGAAAGCTGTTACTTGTTTTTCTCTCCTTGCTCAGTATGAACATGCTATCACAGTACAATTAAATCCACATTTGGAGATACTAAGCAGACACAAAAGCTGCATGATGCAATCATACTCCGCAGGGAGACGATTCTGCTTCTTGCTACACCCCTCATGACTCTTTTCCTTCCTGTTCAGGGAAACATGTACCACTTAGCCTCTTCCATTGACTAGAGGTCATAGAGGACAGGTGGCCCTAAATGAATCCAGATAAAATAAAGGACTAATGTCATAGGTTTTCAAAACAGCATCATACTCTTTAGAAACAATATCATTAAGACAGCCTTTCAAAAACCCATTATTGCTGGATCTTAGATGGGAGAGAAGGGAGAAATTCTTCAACATCTTCTGAGAAATTCAAACTACATTTCTCTAATGCTCTCTTGAGATAAATATTTGAGGAGTCAGGAAATGTAGTTAAGTTCCACTGTTATTTCCCATAAGACCTTGAGCAAGTCCCGTTCTTGACCTGTGTGTATCCATTGCTTCCATGGTGATCAGTGGTGTTTCTGTTCCTGCTCACTGAGCGGGCCAGAGTGAAGGAGAGGCAAAGAGGTGCCAATACCTGTCACCTTAATTTTCCTACTGATTCACCATGTGGAATTGAGTACACTATGGCTAGACAGCATAGAAGCAGATAAAGGCTTCTATTTTAGAAAATAAGAGATAAATGCTTTGTAAATTTGTTTAAACACTTAAAATCAATATAGATTTTTGGAAAAATGTTTTTAAAACATATAAAATATGTACTTGATCTCTATCTCTAACCACCTATTAGACATTTCCTCCAGTGGGTCCCTCAGAATCTCTGTCTTGACCTGTTCAAAACCAAACCTTGTATTTTTTCTCCATGAACAAAGTCTTCCTTCTAAATTCCCTAACCCAACATTTGTTTCCCTTGGCCAGTCCCAAACTCCAACATCGTCCTGTACCCATGTCTTCCCTGTCTATATTATCTAATCAGTCAATAAGTCATAGAAATCTTGCCTGTAATAATCTCTCGAATTTGTTCATTTTTTTCTCATTTCACCATCACTGCTATACTTTTATAATCTCTCATGTGGGTTATAAAGAAACCTCCTGAATAAATTCGTGGCTGCCAGTCTCTCATTCCCCACCAATCCATCTAGTACACCTGCCAGAATTACCTTGCTGAAACCCTTACCTGATAATGTCATTCAACTTAAAATCTGACTTGTTGCCTATAAGATAAGCTCAAAGTCAATTCAACATCTTTTTTTAAATTTTAGTCTCTACTATTACAAGCCTTGCGGTCTACTAAATATGATGAATGCAAAGATGAAAAGGCATGGACTCTTAAGGTACCCACAGTGAACTTCCAGGAGAGTCAGACATACTGATAGCTATTCACAATGCAATGCGATATGTGTCACCACAAAATCACATGCAAGGTATGGAAATATCATAGAGAGGCTTCAGCGTGGAAGATATCTGAGCTTGGGATGGCTGTGCCAAGTAAGTGAAATGGAATAGAGAGAGTCCATAAGAATGAAACTGCGCTCCAGAACTTGTTGCAATTATTTTTATTGGTGGGAATACTGATATCAAGAACTAAGACAGAGAACAGTGGACTATGAATAGTTCTTGGTGGAATATGAATAGTATATGGTAGGGAGATGGTGGTAATGATGTGGCAAGAAGACAGAATGTGATCAAGACAGGAGAACAGTGAATGAGGGGAAGGTGTTTAGGTTGAAACGTCCAAGTGCAGGTCTCAGTTCAGGGGAGAAGTTGGGGCCAGAAACAGAGTTGCTAAAACCACAGAAAATAGGGTAAGTCTTCTAGAGAAAGGACATAATGTCCTAAGAGATTTGGGGGACTTGGAGTATAACCCACTCAAAAAAATTATGATGAAGCCTTTGAAAGTAAGATAAAACTCACAGAAGAGTGATGTCAGAATATCTGAAAGAAAATAATGACTCAAAAATAACCCTGATTAATACAGTTCCATTCTGACTGCACACTCCAACCACAGCCTACACTCTCAGCCTCACTCACTCCTGCCACTTCACTTTTTACCAATCTGCTCTGGCTCTAGGAATAACAGGAATGTAAATACTAGTAGCTGTCTCTGATGTGCATGTATAATGTGGAAGACACGACTTTATGTGCTTTGGTATTTTAGCATACTTAATCCTCACGTTCTGTGAAATAAGTACTATCACGAACTACCCCCGTTTCCAAGAAGAGATGAGGACTAAGTGGGATTTCTCTGAGACTACACAGATGGTCATGCAGCATAGCTAGGACTTAAACTCAGACATACTTTAGCTATACTAGATTATTTGCCAATCCCAAACATAACTAAATGTCTTTATGTCTTCCTCATTTTATATTTGCCTGAAATAAACTTTATGTACCCATTCTTTCTGGTGAAATCACATTCCCTCTTAGAAATACAATTCAAATGTTACCCCTGCAATGAAGCCTTTCTCTCTACCACCTTTCTTCCAGACAGAATTGCCATTTCCTCCCTCTGCCTTCCCATTAATATTTTGTTCACACTTTTATTATAATATACAGAGTATGCAGAATGAACCTCCAAGGATGCTCATGCTTTAATCACTGAGACCCGTGAATATCTTACACTATATGGCAAAAGAGACTGCAGATAAACTTACAGACCTTAAAGAGGTTATCTTGGATTATGCATATGGGCATCATAGGAGGCCTTAAAGCAAAGCTCTTTCTCTAGCTAGAGTTCAGAGATGTGTGAGAAAGAGGAAATCAGAGATTGAAACCTTGAGAAGGACTTGGTCCATCATTGCTGAAAGGGGCTACATGGGAAAGAATTATAGGCAACTCAAGGAGCAAAGAGTGGCCCTTGAATGACAGCCAGCAAAACAACAACAACAAGCAGAGACAGTCCTACAAACACAGGGAGTATATTCAGCCAACAATCTGAATAAGCTTGGAAGCAGATTTCCCCCTAGAGCTGCTAGTAAGGAACGCAGCTGAGCTTAAACCTTCATTTTAGCCTTGTGAAATCTTGAACAAAGAACTCAGCTGAGCTCACCTGGACGTCTGACCTAAAGAAACTGTGAGAAAACAAATTGTGTTGCTATTAAATTTGTGGTAATTTATTTGGGCAGCAGCAGAAAATGAATGCAACATACTAGATAATGTTCCAGTTAGTTTTTTATGCATTGACTGTAATTATTAGAGGTTCAGCTCATTGAGTCAAGGAGTCTTGTGTCATCTATCTGTGAGGCTTAGGATTATGACTGACTCAAGAATCCATGCAGTCAAGTGGAATGCGTTGACTGGAAGATCTTTAGATTCACCATCTCTGCCTCATAAGGGACCTTCACATTGTGGCTTATTTGTTCTTAGTTCCACCTGAACATAAACGCTTCGTCCTCTGTGCTTGGAAGAGTATCTCCTTAGCACCAGGGCCACAGAATGAACATACTGAGCTGCCAAGAACCGCAGATATTTTGCCCAAGGGCTACTTCAACAAACTGAAATACTTTGTTATAAAAAGATTTCTGTAATCTAGGCCCAATTACATGCCCCATAACTTGCCCATTCCTGGGTCTGTCTGATAGCTGGTTCCCATGCTGTCTTTTAGTATAGGAGTTGGGTTCATAAACATGGATTCTCTTATCCAGGTGGGCCTGCCAAAAGCTACAGCCCAAGCAGTTGACCTTGCAGCCCTCAGCTCGAGGTCATTCCCTGACCCCACCTCAATGGTGACCTTACAGGGAAGACTGCCTCTAAGGTTTCTGCTTAAAAAGTTCTTCTAGGTCAGAAACTGCTCTTTTGGGGAGTAACACGCACCTTCCTCCCTTCTCTGGAAATATGATGCTTAAATGGCTGCAAAAAAGCATGATTTGCAGGTTAAAGAAATAAACCACATTGACTTAATAATATTAATTTTTTTCTTTTATATGGTCTAAGAATTCTTTGGAATTTAAATCTTTCAGTACCAAATAAAAATTCTAACTGCTTTCATTTACTAGACTTCTACATGTGCCTGATTCCTCATGTGAGAAAGGAAGACAATAACTGTGCTATGGAAGGAAGGAATCAGTTAACAGATTAAAAGCACTTGGAACCAGCAATTCCACTTTGGGGAATTATATCAACCTCAAAGCACCAGCTAATAAAAATATATGAATAAGGATGTTTAGTGCCACATTGTGGAGGCAAAAAATAAAACTGGAAACAACACAAATACCTGTCCACTGTGTGTTGTTACATAAATATGGCACATACGCATTAGGGAACATTATGCATTTGTTTTAGATGTCTCTTGGGTATCATCTCACATCCTCTCGGTTCACATTTTACTCTGGCTGTTGCTGTAGCAACCAGCTGCTCAGAGGCATAATTGACAGCACTTTCCTTCAGCTGCATCACGTATTTCTCGCTTTGTGTCCAGACTCCTTATCATCAACACTTGAGACATTTGTAGGAATGCAGCCATTCCAATACAGGTGAAAACTTGAAGTCAAAAAGGGCACGGGGCATATCCTGACCACTAGGGAGCAGGAACCAGTCTCCACGTGGTTTCTCCTTTGACCCTTCAGCAAACAACTATGAGATGTGTTCTACACTGCTCCTTAGAAATCTCACTTTCCCACAGTTCTGATCAGGTTGAAAACAAACCACTGGCTGCCTTGTCCTCCTTCCCTGTTTCGTTCTTTCCAGTCCTCCACTCCTGATCCTCGGGATTACTTTCCAGAATAAACTGCCTGCAGGCAAGCACTTGTTCCAGACTTCTGGGAGGTAACACAGGTTAAAATAGTTAGCTATGTTTAAAAGGAGAAATATATTTGTTGACCTGGAAGGCTATCCATAGCACATTGTTAAACAAAGAAAAACAAATTGCAGCTTAATGTCCATAGTGTCTTTTATAAAAACAATCAATACTAAAGTGTGTGTGTTTCCATAACCTTAGAAAAAGGTTAAAAAATGCATATAAACTTATTTGCCCTGGTCTCCTCAGGGAAGTGGAAGGAAATTGTTAGCTTGTCCTTATTAATTTTTTTTTATCGTTTCACTGGTTACAATGAACAGATATTAATTTTACAATTTAAAACACTTATAAAAGAAAAAGATGTTAAAAATTAGCATCAAGTCAACATCCCAGGAAAAAGCACTGCAAAGCAGGTGATAAGAAAGAAAAATAACTGTACTATCAGACTTCAGCTGAAATACAAACTCTATCATAAGCCCTTAAACAAACAAAAAAAATAATTTCTTACTTGAGACTGTCACTGTAAAACACATACCAGAAAATATACTCATAGAACCAGCATATTGGCTGCGACAGAGACGAAGGATGAGTCACTCAATAAGGACTCAGGATGATTAATAGATAAACAGATTCATGTCCATTCCTGTAGCATTTCCAACGGTGTATGTAATAGGGACTCTGTTGAAGAATGAGAACAGCTATTCTCAAGAAAAAACCTGGTCGGGAAAAAGAAAGAGATTTTGCAAAAGAAATTGTAAAATGACAGCAATGCTTACATCACATGTGATATAAACCTCTGGTCTTGGAGGTCTTTGAACTTTCTGTATAGAAGTAAACAGTCAGATTTCACACAAGATAATACAGAAAGTTAAAATCTAATCTGAACAAGTTTCTGTTAGCTCCATTTGCTTGTATTCCTTGGTGGATTCATTATGAATTACTTTAAAGGAACAAACATTAATTGTATGTATGCATGCGTTTTTAAGGAAGATGCTTTTTGAATTCCTGCCCAGAAAGCTAGACCTCAGATTCAATATCTGGTCCCACTAGTTAAATATACTAGAAGTGAGGAAAAGAATGAAAAAAGTGTACCCTGAAAGACATACTCTGTCATTAAATAGTTGACTTCCAGTGTACAATTATAGATACATTTTTCTATGTTACTAAATAAGTGGATCAAGTAGGCAACCCCTGTGATACAATGGTTAAGGAGACTTACTACTGTGATGGATAATTTTATGTGTCAACTTAGCTGGGCCACAGTGTACAGATAATTGGTTGTTGTAGAATAAATGTCCATGCCCCACCTCACCCAAAATCCGTATGCTAAATCCTGCCCCTGACATGATGGTATTAAGAGGTAGGACCTTGAGAGGTAATTTGGTTCATTGAGGTTATGGGAATGGAGCTTCTGTGTTGGGGTTAGTGCCCTAATAAGAGGAAGAAGGGGCTTCCAAAGTGATTCACTGATAAAGAATCCACCTGCCAATGCAGGAGATGCAAGATACATGGGTTCAATCCCTGGGTTGGGAAGACCTCTTGGAGGAGGGCATGGCAACCCACTCCAGTATTCTTGCCTGGAAAATTCCATGGGCAGAGGAGCCTGGTGGGCTACGGTCTATGGGGTCTTAGCTCACACACACATACAAGAGGAGGAAGAGATTCATCACTGTCTCTGGCTCCCTCTCCCAAAAAGGTCAAAATAAGCAAGAAAGCAGTTGACTGCAAAGCTAAAAGAGGGCCTTTACCAGACACTGACTTTGGACTTTCCAGCCTCCAAAACTATGAGAAAGAAATTTCTGTTCTTTAAGCCACCAGTCTATGGTATTTTGTTATAACAACATGAATGAACTGAGATATCAGTCAAACATTGTTCTAGATGTTTCTGTGAGGCTGTTATTAGATAAAATTAGCATTTAAATTGGTGAACTTTGAGTAAAGCAGATTGCCTTCCATAATGTGGGTGGGTTGCATCCCATCACTTGATGTCCTGAAAGGAACTGAAGCCTGACCTCTCCAACAAGAAACAATTGGACTTCAACTGCTTTATTTCCTCTCCCTGGATCTCCAGCATGACTGCCTGAACATGATCTGCAACTCTTTCCTGAGTCTCCAGCCTGCCAAGCCTCCCCCACTGAATTCTGGACTAACTAAAGCTTCATAGTTGTGTGAGTCAAATCCTTAAGATAAATATCTTTACATATATATGTCCTATTGGTTCTGTTTCTCTGGAGAACCCTAAGACAACCCCAAAGTGTTCAAATACTCTGGAAAGTGTATTGTCTTATTACTATAATTAATGATGGGTATAATAGTAAATATTCATTGAATGCTTACTAAGTTCTAGGAATCATTCTAAGTATTATTTTACAATTGAACTCACTGATTCCTCACAGATATGCTGTGAAACTCTCATCCCTATTTTACAGTTGAGCGCAGAGCGAGCACCACACTCAGGGTTAAACAACCTAGTAAGTGGCAAAGACATTCGTGAGGTCATGTATTGTATTTCATTGACCACCCTCCTAACTATTAGAATTATGATTTTCAGCAAAAGAACAACACTCAGCAAAGATATGATACTAAAATTAAATATCATATCCATTTCTTTCTGGAGTTCAAATCTCCCTGATCCTCTGCTTGGAATGATCTTTCTTTCACTGTGCACCTTGATTTCTGTATCCCCAAATACTCAATATCCTCAAACTTCTGAGCAATATCTGTCACTGTGACCCTCATCCTATGTCTGCCTTCCTTTGAAAAAGACATAATTGAGAATCTTCCACTCTTTGTAAGTTGCAGTAGAATCTGGTGGAATCCATGTTGTATCTAGAGTCACAAGTCTGAGCTCGGTCTTGGTTCTGATCTTAACGGGTCCATGAGTCCTGACAAGTAACACACTCTCTGAGTTTCCTCACTGGTGAATGGGGAATGCAATATCACTCACCGAAAATGAATTCTATGAGGATAATAGGAACTAATGCCTAGAAGGAAAGTGCCTAACACAGGTGTCCTGATATTCATAACAAATCCCTTTTGATCACATCAGAGTTTATGTTAATGAAGTAACTTGTGAAAAGAACCTAGGATTGGGAGCTGGTTGCCAGAGGAACCAGTTATAAATAGAGGATGGAATTTTCAATCCTACCCCCTGATTTCCTAGGAAGGGAAAGGGTCTAATGGTCAAATTAATCACCAATGGCCAATGATTTAATCAACCATGCTGATGTAATGAAGCTTTCATATCATCTCAAATGGAGGGGTTCAGAAAGCTTCTAGGTTGGTGAACATGTGGAGGCGTGGCGTGAGCGGAGCACTTGGAGGCGGCATGGGAGGGAGGTGCCCTTTTCCCCATGCCTTGCCCTGTGTGTCTCTCCATCTGGCTGCTCCTGAGTCATATATCCTTTTATAGTAATTACTCGCAATGTAGGAAGTAAAAGGTTTCAGAGTTTTGTAAGCCACTCTAGCAAATTAATAAAACCCAGGGAGGAGTAATTGGAACATTCAATCTGTAACTGATCCATCAGAAGCATAGGTGTCAGCTTGGATTTGCATTTGACATCTAAAGTAGGAGGAAGAGGGCAGTCTTATAGGACTGAGCCCTCATCCTGTGAGATCTGACTCTATCTTTGGGTAAATAGTGTCAGAGTGAAGTTGAACTGTAAACACCCAGCTGCTGTTGGAACATTACTTGATGTGGGAAACCCCCACCTATGTTAGAACTGAATAAGAATTATTGACTAGGATCCAGTTTTATCACTAATCATTCAAACTTCTTTACTATCTGAATGCAAGCTACACTTCTCATTTTTTCTCTAACTTAGCCTTTACATATACTTTCCCTGTAAGTCAAGAGGACTCAGTTGCTGTCCTGAACATGTCTTTATGTCATGGTCCTGCCTGTGGTTTTAGTTCATTGTATCCCTCCTTGCATCAAATTCATATTCACCCTTTATGGACAAGATGAATTCTTACCTTTTCTGTTTTATCTTCCATAACAACCCTATACAAATTCCCCTCTTTTTAAAGCGTATAGTATTGTCAGTATTCTTTTGCCACATTGCAAGTTGCACTTTATTCCTTTAAATATATGTCCTTTTGCCCTAGAGACCAAATATTCTTTTATTCCCATGTATCTACCACTATACCTAACCCAATGCCTCAATTTATTGCTTAAATAGTTAATTGACAGGCATCTCAGAGGAAAAAAAATCTTATATCACATGCCCTCTTCCCATCACCTATCCTATATCAAAACAAAAATACACATGTAAAGTCTAATACTTTTTATACTTTATAAAATTACTTTTAAGAAAAATAAGTAGTTAAAAGACACACAAATGCAACAGTAGCTTGATTACACTCAACAGGGAATGCATCTAAAATTCCTAGTTATGAATATTTTAATGAACAGTATCAATAAAAGCCTCTTACCCTTTGGCCTATTAGATTCAGTTAGTAATAATAGCTCTTTGAGGACAGAGGGAACTCAAAATAATTTATTTTTCAAGAGTATAAAAGGCAACGATCCTCCAGGGAAGTTGTATAAGCCATTTCCAAATAGAAAGTTGTATAAGCCAAACTTTCTGAAAGCATGGATGAATTATAGTTTTGCAAAAATAGATTTAAGCTCTATCTGAGAAAAAATATACTGAACAGACCTAAAGAAAGCAAAATACTTGCCATAAGAAAGCATCCACAATTTCTATAAAATAGCTACAATGCTCAAATAAAGTATATTGCATATCTTGAGGTTTTTCCCGTAGTGAAGATCAGATATCTAAATTCCAAAGCTTTTGACATCCTCATTGTCAGCCTCTCCCTCATGCTCATCAAGAAAGCTGCATGATGTAAAACATAAACTTGGTAACTGAGGTACTGACTTAACCACTTACGTGACCTGGAGCAAGACCCTCAGCCTTTCAAAGGCTTAAATGGGAGTAATGATGCTGCCTCGAAAGGTTCTCCTGAGGACCGGATGAGCAGATGCAATGCATTACACTGAGCACTGAGCCTGGCACATACCACACACCCAGGAGATCTCAGCTACTGTTACCACAACTTAATGCATTATAGGAGAAAGAAGTAAAATGTTTTTGAAAAAGTAATGAGAATTATTGAGACATGTGATATCTGCAAAGCCAAGAGTACTTCAGAGTTTGCCTGACACAGAATTCAGAACAACTAAAGACTTAAAGAATGAGGTGCAGTAAGAATCACTGATGTAAGCATCAAGGTGACTTGCTTTGTAGGCATTTCCACCATCTAATAGAACATGGGAAGACAGAACATATTGAAAAAGTCAGATCTCCCTCAGGCTTTAATTCGTTATAAATGACTTTATTTAAAGCACACGTTATAACCTAAAATCTCTATAGAATAGAGCCCACTGGATCACAGAATTTATTTTAATGACCCTGGACCTAATCCAAAGGTTTTTCATTACATGGAGTTCCATAAGGACTTTATTAAAAGGTGGTTACAACAGTCATATGTCCTGGTCTCTGAAGGTGGCCTAAGGAATGCCAAATATGGTATATGACCATAGAATCATATAATTTATGAATTGAAAGGTTATTACAGAGTTTCTCATTCAACCCCTCCATTTTAGAGCTAAGGAAACAAGGACATTGAGAAACTGAGTGTATAGCCATGTTCTTTAGTATACACTTTTTTAAAATGCAATTAAAGTGATGGTCCCAGTGAGGAACAACTTATTTTGACACATCTTCAGGAAGCTTTTAGCAGAACAGAACAAGCCAGGAATGAAGCAGTAATTCTGAGAAAGATATAACAAAATTTTAAGCAGACCCATGTGGTTTTCTTCTTAAAACTATAATACTGATCAATCACATGGTCTTAATTTCCTCACTTCCCGTACCCTGCTGAGTCTTAGTTTATGGACATTTCATTTAGCAGTGTGTCTTACTACTCAGATGCTGACTCTTTCTTGGTGATGGCAAATAGCACATGAAGAGCACAGATTCCTCATCCATCTAGGATGAGGCTTCAGTGTTTTTCAATCTAGACAGAGCCCTGGTTTAACAGATACTTGCTAGTCAGCTTCCTCATCACCACCATGTTTAGCTCTCTATATGACTGGCCCTATTAACTGAAATAATAGCAACAATAAAAAATATTTTGTATGTTGATTTAACATTACAAATAATTAACCTTATTAATTACTTCTATATACCAGGCACTGTTTTAACAACAAACCCTAAAAGATAGGTTTACTTAGCATTCTTTACATAGAGATGAGAAAACTGAAGCCAAAGAGGGTAAACTGCCCCCCAAACACAAGCTAGCATCCAAACTCAAGGAGTCCAGCTTCAAACCTACATTTTTTATCTTTACATTCTTAATTCCTGCTGTCTTAGTCATTAGATTCTATACATCATTTAGTCACTAAACTCTATACATCATTTAATCTCCAAAAAAATCTTTGGAATAAATATTATTAGCTCTACTTTACCGGTGATAAACCTGGGATTTCGAGAGCTTAAGTTTAAAGAGGTTACAAAATGCAATGAGTAGCTGGGAATGCCAGGATTATAATCCAGGTCTGACTGACTCCAAAGCCCACAACGCTGGTAACAACTGTGATTTTCTGGCCTTTAACAGCACTGTCTCCCACCGAAACTAGACCGTGGGGTCCTGGCTGCGTCTTGCTCTCTGTAATCCTGGCTTAGGGAGAGGCCATCTGGAAGCACGATGTGGCCATCTACACTGTGCTGACCACAGGTCTTCTTGTAAACCCTTCCTGCCTTACTCTGTCAAGCCGGGATCTCAGACTGCCTTCATCACCCTTTGAACAGCAGATACTGGATGCTGGCCATCCCTCTGCCGGGAACCCAGCCACAAAACTGGGTTAATTTCCTCAGCCCTGGCCCCAGCTTCTTCCCTTTTCCCATTATTCTATAGCACTGAAGACCAGTATTCCTTCTAGCCCAAATGATCCAAGTTTCTACAACCATACACAGTATATTCTTAATTTAAAATAATTCAATGTGATACTATTTATCAACACATTTAATTTAGGTTACATATAGGCATATGAATTATATTTTTATTATATGTGTGCTTAGTTGCTCAGTTGTGTCTGACTCTTTGTAACCCCATGGACTATAGCCAGCCAGACTCCTCAGTCCATGGGATTTTCCAGGCAAGAATACTGGAGTGGTTGCCATTTCCTTCTCCAATATTATTATGCTAATAGCAGTATTAACATGCTTCCATAAACCAAGAAATATAAAAAAACTTTCACCAAAATATATTTACTGATACAAACACACATCTGCAACACAGTTAGTCTTAAAGACTACTTGTTAATCTTTACTATAGTGTCCTAATGCCATCCTTTGATGTATACATACACATTTGGCTGCTCTTGAATGACATGACTCCTAAGTCAGTGGATGTCCACCTGCACTGCTTAACCAGATGGGATGCTTTGTCTGTAAATCATTAAACTGCATTTTGAATTAGCTATGTGAAATTCAGCAAGATAATCCAGTTGTGTCCATTTCAGTCGGGGTTGACTTAAAAATTCCTGAAACTGATCATGGCAGGTCCACTGCTAATAAGCTGATTGTCCTTGAAAACAACAGACACCTCTTTAATGCTCTTGGGACTATTATAGGAGTAGTTTGTGAAGAATTTGGTCCAAGAGATCAAACATGTCCTAAAAAATATTTACCATATGACTTTCGTGTATATTTGTGAAAAAGAATGAGTGTTTGACTTAACATTGAAGATAACTACATAAAATTAGATGCTGCCAAAAGTGGAAGAGAGAGGCTAGAGACTCTAAAGCAATTTGCTTATTTTTCTGTACTTAATTTTGGTCTGTATCATTTCCCTAATGCGAGACTTTAACAAAAATCATTGCTTTGAGCATTTGACATCTATTTTCTTTTATGTGAATAGCTTAAAAACATTTAAGCTAATGCCTATTCTAAAAGTGCTAACTGTTGAAAATATCTTTCCAACTAGATATTATTAATGTCTACAGTTCTAAAGAATAATTTTCCCTTAGATCCTAAGAGTCCCTGAAAGTTATGCATTTTGCCAAAGTCATAACTCTTAAGATGGAGACATAGTTGCCTATTCATTCTTGCAAAATCATTTTGGCATAATTATGTAATCATAAGTGAAGATGCTCTCCTCTGAACCAAAATGACCTTTCAGGGGTAGAATTTATTATATTCATCGCCATCTTTAATACTTTTGCTGAATGTCATTTTCAGTCAGACATTCAACAAAAGACTTTACACGTAGCCAGACAGTAAAGTTCTAAGCATGCTGATAGATATGCAATTGCACTGTTTTCCTTAGATTTTAAAGTGAAGAATTGTTATTTTCAGCAACATCATTTGTAAACTCCTGTCATCACAAGTGGATAATTCTTTAAAAAAAAATAGTGTGGTATTACAACTAACGATCAAGAGGGGCCAATGTCTAGACAAAAACACTTAGTGTGTAAATACAGAAATTTTGCTTCTATCCACTAGGAAAATTATTGTGAGGAGTGCCTTACACACAGAACAGGCTCAAAGACTTGAAGCAGCAGTCTTATTCTCCATTATTCAGGAAATTGCTTGAGCATTAGAACCAGACAGTTCTGTTCCTGGAGACTAGTTCTTCCTCTGCAAGTGTGGGACAAGCTACCTGTGCTCTCCAAACCTCGAGTTATTCTCTAATTTAACAGAATTACATGTAGCATGAAGACCTAATTCTATTACTTTCTTCCTCCTGGTTTTGCCAATCAAAGCACCAGAATCTTAAATCTAATGGCAGATATGATCACTGAATAAGCTCCAGGATTTGAGTAAGCTCCGGGAGTTGATGATAGACAGGGAAGCCTGGCATGCTGCAGTCCATAGGGTCACAAAGTCGGACATGACTGAGCGACTGAACTGAACTGATGATCATTGCATTTAGGAATCCATGTCAAACAATGAGTTGTTTCATTATGAGCTTAATGAAAATGACCAGAATGTTTATTTAAATTAACTGAACCCGTGTTCTATTGGATCCCTGAGTTGAGAAGATCCCCTGGAGAAGGAAATGGCAACCCACTCCAAAATGCTTGTCTTTGAAATCCCATGGACAGAGGAGCCTGGTGGGCTACAGTTCATGGAGGCAAAGAGTCAGACACAGCTGAACACACACGCTCCTTCATACTCTGTTATGAGAAATACACCAAGTTTAACATGCAACCTTATATATACATTCAGCATATATGGTATATTAACACATTCTCGTTAAGGATTTGATATTTTTTTTAAACTCTTGTTGCTAGACTGGATTCTATTTCTTTTTTTATTTTTATTTAAATATAGTTGATTTACAATGGTGTGTAGGGTTTGAATGTATTTCTATGTCACCTGTGGTTCACTGTCCTACTAAGTTGGGGGTAGGGTATCTGTTTTTATCTTTCAGTCTCTTATTAGCAGGTTTTAATTATGTTTATGTACTTGCCCAAAATATAGTCTTCCAGTTTTGGTTTTTCTCTTAATAGATAATCATTTGGTTGCTATTATGTGTCAGATACTGTAGTTTTGTTGATTTTCTCAGAATCAGTTGATTTCTACAGAAAGGTCTGCCCTTGTCATATCTGCTCTAACACACTGGCCATGTGAATGATGCTTTGTTCTTAGGGCCAAGATCAGTGTCTTCTGCTTTAATTGTTTCATTGTCTCTGCAGGACCCAATATTCTTTTCCATGCTGTGAGAACCTCACAAGGGTTTAAACGCCTGTAGATGAGGAAGTAATTTCCTGTTGGAGCATAAAATGAAATCAGATCCGTGTGCTCAGTGCCATTATATTTTCAATATAATACATTAAATTTTCCTAACAACAGTAGTTCAAAGTCGTTTCTGTTTAATCATTTCATGCTCACTCTCTCCTAGTGGCCATGAAAAGTTACAAAGCAAAATCCTGGTGAGATAATATTTTTCTGTAAGTGTGAAGCTTTTAATCCCTGTTGTAATCAGAAGAGCATTTACTGGTGGGTGACAGGAAATAGACAAACAGGTAATGGATTTTGAGTAATTTGAGAGAGGAGAGGAGAGGAGGAGCTAAGGGGCAAAAGGGTGCAGCCTAGAGAAGGGTGTTAAGGGCTGAACAGAGAAAAGATCCTTTTGGAAACTGGCCTAGAAGGAATATGCTTTATTTTTTTCAATGTTACTTTAGAGTTAGATCATAGTAGGAGTGATTCTATAAAATTAGCTAACAACTCCCTATCTGTTCCTGTAAGAATACCTTCTATTCCTTCAGTAAGTTTTGCTGGAAAATTTTAAGACCACCTAAATTGTTATTAATTCATGCTCTAGTCTATATAAGGAGGTAAATGACTAACAAAGACTCTGTCAGAAGGAAAAGCAGTCTGTAACCAAAAAGAGTAGCATTCAATGAGAGTGACGCCATCAATGGAAAGATGACTTTGAAGAAATTTATGAGGCCATTAAGAGGTTAGTGATGATGAGTTAAGCTCCAGAGATGGAAATGATGTATACATGAGAAACATTTAATATTTCCTGTTGCATGGCTCTCAAAATAAAGACATCATAGGTTAGCCTTGAGACAATTTAAGGTGAATTGACTAAAGTGCAGTGTGAGATTTCCTCTTTTCTTTCTTTGCTTTATACTCCAGCCACTGTTTATTCTTCTGGAACTCTGAATGTTTAAGTTCATATTTTGTTCACACTGGGGCAATTAGGCCACCCATTTCCCACCGATCTAAATAGTTCTCATTTTTTAAAACTCAGCTTAAAATACTTACAGAGTCCCAACTAAATGCCCCTCTGTATGTCCTTGTCACTGGGCAATTATTAGTCACCTCTTTTGTTTTATTTTCTGTGTTTAAGTTTGTCCTCTCCACTAGCTTACAAAGATAGTTTGCCTGTCTACTCGTGTTCACAGCACCTAAGAGAGTGCTTCATATCTAGTAAGTATTCAGTATTATTTGCTTAATTCAGAATAAGTTGTCGGGTATAGTTTGAAATATTAGAAGACAGACGTAAACAGCTATTCATTAAGTGGTATGGTATTTATTTAGCTCTGGTTCCTCTCAGAATTTATCTTACCCTTTTATCAGTCAGTCAGTTCAGGCACTCAGTCGTGTCCGACTCTGCGACCCCAGGGCAGTACGCCAGGCTTCCCTGTCCATCACCAAGCTCCCATGAGCTCACTCAAACTCATGTCCATTGAGTTGGTGATGCCATCCAACCATCTCATCCTCTGTCGTCCTCTTCTCCTCATGCCTTCAATCTTTCCCAGCATCAGGGTCTTCTCCAATGAGTCAGTTCTTTGTATCAGGTGGCCAAATTATCAGAGTTTCAGCATCAGTCCTTCCAATGAATATTCAGGACTGATATCCTTTAGGATGGACTGGTTGGATCTCCTTGCTCTCCAAGGGACTCTTAAGAGTCTTCTCCAACACCACAATTCAAAAGCATCAATTCTTTGGCACTCAGCTTTCTTTACAGTCCAACTCTCACATCCATACATGACTACTGGAAAAACCATAGCTTTGACTAGATGGACCTTAGTTGGCAAAGTAATGTCTCTGCTTTTTAATATACTGTCTAAGTTGGTCATAACTTTTCTTCCAAGGAGTAAGCCTCTTTTAATTTCGTGGCTGCAGTCACCATCTGCAGTGATTTTGGAGCCTCCAAAAATAAAGTCTGTCACTGTTTTCCCATCTATTTGCCATGAAGTGATGGGACCAGATGCCATGATCTTAGTTTTCTGAATGTTGAGTTATAATCCAACTTTTTCACTCTCCTCTTCCACTTTCATCAAGAGGCTCTTGAGTTCTTTGCTTTCTGCCATAAGGGTGGTGTCATCTGCATATCTGAGGTTATTGATATTTCTCCCAGCAATCTTGATTCCAGCTTGTGCTTCATCCAGCCTAGTGTTTCTCATTATGTATTCTGCATATAAGTTAAATAAGCAGGGTGACAATATACAGCCTTGACGTACTCCTTTCCTGATTTGGAACCAGTCTGTTGTTCCATGTCCAGTTCTAAGTGTTGCTTCCTGACCTGCATACAAATTTCTCAAGAGGCAGGTCAGGTGGTCTGGTATTCCCATCTCTTTAAGAATTTTCCACAGTTATTAAAAAGCATCAGTTTTACTTTTTTATATTCTAGAGATAAAAGTCCTACATTACAGCATGGGATTGTTGGAAGGATTACACGAGGCAAAGCAAATGAAAATGTGCTATAAACTGAAGAACACTGTACAGAGATGGGATCTTGTTTTTATGAACTGAACTGTAATTTGACCACATGGCACATCAGTTTGCTTCCATAATTGTGCAAGATTTTGTTTACCCTTCCACAATGACTTTGCAAATGACTACAGATTCTTAGCTACTCCTGTCATGGAAAAGTGAAGTCTGATTCACACATCCTGCCACTGGATTCTTGGTTGTTCTTATGACTGTCTTAACTAATAGAATGCACAGATCTGACACTGTGTTTAATAAGAGGCCATGGAGCTTCCACATAGGTGTTCTGGAATGCTCCTTCTCAGGATGCTTCCTCTCAAATTCTGGCTCCCATTCTGTGAAAATCCCAAGCCACATGGAGTAGTCACACATGGGTATGTACTCTGTGAACAGGCCCAGCCTCACCTGCCCTTCAGTCATCCTGCCCAAATGCCAGGTTTGTGCGTGAAGAAGTCCCTAGGGGATTCTAACCCCCAGCCATCCTTCTCATCCTGGCCACTATGTGGCAGAGAAAAGCTAGCCCCACTTTGCCTTTTTGAATTCCTACCTCATAGAATCCATGAATGTAATACAACACTTATTATTTTATGCCACTAAGTTTGGGGGTGGTTTATTACACAGCAATAAATAACTAGAAAACCTTCTCACATACAGCCTGCCAATATTTCCCTTACCATTCAGTAGCTATTTTAGCCAGGATGGCTAGGTAACACTAGTAGTGTTAGTCACTCAGATGTGTCTGACTCTTTGCAACCTCATAGACTGTACCCTACCAGGCGCCTCTGTTCTTGGGATTCTGCAGGCAAGAATACTGGAGTGGATTGCCATTCCCTTCTCCAGGGGATCTTCCTAACCCAGCGATGGAACCAGTTTCTCCTGCATTGCAGGCAGATTCTTTACCATCTGAGCTATAGGGATTCCGATAGGTAACACAGGGGTTAAATAAAGAAAGAGACCTAAGTTAAAAAATTAATTACAGCGGTTTTAAATAACAAAGCCTCATTCCTTATTCACACTGTGCACCCATTGTGGGTCAGCTGTGAAGCTCACTCGTCACAGTTACTCCGGGATTCAGGCTAATAGATGAATGCCAGTCCCTGGGCTAGAAGGCAGAGTTCTAGGGGGTCTTGTTATTTTTGTTCAGTTGCTCAGTTGTGTTTGACTCTTTGCGACCCCATGCAGCACCCCAGACTTCCCTGTCCTTCACTATCTGCCTAAGTTTGCTCAAACTCGCCTCCATTGAGTCAGTGATGCTATCCAACCATCTCATCCTCTGTCACCCCCTTCTTCTCTTCCCTCAATCTTAACCAGCATCAAGGTCTTTTCCAAAGAGTTGGCACTTCGCATCAGGTGGCCAAAGTATTGGAGTTCCAGCTTGTACCAGCAGTTAAATGTTAAGACTGAAAATGGCATGTGCCGCTTCTTATAACTTGTTGACCAGAACTAGTCATGTGGCTTCTCCCCCACACAAAGCTGCCAGAAGTATTAGTCCTATCGTGCATTTTAGAGAAAGAGAGCCAGAAATACCTGGGAATTAGCACTAATGACTACTACATCGGCTTTTTCATGGGCATTGCGCCTCTGGGCATCCCAGCTAAACCCTTTACTTCAACCATTGGTTCTGACTCTTCTCCTGCTGTGACCTGTGTTAGTTCTTCCTACTTCCTGAGGCCAGAAGCTTTTTTATTGCTCCCATTTCAGTATTCAAGAACTGTATCTATAGCTAATCTTCCTGTCTACCCTTCCTGCACATTATCTGCATATAAAGTAGTGGCTGTGGTGGTCTCCATGACAACCAAGACTATCTAGTGCTTTTGCTAAACCCCTAATCATGAGGTTGTTTTTTTTCCCCCACCTTTCTCTTTCTGTCTTTTCTTTATCAAAGCCAAAATCAGGTTTGTATAGAGAGCACATCATTTCTTCTTCACATCAAATAAAACATAAACACTGGACTCACATCTCTGGCCCGAAATGATTACTCACAAGAGGTTATCACTGGGAGATATTTATTTAAAAAAAAAATCAATAGGAGAATAAGAATTAAAAGAATGGTGTTAGAAGGAAGAGAGGACCTTGTTAAATGAGAGCACAGGGAAGGATTTCAAAGAAGGAAAGAGAAGGTTAATAAAAAAGGGACTGGATCAGCGTATGTTTTGGTGCAAATCCTTGACTATGTATTACATTCAGTCCCCAGATGTTTTTATGTATTCGTTTTCTTTCATTTTGAAAGTTCAGATTCCTTGCATACAAAATGGGGAAATATAATACTTTCCCTACCTTACTAATAAGGTAGTTGTAAGAATAAAATTGACTAGTCTAAGTAAAAATGCATTAAATGTAGAAAGTGCCAATCAGCTACACAGTATGACTATTCCGTTTATTTTAACCAAACTTAAGAATGATGGTTACTGTTAAAGAATCTCTGATGCCCATTGGAAGGTTTGTAGAAGGCTTTAGAAATTTTCAACCTAGAATATGGCTTACCTCAGATGATTAAGACTTTCAGGTACAAGGTGGTGAATGACAGGCATAATCAAAGCTACTGAATGTGAGGCCACCAATTAAATACAGTTTGCAGGAAGTCTTGCCAAGGGCCAAAATCCAGAGACATACTCCTCTAATAAGTGCCTTTGAATGATACTGATGAACTAAATAATTTAATAGCCTCCTATCCACCCACATCCTTCTCAAGATTTTAGTAAAATCAGATGCTGTTTACTAGTTCTTTTTAAAACGCATCTATTTTGGTTTCCATGACTTTAAGAATTTTCCCTCCGATATCTCCTGTTACTCTTTCTCTGATACTTTTTTATGAATCCTCTTCTTTCCCATCTCCTAACTGTGGCTACTTTCCCAAAGTTTGATAATCTGTTGTCATCCATTAAAATGGCATCAACCAGTCATGTTTCAAAAACGATATAAAGCTACACTTTTAGTGCTGGCTTCTAGACCCACATTTCCTCTTTCCTCTTAACAACAAGGTTATGAGCAAAAACATCTGGCTGCTATTGAGACACATTATACCAAGCCCCAGAAGAATTTTACATAAATTATTTTATCTACATACAAACCTATGACTAGGTGAAAAAACTATTCCCATTTTACAGAAGAGGGAACTAAACTTCAGAGAGGTAAAGCAATTTATCTATTTTATGGTAGATAGAGGAAGCATTCAAGCCCTAGTATGTCTTATTTCAGGGCCTGATCACCTTATTTTTATGCTTCAAAATTTTTCTTATGGACATCTTATCAGCATGGAGATCTTATCAGCATCTCAAAATCATGATATCTAAATTCAGAAACCCAAGCCAACATTTTATCCTCTCTTCACTATTTCTATTAATATATTAATGTTTGATTAATAGTTCAGTCTTAAAACCTCAGAATCATTATAAACTTCTCCAACTTCCTTCCACTGCCCCCAAAGCCAGACACTGAATTCTATAGATTCATTCTTCCCAATATATTTCCCACCCAAAGCTTCCATTCCATTTCTTCTACCATTTTCCTCATGCTTGTACTCCCATAGCAGCCTCCCCAAATGTCACTCTTATCTCACATCTCTCTCCCTGAACATTGTTCCCAGACTGAGCCTCCTAAAGCACTATTTCAGTCATCCCATTCTTCTAAACTCAAATCTAAACCCCTTAACCCGATGCTGCAAGCAAATGCTAGATCTACCCCAAGACGTATTTTATATTACTCCCTTGTAAAAAAAAATCCAACTAAACTGAACTAATTGCTACTTCTTACATTTCTCTCCTCTGCCTTTTTTCATGTCATTGCATAAAAATCTAACACCCATCTTTACTTAAGAAATCCTACTCATCATTGAGAGTTCCAATCAAATGCTCCTCCTTCCATGAAACCCAGCTGAGTTTTCTCTTTAAGAAGAGGTCTTATCCTCTTCTAATTTCCAGAATATTTGGTTCACACTACTATTAATGTGCTTATCTGATACTCCCTTAAGTTCCAGTTCTGCGTGTTTGTCTTATTTTCTACTGTAACACTGTAACCACGAGGAAGGAAAATACCTTCATACATCTTTTATACATCTTCGTATTTTTTAGAGTATCTAAAATAATGCTTTGCACATGGTAGGAAATCAAACACTGCTTGAATGAGCATGAAAGAGAAATTTAGGCACTGAGCATACCTTCAGAAAGATATATAAATTATAGAAATGAACAGTTTGTAAAGCTTGACATTTTATAATGTGCCTCATATATATAGTGTTATATATTAGTCATCAGTGACTGTGTTCCAATTATTTATCTTCCAGAAGCTACAACACAGGCAGAAAGGGATTTATTTTGGAGAGTCTATCTTAATTAAAGAGTATTTGCTGGATCTTCAACAGTCAACATTGGAGAGAAAGAGAGGCAGTCATTTCCAAATTTTTCTACATTACCTACTATAATCATGCTTCATGCCAAAAAACATGATGTCTGTGTTGTGTGAAATGGTAAATTGAATTTATCGCTTACAACAGAGTTGAGAACTAAATTTCTGCAATTTCAGCAAAACAAAACATCATTTAGAACATTATATGTTAAAAATATATAGTTCCCTACTTTGTATTGAACCCCCAACTCCTTTCCTAAGGCATACCAGCCTCATATGTACAATATAAAGTCAGAAAAATTCACTATAAAAACTTAAAATTCAAAATGAGTCATTTTTAGCTGTGTTACTTCTTAAATGGTTTAAAGTTGTGCTTTAAAAAATATTTTAAAACTATTGTCCTCTTAAGATTTTTTTGGCTGGGAATGTCCACACTAGAAGTTGTGGAGTGGGATGAAAGCTGAAAGTTCATATCAAACCTCTGGCTGCTGCGTGAATTTCTGTTCATCGCTGATAAGGCCAGGAAGCTCTGAACCTGGCCATGAGGTGCCTAACATGGTAACCACCTCTACTTTCAAACAGCTTCCACTGGTAGAAAATTCTCTGTTGAACAAAATTCTACCTCTGTCCTCTAGAGTCTTGAGCAATTGCCCTGATGTTCCTGAATACTACTACAATCCTTCAATTATTTGAATACAATTATCATGCCTTCTCTTTCCCAAAGTGTTCTGAAAAAGGGGTTTACTTTTAATCCAGCATTAAAGGATATAATTATTTCAAGAGCCTTAGATACTATCAGAACCAAATGATCTTTAAAAGTCTTCATTAGGAGTTTAGGCTGATCCTCATTCTCCTTCATCTCCTAAACACCCTCAGTCACCTGCTCTGCCTGCTTTATCAAAAGGAGTCTAATAGTCCTGACACAGGAAGCCATTAGAATATTTAGAAGGCATGAATATTAGAACTTCATATATTCATGTAGTTATGGAACTAAGGATCTATCTTGTTACCATCCTAACATTGCACTCCCATGAACTGGCTCATCTCTGATTGCTTTGAACTTCATCTTTGAATCTAAGCTTCACTCACTTTCCGTCTTTCTGCACCAGACGTCTGCCTATTCGCTTTACTAACGTGGCTGGAGTGTCCTTTAAGGTATTTGCGCGTGTATATTTTGAATATTTTTTTCTTCCTCTCTTTCTAAATAGTATCCTGAGGGCATTTCCCCTAACCCACAGGCCCCATGAGCCAAGACCCAAAGAAAAAGGCCAGTGTACACTGTTCAAGACAGAAATATTTGAAAATCAACTTGAAGGCTGAATTTTTCTGCTCCTAGCAACAAGATAATTCAGAGGCCATGAGGGAAGGAATTCTGACTGAGAAAGCTGAGAGGCACCTCAGGCTAGAGAGGAAGGCGTGGAGAAGCCAGTCTTCAAAGTGTGGGTGGAGTCTGGGGAAAGTAGTGGGGGATGAAATAGGTCAGGAAGGGACGCAAGAAGAATCAAGATGATGAAAACTTACTGCTCGGCTATAGTCATAAGAAGACTCACAATCACAGCAATCATTTTTCAGTGCCCTGAAAGTCGACCTCTGTACCTTTCCTTTGTAATATTTGTGGAATTGTGATTTTTACATTTGTGTCTAACTGTTCATTCCTGTATGCCTCTCCAACTCAGGCTATGTTTCCTGAGGAACAGACCAGACTGGGTCCAGCTCACTTATCACTGTGTCTTAGGCACCTAGAACGGTATCTGACACATAGCAGGCATTCAACAAATATTGGCTGAATGTATGTAGTATGAAAAATAAATAATATTAATGTGAAGAGATTACAAGTGAGTCAAAAAAAGGTAATTAGCTATCCATGTATGCTTAAGTTAACTAATAGGACCACCAGTATATACCTTCTCATAGTGTTTGAGTTTTCCTCAACTACAGCTTTGTTGTAGTCATAATACTTCATTAAATAGCCTACTTAGTTAGGCACTGTAAAACAGACACACTTGAACTAAATAGAAGAATTCAGCCACCTGGAGGCCAGCAGCATAGAGCCCAATGAGGGACAGCAACACCAGTGGCATCCTGGCAGAAAGAACTGCACACGGTGCCTGAAGAAGGACTATTCCAAGTTTGGATAAGCCAAGTGTTACATAAGAAGCTAGGGTCAGCCAACACAGGTTGTTCCCATCCATCACACCCAGGTTCTGTTTCAAAACTGATTTTTGGACTATCCCAAGAGGTTCTTTTTAAAAATTATTTATTCATTTATCTAAATATTTTTTGCAGCCAGTTTGAATATTTGAAGTCATAGAACATTGATAAGATCAAAGAAGTTGATTCTGTTCCATTTTTTGTTATTTGAAGCACTTAATCAAATGATGTGTGAATTGTTTATTTGAATAGGAGTAATTTTTAAAGGAGTTGTTTCGTATATGAACTTATATGGAAGCCAGGCATACCTTCTTTGACCTTGAAACCCAGCTAACGAGACTGTTCTTTTTTTTCTTTCCTTGACAAAGGGCTTAAAGCTAGGCTAGATCTTTTAGAATCTCAAAACAAGTATTTATACTTGTTAAGGAGAGAAAGAGACTCAAAAGCAATTATTCTGCTCTTATAAAGCAACTGTCAGTCGCGTCGTTCACATTAGCCATGCAGTACAGGCATCTTTCCATAAGCTCTTCTTAATGAAATGTTTGGTTTTGGTTGTTTTGTCTTTGTGATTGTTTTTTTCTGCTTGAGATGGAGGAAAAAATAAAGTAGAATGTTGCACTTTCCCTCCTTCTCCACAATCCTCTTTATCATTTTTAACTCAAACATCTATATTCAATCTACTTAAAACAACTTTGCAATTTGGGAAGGACAGAAAGAGAATAGGGAAGGGAAAACAGGAATCCTTATTGGGACTGGTATAGCAATTGCCAGAAAATTTGCACAGGCTTAGCACGGGAGAGGACAGAAGCATGCTATCAGGACTCTTCCTGCTCACCTCTCCACACTAATGACACTGCTCTTTGAGAATGGTTGTTCTTCAAAATTCAGTCAGTGCTTCTCTGACCATCTCAAAAGTTTCCTTCCATGCTATGATTTGGAACCATGGGTTTAATTTTCATTTCTCTTTTATTTCTTTCTTTATTTTTTATTTGTGGCTGAGCTGGGTCTTCATTGCTGTGTGGACTTTTCTCTAGTTGCGGAGAGCAGGGGCTACTCTCTTATGGCTCAGCTCAGGCTCTAGGGCACACAGGATTCAGGAGTTGTAGGTCCTGGACTCCAGAGGACAGCCTCAATGATGTGGTGCATGGGCTTAGTTGCTCTACCACGTGTGGGATTTCCCCAGATCAGGAATCAGACCCACGTCTCCTGAACTGGCAGACAGATTCTTTACCACTGAGCCACAGGGAGCTCCTCGGTTTATTTCTTTTTAAATGACCTGATTTTAAAAGTGATGAATGAAAACATTTTTCTCTCAGATTCATATTATAAAATATAACTGACATTTACAGTTTGTTATTTTCCATTCTTAAAAGCATGCAAAAAATTAAGATAAGAAAATAGCTCCAAAGAACCACTAAATTATGCTCAGTGTGCTTACATGAAGCATCATTACGCCAGTATTACATTTAAGTGTTTCGGTTCATATATCATTTACTTAGGTACATAAAGGATAATTGATCTAATTTTGGAAACTCAAGCTGTCTTAGTATTTGTCAAGGCCTGAAAACATAAAGTTTTCATCATAATGCATGTTTATCCCTACTCTTTTAAAATTTATAAATCCTTAGCTAAGATTATAAAATACTGATTGATGTCACAACAATTTTTTAATGCTTACTTTTTCTTATTTAAAATTGATATAGGTCAATTATGTCAAATATTGGGTGTGTGTGTGTGTGTAATTGTATATAATGTAGAGAGTTTATGATGCATATCACATGCTATATATTTGTATATGTAATATAATATACATACTATATTCTGTATGTAATATAATATTAAAAACAGTTCAGTTCAGTGGCTCAGTCGTGTCCAACTCTTTGCAGCCCCATGGACTGCAGCATGCCAAGCTTCCCTGTATGTCACCAACTCCCAGAGCTTACTCAAACTCATATCCATCTAGTCAGCGATCCCATCCAACCATCTCATCCTCTGTCATCCCCTTCTCCTGCCTTCAATCTTTCCCAGCATCAGTCTTTTCAAATGAGTCAGTTCTTCGTATCAGGTGGCCAAAGTATTGGAGTTTCAGCTTCAGCATCAGTCCTTCCAATGAATATTCAGTACTGATTTCCTTTAGGATGGACTGGTTGGATCTCCTTGCTGTTCAAGGGACTCTTAAGAGTCTTCTCCAGCACCACAGTTCACAAATATCAATTCTTCAATGCTCAGATTCCTTTATAGTCCAACTCTCACATCCATACATGACTACTAGAAAAACCATAGCTTTGACTAGACAGACCTTTGTTGGCAAAGTAATGTCTCTGCTTTTTAATATGCTCTCTAGGTTGGTCAAAGCTTTTCTTCCAAGGAGCAAGCATCTTTTAATTGCATGGCTGCAAGAAACCATCTGCAGTGATTTTGGAGCCCCCCAAAATAAGGTCTCTCACTGTTTCCATTGTTTCCCCATCTATTTGCGATGAAGTAATGGGATTGGATGCCATGATCTTAGTTTTTTGAATGCTGAGCTTTAAGCCAACTTTTTAAATCTCCTCTTTCACTTTCATCAAAAGGCTCTTTAGCTCCTTTTTGCTTTCTGCCATAAGGATGGTGTTATCTGCATATCTGAGGTTATTGATATTTCTCCCAGCAATCTTGATACCACCTTGTGTTTCATCCAGCCTGGTATTTTGCATGATGTACTCTGCATATAAGTTAAATAAGCAGGGTGACAGTATACAGCCTTGACATACTCCTTTTCCTATTTGGAACCAGTCTGTTGTTTCATGTCCGGTTCTAGCTATTGTTTCTTGACCCTCATACAAATTTCTCAGGAGGCAGGCCAGGTGGTCTGGTATGCCCATCTCTTGAAGAATTTTCAGTTTGTTGAGATCTACACAGTCAAAAGCTTTGGCATAATCAATAAAGCAGAAGTAAATGTTTTTCTGGTATTCTCTTGCTTTTTTGATGATCCAACGGATGTTGGCAATTTGTTCTCTGGTTCTTCTGCCTTTTCTAAATCCAGTTTGAACATTTGGAAGTTCATGGTTCATGTACTGATAAAGCCTGGCTTGGAGAATTTTGAGCATTACTTTGCTAGCATGTGAGGTGAGTGCAATTGATAAATACAGCTGTATCTTAAGTGTGGACTTTACTTCATATATGATAATGAAATTATTGAACATAAATTAATATATATTTATATATAAATACATTATGCAGTGTGTATATGGGCTGCCCTGGCAGCTCGGCTGGTAAAGAATCTTCCTGCCATGCAGGCGACCCTGGTTTGATTCCTGAGTTGGGAAGATCCCCTGGTGAAGGGAAAGGCTACCTACTCCAGTATTCTTGGGTTTCCCTGGTGGCTCAGATGGTAAAGAATCCACCTGCAATTCAGGGAAACTGGATTCAATCCCTGGGTTGGGAAGATCCCTGGAGGAGGGCATAGCAACCCACTCCAGTATTCTTGCCTGGAGAATCCCTATGGACAGAGGTGCTGGTGGGCTACAGTCCATGGGGTTGCAAAGAGTTGGACATGACTAAGCACAGCACAGGACAGTGTGTATACACACATACACACACACACATCCTGTAAACAACATAATATGAACATTGGTTTCCTGCATAGTGTCAACAACACAAAGTTTCCTTGGGACGCATCCTCAATCTCCCACCTAACCCTATCCTATCCCTCTTTACTTTCTATCTATATAGTATGTGTAGGTTCCCTTCCCCATTCAACCCATGAATGAAGAAATTACTCAAATATAATCCAATCAAAGCAACATAGTCTGCAGGGATTAGATCAGATTCATTCTATCATACCGGAAATTTTCAAAATCATAACAGCCTCAGAGTGGTTTTTCTTTACCAACTGAGACTGAGTCTTAAAATTAGACTGATTTTAAGATGGCTCCTGATGTTCACATCTTTGTATAAATTTCTCTTTTATGTGACTTACTTTCAACCAACAGAGTATAGCAAAGATGATGCAATATCACTCTTGTCATTGCTGGTTTAATAAAGTCAAGCTAGAAAGGCTCAAATGGCTTTTGAGGCTGCAGGCAGCCTCTAGGAGATGACAGTTACCTCTAGGAATTAGGGAAGTCTCTAGCCCACAGTCAGAAAGTCTCTGACCCTCAACCCTACAATCACAAAGAAATCTGGCCAACATTCTGAGTAACATGGGAAGTAGATTCTTCAGCACTCAGACCTCCAGATAAGAATGCATCCCAGCCAACATCTTGATTGCAGTACTCTAAAACACTAGGCAGAGGACCCAGCTAAGTTGTGCCCACTCTTGACCTAGAAGAGAAGTGGACTATTTTCTATCCCTGAGAATGGCTTTATTTAGAAATCCATCACCTACAGATGGGAAAGAATAAATCTTTTTAGATGTGGATTTCTGACACCCTTACATCAATCAAAACCAGAGAATTGCATTCCATGAAAGTGACAGAATTGATATAGTATGTGTTGCCTGTGTTAACAGACAATTCATGGCTAATTAATCAAAGACACTGCTGAGAACATCTTTATCTCATCAAAGTTTAACTCTTAGCTGGATATATTGAGCGGTGAGGCTCTTCTGGTTGCTTTGACTGGTTCAACCATAATCCACAAACATTTTTGCCTCCAACTCTCATCTTCTCGCTCCAGCACAACTAAGAACATCTCAGCAACATGTCAGCATCAGCATCTCTTTTCTCTTTTCACTTTTGGGATGGCAACTTCAATTAGTGGCTTGTCCTCCTACTTTCATATTCTCTCTGTACAGCAATATTTTACTTGCGATTATCCCAGCCCTCCTACTGATTCCATTAAAGAGTAAGCCAGGAGCAGATTTTTCTGACTCAGCTTTTGGTTCCTCCTTTGTTTTTCCTGGCAGATACAGTTCCTTTATTATATGTAACACCTACGGTAATTGCTGCTGCTTCAAAAAATCTTTTTTGAATGTTATTAAGACGTGCAGAAGGGAAAAAAATGTTCACAAAATAGAGATATTACTTTTATTTACATTTCTGCATTCTCTAAGGGAAAAAAGTAAGTGGAAAGCTTTCACCCTGGTGTCTCATTAATTCTGACAACACCCCTAGAGGCAGGGAAGTGACGAGAACCATTATTCTTGTTATAGTGGAAAAAACACTGAAAAACCCAGAGAGGTTAGATATCTTGTTGTAGGTGACACACAGTTATTGGGAGCCTCGAGGGAAAAAACATAGACACAAACTTCGAGTTTCTGACTCTGAAGTACTTCAGTTATTTCTCCACTCTGCTTATAGGTATCTGTTTGTGAAGTCCACCTTACTTTTAAATGTTGCAGGCAATTAATTACGTGAAAAAAATGTCAGTAACTCAAACCCCAAAAGACCTCAGACAAACCTACTTGTCCAGACTTACCAATATGAAGTATCACATTTCCAAGTGAACATTCAAGCATGAAGTACAAAAGGTACCATGAGGTAATGCAATGGCAAATATGAAGGGCTGCCCTGCTCAGAATGTATCCCCTCCTCCTGGGATGGCATCATGTATAAGCTAGAAACCAGAAAGGTATCAATACATTTACTCAGAGTCTTTTGCAGTTAGGACTCTGAGTACAAATTAGGTGCTAACAATAAGTTGTACTTATCAAAACGGCAGAAGGCAGAAGTGAGGAGGAAGACATTTTTAGGCTGGTTAGTTAGTTTGCTATTGCTGACAGGCATAGTCATGGAGATGTTTAGGCTTTTGCCTCTCCCACACATGGTCAGTTGAGCTGACTTTGGCAAGCCAGTGCTTCATGGAGGAATCCAGTGCAAAGCTTCCTCTCCTCCCAGCAGCAGCAGTAGAGGTGCCTTTCTGTCCCGCAGACCACAGCTATGTACTTCTGTTCCCTGCTTGTGAAGCTTGAATGAGGTAAATGGGAAGGGTTTAGAATAGACCTGAATTCTGCATTCTGCCATTGTTTCTTATTCACTTTGCAGTCATTAGCAGTTTAACTCCCTTGGATCCTAAGGGGAAGAAACTGGACTCAGTTCCCTTTTCTGTAAAATAAATATAATAACAATACTCCTAAGGATTATAAGGAAGATTAGAGTGAATCTGCACTGAAACATCAAGCACAGGATCTTGGATCAGGTGCCCACTCCATGAGAACAAAAACAGTGTTCTGTTTGACTCACCACTCTGTTATGGTAAGTGTTCAATAAGTATCTGTTTAATGAGTATAAAATCCTATCAAGTATGAATGTAGGAGTTCAAATATTTCTCTGTAGAATCTCCCCACCTTGTGAAGAGTTTTTGAGTACAAATAGGGAGGTAATTTGGAGCCTGGCAGATGCTTCAAAAGGGTTCACTACATTTAGTCCCAATCTAGCAGATGTAAGTCACCCTCTCACTATCTTCAGTATCATTAATATAATCATCAGCGGAGTACTTCATTTCTCGAAATATTGTCTCCCTTTACTTGAGGTTCTGAGTTTGTATGAACCATATGAAGAGATTTCTTTCACTCTCTAACATTATAAATTTCACCCAACTCTCAGCCCCAAACCTAGAGGCTGTCTCTTCCCCTGAGTCTGTGCTACCTTAGTTATCCAGTCTAGAATATTAATTAAATTTATATTATTGCAAGCAGCATCAACAACAAAATAGCTCAGAACATATTAGGAAGATGAGGAATATTATTTTAGTTTTTTAGGGCTTCTCAAAGAACAAGTGGGTGTATGCAACCTAGTTTCTAGAAGGACTAAAATCCATAAATGTAAATCTATTAATAATCATGAGAATATTTTTTCTTTTTGTGTGCTTCATTCTTCTCTTTGGACTCCCTAGTTAATGTGGCAGAATTTGATTTTCAGCAGTTCCTGGTTTGCATGTTATAGCTCCAGTCACACAGAAACTAAATCCCTGTCTAGTTCCAGCTCCAAGCTCCTGGGTAAGAAACTCTAATTGACCCTGCTTGGGTCTTGACACACTCACATTGAACTGTAAAACTCCACAAGGGCAGTAACTGTGTGTGTTTTGATTACCTATAACACAGTGCTCATAGCCAATGTTCAATAAATGCTTACTGCATGAATGAAAGGTCTGATCAATTGTGGCCAGACAAGTAGACTCATGCACAAATGTGGCGGCCAGGAGTCTGTCCTTGTGCACTGAATCTGGGATGCAGTTAAGAAAGCATTCATGAACTAGACTGACCCTCCAAAATGTACCAGCTATAGCTATTCTTTAATGTGGCTACTGTTTCCCCTCCAGCTTCCAACCACTCTCTTCCCTCACTGCCCACAGATCCATCCAAAGTAGCTTACTATCTGTTCTCTGATAACAAGTCTTTTCTTATATTCAAGTCTTTCTAGTTTCAGTTTGGCCTAGAATCTGTGTGTACTTGTCTTTTAAATGCCAACCTTTTTTAAAGTCTCATCTTTTAACTGAAGGTCAATGTCACCAGATCACCTAATCATCCTACCATAAAAGGCCTCCTCTAGTTCCTTAATATCTTACCATGTTGTTTATTTCCTTCATAGACAGCATTTACCACAATCTATAAAAACCCTATGTATTAATTTGCTTTTTGTTTAGTTTCTCCTCCAAGTAGTTCGCAAGCTTAAGTACCATAGAAACATCTGTTTTGGTCACTGCTTTAGCTCCCGTGTCTAGTACAGTGTCTGAATTACTACAGGGCTCCACATGTTTGCTGAATCAATCTGGTAAGACTCCAGACTCTTCTTATGAATGTTCATATTTTTCACAGAAAGGATAGTAATAAAACACAAGGATAAAATCAGAATATCTTAATTTATGTCCTAGATCTGCCATTCCATAGCCAAATGTTTTTTTTTTTAATTAGTAGCCTTCTGTTTCCTCATTATAAAATGGCAAAATGATGCTTAGCTGCCTAAATTTTCCATGGAATTATTTAAAGATCAAACAAGTTGTTACATAAGATCATTTTGTGATTGGAAAGTAGAATAACAACATTATTTATAGTATAGGTATTAACTGTATAGAAACATTAATAATCAATTAAATTTAACAGTAACAGCTATTAACATTAAACAGTTTGCCAAGAGTGAACTGGCAAGGACTTAACTTATTCCAAGTTGGTAGGACTATAAGTTGTACAGTTTCTGTATGGAATAACACTTGATCATTTTTCCAAATTTTTAGGAGACTCGTAGCACAATCAATGAGACTGTCTGTCCACTTTCTACAATGGTCTTCCAGTTTTGCTCAGATCTATCTCCCCATGAAGGCTTTCTTAAAATTCCCAGCTGGAAGTAACTTCTCCCTTTTTTAACTTATTCTGCACTTTATGTGCTTTCCCATGGGCACTTCTCTTATCACTGTGTGAAATGCTGGGAATCCGAGGAGACAAGACAGGGAGAATTCAAAAGCTACCAGTAGGACAGTCTGGTGCTGCCAGACCCTGGGCAACAAGATGCAGCAGAAAGAAATTGTTGTCATTATTCTTGGGTTGTTATTCCCCCAGAAAGAGGAAGAGGATAGGTCGGTGGCAAAGAGGAAGAAAAGTGATATTAACCAGGAAAGGAAATGAGCAACAGGAAAGCAAAAGAATGTCACTAGAATGCCCATGCCCCAAATACTGACGAGAACATCCACTATGGTTTCTGAAAACTTGGAAAGAAACTCTAAGCAAAGCAAGACTCTATGTGTCCTATAAATTACTTAGATATAATGATGATAATACAATAACAACAACTAATTTTTAAGTATCTATTATGTGCCAACCACTGTGCTATTTTCTAGGTATTACCACCTCATTCATGTATAACAATTCTGTGAATAGGTACTATTATTGTATCCATTTTTCAGATTGAAAACTGATCCCTATAAAGGTTAAGTAACTGACTCAAGCTAATAGGTGACTGACTGACTTAAGATCCTGCTCTGAACCACTAGGCCATAATGCCTCTCCACAATGAGATTTGAGTCATCATTAATTTCCAAATAGAATTCACAGATATTTGCTAAATATATTGATTATTTTCTATAGCCTTATTTTATGCATATTTGCATTGAGGAAAGAAAAGAATTGTTCAATATAGTTATCGTTCAGTCACTGAGTCACGTCTGACTCTTTGTGACCCTGTGGACTGCAGCACGCCAGGCTACCCTGTCCTTCACTGTCTCCAGGAATTTGTTCAAACACATGTCCATTGAGTTTGTTATGCTATCTAACCACCTCATCCTTTGCTGCCCCCTTCTCCTTTTGCCTTTAATCTTTCCCAGTACCACGGTCTTTTCCAATGAATTGGCTCTTCTCATCAGGTGGCCAAAGTATTGGAGCTTCAGCTTCAGCATCAGTCCTTCCAATGAATATTCAGGACTGATTTCCTTTAGGATTGACTGGTTTCAGCTCCTTGCTGTCCAAGGGACTCTCAAGAGTCTTCTCCAGAATCACAGTTAGAAAGTATCAATTCTTTGACCCTCAGCCTTCTTTATGGTCCGACTCTCACATCCATACATGACTACTGGAAAAGCCATAGCTTTGACTAGATGGACCTTTGTCAACAAAGTGATGTCTCTGTTTTTTAATATGCTGTCTAGGTTTGTCATAGCTTTTCTTCCAAGGAGCAAGCGTCTTTTCATTACTTGGCTGCAGTCACTGACCGCAGTGATTTGGGAACCCAAGGAAATAAAATATGTCAAAACTTTTACTTTTTCCCCTTCTAATTGCCTTGAAGTGATGGAACCAGATGCTATGATCTTAGTTTTTTGAATGTTGAGTTTTAAGCCAGCCTTTTCACTCACCTCTTCTACCTTCATCAAGAGGCTCTTTAGTTCCTCTTCACTTTCTGCTATTTGAGTGATATCATCTGCATATCTGTGGTTGTTGATATTTCTCCTGGAAATCTTGTTCCAGCTTGTGATTCACCCAGCCTGGCATTTCACATAATGTACTCTGCATATACACGGGTTCAATCCCTGGGTTAGGAAGATCCCTGGAGGAGGGCAGGGGAAATCCCATGGACAGAGCCTGGTGGGCTACCATCCATGGGGCTGGAAAGAGTAGGACAGGAATGAAGCAACTCAGCATTTGCACATGCACTCTGCATAGAAGTTAAATAAACAAAGTAACAATACAGAGCCTTGTCTACTCCTTTCCCAATTCTCAACCAGTCAGCTGTTCCTCTTCAGGTTCTAACTGGTGCTTCTTGACCTGCATGCAGGTTTCTCAGGAGACAAGTGAGGTGGTCTGGTATTCCCATCTCTTTAACAATTTTCCAGTTTGTTGTGATCCACACAGTCAAAGGCTTTAGCATAATCAATGAAGCAGAAGTAGATGTTTTTCTGGAACTCCTTTGCTTTCTTTATGATCCAGTGAATGAATGTTGGCAATTTGATCTCTGGTTCCTCTGCCTTTTCCAAACCCAACTTGTACATCTGGAAGTTCTCAGTTCACGTACTCCTGAAGCCTAGCTTGAAAGATTTTCAGCATAACCAGCATGCAAAATGAGTATAACTGTCTGATAGTCTGAACTTTCTTTGGCACTGCCCTTCTTTGGGATTGGAATAAAAACTAATTTTTCCCATCATGTGACCACTGCCTTGTTTGACAACTTTGCTGAAAGTTGTCAAACTAGCTTGAAAGATTTTCAGCATAACCAGCATGCAAAATGAGTGTAACTGTCTGATAGTCTGAACTTTCTTTGGCACTGCCCTTCTTTGGGATTGGAATAAAAACTAATTTTTCCCATCATGTGACCACTGCCTTGTTTGACAACTTTGCTGGTATACTGAGTGCAGCACTTTAACAGCATCATCTTTTCGCATTTCAAATAGCTCAGCTGGCATTTCATCACCTCCACTAGCTTTGTTAGTAATTAGTACTTCTTAAGTGACCCAGATAGAGGTATTTAAAACAATAGGGACACTACTAAGTAAAATCCCACTGGGCCTTTTGTGGTGTCTTTTTATGTTCATATTAATCTCAATTACTAGACAGGCTATTTCTTGTGGGCTGGATTTGAGCCCAGATTCAAATCAATTTACAGTTTGCGTGAACTTGGACAAATTATTTAATCTCTCTATGCCTTAGTTGGGCTTCCCAGGTGGCTCTGTGGTAAAGAATCTGCCTGCTGACACAGGAAACATGGGTTTGATCCCTGGGTTGGAAAGATCCCCTGGAGAAGGAAATGGCAACCCACTCCAGTATTCTTCCCTGAAGGATCCCAGGGACAGAGGCACCTTACGGGCTGCAGTCCAGGGGGTCGCAAAGAGTCAGACACAACTGAGCATGCACCCTTTAGTAACCCAATATATAAATGGAGATGATATCATTGAACTATTGTAAAAAGTAAGTTTCTGTTTCCTTAACCCTTCCCAGGTTTTGCTCACAGAAAACATCCAGGAAACATTATCCTGCAGTTGTTATTGCTATTTGGCGAGCACACAGGCTAGTTTCTCCCTGATGTTTTTTTCTTGATCCTCAGTACTGCTGCACATGCCAAGCGTTAGAGAACGGGAAAGAGCAAGAGAAATTGGGCATTTGATTTTAACCACATATTGGGATTTAGAATTTTAAAAAGTTTTTATAATCTATTGTGATATTGTACAATACACACAGTACAGTGCATCATTTGGTTTTAAAAAGTAATTTTTCTAATTTTTAAAAATGTTTACTTGTTTACTTGGCTGCACCAGGACTTCATTTTAACATGCGGGATCTTCAATCTTCATTGTAGCAGGTGAACTCTTAGTTGCGGCATGTGGGATCTAGTCTCCTGATCAGAGATCAAACCTAGGTTCCCTGCATGGAGAGTGTGAAGTCTTAGTCACTAGACCAGCAGGGAAGTGCCCCAAAGTACATTTTCATTGAATTATTTTTCTTAATTACCACTGCCCTACCTATACTCTAGGTGGGATATAGCTTTTTCATTTCTATCATTTACACAGTGAGAGGCTAATGAAATATTTAGACTATTTATTCTTTCAATATTTAAATTTAATCAGCTTTGAGAATAGACAAAATAATCTGAAGAATCAACATTTAATAAGCCAAGACCTGTGTATGCCATGCATTCTCATCTGGACAACTGCAAGTCCTTTCACTTGGCCCTGATCAAAGAGCACACATGTTCTTGCAGCCAAGTGGGTTAAAGCACAACCAGTGCACATACTCACATATAGAAAATGTAATGAACAAACCTTTTTCTTTAAACTTTGACATAGAATTAACTTCCAAAATAGGTATGAAAAATAGCTAAGATAATAAAGTAGAAATAGAGAGAGGCTGTGGCGTAGATGGATGAAGAAGCCAACCCAAGGAAAGGCAAGCACAAAGTTGCATTTTTATTTATAATTTGAGCACCGATCGTAGATAGAACTAGGACTACTCATTGTGGAAGATAAGAGAGTAAGTTAAATAAGTACATCTCAGAGAACCTTAAGTTGTATCATTAATTAGCTTTAAAAAAATAATGAATCAAGGGAAGTGGAGACTGGGGCCTTATATAGAGTCCAGATAAACTTTTTTCCCCATGATCACCATCATCATCATGACAGATAACACACTTACCGTATGTATAACTTACTTTACATGCTTTATCTCATTTAATCCTCACAATGATCCAATGAAGTAGATTCCACTATTATTTTTTCTTTTATACAGAAGTTAGTTTTGAGAACTGAAGTTATTTGAATAATGTTCTCACAGCAGTAAATAATCATAATTCTTCACAAAGTATCTTTGAATGGTTTGTTAGATGACTGTTTTTTCTCACCAACTGCTTAAAATATAGGTCTTGTGCATTTTGAATGAGATCTCAACTTTGCTTTTCTTGACAAGAACAAACATCTGGAGAGGTCTCATTTATCTTTACATATATAATGAAAGTAAAGGAAGGTCGTATCAAAGTTTCATTTCTCTTTTCAAATGCTTAAATTTTTAAACAAATTTTTAAAGGCTCCTCTATCAATGGGACTTTCCAGGCAAGAATACTGGAGTGGGTAGTCATTCCCTTCTCCAGGGGAATCTTCCCCTCCCAGGGATCAAACCTGAATCTCCTGTATTGAAGGCTGATTCTTTACCATCTGAGCCACCAGGGAAGACCATATAATGAAAGTAAAGGAAGGTCATATCAAAATTTCATTTCTCTTTTCAAATGCTTCAATTTTTAAAATAATTTAAGGGTATTAAATTGCAGAAACATAGGAAACATCATGAAAGGCTACATGTAGATTACCATGGATCAAAAGCACTAATTTTCCCTGAAATGATCCCTATACTTATCCAATGAATATGAGAGTCTTCCAAAACATCCCAGGTATCAAAATAAAGATAAGATTGCTGCCCATGAGTCCCAATCCCTAATTTAAGTTTGCTGTACAAAGGAAAATTATTTAATATTGCATTCATTAGGGGTCAAAATACTGAGTTAAGGAACTAACTAATCAGACTAACTAGAGTTTGGGGTTGGATAGCTTTTCCATTGTGGTTGTTTATGTTTGTTGGTTTGTCTCTAGGAAAAACATTTTAAATAATACAGGACTAGAAAATATTCAGGAAAACCAATAATTCAAAGCACATCTTGACACAACTCTTGTGTCCAATCAATTCTTGAGGACAGCCCTTGGTTCTTTGCAAGAATATTAATTTTCTATCTGGTTTCCTCTCAATTTTTCCACACAACTTGCATACTTGAGTACATATCTGTTAATTTAAAAATATTTAAACATTAAAAAGAAATAAGAAAACCCAGACCTGGAGGCAAATGTGCTCATCCCTTGGAGAAACTAAATTTATTTCCTGATAACTGATGTTTCAACTCCTGCTTTCCTCAGACCTCTGTCTCTCTTCAACAAGAGGCAGAAAATCAATGATCAGATGTTGTAACTTTCCACTTCAGAGAGTGCAACCTGTGTTTTCATTACAAGCCTGCCAAGTCTTAATTCTTAAATGCTGACAAACTGTCTGTGTCAATAGAACTATAATTCAACTTAATTTATATCTGTATGTAACAGTCCCTAAAGTTCTAAAACTATTTCCAAGCGTTTTGTTAAATATCTAGTGTATAAAAAGGTTTAGCCTGTGGACTCTCTTCTGGCATTGTAATCTCTTCCTTTCATTGTAATCTCTTCCTTGTTTAAATAGAATACTTAAGCTGTTTCACGTTTTGATCACTGTTCCTGAATTGGCTCAAGATTGCTTCATATTTCTTGCATCATTGGGACAAAAGAAAACAAATATCCTATGACACTCTGACTGCATTTGCAAATTGCCTAGACAAGGTCTTCTTTCAGAAGTGAATTAATTCTTTTCTAAAAGGTACTCAGAATCCACGTTTAGGTTTCCAATGTTGAACTTTACTCTTGATAGGTTTTCTCCAAAAATGTCACAAGAAATTGGAAACCTGAAGGTGTGAAAGGGGAGCTCAGAGAATTCTGTCTTCCTAAATAAAGACTACTCTGCCATGGAAAGATTTCCTAAATCAGATTGATTTCTAAGGTTGGCAGAACATTATCTAATTTTCAGTAAAACCACATAAAGGACCGTTGGAGATGGTCCCTAACAGGCATTTGGGAGACTTGATATTCTTGTCAGCTTATTTTTAAAAAAAAATTATAAGGGGAGATATAATAAATTGGTTCTGTAAAGAGACATTTAAAATTTTATGTGATAGAATTGGCAGAATAAAGATGCATTTAAGGAGAAGCCTTGGTTATATAACGCTAAGTGCTTTGCCAGCTATCTCCCTGAAATGCATCTTTCTAACACATTTGTTCCAAAACATTTTCCACACAATAAGTATTCATTTCAACCAATGTGGGGATGACTCCAAGGTTCATGCATGATGTAATTATTCCAGGGTCTTTTTCGAAGTACTAAATTTGATTCATGTAAATATTTTAAAGAAACTTTTAAGGAAGAAAGATTTAATTCTTGGCTTTTGCTTCTAGCAAATAAAATGTTTAAAATGTGTTAGAAATGAGACAACTAGATATTTTCATTTCTTAGTTGTTTTCTTCCTGTGAATTTCTTATTTAATTCAGGCAATGAGTAATAACATCATAAAGAAGTGTGCTAAAATATTAATCAAGGCAAAAGAACAAGCAGAGGATAGACAATTAAACAGTATCTTTTGTTTTAATTTTTATCTCTCAACATAAAATAGTATCTTTGAATGGTTTAGTTACTGAAAATGATTACCTGTTAAAAGGGGGAAATATGTTTGTAGACAATATGTTGGCTCACATTCCTTACCAAATTATTTCTACCAAGGCAATTAGCAAAAGAAATTTGTGTTTAGTAACACAAACTTTTTTTTTTAACAAAACAAGCAATAAAATAGATGGAAGAGAAATTCTACCCTTCAGTATTTGAAAAATTAAAATTTCAGATACAGGAAAACCCTTCAATAACAACAACAGAGTTACCACTCACCATTTATAACCTACAAAATCACTCTCTCTCCACCAAAATGCAGTACTTCTCCTAAGGGTAGTATCCATTTCAGTATATAATTTGATTCAGGGTGTAATAATACAAGGAAGAAAACAAATGATGATGAAAGGCACAGCACACACACACACACACACACACACACACTCTTATTTCCAACGCATCAGAATGGGTCCAGAAGTAAAAAGAGTAGTGCAATTCCTTAAGACAAGATTCTTGACAGTCAATAAATTTTACATCATTCAGTATCTCATAAATCTTTGCGTGACTCACCCTTTCAATACTAAAGCAAAGTAAAAAATATATAGCTGCATTTTTGATACACATTGTTGCAAATCATATTAAACATTTGCAAAAAGAATCTGTGGGTCAGGAACTTCTATTAATATCCAGATAATCACTACTAATGAGGTGATTCTTCAGTGCTATTACATTGAAAACTGCCGTAATTTGAATTTTATGCTTACCATTTCTCAAGATCATGAAAAGGTTTTTTTATATATTACTCTCAAGGCAGAAAAGGGTTTTTTCTCCCTTGAAAAGTCAAGCATAAAGAATTTGTCAAAATTCCACAGGGAACCCAAAGTCGGTGCTTTGTGACAACCCAGAAGCGTGGGATGGGGAGGGAGGTGGGAGTGGGGTTCAAGAGGGAGGGAACATGTGTATAACTATGGCCATTCATGTTGATGTATAGCAGAAACCATCCCAATACTGTAATTATCCTCTAATTAAAAATTTTAAAAAAAGAATTCTGTCAAAATTTAACAACCAAAAAGGAATGTATTAGGATTTATTTTAAAGCTTGGTATCTATAAAATAATAACTAATAGTGGGAATTCAGACACTATGAGTTCTGGTTCATAAAATAATGTATTCTAATAAACATAACTTTTTCCCTAGATTTATACACCTTTAGATTTTTTTAAAAAAGAATCTGAGTGAAAAAATATCTTCCCTGTAACATCATACTGGGTAACTTTCAGAACTACTCTTCTCTTTTAAAGGGCAACATTGAAGGGCCAATGAGATTACAGCTGCAAATCTGATTTGGCAGATAAAACATTTCCATGCCTAAGAAATATCTCACTGAGAGCATGCCAAGTTTGGGGCTGGTCAAAGCTTTAAAGTGGTGACAGGCACAGTCCACTTACCTGGTGAGAGGACACTTGACCACAGGCCCTGCGTGACCAGGTGGGGAAGAGAGGGGCTGCCCCATCTGAGGACAGCAGTAGCCTCCTTGACCTTCAGCAACCTTTCCTTCTTCACTCTAAGAGTTTTCTTCCTACTTCCCTTTTAAAGGGTAACCCTAGGGGAAGACTGGGCTTCCTTTGTGGCTCAGCTGCTAAAGAATTTGCCTGCAATGCAAGAAACCTGGGTTTGATCCCTGGGTTGGGAAGATCCCCTGGAGAAGGGAAAGGCTACCCACTCCAGTATTCTGCCTGGAGAATCCATGGACTGTATAAGCCATGGGGTCGCAAAGAATAGGACACGACTGAGCGACCTTCACTACTCACTAATAGGGAAGACTGGTAGCTCTGAGAAGTTTTCAGGCTTTCTGAGTTATTTAGGTCAGCTCTAAATTCGTATAAAGGAAGCCAACATTTTGGTGCTACCATGCATAATTTATTGTTCTGCAGCCGTCCTAGGAAAAACAGTCTCCTTCATTTTCTTTTCCTGGGTTTCAAAATCAAATAAATGCCAGAAGAGCATATCTAGAAAGTCAGTGAGGTTATGAAAGTAAGTAATATATTCCACTTAGAACATAAGCGTAACTTGGACTTTAAAAAATAATTAAAACATATTTAATTTACTTGAGTTTTAGTTGTGCCTTTCTATATTCTAAGCATATTATACATTTCCAAAATTTTAACTCCAGTGGAAAAAAACATTTTTTAACACTTGGGTAAATTTTAACTTAGAAATGCATTCATGTATGTTCAATTTTTAACATGATAAACGGAACTAAATGAGGAAAATATGATCAGTGCTGGCACATCAGGGGCATAGCATAGAATGATTACAGTGTTTATAATTTGCACTCCAAAAACATATGCCGTCTTTGAGTTGAAACTTGGAATTGGGAGTAACAGATCCTGTACAGTTACTAATTTTTAGCATTCTAATTTTTTCAGCTTTGGGCAAGTCATAAACATCTTTTGTCTTCAGACTCCACTGCATGATATTGGGCACATTAAACCATGCTAAAAAATTTCCTCAGAGAGTATGCTCCCATTCATGGCCCCTCTCACTGGACACTATCCCATTCACTGTCCGTGGGCATTTCAGGTGGCCACACTTCTGTAATTTAACTCCACCACCCCAACCACAACTGCTTTCCCCGCGCTGGACTCTGGCTCGAGGACACACAGGCTGTGGGCGGAGCAACACCTCACCCGAATTTAGATAAGAGACAAAGTCTGGTTGTCCACAGGCCGGGCAACCAATATCCCAAGCTAGCAATTTCAACACTTGCCCTGGCTGCATCCCTGGGCTCCAGCACAGCTGCTTTGTGAAAGTGTTGAGTCGCTTCAGCCGTTTCCAACTCTTTGCAACCCCATGGACTTTATCTCTCCAGGCAAGAATACTGGAGTTGGTTGCCATTTCCTCCTCCAGGGGATCTTCCCAACAGAAGGATAGAACCTGGGTCTCCTTCATCATAGGCAGACTCTTTACCATCTGAGCCTAAGTTTAATTTATTTATCTAATATGCTTTCAGTTTGAGGGGTTTTTCAAATTTTTTTAGATGTGCACTGAATATGTCACAAGTTATACACAAGTAACATGAAATAGCACTTGTGAGCTGATATGGGGAAAAAATAGATAACCTAAAATGCTGGATATCACTGAATATGTTATTACATGAGGACAGTAAGGTACCAGAAATATTCACCAAATATAGAAATGTAGAGATTTAGCAATTCACATCAAAAGTAGGCAGATTCTGATTCTTATACCTGAAGTTAAATAAAATTAAGAGAGAGGAGAAAAGCAGGAAAAGATAACACAAATTATCTTAAACACCCTTTGGGGAAAAAGTAGAAAAAGAATAAGTAAGTTTTCTCCCTTATAAGTATGTTGTACTGAGATTCAGCTAACACTTTGAGGGAGACTACTTGCTCCGAGAGGTGGGAAGTTTTAAAGAAAACAAAATTAAAAATTTTATAGGGTAGTGACTTTAGGATAATGAAGAGTATGAAAAGGCAAAAGATATGACAATGAAAGATGAATTCCCCAGGTTGGTAGGTGCCCAATATCCTACTGGAGAAGACAGGAGAAATAACACCAGAAACAATGAAGAGACAGAGCCAAAGCAAAAACAATGCCCAGTTGTGGATGTGACTGAGATGGAAGTAAAGTCCAATGCTGTAAGGAACAATATTGCACGGGAACCTGAAATGTTAGGTCCATGAATCAAGGTAAACTGGAAGTGCTCAAACAAGAGATGGCAAGAGTGAACATTGACATTTTAGAAATCAGTGAACTAAAATGGACTAGAATGGGGGAATGGAATCACATGACCATTGTATCTACTACTGTGGGCAAGAATCCCTTAGAAGAAATGCAGTAGCCATCATAGTCAGCAAGAGACTCTGAAATGCAGTTCTTGGGTGCAATCTCAAAAATGACAGAATGATCTCTCTTCATTTCCAAGGCAAACCATTCAATATCACAGTGATCCAAGTCTATGCTCCAGCCAGTAATGCTGAAGAAGCTGAGGTTGAACGGTTCTATGAAGATCTACAAGACCTTCTAGAACTAAACCCAAAGAAAGACATCCCTTTCATTATAGGGGACTGGAATGCAAAAGTAGGAAGTCAAGAAATACCTGGAGTAACAGGCAAATTTAGCCTTGGAGTACAGAATGAAGCAGGGCAAAAGCTAACAGAGCTTTGCCAAGAGAACGCACTGGTCATAGCAAACACCCTCTTCTAACAACACAAGAGAAGACTCTCCACATGGACATCACCAGATAGACAATACCAAAACCAAATTAATTCTATTCTTTGCAGCCAAAGATGGAGAAGCTCTATACAGTCAGCAAAAACAAGAATGGGAGCTGACTGTGGCTCAGATCATGAACTCCTTAATGCCAGATTCAGACTTAAATTGAAGAAAGTAGGGAAAACCACTATAACATTCAGGTATGACCTAAATCAAATCCCTTATGATTACAGTGGAAGTGACAAATAGATTCAAGGGATTAAATCTGATAGACAGAGTACCTGAAGAACTATGGGTGGAGGTTTGTGACCTTGTATAGGAGACAGGGATCAAGACCAACAAGAAATGCAAAAAAGAAAAATGGCTGTCTGAGGAGGCATTACAAATAGCTGGGGAAAAAAGAAGCAAAAAGCAAAGGAGAAAAGGAAAGATGTACCCATTTGAATGCAGAATTCCAAAGAATAGCAAGGAGAGATAAGAAAGCCTTCCTCAGTGATCAGTGCAAAGAAATAGAGGGAAATAATAGAATGGGAAAGACTAGAAATCTCTTCAAGAAAATTAGAGATACCAAGGGAACATTTCATGCAAAGATGGGCACAATAAAGGACAGAAATGGTATGGACCTAACAGAAGCAGAAGATATTAAGAAGAGGTGGCAAGAATACACAGAAGAACTATACAAAAAAGATCGTCATGACCCAGATAATCACAATGGTATGATCACTCACCTAGAGCCAGACATCCTGGAATGTGACGTGGGCCTTTGGAAGCATCACTATGAACAAAGCTAGTGGAGGTGACGGAATTCCAGTTGAGCTATTTCAAATCCTAAAAGATGATGCTGTGAAGTGCTGCACTCAATATGCCAGCAAATTTGGAAAACTCAGCAGTGGCCACAGAACTGGAAAAGGTCCTTTTTCATTACAATCCCAAAGAAAGGCAACACCAAAGAATGTTCAAACTACTGCACAATTGTACTCATCTCACACTCTAGTAAAGTAATTCTCCAAAGCCAGAGACTTGCTTTAGCAATACGTGAACCATGAACTTTCAGATGTTCAACTTCGTTTTAGAAAAGGCAGAGGAACCAGAGATCAAATTGCCAACATCTGCTGGATCATCGAAAAAGCAAGAGAATTCCAGAAAAACATCTATTTCTGCTTTATTGACTATGCCAAAGCCTTTGACTGTATGGATCACAATAAACTGTGGAAAATTCTGAAAGAGATGGGAATACCAGACCACCTGATTTGCCTCTTTAGAAATCTGTATGCAGGTCAGGAAGCAACGGTTAAACTGGACATGAAACAATAGACTAGCTCCAAATAGGAAAAGGAGTACAGCAAGTCTGTATATCATCACCCTGCTTATTTAACTTATATGCAGAGTACATCATGAGAAACGCTGGGCTAGATAAAGTATAAGCTGGAATCAAGATTGCCAGGAGAAATATCAATAACCTCAGATATGCAGATGACACCACGCTTAATGGCAGAAAGTGAAGAAGAACTAAAGAGCCTCTTGATGAAAGTGAAAAACGCGAGTGAAAAAGTTGGCTTAAAGCTCAACATTCAGAAAACTAAGATCATGGCAACTGGTCCCATCACTTCAAGCAAATAGATGGGGAAACAGTGGAAACAGTGGCTGACTTTATTTTTGGGGGCTCCAAAATCACTGCAGGTGGTGATTGCAGCCATGAAATTAAGACGTTTACTCCTTGGAAGGAAAGTTATGACCAACCTAGATAGCATATTAAAAAGCAGAGACATTACTTTGCCAACAAAGGTCCGTCTAGTCAACGCTATGGTTTTTCCAGTGGTCATGTATGGATGTGAAAATTGGACTGTAAAGAAAGCTGAGAGCTGAAAAATTGATGCTTTTGAACTGTGGTGTTGCAGGAGACTCTTGAGAGTCCCTTGGACAGCAAGGAGATCAAACCAGTCCATCCTAAAGGAGATTAGTTCTGAATATTCATTGGAAGGACTGATGTTGAAGCTGAAACTCCAGTACTTTGGCTACCTGATGCAAAGAGCTGACTCATTTGAAAAGACCCTGATGCTGGGAAAGATTGAGGCCAGAAGGAGAAGGGGACAACAGAGAATTAGATGGTCAGATGGCATCACCGACTCAATGGACATGAGTTTGAGTAAACTCCGGGAGTTGGTGATGGACAGGGAGGCCTGGCATGCTGCGGTCCATGGCATTGCAAAGACTCAGACATGACTGAGCGACTGAACTGAACTGAACATGCACTGGCAAAGTAATTCTCAAAATTATCCAAGCCAGGTTTCAATAGTCCTTTAACCATGAATTTCCAGATGTTCAAGCTGGATTTAGAAAAAACACAGGATATATCAATAAGTACTTTAAATGTAAACTGATTAAATGCTCCAACCAAAATGCACAGATGGGCTGAATGGATTAAAAAACAAGACCCATATATATTCTGTCTAAAAGAAACCCACTTCAGACCTAAAGACACATAGAGACTGAAAGTGAGAAGATGGAAAAATATATTCCATGCATATAGGAAGTAAAAGGAAGCTAGAATGGCAGTCATCATATCAGACAAAATAGACCTTAAAATAAACAATACTACAGCAGATAAGGAAAGACACTACATAATGATTGAGGGATCAATCTAAGAGGAAGACATTGCAATTATAAATATCTATGCACCCATCATAGGAGCACCTCAATACATAAGACAAACACTAACAGATATAAAAGCAGATATTAACAGTAACACAATAAAAGCAGGAGACCCTAACACCCCATTACACTAATGGATAGATTATCAAAAGGAAAATTAATAAGGAAACACAAGTTTTAAATGATACATTTGATGAGATGGATCTCACAGATACCTTCAGGACATTCCATCCAAATGCATAAGAATACACTTTCTTCAAAGTGGACATGGAACATTCTCCTGGATAGACCACATCTTGTGTCACAAATCAAACCTCAGCAAATTTAAGAAAATCAATCATACAAGCATCTTCTCCAACCACAGCGCTAGAGACTGGATATCAATTACAAGAAAAAAAATTATGAAAAGCACAAACACATGGAAATTAAACAATACATTTCTAAATAACCGACAGGTTACTGAAGAAATCAAAAGGGAAATAAAAAATTTTCTAGAAACATGACAATGAAAACATGACAACTCAAAACCTATGACAGGCAGCAAAAGAAGTTCTAAGAGGGAAGTTTATAGCAATACAATTCTCCTCAAAAAACAAGAAAAACATTGAATAGACAACCTAACTTAACACCTAAGGCAACTGGAAAAAAAAGAACAACAAAAAAAGATTAGAGGAAGGAAAGAAATCATAAAGATCCAAGCAGAAATAAATTAAAAAGAAATGAAAGAAACAATAGTAAAGATTAATAAAACTAAAACCTGGTTCTTTGAGAAGATAAATAAATTGGCAAACCTTTAGCCAGACTCATCAAGAAAAACCAAGAGAAGAATCAAATCAACAAAATTAGAAATAAAAAAGGAGAGGCTACAACAGAAAATGCAGAAATACAGAGGATTACAGGAGACTATTATGAACAACCGTATGGCAATAAAATGGATAATCTGGAAGAAATGGACAGATTCTTAGAAAATTTCAATCTTCCAAGACTGAACCAGGAAGAAATAGAAATTACAAATAACGCAATTACAGGGACTGAAATTGAAGATGTGCTAAAAAAATCTCCCAGAAAACAAAAGCCCAGGACCAGATGACTTCACAGGAGAATTCTGTCAAACATTTAGAGAAGAGCTAATGCCTGTCGTTTTAAAACTCTTTCAAAAAATTGCAGTGGAAAGAACACTTCCAAATTCATTCTATGAGGCCACCATCACCCTGATACCAAAACCAGACAAAGACAACACAAAAAAAGAAAACTATAGGCCAATATCACTGATGAACATAGTTGCAAAATCCTCAACAAAATTTTAGCAAACAGAATTCAGCAATACATCAAAAACTCATACACCATGATCAAGTTGGGTTTATTCCAGGGATGCAAGGATTCTTCAATATATAGAAATCTATCAGTTTGATAAACCATATTAACAAATTGAAGGATAAAAACCATATGGTCATCTCAACAGATGCAGGAAAAGACTTTGACAAAATTCAGCACCCATTTATGATCAAAACTCCTTCAAAAAAATGGGCATAGAAGGAACCTACCTCAACATAATAAAGGCCATATATGATAAGCCTACAGCAAACATTATGCTCCATGGTGAAAAACTGAAAGCATCATCCATAGGATCAGGAACAAGAAAAAGCTGTCCCCTTTCACCACTATTAATCACATAGTTCCAGAAGTCCTAACTACAGCAATCAGAGAAGAAAAAGAAATAAAAGGAATCCAGATCGGAAAAGAAGAAGTAAATCTCTCGCCGTTTGCAGATGACATGATACTGTACATAGAAAACCGTAAAGATAGTATCAGAAAATTACTAGAGATAATCAGTGAATTTAGCAAAGTTGCAGGATACAAAATCAATACACAGAAATCACTTGCATTTCTATAGACTAACAGTGAAAAATCAGAAAGAGAAATTAAGGAATCAATCCCATTCACCATTGCAGCAAAAAGAATTAGATATCTAGGAATAAACTTACCTAAGGAGACAAAGGAACTGTACACAGAAAATTTTAAGACACCAATGAAAGAAATCAAAGATGACATAAACAGATGGAGAGATATTCCATGTTCCTGGGTAGGAAGAATCAATATTGTGAAAATGACTATACTACCAAATACAATCTACAGGTTCAATGCTATCCTTATCAAATTACCAATGACATTTTTCATAGAACTAGAACAAACAAATTCACAATTCATATGAAACACAGAAGACTCCAAATACCCAAAGCGGTCTTGAGAAAGAAGAATGGAGCTGGAGGAATCAACTTTCCTGACTTCACATTATACTACAAAGCTACAGACATCAAGACAGTGTGGTACTGGCACAAAAACAGAAATATAGACCAGTGGAACAAGTTAGAAAGCCCAGAAATAAACCCATGCACCTATGGGTACCTTATTTTTCACAAAGGAAGCAAGAATATACAATGGGGCAAAGGCAGCCTCTTCAATAAATGGTGCTGGGAAAACTGTACAGCTAGATGTAAAAGAATGAAATTAGGACACTTGTTAATACCATACACAAAGGTAAACTCAAAATGGATTAAAGACCTAAATGTAAGATCAGAAACTCTAAAACTTAAAGAGGAAAACATAGGCAGAACACTTGATGATATAAATCAAAACAAGATCCTCTATGACCTACCTCCTAAAGTAACATGAATAAAAACAAAAGTAAACAAATGGGACCTGATTAAACTTAAAATCTTTTGCACAGCAAAGGAAACTATAAGCAACGTGAAAAGACAACCCTCAGAATGGCAGAAAATAATAACAAATGAAACAACTGACAAAGGATTAATTTCCAAAATATACAAGCAGCTCATATAACTCAATACCAGAAGAACAAAAAACCCAATCAAAAAGTGAGAAAAAGACCTAAATAGACATTTCCCCAAAGAAAACATACTGATGGCTAACAAACACATGAGAAGATGCTCAATACTGCTCATTATTAGAGAAATGCAAATCAAAACTACAGTGAGATATCACCTCACACCACTCCAAATGGCCATCAACAAAAAGTCTACAAACAATAAATGCTGTAGAGGGCTTGGAGAAAAGGGAACCCTCTTACACTGTTGGTGAGAATGTAAACTGATACAGCCACTATGGAAGATGGTATGGAGATTCCTTAAAAAACTAGGAATAAAAGCACCATTTGACCCAGCAATCACACTCCTAGGAATATACCTGAGGAAACCAAAATTGAAAAAGACATGTGTATCCCATACTCATTGCAGCACTATTTACAATAGCTAGAACAGGGAAGCAACCTAGATGTCCATTGACAGATGAATGGATAAAGAGGTTGTGGTACATATACACAATGGAATATTACTTAGTCATTAAAAGGAACACATTTGAGTCAGTTCTACGGAAGTGGACGAACCTAGAACCTATTATACAGACTGAAGTAAGTCAGAAAGAGAAAGATACATATATATATATTCTAACACATACATATGGAATCTAGAAAAATGGTACTGAAGAATTTATTTACAGGGTAACAGTGGAGAAATGGACAGAGAATAGACTTATGGATGTGGGGAGACAGGAGGAGAGGGTGAGCTGTATGGAAAGAGTAACATGGAAACTTACAGTACCAGATATAAAATAAATAGCCATCAGGAATTTTCTATATAACTCAGGAAACTCAAACAGGGGCTCTGTATCAACCTAGAGGGATGGGATGGGGAGGGAGATGGGAGGAAGGTTCAAAAGGGAAGGGATATACATATAGGTATGGTCAATTTATGTTGAGGTTTGACAGAAAACAACAAAATTCTGTAAAGCAATTATCCTTCATAAAAAAGTACATACATTTTTTAAAAAGAAAGGGGTGGGGGGGGGGGGAAGGCAGCAGAACCAGAGATCAAATTCCCAATATCTGTTGGTTCATTGAAAAAGCAAAAGAATTTCAGAAAAAAATATCTACTTCTGCCTTATTAACTATGCAAAAGCCTTTGACTGTGTGGATCACAACAAACTGCAGAAAATTCTTTAAGAGATGGGCATACCAGACCACCTTATCTGTCTCCTGAGAAATCTGTATGCAGGTCAAGAAGCAACAGTTAGAACTGGATATGGAACAGACTGGTTCCAAATAGGGAAAGGAGTATGTCAAGGCTGTATATTGTCACCCTGCTTATTTAACTTATATGCAGAGAACATCATATGAAATGTCAGGCTGGATGAAACACAAGCTGGAATCAAGATTTCTGGGAGAAATATCAATTACCTCAGATATGCATATTATACCACCCCTTAATGACAGAAATCAAAGAAGAATTAAAGAGTCTCTTGATGAAAGTGAAAGAGGAGAGTGAAAAAGTTGGCTTAAAATTCAACATTCATACAACTAAGATCATGGCATCTGGTCCCATCACTTCATGGTGAATAGATGGGGTAACAATGGAAACAGTGACAGATTTATTTTCCTGGGCTCCAAAATCACAGCAGATGGTGACTGCAGCCATGAAATTAAAAGATGTTTGCTCCTTAGAAGAAAATCTATGACAAACCTAGACAGCATACTAAAAAGTAGAGACACTACTTTGCCAACAAAGGTCCATCTAGTCAAAACTATGGTTTTTCTAGTAGTCATGTATGGGTGTGAGAGTTGGACTATAAAGAAAGCTGAGTGCTGAAGAATTGACGTCTTTGAACTGTGGTGTTGGAGAAGAATCTTGAGAATCCCTTGGACTGCAAGGAGGTCAAACCAGTCTATCCTAAAGGAAATCAGTCCTGAATATTCATTGGAAGGACTGATACTGAAACTGAAACTCCAATACTTTGGCCACCTGATGCAAAGAACTGACTCATTGGAAAAGACCCTGATTCTGGGAAAGATTGAAGGTGGGAGGAGAAGGGGACGACAGAGGATGAGATGGTTGGATGGCATCATTGTCTCAATGGGCATGAGTTTGACTAAACTCTGGGAGTTGGTGATGAACAGGGAAGCCTAGGTGCTGTAGTCCATGCGGCCGCAAAGGGTCTGACATGACTGAGTAACTGAACTGAACTGACTGAGTAACTTTCTGGTCTCTTCAAAGCTAATAACAACAGAAGTGGGATTCACTCTCTGTTTCTTAAATCTGGATCCAATATTTGATTGTTCTCTCCATTTTCTTACAGTGGTCTTAGCAAGCCCTGGACCTCCATATAAATTTTGGCCTTTGGGTCATAAAGACTGTTTATCACATGGCTATAACCTAATTTTATAAAGCAAGATGAAAATTTTAAATTGTTTAAATGAGTCCAACACCTTCATTTTATGTCTGAGAAAAATAAGATCCAGGGATGAGAACTGCTTTGCCCATGTGGACATAGCTAGAGGTCAATGGTCAAGATCCAAGAGCAGGTGTTAGTCTGCTCTTATGTCCCTGGGTATGTTCCAGTGTCTCCTAGTTCATAGTCTGTGGAAACGTGAATAGAATTTGTATCCTGCTATGGTGTGAAAATCGTATAAACCTTAGTTATTTTGGATTGGTTCATAGTGCTTTTCAGGTCTACTATATCCTTCTACATTTCCATCTATTCATTCTATTAATTTTTGAGAGTTTGATATTGAAACCCCAACTAAAATATTAATTTATCTACTTAAAATAATTATCATATGTAGTCAAGCTATATGTAACCTTGTTCTGTATTTTCTAAGTCTCCTATAAATGTATTATCATAATTTCATATTTTAAAAAATAAAAAAGAAAGAGAGAAAGAAAACACCAGGTGTCAGACTCTCAGCACACTCCTCACATGCACCCAGTAAACAATGCTAACCACTTCTGTTGACTTGGTCTTTAAAGGCAATGTGGACCTAGATGCCATACATCTGACAGACAGCTTTTTCTGATGCATGATAAATCCCTAAGTAAGGCACATTAAAGTTACACACTACTGTCTTAATAATGTCAATGTTTCCATGAAAGGGAAATAAATGGGAAATAAGATGCAGAAAGCTGAGAGGCTTCCTTATTTTGTGTTTATCCAGACATAAGATAACCAAGGTAGAGAATGTTTTCCCTGCTGCCATCTCTGACACTACATCAGGAGTAGACATATATATGCTGTGTAAACAGCAATGACCACAGACTAGAAAAAGATCAGTTTTCTTTTTTTTTTTTTTTTTAGTTCTACCACTTTATTGCTATTAACCCATCTCCCTCCACCCTCATGCACACGTGCTCAGTCATGCAACCCCATGGACTGCAGCCCGCCAGGCTCCTCTGTCCATGGACTTTTCCAGGCAAGAATACTGGAGTGGGTTGCCATTTCCTTCTCCAAAAGGTCAGTTTTCATTCCAACCCCAAAGAATGTTCAAACTACTGTACAATTGCACTCATATCACATGCTAGCAAGCTAATGCTCAAAATCCTTCAAGCTAGGCTTCAACAGAATGTGAATTGAGATCTTCCAGATATACAAGCTGGATTTAGAAAAAGCAAAGGAACCAGAGATCAAATTGCCAACATCTGTTGAGTCATAGAAAATGCAAGGGAATTCCAGAAAAATATCGACTTCTACTTCATTGATTATGCTAAAGCCTTTGACTGTGTGGATCATAGCAAATTGTGGAAAATTCTTAAAGAGATGGGAAAATCAAACCATTTTACCTGTCTCCTGAGAAACCTGTATGCCGGTCAGGAAGTAACAGTTAAAACCAAGCATGGAATAAAGGACTGGTTCAAAATTGGGAACGGAGTACATCAGGACTAAATATTATCACCCTGCTTATTTAACTTCAGTGCAGAGTACATCATGCAAAATGTTGGGCTGGATGAATAACAAGCTGGAATAAAAATAGCTGGAAGAAATATCAACCTGAGATAAGCAGATTATGCTACCCTTATGGCAGAAACTGAAGAGGAACTAAAGAACCTCTTGATGAAGGTGAAAGAGGTGAGTGAAAAAGCTGGCTTAAAACTCAGCATTCAGAAAACAAAGATCATGGCATCTGGTCCCATCACTTCATGGCAACCAGATGAGGGAAAGGTGGAAACAATGGCAGATTTTATTTTCCTGGGCTCCAAAATCACTGTGAATGGTGACTGCAGCCAAGGAATGAAAAGTCACTTGTTCCTTGGAAGAAAAGCTAAACCTAGACAATATATTAAAAAGCAGAGATATCATTTTGCTGACAAAGGTCCATCTAATCAAAGCTATGGTTTTTCCACATTCCATGACACGTATGGATGTGAGAGTTGGACCATAAAGAAGGTTGAGCATCAAAAAAACTGATGTTTTCAAATTGTGGTGCTGGAGAAGACCCTTAAGAGTCCCTTGGACAGCAAAGATGAAACCAGTCAATCCTAAAAGAAATCAACCCTGAATATTCGTTGGAAGGACTGATGCTCAAGCTGAAATTCCTATACTGTGGCCACCTGATTTGAAAAGCTAACTCACTGGAAAAGACCTGATGCTGGGGAAGATTGAGGGCAGGAGGAGAAGGGGATGACAGAGGATGAGATGGTTGAATGGCATCATTGACTCAATGAACATGAGTTTGTGCAAACTCTGGGAGACAGTGAAGGACAGGGATACCCAGCTTGCTGCAGTTCGTGGGGTCACAAAGTTGGACCCGACTTAGCGACTGAACAATGACAACTTTTAGGATGTTCTGCAGGATTCTAGGTAATAATTATGTGCACAATTCTGTCATACTTGTTCAGATAAAATGCCACTTGCGAAGAGGAGCTTTAAATTGCTAGCTATTGAGTACTTGTGTCTTTTGTTAAGACAAAATATAAGTTTTCATACAAGAAGAGAGAGTTATAGAGACATTATAAAATTGGGTTGCAGGCTACATGCTCAGTCGCTTCAGTTGTGTCCGACTCTACAATCCTATGGACTGTATCACGCCAGGCTCCTCAGTCCATGGAATTCTTCAGGCAAGAATACTGGAGTGGGTTTCCTGGATCTTCCTGATCCAGGGATCGAACCCACATCTCCTGGGTCTCCTGCACTGCAAGCAGATTCTTTACCCACGGAGCCACCTTGAAGCCCCCAGAATGTGAGAGTGTTAGTGACTCAGTCGTGTCTGACTCTTTGCGGTCCCATGGACTATAGCCCGCCAGGATCCTCTATCCATGGAATTCTCTAGATAAGAACAATGGGGTGAGTAGCCATTCCTTCCCTTCTCCAGGGGATCTTCCAAACCCAGGGCTCAAACCCAGGTCTCCTACATTGCAGGCAGATTCTTTACTGGCTGAACCATCAGGGAAGCCCAGGCAACTGAGACCTGACCGGGGATTGTATTGGCATCTTCTGCACCGGAAGAATGGAGTCTTAACCACTGGACCACCAAGTCCCAAAGTTGCGTTACTGAACTGCAATTATCTAATATCATAATTAAAGATGTTTATTTTCAGAAATATTTAAAATATGATAGAACATTGTCAGGAGAAGGAAATGGCAACCCACTCCAGTATTCTTGCCTAGAGAATCCCGTGGACAGAGGAGCCTGGTGGGCTGCTGTCCATAGCGTCACACAGAGTCGGACATGACTGAAGCAACTTGGCATGCCTGCTTGCATTGGAGAAGGAAATGGCAACACACTCCACTTTTCTTGCCTGGAGAATCCCAGAGACAGGGGAGCCTGGTGGGCTGCCGTCTAGGGGGTCACACAGAGTCGCACGAGATTGAAGCGACTTAGCAGCAGCAGCAGCAGAACATTATTAGGACCTAGTGGTCTGTCTATAAATTCATTAAATCTTTCATAATGAATAGCCACTCACTCCTTAATCACCCATCACATATACACAAAAGACAACATTATGTACTTATCTTTGTAACCATTTTTATGCTTTGTCCATGAACTTGCATTGGTGACATGTATTAAAAAGTTTGCTATCAAATCTTAGGACCATATAATTGTCATTAAAATTAGTGTAATTTAACTTTTACTTTAGAATATTCACTTCATTTAATTTGTGACTCTTCGACATTTTATATACTTTTAAAAAATCTTCAAGTGTATTCATCAGACTTGTCCACATAGATAAAAAATTTACCACTAAAAATGAAAGAGGTCGAGAGAGTTTAAAATACTACTGTATAGAAATGAAAAAATTCTGAATATATTTATGCAATAGGAGGAAAATTTTTAATATTCATTTTTTCATTAACTTAATTTTATTTAATTCGTTAATTTGGTTTGTCATTTTCATAACAGCATTTCTTTAGTGGAACTAATTTTTCTTCTACTGCTTAGAAACCTGACCTTTCAATTATCTTACTAGATATCCATTGACTACATTGTCTTTTTCCTCAATGCCAGCATCTCTTATTGAACTTTATATAGATGAAATCACATAGAACATATTGCTTTCTATCTCATTTCATTAAAATGTTTGTAGAATCATCCATTATGGCCCAATTCAGCAATGTATCCTTCATGAGCTTTGCCTATTCCAAATTTGTGATGAAATGTTCCAATGATTTCCTCTAAAACACTAGTGTTTTACCCTCTAAATTTATATTTGTGTGCCTGTATGCTCAGATGCTTCAGTCGTGTCCAACTCTTTGAGACCCTAAAGACTGTAGGCCACCAGGCTCCTCTGGCCATGGGATTTTTCAGGCAAGATCACTGGAATGAGTTGCCATGCCCTTCTCCAGGGGATCTTCCCTACCCAGGGATCAAAGCCCCGTCTCCTGCATTGTAGGCAGATTCTTTACCAACTGAGCCACCTGGGAAGCCCAAATTTATATTTACAGATTGATAACTGTGTATGAGGTGATTCACTTTGTTTCATATGGTAATTCAAGTACCATTTGCCAGGAAAGACCCTCCTTTATCCATTGCTCTGAAGTGCCAAAATTTTTAAAAACCAAGTGACTATATATGTGTGGGTCTCTTTGGGGGCTTGTATCTTTGATTTAATTGTGTAACTAACCTTGGACCAATGCCACATATCAATGCTTTATATCAAGGGCAAATCCTCCACTCTATTCTCCTTCCTCCAAATTATTGTGGTCATTCTTGACCCTTTGTATTTCCACATACATTTTACAATAGTTTTACAATAGTTGATTAGTTTGCACAAATGTACACATGCTCACAAAGTATTGGCATTTAGATGTGGGATGCACTTACTCTATAAAGCAATTTGGGGAGAATTTTAATAGCTTCTTTACATTGTGGGGCCTTCCAAACCATGAGCATGGTATATCACTCCATTTAGTTCAGTCCTCTTGAATTTCTCCTGGTAATGGTTTGGTAGTTTCCTAAATGTAGGTCTTGCATGTTTAATTATATTTACTACTAGATATTTAATTTCTATGCTTCTTTAAATAGTATTGCACTTTTATTTTATTTTCTTAATATAATTTTGCTGGAAATTATAGCTCAACTAATTTATATCCAACCATGATACATTTGGTTTCTTTATCTTCTATAAGCAAAAATAATACATTTTTCCTGGGCTTAACTCTTTGCTACAGTGTAGCTCATTTAAAAAAATTCTTATTAATATTGATGTTTTGATTGCCCAGTGCTTTCCCAGGTCACTTGAAATTATTATTTCATTATCACAAGGGTACAATGTATTGCAATGGAAACACTCTGGGAAATCAATCAGACCTCAATTTTAATTCTGGCTTCTACATTCACTGTTTTGCTTGAAAATGTTACTAAAGTTCTGTGTTCTCATTGATAAATGGGCGTATGGCAAGTGACATCTACGATGGCCCCCAGTGATCCCCCCTCCTCATACTCATGCCTTTATGTAACATTTCTCCTCTTGAGTGTGGGCTGGACCTGCTCACTTGCTTCTAGTTAAATGAATATTGCAAAAATAATGGTATGATGCTTTCAAGGTTAGATTACAAAGAGACTATGGTTTCTGCCTTGATGCCGTCTCTTACTTGCCTGTTCACTCTCTCTGATGGAAGCTGCTGGTAGATTGTGAGCTACTCTTTAGAGGAACTCACATGGCTATGAACTAAAGGAGGTCACCAGCCAAAAGCCAGTAAGGTGATACCTCAGTCCAAAAGTCAACAAAGGACTGAATCTTGCCAACAACCACAGAAGTGAACTTGAAATTATATCCTCCACAAGTCAACACTTTGAAGAAATCATACCCAAGACTTCCATTTTGCGTACAGTGTTTGTGGCAAAAACACACAGCTAAGCCATGAATAGATGCCTTACCCACAAAGATAATAAAAATTTGTTATTTTAATGCACAATTTGGGGGGATTGTTTGTTATTCAGCAATAGATAACTAATGCAGAGTATAATCCACTACAGAGCATGTGACCCTTAAAAGATGTTTAATGTTGCTAGTTAGTGAAAAGTTTTCTTGATTTTGTATAGAATTTAGAATTTAATTTAAAAAATTATTCAGGTAATTGAGTAAGAAATATAATCTCTGATCCGCAGAAGTGTTGAAGTGGCCCTCCTAACATCCGTGCTTTTAAATACAAGAGGAACTAGAAATACCAAGGACAGAAGAAAACTTGGTAATTTTAAAGGAATGAACAGATACATAATTTCTAGGTGACCTCCCCAGTTTCCCCACTGGGCCCCCTGGTTGTGGTATTTAACCCAAGAAATTTTTCCTCAGGATTAAGCTGTAAATGGATTGTTCTTTGACTCTCATTGCAAAATTTCTATATTACAGAGCAATTGCAGAACCCAAATTTATCATGACTTTGGTGTAAAACCAGAGTAATTATCACTATAAAAATAGAAACTCAGTTCCTACATGCTATCTCTTTATGTATCCGAATGTCACATTGTTTCTTCTATCAAACCTTGACCACTAGAGTTAAATTTAACTTCATTTATTTATGTTATACTGATTTTGTCTTCCTTTCTGTCATGTCTTCCCAAAAGCAGTTTGGTCCCATCACAACCTTATTTATTTAGTTTTTTTCTTCCCTAGGCAATATATGTATTTTTTAAGATTTATAAATACCCACTTTTCTGGACTGTTTTAAGATATTTTACATTTCTAATTAAATTCCTAGAATAACATTGATAAATAATAGTATTTGAAATGTGTAATACATATAAGATTTTTCTGGATATTAATAGACATAAGTTCCCTAAGAATTTAATATGAGGGTGATAAATGAAACTGGGAAAGGAAATGAGTTAAACTGTATTTTATTACAAATATTTATTGCAATGATTAAGATGTTTATATCCTGAACTGTAAAATATAACCATTAAATTTAATGGAAATAATTCTACCTAGAGCCCTGTGTATCTTCTGACATTTTCATAACTCTGTTGAAAAACATGTCATCTATAATGAAAGCTACCAATAAGCTCATTAAATCACATCATGATTTTTTTTTTTCCTGTGTCATGGTTTTGTCTAATGGGGTTTTCCTTTTAACAAGGAAAACAACAGATATGCACTGTCTGGTGTGTCCAAGGTAGCAGATGTCATTAAAGCTGCTTTTTTTACTTTTGTGCCCTCTCTCTCTCTCTCTCTTTTTTTTTTAACAGTTTTGAAATAGATAGCTCCAATGCTGCCATAAATTTTTAAAAAATACATCCATCATGACTCAGACTATTTCTGAATCAGGGCCTATGGGTCAGCCATAAAAAACATTTTTCTTTCCTAGAACATGAGAGGTCTGAATTTTGCCAGAGACCTGTCTGCCAGCTAAACAGAACCTGCCACTGCACAGAAAGCCGGGCTCTTATTTGAAGGTTTGGCTTTTTGTAACTCTGGCTATAACATAAGAATCATCAAGACAAAGATGAACTTGGGTTGGTGGCTGGATTTTCTACCTGGCCACTCAAGAAATTCTCAGGATTCTTCGTCTTTGACCATGCTAGCAAGCAATACCAGGTCACATGAACAGCCAATTTTAAAAGCAGAGTGTAGCATGGTGACTGTCTTATTCTATCAGCATGTCTTTTTGTTTTTAGCTGTGTCTGAGATCCTTTAAACACACACGAAACAAAACTGTTAATTAAATTAATCTTGCAGATATTTTTGAACATTTCCAAAAATAAGGAATTGCTTCAGTGATCATAATTTGTTTCAGACTCTTGGAAACATTTGGATGAGTATAATGTATTCCTAGGGGTTATTGGTGTGTTAAACATCCAGTGGAATTTAAATGGGTATTTTCTTTATCACATCATCACATTTAACTCCATTTTATTTTCCTACTCTGGAGGTAAAAAGAATTCATTCTTTATAAAATAATTTAAGCTTGTGAACTGAGAAACTTTATGTAAGCATGCCATGTGTTCTTTATGTTGCAAATACTAGACTTACATATGTTTTAACATCTAAACTATCATTTCACCTTGGTCAATGAGAAAAACTTTAAAAATCCTGCTTGAGGAGAATAACTACCTTCCTTAGGGAGTGAGTTTTTACCTGGACTTAAAAAATATGCAGGACTCTCCCAGCTGGGAAAGAAAGATACAGGAATTGCTGGATGGAAAATAACCCTAGCAAAGGCCTGAAAGAACAAAATTTCCTGAACAGTTAGGAGACTCCTATTTTACAACTAGAAATCTGGAAGTGGACAACTAGAAATACTTCTACAGAAGTAAGAGTGTGAATGCGGTGCAACGGATTGTGGCATTGATTCTTCGGGGGTTGAAGAACAGCAGATATCAATACTTTTAAGAACAGCAATGACACATTACAGACAAATCATGGTTTGCTAATAGAGAGGGAGAAGAGAGGAAAAATAATGGCAACAGAAAAGTCCATTTAAAGGGCTATTGAAACAACAGTGGTAGAAGTATTTGGGCCATAACAAAAATCAGAATTTATTTCCTCTAATTTTCTTGAAACCTCTCTTTCTGACCAGCATTTAAAAAAAAAATCTTTATCAGTCCGACTCTCCATTTGGCTCATTATCTTTGAACTTAAAGTCACCATGAACACCAATAGACTTTTCATTTTAATATACCTGCCCATGCTATTTCTAATTTTACATAATCTGGGAATGTTAATATGAATCATCATACTTTAATTAACACTGATTAAGCTCTTCTCTTCTTGGATAATAAAGTAATTTCCTGCTTTGTCCAATTCCCGATGCTATAAACTCCCATTCCCATTTATGAGAAATATATTATTTGAATTATCTCAAAGGAAAGCATTTATTTCTTGGGCAAGTATAATTCACTTGATTTACAAAAGAAATTCTAAGAAAAGACTAGTCAATCCAAGGCCTATTTTGAAGCCAAGCCTAGTCAACTGGGCCATCTAATTCTGTTTATCCTCTTGCTCACCGCTGTCTTCCCTGCCACCCAGGCACTTGCCTTCTTTCGTCATCAGAGTTCAGAGACGCGGCAACCATCCTAGCACTGTGATAGAAGAGGCCAGAGAGTTGAGCTGCAAATTGGAGGAATGGCCCCAGTGGACAGCTGGTTTCAATTCGGGTCAAAGTTAGGCAGGACCAAAGGTAGGGTGGCAGCCAGCTGTAGGCTAACTGGAGTCAGGAAAGATAAATTGCAAGACAGGTACTCAATCAACTTCTGAGGCCTAGGCTCTAAGCCAATCAGCCAGGGAGGACTACAGTCCAGTACCCTAAGAGCTCTCCATGGACAGGTAGGGTCTGGGAAGAATGTTCATGCCTCACGATAAGCGCACATTTAAACAGAGGCCAGAAGGAACTGAGGGGAGAAAATCATGCTTTGGCTACCTTCTGTTTCAGGCAAAGGTAACGAAATAGCAAGGAGGCCAGTATGTTTGGAGCACAGTTATCAAAGCAGAGAGTGGGAGCAGCTGGACTCAAGGAGAGACCAAGGAGGCAAATTATGTAGGGCTTTGAGGGTCAGATAACAGGCTTTGAGTTTCATTCAGTACAGAAACAGATGGCATAATTTGACATGTGTTTAAAATTCACACCAAATACTGCTGGAAAATGGATTCTATGTATCTAGAACAGAAATAAAGAGATTGGTTAGAGACTCTGGCAGTAACTCAGGTGAGAGTTTATGATGTCTTAAACCAGAGTGGTAGCAATGGAGATGATGAGAAATGAGCAGATTCAGGATATATTTTGGAATATAACCTACAAAATTTGCTGGTGAATGGGATGTGAGATACAGTAAAGAAGCAGGGAAGATTTAAGAGTTTTGCCATGAGCAACTGCAAAGATGGAATTTTCATTAACTGTGTAATGACTTATGGAAGAGACCACTAATTTGAATGTTTGATGGGAGAATCAGGAGTCAATATGAGACAAGTACAGTGTGAGACATCCTAATCCAAGTGGAGGTGAAAATGGAGTCAAGCAAATAACTGGGTATATAAAAGTAAAGTTCAAAAAAAAAAAAAATTCTAGGCTAGAGTTATGAAATTTGGAATCTATCCCATATAAATATCATTTGAAGTCATAAAATTGGATTGAGATCACTAAAGGACTAAGTATAATTAAAGAACAGTGGTGTTCCAAGGACTAAGTGTTGGGAAATTCCAAAATTTAGAGACTAAGAGAGTGAAGAGGGACCCTCAGGAGTTAGGGGAAAAAATGATGAGTGAGATAGGAGAGGGTATGTTGTCCAAAAGTCCAAGCGAAGAAAGTGCTTTAAAAAAAGAATAAATAATTAACTGTGCCGAACTCTGAAGAGAAGTCAAGTAATTTGATGATTAAAATTTGTTAGGTTGAGCAACAAAATGTTCCAAGTGGCCTTAACAAGAGTAATTTTAGTTGAATTGGGAAAGACTTGTGAGTGGGTTAAAAAAAAAAAATGAAGATAGCAAATAGAGATACTAGGCAATTCTTCCTTGAATTTTGCTATAAATGGGGTATAATATGGACAGAAGATGTAAAAACAGTCAGGATTTTTGATGTTGTTTTTTTGTTAGGTAAGAGATATTACAGTACTGTGTATGCTCATTTGGATGATCCAGTAGCCAGTGAAAATGTGATGACATGGAAGACCAACCGTGCTAGAATACATGGATGTGGGTCTGTTCTGGGAGCAACCAGGAATTGTATTGAGTATGGAGTGATGCGTGCATAATCGGTTATATTTGACTCTTCTCTCTCTCTGAATTCACCCTCATCCAAACCAGTGGTACTTTATTGCTAGAGTACCAAACTCAAACTTTCTGACTCATATTAATATTACATCTTCAATTTTGTATCTATTATACACACTTTCTCTTCTTGACATAGCTCTTTGTTGTCCCTGTTAATAGTGTTAGAAATAATTTTTCATTCAAGTATCAACTTATTTGGGGATGTTTCAACTTTCTTCCTCCCACAAGATGTTTCTCACCCCAGCATCTTTTAAGTGAATTCTACATCAGCAGCAAAGGATGCTGAGAAAGCAAATGTCTCATATTTTTAATTAATATAATTGGGAGCAGGCCCATTTCAGGGTGTTTTAATTGACTTTATTTCCAATTCCTACCACAAGAGAATTCCATCGGTACTCTAAAATAAATCTCATTGATATCTATCATAGGAAATGTAAATAATGCTTATATGGGTTTTTTAAAACCCCTTGACAAATTTTTGAATGCCTTAAATTTTAGATGTTGTCCATTTTATCAACCTGGTGTCTTTCAAGAGGAGAGTACTTTCCAAACTTGCCAAGTTTGTGGACTACAGTTTTGATCATCTGGACATCAAGGCAGATACTGGGGATACAAAGACAACACAGGAATTTCCCTGCCAGTCAAGCAGTTAAGACTCCCACGCTGTCACTGCCAAGGGTTCCATCCCTGATCAGGGGGACTATGATCCCACAAGCTGCACAGCCAAAAAGCCCCCGAACAAACAAAAACCCAGAGACCGTACGTATTTCCTATCATCAAATAGTAATGAGTCTAGTGAGATGTACAAGACTATACTTAGTTCTATAAGGGATGTTTAAGTGGTAGATGAGGAAGAAAGAAAGTTAACATTTCCCAGATGACTATTCTAAATCAGATATGGTGCATATAGTATTTCATCTATTATCACAGCAACCCAACATATTAAATATAGAGATATTTAAATGATTTTAATTCAAAAATGGCAATCCACTCCAGTATTCTTGCCTGGAAAGTCCCATGAACAGAGAAGCCTAGCGGACTGCAGTAGATGGTGTCACAAACAGTCAGACCTGACTGAGCAACTAAACAACAATGTGAGGAGCTGGAATGCAAACTGAAGTCCACTTCCTCCTGGAGTCTGATAGATAGGAAAACTGGCTAGCTCCCCGCCCCTCATTCTCCTGCTCCATCAAGGTCCCACTGGCCTCTAATGGTTATTCACTCAAGCCCAATATTTTCATAATATGAGGCCTTACCTGAAAGCTCTGTAAAAATCTCTGCTAGCGTAGTTTTAGTATAAAGCTAATAAAAATAGCTAAGAATAGCTATTACTGGTGATAATGAGCTACAACTATTTATACTCTGTGATTTACAGTCTAGCCAACTGCTACACATACTCATAAGTACCAGACCCATCTTTATTTTCCATCCCTTCGAGGTCTCTGATCTCCTTCCCAATTTCTCTGCCTGCCTGGTATTCTGCTCCCTACCGCCTGACAGTTCTAAACTCTGAATTTTTTATATTCGCTTTCTGTTTTTTAGTTGACCCCTCCAAACACAGGCTCTCACCTTTGTTATTTAATACCAGCCAGTATCATTCCAATCTGTGGACTAAGTCACTTCAGTCATGTCTGACTTTTTGTGATCTCATGAACTGTAGCCCACCAGGCTCCTCTGTCCATGGGATTCTCCAGGCAAGAATATTGGAGTGGGGTGCCATGCCTTCCTCATCATTCCCATAGGGTCAGCCCCAAATCCTGACTTCTCCTAATTTACCCTACTCCCTCAGCACTCAAGCCTTACTTAGCAGGATCATTGGTTCTAGGAAAAAACTTAAAGCTATAGTTAACAGAATCAGCAAGTAAAGGTTAAAGGAATCTGAGATCATAGTTTATAAATTAATAATACCTAATAATACCTAGTCTGGTGGCTGGTGGCTCAGATGGTAAAGCGTCTACCTGCAATGCGAGAGACCCAGGTTCGATCCGTGGGTTGGGAAGATCCCCTGGAGAAGGAAATGGCAACCCACTCCAGTACTCTTGCCTGGAAAATTCCATGGACGGAGGAGCCTGGTAGGCTACAGTCCATGGGGTCGCAAAGAGTCGGACACGACTGAGCGACTTCACTAAGTCACTTCACTGATAATACCTAGTAACTATTGTTCCTATTTTCTACCCAAATTTGTAAAAAACTCCATGCAATAAATTCTATTGAGATGTGTCTGGCAGTTATGTGAAAGAATCTACCTGATCTTACTATGTCTAGACAGAAATTGTTGAATGTTAAAAGAGTCAAACCTGGGTAACCTCCTGAAGGTTCTTTCAGAGTCCAGTAGTTTTGGCAGCTTAGCCAATGAAACAAGTGGTATTCTTTCAAAGGTTGTGACCCACAAAGTTAAATTCCAATTTTGATAGTCTGGCTGGCCTCTTCAAAAGGCTATTGATTATCTAATGAACCAACTACGGCTCCATGTGTCCTTAAATCTCAAGATATGCCCATGGAACATCAAATGAAGGGAATATTTGCAAATTATCTGCATACCTGGATGTGAACCCCTAACTGTATATTACTAATTCAAGACTAGGGTTTTACTGGCGTTAGTTATTTTATGTAATTATCTGATTTAGTTGGCCACTTGGGTCAAGGTAATTAAATAAATGTTTCACCTATTAAGGACCTATTCATGGACACCAGCCCTTACAAACATCCTTTGTTCCAAAAAAGACCTGCTGCTGCTGTACCTTCTCTTGTCTCTCAGGTGCAGTGAAATTACTGTTACATGTAGAGTACCAGCAACAGAATGTTTTGATTACTGAGCACGTCGTTGGAATTCTTTTATTTGTCCAGTTGAACCTGATGTTCCTATAAATGCCCCAGAATATAAGAATAAAGAAATGAGATGCTTTGTTGCTTCTGAAGGCTGAAGATGTGCTCAAATCTTTCTCTCTCCGAAATGACAGAGAGCATCTACTCTAGCCTTGCACACCTAAGCTATGACAAATGAAGGAAGTTTCTATGATTTTCTTGTGTCACTTTAAGGGCAAAATTCACTTCAGAGATCCTCTGGGATTCTGATTTGGGCAAACTCAACATGGGCTCAGGATATTCACCAGCTTTCAACTTAGAGAAGAAGAGTGTTACAAAGTTAAAAGTTCATGAGGCTACTTGGTCTCTCACATTCTAAAAGAAATAAAGTACTATAATTTAAATAATTTAAATGCAAAATAGAGTTTCATATTTTACTGCCGATGCCAGAACTTCTGTGAAACTTCATGACACTCTGGGACATTTCCATCTTTCTTTTTGTCTGAGTGAAATTAGTGTTTGAGAGTTCTTTGCATATTCCTAGCTCAAAGTATGATTTGCATATTTTGGCATTTAAACCAAAGTAAGTTTTGATCAAATTTGAATTATATCAGCCATTTTTTCCTTTTTTATTATTTTATTCTTCAGTCTTTTTTTTTTAAAGAAGAACCACATTATTAATGTGGTTATCTAATACCACATTATTAAATTAAACAATTAAAAATTGTTATTATTTACAACAATAAATTTAGCAATCTTCATTTTCTCTGTGTTTGTCACTGCAGTATTATATCTGCACTGGCAATAATTAAACTCCTATATCTTAGGAGTTTAGGACGAGAATATAAATAGAATCAAGAGAGCAATTTGGTAGAACTCAAAAGACTTTAGTATTAGATAAACTAGGATTGAGGGGCTTCCCTGGTAGCTCAGCTGGTAAAGAATCCACCTGCAATGCAGGAGACCCTGGTTCAATTCCTGGGACAGGAAGATCCCCCGAAAAAGGAATAGGCTACCCACTCCAATATTCCTGGGCTTTCCCGGTGGCTCAGATGGAAAAGTATCCAACCACAATGCAGGAGACCTAGGTTTGATCCCCGGGTTGGGAAGAGCCGCTGGAGGAGGGCATGGCAACCCAGTCCAGTAATCTTGCCTGGAGAATCCCCATGGACAGCGGAGCCTGACAGGCCACAGTCCAAGGGGTCCCAAAGAGTCGGACATGACAGAGTGACTAAGCACAGCACAGCAACTAGGACTGAGTCCTGGTTTTACATCCTACTGACTGTATAATCTTTGAGACTGAGTCCCAGCTTTTTTGTCTGTAAAATGATAGTGATATCATCTACTGTAGTGAACTGAATGTTTGTGTCTCTCCAAAATTTATGCATTAAAATCCTAATTCTCATTGTGATAATATTAGGAGGCAGAGCATGTGGGAGGTAATGAGACCATGAGCCTGGAGTCTTCATGAAGAGTATTAATGGTCTTATAAGAAGAGGCACACATGAAACAACTTGCTTCTTTACTTTCTCTGCTCTTCACCATGTGAGGATACAGAGAAGAGAGCCATCTACAAACCAGCAAGAGGGCCTTCACCAAGAACCCAACCATGCTGGTACTCTGATCTCAGACTCCCAACCTCCAGAAAGATGAGTAGCAATTGTTTGTTATTTAAGCTACCTAATCTGTACTTTACTTATTATGGCAGCCTCTGTTGACTAAGACACCACCTACCAAATAAGGATTGGGTATATATTACATCTAGCATAGTACTCGCCCATAGGAAGCTCTCAGCAGTTAATCATAATATTAATACTGCTAAACTGAAGGGAAAGTCAATCAGTCGTGTCTGACTCTTTGCAACGTCATGGACTATACAGTCCATGGAATTCTCCAGGCCAGAATACTGGAGTGGGTAGCCTTTCCCTTCTCCAGGGGATCTTCCCAACCCAGGGATCAAACCCAGGTCTCCTGCATGGCAGGCAGATTCTTTACCAGCTGAGCCCCAGTACTGCTGAAGTGGTATTCTAATTTACTTTTGTTGTTCAGTTGCTATGTCATGTCCAACTCTTTTGTGACTCCATGGACTGGAGCTCACCAGGCTCCTATGTCCATGGGATTTTCCGGGTAAGAATACTGGAGTGGGCTGCCATTTCCTACTCCAGTTGACTTTCCCGACCCAGGAATTGAACCTACATCTCCTGTATTGGTAGGTGAATTCTTTACCACTGAGCCACCAGGGAAGCCCTTAATTCACCATAAGTCACTTCTAAAAAGCTATTAAAGCACTTAATAGTTGCTAAACTTCTTCCTGAGATACAAATAAAAAAGATAAAAAATTACTATAACTTATCTTTGAAGAATACTGTCAGTCTTAAACATTGATCAACTGGGTGTTGACCACTAGAGGGCTTAAAATTTGCAATCCTACTTAGTAATCTATTAGCACTGATTGACATTTTATGAAAGGCTTCTGTCAATTTTGAAAAGTGAAATTGACTGACTGAAACTGAAATAAACTGAAAATAAACTGACTCAATGGAGCTCATGTGACAAACAAATGTTATAATTAAATCTAACTTTAATATTTGTCGGCATCTTTACTTCTAAACAATTATCCTATTAGAGCATTTTCCAATTACAATTATTGTAAAATTGCATAAGTATTTCACAATGGCTACTTAGAAAGCATCACTACAAACTAAACTAGGGGAGGTGATGGAATTCCAGTTGAGCTATTTCAAATCCTGAAAGATGATCCTGTGAAAGTGCTGCACTCAATATGCCAGCAAATTTGGAAAACTCAGCAGTGGCCACAGGACTGGAAAAGGTCAGTTTTCATTCCAATCCCAAAGAAAGGCAATCCCAAAGAATACTCAAACTACTGCACAATTGCACTCATCTCACACACTAGTAAAGAAATGCTCAAAATTCTCCAAGCCAGGCTTCAGCAATACGTGAACCATGAACTTCCAGATGTTCAAGCTGGTTTTAGAATAGGCAGAGGAACCAGAGATCAAATTGCCAACATCTGCTGGATCATCAAAAAAGCAAGAGAGTTTCAGAAAAACATCTATTTCTGCTTTATCGACTATGCCAAAGCCTTTGACTGTGTGGATCACAATAAACTGTGGAAAATTCTGAAAGAGATGGGAATACCAGACCACCTGACCTGCCTCTTGAGAAACCTAAATGCAGGTCAGGAAGCAACAGTTAGAACTGGACATGGAACAACAGCCTGGTTCCAAATAGGAAAAGGAGTACATCAAGGCTGTATATTGTCACCCTGCTTATTTAACTTATATGCAGAGCACATCATGAGAAACGCTGGGCTGGAAGAAGCACAAGCTGGAATCAAGATTGCTGGGAGAAATATCAATAACCTCAGATATGCAGATGACACCACCCTTATGGGAGAAAGTGATGAGGAACTAAAAAGCCTGTTGATGAAAGTGAAAGAGGAGAGTGAAAAAGTTGGCTTAAAGCTCAACATTCATAAAACTAAGATCATGGCATCTGGTCCCATCACTTCATGGGAAATAGATGGGGAAACAGTGGAAACAGTGGCTGACTTTATTTTGGGGGGCTCCAAAATCACTGCAGATGATGATTGCAGCCATGAAATTAAAAGACACTTACTCCTTGGAAGGAAAGTTATGACCAACCTAGATAAAATATTAAAAAGCAGAGACATTACTTTGCCAACAAAGATCCGCCTAGTCAAGGCTATGGTTTTTCCAGTGGTCAAGTATGGATGTGAGAGTTGGACTATGAAGAAAACTGAGCACAGAAGAATTGATGCTTTTGAACTGTGGTGTTGGAGAAGACTCTTGAGAGTCCCTTGGACTGCAAGGCTATCCAACCAGTCCATCCTAAAGGAGATCAGTCCTGGGTGTTCTTTGGAAGGACTGATGCTGAAGCTGAAACTCCAGTACTTTGGCCACCTGATGTGAAGAGCTGACTCATTGGAAAATACCCTGATGCTGGGAGGGATTGGGGGTGGGAGGAGAAGGGGATGACAGAGGATGAGATGGCTGGATGGCATCACCGACTCGATGGACGTGGGTTTGGGTGGACTCTGGGAGTTGGTGATGAACAGGGAGGCCTGGCGTGCTGCTATTCATGGGGTCACAAAGAGTCAGACACGACTGAGTGACTGAGCTGAACTGATAACTTACAAAAATATTTCTACCAAAAGATGACAGGTCATTATTTATGTCCCCTAAACAATTTACTATGTTTGAAGGTAAGTAATTCACTCTATCAAAAGAAGTTGTTGAATACTCATGTTAATTAGTTCCTAAAATCATATATTTATCTCTATTATAGTAAAAAAGAATTGAGAAGACAAGATAAGTTATTGATACCTCCAGCCTTGAGTGTGGGTCAAATATTTTAGTAACACAATAAGTTCAATTTTTTATCATGGTATATCATTTAGGTTTTAGGACCAGATATCACCACTTATTATTTATATGTGTGGCTTATAGGAGCTAATAAATATTTCTAAGTTTCAGTTTCTAATAGCTTTTTAAAAATATTGATAATAATATCTACTTTATAAAAATTATGAAAAAGAAACAAGATTAAAATGTATATTTTGACTGGCATACTCTGTGGAACAGAACATTTGCTCTTCAAATCTCTAAAATAATCATGGTAGTGTTACCTTTGAGTAATAAAGGAAAATTAAGATATTTCTCTAATTTCTTCAAAAATCCTGCTCTTACTGTAATTACTTGATTAAGTCTAAACTCAAGTACATTTTATGTGTACTTAAATAATAATTATTCCAACTTTTAAGTTGTAAATGACTTAATAAGATAGTTACCTTCTTTCAGAATTCTATGATTTAAGTTTTTAAGTTTAACACACATACTAGTGTGCCATTGGGGGTTGCGGGGGGTGGGTGGGGGGGCGTGCTGGGTCTGTGTGCTGTTCGTGGGCTTTCTCTAGTTGCAGCCAGCAGGGGCGATAATCTAGCTGCAGTGCTCAGGCCTCTCATTGCAGTGGCTTCTCTTCTGAAGCAGGGGCTCCGCTAGGTGCAGCACATGGGCTCAGTCGTTGCTCTGTGGCATGTGGGATCTTCCTACACCGGGGATCCAACCTGTGTCCCCTGAATTTGCAGGGGGACTCCTAATCACTAGACCACCAAGGACACCAACCTGTGTGCCATTTTTTAAAAGCAGGACTAAGTCTCGAGGACTAAAGCCAACATTAGGTGATTTTTTTTTAATTACTAACTATAAGTAATTCTATATAATTAATTTAAATGAAAATGAGAAGTAAAAAGGGATGTGACAGTATGAATATATGGAAAATCATCTGATTTCTCTTAGTTCTAGAAATGTAAATTGGCTTTCTGATGAAATTATGTACTATTTTGTTAGTTATATTTTACTTATAAAATATTCTTGCTTCATTATGTGACTGAGTATATGTAAATACTATAAAAATAATACAACATAGCCTTCATTCATTTTCTTCCCCCCAAAGAGAACACAGACCTTTTTACTCAGGTGGGTCAGGTGACCATTTATCATATTTCACTGTAAAGCCACCAGGTCAAGCTTTAATATCCTTCAGGTGTAAAGCTAAATACCTGTTTCTATTTTCTAACTCCATCCCTCTGCCAAAATTAGATCTTAAAAATGACTAAAAGTAATTCTCTAGGGTTCTACTTATTAAAAAACAAGGAAATAAGATTGCAAGATTGTCATTGCCAGATAAAATGAAAAATCAGTTCAGTTCAGTTGCTCAGTCATGTCTGAATCTTTTTAATTCCATGAACTGCAGCATGCCAGGCTTCCGTGCCCTTCACCAACTCCTGGAGCTTACTCAAACTCATGTCCATTACATCAGTGAGCTATCACAGGTCAATTTGTTTCAGATTATCAACGAATGATTATTTAGTGTATATTTTATGCAATAATTTTTAGTACATTTATATCCCAAGTGTTACACAGGGTATGCTTATTATTTATTTTCATTATTTATCTGAAATTCATACATTGTTGTTCAGTCACTAAGATGTGTCTGACTCTGTGAGCCCATGGACAGCAACACGCCAGGCTCCCCTGTCCTTCACTATTTCTCAGAGTTTGCTCATATACATCGCTCATGTCCACTGAGTTGGTGAGGAAATCCAACCATCTCATCCTCGGTCACCCCTTCTCATCCTGCCCTCTATCTTTCCCAGCATCAGGGTTTTTTTCAATGAATCTGTTCTTCGAATCAGATGGCCAAAATATTGGAGCTTCATTTATCTGAAATTCATACATGGGGCATACTTATTCATTACCTGGTATTTAGTAAAATTAAAATTTAACCAGTGGGCTATATTTTTATTTGCTGAATCTGGTAACCATTAGAGGAAGACAAAAATTATTTTGCAGAAAACATACTAAACAAATATTTCAAAACCCACATCTTGTATCCAGTGATTGAAGAATCAATGGATCTCCAGTCCCCTAGAAATGCAAAGCCAAAACATAAAGAATTTTACATATGTGGAGAGAAGAAGAACTAGTTTTGCTCCAAATCTCGATTGTTTCTATTGCTCCTGGCATACTTTCAATTCTGATATAAATCTCATAAATAATTGACTCAGGAAATCTCTGAGAGTTGGAGGGTAATGGGCAGTCTGAAATGTAAAAATTTAGAGGTATTGTGGATAACTGCCCTACCCACCAGAGACTAACTCGCAGTTTTAAAATATACATCCTTACCTTCTAAATCATAGCTAATTGAACCAGAAGTAGATAACACATTCGACTGAAATCTCTTTACTAGAGATTTGTAGTTCAAATTATATTTTCTTTGTGTGACTGGACCTGAAATATGCAAAGCCGCAGCATTTGATGGGGTCTCCACTTACCCACATGCTGCCTTATAGAAACTAGAAAAAGTCACCCTTTTTAGGACAACTCAACCCTGAGGGTTGACAGCTTGGCTAGCAGAGCTAGATTGTGCTTTAGACTGTATCCAACACTGGACACCCTTGTGTTATCAGCAACCTATACAATTTTATGTGATTGCCTTGCCATTTTATGCCATGTGGAATAGAATATATAGCGCAGGGGCTGCTGCTGCTGCTAAGTCGCTCCAGTCGTGTCCGACTCTCTGCTACCCCATAGATGGCAGCCCACCAGGCTCCACCGTCCCTGGGATTCTCCAGGCAAGAACCCTGGAGTGGGTTGCCATTGCCTTCTCCATATATAGCACAGAAAGATGTATAATTGAGAGATGAAGTATGAATACTGCTAACTCTTTGATGGTTTTTTCATTTCTAAATTCCAAACCTCTCTGAGACAAAAGTTTATTCCTATTGTGTTTTGTAAAATATCCTTTAATTTGTGTAATAAATTCTTACATTTTGATTAAGATACTTCAAGCTCATTCTTGACACTTGAAAAGAGAAAATAGTAATTAGTTACATACATAATGGCTTTAAAATAATATCTTAGGAATCACTGATGCAGTCTGGTAAAATTCTGGCAATAATCTGTATTCAACTGACATTTGAATACACCAGTGTGCCTTCTTTTTACTTCTGAATTGATCTTAGCTTCAGAGGCTGACAAATTCTTCAGTGAACAAAAGCAATTGCCTTCAATTGCAGTCACAGTGAATTTAATTTTCATTCACTTCCTATGCATAATGAGTTCCTCGGAGTGGACTATAAACTGTACTGTTTGATATAAAATACCTTTTCTTTCATTAGAACAATTTATAAATATAGAATTGAAAGGTGGTAAAGAAGGAATCCGAAACAGTGTAATGACATGAAGGCAAAAAGGATAGAAACAAAGGAATAAATAAGACCAAGAATGGAACCACTTGACTTATTAATAAGACCTCTCTGGGAAGTAGCTTATACCTCACTAGCTTTTTGTTTTGTTCTGTTTTGTTTCATTTTTATAGGGTGGAGAAAACCTCTGCTTTTTCATAAACTATAGTATCTTGAGTCTTCATAGAACCATGTTCATAGACATATTTACTTCCCTCCCAGGTGGCCAAATAGGGAGCTATTTATTTATTTATTTTGTGCTGTCTTTCTGTCATTTTACATGAGAGGCAAACTCACTCTAGCACATGGGTCGTTACAGATATCTTTCGTATAATCATGTGTTGACAAGCATCCATTTCGCACATTATCCAGAGGATGTCCCAGCCCTTGTAAGTTGTAAGGTAGACAGTTTTCCTTCTTACAGTGACAATCATGGTTTGAGTATAAATGGTCATTATAGAAATGGTCATTAAAGAAATTCAGTTCAGTTCAGGTCAGTGGCTCAATCGAGTCCAACTCTTTGCGACCCCATGGACTGCAGCACGCCAGGCCCCCGTCCATCACCAACTCCTGGAGTTTACCCAAACTCATGTCCATTGAGTTGGTGATGCCATCCAACCATCTCATCCTCTATCGCCCCCTTTTCCTCCTGCCCTCAATTTTTGCCAGCATCAGGGTCTTTTCAAATGAGTCAGCTCTTCGCATGAGGTGGCCAAAGTATTGGAGTTTAAACTTCAACATCAGTCCTTCCAATGAACACGCAAGACTGATCTCCTTTAGGATGGACTGGTTGGATCTCCTTGCAGTCCAAGGGACTCTCAACAGTCTTCTCCAACACCACAGTTCAAAAGCATCAATTCTTCTGTGCTCAGTTTTCTTCACAGTCCAACTCTCATATCCATACATGACCACTATTAAAACCATAGCCTTAACTAGACGGATCTTTGTTGGCAAATTAATGTCTCTGCTTTTTAATATTTTATCTAGGTTGGTCATAACTTTCCTTCCAAGGAGTAAGTGTCTTTTAATTTCATGGCTGCAATCACCACCTGCAGTGATTCTGGAGCCCCCAAAAATAAAGTCAGCCACTGTTTCCACTGTTTCCCCATCTATGTGCCATGAAGAGATGGGACCAGATGCCATGATCTTCGTTTTCTGAATGTTGAGACTTAAGCCAACTTTTTCACTCTCCTCTTTCACTTTCATCAACAGGCTTTTTAGTTCCTCTTCACTTTCTCCCATAAGGGTGGTGTCATCTGCATATCTGAGGTTATTGATATTTCTCCCAGCAATCTTGATTCCAGCTTGTGCTTCTTCCAGCCCAGCGTTTCTCATGATGTACTCTGCATATAAGTTAAATAAGCAGGGTGACAATATACAGTCTTGACATACTCCTTTTCCTATATGGAACCAGGCTGTTGTTCCATGTCCAGTTCTAACTGTTGCTTACTGACCTGGATATTGGTTTCTCAAGAGGCAGGTCAGGTGGTCTGGTATTCCCATCTCTTTCAGAATTTTCCACAGTTTATTGTGATCCACACAGTCGAAGGCTTTGGCATAGTCAATAAAGCAGAAATAGATGTTTTTCTGGAACTCTCTTGCTTTTTTGATGATCCAGTGGATGTTGGCAATTTGATCTCTGGTTCCTCTGCCTTTTCTAAAAGCAGCTTGAACATTTGGAATTTCACAGTTCACATATTGCTGAAGCCTGGCTTGAAGAATTTTGAGCATTACTTTACTAGCGTGTGAGATGAGTGCAACTGTGCAGTAGTTTGAGCATTCTTTGGCATTGCCTTTCTTAGGGATTGGAATGAAAACTGACCTTTTCCAGTCTTGTGGCCACTGCTGAGTTTTCCAAATTTGCTGGCATATTGAGTGCAGCACTTTCACCATTGGGGAGAGATTAAAGAAATTACCACATTTTGAATCTGAGCTAAGAAATTTAGAGTAGGTTACAGTGATACCTATTTTCTTGTATTTTTACTTAACCTCCTTCTGTATCAATAAGAATTCTGGGAGTGAGTTTCTTAACTTCATGGGATTGACCTTTAAATTCTTCCTGATATACAGTAACATATAAAACAAAAATTTAATTTTTATCCAGTTATTATCTGGTTTATACACCCGTTTGTAGTGTCATGTATTAAATTCTCAGAACAGGCTTTAGAATTCAAGAGACCTGGATCAAATGACAGCTTTATTTGCCTCTTAAGGTGTGACCTAATAAAAGCAAACATCCTGTTAATTGAATTGTTTACCCAAATGTATACTAGGTATTATATAATAAACCTTACTTTTCATGATTATTGAAAGTATTAAAAACAATATATATAAACTGGTTAGCAAAGTGTTTGGCCCATTGTAGACCCTAAATAAACAATAGTTATTATGGCACAAATGCAGATGAGCCTGAACATTTATTTTAAGGTCTCATTTTTTAGCATGGCCTCATTTTTAATGGCTTCCCTGGTGGTTCAGTTGGTAAAGTGTCTGCCTGCAATGCGGGAGACCTGGGTTAAATCCCTGGGTTGGGAAGATCCCTGGGAGAAGGAAACGGCAGCCCATTCCAGTATTCTTGCCTGGAAAATCCCACAAATGGAGGAGCCTGGCAGGTTACAGTCCACGGGGTCACAAATAGTCGGATATGGCTGAGCGACTAACACAAACACACACATTTTTAATATAGATGATGACTAATGGAAATCATCGAAGACTGGGGAAAATGGGCTGATGGTTAGAGGAGAAGGCTCAGTGGGTAAAACAGTCGTATGATGATGGCTTGTAAATAGGAAGAAATAAATCCCAACAGGTATTTTTAAAACAGATATTCCTAATATAAAATCTACAGGATGTGATAATGTTGGAAGTGGGAACTATAAGGAAGAAATCAAGTGATACTCCAAGGATTGATTTTGAATAGTAGGGAAATGGTACCATTAACATAAATTGAAGCTTTGGGAAGGATATATTTTGGCATCAAAGCATGAAGTGAGATATAAGGATGAGCATTTCTGGAGAGCTACGGGGCTAGGGACCATGATGTAGGAGTTATCTACATGGAGGCAGAGTCAAGGGCTTTAGCAGTGTTATCCACTCCAAAGTAGTGGGAAAGGCCTACATTTAAGGTAAAGAAAACAAGAAAAGAACAGGCAGAAATGTGAATGATGAGTAGCAGCGAGAAAACCAGAACTAGAATTGAAGGAGTCAAAGAAGGGCAGTTTTAAGAAAATCTATGAATAGAAATGATGCAATTTCAACAAAAGAGAGAAAAAGGATTTTATTTATTTGAGAAAAAGGATTTTAAAACAACCATTCTTTTCTTTCAGCACTTTATAAATGTATTCTACTTCCTCGGGACCCATGTGATGAAAGCAACGGCCAACCCAGAATTCTGCCTCAGAAATGAAGTATAGTAAAAGTATTGAGACCTAGGGTTTCAAAGTTAGATCTGTGTTTGAGTTCTTGGCTCTGTTATTTAATAGCCAAGTGACCCTGGGCAAGTCATTTAAACTCTCTAAACTTTGGTTACTTCATTTTTAAGATGCAAATAAAACTTGTAGTTGTACACAATGGGAAAAAAAAAAAGAAAATCTATGTAATTGGTTATGTAGATTCCCATGAAGATGATGCTTGGGTCAAGTTGCCTGGATTTAGTCACTGGGAAGGGGTTAGTTGCTCAGGTGTGTCCAACTCTCTGCGACTCCACAGACTGTAGCCAGCCAGGCTCCTCTGTCCATGGGATTCTCCAGGCAAGAATACTGGAGAGGGTTGCCATTTCTTCCTCCAGGGGATCTTCCCAACCCAGGCATCAAACATGGGTGTCCCACATTGCAGGCAGATTCCCTACAATCTGAGTCACCAGGGAAGGTCCAGTCATTGGGAGTCCTAGGTTATTAGCAGGACCCTCAGAGTGGTAGAGACACTACAGGATCACATAGACTTTAGCAGGTAGCAGTGGTCACTGTTGATGAAAGCCACACAGTTGTGAACCCTTCCTTATGTGTCTGAGTACTACCTTTAATCTGGCTTTACCAGCCTGTTGGAAGAGCCTGGATTGAAGTTCAGGAAGACCTTGGAAGTGTGCTAAGGAAATGAGATGGCCTCCAAGGATTCTTCTCTCCAACATTTCCTTAGGAAAGGGGTTTCCCTCTAGTCACTGTAATATCTAGTTACGATTTAGGATTTTTTTTTAATGTTTAATTTTATATTGGAGTATAGCTGATTAACAATGTTGTTGTTTCGGGTGGACAGCAAAGTGACACAGCTATATACATAAACCCGTTCTCCTCCCAACTCCCCTCCCATCCAGGCGGCCACATGACAAAGACTTAGGGTATTATCATTAAATTCCCCATCTTAACATTTAGTCACATTTGCAGATATATCTAACCTGGATTAGCCCTGAGGTTCAATAAGAAACTAGGTTGAGGATCGAGGGTACCAGAGGCAGGAAGAAGCAAAAACTGGAGATGAGACCTCCGAGAGAGAGAGGAAGGTTGGGCTCAGCCAAAATTCTGCAGCAGGAGGTGATAGCTACATAAGCAGTATGTTTAGAAAATGAGTCACCTAGCTCTCTGGAAAAGCAACTGTTGACTGGTTAATATTATTTGACACTTGGGGATTGGTGTAGTTAATTAATGAAGCAGAAAATTCAGCTGCTTTTCCCCTGAAGCCAAGTGGCTTCTGTAGTCCATTTGTTCTTTTCACACTGTCCCTCCCCTTAAAGAGCAGCCAGTCCTAAGTAGCTAAATATTTTCAGAGTTAGCCATTTGAAAAATATAAAATATATGTATGAGTGTTTAGCTGTGGCATGTAAAGTAAAAATAAATAAAAATGTGGAAGATAACATATAATGATTAAAAATACAGGCTCTGTGGCTCAGCTTACCTGGGTTTGATTCCTTATCTTGCTTGTCACTTCCTTGAGATAAACAGATCTGTTCCTGTTGACTCATTTGTAAAATTAATGCAATAGAAAACTATCTCAGAGAGTCATGAGTCATGGTAAATACTTAACAGATGCTACCAGTTAGTATTTTAGATACTCTTGAGAGTAAAACTTGAACTGGCCCTTATTTCTAGTAAGAAGTAATGTTATTTAAATTCTTAGCCCCTTTTTTTTACTCATAAGATGAAAAGTATTATGTGTCTTACATGATTACTGTGAAACTGTACCATGGAAAGAGTAGTTATTACTATTCTTCCTCACCATTTTCCCTCTCACCAAAACAAGAAAACTTTAAGGAAGAAACCACAGAGTTAATTTTTTTGATTTTGGAATACATATTTCAATTCCCAAATATATGCAAATGCAAAAGTTTTATCTCTTTATAGCATTCATTAGTTTTATTACACAAATGTATTCAGTGAAGAAAAATTCCAAAATACTGGAAAAAATTCATTCATATTCTTATCCCAAAAGATAAGCACAGTTAAAATTTAGAAGGTTGTCCTTTGAGAATTTTCTCTCTCTCTCTCTCTCTCTCTCTCTCTTATCTATCCATCCAAACAACCAAGCATATTACACTGGGGTTAAAGTAAGCTCTTTAGTAACTTGAATTTTTAGTTAATATGTTGTGATATTGTTCAATGCCAGTACTTTGCTGCAACATAATTTAATACTTCATATGTTTCATTGTATGACTAGGCCAATGTTTGTGAAACTACTTCCTATAGTTTGTTGCTGAGTTCCTCAAAATATCTTCAGACAATCTGTTAATAAAGTACTCCCAACTCATTAAAATAGGTAGTACACCATCTTGACAGAATCTTAGCAGTGTTTCAGAAAGAGGTACCTAGAGGTGAGATATTTATAGGATTTGAGGCCTGGCCTGAAGAGGTGTAAGCAATCTTTCAAGAAGGGAAATGGAGAATTGGGCAAAGTTTAAAACTGGTGGATACTGTGAAATTAGTCTGGACAACTAACCTGATGATCAAGCTATTTGACTAGGAGAGCAGATTAATGTTTTTAAAAACTTGATCTGAAGAGAGTTCCTGAAGCAGTCTGTAAAGTTATTTACTGATTTATAGTACTGTATTATCTAGGCAGAGTTTTCCTAAAACAAAAAATAAAATCTAAGTCACATCAGTATGTTTACATATTGTTGACATCAATAGCCTGCAGTTTTGTCTAATTCATATTAACATAGTTGATTTCAATTATCAATGTTTTTGGGTTTTAATTAGTTTTCCCTATACTCTGGTTTCTCTTCAGATCACATAAATCTTTCACCTTTTAATATTACTTTTCCCAAGTATGTTTTATATATCCATTTATTTCTATTTTCACCAGTGCCACCACCTAAATCCAAGCCTCTACGTTCCTTTACCCTGCCTTTTAAGCTGATCTCTTTCAACTGCTAACACTCATCCTCCACAAGGCAGCCAGGATGAATTTATGATGCAGAATGTCACTTCCATTCTTAAAACCTTTTCAGTATTTCCATATTGTTCTTCATGCGGTTTTAAGTTCCCCATGAGAGCCTGTCTGATCCACTCCTATGGCCTTCTGTTCCCTGCACCCTAATCCAATGGACCTCTTTTGGTTCCTTGAATTTGTGGTGTTCCATCTCTTAGAATGCTTTTCCCAGTACTTTCTTTTATATAGTTAATTCCCACTTATCCTTCAAATCTCATTTTGCTCATCCTTCTCCTACCCACCAAGACAAATATTATACATTTTCATAGCTCCCTGTATTCTTCCTTTATATTAATTAATTTTTTTTACAAATAATTAATACCTATTTGTGATTTAATGCCTATCTCCCCCACTCAAAAGCAAGCCCTACTCAAAAGTAGGGACGCTATTTACTTTGCTCTCCATTACATCCTCAGAATCTCTGCCCACTACACAAACACACAATTTATAGAATAAATGCTTCACAATCAGTGGCACAAGCCTTCACATTTATGCTGCAGGAGTTCTTTGTTTTGTTTCCTATGTACTTTGATAACTCACCCAGCTTAATTGCCTTCACCTTCAAAAACACCTTTTCACTCTTAATTTGAGGGCATGTCTTCTTTGTTAAATGAGCCAAATAATTGTGAAAAGAAGTGTTGCTCACAAATAAGCTACTAATTGAAGCTTTTTTTTTTTTTTCCCCCACATATATAATAAAGCTTTGAAAACGGGAGGTTTTAAAGAGAAATGTGCCTGTCTCTTTGCAGGGTATTGCTATAGCTTCCAGAAATTCTAAAAATATGTCCTTTTGAATGAAAATAGGACTGTATGTGTGTGTAGTAGGAAGTGAAAAGGGTAAACTGGTTCTTTCATTAATATTTATTTTTTTAACTTGAACCATATAGATATGTGTGATGACTGGAGTTGGGCCATTTTGTAACAAAGCTAACTCTCAGTTATCACACTAGTGGAAACTAGTATGATGTAGAAAAAACAAAATATGGTCATACCTAAATCACCTATTTCCATTCATTCATTCATTTGTAATTTTACTCATAATCTTTGAATTATAGTGATAATTTCTATCTGTCCAGGACTTTTGATTTTAAGAGTTTTATTTATATATTTTGTTTTTGATAGGGTAGACCAACCTAGAAAAAAAAGATAGGATCCTCAAAACTCAGCTTCCTTAAAAACAGGAAGTTTATGTCTTTGATCTAGAGCAGAGTTCTGGGTTAGCAGCAGCTCAGCCCTTATGCTCAGGGACCCAGGCTGACAGTGGCTCTGCTGTCTTCAACCTGATGATTACAAACTGCTATCAGAATTAGTTTCAGTCATTTAGGAAATGTGAAGAACATTAAAGAACATGCAGAGGGCGCAAAACCTGGAGTGACACACATCACTTCTGCTCACATATCTTTGCCAAGAACATCATCTGGAGGCAGGGAACTCTGGAAGATATATTCTGCCTATGTGTTCAAATCCACCCCCGTTTCTGTAGAAGGAGAATAGTACAGATTTTGGTGGGTAGGTTTGGTCACATGCATTATCTCATTGAGCAAATAGATTTTTAAAGCCCCTTCTCTTTCTGCTTTTTGAAGGCATAAATGAGCATGTCAATCTAGCTCTTGAGAGAGTCAATTTCTAGACAGGTTGATAGGAAGTCCAGGGTCCCCAAGAAAGAGAGGGGGGTATGGAACTCTCGAAGAGGAGATAGAGGTCTGAAATTCTCAAGGAGGAGAAAAGGACAAATGCATTTTTTTTCCTCTACATTCCTTAGTCTTAGACATTTTTTAGACACCTAAAACATTTTTTTTTTTCTTTAAGCCTGGAACTGATGATTAAACCACAAACAACTCAGTTTAAATTCTGTACTAAGAATTATAGAACAACAATGTATCCTGCTTGAGGACAGTTTCTCCTTCCTAAAATCCTTCTGGCTAATCCTGTTATCTTAAAATGTAAATTGTGGGAGTGGGTCTAGTAAGATCTTTACAACCTTGAAACATTCTTTTGATTTATTATAATAACCAATTATAAAGTATATAATTCCCTTGCTTAGACTAGCGAGGGGGACACTCTCCATCCCCCCTCTGATGTCTATGTCAGAAGCATTCTCTGTCCCTTTTTACACTTTAATAAAACTCTGCTACACAAAAACTCTTGAGTGATCAAGCCTGGTCCCTGGTTCCAAAGCTAAGTCTTGTTCTTTGGAGACCACAAATCTGACATCGTTCACTGTAAGCTATCACTCTGTGAAGCAAATAATCAGAGAGATAAGAAATATCAGATGCCCAGATGATCTAAGAAATGAATAAATAGTATCTGAATAATAAATTATAATAAATAGTAATAAATTAGCAGGACCTATCATGCAAATAGGAAAGAAGTTACTGTAATTATACAGGGTTGATGGTAGTAAATTGAGTATATTTTATCATCTATTCTGAGTCCAGTTGGTGTTGTCTATCTGATATACAGCATGCAGCAAATCCTTGGTGTTGGCTCCTACATTATGAAAAAAGAAATTTCAAATTTTGGCAAAGGTAACTTCAAGTTTAAACCATTGATTATTTGAAAAAGTAAAGTTCTGAAAATGAAGAATGTTGGAGGAGATGCTACCTTCCTCTGAAGATATTTAAATTAAAAGAGTGTCACAAAATCACAGTACATGAGCTGTGAGTTTAAGTTTTATGCAGGGTCTTACAGCAGACTATAACCCACCAGGCTCCTCTGTCCATGGGATTCTCCAGGCAAGAGTACTGGAGTCGGTTGCGATGCACTCCTCCAGGGGATCTTCATGATCCAGGGATGGAACCTCTTATGTCTCCTGCATTGGCAGGCGTGTTCTTTACCACTAGTGCCACCTGGGAAGCCCATAGTTAAGCAAACATTTTGGCAAAAGATTACTGCTAATTACAAAACAGACATCTTAGTGATTTTAGTGCTTTTCTATATATGGGAAGATTCAACAAGGGAGAACATTTTCTGGATCATAATAGACTAGTAGGACAGACAATCTAGAGGATTTTTAGGTTTTTTAACAGGGCCTAATCTAGACATAGAACATGAATGGCCTACCAACAAAATCCTTGGCTGACCTAAGAATGAGCCTTCCTAGCACCATCAGACAAATCAGTTACTAAATGCCTCCCAAACCTTGGTTGAATTCATGACCTAAAGGAGGAGGGTGGAGAATGTGAAGGGAAAAAGAGTAAAGGGCCTTGCTCATCATCCAGTTATATAAGGGTTAAATCACAGCCCACCGTAGTGGCCTGCAGACAGTGCACCCTGAAAGGAATTCAGAATGAAAAACAGGATAAAGCTCTGTGTACCTTAGATAAATGGGCCACTGAATAGTTAGATGATTATCAAGAAGAATTTCAATGAGCACAAATTAAAGCAGTTAGGAGACTGCTTTGGCAAACTGGTTAAGAGATAATGATGGTTTGGTCTAGAAGGCCAATGATAAGAAATGAAGTGCAGTGGATAGATAATTCTAGGAATGTTTAGGAAACAAGGTATGGAACAACGACAAGAGAGATGAATCTATGAAATTACCCAGGTCCCAAGCAGAAAATGCATGATAGAGTGTACTAAAGATTTGGGCCTCTTTTTAAAAGAAGGCTATATGTTGAGCTAATAATGGCATCCACACTGAGGAGAGCTACATTAGATTTCTTTAGTGTGAATTCACTAAAGGGTGACCTAATGCCTTAATATGAGTGAGAAAAGTTGCTGGCCTAAAAGAAGGCATTTACCGTGGGAATGACATGAGGCGTGTGGACTCATGCTTGGCTGTGGGAAGAAGGGAGAGGGATCATTACAGGTGACCCTCAAGTTTTGCTGAGATATGGAGGAGGTGCAGGTAGAGAGAGAGTCTGGGAGATTAATCAGAAATAGAGGCAGATTCTCTGGAAGGAATTTTCTAATGGGGACTGGCAACACAAATCTGAAGCTCTCAGAGAAGTGGGAGTTGGAAATAAAGATTTCAGTCATTAGCATTTTGATATCTAGCAGACTTGGTTTTTCCCTTTTTCATTTTCCATGTGCCTGAAAGCGAGGAGGGCCCTGCTTGACCCCTTGGGAGTGTACATCCCTTCTTTCTCCCTTCCCCCCCAGCCAGTGGTCAATGACTGCCTGGTGAAGGATCATGAGTGTCCTCACCTGAAACACTCCAAGCTGCTGGTAGATCAGGTTGAGCCTCACACTTTGCCTGAAGGCACATGCTGGGTTTTTTTCTTTATGTTTTTATCCTGCTTCTCCACTTCCTTATCCTTCTCTCTGAGACAATAACTTTGCCACAATAACTCCCTCCCCTTGTGTAAGAACCTACACCTGGAGAAGCAAATTTAAGCCAGACAATAATCAGGAGAATAAGAGTCATTAAGGAGGCCTGGGAAAGCTGTGTAAAATAAGAAAAAGAGCTGCTCAAGATGGTGGACTGTGAAGAAAGCTGAGCGCCAAAGAATTGATGCTTTTGAACTGTGGTGTTGGAAGAGACTCTCGAGAGTCCCTTGGACTGCAAGGAGATCCAACCAGTCCATCCTAAAGGAGATCAGTCCTGGGTGTTCATTGGAAGGACTGATGTTGAAGCTGAAACTCCAATACTTTGGCCACCTCATGTGAAGAGTTGACTCATTGGAAAAGACCCTGATGCTGGAAGGGATTGGGGGCAGGAGGAGAAGGGGATGACAGAGGATGAGATGGCTGGATGGCATTACCGACTCAATGGACATGGGTTTGGGTGGACTCCAGGAGTTGGTGATGGACAGGGAGGCCTGGCGTGCTGCGGTTCATGGGGTCACAAAGAGTCAGACACGACTGAACGACTGAACTGAACTGAAGATGGTGGAAACCAAAGAGCAACCAGTTATCATATAGGCGGAGAAAAGCGGGAGGGAATGAGCCTGAAGAAAAGAACAGATAGAAGTGCAGTGGGGCAGGGAGTTGCTGTGAGTGGAGAATGTGGTTATCAGACATGGAAACCAACAGAGAATTCAGGTCAAGAGTATGAAATGATACAGAGAGGTCAAGTTATGTACAGAGTGAAAAGCATCCATTAAATACAGCAACAAAGAGGACTCATGATACCATACTAAAGATTGAGGATTTTTAATAATTTGGAAGACAAAGACTAATGATAACGTATACTCATGTTTAAAAAGAAAAGGTATTTTTGAGCATCTCTTAAGGTACAAGTCCTGTGTTAGTGCCGTGGTGAGGAACTGAATAGCTGTTCCTCACCATGAAGGGACCAATATTCTAATTGTAGGAGTGGTAAGGGTTGCAACAGTAGTGAGTGAGTCATTACCAGGGCAGACTGATGCGGAAAACTTGGCTTCTGAGCACTGGTGCCGAATTAAATCTTGGAGACAGAGTTTCGGGTGAAGAAGGAAAGAATAGCTTTATTGTTTTTCCAGAGAAAGGGGGACACAGTGGCTCCTGCCCTGAAAAATTATGTGTCCCACCCCAGGAGGATTTGATGAGGCAATAATTCAATGATTCAGGGTGGGGATGCTGATATGATGAGGGTGTGTGCAGGGCCTTGCACTCCTCTAATCTATTCTCAAGAAATCTTCTTGATTGGGCTTCCCTATTGGCTCAACAGTAAAGAATCCGCCTGCAAGGCAGGAGAATGGGGTTTGATCCCTGGGTCAGGAAGATCTCCTGCAGAAGGAAATGGCAACTTGCTCCAGTATTCTTACCTGGCAAATCCCAGGGACATAGGAGCCTGAGCAACTAAATAACAACAAATTTTGATGAGCCTCTCTGGTTCCTTTAAAGTAGCCTCAGGTGGCTTCTTGGCAGCTCCTTCCTTGATTGGCAGTTGTTCGAATCTGCTCTTTGAAACTCAGGGAAAGTCATGGAAGCTGGAGTCCATTCTCTACAAACAAGAAAATGGGGGACAGAAAGGCTCCCGAGTTTAGGACCCACAGGGTCCTGCTCTGTTTCAAGAGGAAGACAGCATCTGCTAATTTGTTTTGTTTGTTAATGACTCCAATTATTTCAATTTACACATTGTATTTAATACAATTGCTTACTACAATTCTTTTAACAGTGGTAGGTATGCATATATGTTCATGAAGCATCAAGTATACTAACCAGTATACTTGAAAGTGATGGGAAAGAGCTACTTTTTGGATATTGCTTATTTTCTTGATTAGTTGCATGTTTATTTTTAATTTTAGTAAAAAAAAAAATTAGCACCTGATGAAACAAAGCAAATATTTGTTACTCTCTTTTGTTTTATGAAAAGTTAGTTTCATCTGCACGTTTATCTTGCATAAATGGATGCTGTGGTAAACAGGTAATCCACTCGCTTGTAGACTATATTTGTGTCTGACTCTATGTGGTTACTGTACCTTAGGAAGACTAACTGAAAAAGCAACAGCCGATTGCTTTAACAGAAAAAGAGCAATGGGCAAGTTGCTTTTTCCCCCTTGACTCGAAATCTACTGAGTGGCTTACAACACAGAGCCTGCTAAAATTCTCACAGAAATCTACCTATTACAGATGGATTCTGCTTTTGAGGGAGCTATGGAAATAGTCATCATTTCATTGTTTCCTATATGCCACTTTGTAGCAAGGGGAAATCAATACCTGTGAATATCCACTTTGCTCATTTAAGTATTAGAAACTTATCCCTTCCTAGTAGGGCTACTGAAGTCTTGCAATTTTTAATTACAAGATTTCTATCCCTTATTCTCATTTTGTTTTTGTATGTGCTATCATTTTCAGGTCTTCTATCTCTTTGCTACTGTTTGTCAGCTGATGCTATCACAAAAAAAGGATGAGATACATTTACAGCAAGATTTCCTTTTCCTCTTGGCATTGATGTGATTTTATGTGATTGAAGTCTAGCAATCCAGGTAGTGACAGGGCTCTGCTTACTATTACTTTTCAAACCAACAGTTGTTCAGCCATCCACCACCCCATACCCCTTCTCCTTTATTTGCTGTTATTGCCTTTCCAGTATTCATGGGTGAATTTTGAAAGATGATAAAATTATGAATACTTTGCTTCCACCTTGAGCAAAGTAGAAATCTAGAAGCTGGAAGCAATACACCAAGTGATCTCAATTTTTGTGTGATTAAACCAACTGAGAAACCAAATAGGCTACTATTTAGAAATTTTTTGCCCATTTAGCACATGAAAAATTCATTTCAAGCCACATTTTTCATTTCCTTACATTGACTTTTGTCTTCACAATGAGATCTAGTTATTTAAAACCTTTGGCACTGCCTTTTATTACAATGTAAAATTTAGTAAGGCCAATATATCTAAGGAAACACATTCCGTCTTCCTTGACAAGTAAATTAGTACTAGATTCTTTCCCCTTGCTGTCAATTATTATTGTATTTTAAAAATCCATTTCTGTGCATAAACACTTTTAATGATGGGATACTATGACCACTTTGAAAATGATCGCCCTCATAGTAAGAAGTCTTAATGGTATGTTAATTACCAACTTCTGAAGCCTCTTGAGAGTCCCTTGGACTGCAAGGAGAGCCAACCAGTCCATCCTGAAGGAGATAAGACCTGGGTGTTCATTGGAAGGACTGATGCTGAAGCTGAAACTCCAATACTTTGGCCACCTCATGCGAAGAGTTGACTCATTGGAAAAGACTCTAATGCTGGTAGGGATTGGGGGCAGGAGGAGAAGGGGATGACAGAGGATGAGATGGCTGGATGGCATCACTGACTCAATGGGCATGAGTTTGAGTAAACTCCGGGAGTTGGTGATGGACAGGGAGGCCTGGCGTGCTGGGATTCATGGGGTTGCAAAGAGTCGGACACGACTGAGCGACTGAACTGAACTGAACTTAATATAAAACCTGTTATTAATCTAAACCCCCAAATAATTAATTTATCCATTCAACAAAGTTCATCAAGCAGCTATTATGTGCCAGAAACTGTTCTAGTTGCTAGAAATAGTGCAGTGAACAAAACAGTCGGTAATTCATGCCCCTGGGGAGCTTAAATTCTAGTTAGGAAGTATAAACAACAAGAAAAAACGTGTAGTACTGTAGGTGGTAATAAGTATTGAGGGGAAAAATAAAGCAGGGAATGGGACTGGAAATCATGTCTGAAAGAGCTGCAGTAATTGATAGAACAGCCAGGGAAGGCCACCCCATAAGACAATATTTGAGAAAATATTGGAAGGCGGTGAAGAAATGAGATAGGACAACTAAGAGATAAACATTCTGGGACGCAGAGAACAGCAAATGCCAAGTCCCTCCTCCAGGAACAGTAGTAGCCAGTGTGGCCAGAGGAGAGTGAGCCAGGACACCAACTGAAGTGAGGAGGCCAGTGGAGTGGGGTGGAGGACAGATCCTCTAAGGCCTTATAAGTCAGTTTGAGAATTTCGTTTTTTTTTTTTTAATTTTTTTTTTTGAGAATTTTGTTTTTCATCCAACTGAGATGGTGCAAAGCCTTCAGCAGGTTTTGAGCATAAGCATGGTTTGTTCTGAGGTTTCAAGAGGATCATTCTGGCTCTTGAATGAGAGTAGACGAGGGCAGAAGCCTGAGACCAGGAAGGAGGCAAGAGAAGATAATCAATGTGGCCTTCAAGTGTAAGTAACCCCAGAAGGATTATTGTTGTAGGTGGTCCAAGCACTAGACATATCTTCAGTTTTTGATTATTCTCGCCTAGAGAATCCCGTGGACAGAGGAGCCTGGTGGGTTGCTGTCCATAGGGTCACACGAAGTCAGACACAACTGAAGCGACTTAGCATGCATGCATTGGAGAAGGAAATGGCAACCCACTCCAGTGTTCTTGCCTGGAGAATCCCAAGGACCGCGGAGCCTGGTGGGCTGCCGTCTATGGGGTTGCACAGAGTCAGACACAACTGAAGCGACTTAGCAGCAGCAGCAGTTTTTGATAAATAAGACATATACTTTAAGTAGTACAAAATATAGATCAGGGAACAATGAAAATATATATTACGCAGTGTTTGCTTAAAAAGCACACTTTTATTGTCTAGTAATGTATCAGTATTAAAACTAGGTTATGCTTGCTTTATTGTATCACACAATTATTGTAACCATTTACAATTGTGGGTAGTTTAAATAACTGAGATAAATATAGTAATTATGTAGGCCTCATTACTGCAATATTTAAAAAACAATTTTCTTCCCAAGTTGTAAAATTCTTTCTTTATTGTTTTAATTTTACTTCTGTTTAATTTTTAGATTCAGAGAAGAACATTAAATTATTACAGTATAACTTTTGGAACCATGTTGACAAATATTTAAGGTATATATTAAAAATCTTTAGCCTAGACCACATTGATTTTTTTCATCTTTCTGGCCAGTTAACAGACACCTTGTTTCTTTTCTTCATATAGTTTTTGGTATCATCTTGTATTGCTCATTTTACACAGCATTTGCTTTTTATGATTAGGAAATTAAAATATGTACAAAGTTCAATTTTGTTATAAGCATTAAAAACTGTAAACATTTTAAGAACTCTAGTAAAAGCTGTTATTGGCAGAATAGCGTTCCTCAGACCAGGAAATGGATTTAAGTTATGTGTGACCGTGGACTAATTCACTAGTTAAAAGCAACCATTGGGAGCAAGCAGTAAGTAACTCCTTTCAATCTTAGACTCTCTGTACCTCCTAGTTATGGTTCACCTTCCAGCTGTGAAATTTTGAGTTCCTGACATAAGGCTGAGGATGAAGAAACAGCAATAGAGTTCCAAGGTTTTTAGCTTCCCCATGCTATAAAACAAAAAGCAGTAATTTGGAGAAGGCTTCTTGTTTTGGTCTGCTTTTATTAAAGACACAGGACTGGAAGGAAGGCTATCAGCAATTCACCTATGTTAAATGTAATGGATAATTTTTTTTTCTCGTGTTTACTGTAAACAGTGACAGATATGCTGATGAATAAGACGTGTTTCTGAACCGCGACGTGCTTTTTCAAACAGCCATGTACAGTCAGATGTCACTATCCGATCAGATCTTTGACCACATAAGCAAGAGCACATGCAACCTCTCCTTTTCCTTTTGCAAAGCGAAAGGCACTAGACTTGGTCACATGATGCGAGTGACGTCAGCCCCTACTAGGTCGCGTGACCGACACCTAACCTTCCCACTACCCCGCCCCCGCCGCCGGAGGAGGAAATCTCGCGAGAAATCGCCTTACTATCAGAACTTCGTGAGGTTACCGGGGAGTTACTCTGGAGGGAAGGTGTGGCTCGGCGGCGATGTTCTTGCTTCCCTTCTGTTCACATTCATGGCCCAAGCAGAGGCTTTTGGGGATTGCCAGAGTCTGAGCAACCCAGTCTAGAAAACGGCGGCGGAGGTGGAGAGTGAGGCTGCCGTCATATCAGAAGTGAAACGTGGCGCGGCGGGCGTCGCCCCTCACTGAAGAGGCCGCGGGGGAGGGAGGAACCCCGCGCAGAGCGCCCGGGAGCGGGCGCAGTGGCTTCTGCCGGGGCGGGCGCACCGTCACAGGGACTTGGGGGAGGCCGGGACCCTTCTTTGGAAGCAGTCAGTTGCCCACATCCGGCCCCCACTCTGTCAACACCGACTCGAGCCGAGACGAAGCGTCTGCACCTCTGGCCCTACCCGGGCACCGCGGCTTGGGCGCCGGCTGGGGGGCGGTCTCTGGTGCCCGGCGCCCACACCCAGGCTGGGGGCCCCCGCGACCCCCGGCCGCAGTTTCCGCAGTCCGTGAATTGCCCCGCTTCTTCCCGCTAAATCGGCCGCACGTTCTGGCAGAAGCCTAATTGCGGGTTTAACTGTAATTTTCCCGTCTCGCCTCCTTCACCTACACTCTCTCCAGGCGTCTCCCCCGCACATCCTCTTCCACCCACCTGGTCTCTCCCTAGACGGGCGTGCGCGCGTGAGAGACCCGGGGAGGGAGGGAAGGAGGAATCCGCGGGAGGACAGGGTGAGAGCCGCTAGCAGGAGGGATAGGACCAGCACGAGGGGGCTGCGGGAGGGAGGGGGTGCGGGCAGGCGGAGGGAGCGGCGGGAGGAGGCGCTGGGGAGGAGCCGGAGGCCCGGGGACGGCGGACGAGGCTTCGCCCGAGCGGAGCGCTCTTCGTCTCGCCGCGCAGTCTCGGAGCCGCCGCGGGCTCGTGGGGGGCGCGAGGCTGCCGAGGTGCGGGCGGGAGGGAGGCCGGCTCCGGCGCGCCCCGCGCCCGCGCCTGCTGACAGCTGCAGCTGGGCTCGCGCTGTCCGCTCCCGGCTCCGCGGCCTCCGCCCCCTCGGGCTCCCTCCCCTCCGCCTCTACCCCTCCTGCCCCGGTGCGGATCGTTTCGCAACTGCTCGCCTCTCGCCCCGTGCCCGGCTGTTTTCCATTTCCCGGCCCCTCTTCTTGAGTACTTTGCGCCTGCATCTGGGGAGAGGGGCTAGAAAGGGGTCGGGGGGAGCGTCGGGAGGAGAAGAAGGAAGCGAGGCCCGGAGGAGGAGGAGGAGGAGGATCGGCGGACAGCAGGGAGGAGACCCCACGCCACCCTCTCTGGTCATCTCCCCTCCCGCCCCGCCCCTGCGCACACTCTCTCGCCGGCGAGCTACTTTCGGACGAGGAAAGTGAGGGCGGCCCTGGGTGACAGCGCCGCGGGGCGAGTCCCGGGGAAGCCGCGCGTCTGCTCTCGTCTGGTCCGCCGCGCTCCTAGCCAGGGGGACAGCCCGGACCGAGGATGGCTTCGACTACCACCTGCACCAGGTTCACGGACGAGTATCAGCTTTTCGAGGAGCTCGGAAAGTAAGCGCCTTTGCCGGGCACTCGCACGTCCCCTTTCCAGCAGAGGGCGGGTCGCGTTACCCCCGACCCACGGGCCTCCCGCGTGGGGCGAGGGAGTTGGGGAGACGGGAGGAGAGGGAGGAGGGCCCCCGGTGTGTCGGCTCGGAGGAAGGTGGTGTCTTAATAAGAGGAGGGGACGACGAAGGGGAAAGCCCTTCCACCCCGGCTGTGGCCCTTTCTGATAATCCTTAGCCCACCTTCGCCCGCTCCCCCACCCTCCTGCATGAGAGACTTAATGGATTTACGATCCCTGCAGTTGTAGCTGTCATCCTGAGAAGTGTGCGAGAGCGCGCGCGCGTGCGCGTGTGTGTGTGTGTATGGAGAGGAAACAAGAACCCATGTAAAATGCAACATAGATCACGTTTTCTGTAAATAGAGATGCCGCCGGGTTCGCCGGCGAGTCAGCCCTACGACCCACGTTCAGATGAGAACTCAGTGCCCCAGACGGTGCCATATTTATTGATGCCGAAAGTTCAACTTGGCGTAGAGTCTGTTTCGCATCCAGTAGTTGTTCTGTCCAGGAAAAGAACCTCCCAAAGGAGTTCGACCCCCTGTCCCATATCCACTGTTATTCCTTGCACTAGATGACCCGCTTATCATCACCCTTCCTAGGATTTGCGTGAACATCTTCGAGTTCTCTGGGAGGATTTATTTACACCGCCAGTGGGAAAGCCCTCTGGAGACCGGGAGAGTGCTTCCCAGGGGTAACCTAACGTTGTATGTTGTTTAAAAACGAGCTTCTACACCTGACCGACAGGACTACTTGGCGATGTTAAGGAAGGAGACAGGAGACCTATTGAGAACCTGTGCAAAGGGACCTAGGGGCCGAGCCGTGAACGTTAATTTATGTAGCATCAAACCCAGCCCCAGTTCCTCTATCGCTAATGTCGAACATTACTTAAGAGGTGCATTTATGTGTACGTTGTTGTTTTCTACAGATGAATTAAAGAACTTGTAAATATCTTTTAACTGTAATGAAGATCATATCCCTATATATTTATGTTGTCTGCTGTTAAAACATGGAGAATATGTCGGAAGAGAAGCTTAATTCAAATCTCTCCCCTCCCCCAGCCCAAAACAGGGCAGAGAGAAATCACCACAGCAGGATTTGTTAAACCACACACAAATGTTCCTAAGATTTATTTTAATGAAAACAATCGCCATATTTACCTACTTGGAGCCACATTAATTTTTTTTTCCTACCAAAATAAATAGGCAGCAGATTTTTGCTGCTCCTCTTCAGTTCTTTGCAGGATTTTTTCTCAGAGCAGTTGGTACTGTGTGAGTGTGAATTGTAAAATGTTTTCAAATTTCATATGCAAACAAGAGTCGTCATAATTGGCAGTTCCTTTCATTTTGTTGATTAATAATGTGTGCTCCCAGTTAAGTAAAATTTATTTTTGTTTTTCAACGTTAAAGAAGGTCTGAGTTTCCAGGAAGAATTGTTCGTTTTCTAGATATTACTATAGGGTGCACTGATATTTGACAATTCACTAAATTCAATAAAAATACTCAGATGTAAGTTTTTAATAGAATATCAAGCTGATTATATTGATGACCTGCTAATTATTGGTTTTCAGGGGGGCATTCTCAGTGGTGAGAAGATGTATGAAAATCCCTACTGGACAAGAATATGCTGCCAAAATTATCAACACCAAAAAGCTTTCTGCTAGGGGTGGGTATTCTCAACCACATGTATGTTAATTGTGCATTTGTCATGTTGATTGTTGGTTCTGTTGTATGTTGGTTGTGTTCTGTGTAAATAAGTTAGTTATAATTGTAGCTGTAGGTATCATATTATGTTTTGAGGTTGTTTCCTTCCTGAATGCTTCTTGGTTTGTGCAGTTTAAAAATGTGATCAAATACAATTGTTACTTGATAAGTTGTTATTAAAATCTTATCTTTTCTGTGGGTGATAGCATAACTATATTTTAAAGCAAATAAATGTCACTAAGTGCATTTTGCCTTTAGCTCCACTGTGAAATAACTTTCAGAAAAACCCTGGAATGGAAAAATGTAAGTTTCACAACTGTCATTATTCCCTTTAGCTTTTGAGAGAAAAAATAGGTCATAACTCAGTTAAATCATATATTTCAATTGTAGTTACACTTGAACTTAATTCATTAAGGTATATTTAACAGTAATGGCTTTGGGAGGAACATTTTATGGTTGCTACATTCCAGGAAATTTAGCTTGATTTTGATGTTTCTGTGTGCAGTTTAGACCTTTACTTGATCATCTGCAGTAAGACTTCTCACTCATGTAATGTATTTTACACATGCTTTATAACTGCAAAGATAATTCATACTCATAAAATAGCTGTTGACATAAGCAAAAAACTTGGAGGGGTCTCATTGCATTCTTTTTATTTTGTTGAACTCATGCAAAAGTACTTATACTGAAAGGTTAGGCATTCCAATTATTGTGAGCACGTGTCTAAGGTATTAATATTTTCATGGGAATTTATGGTTTGATGAAATTAAAGTGAAGAAAATGCCATAATGTAAGCCCATTTCAGTGACCTGATTTAAGTAATGAGAAAAGAAATTCCATCAGGACTGCTTTCCTTCTTTGTCTTCTAAAAAGTGTTGCTTCCTGGTATCTGGTATCATTGCATCGGGTCTCTGCCATGATTTTTTTTGTTGTTGCAGATTCTGCTTTTAATGTGTACTTTAGGTTGACATTTTAGTTTATTCATTTAAGTGAAAGTCTGTATTTCTTTTACCTGATTTTAATGAGTCTGAGGACCATCTTCTGTGTAAAAGTAAACAGCACCGTAGATTCAGGACAGGAGAACTAATGGGATACACGTTATGCTCAATTATGTTCTCTTTCTCCACTTCTCTCTACTCCACAGGAGGATTTTTAATGGTGAAAAGGAGTTGCTATTGTACATGACACTTTAGTGTAGAAAAGAAAAATGCAAAAATGTAGTCAGATTCTTTCAGTGAGTATATAATTCCTTCCTGTATGCTTGGTACTTTTGGCAAGAGTGGGGGTATCAGTTCTTTTAGAGGTGTTACAACACCTATCCCCTATCTTTCTGTGGCTTTAAAATTTTCTTTTAAAGTAAATGTCTTGTGTTTCATTTTTACTAATTTCTTAATTAGAATCATCTTTTTCATCCACCACCTTTCATACTGGCTCCACCAGGACGGTAAACACCCCTGTCTCTGCTCACATACGTTTCACTTTACTTTTGCTTCAAATGTGTGAAGATAAGTCTTCTCTAGGCTGCTGAAACCCTTGCTGCTTTTCTGCTGATGTTCCTCACTTGATCAAACTCTGCTTTCAAGAACAATGTACCCCGAAGCTACCTTGCCCCTTCTGGATTTAATGATCTTAATTGTTCCAATTACATTTACGGAAAGTAGTCAGGGCTAAAATGCTTGCTTCATGTTCTCCCTTTGCAATTTTCTTGTGACTGAGCAAGTGTCTTAACCTGCTGAAGAATGAGGTGAAGAAGGTGACTCGAACTGGATGCCCTGAATTTAAGTTATGATTCCTCTACCTGTGATTTGAGTGATCTTGTGCAGTTTACATACTTTCCAAGAGCCTCACTTTTCTCATCTGTAAAATTGAGTAATAACTCTTTTATAGGGTTTTTGTGACAAGTGACTTAAGATGCATTCCATGAATATTAGCTGCTATTATCTCATTGGGTTGTTGTAAAGATTAAATTAAATTGTGACAATTTAAATTATAAATCTAGTTGGCAGCCTTGATTTAGCTGTGAGAACCCAGTTTGAATCTTGGCTTTATTACTAGTGTACTCAGTATGTAAATTTGTTCTGTCACATAACTTCTCAGGTTGCTCTTCAGTAAAGTGTGGGAAAAAAAATCCGCGTATAGTGTCATGGGTTGTTTTGAGGATTCAGTGAATTTTATGAGGATCACTTCTAAAATGCAAAATGCTGTGTCAATTTTACCTGTTACTGCTCACCTATAAGATATTGTCGTACTTTTCCTTCAAAATGGTCAGTTTATTTTGTATTGTCATGCTGATTAGAGTAGTTTATAGAATATTTGTACCCATGCATGTATACATTTGTTAAACCTCTACTCAAGCTATAAAGTCTTAAGAAAAACACTATGCTTTCATTTTTTTTACTATAACATTCTACCCCATCGAGGATGTTAGGAGGGGCTCAGTATGGAGTGACTAGAATCACATGTGGCTGTTAAAAGTGGTTTGTAAGGGAGTTAGATACCTAGTTCATTCCTAAGAATAAGCAAATACAGGATGTAAAGAAGTCCATAAGGTTGTATACTAAGAGCTTGTGGTTAAAAATATAAATTCTCCTTTCAGAGCACTCCCTTCCCAGATTATGATTTTAGAAAATTTCTTTTGCAGAAAAAAATTTTAAATAATTAAGGGGAAATGTAGAATGAAATGCAAAATAGCATTTTCACCCCAAGGTAATGACATTTTTTTTTTTTTTTGGTTGCACATGGCAGATTTTGTGAAACATGTAAATTTTTTGTACAAATTTTTGTTTGTATTTGAAATGCCTTTTGTAAATCCCAGTTTTATGCCTATTTGTTTCAAAGACCAAGCAGGTCTTCCAACTCCATGTTCTTTAAGTGTAACATTACAGCTGAAAAAGAAAGGCCATTGTCTGTATATCTAAGACCATTAGAGAACTGCCACAAATTTGGCTACATTCCTGGACAAATTTGCACCTCCAACTATACTGTCACCTGCATTTTTCTGTGCCTCGATCTTGGTGGATTTTGGGCAAACAGTTTCAGTCACATTACCTCTCAGCTGTTAGTCACATACATCATGTTTGGGAGACTCGTGTTGAAGAATTTTTCCTTGTGCATTAACACATTCAAGGAGCATTTATTGTACAATTGGATCAGATAGAGAGGTACATTCCAATATAATTGACTTGTTTTTAAAAGAAAAAATAGTGTAGATATGTTTCAAGCATCTGATATTTTATATGTAACTTCTGACCTCTAAATTTTTTTTTGTTAGCTTGCTAACATTTACTCAGAAGACATGCTTACTAAATAGTGGATAGTGATAATAGAATTTTCTTATAAGGATGAGGATGAGAAATTATCATTTTGATCAATTAGGTTAGTAGTTAACAAATGCTAATTTGCCTTGCTGTTTTGATTTTTTTTGTCTATGTTGATGTTCTTATAACTGTAAGTTATTGTCAGATTATGTAAAGTCCATGAAGGATTGTGATTGCAGTTCAGAATCCAATGGATTGAAGCTTCTGATGGTTAGATGTCTTTAGAAATAGTACATGTGATTTTCTCATTTTAAAACTTGTGGTAAACGATTTTTTATGGCACTACTGATTTCTTGTTCATCTCCTGATGAATTTTTTGATCTTTAGAAACCATTTCTTATGATATAGTCTGTGATACACCATGTTGTTGTTTTGTAAAATATTAAAAAGTACAGTGGAAGCTAGAAATAATATGTTATTACAAGTATATTTTACCTCTATTGCTGAAGTTAAAAAGGGGTTTCATTTTATAGTTCTGTAAAATTTCAGATACAATGCAAGTGAATAATTTTGATCTTTGACTTTGCTGGTTTTGTTAATTCCTAGATTGCTATTACTAGAACATGAATCAGGATTTTATGAACTGTTTGACCATGTACACAAAATTAGGTCTCAGCTATGAAATCTTAATATTGCATATATGTTCTGAAGTAAGGATATCAACTCAATGTAAAAATTAAAATATAGTAATTACTTTGAGTTTTTTCTATCATAAATTATGATAAAGCACATAAGAGGATTTTCTTGGACATTTAACTCCTTTTGTTAACTAGAATCTTAATCTGTAAGTCTTTTCCTTAGGCTGATACAGAGGCAGGCCAACTCCTAGTGTCTCTAGGGCTGGGTTGGTATTTCCTTTTTTTTTTTTTTTTTTAAAGATATCTGACCCTTCTCATTTATTGGAGTATGGTGTGTACAGTGTTTTGTTTTTTTTTTTCATAAATTATTGACAGTTAGTTAATTGGTGGTTTACATGGAAGGGTGTGTTAAAGCTTTTAAGTTATAATAGTATCATTTAGTGAACTATACTGTGATATAGTAAATGGAGTCTTAGCAAAATGTTTTTACTCTGAAATATACCTTTATATTTTACATTACTTTATAGATTACTAAGCACCTTCACAAAGGTGACCTCATTTTATGTTTTTATTTGATAAATATTTAATGATAAAAGTGGGTAGAATGTTAGGAATAATAAGGCCATCTACACAAATAGACATCATAGAAGACATAAGTGGTGTTTTAAGTCTAGCATGAATAAAGTGCTGTGGAATTTCCAAGGAGGAAAAGATTGTTTCTGCCAAAGGAGATGAAGGAAAGCTTTTATATAATATAAATTTAAATATTTAAAACCATAATGCAGATAGGTTCAAGTACCAAAGTCTAAATAAACAATTTGGAGAGTATTCAAAATGGTTTAGATATCTGGTTATAATGAAAGTTAGTTTATTCATATGGTACTTTTGTTAAAACTATCAGTAAAAAGTTATTTTTGTTGTAGGAAATTTTTTAGGTTATGATTTTTAGGTTATAACTGATTATGATTCCAGTTAAAGTAGGTATCTCAATACTTCTTAAGGTGAACTCATAGACCTTGCATCTGCTATAACCTCTTTCTTTAGGGTAGGGAAACAGATAGGTTTGGAGGAGGGAAAGCACAACTCTTTCGTTTGGTTTTGATTTTGAAATCAACTATTGTTGTTTATGGGGCTTCCTGGGTGGCCCTAATGGTACCTGCCAATGCAGGAAACATAAGAGAAGTAGGTTTGATCCCTGGGTCCTGGAAGATCCCATCCAATATATTGCATGGAAACCCACTCCAGTATTCTTGCCTGGAGAATCCCATGGACAGAGGAGCCTGGTGGGCTACATTCCGTAGGGTTGCAAAGAGTCAGACATGACTGAAGTGACTTAGCACACATTGTTATTTATACACAATCACGGAACATTATAATTGATTTTTTTTTTTTTTAGTTAGGTGAACCCCTTTTCTAATACTGTCTCATGTTAACATATGAGATTGCTTATTACTACCAAAATCAGTAACAGTAATAATAGACGAATGGAAATATTATAGTCATTATTTAAAGAATACCTTCTAAGTGACATGTATATATTTACAAGACGTTTTATTTAATCCACACTGCAGCCTTTAGAGTGGCAATATTATCTCCATTTATAAATAGTTACACAGAGTTACTCTTACTAAATGGCAGGGTCAAGAATTTCAGCCCAGTTTGCTGTCTCTCTAAAGCCTGAATCTTGGCCATCACACATCCTGTTCATTGCTGTTACAGAAAACTTAACCTTTCTATATTGATCTGTATGTGCTTGACTCATCTCCCCACTAAACTTTGGGTTCCTTTATAAAAAGGACTATGTCTTATACATTTTTTATTTCCAATGCAATGTATGGAATTGACTGTTCGGGTTTCCAACCTGTGAGAGAAGATAGTGTTTTAATTGCTGCACTAACATAAGATCAAATTGAAGTTTCAAAAGGCATCCCCATGCTAATTTGTGAAAGGAAAACAATGTAGTGAAAAATCTTATTAAAATGGTAGAAAGTAATTACAGAAGAATGAGATACTTTGGTGAACTTAATATATTAACTGATTAAAAATATCTTAATATACAATGAGTTCCTAGGATTACTTCTTCTAAATGATTTACTTGTTGCTCAAAAAAAGCACTCAGCCCTTAACCAAAGCCCAGAGAAACCTGCTCACAAAGGCATTCTCCTTCTCTGGCTCATTTTGTTTGATCAGTGAAGAATGGAAGACAGATGTTTCTTGCGTTGTTTCTTCTTGGACAGCACCGTTATGTGTGTCAATTCGAATGGAAGTGTAGCAAATGAAAGAAAAATAAAAAACTTAAATTTTTTATTGTTGGAAAAATAACTCTTAGGTATAGCAAGTAGTGTGTGCTAAGTTGCTTCAGTCGTGTTCAACTCTTTGCGACCCCATGGATTGTAGACTGCTAGGCAAGATGCGCACAATAAAGACAGAAATGGTATGCACCTAACAGAGACAGAAGATATTAAAAAGAGGTGGCAAGAATACACAGAAGAACTATACAAAAAATATCATCATGACCCAGATACCACGATGGTGTGATCACCCATCTAGAGCCAGACATTGTGGAATGCAAAGTCAAGTGGGCCTTAGGAAGCATCACTACAAAGCTAGTGGAGGTGATGGAATTCCAGTTGAGCTATTTCAAATCCTGAAAGATGATGCTGTGAAAGTGCTACACTCGATATGCCAGTAAATATGGAAAATTCAACAGTGGCCACAGGATTGGAAAAGATCAGTTTTCATTCCAATCCCAAAGAAGGGCAATGCAAAAGAATGTTCAAACTACCACACAGTTGCACTCATCTCACACACTAGCAAAGTAATACTCAAAATTCTCCAAGCCAGGCTTCAACAGTATGTGAACCGTGAACTTCCAGATGTTCACGCTGAATTTAGAAAAGGTAGAGGAACCAGAGATCAAATTGCCAACATCTGTTGGATCATCAAAAAAGCAAGAGAGTTCCAGAAAAACATCTACTTCTGCTTTATTGACTATGCCAAAGCCTTTGACTGTGTGGATCACAACAAACTGGACAATTCTTAAAGAGATGGAAATACCAGACCCCGTTTCCTGCCTCCTGAGAAATCTGTATGTAGGTCAAGAAGCAGCAGTTAGAACTGGACATGGAACAACGGACTGGTTCCAGATCAGGAAAGGAGTATGTCAAGACTGTATATTGTCACCCTGCTTATTTAACTTACATGCAGAGTACATCTTGTGAAATGCTGGGCTGGATGAAACACAAGCTGGAATCAAGATTGCCAGGAGAAATATCAATAACCTCAGATATGCAGATGACACCACCCTTATGGCAGAAAGTGAAGAACTAAAGAGCCTCTTGATGAAAGTGAAAGAGGAGAGTGAAAAAGTTGGCTTAAGACTCAACATCCAGAAAACTAAGAATCATGGCATCCAGTCCCATCACTTCATGGCAAATAGATGGGGAAACAGTGGCTGACTTTATTTTGGGGGGCTCCAAAATCACTGCAGATGGTGACTGCAGCCATGAAATTAAAAGATGCTTACTCCTTGGAAGGAAAGTTATGACCAACCTAGACAGCGTATTACAAAGCAGAGACACATCTGCCAACAAAGGTTCATCTGGTCAAAGCTTTGTTTATTCCATTAGTCATGTATGGATGTGAGTGAGAGTTGGACTATAAAGAAAACTGAGCACTGAAGAATTGATGCTTTTCAACTGTGGTGTTAGAGAAGAGTCCCTTGGACTGCAAGGAGGTCCAACCAGTCCATCCTAAAGGAACTCAGTCCTGAATATTCATTGGAAGGGCTGATGCTGAAGCTGAAACTCCAATACTTGGGCTACCTGTTGTGAAGAACTGACTCAATGGAAAGACCCTGATGCTGGGAAAGATTGAAGGCAGGAGAAGGGAATGACAGAGGATGAGATGGCTGGATGGTATCACCGACTTGATGGACATGAGTTTAAGCAAGCTCTGGGAGCTGGTGATAGACAGGGAAGCCTGGCGTGCTGCAGTCCATGGGGTCACAAAGAGTCAGACATGACTGAGGGACTGAACTGAACTGAGGCTCCTCTGTCTATGGGATTCTCCAGGCAAGAATACTCAGTGGGTTGCCATTCCCTTCTCCAGAGGATCTTTCCCACCCAGGGATCAAACCCACAAATAGTATAAAGGTATGAAGGGAATGGAACCCACTCCAGTATTCTTGCCTGGGAAATCCCATGGACAGAGGAGCCTGAATCTGATATGACTGATAAATATAGTGCCCATAGCTTTTAAGGGCTGTACTAGAGGTATTCACAGGGCCCTCCGTGTATAATAGATACAGGTTGGAGGTGATTGGTATTGTAGATTTCCTGAAGAGATTTATGGGTGAGATTGTGTTTGGAATGATGAGTGAACCTGATAGAAAAGGGAGAAATTGTTGGCCAGGCAGAGGGAAGCAGCCTGTTCAAAGGAAGAGAGAAACTCCTGATCTACCCTGCAGATGCAGTGAGGACACCTGTACTGTTGAAATCCTCTCTCCTTTAAGACCCAATTGCCTCCTCTGTGAAGCCGTCTCTGACTTTTCCACTCCTCCTTTGCTTCTCTAGACAGATATTATTTTTCTTATCCTCTGAATAGCTTTTTCATGTTTCTTTAGGAGCTTGTCACACTTCTCTTATATTCTGGTTATTTATGTTGTAACTTTCAAGCATTTTGTGGACATTTAAAAACTTATCTTTGGATCTGTGCCTGGCACAGTAATTACAGTATTGAATATACTTGTAAATGTTTGTTGAATAAATGGACAACTGAATGGGTAAAAAATAAGATTGTGTCTCTTGAAATAGACCTATGATTAACAAAGACTGCGACATATGAAATAAATGAAAATTGACCTGAGGCTTTCATGTCAGGTGGCATTCATTAACTGAATGAATTAATTCCCAGTTATTCACAATTTTCTAATTATTCCGTTAGTTTTCAGATGACAGATTATCCTTCGTTGGAGTTGGACATTCTGTAAATTCCATAAATTTTGGGGCAACTGTGTGTAAATTCTTACTGCATTTTCTTTTTTTTTTTAACCATGTGAAGTGATTCAGTAATATGGGATAGCATTTTTATTGTGTGTCCATCAATACCTCTTCAGTAATGCCAGATTCATGTCATTATTAAATTTTAAAAAATGGGTTTTAAATTTTTTGGTTCGTTCTTGGCTCAGACGGTAAAGCATCTGCCCGCAATGTGGGAGACCCAGGTTCGATCCCCAGGTTGAGAAGATCCCCTGGAGAAGGAAATGGCAACCCACTCCAGTACTCTTGCCTAGAAAATTCCATGCATGGAGGAGTGTGGTGGGCTACAGTCCATGGGGTCACAAAGAGTCGGACACGACTGAGCGACTTTTCACTTTCACTTCTCCAAAGGTATTACTTTTTCACTTATCTTTTAACAGAGCTCACTTTAAAAAGCATTTTGGTGATATTTTATAGAGTTTTGGATATGTGAATCATGGATATTATTTGCTTAGAGGGATTATTGGTTATTTTAATAAAGGTAGTTAGAGGCTGCAGTGTCTATCAGTTCTGAAACTTGGTAAAAGGACTGCAAAGTGTACTTATTTCAATATTAGAAAAGGGAACACATCTTAAAGCATTTGTTTGTGTTTCCTCTTCAGGGAACTTTTTTGTGTGTGATACGTAATAGGAAATGGGGAATTTCACAATTCTGTAACTTTATAATTTTGTTATATATTTTAGAAAATATGTTCTTTTCATGAAAGCATTTTGATCATATTTTTAAATGTCAGCTTAAAGGTCAGGTGTGGCAGAAGTGATTTGTGAAATTCAGCTGAACATTCTGGCCATTTTGTAGAAACTATGATGAATTTTTTATTTTAGTAAAACAAATTATATATGCTTTTATATCAAAGGTTTATATATATAAAGATTATAAAGATCATATTTGTTGCAGAGAGACTTGTACACTTTGGATAAACCTCTAAAATCCATTTTTTATTATTTGTTACCAATTTAGATAGAGATATTTTAAAATATTATAAAAATGTTATCGAATTGGGGAAAAACAGAAAGAAAACACATTCAATGTTAAGTTACCCCAAACGTTATTGTAAAGATTTTGTTTTCTTTCTAATTTTTCAGAATACTGGACTTAAATACACAATTTTTTGTCCTGTCTTTTGACTTAATTTTATAAAGTTTCCCTGTGTGACTACAAATCCTTTGAATTACACTTCACTAAGGAAAACATCAGTTTACTATTGCTGTTTTTTTTTATTATTATTATTCTTTGCTGTGATAAATGACAATAGTAAATGTTGTTTTGCAAAACTTTTTCATATTTCTAATTCTTTTCTTCGGGAGTATCCATAAAGGAGAACTAATGAGTTAGAGGATTGAATTATTAAAATTCTTGATAAATGTTGCCAGATTGCATTCTCCAAGCTTTGTACGTTTCTGCCAATAATATTTAAGTTTGCTAGTAAAACTGAATTTTGGGGAACACGATTCTTAATTTCAGTGTAGCAAAAGAACAGTTACCTTGTTCCACACCCCCTGCTAGATAGACAAAGATACAAAGATAAAGGTCCTTCATTTCAAGGCAAAGTAGATATGGAGTCAAATAAGTTATCAAAGCATGTTGATAAGTGAGACAATGCAAATGGGTGTAAGGAGGTAACTGTTGTTTGAAAGGAAAGGGAGAACTTCAGAGGAGGTGATCTTGGAACTGGATTATGAAAATGACCACTTTTGAATTTAAAGAGGGATAGAAAAAATACAATACTGAGACACAAGGAAATCAGTAAGTGCTAATAAAGAGAGAACTGGAAAGTAGATAACTATTTTTTAACCCTGAGTGATCAACTTACACGGTTTATAAAGTTTCGTGAAAGCTTGCAGACACTGATGAGAAGAGGTGCAGTTTCTTTCTTTCAGTGACTCATTTAAATGAAGCAAAATCTGTGGGAAGGTATTAAATAAGGTGGGCTTCTGGGGTTTTACAGCCCTGAGTCATTAGGTATAAACAGCTGATAAGAGGAATAACAACGTCTTATCTACCTTATTTTTTGTTTTATGTAGCTTTGGGGCAAATACAAAAAAAAAAAAGAGTGACTAACTGGAAGAAAAAGGACAGGAGGATAATTAGAGTGGATTTTTAAAAAAGTGAACCAGTATTAAAAGTGTCCTAGGTAATCCCATTTGTGTTTATGAACAAGAAAAGCTAGATAATTTCTGCAATTGTGATATTGGATTGATAATTATTTAAAAAATGTAGGTTTTGGTTTAAAACCAAAAGTAAGTAAGGTGTCTTAAAGTGGTATTGACATTCACTGCCTGAATTTCCAGTGTCTAGAATAGTGCCTGGCACCCTTCACACATATTTATTGAATAAATGAATGAATAAATAGCTTCTAAAACTATATCATATCATGGTAAGTGAATACATATTTAGAGACCCAGAATTTTTAACTGTTAGGTTTGTGTACATTATATTGTTTCAGAAGCTCAAAATTAGCAGATTAATTCTGATATATATAATTCAGCACAAACTGATGGCTGGAAAATAGTCATTTGTTCCCTTCATTTACATAATGGGAAAAAACTCACATTTATTAAGATAACTTGAAGTGCTTATTAACCTCCCTAGCTCTGCTTAACTGTGCAATATTTTCCCTTTATTATTACAGGGAACCTAGCATCTATAAAATATTTTAATTTGTAAGATCTCTCCAGTTTTGTTTTAAGTACTATATTACTTGTTTAAAGGGGATAATATTGTTTTACTCAATGTGTGTCTCTGTGTGTATATATATAAATATATATACATATATATAATTTAGAGTAGAATTTTTTTGTGTTGACATAGCTTTGTTGAGAAGGAAGCCTTCTTTGACTTCAAAAGCAGTGACTCAAGGTTGGTATAGTCGTTAGAAGGTAGGGTGGGAAAAATCCTAATTCCAGATTGTCAGCAGGATTTCAAGGTCAAAGTCTACTCCTGTTATCTGAGCATAGAGCTCCTGATTTCTGGCCAGTTTTCATTCTAGTAGAATTAGAGAAGGAAAAAACTGTCAGAGTGTTATTTGACTCCTATATAAATAGGATTAAGACCTACTTTCACTAATATTTATGTGCTTTGCACATAAGTATCTTTAGGAAAAAATATTCTTTGGATTGACTTTGCCCCCTGCTTCTTATGTATTTATGGTCAGGAACAGGGGAAATAAAAATTGTTAACCTTAAGTCTATTTGAAAGAAAATATATGTCTCATCTTGACAGAGAACCAATTATTGGATTACTTATAGCACTGTGTGTTCTATTTAGCGCTCGTAGTCACAGTATATACAATCTGCCAGTGACACTGTAAAGAGAAAGTGCTTCAGGCATGGACAGGAGTGACTAAAGTATCACAGAGATACTTGATCTTTGAAAGTAATAATGGTTTTATAAGATGAAGTAAGTATGTGTTGACCTTTTACAAACTTTGAGAAACTATTTTAGGTAGGAGACTATTTTAGGTAGAGACTTTATGTTTAATCTAAACCAACTAAATCCAGATTTAGAGATACCAGGGTTAGAAATATACAGTGAACACACAAAGGGTGAGTTTTAAAAATAGCACTGAGCTTTGAGAGGATAATTTCTCCTCCATCCCTGATGCAAGTGTTTCATTCATACTGTCTGTAGCAGGCTTTGGGGGAGGAAGGGTGGAGGGAGGTGAGCAAAGAGGGCATCTAAGACATTACTTGGCAGCAGTGAGTAAGCAGGATGGATTAGCATAGAGTATAAGATATTGAAATTCTGAAACCTTAAGATAATAAAGGATAAGGCTGACTGGGGTTTCAAGTTGAATCGTGGGGAAGATTGAAGTTTTCATAAAGCAAATTGAGAAATCAAAATCAAGGACTGATTTTGATGAAAGCCGATGATGAATTGACATGTGCTTAATCTGCGTGTGTGTGCTAAATCGCGTCAGTCACGTCTGACTGTGCAACCCTCAAACTGTAGCCCGCCAGGCTCCTCTGTCCATGGGATTCTCCAGGCGAGAATACTCGAATGGGTTTACCATGCCCTCCTCCAGGGGATCTCCCCGACCCAGGGATCGAACCCGCATCTCTTCCATCTCCTGCATTGGCAGGTGGGCTCTTTACCACTAGTGCCACCTGTGAGCCCCCAATCTATATTCAGGTAGAAATACTTAAAGAACCATTGAAAACTGAGTGGGGTCCTTGAGAAAGAGCCACGGGAAGCAGTGCAGTGTGCTCTGTAGATTAAGAGCATCTGCTTTGAAATCAGATTGCCAAGGTTCAGGCCTTGTCTTTACCACTTCCTACTTCTTGTGATCTTGGGTGAACTTCCTGACCTTTCCAAACCTTGTTTTTTGTTTGTTTTTAATCTGTAATAAACTGCAGTAATCAATTTAGTTGCTATTTGTGACTTGTCTGCCCAGAGAAGATAATAAAAGATACACTAGTGGAAAAGATCACAGAGGAGAGAAGATAGAAAAGAGAAGAGAGTATAGGACCGTGGTTGGGGGAATACCTTCATTTTAATAGATGAAAGGAGGAAGTAGAATAAGTTCAAAAGAAGTGAAAGGATATGTCAGAAAAGGAAAATGCAGTGCTTTGAACTCTTGAGAGAGTTTTTGCAAAGGAGGGGATGGCTAGTCATGTTCGATGTTACAAAGAAATGGAAAGAAATGAAGACTGAGAAAAGGCCTTGGTTTTCCAGATGGTGGAATTTCAGTCGTGTGACAGAAGCAGTCATGAGGATCAGGCTAGTCTGTTATTCATCTTTACCTCCTCCTAACTGAGCATATTGCGTGAAATATAATTGGTATTTAATAAATATTTCACAAATGGATAAAGAAAAAAAAAGCTATTTCTTTGGATTAAAGAATAAATGGAGATAACATGTAAAACCTGCTGGTTTAGTAAAACAGGAAGAGAGACACAGACACATATGCCAAGGGGTGATTTCAGGGATTAACCAGGTCAAGGGAATTAACTTTGGTGATAAATAAAACTGGAGCTTATTTGAAGGAAGAGGAAAAAGAATCCCTGGAAAATAATAATGTTAGGAAAGAGGGTAAAATGTAGGGGTGGAGTCCTGGAGGTTGTTGGGCATGTGTGGGGAAAGGACATTCTTCTTTCTCAAGGAGCCAGATGTTGGGAGTGGAGAAGAGGGCTGCAGTTCAGCTGACAATAGGAGAAATGGAAGCAAAATTGAGAGAACAGATTTGAGATGGCCCTTGGGGGTTGTAGTGAGGGGTCCCCCCAAAGCAGTGTGCAGTAGATCATTAGCAGGTACAGTGAACACGGCCTTGAATCTAGCCCCAGACTACCTAGGGCTCCACAGGGTCAGGCGACTGAGATGCTGGCACTTTTTAAACATTTCAAGGCGAAGATTTCGCTTCCTTTTTTTAAAAACAAAAAAATTAATTTGTACAGCTAGTAAGAATAGAATACCTAGAATTTAAATCCAACCCTGAAAGTGAAAGTGTTAAGTCACTCAGTCGTGTCTGACTCTTTGTGACCCCATGGACTGCACCAGGCTCCTCTGTCCGTAGGATTCTCCAGGCAAGAATACTAGAGTGGGTAACCATTCCCTTCTTCAGGGGATCCTCCAGACCCATGGACCAAACCCAGGTCTCTCACATTGCCCGCAGATTCTTTACCATCTGAGCCACCAGGGAACCCCAGGTAAAGCAAAAGCCCTCGTTGTTGTCGTTCTGTTCTGTTCTTTCTCGGGTCTGTCTGGCAGGACAGAGGAGGTGTGGAGAAAGTCAGAAAGCAGAAAATTGGGAAGAAGATGTTATTCTACAGGAATGACAGCCAGAATTATACCATTTTGGGGTGTTTGGTAGCAAATTTCTTTTCCTAACTGAAAGGGAAGCCTGGGGAATCTTCAGTTCACAATCTAAATCAGCTATTTCTATCAGTTTTATTCAATTTCTCTAAAAAAACAAAACACTCTGCAGGCAGCTTTTAATGTTTGAGTTGTATATCATTTCATCAGTAGGAAACCGCTGCTTATGGGGAAAAATTATTATAGATCAGGAATATGAAATATTGTGAAGACATAAGCTAGTTTGCCAGCGAAGACCTTTGCCAACAAAGATCCGTATACTTAAGGCTATGGTTTTTCTAGTAGTCATGTATGGATGTGAGAGTTGGACTATAAAGAAAGCTGAGTGCCAAAGAATTGATGCTTTTGAACTGTGGTGTGGGAGAAGACTCTTGAGAGTCCCTTGAACTGCAGGGAGATCCAACTAGTCTATCCTAAAGGAAATCAGTCCTGAATATTCATTGGAAGGACTGATGTTGAAGCTGAAACTCCAATAGTTTTGCCACCTGATGTGAAGCACTGACTCATTTGAAATAAGACCCTGATGCTGGGAAAGGTTGAAGGCGGGAGGAGAAGGGGACCACAGAGGATGAGATGGTTGGATGGCACCACCAACTCAGTGGACATGAGTTTAAGTAGACTCCGGGAGTTGGTAATGGACAGGGAGGTCTGGTGTGCTGCAGTCCATGGGGTCTCAAAGAGTCGGACACGACTGAGCAACTGAACTGAACTGATAAGCTAGTTCATCGTGGCTGTTTTAGTGCCAGCCTTTAGTAAGGTTTATTATCATGAACACTGGATTTTATGTGCCTTTGCTTACTTTCCTATCTGCATACCTCTGGTTCATTGACTATAATGATAAGGACTTTTGGTTAGATAAGTTGTTTTTTTTTAATTGGAGGATAATTGTTACACAACATTGGGTTGGTTTTTGCCATACACAACATGATCAGTCACAGGTGTACACTTGTTCCCTCTCTCTTGAACTCCCCCTCCCATCTCCCACCCCCTCCCCCTCCAGGTTAGATAAGTTTTCCCTAAAGCATTGACATAGTGAGTAATTTTCATAAAAGTTTGTGTAATTTTTCAGTTTTTCTAAGTTCACTACAGAGGCAGTGAACCCAAAGATTGTTGTTGAGGTAGATGTGATCAGAATGTGTTTCTTTTTTCCTTTTTACAGAAAATGTTTTCCCACACCTGTACTCATTTCCCTGTTCTTTTTCCCTTTGCTGTTACTATTGATGTCTAGTATCTAGTTACCCCTACTTTTCTCTTCCTTTACCACCTGATTTCCCACAAACAACATTGTGGCTTGGGTTCTCACGTCTAACTTCTAGAAGACATCTTTACACCTTTCTGGAAATTTGGTATCTTTTTTGCTGAATTCTTTGATGCCCTGGATGTTGTTTCTCTCGTTCCCAAGGGGTCTCATGTCTAACTTGACCCCATTATATCAGTCCTCATTCATTCACTCATTTATTGAACACACATTTGTTGAGCAGCTACTATGAGTGGGCACAGTTCTAGATTCTAAAAATAAAAACTTGGTATGAGAGAGGCTGAAGGAGCCATTTGTATAGATAAGTGCTATGCTATAGATAAGTAAGTAAAACAGGGCTGTAAGGTAGACAGTGACTTCAAGTGGAGTTAGTTTGGAGAGGCCTCTCTGAGGATGTTTGCATTTGAGCTGAGACATTAATCATGAGAAGAAGCAAACGATGAGAAAATACGAGAGAGGGACGTTCCAGCTCAAAAGACCAAGGTGACAATGAGCTTACATAAGAGTAGGAGGAAAGTCATTACATCTAGAGTGTAATTAGCCAGGAGGAGAGAAGTGCACAGTGATCTTTGGGAGGTGGGCAGAGGGTGGATTGGGTCGAGTCTTTCAGCCAGTATCAAAGAGTTCGAATCTTATTTTAAAGCAGTGGTAACTCAGCATTCAGAAAACTAAGATCATGGCATCTGGTCCCATCACTTCAGGGCAAATAGATGGAGAAACAATGGAAACAGAGACTTTATTTTGGGGGGCTCCAAAATTACTGCAGATGGTGACTGCAGCCCTGAAATGAAAGGATGCTTGCTCCTTGAAAGAAAAGCTTTGACCAACCTAGACAGCATATTAAAAAGTAGAGACATTACTTTGCCAACAAAGGTCCGTCTAGTCAAAGCTATGGTTTTTCCAGTAGTCATGTATGGATGTGAGACTATAAAGAAAGCTGAGGTGCTCGCTTCGGCAGCACATATACTAAAATTGGAACGATACAGAGATTAGCATGGCCCCTGCGCAAGGATGACACACAAATTCGTGAAGTGTTCCATGTTTTTTAAAAATAAAATAAAATACTTAATCCCCCCCCCCCAAAAAAGAACTTCATCAAAATAAATATTTCCAAGACTAAAGAAAAAAGACAAGAAAGCTGAGCATCGAAGAATTGATGTTTGTGAACTGTGGTGTTGGAGAAGACTCTTGAGAGTCCCTTGAACTGCAAGGAGATCCAACCAGTCCATCCTAAAGGAGATCAGTCCTGAATATTCATTGGAAAGATTGATGCTGAAGCTGAAATTCCAATACTTTGGCCACCTGATGTGAAGAACTGACTCCTTGGAAAAGACCCTGATGCTGCGAAAGATTGAAGTCAGGAGGAGAAGGGGGCAACAGAGGATGAGATGGATGGATGGCATCACCTACTCGATGGACATGAGTTTGAGTAGGCACCGGGAGTTGGTGATGGACAGGGAAGCCTGGAGTGCTGCAGTCCATGGGGTTGCTAAGAGTTGGACACAACTGAGTGACTGAACTGAGTGACTGAAGCCATATTGAGGATTAGCAGGGAAGTGATATGACTAGATTTTGTCTAAAAAATCTCTCTCTGGCCACCATATGGGAAAAAAAAAATTGGATGTGTGAGTGAAAAAAAAGACTAGAAGACTCTTGAAGCCTACGAGGGATGGGAAAGTGGCAGTAGATGTAGTAAGAAGGATGTATTTTGGAAGGAGAAAATATAGGACTTGTTGATGGAAAGATTGTGAAGTGAGAAGGAAAGGGGAGAGGCATGGCTACTAGATTTATAGCCAGATCAACTGTCCAGTGATTTTGCTGTTAACTGAGATGGGCAATAGTGGAATAGAATTAGATTGTGGTGGGAAATCGAGAGTTCAGGTTTTTGATGTGTTAAATGTAAGATTCCTCATCCCCCAGAGAAACCTCTTACCTATTAGCAACTTACTCCCCATTCCCACCTCCCTTCTTTCCCCTGCCAACTCCAGCCACTAGTCTACTTTCTGTTACTGTAGATTTATTTCTTCTAGGAACTTTATAAATGTATGCATGCTCAGTCGCTTCAGTTGTGTCTGACTCTTTGCAACCCCATGGACCATAGCCCGCTAGACTCCTCTGTCCATGGGATTCTCCAGGCAAGAATACTGGAGTGGGTTGCCATGCTCTCCTCCTGGGGATCTTCCCAACCCAGGAATCAAACCTGCATCTCCTACACTGCAAGCAGATTCTTTACTGCTGAGCCACTGGGGAAGCCCAGTGGACATATAGTCACACAGTATGTTCCGTTATGACTGGCTTCTTTCATTTCACATAATATTTTCAGAGTTCATTTATGTTGTAGCATGTTTTATTGTTGAATAATGTTCTGTTGTATGGATCTACCACAATATGTTTATCCATTCATTAGTTGAAGAATATTTGGGTTGTTTCCACTTTTTGACTATTAGTATAAGTAATACTTCTATGAACATTTGTGTTTAAGCTTTCCGTGTAAACCTGTGTTTTTATTTATCTTCTGTATGTGCCTAGGAGTGGAAAAAATTATGTACACACACAAAATACATACAGTCAAGGAATACGAAATAAAGAATTTATGAAAAAGGCAGTTCCCTGTGGTATAGTATAGAAATTGATTACTAACCTGATAATTTCATTATAAAATATGTACATGTAACACATGAGTAAGAAAATATTGTAATTTAGATATTTTGATGTGTGAAAAAGAAATGGAAGTAGGGTTTCAAAGGAAGAAAGTGAATCATGACCATCTTCCTTTATGTTTGAGGAATAGATATCACACCAAGTAAGATGGCCTTTGTTTTATCATTATTTTAAATTAATTGTGCCCAGAGTTGAAAGGAACATCTGTTTCATGTCAAAAAATCATCAGTCTGACTTGTCTATTCCTATATGATGTCCTTACTCATCTCAACTGTTACTAGAAAGAATTTCGCATGGGGATCTTTATTTTCATTATGGATTTTTATTAGAATATTGCTGCAAATATGTATTTTTCTTTTGAATGGGAAGTGTGGTAATATTCTTTTGCTAGCCCCACCCCTTTTTGTTACCCCTTTGTATGGAAGAAGTCTGTTTCTGCCTGTTCCTTGCCAGGCTGTGGTGAATACCCACAGTCTGTGGACACTGGACAAAATAACTTGCTAGATATTTTGGTTTTGTGGTGGGGAGCTATTTGAGGAAATGATTGGGGGATTAGGGGCTGCTGAGAAGTGAACTGAAGTTGTCTTTCACTAAAATTCCAGATTAACTTTGATTTTCAGTGAGAAGTTTCCATTTTCATCTTTTAATTGAAGACTGAATTTAGGATGCACTAAAGGCCCAAGAATGTTGCCTTTCTTTCTCATGAAATTTGAGTGATGAATTTCAGTTCTTTTTTGCAGCAATGTATTGATATTTTCTTGATCTGGCAATGTAAGATTAACCCATTTGTGGGTTATTTTCATGTATAGTGCTTCTAAGTGCTAAAAAAGAACTAAGGAAATTTTTTTTTTAAGGGATGTTGTAATTCAGTTAATATTTGTTTACAACATTAAAAAAAAACCACTTTGCATTAATGGCAAGACATATGTTGAATGGATTCTATATTGCCATGTATGTTTACTATTTGATGGATATTTCCAAGAGAATTGATAAGTATTGTTCCCCACATGACATCTTTCCTAAAATGATTTAATTATTTAATTGTTTTGAAAGCTAGGTTGGGTGAATAGCCTGTCAGATTTGACTATCCTCAATAAATTTTTAGTGACATGCAGAAATTCATATTGGAAAAGCTTGCTTTAATATTTGAAATAGTTAATATCTGCTGAAGTTATTTTATTATGTATTTCAGTATTTTCATTCAAACCAGGTAGATAGCCAGTGAGATGGACAGGATTCCAAAGGAAGAAATACAGGGGTTGAGTAAGGTACCAGACATGTTTGCCAGAATCTAAAGGGGAAGACAACACATAAAAGATACTTTTTTTTGCATTCACCCATGGTGCAACATTGTATTTTTTATTAAATAAAATCAGGTTGGTAAGTCAACTAGAAATATGAGACTGGTTAACTTTCCCACACATTCTTTCTCCCTTGTGGGTTTTTATATGGTTATATTTAAACAGCCTCATGAAACCATTATTTATGGAGGATATTGGAAGGGAACATGTACAGACCATCTTGTATAATATTCAGATCTAATTTAGGAAGAACTCTCAGAAAACAAAGTACAGTAATTTCATAGATAGTAGTTTAATTCATTGATTCATCTATCTTAATTGTCTGCTTCGCAGTAGTGATTTCGGAGAGATATTTTATTCTTTACTTGTTCTTATGAGTCTGCAATATCTGAAAGTTGTGATGTCAGTTCTTTGATAGAGAGTTGGAAACTTTGATTTCTAGTGTCAGCAAGATGACCTTAGCTAATTTGCTGAACTGTTCATGATTTGAAAGGCTAGTCTGGAGTTGTGAAAAATGATGAGGGAACCTACAAGGCACGTTGTTGTAGGTATGTATATTCCATCTGACTGTAACTTCCCAGAAGGAGAGAGTACATTGCAACTATGACCCAAATGTGAACTTCCTTCCACTCTTTCTCAGTACAGATTTATTATTGAGCTAAATGTTTTGTTTTGAACCTATTTCCAAGTTTAATTACTAATGTAAAGAAAATATTCATTAACTAGATGACACAAAATATTTACTAAAGAATTATGGAAATGCTATTAATTCCTTAGCAAAAACATTAAAGCGAGACAAGGATAGATGTAATTAGTAGGTTATTGTAAAATAGACATAACATGAAATCTACCATTTTAACTATTTTTAATTGTACTGTTCAGTGCTGTCAGGAACAATCATATTGTTGTACAACCATTCCAGTATCCATTCCCAGAAATTTCTCATCTTCCCTAACTGAAATTCTGTACTTATTAAATAATAACTCTCCATTTCCCCTCCCCTTCAGCCCAGGGCAACCATTTGATCTTCTGTTCCCATGAATTTGACTCTTCTGTGTATTTCCTCCAAGTGAACTCATTCAATATTTGTACGTTTGTGACTGGCTTATGACACTTAGCATAATGTCCTCAGGGTCCATCCATGTTGTAGCATGTGTCAGAATTTCCTTCCTTTTTGTAGCTGAATGATACCCTATTATAGGTATATACCACATTTTGTTTAGCCATTAATCTGTTGGTGGACACTTGGGTTACTTCCATTTTTTTGGCAGTTGTGAACGTAGTAGGGATTTTTAACAGTCTATCCAAAAGGCTATATGACCATTAAATTGAACATTATAATTGGGTGAAAAATGAATAGAACATATTTATAATTTTGATTTCTGTATTGTACACAGTAATGTGTGGGGTCATTTTATTCAAGGATATTTATATTTTGTAAGCTGTTTACCATGAATATTCTACTACATGGAGTGTTGCAGTATATATCATGATGTATATTTATTTACCTGAAAGCAAAAATGTCATTCTTAATAATATGTATGTTTGGCATTATGATAGGGTTTGCCAGTTCTAAACTATCATTTCCTTTTTGACTTTTTTAGTGTATGATAATGTGCTAATGAGTCAAGAGAAGTGAGGGGGATATTTTTAAGTTTAGTATGAATGAAGGACCATACTGTTTGTTATGTTTTCAAATCTAAATGCCATTATTAATTATAGTAATACTTTGAAAAACTGTGGTTTATTGAGTACCTCATTGCAGTGATATGGAGTGCTCTCTGTGCCCTAGGCTTGCAAGGTGTCTGCAAACTTCATTCAAATTTTGCAGGTGCTAATTTAGATATTAAAAGAGAGTATATGCCATTGTATTACCTGCTTTTGTTTCATTTGTTTTAAAACAAATATGAAACAAACTTTGATTAAATCCCATTATTAACTTTTGTAGTGAATTGCCTTTATGAATCAGTATCTTTTAAGTGCTAGGGTATATTGAAGTATGGTATGCAGTGTTGTTTTCTGGGACTAATCTAGATGGAGAGTTTAAGGTTTAAAATATTTCATTGTACATTTAATGTCTAATACTAGATACAATAAGACGGTATTTAAAATATGTCAATATCGAGTAGCAGCATCTAAAATTCCTTTGAAATAAATTGGATGACTTGGAAGATCTGATTGCCTGTGAATATTTCAAAGAGACATTTTAAGTGGGAAGGAAAGCCTCTTTGAAAAGTCTTCTGCTTGAAGTCTGCTATGTTAGCTTTTATTTTTGTATCTTTAAAATGATTTATTGGACCAAATGAACAGATCATAGCTCCATTGCTTCTAAGTGATAGATTTGTTATTGAAAGATGGCAGTAAGCACAACTATGGGGATGTTAATGGGTGGGATTCTTTTTATTTTAGTGATGAATCAGTAGACTTTTCATTCAATATGAGATATAAATGAGGAGATACTTTTTCCTAAATGATCTCTCTGTATATATATTTTGAGTAGTTATATAAAGCTGGTGGAGTCTTTAAAAATCTGTCCTAACAAAGAAAGTAAAAGGATACTTTGCATTTTTATTATTTCTGATATTCTAAATTTTAGCCATTTTGTTTGTAGGAAGTTCTGGGAACTCATACTCTATTGCTGTTATTAGAGGTGATATGCTGATGCAGTTACGTAAATACACTTTCTCTAATATCATGTGGTTTTATATGTCTGCTTGTCTCCCTGTTGTTTTTCCTTCCTAATTATTTTATTTTCAATGTAAAAATTTTCTCAGCCACCTTTTTGTTTCTTAGAAAATTGCTGTTTATTAAGTTACTGCAACTATACCTTAACCTTACTGAGCATCAATTCTTTATTATTAGAACAGGAATTAATAGCCCTTGTCTTGAGTCTTTCTCAGGGTTATTGTGAAAATCAAACAATTTAATGTGAAACATTCTGCAAATTGTGAAGCACCCCTATACATTTTATTTATGTCTATAAATTATTTATCACATATTATATGTTCTGGCTTTTTAAAGGCAGAATTTTAAGCATATCCCCTGTGTGTTTAGGCTCCTATATGCTATTGGTGTTACAGTTTCTTTAATAGGCAAGTAATTTCATTGTCAAGTGTGTGTGTGTGTGTGTGTGTGTGTGTGTGTGTGTTCTTATGTGTTGTGGATCACTTTCAGAATCTATTGCTTTGACTATACAGTATAACTGCAAGTTTGTCATAAAGAATAAAAAATCTTGGTTCATTTGATTTTTTTCTGCCTTTTTTTGTGAGACATTTTTAAAAAGTGGGGTGTTCACATTTTATTCATGTTTTCCCTTTGTATAATGTATATATTGCATTTAGAGAAATACAAATGTGTCCACAGTAAAACATGTTTTCACATTAGCTCTCCAAATTTGTTGTATCTTGTTGATTATAAAGGTGTTGTCACTTTAATAACCAGTCTTTCCAGACTGTCAGCTAGTTCTTGAAATAGTGAAACTACTTTGTCATTAATGCTTGGACTTCCCACTCTCTTATTGTCAGTAGATGAGATTGAACAATTGGAACTGTTTGGTTTGCATACTCATTAAGTGCTTTGTATATATACTACCTACTTGGAAAACTTATTTTTGAGAAGGTTAAATCTAAGAGGTCAATGAAAAAGAGCAATATTCTATATTATATTCTAATTAGTGTGCCCTATAGTATATTAGAATATAGTACAATATTATTCTGGAAATTTGTTAGTTGTGATTTAGTAGGAGGTTCTATGACTTTTCTTTCAGTTATCAAGTCTGAATTAAATCAGGTAAAAATCATCACAGGTTCTCCATGCCCGTATACCATTGCATTTTAGAAAGAACTAAGAGAAAAGAAATAAGGAACTTTAAACAACTGGACTAATCTCTTACAACCAACATCTAGAACAGGGCTTTTGTATTACTCTTGATCTTCTGTGTTTCATAGGGATTTTGTGTGTGAAGATTTTTATACCCTCAACTGAAAGGTAAAACACATCAATTACCCTTATTTAAAAAAAAAAATTGCTAAGCATGAGAATTTCAAACAAAATTCCCATTTTTCATTCTATTATAGAAGTCAGGTGGAAATGTTATATTTAAAAATAAAAGTTGTTTTTTCCTTAATTTTTTTTTTCTCTTGTCAGTTCTGTTGAAAGGCAGAATGGAAACTTGTTCTCATTTGTACATATTTGGCTTACTCTTTGGCTTACCAGTGGTTGAGTCATGAACACAGTTACTTTGTGCTGTGTGTTTTAAAAGGCAGATGTCAAGTAATAACCTTATGAAAAGGCCTATTATAATTATATGTATGCATCAGAGTTTACTCATGAAGAAAATGCCACTTATATAATTTCATACTTTAAAAACTATGTGCTTGAGCAGAGCATATATTTCTATATTTAAGAAGTGAAATGGCCCTTTACCTTTAAGTAAAAACATGCTTAGAAACTCTATTTTTTTCTCTGTCTCTGCTTTTAGAGTGTTAGTTGAACTTTCAACAGAGTGGCAAATTAACTTTTGGTAATTTCAGCATTATGGAAATTGTATTTAAATTTATGATTTTCCCTCATCCCTTGACTCTTATTCTCTTTACTTGTGGATTTTTAGCTCATTTAACTCATTTAAAAGTAGCTGAAATAAGTAGGAATAAAACTGATGTTCAGTGTGGCAATTAAGAAAGATAGGTACTTGCTGAGAACAGTTTTTTTTTAAAATCAGACCAGCATTTAGTTTCCTCTTTGCTCTCTCATCTGTGGTGTTCATGCCTAGACATTTTAAAACTAACCGGAGAGAAAGCGCTTTTGCAGGAGAACAGACACTAAGGACTGAGACTCTTTTCCATAAATAGAGTGAAAGTGAAAGTCACTCAGTTGTGTCCGACTCTTTGCGACCCCATGGGCCCATGGAATTCTCTAGGCCAGAATACTGGAGTGGGTAGCCTATCCCTTCTGCAGTGGATCTTCCTGACCCAGGAATCGAACTGGGGTCTCCTGGATTGCTGGCAGAGTCTTTACCAACTGAGCTATCAGAGAAGCCCCTCCCATAGTTATAAGGCAACCGCTATTACAGGTGTGCATGGGAGAGTTACAAAGATTTCCTTTGAAAATGTCCAGAATCCTCAAGAAATGGCGCTTTTCTTGATGCTGGTTTGCTGAATAACCAGGAGTCATTCACACGCTGCTCTGTCATTTCAGTCTGTCTCTCTGCACATACAACTCTAACGACCTGAAGCCTCTTTCTCAGGCCTCTCCCCTAATCTACCTGTGCTTCCCTTCAAAATTTATACATTCTTAGTGGGCATAGTTTTGGTAAATCTGCCCTACATGGGCTCTTTTACTTTATATTTATTACTTATTTTTTATTAATTTTATTCTTTGAGATTACTTGGAAATTGGGGAATAACTACTCATATATCTTTTTCATTTGTATTGCGTAGCACTTCTCATAGAGCATGATTTCTTGACATGCATTTTTTAGAAGACAACGTGCTATATGGGCAAGGTACTTATGTTTTAAAGAAGTAGGCATGGACTCTTAAAGGAGGAGTCATAGTGATTAATAAAAACTCAAAGTTTGCTCCTTTTGCTTGAATATTGTGTAAAAAGTCACATTTGAAAGATGGCCAAAGAAAGATAGCTATAGAAAGAAACATTTTTAAGTCTTTAAAAAGGGATATATTAAAGAGAAGTATTCAGAAGAGCTAGCATTTGCTTTAACTCATTAACTTACCCTGTGGGTGTTGCTGAAATTTCAGCTGTGAATATAGATACTGTATCTTTTAACTTATGTTCCCTCCTTTGTATAGGATCATGTCATGTCATCACACAGGGCACGGGGCGGATGGGGGAGTTCTTAAAGGTCTTCTAGTTCAGAAGTTCCCATATCGCAGCCCAGGGCCCTTGTCATTGAATTACTCTTCAAAGTCTTTGTATCCATGTCTACTGGTTAACCTTTGTGAAGATATGTGAACTCCCATACCATGACAACATTGTGAATGAATGCTGTTTTGACTTAAGGCAAATTCGTTTAAAAGTTTTACTGAGTTCATACGAGCTCAGCTCACTAGGGACTCCATCACTGTCCCGTGATAGCTGGGTGTTTTGACACTGAATGGTGGACGCTGATGCCCCGGGAGCCGAGGCGCCCCTGCAGGAGCGCAGTTGCCTAGTTTTAAAGATGAGGAGGCTGGGCCCGAGGAAGTGAAAGGACCCATCCGTCATCACAGTGGAGACATCAGAGTGAAGATGAGAGCACAACTCTAGTGTTTGTGGCTCTAGGATCATAGAGAACTATGAACTTATTATAACATCAGGTGGTGCGGTGGTAAAGAATCTACCTGGCAATGGGTTTGGTCCCTGGGCTGGGAAGATCCCCGGGAGTAGTAAATGGCAACCCACGCCAGTACTCTTGCCTGGAAAATCCCATGGACAGAGGAGCCTCGCAGGCTGCAGTCCCTGGGGTCTCAAAGAGTCAGACATGTCTGAGCACAGCATGACAGTAACAGTGAACCTAACAAAGAGGACTGGAATTTGTGAGAAGGAGTGAGATAAAGAGAGCAGCAACTTTTCTTCAGTTCAGTTCAGTTCAGTCACTGTCATTCTGACTCTTTGCGACCCCATGAATCGCAGCACGCCAGGCCTCCCTGTCCATCACCAACTCCCGGAGTTTACTCAAACTCATGCCCATCGAGTCAGTGATGCCATCCAGCCATCTCATCCTCTGTTGTCCCCTTCTCCTCCTGCCCCCAATCCCTCCCAGCATCAGGGTCTTTTCCAGCGAGTCAACTCTTCGCATGAGGTGGCCAAAGTATTGGAGTTTCAGCTTCAGCATCAGTCCTTCCAATGAACACCCAGGACTGATCTCCGTTAGGATGGACTGGTTGGATCTCCTTGCAGTCTAAGGGACTCTCAAGAGTCTTCTCCCAACACCACAGTTCAAAAGCATCAATTTTTCGGTGCTCAGCTTTCTTCACAGTCAAACTCTCACATCCATACTTGACCACTGGAAAAACCATAGCCTTGACTAGATGGACCTTTGTTGGCAAAGTAATGTCTCTGCTTTTTAATATGCTGTCTAGGATGGTCATAACTTTCCTTCCAAGGAGTAAGTGTCTTTTAATTTCATGGCTGCAATCACCATCTGCAGTGATTTTGGAGCCCCCCAAAATAAAGTCTGACACTGTTTCCACTGTTTCCCTGCCTATTTCCCATGAAGTGATGGGACCAGATGCCATGATCTTAGTTTTCCGAATGTTAAGCTTTAAGCCAACTTTTTCACTCTCCTCTTTCACTTTCATCAAGAGGCTTTTCCGTTCCTCTTCACTCTCTGTCATAAGGGTGGTGTCATCTGCATATCTGAGGTTATTGATATTTCTCCCAGCACTCTTTTGATTCTGGCTTGTGCTTCCTCCAGCCTAGCATTTCTCATGATGTTCTCTGCATATAAGTTAAAGAAGCAGGGTGACAATATACAGCCTTGACGTGCTCCTTTTCCTATTTGGAACCAGTCTGTTGTTCAATGTCCAGTTCTAACTGTTCCTTCCTGACCTGCATACAGGTTTCTCAAGAGGCAGGTCAGGTGGTCTGGTATTCCCATCTCTTTCAGAACCTTTTCTTAGATTACTTTTAATGTTTTGAAGTGTTTTTGTTTTTTTACCATTGAGGAGTAAGAGGCAAGGGATAACTTGATTAAGGAAGATAATGTTACATAGTATTTACGAAAATTGTTTCTGTCACACTGTTAACTTTTTACTCCTTGGAAACTTACTAGTGGTAGCAGAATCATCATTTTGATAGTACTCTTAAACTTTTTGAAGTAATTTTTGCAAATATAATTTTATATCTCTATAAAGTCTGAGAAACAGACTTTAGGGAAGGTTTGATGAGCTCTTTTAAGACTTGGGAATGCTGTTAAACAGATAAATGAATGGCCTATGGTCTCTTAGTTTTTGAATCTAGGTCTCTGAACCTTCATTTTATTTTATGTCCATTGTCTGTGTTTTAATTTTGTGGCATGTTTTTGCTTTCCTGTGTTTCTTTAGTGAGGGAGCATATTTATAGGAAAGAGGTTGAAGTGCCGGTCAGTCTGTTTTGATTTTTGTAGCATGTCTCAAAGACTCAACTGGTGAATGCATTGAAATTGATGACTTAACATCTAAGGGTTATATATGTTGTATTTTTTTAAGTCAGTGACTTGAAATATGCGACACCACAGTAGCTGCTAAATACGTGACTTTCTGATAAGACTTTACCAGTTCAGTGATAACTCTTAAATGTCATGTAAGTTGGCAAGAGAAGGTGTAAATTGGTGCCTTGTACATTGTGTGTGTGAGTGGCGTAAGGTTACTTAAGATTAGAAAAAGCTCCATTATACATTCACTCTGCAGAAGAAGAGTCAAGTCAGTGAGTTGAATTGGAGACCCAGTAGAGGAAAGTTGCTCTGGGAAAAGTGATTTAAATAGCAGTATGTTTGATCCTTTCTGTAGCCAGGTGAGGGAATTATAGGAAGGCCCAGAATTCTATGAATTTCAGTAAGGCAATGTCATATAAATAAAAAAGGGACCTCAACTATAGGCCTGGTTCTGTTAATGTTGCAGTTTTGGTTCCTCTGTAATTGGGTCCTTGATGAACCTATTCAAGGTAACGATTCCTCTGCAATCTGTGTTTGTAGTTTATGGAAGAGGTTCCTATAGCAAATGAAATAGAGGATACGACCAGTATTACTCGTGAGTGTCTTAGTGAAGTATCTCTTAGAAATAGGAGGTACTTTCTGCCTTTATATGAAATTCTTTCATTTCAGGAGACCTTGCCTTCATCATTTTAATTCATTTTGTCACTTAGAACAAACTACTACCCAGACAAAAGACATGAGAATAAGAAGTTAACAGAATTTAAAAAAAAATAAACTTAGAAAAAAGTTCACAATGAGTGTGTTGTGGAGGTAAATTTGCTGTTAGTACTAGCTGAAAAGTTAAGAGAAAATTAGCCACCCTTATGGATTCATTAATATATCAATTCTGTATTGAGCACTTACTGCTGTGAGAGACTCAGGATGCTGGGTGAAAATGAGACAGTTTCTGTTCTCATAAAGCTTATAGTCTGGTGGTAAGAGATGGCCCGCGAACAGGGACCTCTGCTGTGTGCAGGAGTTTGTAAGTGTATCAAGGGGATGTGACAGAAACTGACCCTGGAAGGCCAGCTTTACACAGAGAGTGGCCAGGAAAGGTTTCTCTGAGGATAAGACAAGGAATTGAGACTTACAGGCAGAGGAGAAGTTGAGCATAAGTATATGAAGCGTAAGAAATGGCAAGTGAAAAAGCCAGGAGATAAAACAGAATTTGGCATGCTGGAAGGACAGAAAGGTTCATTCACATGCCGTTAGGAACGGTGGAGGGGACTGACTGAAGATGGACAGGTAAGAAAGAATTCCATCGTGGAGGGTCCTTGCGGTCCATGGAGAGTCTTAGCGATTTTATTTTGAGAGCATTGCTTAGCCATTGAAATAACTTAAGCAGGGCATGACATGGTCTAAATTATGTTTATAAAACAGTCACTCTGGCTTCTGTAGGGTAGCAGATTGAGAAAACATCCAAGAATAGAAGCTTCAGGACTAGTTAGGAGACTTATTTGAAATAGTGCAGGAAGGGATGATGATTTGAATATGGGTTTGAGGGTTTTTGTTTTTTTTCTGTAATCTACAGTTATTATTGCTGCAAATTCAATCCTGTGTTTCTCTATTGTCCATTGGAAAGCAATTTTACAATAATCACTGTTTTTTAATCAAAACTATAATACCATAAGAGGCTTTTTGTTGTAACTTACTGTGGCAAGAAATTAGTTTTAGATGGAAAACCCTGTATGTCTTTACCTATGATTGTATTAGGCATGCTCTTTGGAAAGTTTTGATTAATAATGAATTAATTATAATAAGGCAGGTTTTTTTAGCTGACTTTTATTTCATGTACTTTATTAAGTGTTTTCTAATCCACTATCTCATTTAATCTTCACAATAATCCTGTGATGGGCATAGGTACTTCTGTTATCTGCATATTCAAAGTAAAGAAACCAAGAGATTGAGAAGTTAAGGAACTTTTCCAAGGTCATGCAGAGAAGAAATGTGCAATTCAAATTTGAACCTAGTTCTCCCTGATACCAGGGCTTCCCTTGTGGCTTAGAAGGTAAAGTGTCTGCCTACACTGCAGGAGACCTGGGTTTGATCCCTGGGTCAGGAAGATCCTCTGGAGAAGGAAATGGGAATCCACTCCAGTACTCTTGCCTGGGAAATCCCATGGATGGAGGAGCCCAGTAGGCTACAGTCAACAGGGTTGCAAAGAGTCAGACATGACTGAGTGACTTCACGTCACTTCACTTCCTCCCTGATATTACAGCTAAATCCACTATCTCATTTAATCTTCACCTATGCCCATCACAGGATTATTGTGAAGATTAAATGAGATAGTGGATTAGAACATACCTTCATTAAGAAACAGTTTACACCTAGTAAAATACACAGATCCCAAGTGTGTCATTCGATGAACTTTGGCAGTTGTGTCCATCTATGTAGACACCTCCCCAAACAAAATACAGCTTTCTGTCACTACATAATGTTTCTTATGTCCCTTCCAGTCAGTTACCACCCCCATAAACAACTTTTTTCTGGCCTCCATCACCATGTATTGTTTTTGCCTCTTCTTGAACTTCATGTGAGTAAACAGACACTGTGTATTGTTTTGTGTCTGTCTTCTTTCACCCAACATAACATTTTGGAGACCCACGTATGTTGTTGCTTATTCTTTCTCATTGCCAAGGAACAGTATTCCATTATACAACTGCATCACTATATTGACTATATCAGTGTATGAACCCATTTACTTGTTTAGGGATTTAAGTTGTTTCCAGTTCTTTGCTAGTTTATGAATAGAACTGCTGTGAGCATTTGTGTACAAGAATATCTGTTCATTTCTATTGTGTAAATACTTAGAAGTAGGATTGCTCGTTCCTAGGTAAGATGTATATTTACCTTTTTAAGAAGCTGCCGAACAGTTCTCCAGAGCGGTTGTACCATTTTATTTTCGACTGGCACTGTGTATGAAAATTGCAGTTGCTGGATACTCTACATCAATGTTTAGTATTGTCAGTGTTTTAATTTTAGCCATTCTAGTCAGTGTGAAGTGGTATCTCATGGTTTTAGTTTGTATTTCCCTAATGACTAATGATGTTGAGTACCTTTTGATGTATCTGTTGACCATTTGTACATCTTTTCTGTTGTTGCTTTTGAGTGTTTAGGGATTTTGTTCTTTAAATATTTTGGGGTTATTTGTATTTCTGTTTTCTCCAAGATTGTAGTTTGCTCATTTATTTCCCTAGTAGTGTCTTCTGATGAGCAGAAATGTTTAATCCTGATGAAAATCCAGTTTATCAGTTTTGTCTTTCATAGTTACTGTTTTGTGTCTTATGAAATCTTTGCTTCACAAAGGTGTTTTCTCCTAGAAGATTTATCTTAGATTTAAAATTCAGTCTTTGATCCCTTTAAAATTTATTTTTATAAAGGCAGGGGTCATCTTTTTCATGTTTATCTCATTGTTTCAGCATCTTTATTGAAAAGACTTTTCCCCATTGAATTGCCTTGGCACCTTTGTCAAGTCAATTGACCATATATGTGAGGGTCAGTTCTGGACAGTAGCCTGATTCATTTGTCTATCTTTATGCCAGTACCACAATGTCTTATTTATGGCTTAATTAAATAGTGTATGTTGTCTAATTTTGTTCTTTTTCAAACTAGTTTTATTTATCCTAGGTTCTTTTATTTTTTATATAGCTTTTAGAAATGGCTTGTCCATTTCTTACAAAAATAACCCACCAGGATTATTATTTGAATGGCCTTGAACTTGTATATAAATTTTGTGAGAAGTGACCTATTAACATTAAGTCTTCTAACCTGCATACATGGTTTTACCTCTCCATTTATTTCATAGGACAGACTGTATGATCACTTTACTCTAGTAGAGTTAGGGAATTCTCTTTTAAGTCTAATATAACACCGATTCTTAGACAATATACGTTTCATGTTAGAAGAGTCTGTCTCACAGAAGACTGTTTCATTACATCATGAGGAGTAGTTAAAAATTTCCCATGTATTTGGTTCTGAAGAAACTTTGCTTTCCCCCAAAAACTGATCTTTTACTACTAATTTCTGTTTTGCACTAATGAAAGTATGATCTCTTATGGTTTAATTTAATTACCTAATAAGTTGGTCTGTGATAACTAGTATTCTCGTGAAATATTGCAAATGGTGCAATTTATGTGGAGGCAATCAGAAAGCCTCTAAAGTAACGAGTATGGCTACATTTTCTAAGTTTAGGAGAAATATGTTTGCCTTATAAATAATGAAAATAAAAGCTTTGGGGAGTTGACTGTGACAGTGGTGATTAAAATAAAGAGTGATTGAGAGCATTCATCTTTCAGTATGTAACATCGGAGGAGTTACCTCATGGGGTCATTGTGTGTACCTCACGGGGTTACTGGGGGCTTTGCAGCACGAAGTGTATGTCAAGTGCTGAGTACTTGAGTACCTTGCTGGGCCCAAAGTAAGCTCTCAGTAGACTTCTCTTTTTAAAAGTAATCTTTATTGCCTTGAACTTGCTTTACAGTATCGGGTTTTGCTGTGAAGCAGAGTGAATCAGCTGTACATATTCACGTACATATGTACATGAATCATGCATGTACATATAGATGTACATATCAGCTGTGCCCTCGTTTTGCGTTTCCTTCCCATTTAGGTCAGCGTAGAGCTTGGAGTAGAATTCCCTGAGCTATACAGCAGTTTCTCGTTAGTTATCTATCTTACACATGGTATCAATACTGTGTATATATTAATCCCAGTTTCCTAATTCCTTATACCCACCCTTTCCTACCTGGACCTAGAGATTGTCAAACTTCTATCTCATTTGTATCCTTTATTAAAAATGTTTTTAATATTTATTTATTTGGCTGTGTCGGCCTTTGGTTGCATCACGCTGGTCTTGTGTTGCAGCACACAGACTCTCGTTGTGGCGTATGTACTAGTTATGGCACATGCTCCGTTGCCCCGTGGCATGTGGGATCCCAGTCCCATGACTCGGGATTGAACCCAGGTCCTTTGCGTTGCAGGGTAGATTCTTAGCCACTGAACTACCAGGGAAGTCCCTCTTTATCTGTATCTTGATCCAGGGCAAGCTCTAGGTGTAGGCATTCAGACTGTTGAATCTCTTGTGCTTTTGCTTTAGAGTGCTGTCATAGATCTTAGAAATTCACATTCTTTGCAAAAGTGCTGCTTTTTTCAAATATTAATTTGGTTTTGAATCTTGCCTGCCAATCAAGTAAACTATACCATTGTTGTCCTTCAGTTGTAACTGGCACTTTGCAGTCCCATGGACTGTAGCTCGCCAGGCTCCTCCACCATGGGATTTCCCAGGCAAGAATACTGGAGCAGGTTGCCGTTTCCTTCTCCAGGGGATCTTCCCAACCCAAGGATCGAACCTATGTCTCCTGCATTGTAGGCAAATTCTTTACCTCCGAGCCACTGGGGGGAAGCCTGTGTGTGTGTGTGTGTGTGTGTGTGTGTGTGTGTGTGTGTGTGTGTGTGTGTGTGTGTGTGTGTGTGTGTGTGTGTGTGTGTGTGTGTGTGTGTGTGTGTGTGTGTGTGTGTAGCCTGTGTGTGTGTGTGTGTGTAGCCTGTGTGTGTGTGTGTGTGTCCATTTTACTTGAAGGATTTTTTTTTCTTTTACTAGACTGGAAATTATTGCTAATGTATTGGAATGAAACCCCATCAATTTTTTCCTGTGTCCGGTGGTAGTGATTAATTTATGGTCTCATGGCATTTGTTATTACCTTAGCACTAGATATGTATTATTTTTGACTTAATTCCTACATAATAGCTGGATTTTACCATATTCACTCTGTAAGATATTCCATCACATCATCTTTTATGGTATCATTTGGAATGTGGAGCTAATTGGTATAAGTTAGCTATAGACATAAGAGACTTTAAATGTAGATATTAGCTATCAGTTTAAGTCTGAGATGGAATAGGGAGGGTGGAAAGGAGAAAGGAATACATTGGAATATAGTTTAATGCTTTTTGTCTAATACTTAGGCTAACAGGTGATTTTTAACATTTTTGAAAATGGAATTTCACTCCCAGTACTTTCCTTAACATTATGTATTATCACTAGACTCAGATTTATGGGTCCCTTTTTCCCCCCTGTGACTAGGATATGAATGTATGTCTGTGTGCTGTGAATTTATATGTATATCTCTAAATCTATTTGTATAAATTTAAATACTATGAAGATTAAAAGGACCTCTCTTCTTTGGCAGTGTGCCAAAGAAACTCAGAGATTGCTACTGCTAAGTCACTTCAGTCATGTCCGACTCTGTGCGACCCCATAGACGGCAGTCCACCAGGCTCCCCCCTCCCTGGGATTCTCCAGGCAAGAACACTGGAGTGGGTTGCCATTTCCTTCTCCAATGCACCAAAGTGAAAAGTGAAAGAGAAGTTGCTCAGTCGTGTCTGACTCTTAGCGATCCCATGGACTGCAGCCTACCAGGCTCCTCTGTCCATGGGATTTTCCAGGCAAGAGTACTGGAGTGGGATAACTCATATTATTTACCTCCAAATCCTAAGTTGATGTTTAAGTGAATATATGCCATACAGTTCAAAGTTGAAAAGATACCTGTGAGTACAGAGATTGTTTCGTTTGAAATATCGTTTCCTGGTTGGAGTGTTTCATTTGCAGTACACCCCCACCCCTGCCCAAGGCAGATTGCAGTTGGCCAGAGGGTGATGTTTCCTATGTCCAGATCAGCTGGCCAGTGATAGAAGTGATCATGGTTTCCAGAGGTTTTAATAAATACCTATTTGGAAAAATATGATAGAATTCTAGATTTTAAATATCTTTTAAACAAATAGTTTCATGAGATCTTCTAACAAACATGCCTATTAAAATATTCAACATTCCACTTGAACTCACTTATCCTACTTATTAGTATAATAAATAGGTTTATTATATTTATTTATTTTATATATATTTCTTATTTTTATTTATTAAATATATATTTTTATTTACTATATTTATTAACCTACCTAATAAAGTAGGTTCTTTATTTCTCATATTTTGGGTTTTGGCTATGTAAGCATAGCTTAATTTTAATTTTTGTAGTTGTTTTAGTATAAAGATTTTAAGAAAATAGTTGGTGCAAATAAATTAGATAGTAAAATCAGATTCATTACAATTTGAATATTATAAGCCAGATATGATGGTTCAAGCTCAAAGAACATGTGTGACTTTATTAGGTATTTCTGAGGAAGATGATCTAAATGAATTGCTTGTTAGCATGCTTAATGTGTTAGGCTCTGATATGAAAATAACTGCATTTAAAAAATGAGCAATAATCAACTTTTCACATTACTGCACCTTCCTTTGAGAGTAAAAAGTTCTTGTTAACATGATAGTTCGTTATTTCTACCAAATAAAACTAAGTGATTAAGTATATTGATCAACTAAAGCTTTTCCCCCCTTCACTGGGAAATAACAAGGAAAGGATACTATGTATGTGTGTGCATGGGTATGGTGAGCCTCTATATGTTTATATGTATTACTGAAATTGGCTTGAAATACAGTAAGTGTTCAGAATAAATTTTTCAAGTCTTAAGAAGTAACACGTCACGTTTTCTGCATGTGTGTGTATCAGAACCAAAGCAGCAGGGTGTTTCATTTGAGAATGCTGTTATTATCAGTAGTAGTATTTGAGAAAACAGAACTCGGTGGACTGAATACAATTTTCTTCACAAGTTTCTTTGAAATGTTAGGATTCATTTTATTAATATAAAATGTGAGGATATATACAAAGTTCTGGGAGTGTTGTGTATGATGTTATTGCAAAAAGGCAGTTTTCTTATTTTAAAGCCTGTCTGTGTCCATAAGATGAATGTTTGTTTATCTGACTATTCGCCCACTTTATTTTTTAGAGCAGTTAGGTTTTCTGTATATTTCCTGCCCCAGTGTGTGCATCTCAGCAACCATCAACATGCTGTAACAGTTGTGCATTGGTTGCAATTGATGAACCTACACTGACGCATCATAGTCCCCCAAAGCCCATAGTTTACATGAGGGATCCCTTTTGGTGCTGTACATTCTGTGGGTATGGTCACATGCGTAATGACATGTATTCATCTTTATGGTTTCCTACAGAGTAGTTTCACTGCCCTAAAAGTCTTCTGTGCTCTGCTTATTCATCCTTCCCTCCTCACCGCAAACCCTAGAAACCACTGATCTTTTTAGTGTCTCCACAGTTTTGCCTTTTAGGCTGTCTTATAGTTGGAATCACACAGTCCATAACCTTTTCAGATTGGTTTCCCTGGTGGCTCAGATGGTAAAGAATCTGCCTGCATTGCAGGAGAGCTGGGTTCAATCCCTCGCTCTGGAAGATCCTCTGGAGAAGGAAATGGCAACCCGCTTCAGTATTTTTGCCTGGAGAATTCCATGAACAGAGGAGCCTGGCAGTCCATTGGGCTGGAGTCGGACACGACTGAGTGACTAACAACACATGTTTACTCTGTGGCTTTTCCTGGCTTGATAGTTCATTTCATTTTAGCATTGAAGACTATTGCATTCTTTGCATGACCCATAGTTTGTTTATCCATTCACCTACTGAAGGACGTCTTGATTGCTTCTAGATTTTGGAAATTATTAATAAAGCTGCTATAAAATATATGTGCAGATTTTTGTTTGGATTTTTCAGCTCTTTTAAGGAGTACAATTCCTGGATCATGTGGTAAACATATGCTTATTTTTATAAGAAACCACCAAACTAACTTCCAAAGTGTCTGTACTCTTTTTCTTCCCCATTTCCAGTGAATGAGAGTTCCTGTTGTTTCGCATCCTTGCCAGCATTTGGTGGCGTATTTTTGGATTTTGATCATTCCCATAGGTGCATGGTGTATTTTATTGTTGTTTTAATTTGCAGTTTACTAATGATACCTGATATTGGGCATCTTTTCATGTTTATTTGCCAGTTGTATATCTTTTTTGGTGAGATATCTGTTCATATCTTTTGCCCATTTTGAAATAAGATTGTTCATTTTATTGTTGAGTAGTAAGAGTTCTTAGTGTATTTTGGACATACCATTTTCTCATTAGACTACTTGTTTTTTACTGTTGAGTTTGAGAGTTCTTTGAATATTGTACAGTAATTACTAATCTTTTGTTAGGTATGAAGTTTGCAAATATATTCTTCTGCCTCTATAGCATGTTTTGTCATCTTCTTAACAGCGGGGAGGTTCTTGTACAGAGTGAAAGTAATCTGATGAGATTCTATTTATCACTCTTTTATAGATTGTGTATTTGGTATCAAGTCTAAAACATTTTGTTTAGACTTTTTGTCTAGCTTTAGATCCTGAAAATATTCTCTTAATTTTTGAAGTTTTCGTTTTGAGTTAATTTTTTGTTTAAGAGGTTTAGGTTGAGGCTTTTTTTTTTTTTTTTGCCTTTGTGTATCTAATTGCTCAAGCACCTTTTGTTGAAGAGAGGCTATCCTTCTTCCATGCAGTTGCTTTCATACCTTTTTCAAAAATCAGTTGACCATATTTTGTGGATCTATTTTGGGGTTATTTATCCTGTTCCACTGATTCTGACTCTTCTCTAGTACCACAGTGTCTGACTTACTCTCCATTTTAATGTCACTTAGAACTATTCTTCCCATTTATTTTCTTTTTCAAAATTATTTTTGCTAGTCTCCTCCTTTGCATTTCCATATATATTTTAAAATCCTCTTGTCTAATATCTACAAAAATAATCTAACTAGGGTTTTAATAGGAACTAAATTTGTAGATCAATTTGAGGAGAATTAACGTCTTTTTTGAATTTTCCAGTCTATGAATATGTCTCTCCTTTTATTTAGATCTGTGACTTCTTTCATCATTGTTTTTAATTTCAGCATGCCAGTCCTATACATGTTTTGTTATATTTGTACTAGGGAATCCACTTTTTTTATTTTTAGCAATTATAAGTGGTATTTTTAAAATTTCAGTTTCTATATCTTCATTGCTGGCATATGGAAATATGGTTGCATTTTGTCTGTTGATCTTGTATCCTATACCTTATTTTAGTATATTCTTTGGGATTTTCTATGAGCTACATATTTTTAAAAGATCACTCCAGCTATTGTGTGAAACGCAAATTATACTAGAGAACAGCATAAACAATCGGCATAGTCAGGAAGTGATTGAAATAATACAAGCAAGAGATCATGCTTTTGTGTAGGGTAGTTACTCAGTAGTGAGAAATGGTGGGATTTTTGATATATTTGGAAGACAGAACTCATGGGAGTCTTTAGTGAGAGAAAGAGAGAAATTAAATTTTCTCCAACCAACCAAATCAAGGTATCCTTTTATGATGATATAAAATGTCTTCTATAGAGGTGGGAAGACATAGGCGTGTATATATATGTTAAAGGATGTAAGGAGATCATCTTCCCGTTGCTTATGATTTGTTTATTTTTGGCTGTGCTGGGTCTTGGTTGCTGACGGGCTTTCCTCTAGTGGCACGCGAGGGCCACTCTCTAGTTGCTGTGCGTGGCCTTCTCGTTGCCGTGGCTGCTCTTGCTGCGGAGCACGGGCTCTCGGGTGCCAGGGCTTCAGTAGCTGGGGCACGTGGGCTCGGGGGTGGGGCTCCCAGGCCGTAGGCCACAGGCTCGGCAGTCGCGGTGCACGGGCTTTGCTGCCTCACTGCTTGTGGGATCAGGGATCGGCTCCGTGTCTCTTGCATTGGCAGGTGGATTCTTTATTACTGAGCCACCAGGGAAGCCCATCTTCTAGGTTTTTAAGCGTGTTTAGGATCACTGTGAAAGAATTAAGTTATGGACAGTGAAGGTGCCCACACTGTATCCAATGCTTTATGGTCACGCCAGAGATGTTTGCTGGTGATAAATTTTAAAGTGATTTGTTATAAGCAGATTAACCCTATTAGTAGCTACTTGTGAACTATTTAGGGCTAGACTGCTTTACTTCATGTTAGTGGCTTAGAAAGGCATAAAGACTTGCTCCTTTTTAGGCAAAGTAAATTTGATTCAGAGCAAAGAGTTGGCATATGCTTATTTTAAAACAGCATTTTATATTATTTGAGTAATTTACCTTTATGAATAAAAACTAAATAGCCAAGAGTTACAGTGTGAAAACATAGATTCTTCATCGAATCCTGCTTCTACTTTGCAAAAATGATCCCTGTTTATCTGTGAAACCTTCCAGAAATGTGATGTGCCTTCACCTTCTTAGCCATTCATCTTTTTAAAAAATGTAGTTAGATTTACACAGGATTTAGGTACTACTCATTTAAGACTCTCTCTCATTTTCTATCTTGAGAATTCTTACCTGCTCTATTTTTCATTTGATATGATTCATTCTTAATCCTACATCTTAAGTTTATTAAAGAGGATTTTGATGTGGTTTTTTTTTTCGAGAGATTGATCTTTTGGAAATTAGAAAGCTTGATGAGGAAAACATATATTTTTAAAATGCAAAATGGGATCAGATGAGTGGAAAACAGATTTAGCATGTCGAAGTCTGAAAAAGTCAATGATTTTAACATTTCATTGAAAAGAAAAAGAAATTCTAAAACCAGAGGAATTACATCAATAGAAGAATAAAATATTGACCAAAGATGTTATGAAAAGAAAAACTCTCACAGTGTTGCCTGAATTTAGGGTTTGAACTAGATATTAAAAAAACGAGAACAAGAATATTAGAGATTTCTTTCTCCCTTATTCCTCTCAAGGGTGGCCTCTTAAAATTTTGGAGTTGGCTTGCTCAATTTTATAAACTCTATTTAGTTCTATATGAGTTGTGTTACCTTTCATCCTGTTTCAGACTAATGCCGGGAGGATTAATGGATATAATATGCTAGGAGATTAGAAGATGACAGGTGTACAAGACTGTATAATCATTTTAATTGTTCATAAGCAGTTTTCATTTATCCTGTATTTAGTTGTCACTCCACTTTTTGCACGAGGATAATAGCTTGCGTATACTTTTCTTAAATTGTTATCTGTTCCTTTTACTCATTTAGGTGTTCACCAGCTTTTCTTAATGTTCAATGTTACTTAGTTTTCTTTCTAAAATTAAATAATTTGTCATTAAGTGCTTTTGTCTAAAATTGTATTTGTGTCTTGTCTTTTGTTTGCATTTTGCTTGAAAAATAATTCTTACATATTGGCTAAAAGTATGTCTTTTCCAAGTTATGTCCCTTAACAAGTTAATTTTATCGAAGACTGTTTTAAAAAAAGCTAGTGGAAGCTCAAAGGCAAGATACAATATTTAAAAAAAAAAAAAAAGATACAATATTTAAAGGTTATCAGCATAAATAACCATGATATATAAGATATAATTCTCTTAGTTTTGCAATGTATCTAAGGCCACTGGTCCGACTATAACTTTAATATTGCCTTATAACTTTAAGATGTTATTTAATATTATTCCAGAAGGAAATAATGATAATAATAAGGATATGAATGGTTTTCTATCCAATAATCAAAGATTTTAGGAATGCAAAGTAAATCCTCCTCTCACTGCCTTTGTAATTTAAAACTAGAACATGGAGAGTTAGTGGAATCATTTCAAGATGTATTGACACACACGCACACAATTTCGTTTTATCTCAACACTCACTTTTAGAGATAAAGATTTGTTTTTCTTTTGCTTGTGTGCATAATAAAAGTAACAATGAAAGAATTTTATAACATCAGTTTCAAGTACTATCAAGTCCTTGAAATTTTTGAGAACTTAATTATGAGCACACTCATAAAACTCATTATACTAAATTCTCCAAGAGGTTTCTATAAAAGTTTTAAATCATTTATTTTACCATCTGTATCTTTAAAATTCATATTGTGTAGAGACTAGCCAAGACAGTTTTTCTGCCAGCAAGGTGGAATTTTTGTCTCTTACATTTTGTTTTGTTTATAAACATTTTCTTTGGTTATTGATACTATTTCTAAGTGATCTTAAAGATGGATAGAAAAGATCAACAGTTCTGGAAAATATGAACTACTTGTTAATTAGAATTTATTACTTTCTGAGATGTTTACCTTTCCTTCTTAATTTGTAACAATGAGTGCCATTCTAAGAGAGATAGGGAAGACATATTCCAGTGGTTTATTCAGTGAAATGCTAGAAGAGAACACTTAAAATAGGGTGGAAAAATTTATTCTTTTACAGGAATCCTTTCAAACTTCTAATTCTAGAAAAATGAAAATAATGGGAACTTTATGAACTCTGTTCACTTGTTCACTTTTATGTGTTCATAGCAGTATCATTGGGTTATTTTTCTTTTGGTTCACAAAATACTTCTAAATGGAACCAAGCATGAGTTTGTAGGGGTTTAGTTTTAGGAACACATGAAACTGAACATTTTGTTCTTCAGCGAGTGTCCGTCCTTATTTCACTGGTACGCTTTCTTGGATGTTGTTTGTTTTTATGCAATCACTTTATTAAATATCTAAAAGGAAAGATTTTAGCCTGGAGGTGATTTCTTATGATTTGTCCAACATTCATCAAATGACAAGACAGTGTCAAATAACAGACCATTTCTTTGTGCCACGTAATAGCATGGTATTCTGCTCTTCAAATTCATGTTTTTATTCCCAAAAGCCAAAGACTTGGTTTGAAGTATAGAGTGAGTTTAGTATAACAGATTCATCTGTGATCCATATTTTCACTATGCCATAGAAAACAACTGAGATGGAACAGTTGCAGATACACACTGAGAGGCTTTTTGTCAATACCTGAGGCAATCTGGAAACAAACTCTTTGATAACTTTCGACTCTTGTGAGGTGACAAGAGTGTGGCCTTTTCTCTGAGCTTTGAGTTTTTCAGAGAAAAATAATGGTGAAAGCTGTGTGTGTGTGTGTGTGTGTGTGTGTAAAGCTTAATGACTCTCAAAATTACTCCAAAGCAAGGTCTCCCAGCTGGTGTTTTATGGTGCAGTGATGCTCTGGAAATCACAGTCTAAGAAAAGAGAGTTATTTGTCCAGGTGAATTTGGGAAACTTTTGTTAAATATTTAAATATGTATTTTTTACTCCAGGATGTCTCAGAATCAATACGTAGTGACATCATTGTGAATTTCTAAGAAGGAGGTAGATAGTTCATTTTCCAAAGCCATCTTATCACAGAAACTACTATAGTGTCTGAAGATGGTAGTGCTCTATAGGAATTGAGGATATTTCCTAAAAGCATGAATTTCTTTCCTTTCTTGAAGCAAAAGAGATTGAAAACAAATATGGCAAAATATTAATATTGGTTTAAACGTGGGAATGGGTAAAATTTTTGTTATTATTTTCTATAAATTAAATTATAGAATTAAAGTTTTCACAGACAGTTGAGCTTTTGTAGGTTTAGAATTAGAGAAACAGAAGGAGGAGCCTTTTGCTATTACTAGAAAGGTAGCTAGTGTCTCAGTGCTACTTGAGTGCACCCTCAAATTGTCTATAATGTTCAAATGTCTAATTTGAGGTAAAAGAAGTAATGGCATATAACTCTTGCCAGCAGTTGTATTTAAGAAGCATTGTAGTCTTTAAATAGGAGTGTACTTGTACAATATCTAGTTTAGCATCCAGTTTGGAAAACACTGTTGCTCTTATCAGCTTTAAAATATAACCCTGTGAACTTGAACCTAACTCTAAAGATAACGAGTAATCTAAGATAACGGCTAACGAATGCCATCCTCCTGGCTGGGTCTTGGGCGTGTTTTCAGGTGGGTCACAGTTAATGGTTGGCTGCCTCAGGTGTTCCTCGTGGCTGCCCTGTCCCTCAGGGGTCGATGACTATAGCCTTTACTGAAAAGTTTACTGTCGTGCGTTGATAAATTCACACGCAGTCAAGTGTAAGTGTGTGAGGATGAATAATGAGTTTCCTTTCCAGATAATACTTGTGCTTTGAGGATGTTCAAAAACTTAAGCAAAATAATGAATTTATAAAAGTATAATGGAAGTTCAGACTTCCTTCAGTAGAGTGGGGGTAGATGTTTTGACAAGGCCCTCATATGACATCTCAAATCTGTCACACCTAGAAAGTATATGCTATACTTAGGAAATGAAGGAACACTTCTTTTTAACTAGGAAAATAAAATGAGAGAAAAGTATATTTAGTGGAAATGATAGTTTTTTTAAATTGCAACTAGCAACAAATTAGAAATCACACCTCTTCACCTTGAAAAAATATTTAATATTCAGATATTCTTCATATGCATAGAATGAAGTATATGTAGGCTAAAGAGATGACATAGTGGAGAGTTAGTGAAGACCCAGTGATTAGCTTCTAATAAGCTGACTGTAGGGTTTGTTTCACTGTGATAGCCATTAAAAATAAATTCCTAGATCGTTTATTTTCATAGATCAACTCAAAGGCTAGTTTCAAGCTGATATGAATCTTTGGGGAATAACTACTTCATTGTAAACCAATATTATTATATTATTTCAATTTAGTTTTGCAGTTGCCTTGAGGCCAAACTTTATGAACTCAGTTTTTAGCTCAAATAGGCACAAAGTCTTAAGCAGAAATATGTTCACACCTATATAGGTAGATATTTTACCTTGAGCATAGAGTTTGAATTCCTCAGTATTTTAAGTTTGTTACAGCTTCCATTGAAAGACTTTATGTAAAAATGGGAGATTTAGTGGCGTTATTCATGCTCATGTTAGTGTTTTTAAAGTGTATTACAAAGGATAAGTTGGGAAATTCTAAAATATATATTCATTATTATACATACATGTATATACATGCATATATATATGTTCAACTTTAAATACATGATACAGCAGATTAAAAAAACAGATGATATGTATATTTATATATTTATAAATATTAGATGTAGAAATGTTAACATATATTTAATCAAGTAAATTTTTTGTAAATTTATCAAAGCCTAAAATCTCAAATAGATATTAAGAAGTAAACCTACTATAAACAAATTACTAAATGTTAACGGCGTCCCAGGTGGCGCCAGTGGTAAAGAATCTGCCTGCCTATGCAGAAGCCACAGGAGACATGGGTTCTATCCCTGGGTTGGGAAGATCCCTTGCAGAAGGAAATGGCAACCCACTGCAGTATTCTTGCCTGGGAAATCCCATGGACAGAGGAGCCTGGCGGGCTCTAGTCCCTGGGGTTGCAGAGTCAGACCTGACTGAGCACACACGCACAGAGACATTAAAACTACTATAAACAAAACTTCTGGCCACTCCACAGGACTTAGATCTCAAAGAGTATTTGCTGGAAAGTATTTATGTGGAGAACACACTTCAGAATTAACCCAGAAAAAGACACACATTAGAGAAATGTTCGATCTCTTTGTAGGAGTTGTGCACTTGGATCAATATCTCTACCTCTTATTAGGGCAGTTTCCCATTTCTCAGAATGAATTTAGTATACCTTAAGTCGGCAGTCTGTGATTCTGTATTTTCTCTGAAAATAGCACAAACTTGCCTTCCCCTCTTTCGTTTCCTCATCTAGCTTCTGAAGTTGTAGTGGCAGCAGCAGCTGAAATGCAGCGACAGGCAAGTAGAAGCAGTCCATGGGGTGGAACTGCGGCCACACAAGGTGCTAAGACTCGTTTCGGCTTTTGGTCACTAAGGCACCTTCTACCAAGGCTGTTTGCTGTGCCAGTTAAAATATTTATCCCTTAATTATAACCCCTCTATTTTCATCTTCCCACAATAGATGAAGAAAATAAATAATTGACACTTGGGAGTGATGGGGTGTGTGTGTGTGTGTTTATATGTTTTGCATAGTAATTTCAGGTAAGTGCCAAAGAGTAAGGTGTTTCTTGTCTTCTTCAAGTGGGTCAGAAACATGTGGCCTCAAAGTCCTGGGAGCCTAGGATATCTCTGTATTTACAGCTTTACTTCCTTGGCTTTTGTCCCTTCAGCCTTAAAGAACCGTTTGCACATCTTGAGTTTGTGCCAGAGACCTGATGGGAATCAAAACCCAGACAAGGACTTACTAGTTATCAATACCCTGTCCTCTTAAGTTCTAGAATTGTCCTCTTTCATCAGGCTAGTTGATGAGTTTCTAGCTTATGTCCTGTATCCTAGTAAATAAATACAGCTTAATCAGTTTTAGTCTACATATATGTCATTGAAATCTTTTGACCTTTTAAAAAATGACAGATTTATTCACAAATATATGAATGTCTTGTAAAAGTATACTAGTTTTTAAAGTACCCTGAAATGTCTCTGCAAATCTGTAATTCTGAGATCTGGTATACCAAAAAGGTTGGAACTTTAAACTGTTACCTTCTAAGTACCCTAATTTCTTTCTATATTTTACTTCTCATATCAACATCAGACTGTGGAAATACATAGTTAAAGATAAAAGTACAGGTTTGCCCTTCTCCACTTGTGGCATTAAAGTAAAAATAAGTGCCATACCAAAACCCAGGGTTGCTTTTACTCGCGAATGAAAAGTTAATTCCTGTTTATTTTCTGGGATGTTTATTCTCATTTATGAGAACTCTCACATATGCGTCTCTCTCTCATATCTGTAACTTTTTACTTGTACTAGCAGGTTGCATTTCATTTATCTATGTACATACCCTGTGACATTTGGGTCATTCAGACACTTTGGATCCAGGGTGCAGGACGTTTGGAAGACATCAGACCACAGTGATTCCTTGGTGCACTCTACTTAGGTTCATTCAGTCAGCTCCCAGTTAAATCATTCCAACCTGTATCTCTTACCTTTTATCTTTGACCATATCCAGTCTTGTCTTCTCTACTAGTTCTGCCTGTCCTGCATTCTAATTGAATTGGAATAGAGGACCAATATTTTAAGCACTTCTTTCAGTTCTGAGCCTGATATAATTCAGTGAACAATTAATGTATTTAAATGTATAAACACTGTATTCTTTCACTGCAGAGAAATGATCACTGATCTTAATTTCTCTGGAATCAAGAAAATATTTTTGACTTCATGTAAAATTTCTCTAACAAAAAGCTGGATCATAATACTAGTTGCTTAGAGAAATAAGATGATTTTTGAGAGATGTAATTTGTTTTACAGATGATGGAATGATTTATTCATAAAAATAGACAGGAAAATAATTTCTTGTGTTTATAGCCAAATCAACTGACTATCAATATTTTCCTGTCCTTAAAATATTTTACTGTTTGGTTCCATTAAAAAAAAACCCCACCAAACCCAAACCCTTTTTATTTTGAAGGGAATAAAACATACTCAATTTGATAACATATTTTTTTATGGGTAGGTTACAGACTCTCAGAAAGGTTTAGCTTTTTAAAAAGATTATCCCTAAACCTGTGACGAAAACTCTCCCACTCTTGATGTGAAAATCACCAGGTGAACTGCATGCTAGAATAATTTTACTGTAGCTTCTGTGAAGTGATCAGAGTGCAGAAGTAACACTAGTTACCAAGCAACAAGATAACAAGGCTAAAAGATGTGAACCATAATTCTTCTTTTATTTAATTATCAGTAGAGACTCTCCAGTCAGGCAGCATAGGTCCTGGGGTTTGCAGAGTTACTTGCTCCTGGAGAATCTGTCTCCAAATTGTGTTTTCTGAATGCTGAAACACCTCAGAAGCCTTCAGATTATGCCAGCATTGAGCTTGTCATGGATCACTTAAAAAATGAGCTGTGAAGGCCTGTAATGGAAAATGTGGATTCCTTTTGATTTATCATAATTTGCCTATACTATGGTAACATGATATTCAAAATAAGACTCAGACCTGTGAACTCCAGAGAAAAAATGAGAGACAGGAAGAGGAAAGGAGGGAAGTTACAGAATGGAGAAGGGGAGAGAGGTCTTTTTTGACGGCTGGTACTTGTACTTTCCTGCTTTTTGGTTCTGTGACTAAGGTGAACGACAGCAAAAGTCCAGGGGAGTCTCATGGTATATATGTTTCTTCCTTTTGGAAAATCCAAAACCGTATATATTGCATCTAAGGGAGTGAAAGAGAACTAACATTAACTGAGCATCTAATATGTCTAAGAATTGTATCAGATTATTTACACAGTTGTTTTCTTTTTTAAATCAGCACAGTACTTTTACAAGGTGTTTTACAAGGTTTTACTGTTACAGTCCCTTGCTGGTGATGAATAGTTCCACAAAGCTGAAGAATCCTGTGGTTAGAAATCTTTTCCAGTGTCTCACATTATGGTTTAATCCCAAGCGGTTTTCATTGCTTTCTATAATTCAGAATATTTGACTGTGTTCAATGATATCTAATAGTTCTGTGTGCATTTTAATATGTCTTGATAAAGTTACATAGAAATTAGCATTTAAAAGAGCCTTGGAAATCAGATTGTAGTTCTCACTCCTCTGTGTTAACCACCTTAGGTCATTAAATATCTGTCTAGTTTTAAATAATTCTGGAAAAGACTTCACAATTTCCCTTAGTAACCCAAATCTGTCACTGCTTTGATTTAAGCCATTTTCTTCTGGTTTGCCCTAAATAGATATGGGGAACAGCTGGTTACCATTCTCAATATAATGGTCCTTATATTTCAAGGACATTAAAAAGTATCCCTTCAGCTCTTTCTTCCCAGCCTGAATACTTCTCTCCTCTGGGTCTTTCTTCTTTTTCCAACCCTTTCATCATCTGTGTGGGCTTCCTTCCCTTTTATTTCTCTGCGTTCCCTTTCAGATGTGGAGATCATAACTGGGCTTGGATATCCAGCATGAGTCAAGCAGTGAAGAGTAAAATAAGAAGCTTACCTCAGAGTTTCTAAACCAATTTTCTATTTATGAACCCCTGTAATGTGCTTGCTTAAAACACAGCAAGGATGGTGGCCTGTTATCACGTTCCCTTATAGGTCTGCTGTGGTACAGGATATTATTTTCCTCTGCTGTGTCTTACTTATTTCACATGGCCCAACTGTCTGTACTTGCAGTGTTTTGTATTCCACAACATGTTGTATTGCAAAACGACAGAAAATACTTGTGTAAGTATAAAGAATAGTTTGATAGAATTTTTTTTTTAATTTTAAAAGTGTTCAAAGTGGTTAAGAATACTTTGTTCTTTATATTCAATGGGGCCTTGAAACATTTCATACATACCCGAATACACCTTTGCCTCAATCATTTAATAACATACGGGTTTTCTAGTATACCAGCTGTATTTATGAGTTCATCAAGGTTCTGTCTTTAGTTCTGGCTTATTCTCTGAGAACTCAAGAAGCTTGCTATCTATGACACTGTTTTACTGAGGAAATATTAAATACTGCTAAATAACAAGCCAAGTTTAAGCCGTACTATTTTTTAAACTCACTCCAAGGTGTCCATTTTGTTAAAATAGCCAGCCTTTTTCCTTTCCACATAAGAACTTTTATAAAATCACTTTGTTTCTTGGGAGGTGTTATTATTTTAGTGCTTTTTCAGGTTTTGATTTGCTTATTTTGCTAGGCTTCCCTGTTGGCTCAGTTGATAAAGAATCTGTCTACAGTGCAGGAGACCTGGGTTTGCTCCCTGGGTCAGAAATATCCCCTGGAGACGGAAATGGCAACCCGCTCCAGTACTCTTGCCCGGAGAACTCTATGGACAGAAGAGCCAGGCAGGCTCCTCTGTCACAAAGAGTCAGAGACGACTGTCCAACTTTAACTTTCACTATTTTGCTCAATTTCATGCTATTACTTTACCTTTCCTGTTTTGGGTAAGGAGTCAAAAGTTATTTGTATTTAGCTAGGGAATGCCTTGTTTTCGTCTGACTTAGATGGGAGAGTTCCTATTAGTGGACTGGCCGTTTTTATTCTGTTGCAGTGTTTCAAATTTGCCAATTTGGAATTGGAGTTCTTCACACATGCTTTATTTAGTTTAATTAAAAGTTTACGTTCACTCAGTAAGTACTATGAAAAGTGCTTGAGAGGATGTTCATCACTGATTTAATAACATTAAATCAATTCTTGATAAAAGTGAGCTCCTTTCTATAAAATGCATCCCTAAAATAAGCTATTTTGTGTATTAAAAAACTTGTGACTTAGTGAAGCTATTGTAAAATCATTTCAGCATCACTTAATGACTTACCAGTTGATTAGCATCTGCTTTACTTACGAATGGTCCATTGAATTGGACAGTTTTCCCAAACGCAGCAGTTTTTCCTCGTTAGCCTAGACCTTGACCTGAGGGCCCCAGCGTGTGGCTCCCAGCGCCACAGGCAGGAGTGGCCCGTGCAGCTCTGCCGGGAATGCTTGGTTCAGAGGCTGATAGCATGCTTTTCTTTGAATTCTTTCTTTCTTTTTAAAAATATGTTGGGGACTCTCACTTGGAAGCCAGATGTAATATTTCTTTCCTTTAATCCCATCTGCCATCAATTTTTAAGAAAACTCACTCCCCAGCCTGTGCAGGTCTGTGGAGCAAACAAACACTACTACTGAGTAATCTCTCGGAAGAACTCCTTTGTTAGAACTTTTTATTTTGAAATAATCTGACATTTACCAGAGAGTTGCAAAGATAGTACAGAATATCCTCATATACCCATCATCACTTAGTTCAAAGCTGCAAATTTTGAAGGCAGAATAGCTTACAGTATCTCCTACTTCATGTCCAGATCCTGGCCACATTTTAAAGGTGCAGAGCTAGCTACTGACTGCCTTTTAAACAAAGCATCCTTTAGATGGCTGAGGGTCTTTCGATGGAGGTAGTGTGGAGTAGCTGCTGGCCCTGACACTGAGCAGGAGGGAGAGGAACTGAAGCATCTGAAAACACTTTTGAAGCAGGGAGTGCTAGGTTTCATCTACTGCTTTTTTTTTCTTTTTAATCTTTTTCTTTTTTATTTTATTTTATTTTTTCATTTATTTTTATTAGTTGGAGGCTAATTACTTGACAATATTGTAGTGGTTTCTGCCATACATTGACATGAATCAGCCATGGATTTACATGTGTTCCCCATCCCCATCCCCCCCTCCCATCTCCCTCCCCATCCCATCCCTCTGGGTCTTCCCAGTGCACCAGCCCTGAGCACTTGTCTCATGCATCCAACCTGGGCTGGTGATCTGTTTCACTATAGATAATATACATGTTTAGATGCTGTTCTCTCAGATCATCCCACTCTCGCCTTCTCCCATAGAGTCCAAAGTCTGTTCTATACATCTGTGTCTCTTTTTCTGTCTTGCATATAGGGTTATTGTTACCATCTTTCTAAATTCCATATATATGCATTAGTATACTGTATTGGTGTTTATCTTTCTGGCTTACTTCACTCTGTGTAATGAGCTCTAGTTTCATCCATCTCATTAGAACTGATTCAAATGAATTCTTTTTAATGGCTGAGTAATATTCCATGGTGTATATGTACCACAGCTTCCTTATCCATTCGTCTGCTGATGGGCATCTAGGTTGCATCCATGTCCTGGCTATTATAAACAGTGCTGCGATGAACACTGGGGTGCACATGTCTCTTTCAGTTCTGGTTTCCTCGGTGTGTGTGCCCAGGAGTGGGATTGCTGGGTCATATGGCAGCTTGGGCCGGGGAAGGCACAAAACATAGGCCCAGCCGAGTCTGCGTCCTTGTGGAGTACCCGAAAACCTGAACCTGAGTGGCTTGGCCCTGGGAAGTGCACGCAACTCAGGGCCCGCTCCCTGTAGAGCAGCCTGGAGCCTGAGCAGTGTGGATGGGGAATGCACACGCGCCGTGAGCAGGGGCAAACCCAGTGTGGCCGGAACACTGCGAGTGCTCCCCACACATGCCAGTGATGTTTGTCTGCAGTGCCCCTCCCTCCCCACAGCAGGACTGAACAAGCGAACCTAGACATTCATCTACTGCTTTTTAAGAAGGGAGCGGTTATTTCTGGCACTTTCCCTAGGTCTAATCAGTACAGCATGGTAACAATGACTGAGTGTCAGAGAAGCTGCTCAGAATCTGCTCATCATCCTTTGTTTTACTGCTGTGGTTTGATGCCTGCTGTAACTTTTGAACATTCTTCTTTTATTGAGGCAGCTTATTCTTATGCAACATTAACTTGCAGTACTATAAAAAGACTCATCGATGATACTTTCTTGCTTAATTTCAGTACTTTATTCTTCACTGATAAATTTGATCTACTTTTTAATTGAAAGGATCTTAGCTTGGAGTAAATGAACTTTTATGGATTCCTTATGAGCGTATAGTGTGTATGAAAGTTTGAATTTTTCCAAGAAGAGGATCTATAGATTTTATGAGATTTTTTTTTTTTTTAACCAGTGTCTGTAACTACTCTGCTTTTCCCCTCCATCCCCAGATTAGTAACTTTTCTGCTCCAGTGTGAGAAAGATAGCATAGAAAATGTCAAGCAAGTTCAGCTGACGTTCCACATTACTAATGAGACTTTAAATGTGTGTTCATTCTCCTTCAGTGGGTATCAGAATATTCATGTTTCTAGTATGAATAAAATTTAGTTATGAACTTGCTTTAAATACGGTTTTAGGTTAATAAAGTTTAAATGCTAACAGGAAAACTAATTATCCCCTTTTCTTATAACAGTGAAGTTCATTTTTTACAGTTAGTCACATATACCAGAATATCCCAGTATAATCAAATAGCTTATAACCATTAAATATCAGTAGGCGCAAAGAATAACAGTTACAGGTTATGTTACTTTCATGCTGGAAGTGTTCAGGACAAGTGCCTGGGAACCTGGTTATATTATTGGAGGAAAAACTTGATGGGAATGCTTATGTTGGATTTTTATAGAAGTTGGAAGTTGTTGTTAGTCGCTCAGTCATTCCAACTCTTTGTGACCTCAAGGGACTGTAGTCCACCAGGCTCCTCTTATCTGTTCTAAGCAAGAATACTGGAATGGCTTGCCATTCCCTGCTCCAGGGATTTTCCTGACCCAGGAATCGAACCCGGGTCTCCTGCATTGCAAGCAGATTCTTTACCATCTGAGCCACCAGGGAACCTGATATTTGTAGAAGATATTCAGATTTTATTTTCGTATCTGTCTTGACTCCCAGATAAACACCATAGAGAAAATGGGCCCTATTTTCTCTCTTCAGGGATAATACTATATTTCTAAGGCTTTCTTATATCAATTGTATTTTCTGGGGAATAATAAAATTTGCACAAAAATGAGAAGAAAAGCTTTTCAACTATTTGAAATTTCAGAAAGCATAATTTTGCCACATGAAGCACCTGGTCCTTAAAAAAAAAAGTTATAAGAAATAGAAAGCTGCACCTGTGGTATAAATTTGAAATATATTTTCAAAAATATATTTTTGAAATAATACCTTCAATTTTATGCCTTCTATAAAATGGAATGATCATGAGAGGTTATGTACTTCTTATCCAGCTGTGGTAGAGTTCTTCTGTTGCATAAGAAATTAATTTCCCTCATGAAAGTTGCTCGGTTGTGTCCGACTCTTTGTGACCCCATGGACTATACAGTCCATGGACTTCTCCAGGTCAGAAGTGGGTAGCCTTTCCCTTCTCCAGAGGATCTTCCCAACCTAGGGGCCTAACCCAGGTCTCCCGCATTGCAGGCAGATTCTTTACCATCTGAGCTACCAGGGAAGCCCAAATTTCCCTCATACAGAGGGTATTTAAGGAGAAAAAGTTACTTTTTAAAGTCTGAATTATTTTAACTTAAAAAATTATGATGTTAATCTATAGTGCATTGAAGAAGTTCTCACAGATTTGGTGCCCAATTGAAATCTAACTCCTTTTCTTTAAATTTACTGTAGCACTTTCTGTAGACCACTACCATATCACAGTGTTATTTTATCATCTGTCTTATCCTTAACTGAACTCTGGGCTGTTTAAGGGCAAAAACTGACTCTTATTAAATCTATTTTCTCATATTTAGCACAAACCATTTTGTATTCTCAATGGCTGCTGCTGCTGCTGCTGCTAAGTCGCTCCAGTCGTGTCCGACTCTGTGTGACCCCATAGACGGCAGCCCCCCAGGCTCCCCCATCCCTGGGATTCTCCAGGCAAGAACACTGGAGTGGGTTGCCATTTCCTTCTCCAGTGCATGAAAGTGAAAAGTGAAAGTGAAGTCAACCAGTTGTGTCCAACTCATAGCGACCCCGTGGACTGCAGCCTACCAGGCTCCTCCGTCCATGGGATTTTCCAGGCGAGAGTACTGGAGTGGGGTGCCATTGCCTTCTCCAATTCTCAATGGCTAGAACTCAGTAAATGCCGTTTAAATAAACCAAGTCACAGTTATCAAAACACCATCCTTTGTATTGCTTGGCTGTTCTGTCCTGTGTGGTAGCCACAAGCTGTTTGTGGCTAATGAGCACTTGAAATGTGACTGGTCTGAATTGATATATGATGTAAATATAAAGTACACACTAGGTTTCAAAGACTTAGAATTTAAATAGCTCATTGACATTTTCATACTGAGTCCATGTTGAAATAATATTTTAATATTTTTGATTAAAGCATTAAGTTCACAGATTTCTTTTTGCTTGTTTAAAGTGGCACACAATTTAACATTACATATGTGGTTTGCATTTGTGACTTGCATAAAATTGCCACTTGACATTATTCTGAAGCAAAAGTTGGTAACTGATACCCTATGGGCCACATCTGACCTGTATATAAATGGCCTATCAGCTGAGAAATGTTTTTACATTTTTAAAAAGTTGTGTTTTTTTTTTTTTTAAAGTATGCCACAGAGACCATATGTGATGTGCAAAACCTAGAATATTTACTATCTGGCCTTTAATATAAACAGTGTGTTTATCCCTGTTCTAAAAAAGTTCTCAGGATGCATAACTCATGTTTTTTCCCTTCAGCAACCTGTGTAGTTTAGGGAAATACTATTTTTGAAGTATTACATAACACAGAGTTTCATGAAGTGTTCATGATACGTGTTCAGGGGCTGTAGATGTAGAAGTGGACTAGAGGTGAGCCTTAACAGATGAGATGACGGGGCAGGAAGAGTGGTGTGTGTGGTGATGTCACCCTTTCCAGGTCACCCTTCAAAGAAGGTCTTGCTGTCTCAGCTACTGGGAATGTCATCAACCCCTTCAGGGATCGCCTCTGTAGAGCCACATCACCAGAGGTCACACCCTTCCCGTGGTGGCCGATTTGCAATGAGTGATCAGGGTGGAATATAAAGGCCTCACCATTTCAGCAAACCCGAGGCAGCTCCGCAAGGCCGCTTTAGCCACAGATATCCTCAGAGTGTTGGCTGAGGCTGCCATAGCAGTGTCATTGCTCAACTTCTCCCTCTGCCTGATTCCATATCCTTCCCCTCCTTTCTTCAGGTTTTGATATTAAGGGCACTCTCTAATACATGTTTGGATTACCGAACTCCATCTCAGTCGGCTACCCAGAGAATCCAACCTGCTTCAGGCAAAAAGGTGAACAGTATTCCACTTGTTATGAGTTGTGGGAACAAAGGAACAGGGGCAAGAGTAAGTAAAAGCTCTGTTTGGGGACAGTGAAATTAATTACCTGGTTAGTGTAGAGTTTGTGTAGTGTAGTGTTTGAAATGATAGACTGTAAGATTGCCAAAAGGGCTTTCCCCTAGGGAGAAGAGCAGGGGTGTGACATGAAGAAAACAGTGTCGTCAAGAGAATTGTGGATTATAGGAAACAATTATTATAGAACAATATATCCTTTCCTATGCTGATTTGTCATCAGTCCTGATCTTGTGAGTGGCCAGTAAGTGCACATGGAACACATAGTTTAACTATGTGTTAAACTTATTAATTGAGATTTAAGAACTTGAAATTGTTCTGGCAATGTATTCTTTTGGATCTTTTCCGAAGGCCAGATCCGGTTTCCTGCCTTTAGTCTATTGCTGAAGAGGGTAGGAAGGGTGCCCTTCTAGAGTGTCCTAGGCTCATCCAAGGGTTGCCTGGCATTTTACCTTCTCCAGTTTTTCCAAATACCAGCTGACACAGCTGAGCCTCCTCTTGCCAGTTGAGTTTGCTCTGACGCTCTCTGCTCTTCCACAGGGAAACAGCATTGCCCACAGCTAGAATCAGGCGAGGAAGACTGAACTGGGTGGTGTTCCTGGATAGGTAGACGGCCCAGTTTATTCGGGTCCCCGCGTGTTTCCCTCCCAGTTTTACACCTCTCTGTTTGGTTTGGAGGGAAGTGTTTTTACTTCTGTGATTGTTTCTTCTTCTGAAGGGGTCAGGTATCTGATGCTGCTATTTAGAGCTAAAGAGAAGAAGTGTTTGTTAGCAGGGCTGGGAAGTACGGCATAAGCCTCGGCTTGGGAATTATGCAGACAGAGCCAGTATCCGTGACTCCTCTGGAGTTGAAATAGCTTGCTTTCTTTTCAGTGCTGTAGCTCCACCAAGAACCAGGAGGGAAAAGAAATACTATATTCTGTATCTAGTAATTTTCTCAACCAAAGGGTTTATCCTCCCTTGGCCTTTCTTATGAATTGGTGGAATTTGCTTAAACTTCATTGACAAAAACAAAGATGGGCAACATACAATTATGAGCTTATTAAAAATAACCCTTTGACAGGGCAGTGAAATGGCTGCCTGTTTAAAGCTGGCAGAATTTCTCAGGGTGTTTTATAAAAAGTAGCCTCAATTTTGGCGATCTTTGGTTAGTACCTCTGAAATCAATTCAGTTTCATTTGCCCTTTGAATATTATATGCTTGTGTTTCCACAGAAACAATTTTGTAAAATTTGATATTCAGAAAGTACCAGATGGAGATGTTATGGACAAGCAGGAATGTAGGATGCTTAAGTACATAGTCATTTGAAATGAAATAAATAAATAATAGAACTAGTTTCTTAACATGACTCATAATTTCCCAGCAACATTTGTATTATGAAAGCATCTGATAATTTTCTTAAGACTGTCTCTTCTTCATAAATTTGTTCCTAAAAGTTGGTGCCTTTGGTTTATCAAAACACAAGTTAAAATGTATATATTTTAGTCAATAGATGCATAGAAAAGAGTTTCTTAATTTAAATTTGTATTGGAACGATTTGGTCTCTAGATTCAAAATATTTTGTGTATACTCTCTGTGTACCTATATTGGCGTTCCCAAAGTGTGGTTTGTTTTATGTAGGGCTAATTTTTTAATTTCCCATAGGTCTTATTATCTTTGTTGGGGATGGGAATAAGATGATTATGGATTAGGTAAATCTCTGTCTAGGCATGGAGGGAGACTGGAATGTGGAGCAGAATGGGAGGGAGAAGGAATGTGGTTGTGTTACTGTCTCTCCAACTTGTAGACTGTGGATAGGTCAGGGTTAACTGCTGGCTAAACCTTAGCTTTTATCCTTGAGTATCTACAACATACTGGTAAAAGCTATTTACCCCACCTAAATATGTCAGAGTTTTTCTGAGACTGTGTTGTCTGAAAAGTAGTATCTTGGTAGCAAAATTATGCAAATAGTGTTATGAACAATAAGACAGAGATAGCAGATAAGCAGAATAAAAGTAGCATTTTACATGATGTTTTTTTCATTTTAATTTCATGGCGTCTAACAGAGTGCTACCTCCAGTATTTCCCGGTAAAGATCTTCTGTGCCTCTGGTCTGTTCAGGCTGGGTCCGTAATCCCCTGTAACTACCTGTGCCGGTGGATAAGTACGGGGATCAAGCTGCTGGAGTCCATGTGTTTCTATCCACATTAGATTAGTGTAATCTTTAAGACTTCAAAAGTGTACCACTGAGGTATATAATTTCCTAGAGGCAGTCTGGCAGTTGTATAATAAGATATTGACTGTATTTTAATTACTGTCTAATTGAAATAAAATATAGCCATTAATCTAGCAAATGTACTTCAGATTCACAAAAATTACCAAAATGTGTAACAACACATATAAATATTTATTGAAGCGTTGTTTGTTAATAGTAAAAACTGGACTCTCCATGTCTATCAGTTGGCTACCAATTAAATAAATTGTGGTGCCAAGTGCATCCAAATTAACTGCTGTGTTAAAAAGATACAAACATATACAGAATGTGTACAAGACATATCATCAGGTGAAAGGAGAGCAACTTGCAGGACAGTTTTTGGAATGCAGTCTGATAATGTAAATTAAAGTGTCCAGGTATATAGTTATATTTCCTGATGCAAAACATGTCTGGAAGGACATACAGACAGTGATACTTTTGGAGAGGAGGATTAAAGGAGCCAGAGGTGACAATGGCAGGATTTTCATCTTGACTTTTTCTCTTTTGTACTGTTTGAGTCATTTCAGCAGCAAATGACATTTGTAAAATATTTTTGAATTTTAAATGTAAACCACAGATAGAAAAATAAAGATGTGTGCAGTGATAACAATGATGAAATCTAATATTTGAGAGTTTACAGTGGGCCAGCATTATTGTACCCATGTGGCATATTTAATCATTAAATTATTCCAAAAACCCAACCAGGTAGCTCTGTTGTGATTCTGTTTTGTAGATGGTGAATATGAGGCACAGAGATCTGTGGTTATGTGACCAGGTCAGTGTATTAGGGAAGAATCAAATAAAAGCATTAGGTATAGGTATTGAATGAATATTGACACTTATAAGTGATTTTTCCTTTGTGACCTAGTGACTTACTAGTTTTGTGAGCAGGAAGGAAAGGGAAGGTGGGTTCTTTTACCCTGTGACTTCTACAGTGGTTCTTAGGAGTTTAATTCAAGGAGAAAATGAGCTATTTGATCAATTCCAAGGACTTCTATTTGAGAAAGTCATTTCTGAGGGTGGGAAGCAGGGGAGTGGGGAAGAAAACTAGCTATGTTTTGTCATTTTTTGTAGGTATTTCAAAACAGAGAGGTATTATTTATATGAGTCATTTCTCATAAGAACTGGCATAGTATAGTAAGAAAAAATTCTTCTCATATTTTCCAAAATTATTAGTGGATTGAGAGATGCTAACAAATGGTTGTCTCTCTTGCAATAGTTGTCCAAGTGCATAAAGGAGAAAAACAGTGACCAGGCCAGGGCTTTGAATGCGTTTTAAACTTGTGACCTTTCATTCAATGGATGTTTACTTTGTATGTCAGAAATCTACAACTAATATTAATATATTTTTACAACTAAATTCAAACTCCTCTGACCGTCAAAATCCTCCGTAATCTCTTCCCTTTTTATCTGCTAACTTCTTCCCTCACTGTTCTCCAGAAAAGTCTCTCTGCTTCTTCTGGCCTATCCAGGCTGGCTCTTTAATCATTCCCCCATAATGACTTTGTCGGAAGATGAACCCCTCAAGCCCAGGAATCGCCACTTGTTCTGTGTCCCTGACGGGCATGATGGTGTTTGTAGCTCTGGGGGCTTACACTGTTGAGCAAACAAGTGAGTGAATGCACTCGCGTCTGTCTCCATGCCCTTGCACATATCTGTATTCCACATGTAGACTTTTGCCTTCCTTTTCTTTCCTCAGCCTTTTCCAAACCTTTGTTCCAGAGTCATTTCCCTTATGCAGAGACTGTCAGCATCACTGAGTTCCTGACTTAGGTGCAGTGGGGCCCCTTGGCCTCCGGTACCAGGTCTGACACCTCTGATGTTGGGAACGTTGTGCTCCCTTGTACATCCAAGTATCAACGTTCATTAGGCTGTTTGTCAGACTGCCTCAAAGAGTACTTCCACATTACCTTCCCTGTTCTGCATGATGGGCGCATCCTTCTGTTAGGTGCAAGTGGTGAAAAATGGCGTCTGGATGATCCAAATTCAGATCCTTATTCTTTAACTTCATAGACATGAAAAAATGTGTAAAGTCTCTTTTTTCCCCTTCTTTTCTTCCAATCTTTATTGAGCTATGATTGACATATAACTTTATGTAAGTGTAAGGTGTACAATGTGAAGATTTTATATATATATATATATATATATATATATCTCAAAATGTTTATAATAAATTTAGTTAATATATCCCTCACCTCAGGTAGTTACCTTATTTTTTTGTGGTAAGAACACTTAAGATGTACTCTTAGCAACTTTCAGGCATACAAAATGGTATTTTTAACATAGTCACATCCTATACATTAGATCCCCAGAGCTTATTCATTTTATAACTAGAAGTTTTACCGTTTGACTAAAATCCCCCTACTTTCCCTCCCCTCAGCTTCTGGCAACTACTTGTCTACTCTCAGTTTTTATGAATTTGGGATATAAGAGAATATATATCTGTATCTGTATATCTTTATTTACTTTATTCACACATCTATCAGTAGACTTAGGTTGTTTCCATGTTTTGGTTATTATAAATAATGCTGCAGTGAACATGGGTGTGAAGCTATCTCTTCAAGACAATAATTTCATTTCCTTTGAATACCCAGAAGTGAAATTGCTGGGTCATATGATAGTTAAAGTTTTTAAAGTCTCTACGCTTCAGTTTCTTCCTCTTAAAAAGAAAGAAATATGTGTTTTAGAATACTGTGAGGATTGAATAACGTATTAAAGTACTTAACACAGTGCCTGGTATATTGTAAGCACTCAATAAGTATTAACTTTTATGATTGGTTTGCTTATATTTTGTCTCATCTCTGATGGAGATGAGAAGGTCAAAGCTGCTTCTGGACCACACAAATACAGTTACTTAATAGCTGCTGTTAATAGAGCATTAGTGATGGATGGACTAGTAGTAATGGTGGGATGATTAGTACTCAAGAGTGCAAGGGGGATGACTGAAATCCATTATGAGCGAGTATGTGGACAGTATTTCTCTCTTGCTTCTTAGCGGTCCACTTATTTATTAAACAAATAATGACTGATTGCTTACCATGTGCCAGGTACCTTCTAGGTCCTGGTGATACAGCAGAAATCAAAACAGAAGAAAATGCCTACCTTCATGGAGGTAACATTTTAGTTATAAATATAAGTATTAATATAAGTGTTGGTAATAAGGGCCATGAAAAAAAAAATGAAGAAAGAGAAGGGGCTAAGGAGTATATATGTATAGGTGTTGGTATGTGTGTCTGTTGAGGTGTGTGAATTGTACTTTAAAATAGGATGGTTAGGAAAGACCTCACTTAGTGTGGCACATTTACAAAAAGTTCTGAAGGAGGTAAGGGGATAACCACATAAATACCTGTGGGGAGAGCTTTCTGAGCAGAGGAATCAGGAAGTTCAGGGATTCTGGTGTGTTCAGGGAACAGCAAGGAGGCCGATGTGTTTGGAGCCAGGGAGAGAAAGATGAGATTAAGAGTGTGTGTGTGGGTGGGTGAGGGTGGGGATGGGAGCTGGGGCACAGATCACTCAGGACAGTGTAAATCATAACAACACCTATGTCTTTGATGCTGTGTGAGATGGGGAACCTTTGGAAGGTTTTGTGTGCCGGGGGTAATATTTGTCTGACTTAGGGATCATTCTGGCTTCTGTGTTGAACCTAGATTGACAGGAACCAGGGCAGGAGCAGGGAGACAAACTGGAGGCTATTCTAGTGTTCCAGGTGAGACATTATATTGGCTTGGACCTGGGTGCTTCTAGTGGCTGGGTTCTGGTTATATGTTAAAAGCAGAGCCAGTGGGAGATGCCAACAGTTGGATATAGAATATGAGGGAAAGAGAGATGTCGAGGATAAAATTTTTGGCCTGAGCTATTTAGAAGGCTGGAGCTATTATTTATTGAGATGGGGAAAACTGATTTCTCAGGTGGTGCTAATGGTAAAGAACCTGCCTGCCAATGCAAGAGACATAAGAGATGCAGTTTTGATACCTGGGTCGGGGAAGATCCCCTGAAGGAGGGCATGGCAACCCACTCCAGTATTCTTGCCTGAAGAATCCCATGGACAAAGGAGCCTGGCAGGTTTATAGTCCATAGGGTTGCAAAGAGGCGACTAAAACGACTTAGCATGCACGAATGGGGAAAACTGAAGGAACAGTAATTTGGAAGGGAAAGAACAAGAGCTAAGTTTGGATGTGTTAAATGGGCATTTTTCAGATGTGTGAACAGAAATAAGAACTGACCCTTAGCTACCATCTGGAATTCAGGGGACAGGTGACAGGTCAGGGTTGGAGATAAAAAGTTGTATTTGTCAATATATAGATGGTAAGTTCCACCTGACCTCCCCACACCCTTTTTCATTTAGTTTCTCTATTTACTCTACTCATTTTTACCCATCTTCACATCCCACAAAGTCCAAAATGGCAGTAGTATTGACAGTTATCATCCAGCTCTGGGGAGGTGGCAGAACATCTACTTTTCTCATTTCGAGATGTAGCCAGAATGAACATTTATTTTGATAAGATGAAGGGCTCTCTTGATGACTCCACCTAAGATCAGATCATGTTCTAAATAGAAAGTTGGGCGCTTGCTTTCATGTTCCTTTTGTTAGCAATATTTATTTTTGCATCAGCTGTGCTAATCAAGGGCTACCCATCTGTGAATCATCCCATAAACATGTGTAGAACACTGTGTACCTGTGCTGCGGATGATAGAAGTGTTGTTGAGAGTTTCTGGCTTTAGGAAACTTGGTAGTCAGTTGAGAGCTTAGACTCACACAGGTGAACCAATTAGAGCGTAATATCAGACAACATTTAGTTGTACCTTAGGTTGTGTAGTTTAGTAGTAGAAGGAAAAGCTTATTAAAATTAAGCCTTTGAACCTTTTGATGTTTTTTAGAGTATTCTGATAAGTTGTCTTCATTCCATCGTATGTGATGAGTTAGAGCACAGGGCGAGAGAGCGTGCAGAGTAAAGGGTTCCGACTTCTCTGTCTGTCTGCATCCCACAGACCGCAGTGATGCCCGCGAGAAGTGTTAAAGGGGTGTTAGAGTCAAAGCTGCTTGCCCCTTCTCACCAAGTTAATGAACATGTGACCCACATTCCACGTAAACCCAGAAGCTGAGTTTTCATTCGTGGAAACACTTACTTTTTGAGAGAGACATAAAACATTCTTTCTTAGTGGGTTGCACGTTCTTGCTTATTCTTGACTGTTCTCAAAATATAAACATATAGATGGCACTTGGAGAACAGCTTCATTGCAAGAACTAAGAGCATTAGTGAAAGCTTGTATTAATGCTTCATTAATAAGTCAGCAGTGGGTAAGAAACTAGATCTTTCTTTTCCTGAAGACTTTAATGTATCTCCATGCTCCATTGGTCAAGGAGTCAGGAAACTCCTAAAGTTTGAGGTCAGATGATATCGTATGGTATTTCCATTCTCTGGACAGATTAGCTGTTTCTTACTCCCCTGGATTAATCCATCTACCCCCAGAAAAGCTAGTTGGCTAACATGGATAATGAATGAGTCTTTTATTTTCATAGAAGATATTTAAAGACTGAAAAACAGGAGAGATTTAGAGGGGGAAAATTTTGACTTTTGCTTGGTGATCTACTCTAGCATGAATAAGTGAGGGAGAATGGATACATTAAACTCATTTTCATTTAGCTTTGGAATGCTTAAAGAATGGTTTTATAGCAGATAAAGTCTTCTTAATTGGGTTCATTTTAGTAGATTTTAAAATTAGAAAATATTTAGGTAGTATAAGAAAGTCTAAAATGTTTCCTTTAGCTAACCCCCCAAAAGCTATAATCTAGACAAGTGAAAACATTTTTATTCATATCATTTTATTTTTGTAGTTATATTTGTTTATAGCTATATTTGACCTCAGAATTTACAGAAATGTTTTTAAATTCTTAGCACCTGAACAAAAATTTCCAATAGCGCTCCATTAACCTTTCAAAAATCAAACATTTCCATCCCAGTTGGAATGCAAGGAATATGAGTAACTAATAGATCCAAGGAGAAGGGAAATAGGGCATTAATTCTTTCTGCTCTGCCACTTGCTGTCTCTACTTGATGTTTCCATTTTCTCTGTAACGATCAGCAGAGGAGTATTTGAGTCTAAGGAAATGAGAAGCTGATTTTTAGCAAGGGCTTAACCGAAGCTACCAATAAAAGACAATATTTTATTGGGAAATCTCCAAATACTTTACACTAATAAAATCTCTAACAAATCTGTTAACATTTTGGAATTTAGCCGAGCAAGCTAAGTCTTTTTTTGGTTTTCTTGACTTGCAGGCTCCTAGGAATTTTTTTATGGGAGTTTTGGTGCCCATAAATTTTTCAGATATTGCTTCTGACAACGTAATGAAAACCACATCGGAAATTCCAGAATGCTACCTGAGGAGGTTATTTAGGATTGGCTTTCTCATCCAACCCCTTACTCAGAATTATTCTTGCATATCCTGGTGGCTCAGTGGTAAAGACTCCACCTTCCGATATAGGAGACATGGGTTCAATCCCTGGATCGGGAAGATCCCCTGGAGAAGGGAATGGCAACCCACTCCAGTATTCTTGCCTGGAGAATTTCATGGAGAGGAGCCTGGGGGGCTACAGTCCATGGGGTCACACAGAGTTTTTCATGACTAAACAATGACAGTTGTTCTGTTCTGTGGGTGGTGTCTATCAGGAACGTTAGCTCAGAGCCAGTTTTAAGCCAGTTTTTAACCAGTCTGTTACAGACTGGTTTTATTTACTTTTCACATCTCCTGTGGGTCATTGGGAGTATAAATGACTTCCTGTGGGTTCATAATTGAATAAGGAATTAAAAACTTTCATGAATACTGTGCTTTATGAAAACCATTATAAGCAGTTCTGCAAATTACATTAATAGAACTTGAAAACAAAATTCATCTTAAATGATAGTCAGTGAAGATAATATTCCTAAGAATAATGTAAAATTCATACACCCATGTTCATGAAATATACTATATAACAAAAATATTTTATGCATGTATGTTTTCTATAAAGGAAAAGGAATTAACTGTATGTGTAAATCATTTGTTGCAAAAGGAATTAACTCTCTATGTAAATCATCAAAAAATAATATTACTCAAGAAGTTCACAAACTGAAGATTATAGATGTACTTTTATTTAGTGAATGATATTACCAAATTGATATTATACTCATTTTAAGTCTATTTTATCAGGAGGAGTGAGGATACCTATCTTCACCTCTTAAGATGAATTGGTGTTTTCGTGTATGAATGAAAAGAAATAAGGTTAGCAGAGAACTCTTGTGTGGGGACAGGGCACCTGGAATTCATGAAGAACTTTTGAGCGCTGGAGATAATCTTTTCTTAGAGAACAAGAGATTGAAGATTGAATGATTTCCTCAGTAGCATCTTAAGTCATGCTTATGGAATTGTTTCATGGCTGACTATTTTTCTCATGTATTGCTTATTTTTCTGTCCTTTTCTCAGAAGTAGAGAGAAAATTTCATCAAACACAAAACAGAACCCAAAAGTCATTGTGTAACTTGGCCATTTTCCCACATCACCCATTTAAGCAGTGTGGTGAATGTAATTGGGATTTCCTCTGTCTGCTTTTGGGAACATTGATTAATCTTTTAAAATGTAGATGTAGCTATTGAATATAGCCCAGGAAAATCTACGAAACCTGATGCCATTGCTTATAGTCCCGTCATCAGACTGTGTACTTCTTTCAACCAGTTTTCCAATTTAGGATGCATAATTAGCTTTAATATTCTAAACAGTATATGCTTTCATGTTATAAGTTATTAGTGGAGCAGATATGGTACCTAAGTCTAGGACTCTATGCAGAACAAGTAGGGTTTTCAGTCTTCCAGTTTTTGAAAGTGTTGTGATGGATAATCCTTGTCCTTTTAATTTTAATGGAGAGTGTTCCCTCTTTTAGGAGTCTTTTTTATGATAGTAGTGACAATGAATGCCTTAATGCACTTGGGTTGTTGTGAAGGCAGAACACTTCATATTAAGGAATATTTTGTGTTGTATATCGCAAGACAGTCATGAATTTTAATTACTCTGAGCTTGTGATAATAACTTCTCTAGTGTTGTAAAATATTCTTAGTTTGTGTCTTAAGAATTTTGGGCCTCAGAGCATTCACAAACAACCCCTTTCATATTTCCTATGTGATTTATTACCAGTACCAGTAGGGCAGTATTCAGAGAGAGAAACTAGCTCAAGATTGAAGAGAGCATCTAATATCATATATAGAACTGCAGTTCATGAATTTCAGTCTTACAGTAGCTTAGCACAATATACACTGCACAGTTAAATCCATGAATATGTGTTGAATACATATAAATTAAAGCCTGTCTATGATCAATCTGGAAATCATTCAACATTTTAGGAAAATATAGATATTTTAGATATTTTAAAGTGGGGCAGAGGTCCAGTCATCATCATACATGGCAAAAGGTGAAGGCAGTTGCTGTGATAATGTGAAAATCATTCAGTAGACATTTTGAAAGATACAACCTTGGTTATTAAAATGAACATCATAACAACATTTCCATTATTTTTTTCCTTAGTTTCTCCAAGGTAATAATTCTTTGCAGACTTATATATAAGACCATGATCAGAATGGGCATAGATCTGCTAGGAGGACCTTTCACATTGGAGAGCTCATTTTGCTTTATTTCATACATCACGTTCTTAACATTCTGGAATCTTTCTCTATAGATTTCTTGCTGGAAGCCATAGGAATTTAGATCAGATGTTCTGTTGGCCAGGGTGGTAGGGGTTATAGACCTGTGACTTTTTGTTCTCCTCTCACAGTTTTATCAATACCTGCACCAGTGTGAATTCAGGAATGAGCACCCATCATGTGCCTGGCACTTTTCTAGACTTTGGAGAAACACTAGTGAACACACAGGTCCTTGCCTTCAAGAAGTTAATATTTTAGTGGGAGTGGGAGAATGGTAGGAGATGGGAACAGATTTATTTTAAGCAAGTAATAAACACAGGATCATTTCAGATTGTGTTGAATGCTGTGAAGGGAATAGAGAGGGTGATGTGATTCAGATTAACAGGATGAGAGGGGAGCTACTTGAGAAAGAGTAACAAGAGGTTTGGCAGTAACATTTGAGCCAGAGGCCTGAATGATGAGATTGAGCTACTCATGGAAAAAGCCAGAGGAAGGATATTTAAGCCAGAGGGAAAAAAGAAAAGGAAAAAAAAGCCACCGAGACAAGAATAAGGACAGATGGAGGAAAAGAAAGGCCATTAGTGTATTTGGACTGTATGATCAAAACTGAGAGTGGTTGAAATGAGGTTGGAAAGATTGGGAGTGATTGGTTTAGGTAGGAACTTAGAGGCCTTATGTCTTGGGTTCTCAGGAAACAAACTCTGGTATGGAGATTTACATGAAGAAAAGTCACAGGGAAGTTATCTAGTCACACTTGGATCAGCATCTCTGAGGCAGTGAAAACGAAGGACTGGGCAGCTTTTAAAGTGGGACTGTAATGCACCCCAGGAAAGGCCTTAGTGTATTTTACAGTGGACGCTAGAGTGGGACTGACCCTTCACAACTGTCCCACTTTAGCTAAGGAGGTTGAATGTTTAAACCTGTGCATGGAGCCTCAGTAAATGCCATTCACAGTCCCTGGAGAAGGACTCAGCTGAGAGCCAACAATACCAGCAACTAAGGAAATGAGAGCCTGGGTCCTGAAGCGGGGTACCACTGCATTTTATCACATTCAATATTGATGATTCAGCTTGTTATACAAAACAGTTTACATATGTTTTAAAATACATGTGACGCTTGAACACTGTGGGGGTTAGGATGGCAACCCTCTGTGTGCAGTCGAAAATTTGAGTATAAATTATAGTTGGCCCATAGTATCTGCAGTTCCTCTCTATGTATGGTTCTGCATCCTGGATTCAGTCAACTATGGATCATGTGGAACTACAGTACTTAGTACTGAAAAACATTTGCATATAAGTGCATTCAAACCCATGTGTGTTATCCAAGGGTCAGCTGTACTTGGTAAAAATTGAGATGAAAACAGACCCAGTTATACACACATGTAAAATTATGCATGTGTATGTGAAGTTCTCTCACTAACTTATATATGTACACCTGTGAGTTTTAAGGTCAGAACTCGGAATGGAGGGAATTCAGCAGCAAACAGCTTTGTTCTAGTTCAGAGTGAGGCTGAACAGGACAGGAAGAGTGATAGGGATTCAGGAAGAATCTCCCACCTTCTCCCCTCCCTTCTTGTTCTAGTAGTATAGTGTTAGTCGCTCAGTCATGTCCAGCTCTTTGTGACCTCATGGACTGTAGCCCACCAGGCTCCTCTGTCCATGGAATTCTCCAGGCAAGAATACAGGAGTAGGTTGCCGTTTCCTTCTCCAGGGGATCTTCCCAATCCAGGGATCAAACCTGGGTCTCCTGTATTGGAGGAAGATTCTTTGCCATCTGAGCTCCATATTCTAGTTTGTTCTAACTTATCGTTTTAACTATTTTTTTCCCCAAATGTATTCATTCCTCTCTCTGTATGTTAACTTGTTTTTGCTTTTTCTTTCATGGTCACTTTTTAGTATAGGATAAAAAGAGACTGAAAGACAGGGTTATAAATCCAGACAGGAAGCAATGACGATGTGGCTTAGGGCGGTAGAAGTGGAAGATGAGATGGATGTGGGTTGGATTTGACAGTTCAGGGTCAGAAAGTTGACAGCTGTGGGACTGAATACACTGATGGAGGAAAGTCAGGAGTGAAAGGGGACAGAGCAAGTCTGGGCAACAGGAGCCGGAAGAGGAAGAGTCGTGGTCTGTGACGGATGTTTCAGAAGCCCCTGGACGACAGCCTTGTGAACATGGACACATGGCAGTTGGAGGTGTTTGAAGATCAGAACAGAGGCCATGCTAGAGACACGAATTTCAGAAACATCTACAGGGAGAAAGAGGATTGTGTAAATAGGTGGTTTACTATGCTATTTCTAATGTCAAGTACATGTAACAGAAACCATGTCATTTAAGTGGAAAGTAGTGGGAAGCTGTTTTGTTTTCACATATTTAAAGACTGGGCATGGTTAGAAAAGAGACTGCTTCCTCCCTCTCCACAGGGCATCTAAGCTCTTTTGAACAAGGGATGAATTTCTGAAAACAGACATCCTCATGAAGGGCAGGGGTTTGGTGGATACATGATATAAAGGAGAAGTCTACTTACTTTGCCTTATGATGCTTTCAGATGGTGAAAGTTTGGACCCTCATTGCAATAGACATGGTTTTGATGGCTAACGTTGGAGTGCAGAATCTTCTGGAAGACTTGTTAGCAACTGGAGAAATCAGTCATCATTTAGTAATTAAGAGAGTTGTTTTTCCTTTGCTGAGCTTGATCCACCTAATGGTTTTGTTTGATAAGGTGTGAAGCTTTTTTTTTTCTCTTGTGTGTGTGTGTTTCAATTTAAAAATGTCAACATTATTCTTTCATAGTATTTTAAGTTTTAATTCATAGATAATTTTGTAACAAAGAACTGTCTGAAATTATATTTAAAGTTTGTGTGAGATTCTCTGTGATAATTGAACCAAGAAGGGGTGTAGGAAACAGGCAGAGTGCCTGATTTGCTATTTTATGTTAAGAGTAAAGGGAGAGTAAAAATACCTCATTTGTGTTTGGCTGCTCTCCTGTTATTGACAAGAACAGTCAGAAGCTACCCATTTTCAGCTGGTGGGTGGGTGTCTAAGCAGTTCTTAAGTTTCTTATTTTTTATAAAGTATATGCCAGATAGAAAGCTTTGGAGACTGAAGATTTCCTTGTTTAGCCATAAGACAAACCCTAGGCTTACTGGTAGCAGACAGTTTTATTGTCCTTCGTCTGACTTTATTGTTAATTCTAAAGGCCCATCGGTCCATTTTAGTCATTGGTGCTGATAAAGGGACTGACAGCTTTTTAGGCTATCCATTTTTTTCATCCTGGTTGGTCAAACTATTTGAATTGGATTTGATTGATGACCTGGCTTGCCCTTAAGAAGATGGTTTGTGACCACAGGCCACATGAAATGGCATGTAAGGCCAGTTGATATTAATTTGGTCAGTAAGCGTTTATATTGACACAGTGCACGTTTGTGTGGGTATTGTGCTGCTAGGGGTTTGTTACTGGTTATCACATCCCAGCAGTGATTTATAGCAGATTACCTAGGAACGTAGGAGACAGTTCCTTACTGTGTGCTCTGAACTGTTTTTTCCTGCCCTTCAATAGCACACAGCTCAGAATTTAACATGAACTTATTTCCCTAAAATGCAGAAAGGGGGAAGAAATAGGTGAGGATTGTTGATAATTTCCTGTGTTCCATTTAGGAAAGGACACAATATACAGATTCAAAGAAGAGAACATAAGTGCTCCCGGCTAGTTCCCAGGTGAATTTTGTGAACTAAGAAACTTGTATCTCCATTAATATTGGATTTTTGTATTGTGAAACTATTATTTGAGCAATCTAATGTGTGTATATTTGCATACGTGTATTTAAAACAAGAAAGGAGTTTACTATGTTGGTATTAAGACTTGTGGGTTAAACTTACACTAACCAGGATGGATAAGAATGGTTCTCTCACTGCGAAATCAGGGCTGAAAGCTTTTTTTTCTTCAGTGAGCATATTAAAAGTATATCTTTGTTGTTGTTCAGTTGCTCAGTTGTGTCCTACTCTTTGTGACTCCATAGACTGTAGCATGCCAGGCTTCCCTGTTCACCACCATATCCTGGAGCTTGCTCAAACTCATGTCCGTTGAGTCAGTGATGCCATCCTACCATCTCATCCTCTGTTGTCCCCTTTTCCTCCTGCCTTCAATCTTTCCCAGCATCAGAGTCTTTCCAGTGAGTCAGTTCCTTGCATCAGGTGGCCAAAGTATTGGAGCTTCAGCCTCAGCATCATTCCCTACATAGAATATTCAGGATTGATTTCCTTTAGGATTGTCTTGTTTGATCTCCTTGCAGTCCAAGGGACTCTAAAGAGTCTTCTCCAACACCACACTTCAAAACCATCAATTATATCCAGAGCATTACGACTCCAGATATTTGGCTTGTGGCCGATTTTTTTTTTTTTTTGCAAATTTAATTCCCCCCAATTTCTAATTACTCAGGAAAGAAAGTGGTTACAGAACTAAGATGTGTACTTCCTTCTTAAATTTAAAGGTCAGTACATCAAGGGTCTAATAAAAATCCTTCTTTAGCAAGATGAGATCTCCCCAAAATGTGCAAATCATGGCATTTAGAAAAACAACTTAAGATTTTGTTGTTGGGAAGATAGGATAAATAAAATGTTCTTTTTAGTACCATTGCTTATGAATATTTTTACAAAGATTTGAGAAAAGGTACGAAGGCTGATGGGATACTATAAGCTACCCTGGTGGCTCAGTGGTAAAGAATCCACCTGCCAATGTAGGAGAGGTGAGTTCAGTCCCTGAATCAGGAAGATCCCCTGGAGGAGGAAATGGCAGCTCACTTCAGTATTCTTGCCTGGGAAATCCCATGGACAGAGGAGCCTGGTGGGCTACAGTCCATGGGGTCACGAGTCAGACACGACTTAGTGACTAAACAGCAACAGAGACTGATACTACAGAGGTGTACCAGAGGGTACTTTTTCATATAAATACACCTCAATTATTTGGACTTTCTTATCTGACAATATTTTGATAAATTCTTCCCATTACCTTTGAGATAAAAATTTATTTAAATTTTAGTGTCAAGGATGTTACTTAGAATCAAGTACATTGTAGTGACTTGCCATTCATTCATTCCTAATTTTTTTACTTTATCTTTTAATTGTATTTTTCAAGGAAAATAATGAGGAGATCGTAACTAAATGTTTATCTCTTCTGGTTCTCAAAAATGTCTATTTATTCTAATAAATTTTCATGATTATATTGACATAAAATTAAAATGTCCCTAAAAAGTGAAAGTGTTAGTTGCTAAGTCATGTGAGACTCTTTGTGACCCCATGGACTGCAGCCCACCAGGCTCCTCTGTCCATGGAATTCTCTAAGCAAGAATATTAGAGTGGGCAGCCATTCTCTTCTCTGGGATCTTCCTGACCCAGGGATTGAACCTGGGTCTCCTACATTGCAGGCGAATTCTTTACTGTCTGAGCCACTAAGGAAGCCTCTACTCATCACTTTTTTACATTGCCTACTTTTGTTTATTTTCATAGTTGATAGATGTATTTTACTGTCCTCTATAAGCTGATGAGTTTCCTTTTTGAAATCTGTATGTAAGTTATATATATATATATATATATATCTGTTCAAACCATGTAAGGTGGTGTCGGGGGCTCTTACACAGGATAGTGGGCCCTGGACATTTCCAGGATTCTGGGAGATGGGCTCAGCTGCCATTTGGAAAAGCCACTGTGTTTGAGGAATCTGGCCTTTCATTGGTGTGCCCTCTCCGGGTGCGCCTTACTGAAGGCAGGCAGAGTGAAGGACTGGGCTCACCTCTGCTGTCTCTGAGGCCTGTCCGGTTCTCTGCTGCTGGTTCTCTGCAGGTGTGTGCATCAGAGACAAGGACGAGGGGGTTTATCCTTTCAGGGAGCCCACCGCCTCCAGTGGGATGCAGTGGGGCCATGGCTCTGAAGCTGCTGCAGCACAGTATTTAAAACTGACCTCAAGATTTTGATCTACTTGGTCTATTTTTAGAAGTAATGACAGTATAGCACTTTGAGGCCTGGATGTTATTTCTAGACTGAAGAGAAATATTATTTTTCTGAGAAGTAGAATTTGGGGATTTTAAATGGATTTTTGGTAAGGATTTCTGCAGCTTTTCCAGTAAATGGGACTTGCTAGCCAAAAAGGAGAGTTGGGAAGCCATATGTTTGCCCTCTTCCTGCTGAATTTCGTCTCCGATCCTAGGCCCGGGAGATGTCTCAGAGAGGATGTGTGATCTTCCTTGCTCCTCATCCTTAGCGAGTCCCCAGGTACACAAAGAAAGAAGCATTCATTCTTTTCTGCTTTCCAAGTTACTAAATTTTAAATTACATTTATATATACAATACCTACGAGGTGGTCTATAGGGAGTATATTTATAACTTGTAACATGGCATATCTGTTATTTTGCCTAGGAATTTGGGGACACACATGCACTTATTTGTGTCTCATTTGGAATGAATGAATAGTAACTTTTTATGTGTATATGTGTATATATATTTTGGATTGATTATATGTTAATTTATATGATACATGATTATTCTGTTTGGAGAAATGTCTTCATGAATTTTAATTTTTGCAGATACAATATTCATTAGTCTCCTAATTGAAATCCTTGCATATAATCAATCTTTTCTTCTTTGGTTTCATACTCTATAATACCATCAACTTAATTTTTCTAAAATAATAATATCCAGCACTTTGGTACTGCTCACTGTATGCCAGACATTGTTCTGTTCTCATATAAAAATCTCTCTACAACTGCATGAAGTTGGTACTATTGATATCCTCATTTTTTATAAGAAGAAACTGAGGTACAAAGAGGTCAAAGCACTTACCCGAGGTCTCGAACCTCGGTATTTGAACCCAGGCAGTCAGAGAAGGCAATGGCAACCCACTCCAGTACTCTTGCCTGGAAAATCCCATGGACGGAGGAGCCTGGAGGGCTACAGTCTATGGGGTCGCAAAGAGTCGGACACGACTGAGCAACTTCACTTTCACTTTTCACTTTCATGCATTGGAGAAGGAAATGGCAACCCACTCCAGTGTTCTTGCCTGGAGAATCCCAGGGACGGGGGAGCCTGGTGGGCTGCCGTCTATGGAGTCTCACAGAGTTGGACACGACTGAAGCGACTTAGCAGCAGCAGTCTAACTCTAGAAGTTCTGTACATAACCACTGTATGTACTTCCTTGCAAAAACAAACCTGTTAGTCCACCCTTGTTAGTTCACCCTTCTAATTAAAGCCCACATTCTTTGCAGCATGGTTCCTATCTTCTGAGTATTGGATTGCAGTTAACCCTTCAACAGCACAAGGGGGTTAGAGACACCTACCTGGTGTGCATTGACAATCTGTGTGTGACCTACAGTCCTTCTGTATCTGAGGTTCCTCCGCATCCGTGGATAGAACAGATGGCAGATTGTATATTGCTGTAATATTGACTACTGAGAAAAAAATCAGTATATATAAGTGGACTAATACAGTTCAAACCCGTGTTATTCAGTGGTCAACTATATTTTGTCAGCTCTTTAAGATTCTCCCTAGCTCATGTTTGAGGTCTTTGTTCACAGCAAGTATATTAAACTATTTGCTCTTCTCCAAACATTCTGAATACTTTTTTTGCTGACTCTAGTGTTAGTCTTGCTACGCTTTTTGTCTGGAATCTGCTTCATCATTGTCTCGCTGGAACACCCATCCCTACTCTCGGAAGCCCGGGTGGGCCCGCAGCTCGTTAAGCGCTGCTTTTCCGCTCACCTGTTGTTCCCGCAGTACCCAGCGTGTGCCTCTGCTCTGGCGCTCCCCCATTGTACGGTGCTGTTTGTCTGTCTCTGTTCTTCCTCCTTGACCTGCAGGGCTTCTTGAGGCCTGGGATCCATTTTTCTCGTCATCGTATCCTCAGCACACCTAGCACAGAGTCAGATTCATGGGTGGCACTCAAGAAGTATCGTCAGTATGTGATTAAGTTTAACGTTGAGTCAGTTTGCTTGCTAGAGTTGCAGGAGTGCAGAGGCACCCGGAATCTGGCAGCAGCGTCTGCTGAGAGCAGAGCATGTCCGGTGCTGGGAGCACCGGCCCCCTGCGGCCTGTGTGACCGTCTCCTCGCCGGGCCGGCCCTCGCCCCGCCGTGTCCTGGGTCCTGCGCCCAGGGAGCCTGCCTGCTTTTCAGTCAGTTTCCTCTGCAGGTGGCGGAGGATTTTGAAACGCCTGAAACCAAACCATTACATCCACTTAAAATAGTTTATCTTGTCTGGGTATGATAAGAGGTGGGTGGGAAAAAATTAGTGCACACAGCCCATTTCTTGGAGTTGAGGTTGCCAATTAAATGTCATGAATGGAATAAAATAGCACATACAAGTTGTGTTTAAAATATTTTGCTTCTTATTTTTCTATTCACTTTAATTTAGAAAGTCAGTTTCCAGATGTTGGATGAGCATTGACTAATTCCTCAGTACCCTCTTTCATTCTGTTTTCTTGATTATAGATCATCTGACTGAAGTATATTTAGAGAAACTGGCAGAGGATTGAATATGGTGAAACTGAGAGCCTTCTATTTCTCTGAAGAAGTGAATTCAGTGAGGTTTTTACAGTCACAGAGCGCCATATACTTTAGCCCTTCTTTGATCCAGCAAAACTTTGGTGACTCATTTTGACTTTAATTGAAGAATGTTTGAATTGAAACATTTAATAATAATAGTGGAGGAGCACTCTTCTTTGTTTACTGTACTAAATGTTAAAGATGATATTATTTCTAATTGGAAATAAGATAAATGCCAAATTAAAGGTCTTTGCATGGTTTCACCAGAACAGAGGGTTAGAGAGGTGGAGATTTTTTGAGGATTCTAGGCCTTTGGGGTGTAGTAGGGAAGGAAAAAGTAAGAAGAGAAACTTGGCCTACTCATGATTGTGCTATGATTTTAGTCAGTGTTGGGCTGGAAGTCGAAGTCTGAATGATGCTGAAATAAATCAGGGATTTGAATTTCAAGACTTACAGATTTAAAAAATGAATCTAAATAATACTCTGCAATTTAGAAAAATTAAAGGACCTAATATTTTTAAGTCAATTTATAAAGATCTCTGTGTATAGTTTTCTCATTTACCTTATTCTCTTTTTAAAGTAGTTCATATTTAGGAATCATTAAACAAAGATCTAATGTATTCCTCCCATATCAAAACAGCTAAAACATTGATCTCATGTTCTGTGATGGAAGTTTCCATGCATGCAATCTAATTTAAGTTTCTCAATTGTCCTATAAAGCATTTTCATCTTCCATCATGTAAGCACAGAAAAGGAAGCTCAGCCATTGCCCCAGAAAGTAAGGGCAGGATTCCAATTTGGGTCCACAGTTCCCGCATCTCATGCTTCCTTTCACTGGATTGAGAATTTCAGTTTCAGAAATATGCCTTGAGCTAGGGAAACAAACTTACTGGAATTACAAAACTAATTAAATAGCAAATTTTAAGTGGAAAGGCCATTTTTTTATATGGTGTATATCATTTGGTATATTTTAAATGGAAGCCATCTGTCTAAATAAAATATTTAATTTTGCAGTTATTTAAATCTTAATATAGGAATTGATTAAATGGTGGACTAACCAGGTATTAATCTATGATTTTTAACTCTTGATATGATCACTCATATGGTCTTCCCTGGTAGCTCAGCTGGTAAAGAATCCGCCTGTAATGCAGGAGACTCCAGTTTGATTCCTGGGTCGGGAAGGTTGCCTAGAGAAGAGATCGTATACCCACTCCAGTATTCTTGGGCTTCCCTGGTAGCTCAACTGGTAAAGAATCCACCTGCAATGCAGGAGACCTGGGTTCAATCCCTGGGTTGGGAAGATACCCTGGAGGAGGCCATGGTAACCCACTCCAGTATTCTTGCCATGGGATTCATGGACAGAGAAGCCTGGCGGGCTACAGTCCATGGGGTCACAAAGAGTTGGACACGACTGAGCAAATAAGCACACATGATCCTTGTACATGTAGCTTGGAATGAACTTGGGATAAAATTTAAGGTCAGATTTTGTTTCTCAGAACAGCTTTGGAGTTTTCTGTGGCTATTGAATGACCTGCTGGGATTGGTCATATCACTATCCTTGCACTGAAAATTGAGTGTACAGTTTACCTCCTGTTTCATTTTTAATATAGAAGTATCATCTATGATAGATGGGAGGAAGGAAAGGAGAAGAAATAGCTTAAGCTTAAATACAGCTTGCAGTACAGCTATTGTATTTGCCTCGGAAAATGCGGTCAGCAGGGAGCTGATACCTGATCTTCTACTGGTGCTTCCTTAATTTACTGAATGATTATAGGAAAACTACAGGAGCCCTTTTTGTATTTCATTCTCACTGGCTCTTAATTTAGGGTTATGCTCTTTGTGACCTACCTATCTCACAGGGAGATGGTGAGATTAATTATACCATGCCGGCCCATTGCCCAGCACTGCCCCAGAAAAAGGGGCAGACCTGTCATTCGGAGGCCTTCCCTTGTCTCAAGGCCCTGCCCAGGATGGTGCCTTCACTCTGTATCCTAATGGGAGGTCGCCTCCATTCAGGCCAAGGACAGGTTTTCCCATGACACAGAGAACGTTTTCTCTTCTAGTTCTGTGTGACCGGGCAGATTGCCATCTCTGCAAACCTCAGTGTCCTCATCTGTGAAAGCAGCAGCCCTCAGCCCCGTGACTCCTAAAGGGAATTACCCTGGAGCTGCTCTCATTTTGGCCTTTGGCTTCTCTCATCTCACCCAGTTTCTTGAACCTATTAAGCTTTTTTAAGCTCGGTTGCTATTAAGGAAGTGTGGCAGACGCCGGGGTAGGCCTTTCTGGAGGGGAGGCCTTGCTGGGTGGAGGTAGGGGGCAGGCGTTAACTTCAGCTGCAGAGATCTCTTGTCCTGGGCCCAGTGACCCAAGGCCTGTTGGTCTTGCACAACAGTTTCATGTCTCACTCTGCCTGATCTTCCTTCCTTCCCCTTTTTTTTATGAGATTGATCTCTCTAAATAGCTTCTGGTTCCATTTCCACAGAACTTGGTCAGTGAGAACTTAAACATGTGAAAACAGGACTAGTAGAAAGAATTTCCTCAAGTCACAAATGAATACATTTTTTAATAATAAACTGTGTCATATTCTGTAATTTATTAATTTGGAAGTAATATTTTCAGAGTAAACAAAGATACCCAAAAAAGAAAAGTTCAGTCACTATTAGGTTTGTGATTTTCATATAGATTAACTGTATAGTATTTTTTTACTGGACATGAGCAAAGCCTTTGTCAAGTAAAGTCCTTAGTTCTTTTAGTAACATTTATAGTAAGTTGTAGCTTTAAAATCACCATTCTTTATCCCTAAATACATCTTCATTAAGTTTTTTTTGTATAATTAACTGTTAGTCCTTGCAAAGAAACAAACAGCATATATTGCAGCTTTTTCCTGTGTGCATTAGAGATATTTAAAGTGTTCTTTAGCTATTCTTCAAATACATCATTTTGGGTATAACTGAGGCCTTCTCTTTTCTCCTTTCTTCCTTCTCTCTTTTTCTTTATTCCTTCCTCAGTGGTTTGGGTATTGTTATCTTTGACTTAAAAACAAAGAACAGTGAGTCTGACAGCTACTATGGAATTGATCTCATTATGAAGAATATGTATGTGCTGAGCATTTTTAAGAAATTCAATTTTATGTTGTAATGGGGGAGTTGATGTCTCCTTTCTTGTGCTTTAATTTCAAATTTGCATTTAGAGATTTGTCTTACTTTTTTATATTTTGAATTTTATATTTTTTTTGTATTTTGAGAGTTGTCAAAACTCAGTGTAACTTTTAAAAAATTTGATTTCTCCCTATCTGTGGTTAAAGGATATGACTCAGTATTGCTGTTTTCTTTCATGTGTTATTGTTGATTTTTCTTTTCTTTTTTTGTTCACAGTCCACAGCTTGTGGGATCTTAGTTTCCAACCAGGGGTTGAACCCGAGCCCTCAGCCATGGAAGGGCGGAGTCCTAACCCCTGGACCACCAGGGGATTCCTGATTATTGTTGATTTTTTAACTTGGAATAAAGAAGCAGAGACTGAGAAATATGTCACTAGTCTCCATGGCAGACATACAGAGAAGATTTTAAAGAAAAGGGGCTTGGAGAAGGAAGCATTTAAATGACAATAGCATGTATCAGAAGAGAAGAGGATAAGAGGCTGAATTCTGACACATGTGTGTTTAGTAAATATAAGCTGCTTTTGATTTTATTCACTATTTATTTATGTTGTGGAGAGAAAGTAAATTATGTCAGTTATATCAGGCCTTTGAAAGTTTACCTCTGTAGCATTAACTGACCTTCACATTTCCTTATTTGTTTTTTCATCTGCCCATTCATCCATTTTAACAAGTTTTCAGCTCTTAATGGTATTGCTAACATCAGACCCCAGAACAGTATTACATCAATGGAATGTATTCCAGGTGTAAAGTACCAAAGCGCAATGCATACCGTGTTATTCCTTTTATGTAAAGGGCAGAAACACACGAAATCTATATGATTTGAAATCAGGATAGTGGTTACTGTGGTGTGGGAGGTGGGGTCTGGGAGTATGAGAGGGTTCTGGGTATTGATTAGGTTCTCTTTCTTGATCTTGGGTACTGGTTTTGTGGGTGTGTTCACTGTGTGAAACACCATTGCACAATATACTTATGGCATGTGTAGTTTTCTGTTTGTATTTTATTCTTAAATATATTTTCTAAAATATCAGGCTGGGAAAATTCCCTTGGGCTAGATGTAGTTTGCCTCTACCTAGACTTTTAAGAATCGCATATCCGAAAAACAAAGAAACAAACTCAAACCACAAACAAGAAACAATCCCAGAATTGAGTACAGAGTCACACAAATGGAAAAAATCTTCGTCTAGCCCACTGATGTCCTGAGCCTAAAAGACTTTGGAGTCTTGCATGTGTCCTGTGGTACTGTGATTTCACTTCTTACAGCCACGGGGACTGGTGTTCAGAGAGGCCCAGTAAGTTGCCCAGGGATCCCCCCAAAGTCTGCTGGAGAGCACCCTGATCCACCTGCTGCCTCAGCGTGAATTGTACTGGAGGAGCTAAAAGCAGCTCCTTCGCAGGAGACTCTATTACAAAGACTTCTAATGACAACTCAAGCAGAAAGCGTTTCTTTCATTTAACCCTCAGGTAACCTGATTTTCAGCTGCCCAAAACTATCAAATTATGAAAGATTCCATTTGTTTGAAAGTTTACCAAGTGATAGCTGTCCTGTCACTTAGCTATTATTTTCATGGTTGTGTTAAAAAAAGAGCTTTGGAAGATCTTTGAATCTTGAGTCAAGATACTCTTATGCATATTTATGCATATTTCTTACATAAATAACCTTGTAAGAGATCCCCTTTGGATTTTTGTTTTCTGCCACCATGAAAGACACTTTTTTCTCTGTACACGTGGGGCTATTTCTACTTGAATGATAACTCTCTTTATGACCTACAATTTGTATATACATACATATACATATATATGTGTATGTGTGTGTACAGATATATAAAATAAACTCGATTATAGCTTTCTTATAATCTATATTCCCATCTTAATCCAACAAGCGTGGCATTTTCTCGACTCTAGGCTCATTTCTCATCCCATGGCCAGTGCTGACACAGGGCTTTCGTTCTCAGATGGTTTCGTCTTGTCTGACTCTTCTGACAGCCTCTGGATTGTCTGACTATGTTATCTTCACATCTTTGTGGCCACCTAGAGAAGGAAATAAGCCAAGTTGTATCAGGAGAAGTCTCTATTCTTATTTTTATTCCTGTTTTCCTGTTTGTTCTATATTATTTTTCCCTGTTTATTCACAAATTCATTCAATAAAATTTCATTGCTTATTTGCTGTGTGCCAGACACTGTCTTAGGTGTAGGGTATAGAAGGGTGAACAAAAATCAACATATCCTGCTTTATTGGATCTTACCATTTATTGCAGAGAGAGATCATTAAAAAAAAATCTTACAACTAAATAAAAAGTCAACTGTGGCAAAATAACTATGGAGTGGAATTTTTGCTCTGTGTGAGCAATAATAAGGAATTTCAACCTGTTAGAAAAATGCTTCCTTGAATAGAAAATACTTGTTTTAGTATGTGGAGAATAACCAAATATAAATCAAAAAGAGGTGGAGTGAGTTTCCAGCAAGTGGGATACATGCACAAAAATTCTGAGGCAGAATTCATGGCATGTATGAAGAACTCAAAGAAGGTCAGCCGGTATGGCTAGAGTGGAGTACAGAGGAATATGGAGCAAAAAGTAAATGACGGATTAGGAAAAGTAGAGGAGTCGGTGACCTCGTTTTCCTGATGGTTTGAGAAGAGTTACCTAGGAAATGTTGAATGAACATTTTGAAAAGTGAGCAGTTGGTGGTTAGAGATTGGAATTTTTACCTTCCTAATTCCGGAGGAGGATGACCAAGTTTCAAGGAATGACTGCAGGAGTGGTAACCAAACTGGAGTGGAGGTTAAGATCATTGGAGATAAAGAGGTCAAGGAAATGAAAGTCTGTGACTAGTCATCTGTGTGTTTGTTGAAGTAGCCTACCATGTTGTGATGGCAGGCTTTGGGTGAAGTAGAAGACTGGCTAGATGCCAAGTCTTTAATAAATAAAACAGACTGAATTATTGGGGTCGGGGGAACTACTTAATCCAAGTAAACATTTCATAAGATTTGCGTAATTAATTTTCCTCTGTTTATATGAGAACTTAACCTTTGATGCAAGTATTGTGTTGGCCAAAAAGGTCATTCGGGCTTTTCCATAACATCTTATGGAAAACCATAACGAACTTTTCTGGTTGACTCGGTATTCTGAGGAGCCAATTAGTCACATTATTTTGACAGATACTGTACAGAGGGGTACACAGTGGTCTAATCAGGATATATTTTATTTGGAAGGGATATTCCCTCTCCCCAAATTCTTGTTTGTAGGCTTTTATCTTTCATCTAACTAGTCAGTCATGCGTCTGTTCCAAAGCAATTGCCTGGGGGACTTAGGTAATCTACAGAAGAATGATTTTTAAATCATACTTTATACTCTTTTCCTTTGCTTATACATAACTTTAAGTCATATTTAGGTATATGCAAAGGAAAAGAGTGGCAAGGAGTGCATCAAAATGTAAACAGTGTAGACAATGTATAAAATGTAAACAGTGTAAACAAAATACAAACAATGTAAACAATGGCATTTTGTTCATTTGTGTTTTGTTTTGGCCATGCCTCGTGGCTCATGGGAGCTCAGTTCCCCAACCAGAGATGGAATCCAGGCTATAAAGTGCCAAATCCTAACCACTAGACCACCCAGAAACTCCCTGGGTAGTGGAGTTTTAACAGATTTTGTTCTGTAAATATAATTTTCCAAAAAATGAAAAGATGCCAAAGTTTCTTAGAGAAATGGCTAACTCCAGGGTTGGAACAGGGAGAGAACAAGAAGACCCTGGAACATTTTGAGAATCTATCATTTTTATCATAAGATTTTTTAGAAAAATAATATTAGAGTGAAAGAAATGAGGATGCCGATGGGTCAGGAATAATTAGGCTAGGTGGAAGAGAGAAAAGGTTTATTGCGTAGGAGTTGTCAAGATTGGGATGTGCAGGGTGGACGGTGGCCATGCACTCGCTTCTACTGCAAGAGCTAATGCAGGATGCTCTCTTCTGTTGGCCTCTGGTCACAGCCCCACATTTCCAGGTCACTTGGCAGAATTCCTGGAGCCTCAGGTTTTAAAGGAGAATTGGTATGGGTTTCTCCCTAGTGCCTCTGGCGTTTCATTCCCTGAGGAGAGGTTTAGCTGTTGATTTCTTTTAACTGTGATGCAGACAACCTCAGTAAGCTCCTGGGGTTTCCCCTGCCCCCCTGTACAGCTGTTATGGAGCTGTGCTTTGATTCTGATAATACCTGTGGATTAACAAATCAGAAATTGTTTTCAGTGTCACTCTGTCTACAGCAGCTGGGCAGTGGGTCTGTTCATTTACATGGAAGTGGATGTTGACTTCACATGTCAGCCCAGGACAGTTTTTTGCCCGACGGCTTTAAAGTTCACCACACAGAGACAGATATCGTCCTCTTTCAGAGTTTAGAAGTCACCAGAGTCATTTAATATGCCTCTTTATAAACTGTGGGCATTGGGCCAGGCAGGGTTGCAAAAAGCTCTTGCTTTAGAGCTGGCCCAGTTTGTAATGCCATGCCAATGCCAAACCCACGTCCTAAATGATGCAGCACTTACTTGAGACAGAGCATTCTAGGTAAAAGATAAATGTTCATTCCTGATGGATGACGAAGACTTACATCTAGAATGACGATGGGTTAAGACTGCCACTCATTGTAAGTCCAGGGAATGCTGTCGTACATTTCAGATGCATTATAATTTCAGGATCAGGAAGAATAAGATGGTACATTTTTAAAGCGTAAGTTATCTAGAAAAATTTTAGGTAATTGGAAAGTATACATGAAATGCTTTCATGTAATGAGGACCTAGACTATTCTTCATAACTCTGTTTCCAAAGGAACTAAACATGGTACTCTGAAAGCAGACGAGTGTCTGATGTGAAGGAAATGACTATGACAATATTATTAATAGTAAATCCAAGCTCTAGGTGGTTACAGATTTTTTAAAGAAAATATTTATAATATAAATCATATCATTTGTCCCCACTGAAACTACCCTTTCTCAGCTCCTGTGAACCCACTGTACATATGCACTTTTGTCCTTGATGAAATCTTGGTCAGATTTCAGAGCTTTGCAGTTCCTTTTAGTCACAGGAACAGTCTCAGTTTCAGAAATGTGGAAGTCCTGACCAGTGTAATATTTAAAACTTGTCCCCTCTCTCATATTTGGGTTAATGGCTCAGTGGGTGAAAAATTCACCTGCAGTGCAGGAGACCCAGGTTCGACCCCTGGGTCAGTAAGATCCCCTGGAGAAGGAAATGGCAACCCACTCCAGTATTCTTGCCTGGAAAATCCCTTGGATGGAGGACCCTGGCGGGGGGTCCAGGGGGACGACTAAGCACGCACACACCCACCGTACTTCTCAGGTCAAGCTTGTTTCATGCTTGGGAGCCTCCATGGACCAGGGAAGGGGTGTGACACCTAACATTTTTTTTTTTTTAACCTTATTTCCCCTTCTAGTTACTAATTGCTGTTTGTGGCCCTTGGGGACAAAGCTGTAAGGAGCCATGCAAGTCTCATTCCAGTGGTGCATTTATAGTTTGCATTGCTACTATCTGATGGATGCAAGATTGCCGACTAGATTTCAAGGCACGTCTTTGTGGGCTTTTGAACAATTCCTCTTAGGGATCTCTGGAGATAGTTACACTGATGATGGCCATGCTTCCGCTGGCAGGATGTTTGGGTTGTTTTTAACTGCCTTTCCTGCTCCTGAGCTTCTGGCATTCCACCCCTCTGTTAGGATCACAGTGCCTCCCTGGGTAACCTCTTCAGTATTGTCTCTTAGAAGACAATCAGTCCCTTCTATGGGCTCACAATCTGTTTTCACAGAAACATGGTCTCACCATTGTGGAAGTATAACCTGATCATAGACCTCTTTGCTTTACAATTCCAGGGGTAGCTGTTATTTTTCTCAAAGTCAAAGGGATGCACCACATCTGATACTTCTGAGTCACCCCTTCTTTCTTTAATTCTGTGCCTTTGGGTAAGCTCCGTTCCAATGTTGGGTAGGAGGAGATGCAGAGGGTTCTATGACTCTGTCTGGAGCAGTTCTCCATAGTGGTCTTATTATCTGCTCCAATTCAGCTGGAAATGAGCAGTGGGCTCATGACTGAGAATAGCTTCAACTGACCTCTTGACAAGCCCTGAATATATGGCTAGCACTCTGTAACTGACAGTTGCTTTTAGCTTTCAGGATTTCAGCTAAAACTGAGACACTTTCATTTTAATATCTTATCGTAATAGTGTTTTTAAAACTCTCACTTAGATGGTTACATTAGAACTCATATTTGTGCAGGTAGTAAATAAAAGTAGCCGTAAGTGATAAACTAGGAATATATGATTAAAATATGTAGTGGCAAGAATTTAAGGTGCCTTGAATTTTTTTACTTGGAGCATACACTAATAAATGATAGTGTCACTTCTCCAGTTCGATGGGTATTTTTATTATTAAAACCAATAATTTCTAGTTTAATTCAAAGTTCATGAGTAGCTAGACTGTAATAAGTTACTTTACCTTCAAAACATCATTCAGTGTCTTGTGTCTGCTTAATAAATATGCTTAAGTACCACATCTGACATAGGGATTTCCCCCCAGCTATAAAGATAAGTTATCTCAAATCTGTGGTATTCTGCTAGGATAGAAAGGAATAAGTATAGCTTTTTACAGATATAAGATGTGCTGAATTTTGCCCTTATTCCTGGCAGAGCCTCTATTGTGAAAGCCATTTTTTTCCCTCCTAATTTTCTACTTGGTGATCTTTTCACTGTGGTTTGTCACTCATGATTGATATGTATATGACTTTTTAATGACCAGTTTTAATAATATAAATGAGTTTATATTTACATAAAGGAGATAGTTAATATACATTTCGTGAAGTATTTTATTTGTGGTTGTTTTATGTTTAGAATTTAAACAATAATTTATCTTCCTTTTTTTCATAAGTATAAGAAGGAGTGAGGATTTAGCATTAGTGGGGTCTGAAGCTTATGCAGTTTGGAAATTCTCTCTAAGGAAAAGAAAACAAAATTGCAAACACAAAATTAAACTCAAAAGTAAATCTGTATTTAGAATAAAAGTAGTCACAAGAAATTATAACTTTTAAAGCTGACAGGTACTGCAGAGCACAACAAAATCCAGAAAAATAGCAAAAATAAACCTTGCTTTCCCTTCCCTGTGTCCTTACTTGCGGGGTGAATGGCAGTACAAGGTTATATCCTGATGCCTCCTCAGGGGCGTCCTGTCATCTCATGGCCGGCTGGGATGCACACGTATTCCTGGAAGAAGCCCTGCATTGCGATGACTAGCAAGAACATAACCATACCCAGAAGTGACTCGAAACCATGTAAATGTATCATTAAATCCAAATAAAGCTATATCTTTAACTTAGCTTCCCCTTAGCTAGATCTCAAAACAGTTTTGTGTCCACTTCAGTATCACTTAACGCAAGGAGAAGTGTGATGGAGCAGAAGAAGGTGTGGAAAGAATGATCCTAACTGATGATGTTAAAACATCTTGTTTGGCAAGTTTTATGAAGACATACGATTGTGTTGTTAAGCTTCAGGTGGCCTGTGCATCTTCAAGGCCCTGAGGTTTAAGTTGTGTTAGCTTCAGTTACTTCTGAGGGAAAAACGTGAGTAACTGAATATTCCAGATGCTTAAAGGAACCATAAGAATCCATGTTTCTTACATTTGTTTTTTACATTCTTCTAAATTACTATCCAAACTTATTCTTTCATCTGTTTTTAATGTTAGTATTAAACTAGATAAAGGAAAAATGTGTAAATATTATACTTTTCATGTTTTGAATAAATTGTGTATTTAATTATTAGAAAAACATATTTAACCTCAGTTCAGTCGCTCAGTCATGTCTGACTCTTTTCAACCCCATGGACTGCAGCACACCAGGCCTCCCTCCCTGTCCATCACGAGTTCCCGGAGTTTACTCAAACTCATGTCCATTGAGTCGGTGATGCCATCCACCATCTCATCCTCTGTCGTCCCCTTCTCCCGCCTTCAATCTTCCCCAGCACCAGAGTCTTTTCTAATGGGTCAGCTCTTCGCATCAGGTGGCCAGAGTATTGGAGTTTCAGCTTCAGTATCAGTCCTTCCAATGAATATCAGGACTGATTTCCTTTAGGATTGACTGGTTGGATCTCCTGGCAGTCTAAGGGACTCTCAAGAGTCTTCTCCAACACTACAATTCAGAAGCATCAATTCTTCGGCACTCAGCTTTCTTTATAGTCCAACTCTTACATCCATACATGACTACCGGAAAACCCATAGCTTTGACTAGGCAGACCTTTGTTGGCAAAGTAATGTCTCTGCTTTTTAAAATGTTGTCTAGGTTGGTCATAACTTTTCTTCCAAGGAGCAAGCATCTTTTAATTTCATGGCTGCAGTCACCATCTGCCGTGATTTTGGAGCCCCCCCAAAATAAAGTCAGCCACAGTTTCCACTGTTTCCCCATCTATTTGCCATGAAGTGATGGGACTGGATGCCATGATTTTTGTTTTCTGAATGTTGAGTTTTAAGCCAACTTTTTCACTCCTCTTTCACTTTCATCAAGAGGCTCTTTAGTTCTTCTTCACTGTCTGCCATAAGGGTGGTGTTATCTGCATATCTGAGGTTATTGAAATTTCTCCCAGCAACCTCGATTCCAGATTGTGCTTCATCCAGTCCGGCATTTCTCAAGATGTACTCTGCATATATTTTTTCTTGGGCTCCAGAATCACTGAAGATGGTGACTGCAGCCATGAAATTAAAAGACGCTTGCTCCTTGGAAGAAAAGTTAATGACCAACCTAGACAACATATTAAAAAGCAGCGACATTACTTTGCCAACAAAGATCTATTTAGTCAAAGCTATGGTTTTTCCGGTAGTCATGTATGGATGTGAGAGTTGGACTAGAAAGAAAGCTGAACACCGAGGAATTGATGCTTTTGAACTGTGGTGTTGGAGAAGACTCTGGAGAGTCCGTTAGACTGCAAGGAGATCCAACCAGTCAATCCTAAAGGAAATCAGTCCTGAATATTCATTGGAAGGCCTGATAGTGAAGCTGAAACTCCAATACTTTGGGCACCTGATGTGAAGAACTGAGTCATTTGAAAAGACCCTGATGCTGGGAAAGATAGAGGGCAGGAAGAGAAGGAGATGACGGAGGATGAGATGGTTGGGTGGCATCACTGACTCAATGGATGTGATTGAGTAAACTCCAGGAGCTGGTGATGGGCAGGGAGGCCTGGCATGTTGCAGTCCATGGGGTCGCAAAGAGTTGGTCGCGACTGAACTGAACTGAACTCTGCATATAAGTTAAATAGGCAGGGTGACAATATACAGCCTTGATGTACTCCTTTCCCGATTTGGAACCAGTCTGTTGTTCCATGTTCAGTTCTAACTGTTGCTTCTTGACTTGCCTACAGATTTCTCAGGAGGCAGGTCAGGTGGTCTGGTATTCCCATCTCTTTAAGAATTTTCCACAGTTTGTTGTGATCTACACAGTCAAAGGCTTTGGTGTAGTGAATAAAGCAGAAATAGATGTTTTTCTGGAACTCTCTTGCTTTTTCAGTGATCTAATGGATGTTGGAAAAACTTATTTAAGGACAGCAAAATATGTTTACCACAATAAGAAAAGCTAAAAATGAACAGCACATCCATGATGTAGATGCTCTCTTGTTTTACTGTGCATCTGCCTGTAAGTCGTCTGGGCCAATGGAAAAAAGTGGTACAGTGTGGATTGCATCTGTTTTGTTTCCCTTCTGGGTCCATTTAGTCTCTAGGTAGTAAGTTTGAAAGGTTTAATGCAACACATCTCAAGTGATTTAACTCTATTTCCTAAACAGGAAATTGGAATTGTGCAGCAATTCCTTCCAAAACAAGTAAGATTACACCTGGGGCGAATGCTGTGGTCTAGACCAACTTGTGAAAACTGAAGGCAGAATGACGTCTCATTGCCGCTTTCCAGGAGTATAATTAGAATATTTTTTTTTAAAAACTTGTATGGATTAAATTGTTGGAGTACAATTAAGATAGAGATACATGAAAATATCTTTATTTCTTGATATGTACTGGATAGTACCCTCATAACTTGTTTCTATAGGGGTTTGTCTTTCATATTAACAATCACCTAAGACACAGTAGTTTAAAAGGGTACCGTTGGCAGGCAGCCATATGTTGTGTGTGAGCTCTGACCCCTTGTGTCCTAGGTGTTACCTTGGCACATTTTGTTCTCCTCCCATGGACAAGTCCTGATCGTTGCCTTCTGCGGGGACTTTTCCTGGCTATCTGCCTGTTCTGGATAGCACCCTTTTTTTCTTAGGCTTCTGCTTTGCTTCTCCTGATGGACTCCTGGCGACCCTGGCAGTACTAGACTGATGCCCTAGAACACACGGCGAGTAATATTGCCGTGTTAGCAGAATGGTAGACACACAGGCAGGCAGGGGCACCCCCTTGCGAGGGAGACGGCAGTGCCATCAGAGGTTGTGGACCTCGGGGGAGAGCCGGCTGAGGTCACTGAGCGCTCCGAGGGCGCCGTCAGGGCTTCCCGTCCCCCGCCTTTCCCGCCTGGAGGAAATGCACGCTCCAGCAGCAGTCCCCGGTTTAGGGCCCTGTGTCTGGGTTCTGCACGGTGACACGCCCCCTTCCCGTCTGAAGGGACAGCAGCTCAGTTCAAATTCCTCAGCTGGTTCGTTGCCCACCTAGTGAGAGGCTTACTAAGAGACTCCCCTAAGACTTCTGTTAGGTCTCAATGGAGTGTTCCCATCTCCTCACTATATTTTTGGTAGCTACGTAGATATTCTGTATAATGAGATATTAAACAAACATTTATATGAAAATATTTTATGTAAGTTAATGTTTACTATTTGCAATTTTTAAAGGTCTATAACATTGTATTCTCATCTAAATTGCTGTTGAACAGAAGCCTTATAAGATAGGGATTTTTTGTCTTACATTGCATAATTTTGTTTAAAGCATTATTTTCATAGCAGATAGAATGTCATGTCTCTGAATGAATGCCATTATTGTGGTGGAAGAGGGAAGTTTTTTCTCCTGCAGGACAGCTTTAGAATGGTTGCATCAGATTTCACTATTTATTCCTTTACCGATATAGCAAATAGGCCAGATATATCCTCTACCAACTCCCTCTGAAATAATAATATATGATAAATTATTTATCAGAACAGCATTTATTTTGGATTTGTGAAATGGGTGAAAGAACATCATTAGTTTATATGTAACTGGTTAACTTGTTTAAAAGTTTTACATTCAAGCAAATAAAAAAAATTTTCTTTCATTCTTTTTGTTGTTCAGTTGCTCAGTCATATCCGACTCTTTACAACCCCATGAACTGCACACGCCAGGCTTCCCTGTCCTTCACTATCTCCCACAGTTTGCTCAAGCTCATGTCCGTAGAATCAGTGATGCCACCAACTGTATTCTTTATTTTGAGCTAGTTAGAGTACACCATGAAATTGAATAACTATGAGTTTTTGTCCATATTTTACTGTATTGATTTTCTCTCTGACCATTAATATCAGTGGTTCTCTCACTATTTCAGTTATCAATGACCTGAATAGCATAATCATATGATTTTATGGAAAATCAATTTTTATAATATATTAAAATGCATGTATAATGAATAATATTTGATGGAATTAGTATACTTTTTCATGCTTCTTTTAGAAATCTAGTCCTTTTAAAGTTGGACAGATTTTTTTTTAAATAATAATGCTATAATTTATTTTTTTTCCAGATACTGTACCTGATGCTAGATATTTTATGCCCATTTGATAAACAGTTTTTTGAGAGGTCTGGGAACTTTAACATCCAGTTGATAGTAAGTGGAAGAACCAGAGAGCAACTCTTGTCTGCTCTGCTCTAAAACCCAAGATCTTCCTCTCCTTCCAGAATGTTAGTGGGCAGCAGAACTGATGGAGAGTGACCAGTACCTGATGTCAGAAAGAATCTAGGTCAAGTGCATAGTTTAAAAAATCAGTTTTATGGTGTGGATTAAACATAGTTCAAAATAAAAGAGTGATGTGGAAGTATAGTGTTTAATTATGAGTTTAAAAATCCTTTTGTTAAATGAATATGACAGCTTCAAATCCATATACATCATGCTCAGGTTTTGTAATAAAGTGAACCTTTAAATAGTTCCTTTTAACTTACAATGCAGTTTTGAATATGACCTACTTAAATGGACAGAATTTATATTTCTACCAGAGGAAGGCCTCATTTAACGAGAAGTAATTTCTCTAACAGGAAAAATGTATTCAGAATGTAATTCCAAAACCTCCAGGAATAAGACTTCTATCTAAGTAACCACATAATAGTGTTCCAGAATCTGTGTGTTAGAGTCTATCTTTTATTCAGAGAAGATCTCTTCATGTTCTTACTGCCAGGTTATTTGTGATTACTTTATGTTTTTATATCCTTGTTGGAGAAACTCAAAGCAATAAGAGGTGGCAGCAAAATAAATAAATAAATAAAAGTGTGAAGAAATAGCGAAACTGTAATAAACAGATGCAGAAGTACACACTGGGCAGTAGTTTACATAACATGTTTAACCTACCTTCTTCTGAGAATGGATAACCAGTCAGGTTTGGTTTTAGAAGGAGAATAGGAGAGTCTCTTATTTGAGGCTGTTGTTTCTTAGAAACTGAACAAATGTAAAAAAAAGTTGAGAGTCAAGTTGGGCTGGCTGTAGTGCAGAAGCCAGAGAAGCAGGATTAAAATGGATAGATCGGAGGCGCTGGCCTCCCGCTGGAGCTCAGGGCCAAGGAGGAACCCAGGAGACAGGAGTCGTGACGGCCGCAGCTGAAGGTGGGAGTCCTGAAGGCCAGCAGGACAGGAAGGAGTGATGGAGCTGGATTTCAAACCCCCCATTCTCCAGGGCTTCAGGGTGACCCTGCTTAATTCCTATGTAAGCTGATTTTAACGGCGACGATCTCTTTGTAGGGAGAAGGAACTGGAAGAGCTGAACCCTCTTGGGCGTAGCAGATCCTTGTCTTCCTTAGGCTGTAGGTTTGCACTCGGATGTGTGTGCCTGTGTGTGGTGGTGGGTGCGTTTGGGGAGGGAGGTGGTAAGTGACTGATGATAAAAGACCGAGCTGAACCCACCACCCAAACCATCCTTCGGCCTTGCCCATGCTGCAACCTGATTCCACACGGGGACGGGGCAGACAGGGATACAGGGCAGCTGCCTGTGGGTTTTCACACCTCAGCAGGCTCCTGAGGACTCACTTAAATACAGCAGAATAATACCTAAGGCTAAAATGGTGACCCTGTGGTGTCAAAAACATTAAATTGTTTGTCCTCAGAGTAAGAAAATAACTAACCCCCCCTCCCCAATCAAGAGGTTAACGTTTTAAAACTTTGTCATTTTTGTGAGAGAGTTACTTTTGAAATTTACTTCCTGATAAAAACTCATTCCCTGATGCTGCTAGATAAGTTGTTGCTTTATGTAGCTTTAATAATACTCCTGTTGCTTTGTGAAGGTGATTCAAGTCTAGCACTCTAAGTTTACTTGTGATCAGTTATTTTGCATAAAGATTAAAATTTGATTTGAAACAGCAGTGAAGGGTTTATTTCATTAGGTCCAAATTCAAATTTTTGACCTCACTTGAAATAAAACATCTGAAGTTAAAAGTATTAAAAAGTACCTTAAAACCGGGAAGAAATAGCTACATTTTCTCAAAATTCTCAGAAACTTTTGTAATATCCAGAGTTCTCTGTATTGGGTAATACTAGTCCCCACTTATTCTGTGTCTAAACTGGACAATAATATATTTTCCTTACAGCATTTTCATGTGATAGGTCTTCAGCCATATATTGCTGACAGCATGTACCTTGCACCTGACAAGACTGCAGCCTGAAGGGTTATACGTTGGTTCGTATTGTGGACTTGACCTTCAAAAGAAGAATAAGGCCAAACTATTATAGGTTGATTACTTTAATAAATATTAAATGATAAATGAAGCTGGTTCTGCACTAGCTGCAGGGTGTGTGGGTAATAAAAGAAAATCTTCAAATGGTGATGTGTAGTATTATGGACATCTTTCTTGCCTTATTAAATCTGTTTTTGCCTCTTACCCTCGTAGTTGTAATTGCTGGGAATGATGAGGTAGGGTGTATAATTATTGTTGCCCCCTGAATGAAAAGTAAAGGAAATTTTACATGTAAAACTAATTCTTCTCTTTAGCAGGATGAATACAGAAGTGTGCTTTTGGTAATAATAGGTGCTTAATAACTCCTCCTCACCTACCTACTCCCTCAAAAGTCATGAATTTGATGTTGAGTGTGGAGCACCCCAGGCAATACACATTTCCATTTAATGAAAACTTTAGTTCTGTCATCCTGTTTGAGATGTCACAACATCCCCCAACGAAAGAGTGCAGAATGCCTTGTGACTCATAGGCGATCACCAAGTTATGTGATTGCATGGAAGAAAAAGTAAGTGAACCTGGGTATCAGAAAGAAATTCATGAAACCTCAGTTCTTGTAGTCAGAGGTGGTACACACCCTCTAAGGTGGCCTTGACAATCCTTACTTCCTGCTGTTTCTGCTCTTGTGTAACTACTTCCCCTTAAAAAGTAGGCCAGCTTAGTGACTTGCTTCTTTTTTTTTTTAATTAATTAATTTATTTTAATTGGAGACTAATTACTTTACAATATTGTAGTGGTTTTTGCCAAACATCGACACGAGTCAGCCATGGGTGCACATGTGTTCCCCATCCAGACCCCCCCTCCCACCTCCCTCTCCATCCCATCCCCCAGGGTCATCCCAGTGCACCAGCCCCGAGCATTTGTCTCATGCATCCAACCTGGACTGGCGATCTGTTTCACAGTTGATAATATACGTGTTTCAACGCTACTGTCTCAAATCATCCCACCCTTGCCTTCTCCCACAGAGTCCAAAAGACTGTTCTTTACATCTGTGTCTCTTTTGCTGTCTCACATATAGGGTCATTGTTACCATCTTTCTAAATTCCATATATATGCATTAGTATACTGTATTGGTGTTTTTCTTTCTGACTTACTTCACTCTGTATAATAGGCTCCAGTTTCATCCACCTCATTAGAACTGATTCAAATGCATTCTTTTTAATGGCAGAGTAATATTCCATTGTGTATGTGTACCACAGCTTTCTTATCCATTCGTCTGCTGATGGGCATCTAGGTTGCTTCCATGTCCTGGCTGTTATAAACAGTGCTGCGATGAACATTGGGGTGCATATGTCTCTTTCAATTCTGGTTTCCTCAGTGTGTATGCCCAGCGGTGGGATTGCTGGGTCATATGGCAGTTCTATTTCCAGTTTTTTAAGGAATCTCCACACTGTTCTTCATAGTGGCTGTACTAGTTTGCATTCCCACCAACAGTGTAAGAGGGTTCCCTTTTCTCCGCACCCTCTCCAGCATTTATTGTTTGTAGACTTTGATAGCAGCCATCCTGACTGGCGTGAAATGGTACCTCATTGTGGTTTTGATTTGCATTTCTCTGATAATGAGTGATGTTGAGCATCTTTTCATGTGTTTGTTAGCCATCTGTATGTCTTCTTTGGAGAAATGTCTGTTTGATTCCTTGGCTCATTTTTTTATTGGGTCGTTTATTTTTCTGAAATTGAGCTGCAGGAGCTGCTTGTATATTTTTGAGATTAATTCTTTGTCAGTTGCTTCATTTGCTATTATTTTCTCCCATTCTGAAGGCTGTCTTTTCACCTTACTTATAGTTTCCTTCGTTGTGCAAAAACTTTCAAGTTTAATTAGGTCCTATTTGTTTATTTTTGCTTTTATTTCCATTACTCTGGGAGGTGGGTCATAGAGGATCCTGCTGTGATTTAGTCAGAGAGTGTTTTGCCTATGTTTTCCTCTAGGAGTTTTATAGTTTCTTGTTTTATGTTTAGACCTTTATTCCATTTTGAGTTTATTTTTGTGTATGGTGTTAGAAAGTGTTCTAGTTTCATTCTTTTACAGGTGGTTGACCAGTTTTCCCAGCACCACTTGTTAAAGAGATTGTCTTTTCTCCATTGTATATTCTTGTGTCCTTTGTCAAAGATAAGGCGCGTGGATTTATCTCTGGGCTTTCTATTAGTGACTCGCTTCTAACCAAGCACACATGGCAAGTGTGGTAGTTGTCACTTCATGATTAGGCTAGATGAGATAGGGGCTTCCTTTTGCTAGCAGTTTCTTTCCTTTGGTGGCTTTGATGAAGCAAGTTGCCATGTTGGCATGTGGCAAGGAAGTGAGGGCAGCTTCCAGTCAGTGGCCAGCTAAGAAGCTGAAAACCTCAGCTCAGCAGCTCTTGAGGAACTAAATACTACCCCCAACTCTGGGCTCAGAAGCAGATCCTGCCCAGTCAAGATTCTCGATGGTACCCCAACCCTGGCTGATACCTTCATGGCATCTTGTGAGAAACCCTAAAACAAAGGGCTCACTTAAAATATGTTCCTGGTGCACAGAAAATGCAAGATTAAAAATATATATTGTTTTAAGCTTCTAAGTTTGTAGTACTTTGTTTTATAATGATGGAAAGCTAATACTTCGGTCTATTAGTTAGCTAGAGGCTGCCATAACGAAGTACCACAGACTAAACCTGAATGATAGAAATTTATTTACTCAAATTATGGAGGCTAGAAATCCAAGACCAAGGTATTGGCAGGGTTGGTCTCTTCTGAAGCCTTCCTGTGGTTTGTAGATGTCCATCTTCTCCCTGTGACCTCACTTCGTCTTCCCTCTTGGCACATCGGTGTCCTAAACTCCTTTTCCTTTAAGGACGCCAGGCATGTTGCATTAGGGTACACCCTTGATTACCTCATTTTAACTTAATTATTCCCTTTAAAAACAGTATCTCCAGATACAGTCCCATTCTGAGGTACCAGAGGTTAGGAGTTCAACATAGGAATTTTACAGGAACACAGCCAGTCCATAAGAATAGGCTATATAAAATTCTATGCTTATCTCTACAGCTAAAACTTGCTACCGCTCACTTATTGTCCACAAAGGTCCTTTGCTACCTTCCTCTTCTTTATTTTCACATAATTGTGGGTGTGTCATGATATATAGCTCACATGGTCTAGCACATATGTTTGCGTTTTCCTGTCTCCATTACAAAAATTATATCTCCTGTAAGCATATGCTTTCCATATGCTTTATGTGTGTTACTTCTACAGTATTTAAGATGGTGTTAGATGCGTCTTCAAAATCTGGTTTAACATTTCGCGTTCATTTGTATGTGCTGGAGTTGGAAAACCAGCACTTAAGCACCTATTGTTACCACAAGCACATCAAATTAAAGATTGGTTCAGGCAAGAGTTACCACTGAATGCTGAATGTAGAAGGAAATTTTTATGAAGAGCAAGGTGTTTTCATGATCTTAAATTGTCTTCCCACATACTTGTTAGTTACAAAAGATAATTAAAGAAATTCAGCAGCACCTTGACCTGGTTATCATCACTTTGGAGGAGCGGTTGGACAGTGTGTACCTCCAGATGTGAGAGCCTGAGAAGGATAATGTTCTAGCTGAGAACACATAGCCTAAATCAAATCATGAACGATCATTTGACAAAACCAAAAAACCAAAATGAGAAATGTTCTCTTTAAAAAATAGACATGATGGTATTCTTCAGAAATGTTAGGTCACAAAAGATAAAGGGAAACTGTGGAAATATTCCAGACTCAAGGAGCTAAAGAGAAATGACAACTAAATGCCGTATTTGACCCTAGACTGGATCTTGCATTAAAAGGAGGAAAATGCTATAAAGGACATCCTTGGATTAAATCAACAAAATGGGAGTGTGGAACAGTAAATTATTGTCTTAATGTTAAATTTGTGGAAGTTGATAATATACTGTGATTGTAAGAGAATATTCACAATTCTTGGTAATGCACACTGAAATTTTTTTTTCAATTATTTTTATTAGTTGGAGGCTAATTACTTTGCAATATTACAGTGGTTTTTGCCATACATTGACATGAATCAGCCATGGATTTACATGTGTTCCCCATCCTGAACCCCCCTCCCACCTCCCTCTCCATCCCATCCCTCTGGGTCTTCCCAGGGCACCAGCCCTGAGCACTTGTCTCATGCATCCAACCTGGGATGGTGATCTGTTTCACCCTTGATAGTATACGTTTTGATGCTGTTCTCTCAGATCATCCCACCCTCGCCTTCTCCCATAGAGTCCAAAAGTCTGTTCTGTACATCTGTGTCTCTTTTTCTGTCTTGCATATAGGATTATCATTACCATCTTTCTAAATTGCATATATATGTGTTAGTATACTATATTGGTGTTTATCATTCTGGCCTACTTCACTCTGTATAATGGGCTCGTTTCATCCATCTCATTAGAACTGATTCAAATGAATTCTTTTTAATGGCTGAGTAATATTCCATGGTGTATATGTACCACAGCTTTCTTATCCATTCGTCTGCTGATGGGCATCTAGGTTGCTTCCATATCCTGGCAGTTATAAACAGTGCTGTGATGAATATTGGGGTGCATGTGTCTCTTTCAGTTCTGGTTTCCTCAGTGTGTATGCCCAGGAGTGGGATTGCTGGGTCATATGGCAGTTCTATTTCCAGTTTTTTAAGGAATTTCCACACTATTCTCCATAGTGGCTGCACTAGTTTGCATTCCCACCAACAGTGTAAGGGGGTTCCCTTTTCTCCACACCCTCTCCAGCATTTATTGCTTGTAGACTTTTGGATAGCAGCCATCCTGACCGCTGTGTAATGGTACCTCATTGTGGTTTTGATTTGCATTTTTCTGATAATGAGATGCACACTGATATTTTAGGGGTAAAGGACCTTAATGTTTATTAACTTACCTTCAAATGGCTTGTTTTTTTATAAACATGAATATACTTATATATTTGTATATACATGTGTCAATTAGGTAAATATGTATAGATACATATGATCATATACATGGAGGGCATGTAAAATTGTGTAAAAAAATGGGTAAAATATTAATAATGTATCTGAATAAACAGTACCTAGGATTTGGGGAAACTATTTTTAGTCCTTGAGTTTTCTGTAAGTTTCAGTTATTTCCCAATAAATGTTTAAAAATTAAATGCAGTCACTTATGTTAATATAATGGGTTCATTATTATATTAAGTGAATTTATAAATATCTGTTTAAAGTTTGTCTCGGTTTTATTTCTAATAAGCATTAATAGATCTAATCCACCTAATCAAAAGCTTTTTTTGGGGGGTGTTCCTGATAATTTAAGAGTGTGAAGGGGTTCTGAGACCAGAGTGTGAGGACAATTGACATAAACTGTGTGGGGGTGGTTAGGTAGATGCCCCCCTCAGTCTCTTAAGGCTGTCTGTGGCACTAGTTGGTAAGAGCAGATTGGTAGATGCCAGTGACTAATTTTATGATCCTAACCTTTCTCTGCCTTTGTTCTTGTACTTGTAAAGTAGGGATACTAAGATTGCCTACCTCAGAGGGCTATTGTAAGGTTTAAATCAGGCCTTTGATGTAAGACTTTCAATAAGGACCACTCTACAGCACTGCTTACTGGCAGCATGTGCTTCTGCTATGTTCTTGCTTCTCCCTCGGTTATTTATTTTGTGCTTTGGCTAGTGATTTTGGTTATAATTATGTGCATGTGAACTACTATAAAGAAACCAAAGAAGAGTATCAGATAGTTTTTTAAAATGCAAGTTGACAGTGATCTCTGTGCCCCTTCAAAGAAATGGTTAGGGATACAGAGAAGGGTGGAGCCGAACAAGCAGTTTGGTGTTTGGAGAGTCCTTGGTACATGGAAAAGCATCGTATGCCTGGGAAGCCGAACCAGAAATTGTGTGGAGTAGTTGATAGAAAATATTTCTGGACGGGAAACACTTTGTTGTTAGGAATAAATTGTTGCTAACCCTGTTTAGCACTGGTTCCACTGGCGTTCCAATTGCCAGATAAAGACCCTTTGTTTTAATGTCTGTGTCCATATTGGCTTAAGTTGTTGTAACAGTGTATACCTAGGGTAAAGATAAGAAAGAATGTTATTGTTTTGTGCCATTTTTACTGTTACCCCCAGCTCAAATCTACATTCAGCCCTGTTCTATACCGCAATCAAACTTCAAACCAATAAAAATATTTAGATTATTAAACTATTGTGTTCACCTAATTCCCAACTCAAATGACTTAAAAAAAGAAGCCAAAATATAAATAAATGTGAAGTCTTTATGTCATTTTAATATGTTGTTTATCATTGCTTCATCTTTTGGCTAAATGTTGAAATTTATTTTTCTATTTTTTTTTTTTAATAGATCATCAGAAACTGGAAAGGGAAGCTAGAATCTGCCGTCTTTTGAAGCACCCCAATATTGGTAAGGAAATGTTTTCAGTTTGTTTTAAATATTAATTAAAATTTTACATAATTTTACACAAATTAAGATATTTAATAAACTAGAATATTATTTGTAATTATTAACTAATAGGTTCCTAACTTTTTATATTGGTTACATTTGATTCTTCAAAGTTTTTGAAAGTTTTTCAAGAGGTAGCAGTTTTCTTACAAGCAAGTTAGAAATAATATAAGGCATTATTAATTGAATAGTGCTTTTCTGTATCTTTAACGATTCTTCAGCTGCTGCTACTGAAGTTTGGAGAGAGGGAACTTTAGCCATTATGTCAGTCAGCTAAGTTACTTTTCACCTATCCTGTAAAATGTTTACTTTGTAATCACTGATTCTACTCTAGAATCTAGTATAATTGTTTTAGAATATCATCCCTCATGAATATAATAGCATGATAATGTTCAAAATTGAAAAATAATTGTGAATGTAAGAGAAATAGAGGAAAGAAACAAAGGAAAGAAAAATAAAATGCTACATTCTGTGACAGTAGTTTTGATTATTTTTGAAAAGTGTTACTGTCTCGCTCAGTTTTCCTCGCAGCCAAAATGTTTCTGATGGAGGAGGAGGGAGAGAGGGAGTGATAATGCAGTAAAAATAACAAAATCACTCACTGACAAGGTTTAAGCTTCTCTGTTTTTATGTATGAAGCCATTCTGTGTCTCTTCCTTCCTTGAAGTTTTTAGTATCCTTCATTTTGTAGGTACTTCTTAGGTTCTTAGTAAATAGACACTATCAAGTAAATCTGAAGCATTAACAGATTACTGACTGTCTAATAGGAGCCTTCTGGTTACAGAGAGAACAGAGCAACTTGTGAAATGTAAATATGCCTCTTTGTGAGTATTTTACCCTGATAAAAGTCTGTGGCATTTCTTAATTGGCTGGATTATATTGCTAGGACTGTCATAACACCAAGTTTCACAGACCGGGTAACTTACACAGAGAATACCTTTTCTCACAACTCTGGAAACAAGAAGTCTGAGATCAAGGTGTGGGGCGGCATGGATTCTTCTGAGACTCCCTCCTTGGCTTGTTGGTGGCCATCTTCTTATGCTTTTATATGATCTTCCTCTGTATAATGTCTCTTTTTAAATTTCTTCTTTAAGGGCACTGATCACTTTGGAGTAAGGTCCCTCCTGAGACCTCAGTTTAATTGCTCTTCTAAAGACCCTAGCTCCAAGTATCCTCCCGTTCTGGGGAACTGGGAGTTGGGATTTCAACAAGAATTTTGGAGAGACACAATTCTGCTCATAATATTGACTAAAGAGGACTTATATACTATACAAACTGATTATAGTTCAAAGACTCTTTCTCACTCAGGTTTAAGATAAATGAAACTGTAGTTTACTGAACTTGTTATTCATATGAAGGAAAGTTGTTTTTTTGCTCACTTGATTTTAATAGGGATCCCTCTATGAAACTCAACTTCTATAGATAATGAAAGTAGTTGCCTCCATTTCCCTTAGCAGACCAAAGTCGAACCAGAGAAACCCAAAGTAAAACAAGAATGATTTTCGTTTTGACACCCGTACAGAATAGCCTTACCAAAAAAGAGGAAGCTGTACACTGGGGGAAGTTCTAAAGTCCCCTGACATCGCACCGTCAGCACACTCTGGCACAGAACGGCGATTCTCGGGGTCCGAGGCAGCCGGTGTCCTTGGTCGCCTCGCTTGAGGCTTTCTTCTCTCTCTCAGGTCTTTTGAACTTTCAGACCCGTTTCTAACCACGGGAGAGATTTCTAGTAATCCTGTACTTTAGTGTATAAATCATAGGTATATTAAACTTCTAAGGCACGATCTAAAATCATTATAGAGTAGCAAATTCACCCATATCATTCATTTACTCAACAAATTAATATTTTGGGACTACAGTGAGAATACAGCAGTCTAATGTTCCTCCCCTTGTGGCGCTTGCATTACTGGGGTAGACAGGCCGTAAGTAGAGGATGTTAGGTTGTGTTAATGACCGGAAGAGAAAGCAGGAAAAAAGAAATTGGGTGTGATGGGGGATTACATTTTAAAGAACTGATCAGGATGACTTTTTTAAGAATGAAATTTGAGTGAAAACCTAAACAACAGGAGGAGGCAAGTCTGCGGAAAGAGACTCTCTGGCGAAAGAAAGCTCTACAGGCAGAGGAAACAAACCGCCTTTGTAAACAGGCCCTGAGGTAGGCACTTGCTCAGTGGACTGCACCAAAGCTTTTTTCCCCAACCTGGAGAAACGAGGATGAGTTGTTTTTACTTTGTCTTAACTGATGGAGCTCCATGCTATGTAATGTGACAGTGTTGTATTTACTCATGTAATGACAAATGATGAAACAACAAGGACAACAGTGGTATAAAATGGTCAGCCACCACAGACAGAGGCGTGCTTGATAGGTAGTTGCTACCGTGGACATCTGCTGGGGAATGGCAGGTGTTCCTGTCGAGATCGTTAACAGCTTCACAGGGATCGCTTGCTTACTTGCTACTCATTCAGGAAGGGAAGACAGCATTTGGTCTTTTCTTTTTTTAATGTGTTTATGTATTTCTTTGGTTGTGCTGGGTCTTAGTGGCTATATGCAGGATCTTCATTCTTCATTGTGGCGTATGGGATCTCTTTTTCGTTGCAGCATATGGAATCTAGTTCCCCTACCAGGGCTTGAACCCAGGCCCCCAGCATTGGGAGCACGCAGCCTTAGCCACTGAACTACCAGGAAAGTCACAGCATGTGGTCTTGATTTCCTTGAAATAGATAATCTGGTATCTACAGAATATGAGAGTCTTCTCCTCCTCCTCTTCTTCCTCTGTTATATTATTTGCTTGGTTTTCTTAAATCTGTCAGGTTTTTGAACTTCAAGGAAGGAAATACTATTTCTGACCATTTTTTCCCCTGTGAAAATTGGCTTGGTGCATTTTTATTTTTGTGTGTGTCTCTCTCAGCACAGAATCGATAATCTGAGGATTTACAGCAACTGAAATGTTGCTCCCAAAGAAACATGTTAAACCAACTAAAAGTGGTCCTTCACTAAACCACTTTTTCTTCAGCAGTTTTTTTTTTTTCATGTTTTTCTGATTTTCAAAGTAATACACACATTTAGTGGAGAATTTGGAAAATACAGTTATATTGGAAGAAGAAACCAGAGAGAACAACTTTTAATATTTGTTCATGTCTGCCTTTTTATAATGAATCTTCTGTATATGCTAATTTCCAGCATTCTCTTGTATGCATTTTCATTCCCCTTTAGACAAACCATGAAAATATAATTTTTAATTGTCAACAAAGTTTATTGAGTGTGTAGCTATCACCAGCCCATGTCCTAGGCTTAACATACTGGTAATGAAGCAGTGATCAGGAGAGATAATATCCCTGCTTTTCCTAAGCCTTGGAACCTCGTGGAAGGAGACAGACCATAAACAAATAAACTATGGGAATAATGTCATGGGAACTGGTTCTCTGCAGAGAATTAAAATAGGGTAATTTGATACCAGGGCTTTGGGTGGCTACTGTCAAAGAGAGACACATCACGCACAGTTAAAGTCAATAGATCTGATTCAGTATTAGTGCAGTAGAAGAAAGAGCTGAGCTAAATTCTTTTTTAGCAAAGACAACTGGAGAGTTTACGGCCAAGGAGCAGAATGAGGGGTCAATGAGTAGAAAGTTATTAAGAAGAGATATCAAAAGTAGGAGGGATTCTTGCTCAAGTGGCCTAGAATGACAAAATTCTTATTAAAGGCAGACTGAGGACTTAGATATCAAGCATAGATGGTGAGGAACTTGATCAGATTTCAAGGGTAAGCAAATATCAAAGGTGGGAGGGTGACTTCCTGGGATTCTTTGCTAAAACTCACTCAGGCAGTTTGAGAACAGGACCTCAAAGGACACGACCTAGTTGAAAAGAGGGCTTAGATGAGCCTAAAGCTGGGTCGAGGAAAGAGTCTCTGTCGTTACTTTTGAGTGGCTTGTCTGGCACTGTATGTATGCGGAGGTCACATTTAAAGCTATATCTCCATGACAGGAAGAAGCCATCCCGGGAAAGCTCAGAGAGGAAGGACTGTGAGCAGAGGAGTATCTCTTGTTAGGGGGGAGTCAGGCTCCAGCGTGTGCCCTGCCCTGGGGGAACGGGAGGCGCCCTTAGATGAGTCAGAGGACAGTAGTACCTGGTGGGAGGGCTTTGTAAACCAGGTTAGAGGGTTTGGGTTTTATTCTAAGTGCAGTGGGAAGCCAAGTGAGAGGGGTATGTCACAGACTGATTTGCTCTGTCTGCAGTGTGTGAAACAGGTTGTAGTCACCAGCTAAGCAGAGTCAGGAATAATAGTGCTCCTCCAGTTCATCAAAATCCGGTTTTTATCACCCTAATGCCCTTGGCTCCATTGTCTTGGGCAAGAATTGAAATAGCTCCACTGTGGCGCCCTTCTCTATGTGGGCCGTGTAGTCTCTGAAAAGCACCATGCATGCTTTGACGCCACAAATTTGAAAGTAGAGGCAATTTGCTCAGTAACGTCATTGTTTCTCTGTCCTTGGAGCAGTGCGTCAGTTTTGTTTGAACAAACTGGAAGGATTATATTGATAGCTAAGTCTAAACTGGCATCACAGTGTTGATGAAATTTGGAGAGATTGTCTGACCTCATGCTTCTGTTAATTAGCTTGTTTTCGATTGTTATATTCATCTCTTATTTGAATAAAATGGCTTATTTTCTCTTGAGGTATGAAAAGATTTGTGGTAAGCCAGGTAGTTTGAGCTACACGTCAACATATTTACTAAACCAGGGGAAAATGCCATTAAGGTAGTGAAATAAAATATTGCTACTTAAGGTAATAGCTAAATCGTTCTCAAAATGATTCTGTATTTCCATTGCTTTTGTGCTTGATCTTTGATCAGCATTATTACTGATAAATTTATTGAAACCTGTAGTGAAACCCAAATAATTAAAAACAGTAAGGAAAAACTAGGAAGACAAGCAATATACTCATTAAATTCAGCTATACGAATCTGAAAAGAACTGGACTAGGGAAAGAAAAGAGAAAATATCAACAGCTTTGATCCGACAAATTTGATGCCCTCGATGAGAAAATGCCTACTTATAATCCTTTATTTCCTAGGAGATCAGTATTTGAGACAACTTTGCAGTTAGCGGTATGAAAAGATTTTTGTTACTGGGTTATGCCATTCTCTAAGGACTTGAATTTATACTTTTTGTAGATGTTAGGAAGTGCAAGACAAGTTTTTGAAAGTTTGAAGGAACATTTCTATTTGTAGAGGATCAGCATCACCTTTTAAGGTGAGCCTTTACTGACGAGGCTTAGTGAAGCCAGTAGCTGAGAGTCAATGGAAGGGATATGTGGCCTTTTCAAATGTAGTCTGTATTAGAGTCCTGGGACCCCTCCGACAATGGGTTAACCTTCCTGAGATCATAATCTCTTCATGATTACCTCCTTTTTACTACCTCTCGTAGCCACGACCCTAGAACACATAAACACAATCACTCATATGTCGTTATAAAGTACAATAGAAAATTAAAGATGTAGTATTAATGGAAAACTCTATAGACTTGTGGACCCCACTTTGTTCTACTTCTGATGCTGGTCTATTCTGTGAGCTGCGAAAGCACGTTCTGTCTGCTCATTAACTTCTAGCTGTTCTCATTGTAAAGAAGAGAAGATTTTGATCTTTTTATTTCCTTCTGAGAATTATTAGAATTAAATAATGCATCTTGTCATTTTAGTGAGGAGTTAATAAGCTTTGGAAGCTATTTAATGTAGATAAACAACTGAATAAATTATTACAGAGCATTACTTGTCAGAAACTACCTAATTAATCATTTTATTTTTTAATTGAGGTATAGTTAGTTTACCATATCGTTTTAGGTGTACAACATAGTGATTCACTTTTTAAAGGTTATATTCCATTTATAGTTATTATGAAATATTGGTTATATTCCCTGTGTTGTACAATATATCATTGCAGCTTATTTATTTTATACAGAGAAGTTTGTATCTCTTAACACCCTACTCCTATTGTACCCCTCTCCCTCTCCACCCCACGCTATAACCACTAGTTCTCTATATCTGAGTCTGTTTCTGTCTTGTATTCCCTAGTTTATGTTTTTAGATTTCATAATTAAGTGATATTATGCAATCATTTCTTAAGGTTTAGTAATTTCTTCCTAAAGAGGTGTATGTACTCAATAGTGGGAAAATATATCTCAGAATCTGTTGTGTATTATTTGTATGATATAAACTGTCTGTATATATATATCATATTATGTATAATATATGTATTATAAATAATCAGAATCAATATTGCAGTGAAAGAGATCTCATAGATTATCTAGTACAAACTCTTATTTTTTTCAATGATTAAGGAAACTAAAGTTTTCTAAGTCTATATGACTTATCCAAAGTCACAGTTCTTTAATGACATTGCCAAACCTAAATTGTTAATACCCTCTATATACAGAGGTACTGGTGTTTAGGGAAGCTGATTTGTAGCAATATGCTTGAAAAGTCATTTGTGTTTCCTTTCTAGGAGAATTTTGATGATGTTTTTGGTTCAAGTAAGTCTTCTCCTCATAAAGGATAAACATTACATTTAAAAACTACCAATACTAATACAAGAAAAGAAAATTCTGTAAGTTTTGGTGAACATAAATTATACCTTATATATTTACCCTGGTATGAATCAGAAAGATGGCTCTGATTGAACGAGTTTTATAATTTGACATATATAACAATACATGAAATTACATTCAATGACAGGTAGAAATTAAAGAATATATATAGACATTATTTTCTATACAAGCAGTTTTCCCATGCCTATGAGTGATAATTTATGGCTTCCAGGGTATGTATAATTTCCTTTTCCTAAAATATAAAACTGGAAAAGTCCTTAGGAATTATCTAAGCCCAGTATAGATTCTGCAGATAGAGAGTGGAAGTTTTAGTAGGGAAATATGCCCAAGGTCACTCACAGATCTCCAAAGAGATGATAAATGTACAGCTTGCTTATGACCTCATTGTGCATGTACTATCTCTTCTTTTACCTGGTCTTGGAGGTATGGTGTCATACTGTAAAAGTAATATGTTAACCTCATTTTTAGATCTCCCTAATCTTTTCAAAAATTTGTTGGGTCAACTATCATCCTTCTAATTTTTACAAGAATGAAATTAATAGTCACATATTCTTTTGTTTCTAACAAAATTTTACCTTTATATCTGCATGCAGTCCTCTTTCAGGTTTCTAGAATTTATAAGAAACCAATCCAACCACATTTTGTATAAGCTTAAATCCAGTAAATATTAATCTTTTTAAAAATATTTATTTTTTTGTGCCAGGTCTGGTCTGTGCCAGGTCTGGTCTACATGTGGGATCTGGTTCCCTGACCAGGGATCTAACCCCAGCCCCCTGTATTAGGAGGTTGGAGTCTTAGCCATGGGACCACTAGGGAAGTCCCAGCAAATACTAATCTCAGACATTCCCAGTAGTTATCAGATGATTAAACTGCCTTACATGGCTGTTGCTACAAGATTTTGGTTTTGAACCTTTAAAGAGTCACATGGGAGAACAGCTCATCTTAAGTAAATGTTAATTGGTGTGCTGAGAAGACAAAATTAATGTTTTTGTGAATGACAGTCAAAAGTTTTTTTCAATGTTGTGAGAAATCCAACAATGTTTCAAGCACATAATACTTACATAGCTTTTCTCTATGACCTCCTTCATTATTGGCAGTTATGCCTAATATTCATGTTTGCAGTTACTCAAGAATATATCATTTTTATTGTTAAACAGCTTTCTCCAGTGACTCTCCAACAGATAAAAGGTAATTTAACACTATTCAGTAATAAAAACCAAAGTACTCTTGGTTTATCTTCACCTTTTATTTGATTAGATCTCACTTCTTTTGCTTGATTATTTGGTGTGAAGGCTAAGTTACTTTTTAGAATGTCTTGCTGCCTGCAGAATTGATTATCCTCTTCTAACAAATGTAGCACAAACTTTTTTTTCTCCCACCAAATAAATATTTTCAAAAATACTCATTATCTGTTAGCTTTTCCTCCCTCCATGCCTCCTTTCCTTCCTTCCTTCCTTGTTTATTTAATATGGCCAGTAATATACACTTTATAACTTTGGGTTGAAAGTTAAATTCATAATCTTTTTAAGTAAATATCTTATTTAGTAGAAAGATAAACTACTAAAATACTGGTGTAAAAACTCTAGATTCAAGATAATATTTTAGATTCTCTTTTAATTACTAAGTTTGGATCTGAGTCCCTTTGTTATTGATTCCTTTGTATTTTTCCCATCCATCAAATGAAAAAACCAGCTCCTGAGTTATACTAGAAGTAGCTGGATTGTGTATGAAATGATAGAAAGAACGGTCCTGTTACAAATGAAGGACAATTTGTGATTGAGACTTACTGGGTGGTACACGTTGATCTATCAATGCATATTGTTTACTTGAACGTATCTCCTGATTTTTCTGTTAAACCTGTTTTGTCTCCTCCTTGTCCCATCTTCCCTAGTTTCAGGGTAGAATCCCCTAACAGAGTACCGGAAGTTTGTGTTAGTTTCTCAGGCTCAGAATTAGGCCCCAAACTAAAACCTGGAAGAAAAGTAATTCCAAGTATCACTGCACCTTTTTCTTTGTTTGCTTTCCTGGGACTTGAGTTGGCTGGAATCGTCTCCTCTCGCTTCCCTCACCACGGGCAAGAACAGTAGTCAGGAAGCCATCAAAGGAGCTCAGGAATCTTTTGATCACTTAAAAATCACTGCTCTGCTCCCTGTCCTCTGATAGCTTCGATAATAAAAATAAACTTAGGTACAGAAAGCTGTTGTGTTAAGATTTGAAGATGGGCTGAATGAAAAGAAAAATTCCAGTAAACTCTGTCACCAGAATTAGTAAGAGGACTGTTAGCTGTACTGTCAGGCACTGGTCCAAGTGCTCTCCCTGCCCATGGTCTTTTAATCTACAGTGCAAACACAGGCCCTTCTTCTCTCCACTTACAGACCAGGAATCTAAAACCTGGTCTTTTTACGCAGATTACGCAGTTTACCAAAGTCATACAGCCAGTAAGTGGTCAAGCTGGAATTCAAGCCTGTAGATGCTACTGACACTCTCAGTCCATGCTCTAACTTTGGATTACTCAAACTGTTGTTATTTAATGAGTAGAGAAAAGAAGCTCCAAGTTTTGTGAAGATTGATTAAAATAACATTAGACTAAGGCCCTTTCCTAGAGATATTGTATAATTTTACTATTTATCTTTATTTCTACCCCCAGAGGGGAAATATCATCATGAGATTATTGAAACACTCAGAGGATACAGGTATTATGGAAATAATTTTATTTTGGTGACAGTAATTTTTTGTATCTTGGTGAAAAAAATTTTAAGTGGTCATTTTTGACCCTGCATTAATTATTTGCTTGCTATGCCAGACAATCTTTTACTCTAAATATTTGTCAGAAAACAATGAAAGTTAACAAACTAGCAGTGGTAATTAAGGTGATGTGTAACAGGACAGAACAAATTTTAAAAACTATTCTTTAATTTGTAGAAAATGAATCAGGACAGGACATTTACAGGATGATGGATTCTAAGATCAGATGAACCCTCAAGTGGACATGTGTTTTAAACACCCAATGCTCATAACTTATTTTAATAGAGTATGTTCAGCAATAGTAATTTAGTTTGGAGATAAATTTTGAAAGTGCAGTTTAGAGCTTGAGTATAACAAGTTATTTCTACCATTTTATAATGCTGGCTGTGGTTTAGTTTGGTTTAAAAAAAAAAAGTTGTCACTTTGGTAATGCTATAATCTCATTCTTCTTAAGTTTGAAAACAGGGATTGGTTTTCTTTACAAATGCTCCAAAGTGTTTGCTCTTTGAATTTGCTTTGTAGTTCATCTGCTTAACAAAATAACCCCAGCTTTGATAAACTTGCCCTGGAGTGATGATTGTGTTAGATTATTTTTTGATATATTAATTTTGTTGATTATTTAGTTTAAAAGACTGTGTTGAAAGAAAGGAAATAGATACATACAGTAATATGACTTCAATTCTTCTTAAAATATTTTTTCGTATTTTGTGTTTCAGTGGTCATTTACAGTATGCTGTCTATGAAATGACAAAAATCTTTTGATAGGATTTCATTCACATTATTGAATTCAGTAGTTCACTGTTAAGTTTTCAGGAACAAGTATATCATGTATGCTTAGAATAAGAAAAATTTCTGTAGCGTAAAAAATTAATCTCCAAAGAGGATAGCAGTAATTTTTGTGAGTCCATTATTTTGATGTATAGAAAATCTTGTCTTTCATTCATTCTGTTCAGAAAATGAATAATTTTACTTTCAGATATTTAATTGGGAATTTTACGTTATGTAAACAGTTCCCCTGTAGAGAGAGTCATAATTATGATTCAGTTGAGTATCAGTGGTTTTGCATATTCAAGTGACTTTGGGTTAGATTATTTGTAAAAAAATAAATAAAACAATGCTTTGTTAATCTATTTTGTATTAAAAGCAGAGCTCTTTAAAATCAAAGTGGTGGAACAGTATTTTATACTTAGATTAGCTCTGAAAATATTTTAACTTTAAAAATATTATTTAAAGATACTGATTTAATTTGGCACTTAAAATACTGAAAGGCAATAGAGATGAATGAAACCTAGTCCTTAACCACAAGGAATTTATAGTTTAGAAGGGCAGATAGTGATGTATACAATTAAAATTCAATGTGGTTATATACGATAATGAAGCAATTACTAAGTGCCATGAGAACAGTAAGGAATAAGCTGAAAAGCTTAACTGAAATACATTGGGTAATGAACAGAATTTTGCCATAAAGAAGTAGGGATCAGACTCCAATAGCATTACAGAAAGGACATCAAAGGGAAAGATCTGATATAAGTGTCCTTATCACACTTGAAGAATGATGGAAGCTCTGGAATGATTAGGATGTAACTTGTGTGTTGGCTGTAAAGATTGATTGGAAGTAATGGTGGAGAGTCTTGACTTTCTATGCCAAGGAATTTGATCACTAATCTATAGAAAATAGGAAATTATTAAAGATTTATTTAGTTGACACACATGATTATATCAGTTTTCCCAGGAAGATAAATTTGGTAATAATAAACGTAATTGTATAGTGTCAGGAGAAATGTGTTGAAAAGCATTTAAGAGTCTTTTGAATTAATTTATGTATAAGACATGATGAGTTCCTGAACCATGGTAGAGGTGTCTAGTTTGAGTGACTAGAGGGATGTTGGGCCCTTTAACAATAGGGAACAAAGCAGGAAAAGAAAGTTGAGAGGCATTAGAAATTTAGTTGAATTTGAGAACATGAAATTATTTTTTTAAAGGTTGGAAAATATCTCCTTTGAGGGACCATAGACCAAAAAAAAAAAAGGAAACTGGAAAGAGCACACACCACCACCTAAAACCTGATCCCTTTTTGCCAGAAAGTGTAAGCCTCTCACTGCCTGGGCGTTCCTCTTCAGGATGGAAGTGACTGACAGTGCGCACGATCGTCCCTCCCAGACCAGCGCATGGCTGTAGCTAGACTCTTGGTTTTGGGTCTTTTGTTTCTATGGAGGAAATCAAACCAGTCAACTGTTCTCAAAGTGTCTTCTGAACAAGGAAGATAGTTTCTGTCCCCACTCTGTTGCTTAACTGTGTGGTTCAGCATTCCTAGGATGCTCTTTCTCCCATGTCTCTCCACGAGGCTCATTTCTTACTAGTCCCTCAAGCCTCAGCCAAACAGGTATCTTTCATTGACTCAGGACTTTAATTATTTTAATTTGGGTGTATCTTATCTGACTTACATGTGAGACATGACAGAGGGCTCTAGAAAATGTGAATACGTATTTGGAGATATTTACATGTAGGGAATGGCAACCCACTCCAGTAATCTTGCCTGGAGAATTCCATGGACAGAGGAGCCTGGCAGGCTATAGTCCATGGGGTCACAGAGAGTCAGACACAACTTTGCCTGCATGTACTGAACTGAACATATAGGGGATGGGCTTTCCAGGTGGTGCTAGTGGTAAAGAACACGCCTGCCAGTGCAGGAGACATAAGAGATGCGGGTTTGATCTCTGGATTGGGAAGATCCTCTGGAGAAGGAAATGGCAACCCACACTCAGTATTCTTGCCTGGAGAATCCCATGGACAAAGGAGCCTGGCAGGCTACAGTCCATAGGGTTGCAAGCAGTCGGACACGGCTGAAGCAACTTAGTATGAACACACATGTAGGGGACAGTGAGAGTGGATAAACACACTCAGTGATATGAGGATTATGAAGGGGCCAAAGACAGATGATAACAAATCCCTACTTGTAAAGGGCACGAAAAACAGTGATTGTCTTTATTCTCAATGTGCTTTAAGAAAATGTTTATATAAAATAACTAAAATTTCCTAGATAAATAAAAGGAAATTATATTTGGGGACAACATATTTAGACATATACAAGAAAGTAATATTGACTTCATTTTTAGCAATAATAGCTCAAATGTGTTGATTTTAGGTAGACTTACATCAATTTACTCTTGTAAGTACCAAGACTGTTTTATTAACAGGCTTAAATTTATTGGAGCTGTAATGAAGTTACAATATTGAAGATCATATTTTTTTCTTTAGCCAGTTGCCATTCCCCAAACAATTTCTCATTTAGAAGCTGGTAATTCCAATTACATATTTAAATTTATTTGTTAGGAACTTTCTAAGAGAAGAACTCTGACGAAACATGGTTTTCAAAACATATCTCATTCTTATATGTGTAGATTATTTCAGTGATCTTTTCTTTTGATATTCCTTATCTAAATCTGCCTTTCAAATTACATGTCCTGGTCACTTTCTAATAACCCATTCACAATATGGGCAAGAGAAATAAAACAAGGCCTTTTCCCCTCAGAAAGCCAAAGAGTCAGTGGTTTAAAGTCATTGACCGTCAGCCCCGGGGTAATTTTGTCCCCTTCTCTCTCTCCTTCTCCTGGAGCGGTTCAGCAGTATGTGTTTGGGTTGTCACCGTGGAGGGTGCCCACACGGCATCAGCTGGGTAGAGGTCAGAAATGCTGCTAAATGTCCCACGGTTGAAAAGACAGCCCCTCCCAATAATGAATTGTGTGCTGTAAAATGTTAATAGATAGCTAATGGAAATTTGCTCTATGACTCAGGGAACTATGACTGGGGCTCTGAAATAACCTAGAGGGGTGGGAAAAGGTGGGAAGTGGGGGGGAGATTCAAGAGGAAGGGGACATATTTTCCTATGGTCATTCATATTGATGTATGACAGAAATCAAACCAATATTGTAAATCGGTCATCAATCAAATAAAAATAAATAAATATTTAAAAATTTAATATTTTAAAATTGAATAGATTGAAAAACTCTAGTTTAAAGTGACAACATTAACAATTAGGCAAATAGCCAGACTAGCTATAACTCTGGATACTTCAGTTTCCTTACATTAAAAAAGTTCAATCAGTGTGTCCCCTTAAATGAAGGACAAGTAGACAATGGTACTTGCATAGAATATCCTGCAAGCAAAAGTTTCCAAAATATTCCATTTTAACAACAAAGTAGGAAAAGAACTAGTTTAAATGTCAACTGTAAATAAGATGAAATACTGATTAGGATTTTGTTTTTTCTAAGTTTTTTTTTAAGTATTTATATAATGAAATGTTTATTTAAAACAAAGTGAAAGCTATATGTCAATACCCCCCAAGAATCAGATAAACGGAGATTAAAAAGAAATATAGTTCTCTAGTGAAATGATTTTGTCTTCCTTGTGAATCATTTAGAACAGTGGTTCTTACCACTTTTGGATCTTGAACCTCCTTTGGATAAATTTCTATAGGTTATAGATTCTCTTCACAAAATAACATATTGATGTCAAAATTTTCATATAGTTTGAAGTATTTGCAGAGATCAATAGAGCCTAAATATGGACCTTTGGACCATAGATTTCATAATAACACAAAAAAATTATTTCGAAGAAATTTCCTTTTACTCTTAAACCTAACTCTTATGTTATTCTTAATGATCTTGTAATTCACATAAAAAAGATTTGCATAGTTCTCTCCACCTCAACTCCCATCATAATAAGCCATGCATTTTGAGATGGGGCTGCAGCCTGTGAAAAGGAGAATTACCACCCAGTTGATTTGGGAAATAAACCCCTAGACAGGAACTAAGCTAATCTCACATTTATTTATGCCTATTTGTACTTTTACATTATTAATCCCCCCCAAAGAATTTGTTAAGAAAATGAATAATGTAAGATTTTAGATCTGCATCTAGTGAAGAGAATAAACTGCTATTGAAACAATTCAGAAGTATCTAATTAAAGTGAAGCCTAGAAATTGCAATGTAAGCAGAAGCCAGCGTACCAGAGACTGGTGCTGACATATGCTAATTGCAGTCCTTTAAAAATCTGCTCATTAAAACAAGTTTTATTAGGCAACCTTGGCAAACCTGATTGCTTACTTCACATGCCAAACGATAATGAAATTTGTTTAAATAAAATAGAATAATTCTACCTTCTAACTAATTTGACAGGTCCTGTTCCCATTTAATCTGAATCAGTGATGCATTACTGTGATGTAACAGTTGCAAAGCATCTCCCAATAAAACGGAAAAAAAATGTAACTCTCTCCTGAGGTCTTCCCATAAACTGGAAGATGTTATTGATTTATTTTTTTGAGACTAAATGAACAGAATGTTGTGTTGCAGTGAGTTGTTTTTAATTTGGGAATATTTTCATGTTTCAATAGTGAATTTTACCAGGATTACGCTATCTGCTGTGTGTCTGACTGTGTCTGTCCTCTGCTCAGAAACTGCTCAGCAGCTTCTCAGGGGACAAGCCCTAGAGCCCTCTCGATGGCCTGAGACTGCCCAGGGATCACCAGCTGCTTTCCCCTCCTCATCTTAGCGCCCCTTGCTGCCCCAGCACCTGGGCTGGTCTGCCCCACCCGCTCTGGGCGTCTTGGTTCCTCAGCTGTGCCCCGCGCTCCTGAGGATGCTGCCTCCACCCGCCCCCCAGCAGTCCTGCAGGCTGCTTCTCTCGGGCCTCTGTTCAACCGTCTCCTCCAGAGGAGGCCTTCCCGACAGCTCTGTGTAAAAGGGCAGCCTCCTCCCCACCTCCCCACCTGCCCACCGCACACTCCTGCCTGCCTTCTTTGCCTTCCTTTTTCTCTTTCGCACTTACCACGATACTGCATGCTTAGTTGTAGTTTTGATTATTTCCTTCCCACTAGCATATAAAGGGCTTCCCTGGTGACTCAGTAGGTGAAAATTCCGCCTGCATGTGGGAGCCCTGAGTTCGATCCATGGGTCGGGAAGATCCCCTCCAGCATTCTTGCCTGGAGAATCCCCAAGGACAGAGGAGCCTGGGGGCTGCCGTCCTTGGGATTGCAAAGAGTTGGACACGACTGAGCGACTAAGCACAGCACAGCACATAAAACCCCACGGAGAAGGGACTTTAACCATCATATCCCCTTGTACCTAAATAGCCTCTGACATGGAGTCTGTGCTCAGTAAATGTTGCAGGGATTAAACATTGCATGGGTGCATATATTCTTAAGTTTAGATCATCTAGAGGGGAACACACACCCTTCTATTAATATGGTGGTAGTGGTTTAGTCGCTAAGTCATGTCCAACTCTTGCAACCCCATGAACTGTAGCCTGCCAGGCTCCTCTGTCCTTGGGATTCTCCAGGCAAGAATACTGGAATGGGTTGCCATTTCCTTCTCCAGGGGATCTTCCCAACCCAGGGATCAAACCCGGGTCTCCTGCATTGCAGGCAGATTCTTTACTGACTGAGCTATGAGGGAGGATTTCTATTAATATAAGAAAAACATAAATTTTAATTTATGACGTAGTTATTTTATTCAAGCACAGATTTCATCTGTAGAATTTTGGAATCCTTCTGGCTAAAGTAATATCAGTGGCTTAGGGCAAACCCACAGCTAAACACAGACTTTAAAACCAGAGAGCAAACTTAAGATTTCTGTCCAGTTGGGCAGATCAAAACATCATATGGCAGCATAACTCTTTTTCCTGCCTGGTCTTCCTAAATAATCCCTTGTCACTTAGTCTGAAATCCCCACCTGTGGCTTAGAATCTTGGCCCATACCCCTCTTGGTGATGTTTGAAGTATTTCCAGTGCAGCGTGGAGAATCTTAGGCATCTTTCTGGAGTTTCAGGGTCTCCCTGACAGACACCTACAACTGCTGGCTGTTTCCCCATCTTCCTGGGGAGCATTCTGTTGATACCCCAGGAAGCAGAACTGTTCTAGCAATAAATGTCACCAATGTCCCCCTTTGCCAGATCACATACTGATCTGGTTGTGAACCTCATTCTTAAACATTTATGGGCTACCCCTTAATTTGACTACATCACTCTTCAAAGCAAAAGCCTACTTTTCAGATGAAATTGCCAAACTGCTGAGTAAAGAAAGAGGGTTGGTTGTCTTTCTTACTCTTGCTTCTGTAATAGGCTTGTCCTGTCCTCAGTGATTCTTTTGAGGGCCCCTGGGAGCCCTACTCTGGAGCAAGGATTGCCAAGCTTTTTTTTTTTTTCATGTATTTTTATTAGTTGAAGGCTAATTACTTTACAGTATTGTAGTGGTTTTTTCCATACATTGACATGAATCAGCTATGGATTTACATATGTTCCTCGTCCCGATCCCCCCCTCCCGCCTCCCTCCCCATCCCATCCCTCTGGGTCTTCCCAGTGCACCAGCCCTGAGCACTTGTCTCATGCATCCAACCTGGGCTAGTGATCTGTTTCACCCTTGATAGTATACTTGTTTCAATGCTGTTCTCTCTGAACATCCCACCCTCGCCTTCTCCCACAGAGTCCCAAAGTCTGTTCTGTACATCTGTGTCTCTTTTTCTGTCTTGCATATAGGGTTATCGTTACCATCTTTTTAAATTCCATATATATGCGTTAGTATACTGTATTGGTCTTTATCTTTCTGGCTTACTTCACTCTGTATAATGGGCTCCAGTTTCATCCATCTCATTAGAACTGATTCAAATGAATTCTTTTTAATGGCTGAGTAATATTCCATTGTGTATATGTACCATGGCTTCCTTATCCACTCGTCTGCTGATGGGCATCTAGGTTGCTTCCATGTCCTGTTTGCCAAACTTTTTCTACAAAGCACCCAGTAGGAAATGCTTTAGACTTTGCTGGCCATGCCTTCTCTTGTCCTAACTGTTTGACTTTGCCATTGTAAATGCGAAGCAGCCATTTGTTGTTTTTCAGTGTCTAAGTCCTGTCCTTATCTTTGTGGCCCCATGGGCTGCAGCACGCCAGGCTTCCCTGTCCTTCACCATCTCCCAGAGTTTGCTCAAACTCATAACCATTGAGTCTGTGATGCCATCCAACCATCTCATCCTGTCACCCCCTTCTCCTTTTGCCCTCAGTCTTTCCCAACATCAGGGCCTTTTCCAATAAAGTTAGCTCTTCACATCAGTTGGCCAAAATACTGGAGCTTCAGCAGCAGTCCTTCCAATGAATATTCAAGGTTGATTTCCTTTAGGATTGACTGGTTTGTTCTTGCTATCCAAGCAGCCATAGACACTTCCTAAATGAATATGTGTGACTGTGCTCCAATAAAACTTGATTTACAGGCACTAAAATCTGACGTTTATTTTTACATGACATAAAATTATTCTCTTTTTGACTTTTTTTTTTTTGCAACCATTAAAAATTTTTTTCAGCAAACAAATAATTTTCAGTTTATAGACCATTCAAAACTAGGCACCAGGCTTGATTTGGTCTCTGGGCCATAGTTTGCTAAGCCCTACTCTGGAGGCTAGGAGACCTTCTTGGGTGGGTTGCTTGGACTTCAAATATCTGCTTGACTCCCCAGTGCTTTATTTCCTGGGCCTAGGAAACAGCTTTATCTTGATTTCTTGGCCAGCTTGTATGTTCTGAATCTCAGAGGACAGAAGCTAAAACATCTCAGTGCAATAATGACTTGTGTGGCTTTCCATATCTGAATTCCTCTATTCCAGAAAACAGTTGCATTTCCATTCTGGTTTCTGACACGCTGCTTTTCCGGATTCTTGGCCTGCCTGTCCTTGCGACATGAAAAGCCTTGGCTGCTGCTCAGTGTCTTCTCAGTCTCGCTGTTGACCCTGCTGTTACCTTTGCTCTTCGTTGGCGCTTGCCTGGATTTCTTGCCCTGCAGTGAGCTTCTAGATAGTAGGTTTTCACCAGTGTCCACCTTATCCACCAACTACCACACCTAGATAACCTGTCACTGTTGGATTTGGCTTAGAGGTTGAACTGACATCACTCACAGCTTACCTGTATTCCTTTTTTACTTGAAACATGATGTCTGTTTCAGGTTACCTCTGAATTTACACATACGAGTGCTATTTCTGAAACAATTTTGACCCCTGACTTTTTTTCATCTTTCTCAACTTTTGGATTACACAGAACCCAGGCCAGCTTTGTCCATATTTGACAGATTTACTGCTTTCTAGGATGTGACTCTGACAGGTGATTATTTTTTTCTGTTTACTGATATTTTTGAGGTGTTTTTCTTTATGAATCTGATCTTTCCCCCATCCTTCCCCAAATATCCTGAGTCTACTAGAATCTGTATAAAATGGAAGGTGGAATGGCCTCAGTGAGAGCTTGCCCTTCTTAATAACACAAAACATATAATGAACTAATTTTGGTAAAATAGAGGACTGCTGCTCTGAGAGTACAGAAGAGAACATCTTATATTCATCTTCATGTGCAAAGATGTCATGAGGGAATCCCCTCTATCCTTTGGACCTGTTTGCACTTGTGAAACTGACCTGCTTAAACACTCTGCTAGGTTAATCAGAATGGGACAGTGTAGCATGAGCACCGAGGGGATCTGCTGTTACTCAGGGAGGAAGGCTGATACCTCCTGAACACGTTGGCCTTTCAGGTAGAGCACAAGTTTCCCTGGTGAGGGAAGTGAGCAAAACTCGCCTGGACCCCGAGCCATTCCAGCAGGTTATCAAGATGGGCAGCGGACGGGAATTCTGCTGGTTTCCGCTGTGGGAAATACTGACCCGCTCTCATTTACTCGTGTGTAAATGCAGACTGCAAGCTGCCAGGAACGGTCAACAATTCTTTCTTTGTGTGTCGACAACTTATCTGAATTCCCTGGCCTCAAAAGACCATTCACACAGTCCCAGACCCTGTTCTCCCGCAGGTGGTTGATACTGCTGGCATGGTCCTTGTTTTTTGACTTGCTCTTCCTGGGCCCTGGCCCATGTGTCCTACACACTTGAAGTCTGGGCTTGTGAGCCCCTGGGCATGACTTTGCAGATAGCCCTGTTTGTGACCTGAAACTGTGATAACTGTCTCTGGCATGGAGCTTCCATGTTCCGACCCTCCACACTTTTGTCCTTGCTCCTGTCCCTGCTTGACCTTTCTACCCCGTCTACCTCTGATATCCTGGGAGACAAAATTATTCATTTCCATTGAAACATCACATTTTTAAACAGATATTTGAATAGATATAAACTGAAGAAATATAACTAGTTTTCTGAGAAACATTTTCACTTTTGTGAATTTATTTATCTGGTACTTTGATTAATTTCTAGTTCTTAAGTTATATAACATAGAGATTATTCCTGCTCTGTGTGTGTGTGTGTGTGTGTGTGTGTGTGTATACCAGTTGATCCTTGAACAACTTAGGTTTGAGCTTTGTGCATCCACTTAATAGGTATATCTTTTCAGTAAGTATGTATTACTTACACAGTCTGAGGTTGACTGTGCAGATGTGAAACTCCAGATATGGAGGGCCCACTGTAAAATTATACAGCAATTTTGACTGCAAGAAGGGTCAGTATTCCTTACCCCTGTTCAGTGGGTGAAGTTCAAGGGTCAACTGTATATATGTATGCATGTATGTACATATGTATGTGTGTATACATTTATATATAGTGTTCTCTTTTTCTTATTGTTGATTTTAAGTTGTGTGTCTCATTTCACAGCTATATTTTCACCTTTAGCCCTATGTTAATTTTGCAAATCGAGAACTTTAATCACCTGAGTGGGTCATTACTTAGCCTAGCACAAATTACATCATGATTTTTATTAAGTTGTCAACAGCAAATTTACTGTGTTTATGTTTTCTACTATTATTCAAGACTCCTGACAGCATTTTATTTCTAAAGATAATATTCTTTCTAAGAGGTATCTTGGGAGAGTATGAAAATCATTCATAGAGTGTTTTAATATCACATGACATTCGAATGGTTATATTGGTGAATGACTGGGTAACTTTGGGATCTAAAAGGCTACTAATAGCTCTCTGAGTGTAGAACTGAAGAAATAGATGCTTTTGAACTGTAGTGTTGGAGAGTCCCTTGGACAGCAAGGAGATCCAACCAGTCCATCCTAAAGGAAATCAGTCCTGAATATTCACTGAAAGGACTGATGCTGAAGCTGAAACTCCAGTACTTTGGCCACCTGATGCAAAGAACTGACTCATTTGAAAAGACCCTGATGCTGGGAAAGATTGAGGGCAGGAGGAGAAGGGGACGACAGAGGATGAGATGGTTGGATGGCATCACCGACTCAATGGACATGAGTTTGAGCAAGCTCCAAGAGTTGATGATGGACAGGGAAGCCTGGCATGCTGCAGTCCATGGGGTTGCAAGGAGTCGGACACGACTGAGCAACTGAACTGAACTGAAAATATACATTCCATTAAGTGATATTTTATTAAACTAATCTTCTAATCTGCATCAGCTAATTAAGATCGTTATGCTGCCATGGGTTGTCCCACCAAATGGATGGTCCTTTTCATCAGAGATCAGGAAGAAGGATCTGGCTTCCAGCTGTATCTAGGGTTAGGAAATCTAGCCTGTGCCCTTTGTGAAAGGAAGATTGCTCTTAGCTTCACCAGCTCCCAGAGACAACTGAGGAAAGTTTTGGTTTCACAACCTCTTTGTGGAAAAGAAAATAAGTCTTTAGGCTGAATGGTGAACACTGCCCCAAAGAGAAATATAAATAGGCTCACTCCCCCTGCCACGCCTGACCCAGAGAGATTCTGGGGATTCTGAGGGAAGTTCCCCTCTGAGTATGTACATCATCAATTTGGGTTTAATTTAGTCTGAGATGTTCATTTATCTGCTTCTGATGGTATTTGCATGTGTGTGGGAGGCAGGAGAGTAAAGGCTCTGATGATGACCAGACACTCCTTGGTTTGCTGCAACTCCAAAGGTTGTAGTTCTGTGTTCCCCATATACATCCCTCTACCTCTCACCCCTCTTGAAGATTCTGGCTTCTTTGAGATAAAAGTAACTCTGTAGAGCTCTACAGAATCCTATTAGGAATCCTACTGAATAATTCAAAAGGACAAAACTGAACTTGTTTCCTGGTATTGTTGGAACACAGTACAGTCAGGGGTGAGCTGGACTGCTAGTGGGTGGCTCTGAAATACTCCCTTGATAAAAGTGCATATTTGTAGGCTTCACTATCACAGATTAACCAGGGGTGGGCTCTTGGAATTTGCCGTTTATTTACTTGCTTACTCTTTTGGTTTATTTACTTATTGCTTAAGTCAAGCACCAAGTGATTCTGATACAGATTTCCAGGGACCACCATTTACAAATGGTATTGTTCTAGAGATGATGTAACAAAGAGCTAAATCCCCAGTAAAACTTTGGGCCAGGAAGCTTGTATTCAACTGTGATGAATCACCAGACAGACTGTCCTCTTTCTTTTCCATACTAAGTCTAGAGAACGAAATCATTAAGAAAGATTCTTAGGAAGTGATAACCTGAAACCTATTGTGTCTAAACCCTTGGCATGCTTACCTTATTTAATTTTTTCAACAGTTGCTCTGCAGGTATTAATATTACCTCCATTGTTTGAGTGACTCTAATAAGTACTGAGCACTGCACTCATGAAGAGGCTGAGTATCAAAGAGATTGATTCATTTGCCTGCGGCTACTTAGTTTATGAAGGGTGGGACCAGGATTCAAATACATCTGTTTGATTCCAAAGTTCAGGTTTCTACTGCACAAGCCTTGTGTTCTTCACTTCCTCCTCTGCTTGAAGCCATGAGAGCTCTCTGTGCAGCTGTATTACTTTCTTATTTATTTAAATAAAGCATTAGAGTGTGACCAATGCGGTACTAAATATTGTTGACATGGAAGGGGTTTCTTACTTGTGCAGGAAGTTGGGACATTTACACAAGAAAATACTTAACATTTCAAGGGAGCGTGAAATTACGTGCCCAAATTAGATACATAGAGAAGAGAGAGGCTCCTGTGTTGTATGTGAAATGTTTTTTATGCAGGATATTGGACAGATTTGAATATCTTGAAGGACACATTTAAGGGCCTGGGAGCAACGTTGCCCCCATATCACAGAAGTTGAAATGAGTCAGTTCTGGGGGTAATGCTGGGTAATCACCCTTCATATGGTCATCATAAGGAAAGCTACATGTGTGCTAAGTACTTCAGTTGTGGCTGACTCTTTGTGACCCCATGGACTGTAGCTTACCAGGCTCCTCTGTCCATGGAATTCTCCAGGCAAGAATACTGGAGTGGGTTGTCATTTCCTTCTCCAGGGGATCTTCCTGACTCAGGGATTGAAATCGAGTCTCTTATGTATCCTGCATTGGCAGGCAGGTTCTTTACAACTAGTACCACCTGGCAAATCCCTAAAGAAGGCTGAGCACCAAAAACAATGCTTTCAAATTGTGGTGGTGGAGAAGAGCCTTGGGAGTCTTTTGTACTTCAAGGAGATCAAACCAGTCAATCTTTAAGGAAATCAACCCTGTCTATTCATTGAAAGGACTGGTGCTGAAACTCCAATATTTTGGCTACCTGACTTGAAGAGCCAACTCATTGGAAAAAACCCTGATGCTGCGAAAGATTGAAGGCTAAAGCAGAAGAGAGCAGAAGAGGATGAGATAGATGGCATCACTGACTCAACTACATGAATTTGAGCAAACTCCAGGAGATAGTGAAGGACAGAGGAGCCTGGTGTGCTGCAGTCCTTGAGGCTCCAAAAGAGTCAGACATGTCGTAGTGACTGAACAATAACAACAGTCATCCTTCTACAATTTAGAGGTTATTAACACCCACTTATCTGTGTAATTTATCCCCTCTTGTTTCCTTCTCATTGAATACTTTGTGAAGAAGGAGCATTCTTTCCATTCTGTCAGCCTTGTATTGAGGCCTCGTGTGTTCCAATGGAATTGCTCTCATCATGATTACCAGTTGCCTCCTTATTCCCAAGTCCAGTGGAACCGTTGAGTTTCTGGTCTTACTTGATGTCTCTCTACAGTTGAAAGTGTGAGTCACCTGCTTTGGCTTTTGTAACACTAGTGATCTCGAGATGTCTTCTTTGTCTCTAACAATTCATTCTCAGTTTCCTTCCTGAGCTCCTCCACTTTTGTCTATCCCTTAAATCTACCCAGGGCGTCTCAACCATAGGTGTTTATCCCCAGTTCTATTTTTTATAGCCTAACATTTCTCTCCAAAACACTTCCTGCCACGTACTGGAATGTTCACTTGGATGTTGTACTGATACCCTACTGGTGAAATACGACGTATGAACTGGGCCTTGTTTTCCAGCCCTGCTCCACCTACCCCCACCCAAACCTGCTCCTCTGCTTACGATTCCTACCTCAGCCTTACAGCCTCGCCTAAGCCAGAAACCTAGTGCCATCTGGTCTACCTTTGTTGCCTTTGCCAACTTACATAATCACTTAGCAGTGCCTCTCACTTCAGCTTCCTTAATGGCTTTTAAGTCTCTCCCCCTCTTTTTACCCACATACCACAGGCCAAGCTCAAATAAGCATTTCTCTCCTCTGTTCTTCACCTTGCTTCTGAGAAAGGTATTTTTAAAATGCAAATCCTATCTGTCATTCCTTTCCTCACAATCTTTCCATGGCTCCCTAGTTCCTCAGGCTAAATTCTAAAATCCTAACTCTGCCAAAACTGGTACATTTCAGTTCCCTCCGTTGTCCTCTCCTCTCTAGTCATGGAGACCACGTCCCCTCCTTCAACCCCAGTTTCTGGTTTTCCGTTTCCTCTCTTTCTTTTTAAATTTTCTTCATTGTTTTGCTGTGCCGAGTCTCCTTTCCTGCGCGGGCTCTTCTCTAGTTGCGACCAGCGGGGGCGCTCTCGGGCTGAGGTGGTGGGCTTCTCGCTGCGGTGGCTTCTCTCGTTGCGGAGCGCAGGCTGTAGGGTGAGCAGGGTCCGGGAGTTGTGGCTCATGGGCTTAGCTGCTTTGCGGCATGTGAGATCTTCCTGCCCCGGGGACTGGACCCATGCTTCCTGCATTGGCAGGCGGATTCCTCACCACTGAGCCAGCAGGGAAGCCTTTCCGTTTCTCCTGATGCCTCTTCATTTATCCTCTTGGTGGGAAGTGTGGATTCCTCACCACTGAGCCAGCAGGGAAGCCTTTCCATTTCTCCTGATGCCTCTTCATTTATCCTCTTGGTGGGAAGTGCTCTTTCTTTCTCCTCCTTTGTCCGGATACTTTCCTCCTTTTTCTGCGGGCCTTGTCTCTACGTGAGCCCTCAGCCTCTCTTGACCCCGCGCTGGTCCTCCGAGGACGGTCGTTCAGTGGACGGAAGCGCCGGTGGAGGGGGTGAGTTCGGACTGGTGCAGGCCTGCGTTGCCTTAGTGCGCGCGGCCGTGCCATGCGGGCCGGAGCACTGTGGCTCCACAGTGCCTGTTACAGACCCAGATCCCCGCCAAGACAGCTTCGAGGCCTTAGGAACCTCGTCACGTTTCATCTTCAGAGACTAGCACGTACATTGTCGTTAACCTAGCCAAACTGGGACATGTAATCATGGCTGTTCATGAATACTGCTTTCACAATTTACTGTGGATTTTAAACATTAAACCATTAATTTTTGATTCACAATAAGCCTGATTCCTCAAGCCACCTGGGAAGGGAATGAAGTCAACTAAAATGTTACTTTTTACTTTACCTGGGAAGCCCTGCCCTTAACCACCATCTGTCCCTAACAGCACACTTCGGATTGTCCCTGTGTTTTTCTGAATCTTTCCTTTCCTGTTGGCTGTACTGAGTTGGGAGCAGATTTGGGAGATGTTTGAATAGCACTTTCTCTAGAGCTGCTCGAGGGCGAGCTGGGCGGGGGCACAGTCCTGACACGTTTGCTTTATGGAAGCAGGCGCGTGCTTCGTGAATTCCTTTATTTTCTTACATCTCTCTTGGCTGAGGTCCTGAACGGGTCCAGTTGCCTCCGACCTCTAACATGCTCCAAACTGTTCTCCTAAATGTGCATCGGACAAAGCTGAGAGAACGTTGTAAACATGCTGTGCCTCTCAAGTACCTCACCTTCCCCCGAGAAGGAGGGCGCCTGTAGGAATCACTCCTCAGAAGAGAGAAGAGGGTACTTCCTGTCTAGGTCTCTGATCCTCAGTCACATTCTCTGACACCTGCCACATTTTTCTTCTGGTACCCTAGAGGTCCTCACCCTGGCTCTCATAGTCTGTCTCTCCCTCTCTTTCTCTCTCTCTCACACACACCCGCCTCCCTATCTTTCTAACCAAAGCTATTTTCTTTGTTGCTGTTCAAGCTTCATAGTTTTCAACCTCATCTTCCCAATCGGGCTTCCCTTTTCTTTTTCTGAATTTGTGCCTTTATATTATGCCTGAACAAACATACAGAATTATTTGATTACACTATTAGCACCTACTTCTGCTTAGAGGATTTAGAGGGTCAAGCTCTACAGTTACAACTTGGGAGGCGCAAGAAGTGAATGACTAAAACGAGATTCGGGAGGGTGGACTGGAGAGCTGCGTCTCTATCTCAGGGCGGACAGGGATGTGTTGCTCTTTTTTCTTTATTTTGGTCCACAAACTACTGCAGAACCTGGTTGACCAGTTCAGAGATTAGATTATCCTTTCTGAAGATTTAGGATTTATTATTATTTTAAGAGCATTTAACTCTGTTTGCCCAGGTCGCCTAGGCTTGCATAGTAAAGGCCTAGAGATCAACCTGCAGACAAAGAAATTTCACTTTCAGTTTCTGAAGGAAAAAAAAAATTCAGGTTACATTTTACTTAATAGATGTTTTGTAGCAGTTTGCCTTCAAGTTGTATCCCACAGTAGGTCTGTAGACTAGTTTTCAGAGGAATCTTCTGAACAGCCAGATTATGGTTTGCTTGTTACTAAAGATTGTTGATTATGTGCCCAAACGAAAAACAAAAGAATGCATTTAGCTTTTTCAGTGAGGATTTCTGAAACCAAACGTGAATGAAACCAAGAAACCAAGGATAAGGGCTCACAAGCTTATGAAACTTGCTAATGGGATTTTAAATAACTCCCCCTAATACTTTACTCTCCCTCTGCTCTCTTATTCTGCTTGGTATACTTTATCTTACGTTCTTTTGAAAAATGAAACACTTGAGAATATACTTGATTTTGGATATTTCCAAAAATATTTCAAGAATTGTAGGAAAATCCTTGTAGCTTTGGAATTATACTTGGCCTGCAGAATCAGCCTCATTCATTTTCTTTTTCATCTATTTAGCAGATATTTTAAAAAATATATCTAACATGTTAGGTCTTTTCTAGATCCTGTGTTACAAAAGTGAACAAAGCTGACAAAAATCCCTTGCCTACCACTTATACTCGGGAGCAGGGCTGGGGATAAACAAACAAAGCCGGTCAGTGGTCAGACTGTGATAAGTTAGCCAAGCCCAAGAGGAAATGAGGGAACAGGCTTTGCAACACCCGAAGGAAGAGCCTTTCGGGGCATGTGAGCTGGCAGCTCGCCCGGCGTAGCTGAGAGTGACACAGGCCAGGGTGGCACGGCACGATGTGGAGTGAGGGGAAGTCGTAGGCGTTGCCACCAGAGAAGTGACAGGAGCTTGGGGAGCGTGGTGAGGGCCCTCACTCTCCCTGCTAGTGAGAACGTGCTGTGGACTGTCAGGGCTGACTAAGACGGATGGGAAGTCTTCGAGAGTTCCGAGAAGAGGAGGGAGCTGATCTGACTTGTTTTGAGAGCCTCGCTCTGGTTTCTGTGTCACTGGAGGACTGCAAGGGCAAAAGCAGAGGCTGGGAGACCTGTGAGGAGGCAGTGACTGTAGTCAGTGAGTGGCACAGGGACAGCAGAAGTGGAGATGGAATCTTACACCGTGGTAAGATTCAGAATTGTTTGGAAGGTGGTGGTGGTTGTCACTTAGTCGTGTCCGACTCTTTACAACCCCACGGATTGCAGCACGCTAAGCTTCCCTGTCCATCACTATCTCCTGGAGTTTGCTCAGACTCATGTCCATCAAGTCAATGATGCCATCCAACCATCTCATCCTCTGTTGCCCCCTTATCTTCCTATCTTCAATCTTTCCCAGCATCAGGGTCTTTTCTAGTGAGTCAGCTCTTTGCATCAGGTGGCCAAAGTATTGGTTTCAGCTTCAGCATCAGTCCTTCCAATGAATAGTCAGGATTGATTTCCTTAAGGATTGACTGGTGTGATCTCCTTGCAGTGCAAGGGACTCTCAGGAGTCTTCTCCAGCACTACATTTCGAAAGCATCAGTTCTTTGGTGCTCAGCCTTCTTTATGGTCCAGCTCTCACATCCATACATGACTACTGGAAAAACCATACCTTTGACTATCTGAATATATTATGGGTTGGATTTGAGTTGTGCCAGGCAGAGGGGAGTCAATGATCAATCCTGAGAAGCTGAAGGGGTGGAGTTGCCCCCAGTAGAGATGGGCATGACTGGGGTGGGAGCTTGTTGTGAAGGAAGATGAGAGGATTAATTATTGGCACGTAGATTTTAAACTGCCTGTTAGACTTCCAAGTGGAGATGTCACATAGTCATTAGATATGAGTCTGAAGTTCAGTGGAGGTCAGGGCTGGAAATATAAAATCAGGAGTTGACAGCATGCAACTAGGAATGATATTTAAAACACTTTAACTACTAGAACGGACTGAGTACCAACCAACCAGTTAGGACAGGTGCCAGGCTTAACAATAGACATAGCTATACAGCTCCCTATCAGCAGAATATCAGCCTAACATATGGTTGCATTTGACAAAGACATACCTTTCCACTTGGCCCTTCTGTCTATACAGATAAACAACAAACTTTACAGACACACCATAAATATATATTTCCCATAAAAATAAAAGTATGAGCAGAGTACATTTATTTTCTCACTTCTCTGCTTCCTGATTCATATTATACTCATTCTGTTTTCCTTTAGGAATTGGTTAATAGAAACATTTAATGTATTAACACATTTTTGAAGGCTAGTTTGAAAGTACTGGCTCTTGAATACAATCAACCAGTACTTGAATCCTGTATCTTCCATTCTACAGCCTGTGTTTGCCGAAACAAACTCCTTTTCCTTCCTTTTCCTGAAAGCAAAATCTGTGAAACTGAAAATAAGATTATCTCACTAAATGTAAAGGATCTGTCAGAGTACCCATTTTTTATGATACAATTTCCTACCAATCTCATAAGATTTGAAGGGACCTTACCTTCTCTTGTGTTCTTAGTAATAACTAGTGAATTGTTATTAACAATACTCATATCACCAAAGTTGGATTTAGAACCTAACCTACATTCAGAAATGTTTGGGCTTATATTTATTCACATTTGGACACCCATATTCACCAAAAGGAAATATCAGTGGTTATCAGAGGAAAGACCTTTATTTTGATTAGTTCTTTCTCGTGAATCAGACTTGAAAAGGTGGTTTCTCTTTTTGTGTAAGCTTTCAGTTATAGCTTTGTGTAAATATTTGCTTGTCCCAGCATTCGCCCAGTGATTGTGAATGAGTCCCCTTTGTTGGTAAACTCCTAGAAGGTATAAAAACATGGATTCTATTTCTCTCTTGCTCTGATTTTTCAGGGCCCCGTGCAGTGCACCATGCTGCGTGCATGCTAAGTCACTTCAGTTGTGTCTAACTCTGTGCAACCCTATGGACTGTAGCCTGCCAGCCTCCTCTGTCCATGGGATTCTCTGAGCAAGAATACTGGAGTGGGTTACCACGCCCTCTCCAGGGGATCTTCCTGGCCCAGGGATCAAACACATGTCTGTTATGTCTCCTGCATTGGCAGGCAGATTCTTTACCGTTAGTGCCATATGGGAATCCCTGCAGTGCCCCATTTGTGAGGCTAATTACAGGGCCAGGTACATGTGTGTGTTGAGTGGAAGAGGGTCTGGATTTCTAAGCTTCTTAAGATCCTGTACATTCTAGTCCTTAATGCCACTTTGTTCTGGGGAAAGGTAGGGAGAATGCCTTGGCTGCCTTCCCAGAAGGGTGAAAGTGAGGTCATAGATGGTTTTGCTTACTGTTGGTTCCTCAATATCTAGAAAGTTTCCTGGCACAAACTGGTGCTCAGGATTTGTTAAATTAATACATGGAAGCAAAGCATACAGTCAGTAGCTATTGTACCTCACTGTCGTGTAGAATTTTGAGGGAGGCAGACCCCGAGTGAGCATCTCGTTTTTGTGAACGCAGCTTCTGACTCACAAGTGGCATCATTTGGAGCCGTGGCTGCCACTGTCGGCTGTCTTGTTGCCCTCAGTGCTCTGGTTTTTCCTCTCCTCATTAAGGTTATGAATTTTACTCACTTTTCTCCCTCATCAAAGAAGTAAAGAAAATATTGTACACTCCATTCTATTACTGAGTCACTGTTAATTGTTCAGTTCTCTCTTCTCTTGGAAAGATTTCTCTCCTTGAAGGGACTCACAGGCCCTCTTTAAAGTAGGTCTCATTTCTAATTGGTCAGGCAAGCCTAATAAAAACATCAGAGCCTAACAGTGGACATAGCGATGATTGATTCAGACTGCCTCTTCCCCACAATCTGTATATGGAAATGTGGACAGCTATAGAGCATCAAAAAAGGGAGAGAAGAATAGAAAAACCTTGGGGACAGCTGTTTTGCAAATAGCACTCTGGAAGGCTGTGAAAGATTCTCAGTGCTTTGTAGGACTCTGTTAAAGATCACAGTATGCCTTCTTCTGTGCTTTTTGTCCTGTTTTTAAAAACAAAGGCTTTCTGCAGAACCGTTTCTTAATAAAACATATACAATATCCTGGCCTTTCCAACTGTTAGTGATTGTAAATTCTTTGACCCTAATTCTTGAGATTATAACTCCTGGTAAAAGTGCATTGAGTGTATGTCATGTGTCAGGCGTTGTGCCGAGTACTCTGTGTTCATTGTTTTGTGTGATAGTCACACTAGATATGTTGTTATGTTATGATGCTCAGTTTTAACAAATGAAGGAAAGAGTTCAGGCCTGCAAGCGCCTTGTACACTGTTGCCCAGCACGTGGTCAAGCCTGGGACTGCACGCTGGCATTGCGCCTGCAGGGCCCACACTCAACTCTGCACTGTCTCTCTCGGTGGTGGCGGCGGAGGCTTGGGGTTACTTTGTTTATCCTGTTGGACAGTTGCAGTAGTAATATACTGTGACATTAATTTCCCTCGGAAGTGTGATTTGATTATGTTTGGTTAAACTGAATGAGCATCTGATTTCTATGAATGCGGCTTTTAATTGATTTACAAGCGCCAGTGTTTGGAGCTGTGGCTGCTGGTGTGGGACTTGGTGTCCTGTTGCAGTCGATGCGCTGGCTTTTTCCCCTCTCCACGTTGGCAGTGTTTTCTGTGTTCGGCTATTTTAATCATGTCCTTTGAAAGTAGCCTTCATAAGTAACTAAGTAAATGTGGCAACTGTGGTGATAGAGCCTTCAAATGGAAATAGACAATACCCACATGCAGTGGGAATTGCATTTTGGTTGTTCCCCCACGCACCCAAAAATGGTAGAGATGAACAAATGAATTAGTAGATGACTTGAAAAAATTTATTCTTGTGTATATATAATCTTACAACCATGAAAACTTCTAGTATGGGTACCTTTTACTGCCTAGACTGGGTTTCCTCATACCAGCTTGCTTGTGAAATCCCTAATATCGTCTTCAGTAGAATTTACTTTGTAGTTTTATGGCCAGATGTCCTCGCTTTGGTGTTTGCACAAGAAAGCAACAAGTTCTTCCACATAGAGCAGATGGTTGTAGGAAATGAGCTACCTTTTGAAAACTGTATTGACCTTATTCCTCAGAAAAGATTATTTCCCCATCCTAAGGAAATGTGCATTGAACATTACTTTGTGATGCTTTTCTTTGCCACTTTTGTCACATCCCAGCCAAAGCTGAGAAAGACCTAGGTATGGGGGCCCGAAATTGTGTAGATTTTATTCCTTTTCTTCCTAAAAGCATTTTTCAGTGTTGATAGTGTTTGAAACTGAGACCGAGCAGAAGTACCATTGAGTGACCACATTATGGAGGATGATGACTCACAACTCACATGAGTATTTTATTAGCTCTCTGCACCTCCTTTAGATTTTTTTTGGGGGGTGTATGTTGGGGAGTGTATTTGGTTGTCTATTTTCATATTGAAAATACTCCAAAATGTTTTGAAGTGGTACTTTTATGATTAGAACCTATAAATGTGTGAATCAAATTACTACAAGTTAAAGATTTTAATTCTGAGTCAGGAAGCATGAAAGTCTATGCTAACACAGAGAATAATGGATGATAGATTGTTTAATTTTTTGCTGTGACTTCTATCTCTATTTAGAAATAAGCCCAGCCTTAATGTCCCATTGGGGTTCATGCTCCAGTTGATAGCAGAGAAAAAGATTTGAGAATCAGAGAGAAACATGAGGACACTTAGTGTCAAGAATGAAAGGGAAGCTGCAAGAAGTTTGATAAGAATTTTATAGGTTTGGGGAAATTTTTCAATTTGCTCAGGAACCTCATTGTTAACTCATAGAAACTCTGGATATGATAGCCACTATATTTATTCCGTAACTTACTATGCCAGTGCTCCTGAGAAAGGATCGCAAACGTATGCTTATTATCCTCCCAGTTGTACATAATATTGCTTCAAACTAACAAAAGTAGGCTTTAGCTGCAATTTTATCATTGGAGTCCTCTTTTTATATTTTCCTTAAAAATTTGAAATTAAATAGAACTCTATACTGATACTCTCACTTCACCATCATAGGAGGAAAACACGACCATCATCTAGAACACTTGCGTCTTTCCTCACTGTGTGCATATACTCATTTTCTAAACTACTTTTTAGATCCTTTTGCTAATTGCAAGCAGGCTCCAGGCACTGCAGTTTCACCTCTGTCCTCCCCTGACTCATCTCCCTGAAGCTGTAGCCCAGTTCCAACCTAATGAAAGGCAAATAGATGCCAAAGACAGTATTTACCCAATTAACGTGTTGTTTTTGTTCCGGACCATCCCTCTGAGTCATTTCACTTGTTGTTTTGTATATTGGCGAGTAGGGGGAGTAGAAGTATTCCAGGAGCCCTCTGACTCCTTGGCGACAACTCACAAAATCACTGGCTAGCAGAGTCTCTCAGGTGAGGGCAGTGTTAATTGGATGTTGGAGATATCAACTGAAACCAGTCTGGATACTGTTTAAAATTAAATATACCACCTTCAACATAATTCCCTTTGTTTTCAGTTGAGCCATTATCTGCTCACAGATAGGGCGGGGTTGGGGGTGTGGAGTAAGAGAAGATTTCTGAATGAAAGTGTTATTTGCTCAGTCGTGTCTGACTTTTTGTGAACCCATGACCGGGCTCCTTTGTCCATGGGATTCTCCAAGCAAGGGTGATGGAGTGGGTAGCCGTTCCCTCCTCCAGGGGATCTTCCTCACCCAGGGACTGAGCCCCGGCCCCTGCATCGCAGATGGATTCTTTACCATCTGAGCCACAGGGAAGCCCAGATTTTTGAATGGTCAAATGCAAATTTATCATCTGCTTTGGAATAAGTGTGTGTGGCTCTGATTTAAATGGTTTAAAAAAACACCCTAGACTTTGAACAACAAAGGGCTAGATTGTGGTTGACTTTTAAGGTCTCTGTAAGGTCTAAAATTCTGGGACTTTATTTTTAAAAAATACTTTGTGTTAACAGCATGTTATACAAAATACACATGTGGTGGACAGCTGCCATATCCCATGGTCTTTTGAGTAGCCTTTCTAAAGTTGCGAAATCACAGTATTATGAGTCCCATCTTACCAGTATGGCAGTCAGAGGTCAAATTCCCAGCCTCCCCCGCAACCGGGCTGCAGGCGTGACTCCAAGGTATGTCCAGTCTGACAGATTCTTGCCATGCTGAAATTGGAGGGCTGATCCCGGGAAACAAGCATTGCACATACCTTCCATTTTGTCAGTGAGTGTAGTAGTAGACAGCGCTGGTTTGAGGTGTCAGCTGTGTAATGTTTAACTCGTGGTACAGACTCGACGTCCAGCCTGGAGGCATTGGCAGTTAACGGTACGTCAGTATAAGTGGTGGCGGGTGGAGTGGCAGCTTGTTCTCATGTGAGCTCGTTCTGGAGCCTGGTTTGGGGATTTTTTTCCCCTGGAACCTCAGTGCTAAGCTCTCTCAACAATCCTGGAAGCTCCTTTAATAAACTTCTTAGATTGAGTGCATTCAAATGTTTCCAGTTAGTGGTCTTAAGAACCATGATTGAATAAATGTGTTGTCATTTTTCTTTAAGACCACATATCTTATATCTGATAATTTAGTATTGATCATTTTAGTATGAATGAATTAATGAACAGACTATAAAAGGTGACATAAATATGTATTTGTGAGACCTCTGACTGAAAGCATTACAGAGCATATGTTGTTAATGCTTTCCAAGACAGTTTTACCCCAACACAAAACTGCCTCTATACATGCTTTGTTCTCTATCCCCTCACACCCCAACTCTCTGTAAACATTTCTTTCCATTGAAAATAACACTCAATTTTTGCTACCCAAGAAATGGCTGTTTAGCACAGTGTTTTGAATTACATGTGAATAGGAAGAAAGATGAAGGTGAACCTAGGTAAAGTGTTGAATTTATGTCTGAATTGTCTGGTTTATAGATAACAAGGGTTTGATTCATCATGCTTCCAAATTAAATTGCTCTTCTAAGTCAGTATCCCAAATGTCTACTGAAGAGCTTTTTTAACATTGTGAATTCTACATAATTTCCTTTATGTAAGTGTGCCTGAGGGAAGTTGCACTTGAACACTATCAAAGCAAAATGGCAGAATGGAGAATTTGTTTCTCCATCCTGTCTAGTTTTTACTAAGAACATAATCTAGTTGACAAGGGTAAATTTATATGGCATATATTAATATTGTCATCTAAGGAACTTGGGAAGAGATGAAATTCTTTTTCACTCTTAAGTCAATTTATTGCTAGCATTGAGGCCGCAAACAAGGAAGGGGGACAAATACAGTTGTGCAGTGTGTTCTGAGCAGTGCTTTAGTGACAACTGTGCTGTGCTGTGATTAGTTGCCCAGTCGTCTCCGACTCTTTGCAATCCCAGTAGCCCGTCAGGCTCCTCTGTCCATGGGGTTCTCTAAGCAAGAATACTGGAGTCAGTTGCCATACCCTCCTCAGGAGTTTTCCCAACCCAGAGATCGAACCCAGGTCTCCCACACTGCAGGCGGATTCTTGACTGACTGAGCCACCGGGGAAGCAACTAGATGTAATGAAATGAACAGATAATTGATAGCAGAGTGTATTACATATAGTAAGGTTTAAGTGTCATTTTGTGTGTAGGAGTATGCATTTCTATTTATATATGTACTATATAAAATGTAATTTTTTCTGTCATTTCTTACTGAAAAAAGTTTAAAAGACCAAAAGCATGCTTTTAACTTGTTAAGATTATCTATATAGTTCCTTTAAAAACAAAATTATTAAAATTCTTTTGAGTTCATTTTTGGTTTTCACAATTGACCTTGGCACAAATGTTCACAACAGAAATTATTACCCTAGGTTCTAGGAATTTCTGCTACAACTTATTTATTCAGATGACTCAATTACATCGGCAGTGTATAAAAGCTTTTCTGAGACTCAGCCCATTGGGTAGCTCTGTTCAGTCTGGCAGTGAGCACAGTTTCTTCCTCATTGTTTTTTGTGTTTAATGAATTATGTAATTGAAAGAATATGTTTGAAATTAAAAACATTAGTCCTTTAATTCCAGTGTACTATTGACTTCCAAGATTTTCTTTTCTTTTTTTTTACTATTTAGATTTTGTTTCGCCCAGTTCTAGAAATATAGGACTTTTTAGGTTGGTGGATATGGCTCTCCAACCATGCCTGACATTGTTGGATGCCGTTGGGCTTTGTGTTACTCTAGCTGGAAGCATGAGGCCCAGATACAGCTGCCCTTTCTTTCTCTTCTCAGATTGTGCATATAAGCCTTCAGCCTGGTTTTAAAAGCCTTTCTGTTTAGGAGATAAGAATTGTAACTTCTCCAAAATGACACTGAAATAACATTTTATTTTCTGAGATTTTATTGCCCTTAAAAAAAGGAAAAGATGAAAATAATAAAGAAGGGAATTCACCTTTACGAGAAAGAATTACCTCCCTTTTTTTAAATTATATAATATACCTTTCTTTTCTACTCTCTTTATTCATATGCATCCTCTTTAGAGAGTTGTTTTTGCCAGCGAGCCCCAAATATGTCATGAAATGATGAATAATTTTAAAGCTCAAAGGCTTTGTAGCAAGAAAGATAAGTCCTTTGAGAGGGATCAGAGAAGGTGATGGATATCAAGCCCTCTTCAGATGGCCCTGTTCCATGGCAGGAATCCAGGAGAAAGGTCACCTCAACTTCTGATTTTCTTGCTCATTTTTCAGTGTAATTTTCACACTTGAGTGTTAACCAGGCTGTGTATCTTACTCCTTTACTCTTTCTTCTGTTTCCTGAATGGAAGCCAGTCTTTTGGTAGTTTATAAACTGCAGCGTAACTTGTTAATGTGGTATCTAACAAGTGTCATTATACATAGCCAGTCTTTTAATAGCATTTATGATTATACATAAAAAATGAAGTATTTAGGAAGATTGTTTCTGGAAAATGTAAGCTTATAAAGTAGATTGATCAGATGATAATTGATGTCTAAAAAAGTTTTAATTTATAAATGGTTAACTACATAGGTTTAATATACTCAACAATTAAGTGTTTGTGTTTATTAATAACACTCAGTTATAATGCTAAAGAGCAGATAAATATATTAAAAGAGCTGAGATCCATGATCAATTAAAGTTGCATGAAGAAATAAACTTCTGTGGTGGCTTAGTCGGTAAAGAGTCTACCAGCAATGCAGGAGATGTGGATTCAATCCCTGGGTCGGGAAGATCCCCTGGAGGAGGCAATGGCAGCCCACTCCAGTGTTCTTCCCTGGGAACTCCCATGGACAGAGGAGCCTGGCGGGTACAGTCCAGGGGGCCGCAAGAGTCGGACACGACTGAGCGACTACACCACCAAGGAAATAAACAAGTTGGTTATTTCTGCAGGTTCCATATCTCTGAATTCACCTCCTTGCTAAAATTCATTTGTAATTTTATCAGTACTTAGGGCGGTTTCGTGTTCATCCTCAGACATTCACAGATACCTGAGCAGCAAAGAGTTGGAGCTGGCCAGTGTGCCGGGCCGTGCCTGTCAGCCCCAGCTGAGGACTGACAAGGGGACTCTGCCTTCTCGTCAGTTCTCATGCTGAAGCCAGGAGTCCTTGTCCCCACCTGTGCAGTGCCTTGTTTTGCTGTTTAACATGGCCCCAAAGGATAGGGCTGGAGTGCTGTCTAGCGCTTGTGAGCTCAGAAAGGCTGTGATGTCCCTTATGGAGAAGAGGGGACACATGTCTTAGATAAGCTTTATAAGTTAAAGTGAGTTATAGTGCTGTTGGCCATGAGTTCAATGTTAGTAAATCAGCAATATGTATTCAGTAAGATGTCTTTCAATAGAAACATCATAAAGCAAGGTCCTGTATTAGCTGACCAAAAATGTTGTCACTGGAAGCTTACAGGAAGCTAAGCCTATTATTTCACCCAGGAGCAGTGATTCAGTATTTGCTAACTCAATGTTTGTGACAGCTTTGTAGATTAGAACACACCTGCCTCAAACAATGAAAACTGACTGTACTAAGAAGTCTAAAATTTGTTGTAGTGAAAATTTATGGAAAACTGATTTGAAATGAAAGAATCACTTTTAAGGGAATGCGTTTCTATACAGAACAAACAGCATAGTTATTTGAAAGGTATTTTTCCTTCTTCCTCAAGTTTCAAAGAGAGCATCTTTTGGCAATTAATAATTTAAGGAAAATAAGGGAAAGTTTCTAGTTGATAATCTGCTGCCTTATTCATGGGTAGAAATAAGCCTATTATTTTAAAACATTAAATAAATTTCCATAGAAAAGTTTAAATCTTCCTTTATAATCAGTGTTATGGGAAGTATTTCTTAAAGTTGGATGCTGGTAGATTGTTCTAGCTGGAGGAAACAGCTCCCCATCTATCCACATATCTGAGGTCGTTGATATTTCTCCTGGCTGTCTTGATTCCAGCTTGTAACTCATCCAGCCCAGTATTGCACATGACATGCTCTGCGTATAAGTTAAATAAACAAGGTGACCATAAGCAGCCTTGCCATACTCCTTTCTCAGCCCTGAGCCAGTCAGTTGTTCCATACAGGGTTCTAACTGTTGCTTCCTAGCCTGCATACGTGTTTCTCAGAAGATAGGTAAGATGGTCTGGTTTTCCCATCTCTTTAAGAGCTTTTCCACATTTTGTTGTGATCCACACAGTCAAAGGCTTTAGTGTATAATCAGTGAATCAGAGGTAGATGTTTTTCTGGAATTCCCTTGCTTTCTCTTCGACCTAGTGAATGTTGGCAACTTCATACTGTACACCAATTAAAGCATTACATGTCTATCTGTAATACCAAGGATTCACTTAACTAATCAGTGAGGGAACTAGCAGGATGCCAAAGATAGTTCAAAAACATGTAGAAATAACAAAAATATTTATAGTCATGGAAAGAAAGAAGTCTGGAATGAGACTGCTGCAGTACTAAAATGATTATTGCTCTACAGGCAATAAAACTGTAACCTTTGTGAATCCATTAAATCAATATATCACAACACTCATTTGCATTGCCATCAGAGAAGAGTCATTGCTACTGACATCCATTTTGTACACGTGAAATGCCCTAACCCACAGAATGTCAAATTTTTCAGTGCAGGAGTAAATATTTTAGGCTTTGTGGGCCATGTAAGTTCTCTGTCCCATATCATCTGGTTTTTGTTTTGCTTTATAGTCACTTAAAAATGTAAAAACTGTTTTTAATCTCGTGGGCTGTACAAAAACAAGCTGCTGTCCTGTCATTTGGCCCATGTGCTAGAGTTTACAGACTCTTGATTAAGGCCTTAAAAATAATAAAATAGAACAAAGATATCAGTACTATCTTAGAGAATTAGATAATCCTTGGGTGAGCCAGTTAGACAATGTCCTGTTATATTCAAGGGGCATGAATTTATCCTTTTGTCTATTTGGAGTATATATTTTTTCTTAACAGATGTCTGATGCTATGAAATTATTTCTTAGGGCACATGAATCTAGTCATCTGAGGGGATCACTTTAGCAGGAAAGACAATGTTAGTCAAGTGACCATGTAATCAAAGAGATCGCTGCAAGTGTGACCAGTCCTATGAAGGAGAGATGGGCAGTGCTCTGAGAGCGTCTTTGGGAGCCAGAGGGGACTTTCCTGATAAAGTAAAGCTTAAAATTCATTGTGAAGGATAGATGAGGATTAATAATCTGGAGAGGAGAAAAGAGAATGCCAGGCTTCAGAGTTCACAGTGAAGATGTGACTTATTACGGGAGGAAACTGAGATGAGGCTGAGCTGAGCGAGGACCTCTGTCACTGGAGGGAAAGAATGAGAGAAGGTGAGGAGGGAGAGGCTTCTGGGTGGGTGACCAGGCTAACCTCTTTTCCAGGGCCGTCCTGGTTTACTGATGTGACAATTAATCACCCCCTTTCATTCTCAAAGTGCCCCAGTTTGGATGACAAATTATATGATAAATGGGTCATGTCAAGGAGTTTGTTCCTTTAACATCAAATCAAATGGCTGCGTAGCCATTGAAGAATTTTAAGCTGGGCAAAGATGATATAATCAGATTTGCATTTTGAAATGATGGCTGCCTTGTGGATATGGATTTAGTAAGTCACAGGGGATGTTAAATTGATGTTTACAAGGAAATGTGTCTTTCAGGTTAAATGACTTGTTTTCTCAATAGTGAAGCAATTCAGGGAAAAAGAAAAATCAGGGAGATATTTTTGATGAAATCAATTGGTCACTGGATAAAAAATTATTGTTCTCATAGCCTGGTATAGATGGAGACATTTTGTATCACACCTAGTTAGAGCCCTTGGCCTGTTTAGATGTATTTGCCACATATTAACATGTTCATATGCTGCCATAAGTGTGGGCAATGAGATGACCATAAAATGAAACTATTGCTATATGCTTTAGTTGTGACTCTGATCGTCTAGAATTAGAGTCACAAAATTAGCAAGACAATTTTGTCCCAAAGACTGAAAACTGTATGAGGGTCAGACCACCACTGACTTGTTGACAGTTACATCCCCAGCATGTAGTTTTCAGGAAAGTCGGCTGAATAACTGAAGGAATGAACTCCTCCCCTCTACAAAGAACTTTGTTTCCTAAAAATCTTAGCTACATCTTTTATAAAAGACCTTAAACATTTGTTCCTTTGGCTTAGAGTTTCTGAATAAAGACTGTGGTCAAGATTATAGAGGTAAAAATATTTACCAATAAATCTGGAAATGTATTGATATTTCAAATATATATGTATGTTTGCTCAGAATTAAAGATCAGTGTGGCATAACATTTTGCTTAGAAGAGATGGAAGAACCAGTTTCAATTAAAAAGTAAAAAACAATGCCATGTAGTTTTCATTGAGAACAAATTTAAACATGTATCTTCAAATTGCCAGCTTTAACACCTTTTGTTAGCTTTCCTTTTCCCTTTATTGATAAAATAACAAATCTATGTCATAATCTTTGCTGAGTGGTCTCTGAACGTTCATTTCTTCTTGTGCTAACTGCAGTCTGGCTTTCTTCTGAGTGTGTTGTGTGCTGGAAAGTGTTGGCTGTTTTCTGTGTCCACCACATACCTGTGAACCTGGGGGTACATAGGTGTTTTCTTGCCCTTCACTGCTTTTGCAAAACGACTGTTAATGCCTCCTCCCTGAAGAGGGTGCTCCTCCACTCCAGTACCCCATCATTGAACACATTTTCTCGGATTACAACATCTTATACATCTCAGGAAACTTACAGTTTCCTGCCATTGTCTTGGTTCCCCTCCCGCCCCATTTATTGTATCATATGTGTGTGTGTGCTCTGTGTTCAACTCTTTGCAGCCCCGTGGACTATATAGGACCAGTCTCCTCTGTCCATGGGATTTTCCAGGCAAGAATACTGGAGGAGTTCCTTCTGAAGCCATTCCTTATACTGAATCCATTTCCTTCTTCAGGGAATTGTATCATATAGAAGCTGACTTACTGTGCTCTCTCCTTCCCCACTGCTAACCATCGTTGTTGGTGACTTAAATTAGTCTGGGAGAATGTGCCATACCCAGGCTTCTCACAAGCTATCTTCTCCTTTTCAACATTTTTTTCCTTCCACTCAGGAATCAGCAGACTGTTTCCTCTAAGGGGCCAAATAGATATATTTTCATTTTCATCGCTATAGGGTCTTTGTTGCAACTACTAAATATCGCAGTCCTAGCTTGAAAACACCATCGATAATATATAAACAAATGTGTTCCAATGAAACTTTATTTACAAAAACAGGTGAAAAGCTGAGTAAGGACTTGAAAGAAATGAGATAGTGAGCCACGGCTGGGGAGAAAAAGTTCCAGGCCGAGGAAACGGCAACTGCAAAGACTAAGGCAGGACTTTGCCCTGAATTCTTTCTCCAAAAGCACCAAAGAGGCCACTGTGGATGGAGCGCAGTGAGCCAGGGGAGGGGTAGTGTTGCAGATGCCAGACAGATCAGTGCGGGGATGGAGCTGGACTTTGGGGGACCTTATAGGCTGTGAATAGGATTTTGGCTTTTACTCAGAGGCAGTTGGAGAGCCATTGGAGGATTCTGAGCAGGGGGCAGTTAATCAGATTTAAGCCTTAACAGGTTTATTCTGTGCACACCAGGACCCAGACCCCACAGAGACTGAGCCAGAACTGTGCATGGATGTCTCCTGTGGAGGTCCAGGCCAGCAGTGGCCTCCTGCAGGGGCAGGGGCTCTGGGCGCAGCAGACCTGGGTGTGGCATAAGCCCTCTTAGAGGGGGTCGCCATTAACCCCACCATAGAAGCACCGGAACTTACACAGGACTGGGGAAACAGACTCTTGGAGGGCACAAACAGGACCTTGTGTGCCCCAGGACCTAGGAGAAAGGAGCAGTGGCCCCACAAGAGACTGACCCACACTTTCCCGGGAGTGGCCAGGAGTCTCCAGCAGAGGCATGCATTGGCGGTGGCCTGCTGCAGGGTTGGGGGCGCTGAGTGCATGCATGGGACCTTTTGAAGGAGGTTATCTTCATTACCTCACCATAGTTTGGCCTCAGGTCAAATAACAGGGAAGGAACACAGCCCCACCCATCAATAGAAAATTGGATTAAAGATTTACTGAACATGAACCCACCCATCAGAAGAAGACCCAGTTTCACCCTCAGTCAGTCTCTGCCATCAGGAAGCTTCCATAAGCCTCTTTTCCTTCTCCATCAGACGGCAGACAGAATGAAAACCACACTCACAGAAAACTAACCAATCTGATCACATGGACCACAGCCTTGTCTAACTCAATGAAACTATGAGCCATTCCATGTAGGGCCACCCAAGACAGACGGGTCATGGTGGAGAGTTCTGACAAAACATGGTCCACTGGAGAAGGGAATGGCAAACCACTTCATTATTCTTGCCTTGAGAACCCCATGAATAGTACAAAAAGGCAAAAAGACAGGACACTGAAAGAGGAACTCCCCAGGTTGATGCCCAACATGCTACTGGAGATCAGCGGAGAAATAACTCCAGAAAGAATGAAGAGACGGAGCCAAAGCAGAACCAATACCCAGTTCTGGATGTGACTTGTGATGGAAGTAAAGTCTGATGCAGTAAAGAGCAGTATTGCATGAATATTAGGTCTGTGAATCAAGGCAAATTGGAAGTGGACAAATAGGAGATGGTAAGAGTGTGAACATTGACATTTTAGGAATCAGTGAACTAAAATGGACTGGAATGGGTGAATTTAACTCAGATGACCATTATATCTACTACTGTGGGCAAGAATCCCTTAGAAGAAATGGAAAAGCCATCACAGTCAACAAGAGTCCAAAATGCAGTACTTGGATGCAATCTCAAAAGGAACAGAATGATCTCTGTTCATTTCCAAGGCAAACCATTCAATATCACAGTAATCCAAGTCTGTGCCCCAACCAGTAATGCTGAACAAGCTTAAGTTGAATGGTTCGATGAAGACCTACAAGACCTTCTAGAACAAACACCCAAAAAAGATGTCCTTTGCATTATAGGGGACTGGAATGCAAAAGTAGGAAGGCAAGAAATACCTGGAGTAACAGGCAAATTTAACCTTGGAGTACAAAATGAAGCAGGGCAAAGGCTAATAGAGTTTTGCCAAGAGAATGCACTGGTCATAACAAACACCCTCTTCCAATAACACAAGAGAAGACTCTGCACATGAACATCACCAGATGGTCAATACTGAAATCAGATTGATTATATTCTTTGTAGCCCAACATAGAGAAGCTTTACAGTCAACAAAAACAAGACAAGGGGCTGACTGTGGCTCAGATCATGAACTCCTTATTGCCAAAATCAGACTTAAATTGAAGAAAGTAGGGGAAAGCACTAGATCATTCAGGTATGACCTAAATCAAATCCCTTACGATTATGCAGTGGAAGTGACAAATAGATTTAAGGGATTAGATCTAATAGACAGAGTGCCTGAAAAACTGTGAACAGAGGTTCGTGACATTGTACAGGAGTCAGGGATCAAGACCATCCCCAAGAAAAAGAAATGCAAGACGGCAAAATGGTTGTCTAAGGAGGCCTTACAGATAGCTGTGAGAAGAAGAGAAGTGAAAGGCAAAGGAAAAAAAGAAAGATATACCCATCTGAATGCAGAGCTCCACAGAATAGCAAGGAGAGATCAGAAAGCCTTCCTCAGTGATCAGTGCAAAGAAACAGGAAAACAATAGAATGGGAAAGACTAGAGATCTCTTCAAGAAAATTAGAGATACCAAGGGAACATTTCATGCAAAGATGGGCACAATAAAGGACAGAAATGTTATGGACCTAGAAGAAGCAGAAGATATTAAGAAGAGGTGCAAGAATACACAGAACTGTACAAAAAAGATCTTCACAACCCAGATAATCACAATGGTGTGATCACTCACCTAGAGCCAGACATCCTGGAACGTGAAGTCAAGTGGGCCTTAGGAAGCATCACTACAAACAAAGCTAATGGAGGTGGTGGAATTCCAGTTGAGCTATTTCAAATCCTGAAAAATGATGCTGTGAAAGTGGTGCACTCAATATGCCAGCAAATCTGGAAAACTCAGCAGTGGCCACAGGACTGGAAAAGGTCAGTTTTCACTCCAATCCCAAAGAAAGGCAATGCCAAAGAATGCTCAAACTACCACACAATTGCACTCATCTCACACGCTAGTAAAGTAATGCTCAAAATTCTCCAAGCCAGGCTTTGACAGTCCATGAACCGTGAACTTCCAGATGTTCAAGCTGGATTTAGAAAAGGCAGAGGAACCAGAAATCAAATTGCCAGCATCCGTTGGATCATTGAAAAAACAAGAGAATTCCAGAAAAACATGTAGTTCTGCTTTATTGACTATGCCAAAGTCTTTAACTGTGTAGATCACAACAAACTGTGGGAAATTCTTAAAGAGATGGGAATACCAGACCACCTGATCTGCCTCCTGAAAAATCTGTGTGCAGGTCAAGAAGCAACAGTTAGAACTGGAACATGGAACAATAGACTGGTTCCAAATCGGGAAGGGAGTACATCAAGGCTTTATATTGTCACCCTGCTTATTTAACTCATATTCAGAGAACATCATGCAAAATGCTGGCTGGCTGAAGCACAAGCTGGAATCAAGGTTGGCTGGAGAAACCTTATATCAATAACCTCAGATATGCAGAGGACACCACCCTTATGACAGAAAGCAAAGAAGAACTACAGAGCCTCTTGATGAAAGTGAAAGAGGAGAGTGAAAAAGCTGACTTAAAACTTAACATTCAGAAAACTAAGATCATGACATCTGGTTCTGTCAATTCATGGCAAATAGATGGGGAAACAATGGAAACAGTGACAGACTTTATTTTTTGGAGCTCCAAAATCACTGTAGATGGTGACCACAGCCATGAAATTAAAAGGCACTTGCTCCTTGGAAAAAGTTATGACCAACCTGGACAGCATGTTAAAAAGCAGAGACATTACTTTGCCAACAAAGGTCCGTCTACGCAAGGCTATAGTTTTTCCAGTAGTCCTGTATAGATATGAGAGTTGGATTATGAAGAAAGCTGAGCACTGAGGAATGGATGCTTTTGAACTGTGGTGTTGAAGAAGACTCTTGAGAGTCCTTAGACAGCAAGGAGATCGAACCGGTCATCCTAAAGGAAATCAGTCCTGAGTGTCCATTGGAAGGACTGATGGTGAAGCTGAAACTCTAATACTTTGGGCACCTGATGCGAAGAACTGAGTCATTTGAAAAGACCCTGATGCTGGGAAAGATAGAGGGCAGGAAGAGAAGGGGATGACAGAGGATGAGATGGTTGGATGGCATCACCGACTCAATGGACATGAGTTTGAGTAAGCTCTGGGAGCTGGTCATGGACAGGGAGGCCTGGCGTGCTGCAGCCCATGGGGTTGCAAAGAGTCAGACACGACTGAGGGAATGAACTGAACTGAGGTTTCTTCTGGCTGCTGTGCTGAGGACAGTGAGGGGACAGGACTGAAACCTAGCTTTTTTCTTTCTTATTCCCACGTATGTTTTGAAGGATTTGCTTTCAGATTGGATTTTGGGCCTCAGAGAAATGAGTCAGAAATACACTGAGGATTTTTATCCAGAGTAACTGGGAAGATATGGAAGACAGTGAGTAGAGCAGGACTTAGGAAGAAGATCATGCATAAGTTCCTTGAGCTTGTTTGATATGAGATGTGTATGAAGTAAGCAAATGCACCAGATGCTTGAGATGTCTGACACTTGTTATAACTTCCTTAATTGCATGATAAATGGGCAGTTCTTTAAAGAAAAGATTATTGACCTAGGTGAACTAGCTGTTCCATCGAATGCTTAACCAACAATATATTAGCAGGTACCTGGTGCTTTGGAGAAGGGCATGGCAACCCACTCCAGTATTCTTGCCTGGAGAATTCCATAGACAGAAGGAGGAGTCTGGCAGGCTACTTTCCATGGGGTCGCGAGGAGGCAGACACGACTGAGCAACTAAACACTTCCACACTTTCACCTGGTGCTTACTGGCACTGACAGTATACCAGTGCCTGTGGCTATATGTATGAATATCCCTTATTATTACTGTGATACCTAACTCCTGAGAAAATTCATAAATAATTTTCACGTTTTCCCTCGCTTTTGAACCTAAAGTTAGAGAGTTTTTTTTTCATGTGCTTTGTGTTTTGTGTATATTATCCAGAGGAGGTAGACTGATATCTTTAAGTACTTTCAGCATAAAAGTAGTTATAGAAAAATATTGAGATAACATAATATGGATACAGTTTTACATTGCACTTTAATTTTAGTAGAATTTTAAACTCATGTATTTCCTGCTTCAGTTCAGTTCAGTTCAGTCGCTCAGTCATATCGAACTCTTTGAGACCCCATGAATCGCAGCACGCAAGGCTTCCCTGTCCATCACCAACTCTCGGAGTTTACTCAAACTCATGTCCATTGAGTCGGTGATGCCATCCATCTCATCCTCTCTCATCCCCTTCTCTTCCTGTCTTCAATCTTTCCCAGAATCAGGGTCTTTTCAAATGACTCAGTTCTTCGCATCAGGTGGCCAAAGTATTGGAGTTTCCACTTCAACATTAGTCCTTCCAATGAACACCCAGGACTGATCTCTTTTAGGATGGACTGGTTGGATCTCCTTGAAGTCCAAGGGACTCTCAAGGACTCTCTCCAATACCACAGTTCAAAAGCATGAATTCTTCGGTGCTCAGCTTTCTTTATAGTCCAACTCTCACATCCATACATGACTACTGGAAAAACCATAACTTTGACTAGACCTTGACTAGACAGACCATTTCCTGCTTATGGAGTGAATAAAATTTGGAAAAATACTTTATTCAAGAAATGAATTTTCAGCAGGGGTTTGAAAGATGAGAGCATTTGGGCTGGTGAATGTCTAGGGAAAAGTCAGTTGCAGGTATTAAGATAATAATATCTTGTAAAGGGAGGATGATCTATAATAGTAAGTTTTCCATTTATTCTGTTCTCCAAGGGATATTATCAGAAAAGCAGTGCTTCTGCCCAGTACATTTTTGAAAAGGACTTATTTTTAATTGGTTGCAATAAATGTTTTAAGTTTTTCTCTCTAGTTATTTATTAAAAATAGATCCAAAATAAAATGTAGTATTTTTAACTTTTTTAAAATGTTTCATTGGAGGATAATTGCTTTACACGGTTGCACTGGTTTCTGCTGTGCAGCGATGTGAGTCAGCTGTAAGTGTGTATATCTACGTGTGTGTGTGTATATATGTGTGTGCATACATGTGTGCATATACACATGTGTGTATATATACGTGTGTGTATACATGTGTATACACGTGCGTATACATGTGTGTATGAATACGTGTGTTTGTATATACATGTATGTGTACATGTGTGTATGTGTACATGTGTGTTATATGTGTGTGCACATGTGTGTCTATATATACATGTGTGTGTGTGTACGTGTGTGTGTGTGTCCTCCGCCTCTTGAACCTCTTTCCCACTGCACCCCTGCCCACCGCTGCGGGTCATCACAGAGCACTGAGCTGACTCCCTCTGCTGTGTCGCTGCTCCCCGCTATAGCCATCTGTTTCACACGTGGTAGTGTATATATGTCAGTGCTACTCCCAATTCCTTCAGATTGGAATATGTTTTAAATTTAAATGTGTTGAATGTTGGAGAAGGAAAAGCCTTAAATGTAGGTGATTGTATTCAACCTTGTATTGGTAATAAATGTATTGCTTATTTCCCATATTGTTTATTAGCTATAATCATGCTGAAATGTAGAACTTAGTGTTGGAAAGGACCTCATGGGATCCTCTTAGAGGATCATGTGCGTGCACGTGCTCGGTCGCTCTTGTGTCTGACTCTTTGTGACCCCATGGACTGTCGCCCACCAGGCTCCTCTGTCCATGGGGTTTTCCAGGCAAGAATACTGGAGTGGGTTGCCATTTCCTCCTCCAGGGGATCTTCCTGACCCAAGGATCAAAACCACATCTCCTGCATTGAAAGGCAGAGTCTTTTCCACTGAACCACCAACAAAGCCCTAAATGTTAATTAGTACTAAGTTTACAAAGATTTTCTTGTCACTTCAGGAAAAATTTTGAAATTTTATTAAAATAAATTTTGAGAGATTTCCCCTGGCAGTCCAGTGGTTAAGACTCTGTGCTCCTAATGTAGCAGATACTGGTTTGATCCCTAGACAGGGAACTAAGATCCCGCATGTTACACAGTAAGCAGCCAAAAAAAAAATTTTTTTTTAATTTCTGGTTTTAAAGTTATTTTAATTTTGAGTACTGAATAGTGGCTTATTTTGCATTTATTAATGAGGGATATTGCCCAGAATATTGTCAAAATACAGAAATCTGTGCAACTTTAGAAATTTATGTGTCCAATATCTAAAATTAGAATAAACTGTAGCTTGCGTCTAATCAGTTTGTTTGCCTTTGACAGCTAAGTCAAATCTCCAAATGTTTTATATCCAAATTTTTAAAGTTTCTTGTTAAGACAAGTGAAAAAAAATCAGTTTATGAATGGCATATGACTATTGACTTTGACAACAGTAATAACAAAAGAAATATCTGTATATCTTTATCTGCTTTCCTTTTTTACTTAACTTAAAATAAAATAAATATATATGCATAGATTCATATTTCAAAGAAATAGAGTGCATGTATTTTTCATATCCATACAGCCTAAATTAATATTTTTATCCTGGGGTGATTCTTAAAATAATGATGTTTTCAGAAATGCTGGGAAAGATGCAGAGTAACTGGATCACTCATACATTGTTGGTGGGAATGTAAAAGGGTTCAGCAACTCTGGGAAACAGTTTGGTAGTTTCTTCAGAAATCAAACATGCAACTGTCATATAAATCAACAATTAAAATGATAATCCTGGGCATTTATCCCACAGAACTGAAGACTTAGGGTCACACAAAACATAAATGCATATTTTCACAACAGTTATTCACAAAAAAACAAAAACTTAAGAGGGGGAAAAAAAAAAAGCCCAGATGTCCTTCTATGGTTGACTAACCAGGGTTCATCCATATAAGGAGCAGTAAAAAGGGATGAGCTATGGATGGACCTAACAACCAGAAAGTGAATGTGGCTCAGTCGTGTCCAACTCTTTGTGACTCAGTCCATGGAATTCTCTAGGCCAGAATACTGGAGTGGGTAGCCTTTCCCTTCTCCAGGGGATCTTCCCAACCCAGGGATTGGACCCAGGTCTCCTGCATTGCAGGGGGATTCTTTACCAGCTGAGCCACAGGGAAGCCCAAGAGTACTGGAGTGGGGAGCCTATCCCTTCTCCAGCGGATCTCCCAGAAACAGGAATCAAACCAGGGGACAACAACCAGAGAATTATGCTAAATGAAAATGACAGTCCCAGAAAGTTACATACATTATTTCACTTTTACTTCATTCCTGAAACGATTCAACAGTACAAATGGGAAAGAGATTAGTGATTGGCTGGGATTAGGAGGGACTGAAGAGAGCAACAGGAGTGATCCTTATAGTGATGCAGCTGTTGTTTGTGTTTCTTGACTAGATCCATGTCAACATCCTGGTTGTGATATTGTACTGTAGTTCTGGTTGTGATATTGTACTGTAGTTTTGCAAAACGTTACCTTTGGTACCTAGGAACGAAAGCTAAGATAATTTACATAGCAAATTGTCTAAAAGTAAAATTTAATTATAAAATTTAAAAATGGTGTTTTATTAAATGTATTACTCATGTTATAAAAAAGATTAATAAAAACAATTTATGCAGATTTGCCTTCAGTTTTCTAGAAATATTGCTTTTATTTTGCACTTGGTTTTTGGTACTTCTTTGTCTTGTATTTGTGAAGTTGGCTCTCTAGAAATGAATAGCTTTGCCACAAGAGCCAAGCGTAATGGTTGAGTAATGAAATTTCTCTCTAGAGTAGTGCCATTTGACTGTTACAATGTCTGAGACTAGTAAATGTTTTTAAATTAACATGAACTAAATATTGGTGTCCCTTTTTTTGAGAGGGGCTTCCCTGATCGCTCAGTTGGTTAAGAATCCTCCTGCAATGCGGGAGACCTGGGTTTGATCCCTGGGTTGGGAAGATCCTCTGGGGAATGGATAGGCTACCCACTCTAGCATTCTGACGTGGAGAATTCCATGGACTATACAGTTGGACAGAGTCGCAGAGTCGAACACGACTGAGCAACTTTGACTTGAAACTTTCACTTTTTTGAGAAGGCTTGGTGCCTTGCATGGCCAAACTTAGCTAATGCTTGCTCTAGTCATGAAATACATGTAATTAACTGCCAATGAGACTATAAAAAGTATGTGACTTATAAGCTGTCATTTTTGCACCCCAGTATGTGAGACAAATCTACAACCTCAATCCTCACAACAGAGAAAACTAAAAATGCAAAATTCCCCACGTTTATAACCAGGACTGTTGCTCAGAACTAACAAACAGTGACTATGAGGATGCAACGCAATCTGTTCTGTATGAATGACTCTTAGTATTATGATAACATTGGCAGTATTGCCCTACCATGTTTAGTTTTAGGGATTTATAATATCATTCAAGAGAGAGGAAAAGTAATAGGCTTTGGGTCAGCTAAATTTGGAAACATTTTAGCCTCAGAAGCACCTTTTCCACCCATATGGATCTCCTACTTAACGCCTTAGAATGTACATGTTTATCCTGGATAACTATTACACTTGCTTTTACCTTCAAGCACACTTCACAAAGGGCTCCCCAGGTGACTCAGTGGTAAAGAATCCACCTGCCAGTGCAGGAGATGTGTGTTCAACGCCTGGGTCAGGAGGCTCCCCTGGGGATGGAAATGACGACCCACTCCAGTGTTCTTGCTTGGACTGAACGCGCACACACACGCTCGCTCTGTCAAGGAAAGAAAGACTGCGGAAAGAATGATTATAACCTTTTTTCTCAAATGCTTTTCTCATTAACTTCTTTAAAATGTCTTTCTAAGGCATCTTAGGGCTGGCTGTGATTAGGTTACCTGTGTGCACCCGTGTGCTGCCCATGGCGACAGATAGGGCGGTCGTAGCGAGCGCCCGGGGCAGCCTGCCTCCTCGTGCGGCAGCTGAGCTGCCCTCAGGCTGCCTCTGCAGTCAGTCTGGGTTGCCAGCCGTGGGGAACAGAACATCCCATGATCCCTCTGGTGTGAAAGGGAATTGGGTTATTTATGTAAGCTTCTGTAAAAGTAAATGCAATATTCAACCCTTGAGAAACTATTACACAGGAAAAAAGGGTGAAAGAATGGATACTTTAGACCAACAGACAAGGCTTGAGAGAAAGAGAAGATGTCTGTGACTGTGCAAAACACCATCTCCAGGCTCTCAAACAGATAATCAGTAACAGGAGACTATTGGTTGAAGAGCTACAAGTTTTGAAAGGAAACAAACCCTCCCTCAAAGCAGTTGTACACATATGGCATATCCATGTGAAGACTGTATGACATAGTTTGGTTAATAAATGAAAATTGTAATTTCATTTAGTTGTGTGTTTTTAGTTCTTTATTTTTAAAAGGCAGTGGAAGGAAGGAAGGAAAAATCATAAAGAAGAAATAAAGGAGGGAATAAAGAAAATGTGTATTTATCCCATGTAAAGATAATGCTAGTTTTTGGGTTTTTTTTTTTTTCCTGCTGTATCAATAGCAAAATTCATTCACAGTTAATCTCACCTGGTCAAATGGCTGGTTAGAAATAGTACAGATTATTTTAGAATTATGTACTACAAAAGGATTGAACTTCATTACATGGTTTATTTTTAACCATTATCATGTGCTTCCTAACAAAATGCTTTGGTGAAACTGGTTTTGACCCCACATAATGTAAATTTGATTATCTGGCTTGAGCAACTCTTGACTTGTTCAAAAAGTGATTCACTTCCAAATGATAATTATATCCAGGTATTAATAAAGTAGTGGTAATCTAAGAAATTTTATTCCAGATATAACTAGAAATTAGTACTGCTTCTCCACTTGTACCTGAAATTTCTACCTCTGTAGCCGTACCATTATTTGAACGTACACATGGAACTCTGCTCAGCATTATATGGCAGCCTGGATGGGAGGCAATTTGGGGGAGAATGGATACATGTGTGTGTGGCTGACTCCCTTTGCTGTTTACCTGAAACTCACAACATTGTTAACTGGGCATACCCCAATACAAAATAAAAAAGTTTTTAAACAATTAAATAGAAAAAGCCCCACAGATTGTGTTATAGCCACTCAATGAGGTATCTATGCAACTATGTCATGTAAGAAAATCAGTGTTATCACCCATGATGTGGCTTTCCTCACTGTGCTGAATGACTGTGAGCAGAAGACTCATCATTGAGCCAAACTTTTGATTTTCTTTGGCAGAATAAATTTAAATAAAGGTAGCAGGCAAATTAAAAACAGATGACTGAGGTGTAAGCACACAGCAATCTTCATCTCCTTATCTTTGTCACTCTGAATTTATGGATGAAGCAAGTGATCTCTGATATTGCCAAATTGAAGAATACTTGTCATACAAGTAAAGTTACAAGAGAATTGCACATTAGTCATTTTGTTTCAAACATACATAGGTATACTGAGCTTTGATGATTTCGTTTTAGACATTTATAGTATACTGAGCTTTGATGAAAATGTTTATCCAGAAAGAGGGAAGAATGCCTAGCACATGGCATAGTAACTTCTCAAAACCAATTTTATGAAAGACCATCTACTATTTGCCAAGTCTGTGCGGGATGCAAAGACTTTTAAAATATGGTTCCTGTTTGGTAGTGTTGATGAGAAAGAAATTCTGCATACTAAAGAAAGGACAGATACTCAAGTTTGTTAATAAAAATAAAATAGGCTGCATCCTTAAATTCAAAGGTGATACTGAGAGAAATGATGTAAGAGGGGTGCTTCAGCATGTTTGCATTCCGTGTGCTCAGGAGACAAGAGAGGAGCTGAGCTGAGCGGAAGTGGCCACGCTCCCAGGTGCCTGGAATATGGGCCCCCTTCTCATTTCGTGAGAATAGAAAATACATATTTTACAAATGATAGCCCACAATTATGGGTGAATAAAAGCCTCTCTTTTCCTACTTTGGAGAAATTTCTGGAGAGAGATTCAGAATAGATTTTAATAGTGGGCCGAGGATGGTATCTTAAGGGGATGAAATTGGATTGTAAAGAATGGACATTCTACTAAGCCTATGGGCTTGGGAATTTCATGAGTACTACAAACTCCCTTTGTGGATTATTGTAGCTTGTGTGACAACCTGTGTCCTACTGTAACCACATTTTCCTTATGGAGGTCATCACTGCATCAGAATCATACTAAGGACAAGTCACAATATTAATAGATGTCATGATCCTTTTGTGGTGACTTTTGAAAAGCATGTCCTATGAGTTGGTTGCTTTTCCTGGCCTCCGTTGCTCCCAGTGAAAGCCAAGCTACCCTAAGTGATTGTATAAATAGGAAGAGGTTACCATCTATGGGGGTGAGTTGGGGGAGTCAGGGGGCTTGTGTGAAATAAATAGAAGGAAGAACAGTATGTGAGTTTTACATGTGTGGTTATCTTGCAGTAAACAATGAGTACATTTAAATTCAAAAGACAGAAACTTTGGTTTCTCTCTGAATGTTTAGCTCTCTGAAAAATTTAAAGTATTAATTTGAGGAACTAGTAGATTATCTTATTAGAAGTTCTAGCTGTACATTTTTTAAAACTTTAAACTTTTCCTTTTGTATCAGAGTATAGCAGATTAACAGTGTTGTGGTAGTTTCAGGGGAACAGTGAAGGGACCCAGCCGTACATACACATGCATCCATTCTCCCCCATCTAGCTTTACATTTTTAACTGATGACTTGTTAAATGGATTTTGGTGACTTGACTTTAGAAGTAGCATAATAAAAAAAACTGTTTGGACAGGTCAGCTGGGGAGTGCTATATAGAAATTCCCCAGAAAAAAAGGGTGAGCAGAGGCAAGGAGACCACTTATTAGTCTCCTGAAGACCTGACTAGGATGATAGCAAAGGGAATGCAAGGGAAAGACTCTCAGACGTAGAATGGCCCAGAGCCTGTTAACTTTGGACATAAGGAGATAGAGCAATAATTAACGTTTAGTTTTCACATGGCAGTATGCAGATTATTTTACCTTTGTTTAATATTCTCAACCTTTTTGTATAGTATAGGTATTATTATCTTTGCAAATTAATTAATTTGCTTAAGATCACACAGTTAATAATTATCAGAATCAGAACTTAAACCTAGGATCTCTGTGAACCCAAGCCCTGCTAATAAAGGGTTCTGACTCATCAGAGGCTAAAATAGTGTTGCTCACATTTTAATTTACGAGACAGATGCCTATTCAATGCCTGGCTTAAAGTTGATTGTTGGCATACATATAACACAAACTCTTTACTCTTTTTCCCTTTTTCTTCTGTTATAGTGCGACTTCATGACAGCATATCAGAAGAGGGCTTCCATTACTTGGTGTTTGATTTGTAAGTACAGCGTCCTTTGTGTTTGGTGTTTGTTTGTTTGTTTTTGCTATTTATTTGAAGATTTTGAATTAAAGATCATTTTTTCTCCAAGTAGGAGTCCAAATTAATGACCTGGTAATATTTTCAAATGTAATTCTTTTGACAAAAGGTGAATACTCAGCATCGTTTATTTAAAATTTAAGTTGATCTTCCTGAGGGAAATAGTTACAAGTGTTTCCTTTGGGATTGCTCATTGTGACCTCAGAAGTAGTTCTCAGTTTACAGTGTACAATGTAAACCGAGTGTACCATGATGCACCTCAGTGTACGTAAACATAATTTTCCATTGGATTTTTTAAAGTATTTGTAACTGATTATCTTACATAAAAAGAAGACTCAAGAACCCTTGAGGTGGGTTACTTCAGGGGTTCAACAACATCATCAAACTCCCATCTTTTACCCCAGCTCACTGTCTTTGTTCTCAGACTGGTGTGGTTCAACTTACTACAGGCAGACATGGTAATTTATACTGGAAGATATTATACTTTTTGTTTTTTTTAAGAATAAACAATTCATCTAGTAAAACTTCCATTTTTCACCTCATTGGCCAGGACTAGGTCACATGCCTGCCCCTCACCAGTCACTGGCAAGAATGGAAACACCAAGATTTACTTAGACTAAGATTTAGAGACCAAGGCTCTATCAATAAGAATGAAGGGAAAACCGTGCTCTTGGGGAGCAGTCCATAGCATCTCTCCTAGCTGAATGGGATATAGTGAGACAGGCCATACACAATGCTTCTCCAGGTTAAATAAGAATACACTTTCTGAAAATCAGATTGATACTTCATATAAAAAAATGTCCATATTGTATAACTTACTAATTTTGGTTCTTGGAACAATGTCCATGGAAACTGTTACTCTAAATTCAGATAAAGTTTATGCTTGAAAGATGTTTATTGCATTGTTCTTTATAGGAAGCTGGGAGGAGGGGGAAGAAAACCAACTTAAGGATCCAATAATAGAGAATCAGTTTTCTTGACTACAGTGCATTCATGCGATGGACTACTCTCGAGCATTTATTGTGATATTTGGGGAATAGAAAGAAAAAATATTGTTTTATCTGAAATGTGTCTAATGACAGGTTAATACTAGGTTTGGTTAATTCAGCCTTCCAGTGATGTCTTTAAGAAATCAGGTTCATTCCACCTTTCAGTCTGTTCTTTGTAGTATGTGGGTTTATCCTTACTCTCAGATACCTCTTAGTTCTCACGTTTGGTGCCTCATTTCAGCTATCATGGTGACTTCCAAAGGCAGGAAAAAAGAGGGAATATTAATCCCATTCGTATATTTTTATTTACAGGGAAAACCTTTCCCAGCAGCCCCTCAGAAGATATCTGATAGTGCATTATTGGTTAGAATTGCTTCTGATGCACATATCTGAACCAAGTAATAGTAAAGGGGATAGAATAACAGCAGTTGGCATTGACCAACCATAATTGCAGTCCATAGCAGGAAGGGAAGTCTTGCTTATTGGATAGGAAACCAGACATGTCTGCTGTTACTATGAAATGTGTTGCAAGTATTCTTCAGTGTTTAAAGTTTAAGAGGAGAGTTATCAACAGTTCTCATCGAAATGCTTTTCCAGTAACTAAGATTAATAATAAACTAGTCAAACACAGTCCAGTAAATAGCATCAAGCTTTAGAGACAATTGGAAAATAGTGGTTAAAAGTATAGATGTTCAGTGAGTAAAAAGAGATTATAACAGATATAAATAAATAATCCTCTATTTAATTGTGGTGGTAGTCTAAGGAGAAGAGTAACTTTAGAAAAGATATCAATGAAATACTTACGGAAAAACTGGAAGTTCCTTTGCCAATCAGTCCCAAGATAAAATAAGCACTTAAATTCCTAAAGGTGGAGTGTCCTCTGTGTTTGTCCTTTTGATGATGGTTTTGGCAGTGTGGTACTGTGCATACTTCCTGTGGAATGTCAGCTATTCAGAATCTGGTGGGAAGTTCTATTTTTATAGGTGTGTTGAGGCTTCTTCTAATGGAATACTTTTCCTTTTCTAAAAAGCAGAACAGAAAGGGCCATGAGTTCTTAGTTTCTTTTTGCTATTATTCATTTACCTTTTTTATTCACGTATCTGTCCATTGTTTCCAACTACAAAGTATTAATAGTCAGTTTTGCAAATAGACTCAGGAATCAGTGGGAAAGACCTTCATGAAAGTGAAGATATCTTCACAGCAAATACTGAACTGCTTGATTTTTTTAGAATCATGTTCCTCAAGGTCTGCCCCTAGCATGGTTTTTAGGCACACCTCAGCAACTCCGGGAGGCAAGAGATGTGGGTTTATCTGAAATCTGAAGGAAGGTAAGACAGTGAAGTAATGGAGCTAGAACTCTAGTCCTCAAGGGAGGGGCCTGAAGGCAGAGCCATTGGCCTTAGGAAATAGAGCAGATCCAGTCCTTTTCTAGGACTGATGGCTAATAAGGCTTTGACAAGGGCAGTCATTTGAATATGACATATATATTTCAGAAACTGCATGTTAGAAAAGATCTGTATTGTGTGTTTGGTGGGTAAATATACACAATGAAGTATAGAAACATCACATTCTTAAATAAATATTGTAAGAGAATTATTAAACTAAGGCTTACTGGAAAGCCTGCTGACCCAGAATGGAAAGATTTAAATTTCAGTCTCAGAGCTACCTGGGGCTAAACATTTTACATTCTTTTCTCTAAGCTTCATTTTTCTCAAATAGAATGAGGGCATGGACCAGATGAAAAATGTGTTAGACGTTTCTGAAGTTTTTTCTATTCTTTGAGGCCAGAATGCTTTTTGTATCCATTTGAGATTTCTGGTAGAATTAATGGAACTCCTGATGCCATTTAAATATTAGAAAGTTTCTTACGAGTCTTAACTATTGGAGAAAAACGGTATCATTGCATCTTTAAAAAGAACAATTTTTTTCCTTAGCAAACACACATCTTGGTATGTGAAGTACTGTTTTCCCCTCTGTTTTAAAGTGTTTGTGTTTTTGTCCCCAGATAAGAAATTCTACTTGTTAAATATGTGATAGATGCCTACTAAGAGCAAGATGCTTTGTCTAATGCTTTAGAGAGGAAGAAAGCAGTGTTTTTGAGCATTTTAAAATAAATGTCCCATTTAGATAAATTCAAAAAGAAATACCCTGAGAGAATCTGCTGTGCCTCCTCCTCCTGCCCCATTTTATCATCTACGTACTCGTCCGAAGTCCTGGTCAAGTTGCATGTTTTGTGGTTGTTAGGAAAATGTGTATATTTTTCATTTTACAAATTTCAAATTATAGTGCTAAAAATTTGCAAAATACACTCCTTATAGTGGGGAGCTGAACAAACACTTGGTGTGTAGTCACTCTGCACCAGTCACTGCAGATAAGCTGATTGAAGGGAAGGTGAATGACCACTTTTTGCCTTCAGAAAAACATAACTAAGTATTCTAGCATTTTATCACATACTAGAATATTTTGGTTATGTAACCAACAGATCAGCAGAATTTACAACACATACACAAATATAACGAGTTTCATAGTGTCTGTTAAAACATCTGGTGTGTGCTCCTAGTCACTTGGTCATTTTTGTGGTAATTTGGTAAAATTCTATTATGCTGATAATACTCTCCAGTATTTCACAAGGCATATATTTTCCAGTGATTATTACTTCTTTTGGAAGGTGGAGGGCTAGTTTAATTTTTTTTCTGAATACCTTTTGTTTTTATTCACAGAAAATTTTATCTGTCTTAAAACCTACTAAGCATAATATTTCCTTTAATTTACATCTCTAGAACACTGTAGATAACAAATAGTAATAGCAAAATAATTTCACACTCAGATCAAAATGTGAAAGCAGACTATGGAAGACTATTTCCTGTTGTAAAACAGTACTTGAGAGCAAGTCTCTAGGTTAAAGTCCTGTCAAGGGAAAGAAAATAAATCAATAATTATAGCATAGGATGCCTTGTGCCATGATATTTTCCTGCGTACACAGATTGAAGAAAAGAGAGTGAAAGTGATGAACCCTGGTCTGCTAACATCCAGGTAGATGATAGTAAGTCCCTGAAATATGTAAGGTGTTGGTAAGAATAAAGTAAAAAGCTACTGTGGGCCCTCCATATCCTCAGGTTCGACATCCACAGATTCAACCAATCTTAGATCAAAAAAGCAAAACTTGAATTTATTACGGCTGGCAACTATAACTATTTGCATTTTTTTTTTAGGTATTATAAGTAATCAAGAGATGGTTTAAAGTATTATGGAGAATATATGTATAGTGTGGCGCTTCCCAGGTGGCGCTAGTGGTACAGAATCCCCCTGCCAGTGCAGGAGATATAAGAGACGCGGTACACAGGAGACACAGGCTCGATCTCTGGTCGGGAAGACCCCCTGGAGAAGGAAATGGCACCCCACTCCAGTGTTCTTGCCTGGAGAATTCCACGGACAGAGGAGCCTGGCAGGCTACAGTCCATGGGGCCGCAAAGCATCAGATGCGAATGAGCACATGCATATAGTATAAGATCATACTATACCATTTTATGAGGGTCTTCCCTGGTGGCTCAGACGGTGAAGAATCTGCCTGCAGTTCAGGACACCTGGGTTTGATCCCTGTGTTGGGAAGATCCCCTGAAGAAGGGCATGGCATCCCACTCCAGTATTCTTATCTGGGAAATTGCATGGACAGAGGAGCCTGGCAGGCTACAGTCCATGGGGTTGCAGAGTCGGACATGACTGAGCAACTAACAAAAGAAAAAGTAAGATACCATTTTATGTAAGAGACTTGAGCATCCTCAGATTTTAGTATCTGCTGGGGATTCCCACAGATCTTGAGAGATGACTGTAAAATCTGTCTGAAAATATTTTTTAGAACAAAGTTGAGTTTATGGAATTTTGCTTTTAGTTGGCAGTTTATATGCAAGAAACAGTCAACTTAAAATGGAGGGTATTTTAATGACAGAGAAACTCTGAATGCTGTAAATTATTGCATTTCTTATTTGTTTTCAAAAACAGAATTGTGTTTAAATCAAAACATATTGGCTATTATTAAAATGAAGTTTAATGTCCATTCCAGCAGAAAGCTATAATTCTAGAACTATAGAAGTTCAGTGATGGGAAAATACAGGTTTCACAAGGTTATACTAAATAATTTCAGTGTTTTTTTTCTTGGAGAATTAATAAAATGGTAATGATTCTGTTCCAAGCATACCCTGCTTTATTAAACTTTGCTTTATTGTGCCTCACAGAAAATGCATTTTTTACAAATTGAAGATTTATGTAACCCTGCATCCAGCAAGTTTATCAGTCCCATTTTTTCCAAACAACATTTGTTTACTTTATATATCTGTGCCACATTTTGATAATTCTCACAATGTTTCAAAACCCTCCAGCAAAAGAATTATGTCTTGCTGAAGGCTCAGATTAGCATTTTTAAGCAATAAAGTATTTTTTAATTAAGGTATGTACTTTCTTTTAAGGCATAGTGCTTTTGGACACTTAAAAGACTACAGGATAATATAAACCTAACTTTTACATGCACTAGGAAACCAAAAAACTCATGTGACTTGCTTTCCTGTAATATTTGCATTATTGTGGTGGTCTGAAACAGAGCCTACAGTATCTCAGGGGGTATGCCTGTGTATTTTTTAGGAAAAAACAAAAAACATTTTAAATGACTAACATCCTGTACTTTCAATAGAAAGGGGTAGGGACACTCATATCCTTTTGATTATTTTCTGAATAAAAGGCTAAACTAACACTCAACTTTTCTCGTGTATTATGGTGCTGCTCCAAGGTGGCAGACTCAATCCTTTAACCACACATCATAATTCTTTTATGTTAACAGACACTTTGAGTTTGTGTGGGATAAGGTACAACCTTGTTTCATGAGTACTTTTTAGTTGACAATGTACAAGAGGAAGGAGGCTCTTCAAATGAATATCATCTGATGCTTCTTTAGAATTATTGTCGGGGATAATTATCTTAAATTCCAAAGGACTAATCTCTGTTTCATTTGTTCGATTTTCTTGAGGCTATATCAATTCCCATATTTGTCTTTATAAAGTAGGAGAAAACATTATGCAATTTAGGACTTTTGGAAACTTTTAAACAATTTTTTAACTATTACACTTTTAATAAGGTATCTTTTTAGAGGAGTTTTGGGCTCAAAGAAAAGATGAGCAGAAGTTTCTGAGAATTTCCAAATACCCTTCTCTCTAAACATGCGATACACTGTTGACTTCCCACACACAGGGTGTATTTGTTGCAGTTGAGGGCTCTAGGTTCACCCATCATTATTACCCAAAGTCCATAGTTTTCTTTGGGGTTTACTCTTGGTATTGTACACTGACTGGGTTTTTTTGGTAGTTTAATGCAGAATAATTTCATTGTCTTAAAAATCCTCTGTGCTCCAACTGTTCATGTCACCCTTCTCTCTGACTGGAAACAACTAATTGTTATATTGTCTCCATAGTTCTGCCTTGTCTAGAATGTCATAGTTGGAATCATATAGCATGTAACCTTTTCAGATTGGCTTCTTCCACTTAGCTGTATATATTTATGTTTCCTCCATTTTTTTCATGTCTTGATAGTTCATATCTTTTTAGCACTGAATAATAATTCCCTGGATGAGCCACAGTTTGTTTATCCAGCTCCTTGCTGAAGGACAGCTTGGTTGTTTCTGAGTTTTGGCAGTTCTGAATAAAGTTGCTGTAAATGTCCACATGCAAGTTTTTGTGGGGACTTAAGCTTTCAGCTCCTCTGTGTAAATACCAAGGAAAACAGTTACTGGGTTATATGGTAAAAGTATGTTTACTTGTATACAAAACTGCCAAACTGTCTTTTAAAGTGGCTGCATCATTTTGATCAGAGAAAGAAATGGCAACCCACTCCAGTATTCTTGCTTAGAGAATCCCGTGGACAGAGGAGCCTGGTGGGCTGCCATCTATGGGGTTGTACAGAGTCAGACACGACTGAAGTGACTTAGCATGCATGCATGCATTGGAGAAGGAAATGGCAACCCACTCCAGTATTCTTGCTTAGAGAATCCCGTGGACAGAGGAGCCTGGTGGGCTGCCGTCTATGGGGTCACACAGAGTCGGACAGACTGAAGCAACTTAGCAGCAGCAGCAGCATTTTGCATTCCCATCAGCAATGAATGAAGAGTTCCTCTTGCTCCATATCCTGCCAGAACTTAATGTTGTCAGTGTTTTGGACTTTGGCCACACTAATGGATGTGTAGTGGTTATCTTGTTTTAATTTGCAAATGCCTAGTGATATGTGATGTGGAGCATCTTTTCATATGCTTGTTTTCCATCTACTTATCTTCTTTGGTGAGGTGTCCTTCAGAACTTTTGCCAATTTTTAAATCAGATTGTTCATTTTCTTATTGTTCAGTTTTAAGAATTCTTGGTGTAGTTGGTTAACAGTCCTTCATCAGATGTTTTTGTAAATATTTTTCCCAGTCTATAATTGTCTTCTCGTTTCTTGACAGTGTCTTCTGCAGAGCAGAATTTTAAAATTTTTAATCAAGTTCTCCTTATCAATTGTTTCTCTCACGGATCATGCTTTTGATGTTGTATCTAAAAGCCATCCCCATGTCCAAGGTTAGCCAGATATTCTATGTTATCTTCCAGGATTTTTATAGTTTTATTTATATAGTTACAGTTTTACATTTAGGTCTGTGACCCATTTTGAGGTAATTTTTGTGAAGGGTGTAAGGTCTAGATTTAGGTTTTTCTTTCTTCTTCTTTTTTGAAAATATGTATCTGTTCCAGCATCATTTGTTCAAGAGTCTCTTTTCTCTAATGTATTGCCTTTGCTCTTTTGTCAAAGATGAGAGACTACATTTATATATGCTCATTTCTGGGCTTTATTTTCTGTATAATCTGTGCTTATTCTTTCATAAATACCACACTTTCTTGATAACTGTAGCTTTATTGTAAACCTTCAAGTCGGTGGTGTGAGTCCTTCATCTTTGTTCTTCTCTTTAAATATTACATTGCTAATGCTTGGTCTTTTGGCTCTCCACATAAACTTTAAAATCAGATTTTTGATATCCACAAAAGGACTTGCTGGATTTAATTGGGATTATGTTGATTAAGTTGGGAAAAACTGTCATCTTGACCTCCCACTCATCTACAAGGAATATCTCTTCATTTATTTAGTTATATTTTCCTTTCATCAGAGTTTTGTAGTTTCCTCATAAAAAGCTTTTACATATTATGTTAGACTTATACCTAAGTATTTCACTTTTAGGGAGTATAATGTAAATGGTAAAGTGTTTTTAATATAAATTTCACTTGGTCATTTCTGGCACATAGGAAAGCTATAGATGTTTGCTTGTTAACCTTGTATCCCGCTGTTTGTGATAATTGCTTATTAGTTCAGGAATTTTGTTGTCAGTTCTTTAGGATTTTTCTCCATAGACAATCATGTCATCTTTAAATAAAGACCATTTTATTTCTTCCTTCCCAGTTTGTATACCATTTATTTCCTTTTCTTATCTGATTACATTAGCGAGGACTTCTACTCTGATGTTGGAAAGGGATGATGAAGGAGGACATCTTTGCCTTGTTCCTGATCTTAGTGAGAAAACTTCATGTTTCTCACTGTTAAATATGATGTTAGCTTGTGGTATTTTTAAAATGTTCTTTATGAAGTTGGGGAACTGTTGCTAGTTTACTAATAATTACACTCATGAATAAATGCTGAATTTTGTCAGATGCTTTTTCTGTATCAACTGATATGATTATGTGATTTTGCTGTTTTTGCCCGTTGATGTGATTGATGGATAACATTGATTTTCGAATGTTAAACCAGCCTTGCATATTTGAAATAAATTTCTTTTGCTTGTGGTGAATAATCATTTTTATTCATTGTTGTGTTCAGTTTGCTAAAATTTTGTTGAGGATCTTTATATCTGTGTTCATGAGGGATAGTGGTCTAAATTTTTCCTCCTTGTAGAAGTTTTATCTGATTTTGATATTTAGAGTAATGGTAGCCGTATAGAATGTGTTGCAGTGTGTTCACTCTGCTTCTGTTTTCTGGAACAAATTGTAAAGAAGTGGTTTCCTTTCTTCCTTTAAGTGTTTGATATAACTTACCAGTGAATCCATCTGCTTTCTGTTTTGGAAGGTTATTAATTATTGATTCAGTTTCCTTATTAGATAGGACTATTCGAATTGTCTATTGTCTATTTCTTCTTGTGCACTTTTGGCCAATTGTGTCTTTCAAAGAATTGATCCATTTCATCTGGGTTATTGAATAAGTGGGCATAGAGTTATTCATAATATTCCTTTATTATTCTTTTAATATCTGTGGTATCTATAGTAATATCTCCTCCTTCATTTCTCATATTAACAATTTATGTCTTCTCTCTTTTTATCATAGTCTGGCTGTAAACTTACCTGTTGCATTGATCTTTTCAAAGACCTAGCTTTTTTGCTATTGTTGATTTCCTCTGTTGAATTCTTACTTTAAATTTTATTGATTTCTGCTCCAATTTTTATTATGACTTCATCTTACTTTGGATTTAATTTGCTCTTCTTTTTCTTATTTCCTAGTGGAAGCTTAGAGTATTAATTTTATGTCTTCCTTTCTAAAGTTACATTCAGTGCTATAAATTTCCCTATATATAGTTCATCCCACAAATTTTGATAAGTTCTATTTTTCATTTGCATTTAATTCAAAATATTTTAAACCCTCTCGTGATTTCTTCTTTGACTTATGTGTTGTTTAATCTCCTAGTATTTGGATCTTTCAGTTTTCTTTCTGTTACTGGTTTCTAGTTTGATTCCATGTACTCTGAGAACAGACCTTGTGTGATTACCAACCTTCTAAACTTGTTAAGGCATGTTTTATGACCCAGGATGTCATCTGTCTTGGTGAATGTTCCATATGGACTGGAAGAGAATGTGTATTATACTGTTGTTAGATGAAGCAGTCTATACATCTCAATTATATCCAGTTGACTTATGGTGCTCTTGAGTTCAGCTATGTTCTTAATGATTTTCTGTCTGCTGGGTCAGTCCATTTCTGATAGACGGGTGTTAAAATCTCTGACTGTAGTAATGGATTCACCAGTTTTTTCTTAACAGTTCTATCAGTGTTTCCTCGGCTTAGTCAAAAGCTAAGAGAATTCAGCACCACCAAACTAGCCTTAGAACAAAAACTAAAAGAACTTCTCTACCAGGAAAAAACAAGAGAAGAAAAGACCCACAAAGACAAATCCTAAATGATTAAGAAAATGGCAGTAACAGTGGAAAAAAGACAACCTCTTTAACAAGTGATGCTGGGAAAACTGGTCAACCACTTGTAAAAGAATGAAACAAGAACACTTTCTAGCACCATCACAAAAATAAACTCAAAATGGATTAAAGATCTAAATGTAAGACCAGAAACTATAAAACTCCTAGAGGAGAACATAGGCAAAACACTCTACGACATGAATCACAGCAGGATCCTCTATGACCCACCTCCCAGAATATTGGAAATAAAAGCACAAATAAACAAATAGGACCTAATTAAACTTAAAAGTTTTTGCACAACAAAGGAAACTATAAGCAAGGTGAAAAGACAGCCCTCAGAATGGGAGAAAATACTAGCAAATGAAGCAACAGACAAAGGATTAATCTCAAAAATATACAAGCAACTCCTGAAGCTCAATTCCAGAAAAATAAATGACCCAATCAAAAAATGGGCCAAAGAACTAAACAGACATTTCTCCAAAGAAGACATACAGATGGCTAACAAACACATGAAAAGATGCTCAACATCACTCATTATCAGAGAAATGCAAATCAAAACCACAATGAGGTACCATTACACACCAGTCAGGATGGCTGCTATCCAAAAGTCTACAAGCAATAAATGCTGGAGAGGGTGTGGAGAAAAGGGAACCCTCTTACACTGTTGGTGGGAATGCAAACTAGTACAGCCACTATGGAGAACAGTGTGGAGATTTCTTAAAAAACTGGAAATAGAACTGCCATATGACCCAGCAATCCCACTCCTGGGCATACACACTGAGGAAACCAGATCTGAAAGAGACACGTGCACCCCAATGTTCATCGCAGCACTGTTTATAATAGCCAGGACATGGAAGCAACCTAGATGCCCATCAGCAGACGAGTGGATCAGAAAGCTGTGGTACATAAACACTATGGAATATTACTCAGCCATTAAAAAGAGTTCATTTGAATCAGTTCTAATGAGGTGAATGAAACTGGAGCCCATTATACAGAGTGAAGTAAGCCGGAAAGATAAAGACCAATACAGTATACTAATGTATATATATGGAATTTAAAAAGATGGTAATGATAACCCTATATGCAAAACAGAAAAAGAGACACAGATGTACAGAACAGACTTTTGAACTCTGTGGGAGAAGGTGAGGGTGGGATGTTCTGAGAGAATAGCATTGAAACAAGTATACTATCAAGGGTGAAACAGATCACCAGCCCAGGTTGGATGCATGAGACAAGTGCTCAGGGCTGGTGCACTGGGAAGACCCAGAGGGATGGGGTGGGGAGGGAGGCAGGAGGGGGGGGATCAGGATGGGGAACACATGTAAATCCATGGCTGATTCATGTCAATGTATGGCAAAAACCACTACAATATTGTAAAGTAATTAGCCTCCAACTAATAAAAATTAAAAAAATAAAAGAAAATGGCAGTAGAAACGTATGTATCAATAACTACCTTAAATGTAAATGGATTAAAAGCCCCAGCCAAAAGACACAGACTGGCTGAATGGATACAGAGACAAGACCTGTGTATATTCTGCCTACAAGTGACGCACATCAAACTTAAGGACACATACATACTGAAAGTTCAGCTTAGTCAGTTCAGTCACTCAGTCGTGTCTGACTCTTTGCTATCCCATGAACTGCAGCACACCAGGCCCCCCTGTCCATCACCAACTCCTGGAGTTTACCCAAACTCATGTCCATTGAGTCGGTGATGCCATCCAACCATCTCATCCTCTGTCATTCCCTTCTCCTTCCGCCCTCAATCTTTCCCAGCATCAGGGTCTTTTCCAGTGAGTCAGCTCTTTGCATCAGGTGCCCAAAGTATTGGAGTTTCAGCTTCCACACCAGTACTTCCAGTGAATATTCAGGACTGATTTTCTTTAGGATTGACTGGTTGGATTGCCTTGCAAAGTTAGGGAATGGAAAAAGATATTCCATGCAAATGGGAAGCAAAAGAAAGCAGGAGTAGTAATACTCATGTGAGTGTTTGTCTTATATATTTTGATGTTGTATTGTTAGGCATATGCACATTAAGAATTGTTACATAATCTTGGAATGTTGACCCCTTTTTTGTTAAGTGATGCCCCTCTTTTTCTCTGATAATTTTCCTTGCCTTGAAGTCTACTCTAATATTGATATAAATATTCTCACTTTCTTTTGAGTAGTGTTAGCATGACATATAATTCTCCATTGCTTTAATCTTAATCTGTATGTGTCTTTATAATCATGTGTCTTTATAATCAGTGAATTGCTTACTGACTGTGGATATTTGTGTCTTTTTTTGATCCACTCTGACAGTCTCTTTTCATGTATTTGGTTCATTGATGTTTAAAGTGATTATTGATATATTTGGATTAATATGTACCATATTGGTTACTGTTCCTTCCCATATTCTTACTGTTATACTCCACACTTTTTTTCTTCTTTTGGAAGTTTCTATTGTTATTTCCCCAAAGAGAGATTCTGTCTTCAACTGGGTCCAGTTTCCTAATGAGTTCATCAGTGGTATTCTTCAATATTGTTACAGTGTTTTCTATTTTATCCTGGTGTTTCTTTTTTGTTCTCAGAATTTTCATCTCTCTGCTTACATTACCCATATATTCTTGCATGTTGTCAACTTTTTTCCATTAATGTCTTTAACATATGAATCATAGTTTTTAAAGTTTCTGGTCTTTTAATTCTAACATTCCTGCCACATCTGATTTTGGGTCTGATTCTTGTTAAGTTTCTTGCATGTGTTCATGCTTAGTTGCTCAGTCATATCCAACTCTTAGCAACCCATGGACTGTAGCCTACCAGCTTCCTCTGTCCATGGGATTCTCCAAGCAAGAATACTGGGGTGGGTAGCCATTCCCTCCTCCAGGGGATCTTCCTGACCCAGGGATTGAACCTGGGTCTCCTGCATTGCAAGCTGATTCTTTACCATCTGAGCCACTGGGGAAGTTTCTTAAAGTGTGCTTTTTGCCTTTTGGTATGTCTTGTAATTTTTTGTTGGAAGATGGATGTGCTGTACTGAGTAAAAGGAATTGTGGTTAGTGGGCCTTTAGTAAGGTATTGGTAAGGTGTTGGGGGAGGGGAAGCTTCTAAGGTCCTGTGATTAAGTCTCAGTCTTTGGTGAGCCTTATCTCTTGGACTGTTAACGTCACCAGTGCTTCTTGATTTTACGTTATTCCCCCCTACCCTTTCAGTTGAACAAAATGGCTAGAGAAAGCTGGAGTTGAATGTTTCCCTTCTTCCATTTGCATTGTTCCCTGAGTCAGTCAGACTCTGGTAAGATTTCCTTATTCAGTTCAGTCAGTTCAGTCGCTCAGTCGTGTCTGACTCTTTGCGACCCCACGGACTGCAGCATGCCAGGCTTCCCTCACCAACTCCCAGAGCTTGCTCAGACTCATGTCCATCAGGTCGGTGATGCTATCCAGTCATTTCATCTTCTTGTCCCCCTTTCCTCCTGCCTTCAATCTTTCCCAGCATCAGGGTCTTTTCAGATGAGTCACTTCTTCACATCAGGTGGCCAAAGTATTGGAGCTTCAACTTCAGCATCAGTCCTTCCAATGAAAATTCAGGACTGATTTCCTTTAGGATTGACTCGTTTGATCTCCTTGCAGTCCAAGGGATTCTTCTCCAACACCACAGTTCAAAAGCATCAATTCTTCAGCATCAGCCTTCATTAGTGGTCCAGCTCTCACATCCATACATGACTACTGGAAAAACCATAATTTTGACTAAATGGACCTATGTAGACAAGGTAATGTCTCTGCTTTTTAATATGCTGTCAAGGTTGGTCATAGGTTTTCTTCAAAGGAGTAAGCATCTTTTAATTTCATGACTGCAGTCACCATCTGCAGTGATTTTGGAGCCCAAGAAAATTAAGGCAGTCCTTATTAAAAAGAACAGAATGCTCTGCCATATTTCAAAATTGTTCCTTTTTCCATCTCTCTGCTGGAAGCACAGGAAGATTTTTTTCTCCAATATTCACTGTGACGACCTGATAAAACTCCTGGATGTCAAACTTTCAATAACCTGGGGCCTCCCATGACCAGATGCCCCTGGTGTTTAATCTTCCAGGCTTGTCCACCCTGAGCCTTCAGCATTTTGTCCACAATAGTTCAGATTTTCCTACTATGATGCTGGTTCCTGCAGAGGATTCTGTTTCAGTAAGTTGTGATTTTCTGTATTTGCCTGTTAGTTTCTTCAGTTTTGGGGGCAGCAGTCTGCCTTATGACCTTATATGACAGGTCTGTGGAGCCTTGTTAATTTTTTTAGTTTTTTTTTTAACTTTTTACTTGTTTTCAGAACAAAGTGCAACTTCTGAGCTCCTTACATGCCAGACCAGAAACCAGAAAACCCTACACGTTTTAAGAAAAATCTTGACTATTATAAAATTAATTAAAAACTCCTAAATTGTTTGGAATTAAAATGACAAGCAAGGCATAGTCATTTATCAGCTGGAGGTCAGAAATCAAGGCTAGAAATTAAATTTTTTAGACATGTTTGAAGAATTTTAGAGGTCTGAGCTGTGTGTTTCTCATATGCTATAAGCCGCCAAGATTTATTATTTATTGATAGAATAAACAACTGAAAATTATTCTTAATCACACTTCATTGGAAATTGTTGCTCAAAGTCATTAAAGAGATTTACTGCCTTTTATGTTCAACCAGATTTTGAAAGCACAGTTTTCTCAAAAAGTTAATTAAACAAAAATCTTGGATGCTTATTAAAGTGTTGCCTTCTTCATAAATGCCCTTCAGCTCCTGGGTCGGATGCTTCTCCTTGGACAAAGCCAGAATTGCTATCTTGGGTATTAATTGTCATTTTAGAGACAGCGTCTCTGGACTGTCAGTGACATTTTGCTACGTAAGAGAATCTGGAAAAGTTACAATTTAAAAGATGTTGGACTAAGTTTAGCAGTCAGCTTCTTTAGGATGTGATGATATTTTCTGCCATGCCCTCATCCAGTCCGTCTCCCAGCCTGGACTTTGTAGGCAGGAAGCCCAGGTCCCACTTGATCCCTGCTTACTTTTCACTTCTACTTGAGACACCCAGACGTGGCAGGTGTGCTGTTGGCTTGCTGTTAGTTCTCCCCCAGGCTTTGGTACATTAGACATTTTCTGTAAATAGATTTGCTATTATCATACATTCATCCAATGACTAGAATACTGATTGGGTGCTAATTATATGCCAAGCACTTTGCTAAATACTAGAGAGAAAACCATGAATAAGACATAGTCCCTGCCCACTAGGAGCTTAGAGCCTAATGAGGAAGAGAGGCAATAAACTACAGTGAGCCCTGAGATGCAGTGAGCTCATAGGAAAGAGTGGTGCCTAACGATCGCAGGGATGGAGGATGAGAGGAGGTGACTCTGCTGAGACTTACAGGATAAGGAGAATGTAGTCATCCACAGAGTCTGTCTCCTTTCTGCAGTGTCAAGAGGCATGGCATGCGCAGTGCCCCAGAGGAAAGAGACTGTAGACAGTTCTCGACGTGCGCCTCAGTCTGGATGAGCCATTGATTTGAGGGGAGAAAGCACCATGAGGCTGCGAGACCAAGGAAACTGGCAGGGCCCGGTTCTCAAAGCCCGTTCCTAGTTCCCATTCCTTGAACTAAAACCTGATTTCTAAAAGGGAGAACGAGGGGAATGATATAATGAGATATTTTAGAAAAGTCATTCCAGATACAAGTTGGGAAACACTGGCATCCTAACATGAGATACTAGTTTCTGGAGCTAAGCAATGTGGTGGGGAATGCAGAATGTGGAAAGCTGCTTTGAGTGCAATTTTAGACATAGAAGTAATATATGGTGATTAATTGGACCTGAAACTCTTTTGTTGAAGCCTACTATTGGTTTGAAAATTCTATTTCTAAAATAACTACACTAATCTGATTAGAGAAAAGGATATTTTATCTCTTTAATGCATTGACTAGTTAATTGATAGCTGTATAATTGAGAACAGTTGAAACAATGACGTTCTGTTAAAAGATATTTAGCAGACTCAGAAATAGTTACCAGTTCAGTGTTTTGGAATTTTTACTATGTGAATAAAATAAGTAAAACATCTAAAAGTATGTAACTTTTGACAAACAAGCACATTTGGAAAAAAAAAACCCTGTCTTTACTAACCAAAGCAAGGATATAGACAGTACTGAAACATAGTAGGGACTCAGTAAATATCTATTGGATAAATGACTTGAATTATTTGACATTTTAAGTAAGTAAAAAAATATAGAAGCAATTACCAAGGTTACATCAGTTTCAGTTACATATATCCATTCTTGATGTATACGTATATACTGGGTTGTACCAGTTCTGTGACGGGATCAGGGCAAATATCTACTTGAACAGAGTTATTCTTTCTCAGTAGTCTGGATAAAACTTACATAAATTATCAGTTTGCTAATTGATTTAATTTAGAAAAGTAGAACTGAAATATTTTAAGTGGCCACTCATGATTTATTAATAATTCTGTGGATAATATTTGACTAATAATATGAGTATTTAAACGTTTATTATGTCTGTGATTCTGTCCGTCTTTCAGCCCACCTTTCTCCCTCTTTAACCACCAAACTCTTAGCCATCCAGAAGCCATTTGTTTGTGTGCGTCTGTTATGTACAGTATGTGTTTCGTATGTATTGGTGTGGCTACTAATTTGTTAAGATGTTGGCAGACGAGAATAATTATTTCAAGGAAGATGTCTCTTTTGTTTTAAAAAACATATTTGAGAGAGAAATAGGAGTCTGATTTTTCACAAATGCATTTGAATTTTTTTAATTCCAAATCAGTAACCTGACAATCAGGGCCATTATTGAACCCTCAAAAAAAAAAAAAAAACAAACTTCTTCAACATAAAATTTTGATGAAAATTATTATAATTCATGATCTTGTTCATTTTTCTTCTTTGCTCTTTTAGTGTAGTGATAGAAGGGTTTTTGAAAAGTTATATATATGGGTTTAATATCTTGAATTATTATTTTTTATCCATTGAATTTCACTGTAATTTCTGAAGTACCTTGCTAAAAAGGAAAGTAGGGAATCAGATCTTAACAAACGTTATTTAAAGGGAGATCTCTTATTCCCTTTAAAGAATATACTATTTTTATCCATACCTGATAAGTTTCTGTTTATTAGCTTGATGCTACCTTGGGCAAGAAATTAAACCAGTTCACTACCAATTTAACCCGTCTGTCTTCTCTGTTGGACAGGTGTCTATTTATGTATCTTTCTTTCTCAGTGTCTTGCTCAATTTCTGAAACTAGAAAGTGTTCAGGAAGTATTTGTTGAGTTCAACTGAACCATCAAATCCTGAATTCACTTATTCATTCAACAAATATGTTTGGTGTTTACTATATGGTTGATACTGTACTGATCCTTATGGCCCACAGTGGGTTAGATTTTGTCCCTCTCCTGAAGGCATTTGAAGTTTTTTTTAGATATTCTTAAAGCAACATGCGTATATTCAAAACACCATAGAGGTAATTCCAATGTGTCATATAGGAAATTTTCTTCTGTCCTTCTGTGTCTTCTTTGCTGGTTCTTCGTCATCTCCCAGATAAGTGATCCAGGAGCTTATTGCTTAGGTGTCTTACATCTTCTGTTTATATTCTCATTCAGTTTCATCTGTAAACTAAGCAGCTTAGCCTCGACCTGAATTCCAGGCATATGCTGTTACCTAATCATCATCTCCATTTGGATACCTGACTATCATTTCAAATTTAAAATCTCTAAATCTGACTTCCTCATCTCCCTACTGCCAAACTCACTCCTACCGGTTAGTGGCAACTCCATCTTTGCAGTTGCTTAGGCCAGAAACTTTGTAGTAATTATTGACTTGTTTCTTTTTCTTAAATACTATATCTGATTCGTCAGTAACTCCTGATGGTTTTAAAATATATTCAGAATTTGGTAACTCGTCACCATGTCGGTGGGCCTCACCATGGCTCTGGTACCACCTTGGCCCAAACCACTGTCGTCTCGTGCCTGGGTCACTGTAAGGGCATCCTGACTAGTCTCCCTGTTTCTGCATCTACACTCAACACAGCTCAGAGCATTCTGTTGTCTCATGGATTACCCCTCTCCTCCTGCCTTCTCAGCTCCAGCCACACTGCCTTCGTCATAGCCTAGGACAAACTCGACACTTACTTTCCCTGTTTCCTTGGCCCTGAGCGTTGTTCTTCCAGCACAGCCTACCTCTCCCTCCCTCCAGGGCTCTGCTTATAGGTCTCAAGGAGACCTTCCCTGTGTCCCTAAATGTTGCCCTTCTCTCTTTACCAACTCTTCCCAGTTCCTTCCTGGCTCCCCACCCGCCTTCCTTAACACTCGTCACTGCCTCACCTGTCATAAACTAACCTCAATCTATCTAGTCAGAGTTTCTGCATCGCCCACAAGAGTTCTCCATGAATTCAGGGACTTTTTCTTTTTTTTATTTTACCCCCAATGCTGAGAATAGTTCTTGCACACAGTAGGTATTCAATAATTATCTTTGCATAAGAGCATATGAGGAAGCTTCAGGAAAGATTACCAAATTATTTTGTAAAGAGTTTAGAGAGTTTAAAGTGAGTATTTTAGGTTTCCCTTCGTTTACTTTGCTACTTTGGGTACATTTGGTGCCACAGTGCTAGTTATTTGAAGATCCTCTTGCCTTAATAAGGGCTTCTGTGGTGCCTCAGTGGTAAAGAATCTGCCTGCAGTGCAGGAGATGTGGGTTTGATCCATGGGTAGGAAGATCCCCTGAAGGAGGAAATAGCAACCCACTCCAGTATTCTTGCCTGGGAAAGCCCATGGCAGAGGAGCCTGGTGGGCTACAGTCCAGGGGATTGCAAAGAGTTGGACACAACTGAGCATGCACGCTCTTGCCTAAATACTAGTTGGCAAACTCAGAATCACAGAGATGGATTTTTAACCAAAACTAAACTTGGAGGTTTTGTTTAGCCGAGTATCTACTTTGGAGCAAAATGTGACACCACGCACACACATTTTAAGAAATGTGAAGTAGTTAAGGCTCTGTGATCAAAGTAGATGTAATGTTCTCCAGCATGATGATTATGATATACTTAAATTCAAATACTAATTTTTCTTGATCGTTATGATGCTTAATTAATTGATATTTACCATCTACCTTGACTTTTTATTGGGAAAATTTTGGTTACTTATTTTTAGCAAGCAAGCAAAGTAAGATATTCAGTTACCCTGGGAGCCTGATGCTAATGCCTATAATTATTTAGACAATTGAAGTCACTATCATTCTCTTTCTCAGACCTGCAAGGTGCCGAGAATGAAACATGCAATGTGTTCATGGCCTAACATATTTCTTTAGTGGTCACATTGCTCACTGGAGTCTGAGGAAAGAAAGCCTCTTCTGTTTGCTTTTTTAATCTCTTAGTTTGGAATTTGAAAACTATTTAGTCCTTTCCAGAAACGTTGACCCAACTGGGGCATTTACATGGGCCATAAGGAACCCTTTTTTCTTCTCTTACTTGAACAAAGAGGCTACTGATCTGGATGATCAACATCATCAGCATTTGGTTTCTGGTCCTAGAATGAGTGATGATATGGACTTTTACTAAGGGCATGCCTGGCTGACAATCATAAAACCCGAAACACTTGGGGATTATGAATTGAGTGAAATGATGAATAGATAAGGCATTGTGCCTTAGGACTTGCAGTATTTAGACTCTTGAAATTTATCCTTGGAGTTTGGAAAAACTTGTAAGTGATAGCTACTGATAGGCTAGAGGAGGAAAAACACATTTCTTATGCGCTCAGACTTAAAGCTTTGCTTCTGTAACTCTGTGCTTCAGCATTAACTCTTTCTCTTATTGGCCATCTCAATGTGGAGATTCTCTTTGGTTGTTGATATAATCTCTTTACCTAAAGAAGCAAAAAGGGATTAAAAACAAAAGGCACACTTTTCATTTTTAGTGTTGCAGTGTAAAGAGAGTTTTAGGGACAGTTATGGTGTTGACTTGGTCTCTGCTGATGTGAAGCCTTCATTGTTTATATGAAACAAAGTTACTGAGTATGTGACTAAAACTGAATAAATGGTATATATGCAAGTAAAAGTTGCTTAAATGAGTATTGTTGAACTGCCCTTATCAGTGCATTCTATTATTGGAAAATCATTTGGGTTTTGAAAATGAATGTCTGACTTAATCAGAACTAACATGTATTAAGTAATATGAACCCCCTTTCCCAAAACTTGTTGTTACACGTTGTCCCCTTTATTCTGCACTGTAACTCTGTGAGGTGTATAGTATTATTACTTCTTTACAGGGAAGGAAATTAGTATTAAGTCTCATTGCAAATAAAGCCTCTTTTTCCGTTTAATTCCAACAGTTGTACCAAAATTGAGTTGTGTTGTAGATCCTGAACCAATTATTCTGACTAAGGTAATGACACAGTAGCCTTTGGAACTGAAAAGGAAGGGTGGTCAAGCCAGTTTACTGAAAGCAAAGAGGAGTACAGTTAACAGAAAAGAAATAATTGCAGCTAGGCAAAAAACAAGAGATCCATAGCAGGCAGATAAAGAGAAGAGGTGGACAGGAACCAAACAAAAGGGGAAATGCCTTTGAAGAAGACAGTAGTCTGGGAGATGAGAGCAAGGCTTGCTCCATGCTAGTTGATATCCTCTTAAATGCAGTGGCTTCCAGTTTAATCCTGGAGGCAATATTTAAAAGTTCTCTTTGCAGAACAGGAACTGAATATTTTTAAATTACTTTTGTGTTTTTAAGCATAAAGGTCTATATGTTAAATCATATTCGGAATTTTAAACCTTTCATATTTAGTTTGAAAGTGAAAGTCGCTCAATTGTGTCTGGCTCTTTGTGACCCCATAGACTATACAGTCCATGGGATTCTCCAGGCCAGAATACTGGAGTGGGTAGCCTTTCCCTTCTCCAGGGGATCTTCCCAACCCAGGGATCGAGTCCAGGTTTCCTGTATTGCAGGGAAATTCTTTATCAGCTGAGCCACAAAGGAAGCCCAAGAATACTGGAGTGGGTAGGCTATCCCTTCTCCAGCAGATCTTCCTGACCCAGGAATCAAACTGGGATCTCCTGCATGGCAGGCAGATTCTTTGCCAACTAAGCTATCAGGGAGGTCCCCATATTTAGTGTACACAGTATTAGATAAACTCAGACAACTTTATGGATTTCTGCTTAATGAATTTTCCTCTCATCATATGACTTTCTGATTCAAAATAACATAAAAATTTATGAAATCAGAGAATACCTGTGAATTATCTTGGGTCTGTTGTATGCTTTTTATTGTATAGTGTATCTATATTCATATATATGTACATATGTGTGCATCTATATGGGTTCCCCAAGTGGTTCAGTGGTAAAGAGTCTGCCTGCCAGTGCAGGAGACATGGGTTCGATCCCTACGTTGGAAGATTCCATGGAGTAGGAAGTGGCAACCCACTCCAGTATTCTTACTGGAATAATCCTACAGACAGAGGAGCCTGGCAGGCTATATACAGTCCATGGGGTCGCAAAGAGTCAGACCACTGAGTGACTGAGCACACATGTGCATCTGTATATATACATGTATATAGGTATATGCATGTATGTTTGTATGTGCATATATGCCCAAAAGGGTGGGGAGAGAGATTCAGTGAGACATAGGGGAAAAAAATCACTTTAGAGGTTCATCTTTAAGCCTGAAATTTCATACTGATTATACCAAAATATAGTATTTTTTGTTAATTTTAAAATGTATTCCTCAGTTTGAGTTTGAAATCCAAGCATTTCTTGGCATTATTTTAATCTATAGATAATTCAGTCAACAAATAGGTCAGATTTTTAGCCTGTGTTGTTTCCTATCCTTGGGTGAAAAAGTTGTGGAGATTTTTAAGAAGTTGAAAACATGATGTTTAACTAACATGATGCCACTGTAATAAGCTAGGAAGTCCCTAGTGATGTCTGATCTACAGTGATGTTGATGAGAAAGGCCTGCAGGCCAGTATGGAACAGCGGCAGACAGTGACTCAGCCTGTGGTTCCATCTTCTGTAGGGACCTGTGAGTAGTGAAGAAGGCCATCACTGCTTTCAGTGGCTCGTTAGGCAAAAATGGATAAGGACCTAAAGAACATATCTTTTTTTTTAAGATAAAAGATGGGCATCATGAATAACTTTTGCTTTTGTTGTGCAGCATCTCTTCTGTCCCCCCCGCCCTTTTTTTTGGTAAATACTACAAGTTAACTGTGCAACCAACCGTTCTGCATTATATAGTTGTCTCTCAGTATCTATAGGGGATTGATTCCAGAATTCTCTTTGAATACCAAAATCCACAGATGGATACTCAAGTCCCTTATATAAGATGGTGTAGTTTGTGCATGTAACCTACACATATTCTCCTGTATACTGTAAATCACCTCTAGATTACTTATAATGCCAAATAGAAAGTAAATGCTGTGTAAATAGTTGTAGATACACTGTAAATGCTAGGTAAATAGTTGCCAGGGCACAGCAAATTCAAGTTTTCTTTATGGAACTTTCTGTAATTTTTCTTTTTTCCTGAATATTTTTGAGCCTCCATTGCTTTGAATTTGCAGATGTGGAATCTGTGAGTATAGAGGGCTGACTCTTTCTAGCCTCGTGGTTCTGTTCTGGAAGGTGTCTTGCTCCCCTTTAGTTAAGGGGCGGGCACATGGCCTGAGTTAGAACTGTCCTGTGCTTCCCTTCTCCCTGCGGTCTGAAACCTGGGCCAAGTAACTAAAGGGCTACACGTGGTTTAGGAGTGGACTTGTGATAAGATGCTTAGGAGAGAAGCTGCAGTGCCAGTGGCCTGGAAAAGGGAAGGTGCCCAGGTTCCTTACTCCTGACCCTGCTTCTTCAGGCCTCCCTCTGATTCTGTGAGCTGCTCCATATCCTGCCAGTGGGCCCCTTTCCTTCCTGCAGAAGCCAGTTTGTTTCTGTGGCCTTCAACCAGAAGAGCCTAGTTGAAACAGAAGGAAATGCAAAGGGAATAAGATAGAATAGAAAGGAAAAGCAAGGAAGAGAACAAGTAAATTGAGAAAAATGAGGAAAAATGATCCCTCAGCCTGTCTAGTCTTAAAGAGCTGTCTTTCATCTTTCCTTCAGAAATAACACTTTTGCCTCCAGCCCTGCCCTTAGCCCACCAAGCAGACTGTGAGTTAAGTACAGGTTAGGTACAGACCTCCAGAGTCTTGACGCCAACCTGGCTGGACCCCCGGCTCTGTCAGTTACTTCCTGTCTGACTGAACAGTCTGCTTAACCTCTCAGAGCCTCCGTTTCGTTGGCTGTTACACAGAAATAGCAAGACCGCGTGACTTCTGAGACTTCTGTGAGAATCAAATGATTTGATTGATGCAAAACTTCCAGAACAGAACAGAACTTGACAGGCTCTGCACTTAATAGGTATTACCTGTGATTGTCAGTCTGAGCTCTGTGAAGGGAAAAAGAGTTTCTATTGCATCTACCTCATTGTGTCAGTCAGTAAATGTTTATTGAGCACCTAATGCATGATGTTATTGTGCTAGGTGGTATAGGGAATACAGAATGATAGCACTGTTTCTGCCATCAAATTGCACAGAATATGATTTTGGTAGTTGATGTAGTAATATATAACGCATGATAGAAAGATTCCATAAGAAATGTATAAAAGTTGATGATGAAGTTTGGAGAAAATCTTTTTTTTTAAACTAGAGGATTAAAAACCTTTACCTATATGTGATTTTGAATTCTAGTCATAGATCAGTCTGAGCCAGAGTGAGAATTTATGTGTATTTTATTTAGGTGACAATAAATAAATTTGTCCAAATAGGCCTTTTATCCTGTTCATCTGGGGTCAGGAGGAAGCCTGCCAGCAAAGATCCTGTCATCATCAGAGGTGTAGAAGGAGGCCCAGGAACCTCCCCTGGCCATATCCTACAATCCACACAACGCTGGTGCTTTGAATCCACTTGAACTCACTTTATTATGCCCTTCTTTGGCCCTGCTTTTGGCAGTCACCCAGAGTACCCCTAAACTCCCAGGTTCCTCCTCATCTTCCACACTTTATTCCCCATGAGGTTTTACACAGCCATACCAAACTGTGATGCTGAGAGCATGAAATTCCAGAAGATGCATTCCCCTGAGCTATGAAAGACTGTGGCAACTCTTGACCCACTATAGATAAGAAACTCCTTTCTACTGACATGGAGATACCTGGAAATACCTGAAATACCCATGTATACTGCATTCCACTGGACCTTATAATGCAGATACAAGAATCAGATTTCTCCATGGCCCAAATTAATGATTAGATTTCACTGACGAGACATTAGCTTTTTCAGGTCTTAAAGGCATGTGTTCAGTTCAGTTCAGTCGCTCAGTTGTTTCAGACTCTCTGAGACCCCATGGACTGCAGCACGCCAGGCTTCCCTGTCCATCACCAAATCCTGGAACTTGTTCAAACTCATGTCCATTGAGTTGGTGATGCCATCCAACCATCTCATCCTCTGTCATCCCCTTCTCCTGCCTTCAGTCTTTCGCAGCATCAGGGTCTTTTCCAGTGAGTCGCTTCTTCGCATCAGGTTGCCAAAGTGTTGGAGTCTCAGCTTCAGCATCAGTCCTTCCAGTGAATATTCGGGACTGATTTCCTTCAGGATGGACTGGTTGGATCTCCTTGCAGTCCAAGGGACTCTCAAGAGTCTTCTCCAACACCACAGTTCAAAAGCATCTATTCTTCAGTGCTCAGCTGTCTTTATAGTCAAACTCTCACATCCATACATGACCGCTGGAAAAACCATAGCTTCGATTAGACAGACCTTTGTTGGGAAAGTAATGTCTCTGCTTTTTAATGTGCTGTTTAGGTTCGTCATAGCTTTTCTTCCAAGGAGCAAGTGTCTTTTAATTTCATGGCTGCAGTCACCATCTGCAGTGATTTTGGAACCCCCACAAATAAAGTCTGTCACTGTTTCCACTGTTTCCCCATCTATCTGCCATGAAGTGATGGGATCTTAGTTTTCATGATCTTAGTTTTCTGAAGGTTGAGCTTTAAGCCAACTTTTACACTCTCCTCTTTCACTTTCATCAAGAGGCTCTTTAGTTCTTCTTTGCTTTCTGCCATAAGGGTGGTGTCATCTGCATATCTGAGGTTATTGATATTTCTCCCAGCAATCTTGATTCCAGCTTGTGCTTCATCCAGCCCAGCATTTTGCATGATGTACTCTGCATATAAGTTAAATAAGCAGGGTGGCATTATACAACCTTGACATACTCCTTTCCTGATTTGGAACCAGTCTGTTGTTCAGTGTCTAGTTCTAACTGTTGCTTCCTGACCTGCATCCAAATTTCTCAGGAAGCAGGTCAGGTAGTCTGGTATTCCAGTCTCTTGAAGAATTTTTCACAGTTTATTGTGATCCACACAGTCAAAGGCTTTGGCATTGTTAATAAAGCAGAAAGAGATGTTTTTCTGGAATTCTCTTGCTTTTTCAATGATCCAGTGGATGTTGGCAATTTGATTTCTGGTTCCTGTGCCTTTTCTAAAACCAGCTTGAACATCTGGAAGTTCACATATTCCTGAAGCCTGGCTTGGAGAATTTTGAGCATTACTTTGCTAGTGAGTGAGATGAGTACAATTGTGTGGTAGTTTGAGCATTCTTTGGTATTGCCTTTCTTTGGGATTGGAATGAAAACTGACCTTTTCCAGTCCTGTGGCCGCTGCCTATTTTTCCAAATTTGCTGGCGTATAGAGTGCAGCACTTTCACAGCATTATCTTTTAGGATTTGAAATAGCTTAACTGGAATCCACCACCTCCACTAGCTTGGTTTGTAGTGATGCTTCCCAAGGCCCACCTGGCTTCACATTCCAGGATATCTGGCTCTAGGTGAGGAATCACATCATCATGGTTATTCTGGGTCATGAAGATCTTTTTTGTATGTTTCTTCTGTGTATTCTTGCCACCTCGTCTTAATGTCTCCCGCTTCTGTTAGGTCCCTAGCAGGCATGTGTAGCACGCCACCCCAGAGTGACGGTGGCCCTGAGTCAGGCACTTTAGTCTGTCTGCACTGGACACTGAGCCACGGGGAGGTTTGTCCACAGTTGGAATAAAATGTGTGCTCAGGTGAGGTAGATCTGTGTGCTGGACTCTGAATTCTGTAACACGTGGGAAAAAATGGAATGGGTAGCTGATTGTATAAACTATGTCTCTTGGACTATATTTTGATTGTACTGTTGTCTTTAGTTAAGTTTAGCTGTAGCAAAACAAGATTTCATTTTCTCTTAAATGATTCCATTTCAGGTCATAAATGGTTTAGTGGTAAGTATCAATTGAATTTTCCCACTGGCAGTAGTACTGGAGACATGTTAGTTCTGAGCAAAGTTATCCTGAGGAATCTTGCAGCCTTGCCTTTTAGAGGGGTTGAGTTTCATATCATGTGATATTACTCATTTTTACCAATTGAGTCCAAGTAGCAACCCAGAACTCTGCTGCAGTGCAGTTGTAAATAGCATTTAAATAGGACCTCTGACTTGACCCCTAGGAAACAGTGGTATTTGTTGTGAATTTCTTCCTAGCATATTCTGTTATCACAGTGATATCAGCAGAGGTGAGAATTTTTGTAAGTTAACTTATGTATACCCATGATATATATTCAAAATGGGTATATAAGGCTTTCACTCAAATTCTTAATCATCTTGTATTGCTTTGTATCCCACGCAGGCTGTGTGTTAAACAATGAAGACTGAAATCCACAGTCCCGGGAAATTCTTGTCTAAAACCCATGTTCGATCTGAACAAACTGGGTGGAGACTCAGAGAGATACTCAAGATGAAATTTAGCATGACAGCAATTTAAAATTAGAAGCCCTTGGTGAAAGATGAGACTTGTTCTAGGTCACTTGGCGAGCCCCGCCTTTAAAGGCAGGGTCTGACTCTGCTAACGGGCTGGGCAGTCACTGGAGGACACGCTGTCTCTGCCCCGGGAGGGAATGCTTGTCTGCCTTTTTGGTGTGTGATGATGTTAAATAAAGCTATGACCTTTGATTATCTCCCAAGCTTTTCTACCTCTCCACTGGCAGAGTGCCATGGGATAGTGTATATTTGTCAGCAAGCTGTGGTCTAAATTCAGACATTGTCTAAACTTGTAACAATAAGTACTATGTATACCACAGAGAAACTTTACCTGAGAGGCTTTCAGTCAATCCCTAGAGCATGGGACACATTGTGTTTCATGAGGTCTTAAGGTAGTTTCTTCAGTATTTATGTAAATAACAGCCTGAAGTAGGCTATGAGTAGAAATAGCCTTTGTTTTGTTTTACTTACGATCCAATCACTGAGTCCCAGTATCAATATATACAATTTTTGTGTCATTCCTTAAAGACTAAAGTGTTTGGATGAGAGCCTTAAGTAATAGCTGTTTATTGGCTTGTTTCTTAAAGGGAAGAAAGATTCTTTATTTTGAGAATTTTTAGATAAAAGTGAATGATGGAAACTTTCTCTGTCCAAATCACATGGCATGGTTACAGGACTATATGCCTTTATCAAAAATTATAAGAACTGTACACTAAAAAGGATGAATTTTGCCATATGCAAATTATAACTTGATAAATGCAGGTCAAAGAGATAGCTATACTAAATGGAAGCATGTGTCCTACATTTAAATGCTTTATGTGTTTATATGGTTTATATACAAATTTCCTTCCTACTCTCATCCTATTCTTGGAGAACAAATCCTCCGTATACCTCAGCATAAGCCGCTATGCATGCCGCATGATTCTGGCCTTCTGGACACAGTTTATTGGATTAGGTGTGGACACCTGATTGGAGCTAAGTCAACCTAAATTTGGATCCAAGACAGAGTCTGAAAACTGTAAGTTCATAGGTTTGGGGCCAGAATCAGTATTTGCGCTTTAAAAGTCACTGGGCAAGTGAGTGTGCCGAAGAACGGGGGTGAGTTCTGGTTTTTATATAGTGAAGTGAAGTCAGAGTGCTGCTCACTCAGTCACGTCTGATTCTCTGTGATCCCATGGACTGTAGCCCACCAGGCTTCTCTGTCCATGGGATTCTCCAGGCAAGAATACTGGAGTGAGTAGCTAGCTATTCCCTTCTCTAGGGGATCTTCCCAAGCCCCGGGATCAAACCCGGATCTAATGCATTGCAAGCAGATTCTTTACAGTCTGAGCCACCGGGGAAGTTCCAAGGTTTTTATATAACAAACAAGAAAATTACCCAATTACATATGATATTCTCCATCCAAAAGTATAGACAAACACAAATTTTTGATAAAATGCCACTTATAGTTCTGAAACAAATGTCTCTGGTCGTAGGAAAGAAGAATTTTATAGAAGTCTGGGCTGTTTCTGCCAGCTCAGTTTTCATTTGGAAATTTCAAACTTTTTTAAACTCAAGTACGTTTTCTTCTTTTCTGGAAAGTTATTTAGATATAAAAATGTAAAAGAGAGTCACAGTGATTGATTTTAACCTTTTTTAATAAAATTTTCTTTGTGAGAAAACCATTTTACTTCTACTTTCACACTGGGTTTTTGCTGACTGACACATTTTTTGAAAACAAAACAAGATTTTAAAAAACTTTTCTCTGGAGATTGAAGTGTAGCTTTAAGAGTTAATTATAACCAACTTGAGTTAAGTGCCTCATATGTGCTAGCCATTCCACCCAGTGCCTTGAATACAGATTGCATTTCATTCTCCTAACAGTTTGATGAAGCCGTTGCTGTTATCATTATTTTACAGATAATGAGCCTTAGTGAAGTTAAGTAAGTTACTTATAGCTTTATAGTAGTAAGTTTTAACACCTGAATTTTAGCCCAAACAGATCTTCTTCTGACCTCTTAACCACAACAAAAAGTATGTGAATGTATTAGAGCTAAGGAAGAAATTATCAGGTCATTTTAAAATTTTAATTATTTTTCTGAATCTCTTGTTTAACTAGAGAGAAGGTTATATCCATGTTTAAGAAGATGTATTATAGTCAGTCTCAAAACTAGTGATTATTATAAAACCAGTGCTAAATTTATTATTTTATCTTTTATGGTATGCTGGTATTTTATAGAAATTAATGAACATGCCCTGAAAGACCATTCTATATATGTTCAACTGTGTGTATAAATTATATATTTAGATAGTATTTATCAACTATGATATTATCAGTTCAGTTCAGTCGCTCAGTCGTGTCCGACTCTTTGCGACCCTGTGAATCGCAGCACGCCAGGCCTCCCTGTCCATCACCAACTCCCAGAGTTTACTCAGACTCATGTCCATCGAGTCAGTGATGCCATCCAGCCATCTCATCCTCTGTTGTCCCCTTCTCCTCCTGCCCTCAATCTTTCCCAGCATCAGGGTCTTTTCCAATGAGTCAGCTCTTCGAATGAGGTGGGCACAGTATTGGAGTTTCAGCTTCAGCATCCGTCCTTCCAATGAACATCCAGGACTGATCTCCTTTAGGATGGACTGGTTGGATCTCCAAAGAATATCCCAAATGTTAAAGAACCAAAAAAAGAGCATTAGATTATTCATTAGGGCATCAAAGATGTCATCCTCTACTGCTTCTTAAATTGGCTATGTGTGTCAAATTTGAATGCAAAAAAGTTTAGTAAAAGGTCATGGTATTTGGCCTTGAAATAAAACAAAATGATCAGGAGATTACTCCCTTGTTTTGGAAAATAAAATAGTTCTTTCATTGTGGATCCTGGGAGCTAGGAGAAGAAGAAATCTGATGGTTATTTAAGCAGCTCATTATCAAATATGGCCTTAAATGTGTATAAGGATAAGAAACTTGGATAAAAAAAAGCTCTTCTGTGCTGTCAGTTGGGAGTCTTGGGATGAGAAACCTATAGTTTGGGAAGTTGACTTTTTAAAATATTTTATTGAAATATTTCATTAAATAAATATTTTTCAGTAAATATTTTAATGAAAAATATTGTTTTTTTAAATTTCCATTTGAAAATGTCAGACTATTTCCAAAATGCTGACTTGATACAGGGGAAGTAAAAGGGAGAGCTTGATGTTGCTTTGAAAACGGGTGTGCTGACAGAGAAAAGGGCCCCCCAAAACTGGAAATGATGCAGCAGTTCTAGGGCCCATTGTGTACTGCTGTGTAGATGTTCCTGCCCACAGAGAAGATTCTCTTCAGCACTCTTATCTCTAGAAACATTCAATAGAATAATATATTTTTAAACTGACCTATATAAGCAGTTGGCACACGAAACTCAGACCTTTGTTCTAATTTATACAGTGTACTTTTTGTCCTTTGCTTTCATAGTTAAACCTAAGGGGAGTTCCCTACTTATGAGAAAATGGGAGGTTTGTTTTTACTTTTTTGAATGTATTTATTTATTTGATGGCTCTGAGACTTAGTTGCAACATGCAGGATCTTCCGTCTTCATTGTGACAGGTGGGCTCTCTAGCTGTGGCCTGTGGGATCTAGTTCCCTGACCAGGAATCAAATCAGGGCCCCCGGCATTGGGAGCATAGAGTCTTAGCCCCTGGGCCACCAGGGAAGTTCCAGAGAGTTTTTATTTTCTAAGATTTTTTGTCTTTTAACAAATTAGTTTTCACTCTTCAAATGAGCTCAGCTTTACTGTAGGATGATTGCAGTGCTGACTCAATCATTTAACAGCAGTAGCAAACTATAGCTCCATGTTGCTTTCTGTGAAAGGCAAGGACATACCTGTTAAAATTATTCTTCACTACTTTGGAAGATGTGAATTGACATGAAAATAGCCTTTTAACTCTTATTTCCTCTTAAATTTCTCAGTTAAAAACATAAGCTTTTTTTTTAACACTAAGAAAAATGAAGAAAAAACAAGACACTTTGGATTCATCTTTATATTTTTAAATTCTCTCTTTAGCTCTGTGAAAAATTCTTTCATTACATGATTAAATTTTCTAGCCTAAGGTATGGTATTGAAACTACAGCATAAAATCTCACTGCCCCTTCTCCTTCAATACCTATGAAATAAGCAAAACGAGCTAAACTTTTTTTTTTAACTAACATGAATCAATAACTAATGAGCCCTATTTGTTAGTTGCGCAGTCATGACTGACTCTTTGTGAGCCCATGGACTGTAGTCCACCAGGCTCCTCTGTCCATGGGATTTTTCAGGCAAGAAAATACTGGAGTGGGTTGCCATTTCCTTCTCCAAGGGATCTTCTGGACCCACAGGTCGAACCTGGTCTCCCGCACTGTAGGCAGATTCTTTACGGACTGAGCTACCAGGGAAGCCCTGATAAGCCATACCTTAAAGCAATCTTGTTGAAACTCTGGTCTCCAGTTAAAACACAAACAATTCTGAATCGGAACAGAGAAGTACAGTGCTGCTTAGCTCTTAGACCCGCTCTGCACTGCCAGAACTGTGCCGCTGAGTTACCTCAGTTCTCATAGTTCTCACAGATACTTGTCTGTAGAGAAACACACTTTGTGGGTCCTTATCTTCTGTTCTTTTGACTAAGCACTAGTAGCAAGAGACCTACTAGAAATGAATGAAAGGGGAGATGTGGATAAGAATTGAATGGGCATTTTACTGCTGGGAAAATGATCCGAAGTATGAGGATATCTTTCCACAGAAGCAGACTGTCTTTCCCCAGTGAGGTGGGTGGGACTCTGGTAGAGAGCATCTACTAGAGCAGAGCCCAAGTATTATTCTATGAAAGAATACCCGCCACGTAGCCAAACTACATCCCTCTTCTCCATGTAAGTCTCCCAAGCTATGGAGAGATGGTAGAATTGTGAAGGACCAAAATCAGCCAGCAGTTAGTAGCTCAGAGTGGGGGAGAACGCATACCAGTCTTATTAATGGTGGTGATGGTTTAGTCACTAATCGTGTGTCTGACTCTTGCAACACCAGAGACTGTAGCCTGCCAGGCTCCTCTGTTCATGGGTTTCCCAAGCAAGAATACTGGAGTGGGTTGCCATTTCCTTCTCCAGGGATCTTCCTGACCCAGGGAATCAAATCCAGGTCTCCTGCATCTCAGGCAGATTCTTTTTTTTTTTTTAATTGAAGGCTAATTACTTTACAGTATTGTGGTGGTTGTTGCCATACATTGATGTGAATCAGCCATGGGTTTACAGCAGGCAGATTCTTTACTGACTGAGCTACAAGGGAAGCCCAGAGAGAAACTCAAGTCAGGTCCAGTCTTTCAGAGCATATGCAAGAGCTTGACTGAAACCAAGCATGTGCAGAATGAAGACAACAAAAAACATATCTATAGCAGAGCACTTGTGCAAACAATTATACAAACCTGCTACAGCTAAATGAAATACAGTGTACACCAGAAAATCCAAAGGAACAACTGTAACCCAAATAGCCCAAAGAAAATCTCACAGCTGCTTCATAATAAAGAACAAATTAATAAGAACACATATTCAATAAAGTCAGATCCCAAAGCCTAGAAGACAAAAAGGATATATCATAATACATCTGAAGAAACAAATTGAGGACCAAATGAAAACCATTATTGATTAAGTGACTAACCAAATATAAGGTAATGGATAAACACCAAATTGTCTTAGTGACGTAGTAAAATGACTTGTGATAATGACTGTGTATATGAATGAAACAGATGAGAATAAAGTAGCTTTCGAGAATCTTACAGATATGGAACACAGCTAAAGTTAATTCAACATAAATGTAATTTGTGTCCCTGAATGGAAGACCCAAAATATGGAATATATCATATAATATAGGAGGAATTCCTTAAAATGAAGCATTGAATCTGTGTAGTAAAAAAAGCACAGTATATTTCAGGAAATTTATAATCAGAACATGAATTTGAAGTGTGTCCTAGATAAGCTGATACACTTGTAAGAAAAATAATTGTTTAGACATTCAGGCAGCAGGATGCTATCAAAGGGAAAAGACGGTGATAAAAATTGTCAACGTTAAAAATACTCCAAAAATACAAAATTCACTTTAAGGATGTGACAGGGTTTGCAGGGCTGGAGGAATTGCTTAAAAAATTAAAATTCAGTAAATCAATCAAAATGAAGAATTCATGAATGGAAAAACTGTGTAAAAGATGTGGCTGTCCCATTTGTTTAGTTTTGCTTTTATTTCCAATATTCTGGGAGGTGGGTCATAGAGGATCTTGCTGTGATTTATGTCGGAGAGTGTTTTGCCTATGTTCTCCTCTAGGAGTTTTATAGTTTATGGTCTTACATTTAGATCTTTAATCCATTTTGAGTTTATTTTTGTGTATGGTGTTAGAAAGTGTTCTAGTTTCATTCTTTTACAAGTGGTTGACCAGTTTTCCCAGCACCACTTGTTAAAGAGGTTGTCTTTTTTCCATTGTATATCCTTGCCTCCTTTGTCAAAGATAAGGTGTCCATAGGTCCGTGGATTTATCTCTGGGCTTTCTATTCTGTTCCATTGATCTATATTTCTGTCTTTGTGCCAGTACCATACTGTCTTGATGACTGTGGCTTTGTAGTAGAGTCTGAAGTCAGGCAGGTTAATTCCTCCAGTTCCATTCTTCTTTCTCAAGATTACTTTGGCTATTCAAGGTATTTTGTATTTCCATACAAATTGTGAAATTCTTTGGTCTAGTTCTGTGAAAAATACCGTTGGTAGCTTGATAGGGATTGCATTGAATCTATAGACTGCTTTGGGTAGAATAGCCATTTTGACAATATTGATTCTTCCAATCCATGAACACGGTATGTTTCTCCATCTGTTTGTGTCTTTCATCAGTGTTTTTGATTTCTTTCATCAGTGTTTTACTTAAAAGCTTTTGCACTACAAAGGAAACTATAAGTAAGGTGAAAAGACAGCCCTCAGATTGGGAGAAAATAACAGCAAATGAAGAAACAGACAAAGGATTAATCTCAAAAATATACAAGCAACTCCTGCAGCTCAATTCCAGAAAAATAAATGACCCAATCAAAAAATGGGCCAAAGAACTAAACAGACATTTCTCCAAAGAAGACATACAGATGGCTAACAAACACATGAAAAGATGCTCAACATCACTCATTATCAGAGAAATGCAAATCAAAACCACAATGAGGTACCATTACACGCCAGTCAGGATGGCTGCTATCCAAAAGTCCACAAGCAATAAATGCTGGAGAGGGTGTGGAGAAAAGGGAACCCTCTTACACTGTTGGTGGGAATGCAAACTAGTACAGCCGCTATGGAAAACAGTGTGGAGATTTCTTAAAAAACTGGAAATAGAACTGCCATATGACCCAGCAATCCCACTTCTGGGCATACACACTGAGGAAACCCGATCTGAAAGAGACGTGCACCCCAATGTTCATCGCGGCACTGTTTATAATAGGCAGGACAGGGAAGCAACCTAGATGCCCATCAGCAGATGAATGGATAAGGAAGCTGTGGTACATATACACCATGGAATATTACTCAGCTGTTAAAAAGAATTCATTTGAATCAGTCCTAATGAGATGGATGAAACTGGAGCCCCTTATACAGAGTGAAGTAAGCCAGAAAGATAAAGAACATTACAGCATACTAACACATATATATGGAATTTAGAAAGGTGATAACGATAACCCTATATGCAAAACAGAAAAAGAGACACAGAAATACAGAACAGACTTTTGAACTTTGTGGGAGAATGTGAGGGTGGGATATTTCAAAAGAACAGCATGTATACTATCTATGGTGAAACAGATCACCAGCCCAGGTGGGATGCATAAGACAAGTGCTCGGGCCTGGTGCACTGGGAAGACCCAGAGGAATCGGGTGGAGAGGGAGGTGGGAGGGGGGATCGGGATGGGGAATACGTGTAAATCTATGGCTGATTCATATCAATGTATGACAAAACCCACTGAAATGTTGTGAAGTAATTAGCCTCCAACTAATAAAAAAAAAAAAAAAGATGTGGCTGTGAGCATTCAATCCTCTCTGAGATGATGTGAATGTTAAACAATTTTGGGAATAATTGACAACCAAGAGAATGTAAATATATAAATCCAGACAATTTAAAAATTGTAATATAATTAACAAAGTAGCAAAGTTATAGAGGAGAATTTGGAAGAAGCATGAGAATGTTAATACCCTCATCCCTCATTGAGACCAGGGAGTTAGCTGATGCCAACTAAACATGTAGTTAGGAATTATTCTAGTTTTTGTTTTTTTCAAAAATTTCTTTTTTTAAAAAATTGATCTTTTAAGAAATATACCTGCTAACCATTTTTAAGATTCAATTTGATTGCTGCTATTCAGAATATTTCAAATTTAATTAAATGATATTCTATAAATTAAGATTAATAAGCAGTTGAGTCCCATTTTTTAAAATGTCTTTGTGTTCATCAGTTTACCTTCTTCTGTGTATACACACAAACATGCCCTCACACATACGCAGTTTCCAGTTTGTGGGTTTGGAATACCTTTTTCCTTCTTTTTGCTTTTACTTCGTATTTTTCTGCATTGTTTTAATTCTCTGCACTGAGCATATCTAGCTCTTCTGAAAATCAGTTCAGTTCAAGTGCTCAGTTGTGTCCGACTCTTTGCAACCCCATAGACTGCAGCAGGCCAGGCTTCCCTGTCCATCACCAGCTCCCGGAGCTTACTCAAACTCATGTCAACTGAGTGAGTTCTGAAAATAATGGAGCAATTATTATTTTCTTTTTAAAATAAAGACAGAGTGAAGATAGGTTGAAAGCAAATCCATCAATATGTTAAAGTGTTGCCACAGTTAAACTTTGGGAAGCTGTGAATGTAGCTTTTTATTCTATTCTGTATTTTTTTGAAAAGTCAAAAGTTAAAATGTTAAAAGGACTTAGTAGCTGATGTCTAGGTATCCTCTTAATTTAGTTAGAAGATACTTATTAGAGGCCTGCAAGGCTTCTCAAAAATAAAAGTCACATAGTTTATGTTCTATATTCCCATGTTTTAGGAAGTCAGTAAGCAAGAAAAATATTTAATGTGACTAAAATTTTTGTCAAAAAGCATATGCATTAAAATGCATGCACTCTTTTCCTATAAAGAATCTTAGATTTTCCATCAGAACATATTATTATGTATTTTAACAGGTTTTATAATGTAATATCCAAATCCTCTGATAATTAGAAGCTAGAAATCAGAGGGGAGACGTACAGACCAAAGAGTAATAGGTGATAGAGTGATTGTGGTAACAAGAAGAAAAAGAGCTGACTGCCTAACTGAGCAAGGAAATAAGCAAATTATAAATGAGGAAAAAATAAACAAAAGCAGAGAAACAAGAGTCAGAACATCATGATGGTTTGAGAGGACTTAGTGCAGGAGTAAATTTTTCTGCTCACCTCTTGTAGTTCTTAAGCACCGCATACTGTAGAGAATACAGAATTTCATAATCCTAATTATGATCCTGAGTCATTGGAAGATCATGTGTTGTATATTTAAAATAGAGACTTCCCTGGTGGCTCAGTGGTAAAGAATCCACCTGCGAATGCAGGTGACCTGGGTTCGATCCCTAGGTTGGAAAGATCCCCTGGAGAAGGAAATGGCTACCCACTCCACTATTATTGCCTGGAAAATCCCATGGACAGAGGAGCCTGGAGGGCTTCAGTCCATGGGGTCACAAAGAGTCAGATACGACTTAGCAGCTGAACAATAACAGCAATGTTTAAATTAAGAATTCAGAGATATTTAAATTATATTTTGATATACCCAGAAAAATCATTTTGGAACTTAAAGGAGTAATTTTTTGGTTATTTGGAAAAATAACTTGAAAATCCCCACTCCTAATGATGCTGAATAAATGAGGCATTTCTCTAATTATTGTTTTACATTTTGTTGCATGAAAACAATGCGATTAGCATACAGGCACATAGCATTAGTCTTGTCTATTCTCTAAGTAGTGGATGGTAATCTTCAAATAAATAATTACCCTTCTTTTTAAGTTCCTTAAGACAGCAAATGCATAGAATATACCCCCTTACTTCAGAGTTTAATAACCTACATTCTCCAGAAGGGAAAAATGAGTACATTTATTACCTGAATTTTGTGAGGCTATAAATATTACTGTAGAAAACCTAATTGGCTGTTAAAACTTGAAAAAGTGAGTGCACAGATGCTCCATTTATTTTTTCTCTTCAAATCCTTCCACCTATGTATCATGCCATATGCTGTTGACAAAAGAAGACATACCCTGGTAGAACTGGGCTTGTAAAAACCATTGTGAAGTTCTCAAGTCTAATCATGATGGATGACAGCATCTTTCTACTGCTTACCGGGTTACTCTTTCCATTTACAATGCTCTCTCGCCATTTTTGAACACATAGTTAACAGAATTTGAGAGCTGCCAAGTAGTCTCAGGGATTTTCCATTGACATCAATGGAGAGAAAGATTGTTCTCAATGAGATTTCTCTAGTGACAACACATTTGTCAAAACCTTTCTAAGATCTAAGCACTTAACGGTTGGTGCTCAGCCGTATCTGACTCTTTTGCAACCCCATGGACTGTGGCCCACCAGGCTTCTCTGTCCGTCGAATTTTCCAGGCAAGAATACTGGAGTAGGGTGCTATTTCCTTCTCCAGGGGATCTTCCCAACCCAGGGATCAAACCCACATCTCTTGTGTCTCCTGCTTGGCAGATGGATTCTTTACCACTGTGCCACCTGATTGCATTCTATTTAAAGTGAGAAAGAAGTGTCTCAACTTATAAACCAAGACTCAGTCTTGGAAATAAACTTTAATATGTATGCAGTGAGGAATCAGGACATTTGAGTTCTAATGGAGATTTCTTAGTGATTAGAAATATTACCCCACTGTTCCTTACTAGAATGCTGCTGCTGCCAAATCATTCAGTCATGTCCGACTCTGTGTGACCCCATAGACGGCAGCCCACCAGGCTCCACCATCTCTGGGATTCTCCAGGCAAGAACACTGGAGTGGGTTGCCATTTCCTTCTCCAATGCATGAAAGTGAAAAGTGAAAGTGAAGTTGCTCAGTCATGTCCGACTCTTCGAGACCCCATGGACTGCAGCCTACCAGGCTTCTCCATCCATAGGATTTTCCAGGCAAGAGTACTGGAGTGGGGTACCATTGCCTTCTCTGTCCTTGCTAGAATAGATGCTCTCAATAGCCCTTTCTGGACTCTAAAACTTTATAATTTAGTCACAGGCTATTCATGGACTCTAACATGGTCATGCTGCTTTTTAAAACAGTAACTATAACAGAAATGTGGAGAATGTATTTGTAGAAGGTAGGGACGAATTTAGAGATAAAAGGCTGTCTGCTAGTCTGCGTGAGACACAGTGAATCTTCAGCTTTGGGATGGAGTTGAGAGGAGAGGATCAAGTCCAGAGGTGTTTTGGAACTAGAAGTGAGCAGAACATAGTAAACCAGTGAATGCTGTGGTAAGAAAGAAAATGGAATTTGGCTTGACTGCAGTGGGGGCTATGTAAATAGTAGGTCCATTATGAGGGTGTAGATTGAAATGAATAAATTTATGTACGGTATGAAATGTCCTTGAGACACTGGCTGGAGCTGGTTAAAAGATGAGAGAGTAATAAGGGGAGAGAAACTGAGAGTAGACAGATTTGGTTGGAAGACTCATTATAGGCTAATTAGGAGTCAGTGAAGACGGGAATGTTGAAGACCAGGAAAAGAGAGGTGAGAATCGGAGGAAACTGAAGAGTAAGATTCAAAAGGAAAAAGCATAATAAAAAAAAAAAAAAAAAAAAAAAAAAACAAAAGGAAAAAGCAGGAATAAACTAATACATTTGAAGCCTCTAATTTTGAAAGGAGGCAGACTTCTTTGCCTGAGGTAGGAGGGAAGAGTGAGTTTGGGTTTACATCAGTTCAGAGGTGGGAGTTAGAAAATGAATATAGTTCTACAAAGCCTCTCAATTATCTGGAAGCTTCTGGTTGCTTAAGCGCACAGTGTCTAAAGGTTATACTTGGAATCACTGTCCATTATGTGGCTAGCCAAAGTCTTCACTGTTGCCCTCTCACCAGCAGGTTCTTCAGAGTCCTAGTGTGTTTTATTGTAATATCCAAGATATGACAAGAGGGGAAGAGTTCAGTTGAGGAAATAGGTAGTTAACTCCTTCAAGCCCTCATAAACCGTGTTTTTCCGAAAAGAAGAGAGGTGAAGTCAATACTAAAATGCTCAGGCAAATCAAGAAACATAGCTTCTGAACAAATTAGTATTCCAAAGATCACCTCAGACTATCCGGTTCCCTTTTATAAAATCAATTTAATTAGTGTGTGTGCATTTTAACAAAACATTTATCTCAACCTACCAGATTGAAATTGCTACCAGTAAATATTTTACACATCCTTTTCTTGGTCTGAGTTACAGCCACTTTTGCTATGCTTTTTGAATCTTTTAAATGGTTTCAGAGAACTTTCATTGTAAAAGTAAGAGTTGAAGTTCAACCAGTCCTTGTCAACTAATGATGTATTTTCAGGCACTTTTTCCTTTACCTGCCAACATTCAGAGTAAAACAGTTCATATGTAAATGTATCTGGTTTAGTAAGCCATCCTGTGGAGAGGAAGAAAGCACCATCTCTTAAAGGATACTAGAGCCAAAGATTTTTTTTTTTTAATAATGGATATTGAGACTGTTACTTCTATTTTTTTATTTAAGGACTGTTTGGTGGTCCTGGTTTTCACCTGTTTTGAAGTAAAATCATTTTCTTGCAATTGGGGACAGGATGTCTCTCCACCCAAGGAAAGTTAATGTGGTCTCTTGAAGTTTTTTGAGTATGTATTTTTAGTTAATTGAATTTATTGCATCTAGATGGGTTTTCCCACTTCTTGAGTGCAGCCTGTGTTCTGTTAATAACATTTCTGAAACTAGCATCTTCATAGAAAAAGTGTAATATAGATAGCTAGACTGATAGACATACATAAGTATGTATGTCTAAATGCATATCACAAGACACCTCTACATAGATTTTATGAAAAGAAATCAGAAACCTATCCATAAATAACAATTGAAATATTAAAGTGATTTTTTTTTTTTTGCTTGTCACTTCTGCTTTTGTGACTACCATTGGGAAAAGTAATCATTTGGTTTAAATTCATGTAGTTTCAGGACTTTTTAAATTAACTTTAATGTTTAAATTATGAACATTTACAGATTGAGTTTTCTAATTCCCTATCAACTTAGATGATGAACTGTTAGCAATTTTGAATTCTGTACTTAAAAGAATAAATTTAATAAAGGAAAGGATTTTAGTGCAAATCATAAACTTCTAATGAATGTACTTTTCCTATTATTAAGAGTCTTTTTAAAGTTGGCACTCTTTATGTTAATATTCAGAGGCTAGATCTCAGAACAATTCATTTTCTTTGTTCATATATACAAAAGTGCAAAGTATATCTTTATTTTTATTTCTATAGGATTTTAATCTGAAATCTTTTCAGTTGTCTGACACACTTTCTCCAAGGCAACTTTGAAGCAACCTGACCTACAAGTTTCTTAGGTCTTAAATATGCCTTTCTTTGAAGATCTTAGGGGACTAATACAGGTTGCAGAGAATAAAGACCTGTTGTATGTACAAGGTCACTGAAGCCTCTTTAAAACCTAGATGATTTCCCAGTCAGAAGGTGGGATGCAGAAGAGATAGTGTTGAAGTGTCAACCTAACCCTCAAAAACAAAACACCCATAGTTCATTCTGAGCAGTCACCTTTACGTGTCCATTTATCAAAACTAAATTCCCTCCTGAAACATGAGCCACGCTGTGTAGGACTCTTGTTTATTAGCAGAATTCTGATAGTTACTTCTTGATTTCTCTTTTTCAGACACTGAAATTTTATTTTTGGCATTGGTTCAAGTTTTCAAGATAAATGTCTGTTATAATGTCTCTGCCTAATGTTCATTTTACAGTTCACGATTGTTTCATTTTTATTATTTTCTATATTTTTTTCTAGTGTTAAATATAATTTATAGTTGATATAAATAAGTTTTAGATATAATATGGCCCAGATTAAGAACCCATGCCTAGGAATATGGTGAAAACTAAGTAAATTCATTGTAGGATGCATAAGCATTGGTTATGAGCTTGCTACATAAATTAAGATCCATTTATTGGTCCCAGGTCAGCTCTGTCACTTTTCTGCAATTTATCTGCACCGAACTTAATGTTTTTTAGCTCTACAATAGATCAAATATTATTTTCTTCATAAGATGCTTGAACAAAGTAAGAAAACATTCACAAAAAGTACCCAGCAGTGCTCGCTTCGGCAGCACATATACTAAAATTGGAACGATACAGAGAAGATTGGCATCGCCCCTGCGCAAGGATGACACGCAAAAAAGTACCCAGCAAAGCCAAGTGTTTAATAAACTTTATCTATGTCTTTAAATGTTGGCTGTTATGGCAAAATACCCTCAGAGCAAAAAGTCACATTTGATAGTTGGCCACCAGCTCAGTTTTTCAGCTGTGGGAGCAGAAATATGTATGTTTCCCATTAAGGACACAGCAAGTGGGCCAAAAGAAGCAAGTCTAGGCTGGTCTTTCAAAAGACCATGTCTCAGGTATTTGGTTGTTTTGAGCCATTCAAGCTGCTTGTCTCTCGGCAGCTGATAGGTCTAACAAAAACAAAAGAACATAATGAGAAAGTGGCATCTAGATACACATATGTAGTTTTGGATACAAAAAAATTGTAGCAATGATGGGACCAAGGAAAGATGAAATTCTTGTGCTATGAAGTAATGTATTTATAATTACCAAGCTTGGATACCCATTTATAAGTTTCTGTATTGATGGATCTCTGGGGATACAGAAATTTGCATTTTATACTTCTTTTACTGTGATAATCTGACCAGAAAGAAAGTGTGAAAGTTTGAAACCTTGAGATTATAATAAGTTTGCTTATTATAAATATATAGCCTATTTGTATGTCCTTGGATGTACCGTCTTCTCTCTGTGTCATAGTGTCTCTGGCTAAATAAGGCAAATGGAATAAATTATAGACCAGGTAAAAGTTCTAAAAATATATGGTTCTTTGTATTTTTATTTAGAACAAGATATAATATTCTTTTTAAATCTTTCCTTCACACAAATTTATTCTATTTGGTTTATAAATAAACTTTTTTATTGTAAATCTCTATTCATGCATCTAGAATAGAAGCAAGAGGTAGTGATAGTTGACACAGAAAAAGTCCATGCTTTTCTAACATTGTAATAATAATAAAAATAGATAACATTGTTGAGCTCTTAATATATGCAAAGTAGTTTGCTGTGTATATTAATAAGCTTTATCATATGTAAACCGAAAATAACTACTGGCCTACAAATGATAGAGAGGTTGAGAACAGTAAATGATAGTGCAAAAATTCAGCCAAGTCTAACTTGCACCCTGTGGATGACAAACATTTCTGAATGCTACTCAGGGTATCTAAATCTTATTATTGGATTATTTCTAGATGGTATTCATCTTTATATTTTCTGTTCATTTCTTCCTTATACTTTCTCCTATTTGAAGCATTGCTTATTATAAAACATCCCATGCATATTTTACCACCATGAAAAACCACTTTACTGTAAAAAAAAAAAAATGAGACATCTATCCACAATATACGGATATATTCTATTTATAAAGCTTGTACTTTAAGTATCAATCTGCTGTTAATTACCTCTACTTCTGAATTTATAAACTTGATACCCATACAATGATGCCTAGTTCTGTGGTTGCTGTATAGTAACCAAAGTGGAGCCAAAGATCAAATTTCCAACATTTGTTGGATCATCGAAAAAGCGAGAGTTCCAGAAAAACATCTACTTTGGCTTTATGACTACGCCAAAGCCTTTGAATGTGTGGATCACAATAAACTGAAAAATTCTTCAAGAGATGGGAATACCAGACCACCTGACCTGCCTCCTGAGAAATCTGTATGCAGGTCAGGAAGCAACAGTTAGAACCGGATACAGAATAATAGACTGGTTCCAAATCAGGAAAGGAGTACATCAGGGCTGTATATTATCACCCTGCTTGTTTAACCTATATGGAGAGAACATCATGCAAAATGCCAGCCTAGATGAAGCACAAGCTGGAATCAAGATTGCCGAGAGAAATACAGTAACCTCAGATATGCAGATGACACCACCCTTCTGGTAGAAAGTGAAGAACTCAAGAGCCTCCTGATGAAAGTGAAAGAGGAAACTGAAAAAGTTGGCTTAAAATTCAACATTCAGAAAACTGAGACCATGGCATTGAGTCCCATCACTTCATGGCAAAAGGATGGAGAAACAATGGAAACAGAGACTATTTCTTTGGGCTCCAAAATTCACTGCAGATTGTGACTGCATCCATGAAATTAAAAGATTCTTGCTCCTTGGAAAAAGCTATGACAAACCTAGACAGCATATTAAAAAGCAGAGACATTACTTTGCCAACAAAGGTTCGTCTAGTCAAAGCTGTGTTTTTTCCAGTAGTTGTGTATGGATGTGAGAGTTGGACTATACAGACAGCTGAGCACAGAAGAATTGATGCTTTTGAACTGTGGTGTTAGAGAAGACTCTTGAGAGTCCCTTGGACTGCAAGGAGATCCAACCAGTCCATCCTAAAGGAAATCAGTCCTGAATATTCATGGGAAGGACTGATGCTGAAGCTGAAACTCCAATACTTTGGGCACCTGATGTGAAGACCTGACTCATTGGAAAAGACCCTGATGCTGGGAAAGATTGAAGGTGGGAGGAGAAGTGGATGACAGAGGATGAGATGGTTGGATGGCATCACTGACTCGATGGATATGAGTTTAAGCAAGCTGCGGGTGTTGGTGATGGACTTGGAAGCCTGGTGTGCTGCAGTCCATGGGATTGCAAAGAGTCAGACGACTGAGTGAACTGAACTGAACAAATGTGGACATACTATATTGAAATGATAATCATTATAACTAATGTTCATTGGGTACCTACTCTGTACCTGATACTGTTTGTTTTCTTCAACTACTTTAACTCCTTAATGCTTACATCAGTAGTACTGGGGACTGGTTTTTTTGGTCATTTTGTAGGTAAAGACACTAAAGCTCAGAGAGGTTAAGTAACTTTCCTAAATCACAGGAATAGCTAAGTAGCAGACCTGCAATTGTAACACAAGATGGCTAGCTTCTAAGCTTGTCGTTTTAACCAATTTCAATTCCATCCAATATTTGCTGTAATGTTCATTCTTTGGCTCTGACTTGGTTTTTTTTTTTCTCATTGACCAGTCTTAATGCCAATGAATCTGATTATTCATTGATTAATTCAGTCAAGAGATTTCATACTTGCTGCATGCTTATGTTCTTCCTAGCCCTGAAAATACAGTGATGGAAGAAATAGAACTTACGTTGTAGTGGCTGAGGAAAGGGGAAACAGGTAAGAAGTAAATAAGCAAATAAAGCCAGTAAGATAATTTTAGATCATTTTTCAGTGCTACGAACAAAACTGGGTGGTGTATGGTAAGTGACTGGGGGCTGATGGCTGACTTGAAGGGGATGACCAGGGAAGGGCCACTGTGTGGTTTTAGGAACAGAAGTCCAAAGACTGAGAAGATCTGGAAGTAGAGATTCCACCCACAGTAAGCAACAGGCACAGTTCTAAGAATGACCTCAGTGAGGAGTCAAAGGAAGATCAGTGTGGCTTAAAATATCACAAGGATTGGGGACAGGGTTGTAAAGTAATGCATGAGATAGGTATGCTGCCAAAGCTCAAAAGGCCTTGAGGGCCAAAGAAGGGAATTGTTCTTTGTGACCCCGTGGACTGCAGCACGCCAGGCTTTCCTGTCCTTCACTCTCTCCCTGAGTTTGCTCGAACTCATGTCCATTGAGGCGGTGATGCCATCCGGCCATCTCGTCTTCTGTCGTGTCATCCCTTCCTCCTCTTGCCCTCAATCTCTCTGAGCATCAGGGTCTTTTCCAATGAGTTGGCTCTTTGCATCGGGTGGCCAGAGTGTTGGCGCTTCAGCTCAAACGTCAGTCCTTCCAATGAACCTTCAAGGTTGATTTCCTTAGGGACTGACTGGTTTGCTCCCTGTGCTGTCCAGGGGACTCTCAGGAGTCTTCTCCAGCACCACAGTTCAGATCAGGCCTCCTGCCGTGCTGTGTGCGGTGAGAAGCATGGGGCAGCTCCGAGCTGGGGCGTTCAGGACCTGTTCCCTCGCAGCAGTGCGGTGACGCGGCCACAGGAGGCCAGAGTGGGAGCAGGGGAAGTGGATGCTGCAGGAGCTCAACCACAACAACAGAAGATCGTGATTTGAGTAAGGGCAGGTGAGAGAGAGGGAAACTCCAGTGTCATCTCGGGGAGGTGAATTGGGCTTTTGGAATGAACTGTACATATATATACATATGTATATAGTAAATGTATAAAGAATGTTGAAGATTCAGAGCTTAGAAAAGGACAGGGATTTAAAAGAACGGGATTCCTGCTGCCTTTACTGGGCCAGAACTACAGAGCAAATTCCTCACTCATAACATGGCATCTTCAGCTCATTTTCTCTAGGGAGAACCTTGCCTTCCATCCATCCTTCCCTTTTCTGACCGAGTCTCTGTCTTAGTCGGAACTGAAGATAATATTGAAAGGAAAATGTGACAACCTCACAGGATAAGTGGAAGAGATTAAAGCATTTTACAGTGAGGAAAGTGTATAGAAACTCTGGTATTTCAGAATATCAGATAACAAGCACAACACAGTCTTCCAGAGGAACATCCGGGAACCGTTACTAGCCTGTGTTAAATTTTTCTGTGCTGCAGGAAGTCAAGCTGTTGAGTTCAGGAAAGCTCCTTCTCTACTCTTTGTTCAGCATTCCCAGAAGTGATTCAGGTTAAGTGAATCTGTTCTCCACGTGGCGGAGACCCTGCTAGTGGCACTTGTCTCACGTGCACACATTATTTGTTCATCTATTATGTCACTTCTGTGGAAAGGTATACTGCCCAATACTTGGCAACCAAAAAACAAACCAAAAAAATTGCATAAACCCTTCTAAATTTGAGCAAATTTATCAGACCACTACCCTATCTAATCACCAACCCCATACCCTGTTGATTCTCTTTTTCAAACCAGCACACTGTGGCACTGGCTGAAAACACTTTTAATTATAGGCTTATCTACATTTAGTGACCTAGTGGTAAGATATTTGTGGTCTGATTGGGGAGTGACCACATCCTGTGGTTTAATGTTGTGTGTGTTTTTTTTTTTTTTTTGAAGATTCTAAACTTAACTGCTTTCATTTGATGTTTCCACTGACTTATTTATAGCAATAGCTAAGCATTTATGCTTCAAAAATTTGAATTGATATATTTTTACATATCACCTGGGTGTTTGGTTATATTGTACTTGATGATATCCTACTATGTTATATATTTTCTAGTTTATTAAGGTTAGGGATCATCATATCCATCCACTAGTATATGTCTCATACATAGACACTTGGTAAATACTTGTTTTAAAAAAATAAATGTGCAAGTGACTGGAAGGACAGAAGTTTTACATCCCCTCTTTAAAGGAAAATTTTAATAACAGAAATTCTCCATACTTCCACTTCTCTATTTTAAATGATTTCATATTTGCATCTACTCTTTCCCAGTAATACATATTAAGCTACTTCTTTTTCAGGTAATGTTTTTTAGCTACTAATATGTCTCAGGCCTTGTCTTAGACTCTGATGTTACTCTGTGTCTTTGGATATCTCATAGGAGATACCAAAAAAATGAATAAGACATGGTCCTTGCCATTCCTGATCTTGAAATACAGTTAGGGATTTAGGTGTAGAGCAGATGGTCTCAGTGTCATGTGTAATTTAAATCAAACAAGCACAGTGTGTTGTTAGTGGGTTTTAGGGAAGCCTTCCTGGAAAAGCCTTGGGCTTCTTTCTTAAAGAGTGTAAACTGAAGGAAAACAGAATCTAGGCCATCTAGGCATTATCAGCAGGGAGTTATTAAAAACACGTGGAGATATAATGCACGTAGCTGAAGCCTAATGCAATTTGTGTGAAATAAAAAGAACTCTGCAAGAGAGCCACCCACGAGGTCTGTGTATGCAATGGTAAGGTCTTGAAACTATATGCTACAGATGTTTGTGAACTGGTGTTGGAGAAGACTCTTGAGAGTCCCTTGGACTGCAAGGAGATCCAACCAGTCCATCCTAAAGGAGATCAGTCCTGAATATTCATTGGAAGGACTGATGCTGAAGCTGAAACTCCAGAACTTTGGCCACCTCATGCGAAGAGCTGACTCATTGGAAAAGACCCTGATGCTGGGAAAGATTGAAGGTGGGAGGAGAAGGGGACGACAGAGGATGAGATAGTTGGATGACATCACTGACACGATGCATATGAGTTTGAGTAGGCACCAGGAGGTGGTGATGGACAGGGAGTCCTGGCTTGCTGCAGTCCATGGGGTCACAAAGAGTCAGACACAACTGAGTGACTGAACTGAACTGAATGAGTCTTAGCTTTAGGGAAGAAGGTCAGTGATGCCTTGACATTGCTCTTGAGGCCCATATGTGCAAAACACCGCTAGTAAGAAGACATAGAGAATGGGTAGCCATGGAAGAGATTGTAGCAAGGAAGTCACAGGATCATATTTGCTTTTTTAGGCAGATCGTGCTGGTTGCAATGTGGGACAAGGTAAAATGGAAGAGGGTGACCAGTCACAAAACTGATATATCTCTCTAGTTCAGAGATTATGTGACCATGGCAGCAGTAGAAAGAATGAAAAAAATATTAGTAAATCAAGAAATATTTAGAAGGCAGAATTAACAGAGCTTATTAACAGAGAAAAAGGATAAGGTTAGTCAAGCATAATTAGCCAGGTTGTTGACTTGGTTAGGTTCATTGTACTATTAAAGGAGATATGGGATATGGGAGGAGAAGCAGGTCTTGTTATAAAGACAATAAAGTTAATTGAATTTCAGGTGCTTTGGGGACATCCAAGCTCCATATTCACTGTCATGCATAGCTAGTTTGAATCATAGGAAGTATTGTTTTCACAAAAGATCATCTATTCCATGTCAAAATTTAAAGAGGTGACTGCTAGGAAAACAAAAGAGTGTTTATGAATGAGACAGGAAATTCCTAGAAGCAGACTCTCATGGAAACAAGAAAATATGGAACTATTGGTCGAGAGTGTTAAAAGCAGTGCAGACCCAGTGTAAGGTGAAGAGTGACATAAATGAGATGTGAGATTGCTGAGTGCTCTGGTGATGTCGCTCAGTGTGGCATGGATGACGAGATCACGGAGATCAGGAAAGGGCTTGGAGGGATCAGGACTCGGGGATTCGTTTTCAATTCTTACTTTATGTTGGAGCAGAGTTGGTTAACAATGTTGTGTGAGTTCTGGGTATACAGCAAAGTGATGCTCTTCTACATCTACATATATTTATTCTTTTTCAAATTCTTTTCCCATTTAAGTTATTACAGAATATTGAACAGAGTCCCCTGTGCTAAAGAGTAGGCCCTTGTTGGTTATCTGTTTTAAATATAGCATATCCCTAATTATCGCTCCCCACCACCATTTCCTCCTGGTAACTGTAAATTCATTCTCTAAATCTGTGAGTCTGTTTCTGTTTTGTAAATAAGTTCATTTGTATCAATTTTTTTTTTTTTTTTTTTTTTTTTAAGATTCCCCATATAAGCAATACCATGGTGTTTGTCTTTCTGATTTACTTCACTTAGTATTCAGCATGGTCATCTCCAGGTCCAGCCACGTTACTGCAAATGGCATTATTTCATTCTTTTTCAGTGGCTGAGTTAATACTGTGCTGTATATATGCACCACATCTTCTTCATGATTCATCTACTGATGGACGCTTAGGATGCTTCCACATCGGGGCTATTGTAAAACAGTGCTTCAGTGAACGTTGAGGTGCATGCATCCTTTCCAACCATGCTTTTCTCTGGATATATAATCAGGAGTGGGATTCCTGGATCACATGGTAACTCTATTTTTAGTTTTTTAAGGAACCTGCATACTGTTCTCCATAGAATCTGTACCAATTTACATTCCCACCAACAGTGTAGGAGGGTTCTGTTTTCTCCACACCCTCTCTAGCATTTATTGTTTGTAGACTAGATGATGGTGATTATGACTGGTGTGAGGTGATACCTCATAGTTTTGATTTTCATTTCTCTGATATAATTAGAGATGTTGAGCATCTTTTCACGTGCCTCTTGGCCATCTGTAGGCCTTCTTTGGAGAAATGTCTCTTTAGGTCTTCTGCCCATTTTTTGATTGGATTGATTATTTTTTGATAGTGAATCACATGACCTCTTTGTAAAGTTTGGAGGCTAATTCCATGTCAGTCACATTGTTCACAAATATTTTCTCCCATTCTGTGAGTTGTCTTTTTGTTTTGTTTATGGTTTCCTTTGCTGTGCAAAAGCTTTTGAGTTTAATTAGGTCCCATTTGTTTACTTTTATTTTTAGTTCCATTAATACAGGAAATGGATCAAAAAAGATTTATGTCAGAGTGTTCTGCCTATATTTTCCTCTGAGAGTTTGATAATATCTGGTCTTATACTTAGGACTTTAATCCATTTTGAGTTTATTTTTGTGTATAGTGTTTAATAAAGAATGTATGGCATTTAAAGAGTGTTCTAATTTTTTTTTTTTTTTTTTGGCATGTAGCTTTCCAGTTTTCCCAGCACAATTTGTGAGGAAACTGTATTTTCTCCATGGCATATTCTTGCCTCCTTTGTCATAGATTAGGTGACCACAGGTGCTTGGGTTTACCTCTGAGCTCTCTGCCCTGTTCCATGGATCTGTGTTTCTGGCTTTGTGCCAGAACCATACTGTGTTGAGGACTGTAGTCTTGTAGTATAGTCTGAAGTCAGGGAGCCTGATCTGATTCCTCCTCCTCTGTTTTTCTTTCTCATGATTGCTTTATCTGTTTGGGATTGCTGTATTTCCATACAAATTGTTAAGTTTTTTGTTCTAATTCTGTGAAAAAGGCCATTGGTAATTTGATAGGGGTTGAATTGAATCTGTAGATCACTGTGGGTAGTAATAGTCATTTTTACAATATTGATTCTTCCAATCCAAGAACATGGTGTATCTTTCTATCTGTTTATGTCATCTCAATTTCTTTCATCAGTGTCTTATAGTTTTCTGAGGACAGGTCTTTTGCCTCCTTAGATAGGTTAATTCCTAGGTATTTTATTCTTTTTTGTCTCAGTGGTAAATTGGATTGTTTTCTTAATTTATCTTTCTGGTCTTTCATTGTTAGTGTATAGGAATGCAAGAGATTTCTCTGCATTAATTTTGTATTCTGGAACTTTACCAATTTCATTGATTAACTCTAGTAGTTTTCTGGTGGTATCTTTAGGATTTTCTATATAGTAGTATTCTGTCATCTACAAACAATGACTGTTGTACTTCTTTTCCAATTTTTTTTCCCCTTTATTCCATTTTCTTGTCTAATTACCATGGCTTGGACTTCCAAAACTATGTTGGATAAAAGTAGGGACTAGGATTCTTTTTGAGGAAAAATCATAGGCCATGATCACAAATTCTGATATATGTATAAAATATAAGTTTATATTTAAAACTTATGTTAGCTATTCCAGTCCTTGCCTGCATCTTTGACCTTGTCATCACCCTGAATTGCTTCAAGGAACTAAAAGAGGGTAGAGTGAGGGAAGAGCTAAGTAGACTGTTAAGTCAATGAAAATAATAAATGGAGGACATGTGTGGGACGGGGGGGAAGTGACCAAATATAAGTGATAAGGGTAACAGTTGAGGGGATGATAGATAGTAATATGGCACATGGCATAAACCTCAGAGGAGTAGGGTTTTCTACAAGTAAATGAAAGAAACGTATATATTTACATTTTTATAATGATATGCATGTACTGAGTTATTTTGTATTCTGCTACTTTCTCTGGTACTATAAACACATTTTTTGTTCATATATCACTTTCATTGTTATAAATTTAGTATTAGTGTAATACCATATTGTTGCCTGATAATTATTAACCCATTCTTGCAAAGATGGTCCTTTAGGTTGTTTCTATGATTTTGTTGTTAGTGATAATACTACATTAAATACCTCCTCTTACATAGTTTTGAAATTCTTAATTTAATTCAAATACTAAGTTTAGTGATTTTGTAGCTTTCAAGCAGCATAAAATGCAGATTCCTAAAGGGAGAAACTAGCAGTCACCCAGAATTCCTTTTTTAAATGTAATAGTACTATTTTAATCTAGCAAATTTTAATCTAAGTATAGCATACTTCAGGTCAAAGACTTAAGGATGATGGCAAGAATAAAGGACACAGAGAAGGAATTATGCCCAGAGTAAATAATTGGAATATTTCAAATTCAAAGAATGAGGGAAAAAAGATACTGTTCTTAAAAGGACAGTGATAGTTTATATATATGTAAAAGACTTCCCATTTGAGGCTTATTTATTTCAGTTTGGGTATCAGGCAGTTAAGTAGCTTTAGTGTAAAGAATTAATATAAGGTAACATTTTATAAATGGAAAAGTAAATATTTAATAGATACAAATGGGAGTTTAAAAGAAGTATGAGGAGTGTCTATTTCATAGATTTCACTAAGAGTTTGTTAAATTCTAAAGCTAGCTTCCTTTTACACTATCACAGTCTGTTTTTTTCACTAAATTCTTCCCTCCCCCTTTTCCAAGGACTGCTAATATTAAAATTTGCTTAAGCAAAATACAAATCTTAACATTGAGTAATATTTAGGAGATATATGGCACTGTGCTGAATTTTCTTGTTCCTTCTTGTTTTTTTTTTTAATTTGAGGGTAATTGCTTTATAAAGTTGTGGTGGTCCTACTGCATATCATCATCAATCAGTCATAATTATATATAAATCCCCACTTACTTGTTCTTTATACAGAGTTGAATATAGGTACACCACAGACTTGAATTAACTAAAATAGAATTCTACTACCACCTCTGCTCCCTCTGATCTTGAGAGGTGTCTCCTAGTGAATCATCTTTCCTTCTTTCCAACGTTAGAGAACTTCAGAATAACCATCCATCAATATACCCATCTAGCAACCCGCCATCTCAGAGCTGGAGATGCCACAAGACACTGAAGCATCTTGGGGTTTCCTTTCTAGGACCCCACAGAGTGATTCAGTATGTCTGCAACACCCTTTTCCCTGTGGAACTGGAGACAAGAAAGGGAAAGGACACACAGGAGGAAGCAGAAGCGAGGCGGTGTCAGAGTCAGAAAGAATGCTCATGTGTTAGACTCAAAACCTCGGGTCCAGAGCGTCTGAGTGTGTTTTTCATTTGGCATCATGCTAAAGTTGATTAGCATTATGCTTACCTAGCATTTATATTCCAGGGATGAATTGTTATCACTAATAAGTCCTACAAATACAGTGTTTAATATGTATGTAAGAATATATTTCATCTTTAAATCCACATCTAAAGATCATGTTGTCTTCTTGATGACTAGTGATAAAACTACTACTAACTGTGAATTAGGAATTTGTAGTTCTGCAGTAATTAATTAAATTAAACCTTATATTCCCGAGAAGCTAATTGTATATTTTAGAAAAAAACCTATTAAACCAAATGAGTAAATGAATAAATTAAGCATTAACACAGCAGCTTGTGCATAATAAACAAATATTTTTTTTCAGTGAACAATTAATTATTAAATTTAAGCACCTGTCTTCTTACTGAGCTATTGTGATAAAAATGGAGGCAGTCTAAGTTAAGAATGGGTAGATTTTTGTAAGTAGCAATTAAGTACAAGTTTGTTACTCCTCTTGTATATTAGCTTGAATAAGAAACATTAGTACATGCACTTAGAGTTCAGGTGAGAAAATTTGATAATTTAGGTAATTTGACAGATGATAAGCTGACTTATATCCCTTTTGGAAGGTAGTATATGTAATGCACAAATTCACAAATAGGTGATTCATTTTTTTAAATAGACAGTAATTGAATGATCTAGGTCTTTCTAGTCTAGATAAACAACATGCTAAGAAAGTAATTATAAATGAGATTTCAAATAAGTACTTAACACAATAATTTGCCTGCATCATTTTGATGTAAGATTCTTAGCTATTTCTTAAAGGAACTCTGACAAAGAAGTTACCAAAACCAGAAGAGTTGCTTCTCATTTGCAGAGGATGCAAAGAAGGTTCTATTCCATTTTATCTGAAAGAAATGTAGCTTCCTTTCCTTAGGAAAAAAAATCCATAATTTAGAAATGTGGCTATTCAGCTAATTATTCTGAATTCCTATAGCTTTACCATGATTCTCATTTTTTAAAAAATACATTGAGGATTGTCTAGCCAATACATAGTTAGATAAAGTTACCATAGCAAATGGAGCTATGTGTTTTTCTCACTTATGAAGTAAATGGGTGTGTGTGCAAGTGTGTGCATACTCATGTGCAATAAAGCATTGTAGTATTCCAGAGACCCAACTAAAAAATACAAAGTTAAAAAATAAGAAATCCATTGTCCAATAATAAGTGTAGTGCATTGGCAATAGAGTCTTTAAGCTGAAATGTGAAAAAGAATTTGTGAGGATGAGTGCTAAACCTAGAAACAGGTACTAAATTACTTGTTAGCTATGGACTAAATCAAAACATTGGGAATATAACCAAGACTAATTCTTGGTATATTTGTAAACATAAGATTACTCTCCCAGGAATCCCTTCAAGAAGCATTATTTCTGTAACCTGTGTGAAAATTAATCCAGCATTGTATTTTGAAAAAACACACTAGATTCTAGTTTGAGTCTTTATTCATGTATTTGGGGAAATGTTGTGATATTAGAAATTAATTTCTGACCAGTTTCCAGTGTGAAAGCATGACCACTCAAGCATACCAGAAGGAATGTTGGTTAAAAGTAGGAGGTTCTTTAGCATCTGGAAATCCCTTTAGTAGTAAGGTATATACAGAGTATTCATTGTGAACAACAGATGGAAACAGTACAGGGACCAAGTAAGAAAGAGATTGAGAAAAAAAAAAAGAAAGAGATTGAGATTCCTGTTTCCAATCCTTTGACCCCTTTCTCCGTCTTTCTCCAACTAAACTCCCATTTCTGCCTTGGCATTACTGTCCTGCATTTCTTCCTGGCTGACTCTTCCTCATTTATGTGTTAATAAATTCCTTCTCCAACAACCTCTCAGTCTTGAAGGTTTCTCTGACCCCCAGAAAGAATTTATAATTCTCTCTTCTGTGACTTGATTACCACCTCCCATCTTTTCACTTTTCCTGTATACAAAGAGTGTGACTTCTTGAATTCATATAGCAGTAGTGTAAAGCCCTCTGTGAAAATGGAGAAAGTGGCAGGAATTGTTCATAAACTCCATCAGGTGACAAGCTGTGAAAGGACCCCCAGCGTTACTGACATTGGGCATCCATCAATGTAATATTCCAGGATGGATGGTACTTACTGCTTGTTTATCAGCGAGCTCTTAACAGAGTCCACGTTCATGCTAATTTTTCTTCATCATACCAAATAGATGAGTATTGGATGAAACATTTTTTACTTACAGGTGCACGTGGTTCCTATGTAAATGAGAAGATTTTCTAGTTACTAGGATTTGCCCAGTCTTAAGGATTTAAAAAGAGACCTATGCTTTAAAGCATATTCCACCGAAAGATAATTTTCAATTTATTTTTCTGCTTTTTCCAGTAGAACAGATGCTTGATGATAAAACTTACAATTTGATTCTTTATATCCCTCTGTTGGTATGGGCAAGCCTCGTACATATCAGGGATACAGTTCAGTAATATTTGTAGAATTAGCTTGTAAAAGATTCTGAGGTATAGGTGACAAGCTTAACTCCTCATAGTTATTTGTACTATCTGGAAGAAAAAGTTAGAACACATCTGCCTCTAACTGGAGCACTTAGTGGGGAAATTCCTGTTATTCCCTGAGTTCACAAGACAATAAACACCACTAAATAGCTTGCAGCCATTAAGCTTGAGTCCTTCCTTTGTAAACATTTGCATACTCAGAGGGATCAACAGTAAGGCTGTGTGCCCTCCAGCAGAGAGTCTGCTGGCCTCCTGAATATTCAAGACTGATCCCTGGCATCTTGGAAAACCTCAGTGTTTTAGAGCATTGTCTCACAGGGAGAATCATTGAGTCACTAGGCTCCCTCACCTGTCATCTCTAGTCCAGGAGTCTTTCTGGAGTAATGTTGGTCAGAAATACGTTAGAATTTTGGTTTGGGGGTATTCACCCATCATTTGCAGTCACTTTCCTGCTTTCATAAGGTGATCCAGGCATTTTGTGGCTGAATATAGGCCCATTCTTCTGGTGGCTAAAGCCAACTTTTAGATGAATCACTGAGATACACAAACTGTTTCAGTCCAATTAACTTGTGAAACCAAACGTAGCTGCAGTGATATTTTCAGTCAAAGGCAGTTGCCTTGGCATTAACACTGAAAACAGGAATTGACAGGAAAATCCAGTAGAACCTCAGCAGCAATCCTCAGCTGGTTCCGTATATGTAAAAAGATTAATGATTTGTAGTTTATGAGGTGATGATGATCACTTAGTAACATTCATCAGAGTGCTAATGGCAGAATCTTTTTTTAAAAAAGGTGATTATCATTTTTCTCTGGCTATCCAGGCATAATAAATAACAAAATATGGGCAAAAATGGTGATATTGCAAGAGATTTTTTAATGGCAGTGATTTTAATATGAAGCTAAATTTATAATGGGCTTCTCAGGTGGGGCTAGTGGTAAAGAACCTGCTTGCCAGTGCAGGAGATGTAAGAGAGAGACATGGGTTTGATCCGTGGGTCAGGAAGATCCCCTGGAGGAAGGCATGGCAACCCACTCCAGTATTCTTGCCAGGAGAATCCCATGGACAAGGATCCTGGCGGGCTACAATTCGTAGGGTTGCAAAGAATCAGACATGACTGAAGCGACTTAGCACACCCACAGATTTAGAATAATCTTGTCCGTGTTGTAGTGCTTGAAACTTAGTCTAGTGAATGACAAGGCACAGCAAACTATCAAGATTTTAGTTTATCTTTTATGTAGCGGTACTTCTGATAGCTTTACCGAATTCCAGTTGTGCAGCTAACAGATAGTTTCTCTACAGTACTCAAATTGTTTCTAATCAGGTAGATTTTTACACTCTTTTAAAAACATACTTTGTACATATTCTCCTATGATTCTTCAGAATATCTATAGGATGTGTAAATGTGTAAATGGTGATTGCTTTCATTCTTATTTTTGGTTTTTATTTTTATGCACATTAGAGTATGCCCTATCAAGTGCCTTGTAGATACATATTGATCATACATGTATGATATGTTAGAAATCTCATTTCTTAAAATGAGAATCTATATATTTTTTTATAATTGGAACATTATATGTATATATGGGCTTTCCTGGTAGCTCAGTGGTAAAGAATCTGCCTGCCAATGCAGAAGACACACATTTGATCCCTGGGTTGGAAAGATCCCCTGGAGAAGGAAATGGCAGCCCACTCTAGTATTCTTGCCTGGGAAATCCCATGAACAGAGGAGCCTTGCAGGCTATAGCCACAGAGCCACAAAAGAGTCAGACATGACTTAGCAACAAACAGCTAAAACGTGTGTATATATATGATATATGCAAAACTAATATATATAATTTATAGATCACTAAAAATACTGATGTCATAAAATATCAATGACCTCATTGTTTTCTAAAAAAAAAACTTGCTATAAATATAAAAATTGACTTCTTTTTAAAATGTGACTGGGATATGCAGTTAGCTTGGATAGGTGAAGCAGAAAATTAAGAATGGAATTTTTCTCTCTATGATTTATTTATACTACAGATTACCTGACTGTGGAAAAATATTTCTCCTTTACTCTTGTATCTTCAGCTGAAGATTATTGTTCCCAAACTGGGGGGTCCAGGCTGTAACCAGCTCCCTTCAACCAGATCCCTCACTTCCAAGAATGTCTTACACATTTGTGCTTGGGCCCAGCTTCAGCTCCAAGGACTGAGCCCCTGCTTGGCAAGGAAGCCTGATGCCTCAATAGGGCTCTCACCACATCTGCCTGGATGGATTGTCAGTAATTTCCTTTTTTTTTTTTTTTTAGATAGGCGTGGTCACTGTGATGTCCATTGTTGTGTCTTCTTCTGGAGATGGGAGTGTATTATTATACCAGCTCATCCATCCTCAGAAAATATATTCAGGTGCCAAACAGGATTTTTGTGAACTAAGACTGGAACTTGTGCAAAACTGTGTAATTGCAAGTCATCAGTTACCAAAGAGATAATCTGCCCCTTAGTGTGCTAGGGGGCTTCCCTGATGGCTCAGATGGTAAAGAGTCTGCCTACAATGTAGGAGACCCGGGCTCGATCCCTAGGTCAGGACCCTTAATATACTAACCCCAAGTCAAAAAAGATATGTTCTATGATAAGACAGAGGGGCAAACGGTTCTGCTGATCTCCAAAGACAACTTGCACAGCCTTAAATTTCAATTTTAAGATTTCCATTAGGACTTACAAAGGATTTTAGAAATGTCACACAGACCCTGAAGAAAGACATTTACTTTCACATTTGATATTCCCAGCATGCGGACATTTTGTCTGCCTCACTGACTGTCTTTGGGTATCCCAGAGAAGCTCTGGGGTCATGGTGGTCATATCTTGGTGAGTAGGGGATAATATGAACTGAATTACTCATGGAACTTTGTCAAATAGAGATAGAGCCTGTTGGTGTTTCTGTGCCATTCGGAAAAAACTCCGGGTACAGGCACTCTGCTCAGAGAGTAGGATGAGGCTGGATTAGAGCTCTGCCTTCGCTCCCTCTGCTTGTGCTTTTGTGTAGAGCACAAATTGTAACAGCCCTTATCTGATGGCTCTGAATAGGGGGAAAAATGCTGTATTTTCTCTTTTCATTTTATGAATAGGCAAAATACAGCACAGAAAAATCTTGGCCTGACCTGACCTCACACAGTTGGCTAATAACAAGCCAGTTGTTATTATGTTGAATCCGCTTCATTCTTGTGAGCATGCCGCCTAAAGTGAAAAGTAACAGTGGAACAAATTATCACTTTTAACAACTAGCTGATGTAGAACTTTTCATTAGCACTCAAGATTATGGTATGGAAAAATTTCTAAATCTTTCTGGAACTCATAAAGGAATAGGAAATAGCAGTATTTATTTAGTCTTTATTACATTGTACTCTTTTTCATTGTCCTCATATTATTATCGTCAAATAATTTGTTTTGATTTAAAAAAAATTTGTAAAGACACATAACATAGAAACTGCTTAACCATTTCTGTGTCCAGTTAAGTGGCATTAAACACATGTACGTTGTTGGACAACCATCCATCTATGAAACTCTTTTTATCATGCAGGACTGCAACTCTACATCCACTATGTAATAACTCCGCATTCTTTCCTCTCCTCTGTCCCTGGCGATCACCATTCTACTTGCTGTCTCTCTGATTTTGACTACTCTAAGTATCTCATATAAGTGAAATTTTCAGTATCTGTCTTTTTTGACTGACTTGTTTCACCTAGCATGATGTCCTCAGGGTTCATTCATGCTGTCTCATATGCCAAAACTTACTTCCTTTTTAGGACTTAATAGTATTTCATTGACGGCATTTACCACATTTTGCTTATCCTTTTATCAGCCAATGAACATGTTTTAACTGTTGTGAATAATACAGTTATGAACATGGGAGTGCAGATGTCTTTTCAAGAACCAATTCTTTTGGGTACATAATCAAAGGCAGAATTGCTGGGTCGTATGGTAATTCTATTTAAAAATTTTTGTAACTGTCATACTGTTTTCCACAGCAGCTATACCATTTTGGATTTCCACCAATGGTGTACAAGTGTTCAATTTTTCTACATCCTCACCAGCACTTACTATTTTCTGTTTTTTTTTTTTTTTGTGGTAACCACACTAATGGCTGTGAGTTGGTATCTCATTGTGATTTTAATTTGCATCAAACTTTTTTTAATGCATAGAATTACAGTCTATTTCTTGCCTTCAGGAAGCCTTCATTTTGATATGTACATCTTTGCAATACATTACCTGAGCATTTAATTAGTCTTAGATTAAGGCATCCTATTAAACCACACACACATACAAATATAATAAGCTTAGTGACTGATTTGCTTACTTGAGGAGGTCTGTGATAGTAACAGAACAAAAATAACCTATCTCATTTTTACTTTTGCTTTATTCCATGTGCCCTTAATTGTGCTGGGCAGTGCTGTTTTTAATTCATGATTTTTCTTGTTCATCAAAGAGGAAAAGCAACTTTCAGAATCTGAACTTTTGACTGTGGTTCAGATTTTTCACCTGCACTTGTGAAGGATGGAGCGGGGAGGGGATTGTCGAGTGGGCCTGGTGTGAGTTTTACAACTGAGGGAGACCACAGAAACCCACAGTGATACCGAAAGGGCAGACTGAGCCACAGAGCTTAGACAGAAAACAGGAGTGAAGGCAGCTCTCCTTTGAAGAGGTCAGGATCCTGCCACCCCACTCCACTTCCCCACTCTGCGCGATACTTCAGGCTGGACAGTGTCTGTGAGCACGGTCCCGCTTCTACTATCCCTCACAGGGCCTCCTCCAGCATGGTGCCTTTCCTCCTGGCCTGATCTGGGTTTGTATGAAACGCTTCCAATGGCTTGTCTCGGTTTTATCATCTTGATTCTAATTCTTAGTATGACTCAGCAAATCTGTCTCCATCAGAATCAATAAGAAACTCTTTGGACTTTCTATTAAAGCAACTCTCTGCCTTTTTTGATTTCCATCATACAATTTGGAATTCATTCAGAGAAACATGTCTGGACAACCTCAAATAATCTACTACTTCAGAGGTGTTATCAAATATTGGGTATACAGCTAGAAAATAACTTACAGAATAAATTGATCTTAGCTTAAAAAAAAAAAAGGATACTAATAATGGCATTAACAGTGAACCAGAATTGTGTTTTGTGTCAGTCATCCCCAGTTTTCATCAGCCACCCCCGTGCCCACCGTTGCCACTCTGTCAGAACCGTCTGACACATCTTATTCTGTTTGGTCATGGCCGCACCACTTGACTCGTCTTAAAACACATCATTCACCAAGAAGTCTGAACATTCCCGAACATATGAGAGGAGCATAATGTCAGATAGAAGCTGAACATACAGATGTTCCTGGTCTGTTTACTCAATTATAGTAAATAAATACATATATGGGTTCAGTTCTTCAAAAAATGAAATATAAACATAGTTATCTTGCTCAATCTCTAATCCAAGTATGTGCCTTTATATAATTCAACAAATACTTCTTGCATTTGTGATCAGACATAATTAGTTCACAGACAAACTCTGTCTTATGGGAAAGATACTATAAGTCCAAAACTGAAATACATGGTTTCTAGGGAAAAACTGCCTGAGAGATCCCCGCTTTCTTATAAAACGTAATGGTAAGTGATACGATGTCAGGAATATCAACATAATGGCCTTGATACGTGATCATCCCACACATCTGCCTGTCTGTGAAATATAGAACTCTGGGCTCATTCACTTAATAAGCATTTAACGTGCTTGTCACAGGCCGTGTGAGTCAGCACTTTATATTCTATAGTGGAAAAGCAGGAGCAAATTCACCCTCCCAGAGCAGCCGTACAGGTAGAGAGACCAACATTCAACAAAGGCAAACACAAACGAATACATAATGGTAAGTGTTGGTGATAGGTGTGATGGAGAATAAAACAGGACTCTAAGGCAATCAGGTAACTTAGATGAGTAGAGGCCTGGGGATAAGAAATTTAAGCCAAATTTTGAAGGATAAGAGGAATTACACAATGAATATAGAGAGTGAGGGAAAGTTCTAGAAGAGAAACAAGCACATGAAAAGGCTCAGGGGAGAGAGGAGCTCGGTGTATGTAAGGAACGGGAGGGAGGCGCGTGTGGTTGGAGCAGCACAGAGCGGGCCACCAGGGAGAGTCCGGAGACAGGCAGGTCCTGTGAGGAGTTTGCCTGGAGGAGCGCTGGGCAGGTACGTAAGAGCATCATGTAGGCGTGAGAGAAAATTCAACGTGCATTTAAAGCCGCTGTCGGGATAATTGATGGCAGAGGGGCGAGAGAGGTCATGGTGTTACTTAGGAGGCCGTTGCAGTGGTGCCGGTGATAGTGATGACTTGGACCTTGTAGTGGAGATGGAACGAAGTCTTAATCCGTTTTAGAGATAAAGTCAGCAGGATTTATCTAGAGATTGGTAGATAAATAACATGAAAGGTACTTAGGCCTCTTCACCCTCAGATTGTACCTTAAGTACAGGTTAAACCATAAAATTGTAGACAGTTGCATATGTTTTCATTAATCCATTGGATTATTTAATAATTTATTTTCCCAGCAAAGATTCATGAAGCTCTTTCTATCTGCCAGGCAGTACTTCTGTAAGGTACTGAAGATACCATGTTCCATCATAGATGTCTGCCCCAAAGGCCCTTGAATCATTGACTGGCTTGAAAGGTGAAAGGGACACTGAAAGTCGCTCAGCTGTGTCCAACTCTTTGCGACCGCATGGACTACAGAGTCCATGGAATTCTCTAGGCCAGAATACTGGAGTGGGTAGCTGTTCCCTTCTCCAGGGGATCTTCCCAACCAGGGATCGAACCCAGGTCTCCTGCATTACAGGCGGATTCTTTACCAGCTGAGCCACCAGGGAAGCCCGTGGATTGGCTTGTTTGACTGTATATGTCAGACGTGCTAAGAAGGCCTACCTTTTCAGCTGTATTCCATAGACTTTGTTCCCTTAGCTCAGTGGTCCTCAGCAAGGGTTCCTCGGGGGAACCTTGGGGTGACTGGTGGAAGTAGTAGGGTTGACACGCTGACAAGGTGGTGCTGCTGGCACCTGCTGGGTGGCCTGGTGCCAACAGTTCTGCCATTCAAGGGACATTCCACATGGTGAAGGATTGTCTGGCCAGAAAAGCCAGTAACGCTCCTGTAAATAAACCCTGGTCAGCTTCACCCTGACCAGCCCTTACCAGCGTCTGGTCTGACTTTAATCCAGGACTTAAGAGGGATGTGAGTGGGAATGCCTTTATGTCAGTGTGAGTCCCAGTCTTTTCACGTGCTCCTTTGGGCTCTGCAGACATCTTTGACCGCCCTCGCCTGCCCTCCAGGTTGCGTCTGAGGGCAGCACAGTGAGAATTCGCAAGCCTTTTTCTCCCACGTTGTACATTCTCGGGCAAGTCCTTAACCCCCACTGCTTCAGTGCCCTCGGGAGTGAGATGGAGACGCTTGTGTCTCCCTCACGAGGTTGTTGTGCTAGAGCTCAGCACAGCACTTGGGCTTCGCACGCGGTGAGCACCCGGTGGGTGTGTGTTGTTACTGTTCAACGGTATGCAAAGCGGCGTGCCAGGCACCTCGCAGGTGACACCTCCAAACACGTCAGCGTCACAGCTTCCGCCCTGGAGATCACTAGGACACACACCCGTCGCCCAGATGCAGAGGAGCATGTGAAGTGTTTTGGGACAGACAGGCCAACATCTGACCCTGGGGATTCTTCGCTAACGTGACTCCTCTTTGGAGCCTTGGGTTTCAGGTCTGCTGGCCTCTGCTCACTGGGTTTGTTCTCCAGCTCTATACCTAGAGTTCCAGGGGGAATTACTCCTTTTTTTTCTTGGAGACACTCCTGGCCCTGCCTTGGAGACACTGGGCCTGCTCTGGGCTCGTCTCCCAGTGTGACTGCAGCCTGGGCGCCCTGGGTTTTGCCCCGCCGCCTCAGGCAGCAGTCCCGTCTCTGCATCAGCGCTGGCTCCTGACTCAGCGTGGCCCCGTTCTCCCTCCCAAAGCCCAGTCTTGGACATGTTGGAATCCAGCTGCTGCTCAGTGTCACGTCAAAGCTATAATCCTTGTGAAATTTCATGTTTTATTTAAGATGAAACTACTTTTAAGTGTTTCTGATATAACTCACAAATATACTAGGAGCGCAAATAATTCATTCTTGCTGGATAACAGAGAATGATTCAGCATCTCAATAAATAACAAAAGCAACAACAAAAATACCCATCTCTAAGATATGTGTTGCCTCATCTTTTCATACTTCCAGAATTATCTTTTTTTCCTATAAGCTCTAATGTTCTGGAGGTTCATGAATGATAGTTAATGATTCAAATATATAATTGATATGCTTCATGTCATACAGATCCCTAACATCAATTTATTCACAAAATCTCTAATTAATTAAACAATTTATTCATCAGACTGATTTAATTTGTGAATTTTATGAAACTTCACACACTAAAAACTTTCCAAAATCTGTAATAACTCCTGCTTAAATCTGTGCTCCATTAAACAAATAATGTGAGTATAGAAAAGTCCAGTAGTTTCTTTTTAAGGTATTGTGTTCTATTAGAACTCCATTTTTGCCTTCCCAGATGTTTGTCATACATATAGTCAAAATGATAAAATGGCTTCACTGCACAAGGATATTTTTAAATAATGAGAAAAATGAATGCTAGAAAATAAGAAAGAGTACTTTGAGACAGTTGACTACTTATCTCCAACTCAATATAGAACTCTATACCCCTTACATTTATATGTTTAATAGTTATACCTGATTTTTCAGTATTCTTCTTTAGATATGAACCCTCAAGAAATAAAACCTACTATCAAGTGTAGCTAAATTTTAGTGGGATTTATCTTTTCTTCTTCAGCTCAGAACGTAAATTCTAAACTTGTAATAGTAGATGGGTAGCATAGTTTTCTGACTTGGGTAATTCATTTAATCATTATTTCAGCACTCATTAATTGAATAAATGTTATGTCTTAGTTGCTAGGCTAGGTACTAAGGTAACAAAGATCCGTAAATCCTGATCCTAGTATTAATAATTTAGGACCCAGCAGTTCTCATGGAGCAGATAATCTATTTAAGGAGCTACTGTATATGCAGCAGCAATTTTCTTAATGACCATAGACTTTTTAATTAATATTTGTTAAGCACTTTAATAATCCAAGATCATATGTAATATATACAGATTTTCTTGGTACCTGTGGTCAGAAACAAGGATAAATGAGTATGTATCATATCTATGTTGGTCACATTCAAAGAAAGAAATCTCACAAAACTGTTATCATCATTACAGAGACAATAGATTTGTTGGAATTACTTTCTCTCTAATATTTAATTACTTTGTATTACAATTGTCTAGGGCACAAATTATCATAAATTATAGCTGGGAGAAAAGCTTAGCTGTGCCAGTAAGTGCAGTTATATGTATATGTAACCGTAGTTTTCATAACAAGCTTATGTGACGCTTTTCTGTTGTTACAGGAGTTTTTTTTTTTTTCTGTTTTCCTTGTGCTTGCTTGTTTTTTAATTGGAGGATAATTGCTTTGCAGTGTTGCGTTGGTTTCTGCCCCACAACAATGCAAATCAATCATAACTATATATACGTACCCCCTCTGTCTCGAGCCTCCCACGTTCCCCCGTCTCACCCCTCTGGGTCGTCAGAGCACCAGGCTGGTTCTCTGTCAGACAGCAGTCTTCACTAGCTGTCCATGTTACACATGGTGTGTACATATGTCAGTGCTACTTTCTCAATTCCTGCCGCCCTCTCCTTCCCCCACTGTGTCCACACCGTTCTCTACATCTGCATCTATGAAGCTTTAAATAATCTTAGATGTCCCTTTTATATCTAAAAACAATAGAGTCGAAAGTTGTAACTTCAACATTAAAGAACTTACAAATATCCAAAATGCAATGGATCTGGGGGAAAGTTACATAAACTTTCAAATCTGTAGTTTTTAGTATCACATCTTTACATTTAGGAGAGGAAAATACAGAAGAGACTAATAACTGGTGATCTCTAGAAAATGTTTTCATTTGATGTTTCAGAATTTATTAAGCAAAAAAATAAAAACAAGAACAGCAACAAAAAAAACAATTTTAGGGTAATTTTATCTCACACTTGCATGCAGCAAGCCTTATACCTTCACCCGATGCTTGGCCAAATGACTCATACCTTCTAAACCTCTGGAAAGATGGACAGTGTGATGACTGAAAAAGCTGTACTGTGTAGTGATTTCAGAGTGTGGGCTGTGGAGTGGATGGCCCGCCTGGGCCACTCAGGGGTATGTAAAATTGGGCAAGTTACTTAACTTCCATTTTCTCATCAATAAGCTGGACTAGTAGTAAAACCATCATGAATTATGAGGATTTCTCAGTGAATTTAAAGCTCAGCACACTGTGTGGCGCATGGTAGGCACTTGACAAATGTTAGCTATTTTAAGATGAAACTCCAAAACAGAAATTTTATTTTAAAATCAAGTCAGATCATAATAAGGAACGAATGACTGACAATTACAAGAAAATGATTCGTTTCATGCATAATAAAATTCTTATTAACGTGAGCTAACTTTTCCCCAATTAGATAGGCATTTTTGTTAACTGACCATAACCATCATTAGTTATATCGGGGGCCTGTCCGTACTTTCACAGCATTGGAGGTGCAACCATTTGGGAAGATAATGTGCCTTCCCAACAAAGTTGGCATAGTTTGCCTTCCCGACAAAATTTTAAATGTGGGTACTCTTCAACCCAGTAATTTTACTTATAAGAATTTATCTTTTAGAAATCCTCTCAAAGATGCACACAGTCATGCATGCATGCACACACACTACTTAGTTTATTAGGGGAAAAATGCTTCTGACATGAAAGAGTGCCCATGATTTAATGTAAAATGAAAAACACAAGTAACCTAATTTTTGTGATTGCACAATTTGCTCTTTAGTGAGATAAATGTTCTTTGTTTGCATATGCAAAGGGAGAAGTATAAATGTTAAAAGACCTACAAAAAATTGAAAGGACACACATAAAGTTAAAATTAGTTTATTCCGGAGAGTGGAATTGGGATCAAGAGATAAGGAGAGGACTTGGTATGTTTCCATATTTTTAAAATTTTACTACAAAATTTTGTGACTTTAAAATTTAAAAACATTGTTTAAGCAGGGAGAAAAAAAGCCTAAGCCAGAGAATCACCACTTAAAGAATTCTGGCCTCAAATCATTATATCTATATCTATCAGATCTGGAAAAGAAATGAATCCCAAAGAGAGTTATATCGCCTTCACTAGAGAGCCTCGAAGTCCGTGATTTGAATGAACTTCCTGGAGTAACCAAATCCAGTTGCTGGGTTGTGGGAAAGTCTTCACTTTATTAAGAAGGGCAGACAGATAGATTCCTTCCTAGTTGGAAAGGGATCACCGCTGACTCCCAGGACATTGCAAAAACCTGAGTCTTAGTTTACTGGTGAAGACTTGGACTAAGGAGATCAGGGTGTTTTTACACAGAAAAGTGAGCACTCAGCCCCTGAGTGACACGCATTTTGGAAGGCCACCTCTAGCCCACAAAGACATGTTCATTGCAGTTTAAAAAAACAATTCCCTCCAAAGAAATACAGCCTGCAAATTCACACTCTACATCCATGATATGTATCATCTTCTCTTTCTGTTCAGAAAATACTCCTGAATGGTTGCACACACTTTGTCAGACCTTAGTTAATATTTAGAGAATTAATGAGCTTCATAGAAACCATTTTCTATGAGAGATGTGTCTGAATATTTTTACAGTGTACAGAAAAGTGTGTGTCCAGGATCTAGTGATGTGTAAGCAAATAGAAAGGAAAATGTTTAGATGAATATAAATCAGCCATTATGGAGTTTTATGTGTGTGGATCACAATAAACTTTGTGTGGATCACAATAAACTGTGGGAAATTCTGAAAGAGAATGGAAATACCAGACCACATGACCTGCCTCTTGAGAAATCTGTATGCAGGTCAGGAAGCAACAGTTAGAACTGGACATGGAACAACAAACTGGTTCCAAATAGGAAAAGGAGTACGTCAAGGCCGTATATTGTCACCCTGCTTATTTAACTTATATGCAGAGTACATCATGAGAAACGCTGGGCTGGATGAAGCACAAGCTGGAATCAAGATTGCCAGGAGAAGTATCAATAACCTCAGATATGCAGAGGACACCACCCTTATGGCAGAAAGTGAAGAAGAACTAAAGAGCCTCTTGATGAAAGTGAAAGAGAAGAGTGAAAAAGTTGGCTTAAAACTCAGCATTCAGAAAACAAAAGATCATGGCATCTTATCCCATCACTTCATGGGAAATAGATGGGGAAACAGTGGCAGACTTTATTTTGGGGGGCTCCAAAATCACTGCAGATGGTGATTGCAGCAATGAAATTAAAAGACACTTACTCCTTGGAAGAAAAGTTATGACCAACCTAGACAGCATATTAAAAAGCAGAGACATTACTTTGCCAACAAAGGTCCATCTACTCAAGGCTATAGTTTTTCCAGTATCCCTGTATGGATGTGAGAATTGGACTATAAAGAAAGCTAAGCGCCAAAGAATTGACGCTTTTGAACTGTGGTGTTGGAGAAGACTCTTGAGAGTCCCATGGACTGCAAGGAGATCCAACCAGTCCCTCCTAAAGGATACCAGTCCTGGGTGTTCATTGGAAGGACTGATGTTGAAGCAGAAACTGCAGTACTTTGGCCACCTGATGAGAAGAGCTGACTCATTTGAAAAGACCCTGATGCTGGGAGGGATTGGGGGTAGGAGGAGAAGGGGACAACAGAAGATGAGATGGTTGGATGGCATCACCAACTCAATGGACATGAGTTTGAGTAAACTCCGGGAGTTGGTGATGGACAGGAAAGCCTGGCTGCTGCAGTTCATGGGGTCTCAAAGAGTCAGACACAACTGAGCGACTGAACTGAATTGATGAAGTCTTATAATATTTTAATATACTTTATGTTTTTATAATAATTTATTGTACTTTATGTTTATATAATAATATGAAAACAAATATTCTATATCAACATTGGTGCAAATCTATTGATGCCTAGTTTTTTCTTTTTTAGTGTAATCTTGTTTGTCTTCACAGAGTTACTGGAGGTGAACTGTTTGAAGACATAGTGGCAAGAGAATATTACAGTGAAGCTGATGCCAGGTAAGTGACTTGTCCTGGACAAGATATAAGACTCAGCACTCACATGATGCTTGTTCAGTATATCTCTACAAATATATCATGGCACTTAGGATTATGAGAATCTCATAATATCGTCTTGGACTTTTCACAAGTCCTCTCTCTCTTACGGATTTTCAAGATGGTTCTTGGAGGGGAAAAAAAACTATGAATCTGATGTAAACTTTACTTTTAACTAGTATCTGTAGTTAGAATATATATGTTTTTTAAAGCCTAGCTGGAATGACTTCTGATAAAGAAATATACTTTTTTATCAAAGTTATGAGAATAAAAAAAAATTGAAACCCTCTGGTCTCTAGATGCTAGGCTTCCCAGTATGATAACCACTAGTCACATATGACTATTTTTTTTAACTTATTTTATTGAAGTATAGTTGATTTATAGTGTTGTATTAATTTCTGCAATACTTTGCAATATAGCAAAGTGATTTTTTTGTATTCTTTTCTACTATGGTTTATTACAGGATATTGAATATAGTTAGAATATTGAATATGAATTTTTGAATATTGAATATGGTTAGATAGCATCACTGACTCAATGGACATGAGTTTGAGCAAAGTCTGGGAGATTGTGGAGGACAAGGAAGCCTGGAGTGCTGCAGTCCGTGGGGTTGCAAAGAGTCAGACACGACTTAAGAACTGAACAACAGCAGCGATTAAATATAGTTCCTTATGCTATACAGTAGGGCTTTGTTGTTTATACATATGACTTTTAATTTCAGTTTCGGTTACTTTAAATAAAAAGTTCAGTTCCCCAGTTGCACTAGCCCCATTTCAAGTGCTTAATTACACGAGTGCCTAGTGGCAACTGACTGGACATAACAAATATAAAGCATTTCCCTCATCACAGAAAATTCCATGAACAGCCCACGTCCAATCAGAGACCATAAAAAGAAACAGACTCCAAAAGCCCCAGTGGTCTCCTTAAAGCATTATGAACTATTTACCTCTTTGGAAATTTCATTAAAGTCCTTGGAACTCTCACTTGAAAAAATATTTACTCAGGTACTTCAGAGGGTTCAAGAAGATTTCCCAATCTTGTTAATTGGCAACATTTTTACAGAAGTTAAAAATGGCTAACATTTTGTCTCATTTGAGACTTCCTAGGCTACACAAAGGCAATGTTTTTGGAGTGAAGTAACATTAATTTACTTGCTGAGACACTACTTAGACTGCATGGTGTTAGTTTCCTTGGCATTTCTTATATATATTCTGTAGTCAGTACTCATTTCTAAAAACCTGGCCATGAGTGATTAGCTCCTTACTAGCCATGTAAAGGAGAGGGTATCTGTGTTCGGTTATGGTGGTCTGGGCCTGCCTGTTCTCTACGGTGCTCCCAGAGCTTCCTAAGGCTGCTGCCTCCCTGGTAGCCTGGCCAGGCACCAGTCAGCTGATAGCAGGCCCCCATCCCTCCAAAGTAGCACATGCATACCCAGGCTCACTTCTGAACTTCTCATTCACCTTCTTGGTTTAATGTTACTGTTTATGACATTTTATGAATCTTATCTGTACCTGACTACACTCTTTAATTTTTTAATGGAATTTCTACTGCCAAAGTCAAATAGAAAGCTCCATGTCACTTACGATGTGTGAATCATCACTTGTTCAGTTTAAGCCACATCCTCACATTAGGCCTCTGAAAAGCACTTCAGAATAGCCTTGGAAGTAACTGTTTTCCCGCTTGCCAAGAGAATAATCTTTTTTATCAAGGTAATAAAAAAAAGTTAAGAAATTTCCTTTATTTTGCTTTTCAAAGTTATTTTAAACAGATTGTTATTGTGTTTCAAAATACTGGTTGAAATTAGAGACTATTTTCAGCCCTAAGATAACAGGATAGACCCTAAATGTTGGATCATTTCATGTACATGCTTATATTAAGTTTTGAAATTTACTGTAGGATACAGTTTAGGATAGGTCCCACATATAATTAAGGAAAAGAAACATTCCCTTCTCAACCATATGCATAAAGAGCAAGTAACTTGTAAAAATCTGTTTAGTACTAGCCCTTAAGAAGTTAAGAATTAAATTCATTCTCACTAGTAACATATGGTGAAGCTTATTTAATATTAATTATTTTTTACTTCTCTATTTTCTGTTATTCATTAGGACTAAAAACTGATACCAATGGCTTGAGATGAAAGAGTAAAGTATTCCTAACAAGAAGTATAATGTGAACATTACTGTAGAAGGAAAAAAAGCCATATGATTTAGCAAATAATTACCAACAGTCCAGTAAGCTGTATAGTCAAAATCAATCAATCTCAAGCTCTTTTAGTGGTACACTTAAATCGAGTTAGAGCTAGAAAATCATAACCATGATCATTGTGACACTTATGCTGTAATAAATCAGATAGACAGTGATTACTTTTTTTAATTCAAGAATTTACTTTGGAGTAGCAGTATTTTGTACATTAAATGATTGAAAATGTCCTCGCTAAACTATTGCTTAATCCTTGAATGAATGAATGTAGTTCTCTAATATACTGCGTTTGAATCACACAGTGACCTTGTTCAGAATCCATCAGTGTGATATGTCTTACGTTACTGTGTGTCAGATGACAGCTCGTGGGACCTTATGATGTCCACCAATGATGTCCTCCCTCTAATTTAATTAGCAGTCTATTTGACGTAACATACACGTACATTTTAACATAGGAATAAGTTTTCTTTCACTGAAGCGTATGGAATGTGTTGAACAACCACCAGTGCTCCAGGGGATTTAAAATTTTATTTTTATTTTTCAAGTTTTTATTCCTTCCCCAAAGTATGGTTATCCTGAAGAGGGTTTTTTTTTTTTAATACCATGGATTTACTTTAAATTCTCCTTATGTTACTGGAGACGTGCATTAGTTTTCCTACTACATATTATATAAGCAGCACCATTTCTAAGTCAAAATGGTAAATGTCTCCCTCTGTTTTTTTTTAACCCTTGTTTCACCTGCCACTTCATTTGTGTTACCCTCTTGTTTCAACACCTATGTTTAATTGTGACCTCAGATTTTAAACAGTTTAGATGTGTATGAGAAATACCCATAAATTTTATTTCACTGAAGAATTTTCCCAGAACATTGTGGGAATTATTTATAAAATTTCCTAGAATTATTTATAAAATTTTCTCCCTGAATATGGAAATTTTGACTTCTATAAACAAATGATTGATAGAGTTGCAATGAAAGAAAACACATATCAAATTGTTTTGTCTGAACATGTCACAAATTCTGTGTTGAATGTCATTTTTGTTACTGCCAAAATTAGCTTTATCCAGCATTATTTAATTCCAGTGTAAAGCTAAAAAAATGTGAAGAATATAATTTTTGTTCGTTTGTTTGTTTTGTTCAAATTTTCATTTTATTTTGTATTCAATGTGATTATGTGCCTTTAAAATGTTCTCCCTCCCATTCTGCCCTTGTATCTTTACAGTCATTGTATACAGCAGATTCTAGAAAGTGTAAATCATTGTCATCTAAATGGCATAGTGCACAGGGACCTGAAGGTCAGTATATGGAGTCCGTAAACCTGAATCAGAGGAAGTTTTGTTTGTTTTTTTTCTGGGGAAAGGGCAGAGGGTGGGTGTTGTACAGTCGTTCCCGTGCCTTTCCCAACTTTTCCTTACAATGACTAAATGATGACATGATAATGCATGATGCCTCTTCCAGTTTGCTCATCTACAGGCTAAATATACATCATAGCAAAAGGGAAGGCCAGCACTGAAAGCGCAGCTCTTAAGGTTCCGAGGAGTAAACCACCGGAGACGGTTTGGGGGCAGGCTTTCCTGAGATGTCCAGCATTGGCCTGGAAATAACCTTGGCCTGTGATGTATGTCCGCCTGTAGAGCTGAACACCACTTCTGTTCTGAGACCATGGGTTGCTGTAGCAGAACAACTGGTTCCTCATTGCTCCATTTGAGTCCGATGAACCCTCAGGCAAGAGATAATAATTGCCAGCTAAATTAAAGCATGCGAAGTTAATGATTTATCAAAAATTCATTACGTATCCTAATTTAACCTTAATGGAGCCTTGACTGCTAATGTGACAGCTTTCAAATGATACAAGAAAAATGGGAGAGAAGAGGGAAACAGCTTTTTTAGTGTGGCGGGAAGGTGGGACACAAAATCTATAAAAACTATACTTGTGTTCCAGTTCATTTCCTGTGAGGATTTATAATCAGGAAAAGAGCTCCTGAATTGAAAGTTTTAAGGTGGATTTTTCTAGAACAAGTGAACCTACATTTTGGCCCACATCTGGCAAGATCCTGATTGTCCTGAGGTAGTAGTCACTCTACTGGAGCGTGTGTTTACGTGACTGAAGATGTTTAAACGCAACCCCAGTTGTCTGCTAGTTTTGCACTTTAACCCAGTCTCTCTGAGGGTGTACAGACAGTGAGTGTAAGCTTGGAACTAACACACGCCCCCTGGTGTTTGCATGCAGTCATTGCATTCAGCAGATCCTGGAGGCTGTGCTACACTGCCATCAGATGGGCGTAGTCCATCGGGACCTGAAGGTGAGTAATGCCCTTGGAGAAGACAAACCACCACACGATTCCTAACGACTCTTCAGCTGCAGTTATGCCTGTAAAGGCAAAAATGTGAGCAATAAAGTTGTGCGGACTCTTTCCAACACATAACGAAAACACTCCCTCGCCACAATCTGTCTTACTTTCTCTCTTCTCTAATGCACACTTGAAACTTATATAAATCCCGTTTCATCCAGAGAGAAATCATTTCCTAACATGAACAATAAGTGGTTATATTTTCTTTCTCTAAAGACAGGATACAGCATCTAATGTGACTTTGAGTAGGACTGATGATCTCCTCTTCTCTTTAAACTTGTTCTGTGAACACATTGGCATGTTTGTTGATCAAACTCATACTATATGTACCTATATTTTGTAAGTAGTTATCAATATTATAAAGTAAATAGAGATGAATATATTAGGTAGATTTTTGGCCCACGAGATTGGTGTTAAAGGCCTCCATGTGGGTAGTAAAGTCTTTTTCCCTTAACATTAGTCCCAGGAATTCTGAGGACATTGAGTCTTCCTGCTTTTTTATTTACTTATATTTCTAGGGGGTCAAGATACTACTGTGTTTTAAAACAGATGGAAAAAGGGTAAAACAAATCTTATTATCAAATAGTACATATGTAACATATAGCTACATACTAATACTTTTAAGACTTGACTCAGTTTCTGATAACTGTTGAGAATGAGAAGTGTTCAGATCATTTAGAAATTAAACATTTCAGAGGCGACCATCTTGTTATTAATTCTCTGGCCTCTTCTCTCAGCATTCTAGCTTTACTTACACCTGGAAATTTAATGGAGGAAAATTCCTAGGTGGGCAACATAGCACATGGGAGCACTGTGGAGCTGTGACTTTTCATTTGAAACCTCAGCCTTTTCCAGGCTTTAGTACAAAGGTGGCAAAGGATAATTTAGAATTTCTTAAACTGTACCGTGTTCGGGACCTAGGCTGGTTTCTCCTGGGCATACTTCTCTTGTTACAGTACTTCCCACTCATTTTGTATGTTCTAGAAGAATATTTCTTCAGTGATTCACAGCAAGTTACTTGAAGATGTGATCTGTAAGCAAAATATTGCCTTTTCTAGAACCCTCCTTTGATTTCAGTTTGAGTCTGAGAGCTTGTTCTTTTGGAGAACCAAGGTAGAATTGTGTCCATCTGCCAACGCTTACCAAATTTACCCATCAGGAAAAAGGAAAAAGAATGCGTTCCTTTGAAGATTCATATATTTGGCAATCACCTCAAAAACTGCTTAGTAGCCACGTAAAGACAGTGCCCCTTTTTGTTGCTTCTTAGAACTCACAGTGCTACTTTCCTTTTTAAGTGACTGTATGCAGACATGCACCTTGTTGGTGCTATTCTTACTGTTTAATACATTTATTGAGATATTTTACTTCATTTATGTAATTATAAGTATTCTGTTAAAGCCACGATGAGAAATGCAAATTTTGTTCCAGGATTTTGGAAATATATTTTTTGAGGTCTTGATATTGCACTTCTGTAAATGTCCAAACTCAGCTGAGTCCTTCAAAGACCGGAACTTTTATCAGAGATGTCAGTGAGCCTAGGCTGTGGAATGGGAAGGAAAAGATGTTTTCTGACATATGAGCTAAAGTCACTAATTAAAAACGCATGCAGGTGATTTCCAGAGAGGCTACTACTAAAAGAAATTAGCCTGCTGCATCACCCCTCAGATTTCTTTCAAGAGGGAAGAGTGTTTTTGCTTTCCGTTCTTACTCAGATTTAAGGAAAGGATGGAGATGAACTTCTGATGAAGCTTGTTATAATTTCTGTAATTGTTGTCTTAGTTTTTGTCAAATCGCTGACTTGGATAAACTTCAGTTGAGTCTAGTTCCTAATAGGCCGCGACATAAACTTACCAACAGAGGCCCAAGCTTGTGTGCAAGGGGCAGCTTAAGTGCTCTGTCGCTGGCTTTGATCTGTGGCTTCTGTGCCCATGATGCATAATCTGATAACTATACAGCTTGGAATAACACATTTACCAATATATTAAAATGAAAAAGATCAGCTGCTGAAATCTATTATCAGGCTTTAAGCACAAATGTTGCCCTTACAATTATTAGGCCATATATTTCTGCTTCCAGGGCAAGATTCATGTTAATTCATGTACAGTGCTTCCCTGGTGGCTCAGAGGTTAAAGCATCTGTCTGCAATGTGGGAGACCTGGGTTCGATCCCTGGGTTGGGAAGATCCCCTGGAGAAGGAAATGGCAACTCACTCCAGTATTCTTGCCTGGAGAATCCCATGGACGGAGGAGCCTGGTGGGCTACATTAGTCCATGGGGTTAATTCATGTACAATAGACAGAGTTAAATTTGTCCATATCAGTGAGATAAAGACACAGGATGAATTACATTTATCATCATCACGGGCACCTGTGAGCACAGGAGCACTGTACCGGTTGTCTATAGACTCCTCTGAGCATAATAGCCGTTTGTGTTCCTTCCCAGTACCTGACGTGGGACCTTGTACCTAGTTAACACTTGCAGCATAGTCCTTCAATTCAGGAAAGAATAAAGTTCAACCAAAAGTACATTTGTCCTTTAAAAGACAGCACTGAGTAAAATCGGCTGTTGTGATATATTAATTAATGTTGAATAAAAGAAGATAAGCATATCCTCTTTGATTCAGTGGTAACATGAAGATCTCTTTTTTAATATTTTAATAACTTCCACTTTGAGGGGCTCTTTAGACAGTAGAATCCTCCAGATGGAAACTTATCAGGCCTAGAGACAAGGCTAGGGCATAGCAGGCAACTTGAGGATGTCCCAGAGACAACAGCAGGAGAAAGTTCAGGGTGGTGAGATGCTGGCAGCATGCCAGGCAGCCCCAGGCAGTATCCAGTGGATCCATGGACCACAGTCTTCCATCTAAGGTGCATTCAGTGTCAGGCAATGGATGTAGATCTCTTAGGGAGGTCCAGCAGTGGTGACATAGTTATCGGCCCATAGTTCAGGGATATGAGAGGGTTTGGATCAAGGCACAACCTTAATAAAAATAAAAGGGCCATAGCTGCCATTTATCAAGCAGTTGCTCTATACCCTGCACTGTATTATCATACGAATCTTCAGAATAACTTCATGAGGAAGGTACCATGATTGTCTCCATGTTACCTAAGAGGAGACTAGCAACCGCGAGTAAAAGGACTTGTTCAGAGGCACAGCTAGTAAGACAGGATCTGTGCCCAAGCAGTTGGGCTCCAGGGTCTGCAAGCTTAATCCCTGCCACTTCTCAGTTCAGTTAGATGAATGAATCGAAAACCCTCATAGAGACCAAAGAAGAGTTCACAACAGTGACAGGAAACTCATTTTACCATCAGCATTGAGAGTTATTTGGGGAAGTGGGTCTAAATTTAGTGAATCAAGAGATTAAAATAATCCCCAACTGTGGCTTTTCAGAGCTATACAAAATTTGTATCATTAGGAAGAAGAGAATAAGGTATAGTTAAGATATAGAGTAGGAGAACAGCATAAATTTTGACAAAAGACTGGTGTAAAAAGTGATGATGTTCTGTTTAGGAAATCAGTAAGGTGGCGTTGTCCACAGCCTTTGGAAAATGAGACATCGAGAAGAATGAAATGGATTTGCCACATTTAATTTAGGCCACATCAAGACAATCAGTTTGGAGTCCTTAAAAAATCGATCATTTATGAAGAGAGGATTACTGTAATGTGGGGGGATATCTGTGTGAACTGATAATTAAAAATTCAGGTATCAAAAGAGAAGAACAAACATTAATCAAGTATTTCTCGAGCACCTATTAAGGCCCTCTCTTAGGTTTAGGCATGTATTACACAGCAAAACAAAAACAAACCTGTATACATGGAACATACAGGCCAATGAGTTAAAAGATCACTTAAACATATGTGGAAGATGTATCCATGCTGCTCCTCCCAGAAAGACGGAAGTACATCAGACAGGCACCGCCTCCAGAAATATATCAGGTCAAAAAGAGGCTGTGGTAAAAAGCGACAACTCTCGATGTCACAGTAAATAAAGTAATATCAAGTCAGATGTGTTCTCTCACGTAAGAGCGTGGAGAATACAATTTCTCTGAATCAGTTGACAGAAGGAAGCAAGTCAAAAGAGACAGTTATACAGCTGTACTTTTTCAAATAACCATTTTTCACACAAAGTAGTAAAATTTCTTCAGCTCAAGGTGTACCAGAAGTGGTTACTAAACCGCCTCATGAGCAGCTCTCTGGATAAGAGGCTGCATACATACAACTGAATCTTTTAGCCACAAATAGGCCCTGGTGAATTGGCTTGGGAGAAAATATTGTCTTCTTAAAGCCTACCTCCTGAAGAAGTGTTATTTAACGGAAAAATCATTAGACGGGTAGATGAATATAAGATCGATAGGTAGGTAAGTAGATAGAAGAATGGATAGATATATTTTAGTGAAGATAGTAATTCTGGACATTTGGGAGGATTTTTAAGACTTTCATAGACACAAAATTAAATGTATGACCAGAAAAAAAAGAAATTCATTTTCTGGAAATGTGACAAGCATTCAATAAATCCTTGTCACCATTGGTAGCTATGTCAAATAGGATTTCTGCATTTTCCTTGATTACAAAATCACAAGTACTTCACTTTTCACAAAATCATCTTTAAAAAAAAAGTTTAAAGGCTATATCATAGTCTTTAATGTACATCTAGATACATTACAAACTGTGTGACAAATTCCATAATCCATTTAGTCGTTCTGCTCCTCCATGAAGTACTCGGTGTGTGTCAGGCTGTGGAGAAGCAGGAGGTGATTGGCGCGGTCCCTGTGGTTACACCCTGGTTCTTTCAATCTACCTGATAGTGTGTGCTGATAATCAGTGTTAGAAGTGCATCGAGAAACAGGAATGTAATACAGAGTGATTCTTATGAACTTGCTCATATGTGCACAGTGATAGAAATAGAACTTCCTCATCACAAACTTACAGCGCATTCATCAGCTAGAAACTCCCCATGCTAAGTACATAAATTCAGGCATCCACCATGGGAAATAAAAGCAAAAGTCACTTGTGCCATGTGCACAAAAGGACCTCCACCACATGTGTGAATGAGCGTGACATTCAGGCTTTTCAATTCATGCAAGATTTCACTTAGTTGAATTTTAGGAGCTTTGTTCACACCTTCTTTGGCAAAGAAGTGGCTGAAAACACACCAAAGCACTGACTGATGAACTTCATATTGGAATATTGACACTTTCCAACTAGAGGAAAGAAATTGTAAAAGACTGTGTCACTTCTTAAAAGCCAGTATCCAGGGTGGCGTAAGAATCAAATCATATAGAATAATAAAACTCATAACCTGCTGTTTTATAATATCCATAAAGAGCAAAACATTTAAAGAAAGTAAAATACACATGATTTCACTAAACTTAAATTGCATATGTTTGAGTTTACTGGCTAGTTATCATGTATGTGCACAGATAAATCTGTCTTATGACTAACGGTGAAGATGTTTATATGACTCACATTGAAGATGATCATCACCTCTGCTGAATCAGTTCTTTAATAAACATAATGCTAATTTAGAAATCCTTGTGATATGTTTGTGAGATTTTTAAGAAGCAAAGATTAAATTATGCCTTTTTCATAAGTTTTCACGTTTTATTTGAATATGGGTAATAAATATTTTTGAGTACTTTAAATTCTTCTTAAAATATCTACTGAATGGATTCCCATTTGAAAAAGAATGATTTTTATACCTCAGAATCACATATTTAAAAGGAAGGTATCAGGAAATCTGACCTCAAGCCCTTGCTTCATCTTTTTGAACCTCCCTACCTCGTTTAGAAAAAGAGGGGTTTGAATTAGTTTATCTCCCAAGTCTCTTGCAATTCTGAAAGTGATTCCAGAAACTTGCCTCAGTACTTTGAGATACTTGAACAGTTTCAAGAAAACCCCAAATCATGATGAAAGAAGTTGCCATTGTATCCATATGGAAGTACAGAACAAAACTTGCAAGCAGTTGCTGCTCATTACAGCTGATATGCTATAAATGGTTGTTGACACTAAGACCAGATGTCGTGGAAAATCCTGCATCATTAGGAAGCAATGGGGTGGGGAAGGAACCTGTGTGTGAGAATGTCAGTAGAATCTATTTAAAAACCAATCTAAACAGTGATGCATTATAAGAATCTAGGGGTAATCTCAATGTGTAAATATTAACATAATAGATTGCACTTAATTTAGAAATGCAGACGTTTCTCAAGTCATGAGCATTCATTACAGATATTCAGTGTTCTACACATTTGAAATGGCCCGCTGTACTGGAGTGTAATTGCTGATCACTCATGCACGTAATGTCTCTTACAGAGGACAAACTCCTGTGATAAAACCCAGTGGGGCTTTATAATTTTATACATACTGTTATAAGATTTTAAAATATATATATTTGTAATGTTCATTTGCGAGGTGAAGAACTAGTTACTTAGCTTCAAAGGTCTGAATAGCCCAAATCCACATAATTAATAAGAATCAGGCCCAGGACATAAATCCATGTCTTCCTTTTCTATCTAGATCATAGTGCTGTGCCCCCATGTTCAAACATAGTTGTGTTGGAAGGCTGGAGTTTCTGATCTCACCTTTCTGATTTGTTTTAGAAGGTCAAAATAGTAGAATATTAGCAGTTAATGGTATAATGGTGACCCTTTCTATAAGGAAGTAGCCACTAATTTGGTGAGAGATTCTACTGTTTCAGCTTTTGTGGAATATAACCACAAATTATCTTACTTTCTGTAGACATTCATAATCTAAATTTATCAACTTGCCAATGAACTTTTGTAGTGCAATATGTTCTTAAGTTGGAAGCTATCTAAATGGTAGCAATTAAAATCAGGATATATGTGTACTGCCCTGGTTTAAATGCTGCTTTAGAAAATCTTGGTGATTAAGTCTCCTGTATCCTTGCAGAATATGATAAAAGATTATTCAAACAAACATATTCCAAAGAGTTGACTATAAATCAAAAGTATGTGATATTTTTAATGTTTTTTGAAGCTGGCCATTAGAAGCAATCTTGTGATAAACTATTTTATAAAACAAATAATCCTTTAATAAAGTCAGTAATCATCCTCATTTTTCAGTTTGTATTCCATAATTCTGTATTTTAGGCTTGCCTAAAGATACGCTTAAACATGAAGTCATTTCGGTGCTGTTAATATTTGAGTCTATATAGTAACCTTGAAATAGCATGCCTCTTCCTGTGCATAACTGCAGCTGAACAGTCTTCTTGGGTATAAGGTGAAACACGGATCCAGATGGATTTATTATTTCCTGGATAAGTCACAGGGCCCTACAGGGAGGTCTTAGAGATCGTCTCTAGGTATGAGTATTTGCCTCAGTCATTCAGAGACTGTGCATCAGAAAACTCCAAGGCGTTCCCTTTCTTCTGAATTAGCAGATACTTGGTGTACAAGGGCATAATGCACCCAGCACTGCCCAGAATTTTTTGATTTATTAATAAGAATAAAAGCACGTTGAATTGTTTATAAGTTTATTCATTGATGACACTGGCATTTGGTCAACAAAGTTAAATACCACTTGAAATTGAAAAGACCTAAAATGATTGTGATTTCTAAAGCAATTGGAACTCTTTCCCTAAATGAGTCTGTGTTGACAAATTAAGACAGCCGGGTATTTGCAGAGATCCCTGACATCTCAATGCTTTTGAATATGAAGGTCACAGAGAAATAAACTATTATTTATTGTTTGTGTTTTCTTCCAAGGTATTTATTCCATAAATTAATAGCTGGCAATCACTTCTTGATTAAATGAGAAGGTACATAAATCCAGTGACCATAAGTTTTAGTTGGGAAAATAAAATGTTAAATATTAATCATATAGCATGGTTAGATACTATAGTATAGTGATAGATAAATAAGAATTCCAAGTAATTTCAAATGTTAGATTTTACTGAAAGTTATTTTAGCATGGAGATCTTTCGTATTCTTAAGACGTGTTCATCCCAACATCCAAATTAAGTTTTCATGTGTTTAGTGTTTAGATAAAAACCCTGTCAGCCCTAAAACATTATAAAGTTTTCCTTAAAATTACCATTTGTCATAACAGTGGTGAATCTGATGGCAGTGAGCAGCAATAGCCCGAAGAAGTCTGGTACTTGATTAAAACTTACTTGCCTACACTTCAGTTCCTGTAGACTTAAGCTAATTTCTTCTGAGCTCTGGTTATGAGTCTTTGCTAATGTGCATGGCTGGCTTAATTAATAAATATTGGTTTAGGCTGTGTTTACACAAGGTCAAAACAACAACAGAATTGACTAATTCAGCAAGGGAAAAAAGTAGCAAATTTCATGAAAAAAAATGGAAATCAGTTGTTTGTTAATATATAAACAAAACCAATTTGATTAACGGAATGTTTAAATGTTTCATACAGTTGTTTTGGCATTTGGAGAGTCCATTGTTTCCCAACTTTTTTCAGTCTGAGACACCTCTAAATTTGCTGGGTTGTAGCCCAAGATTAGAAGATGCTGAACCACTCTCTGGAATACACATACCAATCCAGACAAACTTTCATCCGGATACCTAAGGATCTAAGGATAATAGATTTACATTATGCATTAATTGGCCTCCTTTTCCTGACCAACTTTTCCCTTCATTTCTTAAAACCCACAAAAGCTGTCCAGGGAAAGTCAAGAATTTGTCATGGTGCTTATTTTCAAAGTACCAATGTGTCTCGATGACCGGTTGGAAAACAGTGGTGTAGACACAGCCTTATTCCAGGATTGAGTTATCAGTCCTTGAGTAATGATAAATATCTGAGAAAATTAAAATGTGTCTCTCTTATAGTATTCTGAGATGTGAAAATAAATATATAAGTAATATTTTGAATCACACTTTGAAGACATACACATTATGTTTTTAAAAACTAGCTTATGAAAAAAAAAAGCCAACTATAACATTTGGCATGTAAGAGTAGACTCTTTCTGCCTTTAAGAATAAACAGATTCTTAAAGACAGCAATTTTAATACATAATCAGAATAAGACTCCAAAATTTGTACAGAAATTGTTTGGAAACAGTGAGGAATGAAAATCACTACATTTGGGTCCAAACTCTTGAAGTCAACTAGGATTTAATTTGCACAGTTTCACTTGCCAAATGTCTGTAGATTGGTCCAACTCTTGTTATCATTTTGCCAAGTTCCCTTCTGCTGAAAAATGTCTATGCTCTGTTAGGCTTCTAAGCCAATGTCCGTGGCCAAGTCTGGACCTCAAGCAGCACTTGGAAGCATGTGAGCAGGTCAAGACAGGTGCTCCCATTCATTTGAACTCTCCCCAAGTGATACTCTCATCAGCCCAGTATCTCTCCAGGACGTACATGCATCTGTCCGAAGCCTGCCCACATGATCATTTGTAATCATTTTCTAACCATATTTTCCCTGGGATTTAGGAATGACAGTCTCCGGGAGAGAGGACAGTGCATGATTTTTTTTTTCTCCTAATCTTACAAAACGTTAGTTTTGAAGAGTCACTTAAAATAGATTCTCACATCAGTCTCTCTTTTCTTTCTAAATAAAGCCTGAGAATTTGCTTTTAGCTAGCAAATCCAAGGGAGCCGCTGTGAAGCTCGCCGACTTTGGCCTAGCCATAGAGGTCCAAGGAGATCAGCAGGCGTGGTTCGGTGAGTAGGGCCCCCCCATGCTGCTTGCACTCTCTGGGCCGCAGTCCCATCCCACTTACCAGCCACAGCAAAACGGAAACGTTCATTCTGACAACTCGACTAGTCTTAAGTTAGTGGACTTTTATAAGTACCTAATTTTAGTGACATTAAAAAAGTATAAGTCTAAAAATAAGGGGAAATATAATAGAAGAGCAGTAACACGGACCTTTTTTCTTAAAGAATTGATGAAAAATGGGTGCTGTATTAATTAATAGGAGGATTGCAGTATTCAAAGAGTATTTTATTTGAGAGAAAATTGATTGTCCAAATACAGCCTCACTTGATGCTGAAATCTCCTATGTAACTAGGTACTCTGGAAATATTTGCACAGTATTTTGCATATTTTGTGATTAGCAATATTAAGTTTTAAAAATATTATAAAGCATATAGAGAGAAATTTATATAATATATGGTGTTATGAATCTTTATATGTGTGTGTGAGTTTCATCTTCTATTTTTTCAAAGTGCCAGTTTCTGCTCTCCAATTTTGAAATTTCTGTATTATGAAATTTCTGTTTCCTTGCAAGTAAGGACGAGATTAACTCTAAACAAATTTAAATTATGGTATTAAATATTTCTGGATTATAGTATTTCAGGTTTATGAATTGTTTTGATAAATAAATTATTTTACCCACTGAATTTCTTATGCTTCTCTTTCTGCCGTTGCTGAGTATTAATCCACTTTTCAGGCAGCGTCCTAAAATATAACATCTCCACAAGCTGCCGCCTTGCCTCTGTCCTCACTGCCAGTGTGTTGAGATTAGAACTGGAATATAGTTCATGTGGTTCAGAGGGTAAAGCATCTGCCTGCAGTGCGGGAGACCCGGGTTCGATGCCTGGGTCGGGAAGATCCCCTGGAGCAGCAAATGACAACCCACTCCAGTACTCTTGCCTGGAAAATCCCATGGACAGAGGAGCCTTGTAGGCTACAGTCCATGGGTCGCAAAGAGTCAGACACAACTGAAAGCCTTCACTTTCACTTTCATAGTTGATTTAAAATGTTGTGTTAGTTTCAGAAGTACAGCAAAGTGAACCAACTATACATATATGTATATCCACTCTTTTTTTAGATTCTTTTCCCCTATAGGCCATTACAGAATATTGAGTAGAGTTCCCTGTGCTATACAGTAGGTCCTTATTAGTTATCTATTTTATAAATAGCAGTGTGTATGTGCATGCATGCTAAGTCACCTCAGTCATGTCTGACTCTTTGTGACCCTATGGACTTTAGCTCCCAGGCTCCTCTGTCCATGGGATTCTCCAGGCAAGAAAACTGGAGTGGGGTGCCATGCCCTCCTCCAGGGGATCTTCCTGACCCAAGAATCAAACCCCTGTCTCTTACGTCTCCTGCATTTGCAGGCAGATTCTTAACCGCTAGCGCCACAGTGGTGTGTATATGTCACACTACTTCACCCCAGACAAATTTCTGTTTGTTTTCTACATCTGTGACTCTACTTCTCCTTTGTAAAAAGTTCATTTGTACCTTTTAGACTGCACATATAAGCTGTCTTATTGTCTCTGTCTGACTTCACTCACTATGACAGTCTCTAGGTCTATCCATGTTGTGGCCAGTGGCAAAATGCCCTTCAGTTTGAATTGCTTGTCCTCTAAACAATAACAACAAATAGAAAGAGAGCTCAAGAAATGCTTACTTCTTTTGTTTTCTATACAAGTAGTTTTCTGTATCCCTAAACATACACATGTACTGAAAAGTACACAGATCTCCCAGGATTCCCCATCTCTCTCTCATCTGCCCCAGCCACTTAACGGGGGTGGCCGGTGGGACAGCCTCATCCCCCGCCTCTGAAGGCAGCCTAACTCAGGATCTCATTTTGTGCTGCCGGCCCTGTTTCAGTAGTGCCTGACCACTATCCTTGTCTCTCATACCTCTGTTGAATACGGCCTTTTACATTAAGGTTGTCCTTACCTACCAAGTGAACTTAATACCTCCAAATTTGGCATTTGTTGTGGCATACTTTGTCATGTAACTGGACAAAGCTGTTCCTGTTAACTGCAAACTGAAAAGAGGCAAGACCTAGAATTAGTGCTATAAATCTGAGATTCAGAGACATCGTTTTATCCTAGGAAAGAGTATAATTGACCCTGATAAAGAACATACACTTACAGGAGTTGGGATCCAATAGGAAGTCGTGGGGCTGTCACAGAGATGGGCAGAGCAAATCACTGGAGATACAGAAATGGATTAGGAGGTCCTGCCCTTCAAAATACTCATACTTGCGTATCAGTAAGTATTTAGCAGGCAGCGTGGAAGCACCGTTAACAGAAGCAGGTGTAAGGTGATCTGGAGCACAAGAGAAGAATTGTGGAAATTTCAGTGACTGGGACAAGGCTTCCCCCTTCTGGTGGCTGAATGGGAGTTTTGTTCACTGGCATGCAAGGCGATAAAGGCATTCCAGACAGAGGGATCAACACATTCAAAATTTCAGAGGCATGAAATAGTTTTTTTCTGTTTCAGGAATAGTGAGAAGTTGATTACAGCTAAAGTAGAAGGTATACTGAGATGGGGAGCTGATGAAGTAGGAAAGGACTTTATGTTCTTTTGAAGGATTCAGCATTTATCTTAGATTTAGGAATCTGGTGAAAATTTTTGAGTTAGAGGAGGACATAATCAGGTTTCTGTTGAGTAACTATTTGGTAGGAGGATGGCTTTAAGGATAGCCTGCAGGCAAGGAACCAGGTAAGATAAAGCAAAAGTTCAAATTATGCATGAAGACAGCTTGAACTAAGAAGAACACAGGAGCAAGCAAGTTCCAGGTAACAAGCAGAAAGGACAGGAACCCTAAATTTTAAGGGAGTCTGTTTAGAGGAAATCAGAATCCTGCAAGTTGGGTTCCAAGACAGAACTCTAGTCCTTTCTAGAACAAAGCAGGACCCCACTTCACGAGATGCCAAAAAAGGGACTTAGGCTCAGGGATGTGATTGCCGGAACTATGTACAAGATGATAACTGGATGTCAGGAATAAGCCAGAAGCCTTATTACAGAGCCAAGGATCAAATTTAACATTGACAACTTGGATGATGCTTATAGAAGTATTGAAGTTGAGCTCCTGAAATCTCACTTGTTTGGGTGAGATTTCATCTCTTTGCTAGATCACAAGCTGTTTGAGGGACTATGTGTAGTACAAAGTTTCTGCTTTTTGAATTAAAATACTGCAGCTGATACCCTGGCTCTGATTCTTAACAACTACATAATATTAGGCAAGTCGCTTTAACTCTGTGAGGTCAGTGTCCTTTCTGAAGATGGAAATAATAAACACTCTTTCATGAGGCTGTTATGAGATGAGTGAAGTAGACCATCGAAATATGCCTGGGTCTTCAAAGCTGTTCAGTAGGTTTTCAAAACTGTCTTGGAATGAAACATGTCACAGAACCAGCCTACACAGTAGAAGTTGTTGAGTGAATGACTAAATATCAGGCTGGTGAAAGCAATAGCATCCATATAAAAGTACACAGATTTTCAAATTGTGATAATTCATTTCTCAAGGCAAACTGGTCTCAGAGAAACAATGACAGATGGGGAGTAAAATTCCCATTTTTTTCTTTGGTGTGGTGATAATCAGCTAAGTTCCTGCTAAGATACCTATTAGGGTAATGACTTTTAAAAGATGCATTTTAAGGTCTAAGAAAATCATTTTAAAAGTATAAAAAAACATAGTTTCTAAGCTTAGGAGAATACTTTTTTTAGCTTTCTTTTAAAGTTGTTGTTGTTGTTTTTTAATGGGTTGCAAAGAGTCAGCCATGACTGAGCAACTGAGCGCATTCAACTCAAATGTCAGTGAATCCGCATGGATAACTAAGTCAAGGGAATGCGATGTACTGCCTTTCTTTTGGAGATATTGCCTGATATATTTTAGGTTTTAGGAAGAAAGGCATGTTTTAGTATGAATGATTTGTTTTTATATTTATTCATTTTCTGCCATAGTCTCATGTATTTGACTGATTAATTTTATGTTTTAAAAGATGTAAAGGTTTTGAGTGGGAAACCTTTTTATTTTAATAAGAAAAAAGCAGAACTCTTTCTTCATTATGTGTAACGCCAGAGTTTCAAGCTTTTACATAGTTTTATTTTAATAAATTTGAGGTCTACTCCAAATAAAAATTAAACTATTCAAGCCACTCTAGAAGCTCTCTATTGTGTTCAGTTATTTCCTTATTTTCAAGATCAAATATTTGTTTTTCCCATGTTATTTTTTCTGTCTTTTTTATATATAGCCAAAAAGGCTAGAAGTAGTAGCACCCTGTAACACATGTGTAAGGTAAACTAGAAGATTTACCAAAGAGAATAATCTGTTTCTCCTGTGGGATTGGAAATGCTGTTTGCAATCCATTTCTTTCTTTCTTTTTTTTTTCTTTTTTTTGCTACTAGGAAAAAAGGATAACTGCCATGATCTATTTCTTATGGACGAATTCTTTTGCTTGGTTGCTATTATGTTATTATGTCTCTTGTTTAAATATTAAGGGTTTTTTAGTGGCAGTATGTTGCAGTGGATTCTGCATGTAAGTAATTCTGTTTTCTCTTTGATCTGTTCTGGTATTCCTGTTGGTTTTTCAGAATGAGAAACATACACTGTCTCTAAGGAAGGCTAACTCTCATTAAATTCCCATTGATAGTTTATCTCATAATAAACTAGATTTAGGAGTTTAATCTCATGCTAAAGAACATCTAGTTTGTCTTACCCTCAGTATTTCTGTATTCATGAGAACATGTTGTAAAGTGCACTGTTTTAACATTTGTGCTTGTAGATGTAGGCTTCACTATTCTTAGGGGTAAGGATCCCCGACTGCTCAAATGACAGTTGTGCTAAATAGGAGCAAGTATCTCTTAGCATTTTAGTCTCCAGAAGAGGTTTGTAATAATTTACACTTAGGATTATCACTTCATTTCTTGCATAGTGGTTACTTCTTTATCTTTTCTACCTCGATGAAGTGTTAACATTTCCTACTCCAGGCATGTATTCTACCAAGTTATTTCAGACATACATTAAAGTTTAGCAATTCTAGATAGGAGGTTACAGATTGCATATAAAAGGGTAGTCAAAATTCAGAGAAAGGATGGACCACTGAGAACTGTAGGAGATGGGAGTAATTTAGAGTCACCCTGTGTTAGAGAAAAAGTACTCCCTCCCACACATACACACAAAAACCGAGGGTGCGAGAAGCAGAAAAGGCATCGTTAAGGGTGAAAATGGAAAGTTTATTTTCAAGAAATCTTAGAGATTTTTTAGGTTAAGTGCCCAGAAGTAGAAAGATATTATGTTGAGTGAATGAAGGGGAAGTAGTGGGTAGGACCAGATGATAAAGTATCTTAAAATGCCAGGTGGGACCTCAGTCTTTAATCTGGTCTTTGGAATCTGTTTCCCATTGGATTCCCTTTGTGTCTCAACATTCGGAGGAGTTGGAAAGGAATGGTTGGAATAAGAGAGCAGATGTGGCAATGAGAGGCCCTGAAGAGCTCTTGGAAGCCAGTGTGCCTGCCTCTGCCTTAGAATAGCAAACTTTCACATGGCTCCTTCCGGTAATCCTTGAACTTCAGGCAGGGGAACCAGCACTGTTGCTCAATAATTCTTTCCAGCTCACAACTACTGAACAAACATTTCTATCAAATAAAGTTTGAAGTAGAGGTGGATCCACTGTGGTCCATGTAAAGCTTAAACTACAGCATACAGGTCTTTTCTTGAAGTTCCTTCTCACTGTCCTCCTCATCCTCCTCTAAAGCAAACAGGAGAGGACAGGTAATGAAAATGCTGGGGGGGGGGCAGTGAAATCCAAAATCCTTTGCCTCAAAATGTAATTTTGTTGTAACCGTGTTGTTATATATATGCTTGTTTCTAAGTACAGATTTGTTTTGGAGGTGGGGAGAAGCTGCTTTCTTGGATGCTTTGCATCCCAGTAAATAAATAATGTGCTTCATCACTGATTTGTAGTCAGAGGAATTCCTGATTACATATCCTTTTAAAGAACACTTTCCAATTTCTGTATGCATTTAAAGAAAATTTCCAAATAGCCATAGCTATTTTTGGTAATTTTTAAAGTAAATATTTTTTATTTGAAAACCATTATTTTCATAAATAAGTATTTTACTCTAGATGCTAGCTATTAATTATCATTTAAGTATACCTTCTTGGAAGTACTGATTTATCTGATAGGAAACTTTCTTTAGCCATCTAGTTTTGCATACCTCATCTCTTAAAAGTCTAGCTGATACTTGTTCAGTAGTGACTCATCTAAATATTCCTGAGTCTTCTCTTCAGTTGACAGTTATAAGTACACAGTGATTACTTATTAGTACAGAGTGAGCTCTTTGATATATTATGAGCGCATTTCTTCTCCTAGTGAGTTCTTCAGTTACTCTCAGCCCCATCCTCCTCCCTTAGACTACCTCACTATCAAAAATATTTACTGAAAATTTGCTTTAAATTTATCCCCAGGATCTATGTTTTGGGTCCTTCTACTTTGTAAATAAGTGTTAGTCACTCAGTCATATCGACTCTTTGCAACCCTATGGGCTGTAGCCTACCAGGCTCCTCTGTCCATGGGATTCTCCAGCAAGAACACTGGAGTGAGTAGCCATTCCCTTCTCCAGTGGCTCTTCCTGACCCAGGGATCAGAAACAGGTTTCCTGCATTGCAGGCAGATTCTTTACCATCTGAGCCACCAGGCAAGCCCCACTTTCTAGGTAAATACCCCTCATAATAATGCTTCCCTGGTGGCTTAGCGGTAAAGAATCTGCCTGCAATGCGAGAGACACAGGTTCGATCCCTGGATCAGGGAGATCCCCTAGAGAAGGAAATGGCAACGCACACCAGTATTCTTGCTTGGAAAATCCCACGGACAGAAGAGCCTGGCGGGCTGCAGTCTGTGGGGTCGCAAAGAGTCAGACACGACTGAGCAACTCAGCAGCAGCAACAGCCTCCCTAATATATTACGAGGCAGCACGATAAGTGTCACCTCCTGCGGTTTTCTCCTGGTTTCTTCCCGGAATGGGGTGGCATGTCTGACCCTTCCACAGGTTCAGTTTTAACTTGCACGTGAAGGGGAATCAGCGCTGCTGAGCAGGCAGTCTGAAGTGTATACCCTGACTCTGCAGCACCATAGAAAGGTTTCTCTGTCTGCGGGAAAAGGAAGATGTGTTTCTTCTAATTAGCTACAGTGCAGGACAGATTGATGTTAAGACTGCTACAGAGAGAAGCTCGTCCAGGTTATTTTATTTCCCTAAGAGCTGTGTCTTACCCTGACAAACAGATCAACAGATAAAGAAGCCCGAAGAAGCTTCTTCCTTGCTTTGCCATTTCGTATTGGTTTTGCCAAGTTGGTTTTCATTCATTAACATCTGTTTTCCCTAGGCTTTGCTGGTACACCTGGATATCTTTCTCCAGAAGTTTTACGTAAAGATCCTTATGGAAAGCCAGTGGATATGTGGGCGTGCGGTAAGGAATCATTTTCATGCAAATTTTGCAGCACACCACTGTTGTTACAATGAAAATAGTATCTGTCAAATCTGAGGTTGATGCTCTCTAGCAATCAACTTAAGAAAGTTACGTTCTCAAACTTTAGCCTACAACAGAGTCGCCTGGAGAGCCCGTTAAAGATTGCTGTTTCTGATTCAGTAGGTCTGGGACGGGAGTGTTTGCGTGTCTAACAAGTTCCCAGGTGATGCTGAAGCTCGAGGCCCAGGAGGCACTTTGAGATAGGGCCGTAGAGTGTCCCCCACAGAGGGTGTGGGGTTTCTGCCCCTGTCCTCTCACCTCCTCCAGGGAGCCCTGACCACAGCTGTTCTGTCTGCAACACAAGATGCTCAGCAGGGATTAGGAGAAAAAGAGTGCATCTTGGAAAAGAAAGAAATTGTCCTGTGGGGCCTGGGCTCTGGTTTAGGCCTGGCTTTTAGCAACAAGCTCTAATCAAAACATAGCCTGTGTAGGCTCAAAGAATGGGGAGAGTCTCCACCACAACTTTTATAGCAGAATTTCTGTGTGTCAACATACACTTCAAATAGGTAGGAGACGGAAATAAAAGGGGTACTTCAGGGTATCCTGAAACATCTTCTGCTGGAGTTACTGGGCAGGCGCTAACCCTCTAGGCTTCGGACACTGTATCATTAGCACAACCAACACATTGGTGTGTGACCTCCAGCTGGGTGTATCTTGGCTTTTAGAGCTACTTCCACGCCTAAGAAGGCAGATGTGAGACGAGCACAGCATTTAAAGTCACAACGCCCGAGTTCAAGTCTGCTCTGCATCGGCTGACCCCATCTCGTTAGTATCACTGAGTTGGCTTCTTTACGTGTACAATAGAAATATTTGACCTTCATAGAGCTGTATGAGGGTCAGATAGGGTTTTTAGAGTTTGTAAAGCAATTTGAAATGCAAACAGCTATTATTATTCTAAAAAGTTGGAGTTGTCACTTAAAGGGTAGTGTCTTAGGTGAGCTCCAAGCTCTATTTTCCTGCCTGAGACTATTTCCTAAGCAGGAACTCTAAAATCCTTTTGGTGAGAGCATTGCCACAAAATGCCGTTGTTCAAGTCTAAATGTTAATGGAAGATAACTCAAAATATTTTGTTTGCAAGAAATCAACCTCCGTCACAGATCTGTTTCTGTGGATGAATTTTAAAAGGAGCGGAGTACCCCGAGAGACTGACAGATGCAGATGGCTTTTATTGGTGGGCGAGCGTGGAGCTGGAGTGGTACCCAGCACTGAAGAGAGGGTGTAATACAGACAGGTCTGAACCAGAGTGACATCTCAACCAGAGTGAGACCATCTTTTAAAATGGTGTTGATAATGGTACTTGCCTCCTAGAACTACCAAGAGGAATTTTTACACACACACATCTCATGAATGACTCTAGAAACTCAGGGCCACAGGGCATCTTTCAGATTTCAGCTCATTTTCCCATGGGTAGAGTTATCTTTCATTTTGCTCAGTTCTCTCCTTATCTTTTCTTTTTACATGTTTTTTTTTGTTTTTTACAAACAGCCAAATCCCTTTGTGACAAGCCTGCCCTATTTAGGGCCACCAACCCTTATTTTCTGTAGAAATTTTGGTATCCTTTAATTGCATGCTGAAAAATGCCCTTGGGATCACACAGTTAACTGCAGAAGTGTCTTAGATATTACAGTGTTACATATTTGGGGGAAATTACCCAACCACACACACACACACACACACACACACACTGCTCACTACCTGGAACATAATAAGATATTTTTATGCCTTTTCTTACATTTCTGGGTCTCTGCTGTTTGGAATAGCTTTATCATTTTATTATATGTCTTGAAGGTTACATTAAACTCAGTTTACTTACAAGATGGTACACATTTTCTCATTCCCATTGTAATAGCTGCCAAAGTAATGTACACTTTATTTACTGCTTTTTGGTAACGGCAGATCTTGAGAGAATCTCGTTTTCAACCATTCCTCAACGCTAGCTCTTAATAACTACTTCTTTGCAAAGCTAGACATTGGATAGTATGGTAAAAAAATGAGATAACCCAGATAAGAAAGGAAATACAGAATAAGTCATTTAGCAAAATGGCAAGTACTCTACCATAGTTGCCTTTGGGTAATTGACACAGAACAGAGTGAAGTACAGCTTTGGTATAATGGCTTAAAGAAATCTGTGCATTTTTTTCATTAGAAACATACAATAATCCATACACAGAAAATTTAAAATACTTATCACCACTGCTTTAATGATCTCACACAGAATATAGCCTGACTTATATCTGGGCTTTGAAAGCTACTAGTCCATTACTGGAAAGTAAATGATAGACATTAATGAAGCAAGAATATAGTCGTATGTTCTGCCATTAACAACAGTAAATTGATTCAGATAGTTTTCTAGCTTATATAGCTATTTCCATAATTCCATAGTGAGGTGAGCAAATGTTGTTTATAGATGCCACTGAATGACTGGTTTTAACAACTTCCTTCTACGTCTTGGTTTTAAAAAATAATAAATGTAAGTCTGAAAATACAGTGGACACACAGCTTGTCATGTTACTTCTCTACCTGCATTAGATATCAGAACAGTTGTGTGTGATAATAACCTAGTGGCTGTCACAGAATATATTGTAACTTGTAACAAACCTTTGAAATCTTAGGGGGATGTGTTCCTTGTTTTCGTTCATGGCCAAATTAGGTCCAGCAGTTGTGTGATTTCTGAGCCTTAGCCTTTCCATATTTCAGCTGGAATAAGTCAACATCAAGCACCTTCTAAGAAGGTATTTGCCGTTTTGAAATCTCAAGCCTGCTGGACAATGTGTTCCTTTCACCTGTTCTGTGGCTCTTATGCTGAACCATCCAGCTATGCCTCACATTCAGAAGGCTCACTGCCTTCATCCCTGACAACCCACGTCTTCATTAGTCTTCAGCCCTTGGAGCTTTCTCCCCATAATCTCTACCAACATTCTCTTAGTCTGAACTGACATACTTTCAGATATTTCTCTAGATATAGTATTTATTTATTTCCCTGACTTGATATTTTCAAACTGTGGATCACAGACCACATGCTTCAAGGTGACCTACCCAAGTACTTATCAAAAATACAATTTTCTGGGACCCACCCATGAAACCACTGAATAAGATTCTCTGTGATGAAGTTCAGGAATTTGCATTTCCACAAACTCTGATGCACACCATTATTGAGCTGCATAATGCAGGTAGTTGCAAATTCCTTTAGGGCAGCAAATTTAGGATTCTTAGGTAGAGCACAAATAACAAACAGGTGATCTACAGCTGTTATTGTTATTATTATCATGTTTTGTTAATAATAAATAATACTTGGACCATTTATGGGGGGAGGGGGAGAGAATTGACATTTATCTTTAAATTTATATAATAAATTATATAATTGTCAGGAGATTTCTTTGGACGTTATCAGCTTCTGGCTTCCCTAAAGTAACTGAAAGAACTAATAGCAAGATGCTTGTGTTCCTACGAGGCTGCTATACCTGCCAGACAGATGGACACAGGCTGTCCCCGGCAGCCTCCCTCCCTCCTGCCCAGCAGGCACCTCAGCCTGATGCCAGACAGCCTGTGTGTTTGCCAGCCCTACCGCATGACAGAAATAGCTTTCATCATCTGAAAAATAATTTACTAACTTGTTGGCCTTGATCTTTTAGATCTTTGTTCTGCCCATCATTGGCCCCGTAGGTCCCAGAGTATTTCCCTATTTGAATTGTGTTTTGGTTTTGGGCTTGCATAAGGGATAAAAGGAAGCTGTTCTTACCCCTCACTAGTTAATTTCCAGACTCCCCTGCATTTTGCACACGAGCTTGTGGTGTGCCCTTTACTTTTTGAGCATTTGAAGTGGGTGCTTGTTAGACTGCGCTGTTAACTTCCCACTGACTTCTCAAGAGTTTCTCAGCATTGCGGCTTCACCTTTTTTTCATAAGAACAGCCTTTACATTCTAAAGCTGTAGCTTTCATTAAAATCAGTTTTGAATGTTCTTGATAATATAGTCTTTCTACCTAATCAGTAATCAGTACTTCTCAACTCTTATTAATCAAACATCTCTTAGCATATTCCAAGCACAAATGTGTACATAAGATAATGAAAATTTGTTTTTCATTTTTTAAAAATGTTATATGAAGTGGACTGTGTCAAATAGTTTAGCTTTTATGGAAAATTTGTTACAGAAAATTCTGTCTACAAAAGTAGAGAGGATAATAGTATACTGAACTGATAGCTAATCTTATTTCATCTTCATCACTTGACTCAGTCCTCCATCCCAAGATTATTTAAGTCACATCCAAACATCATATCAATATATCTATAAATATTTTAATGAATACCTCTAAAAGAAAATGGCTTTTTAAAAAACATGTTAATAATAGAAATATTTTTAAATGTCATGTAATAGTAATTGCTTAAAATCATCAAATATGTAGTAATTTTGCTATTTGCCCCTTTGTCTCATAATTTCATTATCAGTTTGGTCTCTTAAGTCTCTGTTATTTGTAAGGTCTGCTTCTTCTCCTCACTCCTCTTTCCTTGTTTCTCAATTTATTTGTTGAAGAAACCTGTAGTTCCCATAGAGCACACCTCAGACTTCCCAGTCTGGTCTCTATATACTGTTTGCCTCCATAAGAAATCAAGATTCCTTGTAGAAGTGGCTGATTCCAAGTCTGGATTAGGAAAAGTAATGATCCAAGAGCATCTGGTGAGACCAGAAAGAACAGAAACTATTAAAGGCTATAGAGCTTGTGTTAACAGGACTCAGGAGCCACTTTGAAGTGCTTTTGACTGGTTAAAGATCGGACAGTTAGAAGATAAATAAGAAAAATAACAGTAATGGATTAAAATATTAAATACATTTAAATTTATGTATGCACTCATAGTAATAGTAGTCAAAATACAACCTAAATCCTGGCCTTTGGAGGATGTTTGGGGAATCAAAGTGTTATTTTGAAAGCTGATTATTAAAGAAGGGAAAAACTAATTACCCTATCTTTCCTCTATGAGCCATTTCTCAGGGTAACCAAACAGCTGATGAAATAACTTGCTCTTAGACTAAGGAAGGCGTAGTAGAACTGTGCTCAGCTGTGTCCGACTCATTGCAGCCAAGGGTACTGTATCCCACCAGGCTCCTCTGCCCATGGGGTTTTTCAGGCAAGAATACTGGAGCAGGTTGCCATTTCCTACACAGGGGATCTTCCTGACCCAGGGATCAAACCCACGTCTCTAATTGACAGTTTCACATCAGTCTGCTCAATAATGTCTTGTAGCCTAAAAGTATTTTTAAATCCACTATATTTATGCTATTATTTTATTTAAAGTATATTTTTTGTAGACATCCCTCAAACAAATCATGAGCATTTATTAATGTAGTGGGTGCTGATTCTTAGGGAATGAAATGTCTGTGAGCCTCCCTTCCCAAAAAGTACCATACCGAGTGTCAACCAGTAGATGTAACTCACAAGAACAAAGCTTCAGAAGCAGGCCATGCCCAGGTCCAGAATGCTAAATGTTACAGATGTGGCTCTGTTTTATAATTTTATAACAACTTAACTCCAGATGTTTATTAGAGAAATGAGTATTTTTAAATGACTATAGACTGTTTCCATTGCAAAGCTGATTTTCTTCTTCACCCCCTAAACCATAGCAAAGGGTTAAAGCTATTTAGGTATATCCTTTTTTCTACTTGCATCCACACACTCATCATCATAATTATTATCATCATTAAATGCATCTGTTAAATCAGATAGGAAAAATATTAAAATAAATTTAAATGAATAAACATTAAGTCTGTGATATGTTGAAAAATAGAAAAAACATTTTTGTATTGCAAAGTAAGGTACCAATATTATATTTGATTTTCTGCACTGTACTTTTTTTTTTTTAATTTCACTGTGGTGAAGTCCCTTTTGATCTTGATTTTAAAGCGTTGTTGGGTGTTTATTTAAGAGTGTCGTTTAAAATGCTTTGTTCTGATCATGATAGCTTTTTGAACTGGGTCTTCCTAAAGCGGGTTAGAAAATCCTAGGATGACTAAACCGTTGTTTAAAGCCATCTTGGCTGCAACAGTGTCTATCATATAAATGTTTCGGGTCTGGTGAACAGGAGCAGGGCTGTGTCCCTCACAGAGTAAAGGTAAGGAAATGAAGAGACCAGCTTTGGGAGACAGTAGATGCAGGCCCACCAGGGAGCATGTCACCTAGCTTACCACCTCCCAAGCTTCCCTGGTGAAGGGGACTCCACAAGAGAAAAGCAGGCAGGAGACAGCAGAGCAACGGCAGACTTTCCTCTGGGGAGTGGGCTGGAAATGGAAGACCTTAAGCAGGGCCATAAAATGTTTCAAAAGTAGAGGAAGGGACATACGATGACCAAGAGGATGATCCAAGGAGACATTTAAACCCCAGATTTGATTTCAGGGCAAGTTAAAAACTACTGGATACGAGAATTTTGTTTAATTTAAAGATTAAATCAGGTGTTGATTAGTTTCTCAATAACTGCATATTTATGAAAAAGATATTAAATTGTCTTAAAGCTGAGAATTTAACTCTGAATTTTATGCACAATTTCAGTCTCCTCTTTTCCCTCTTTGTAGTATATGCTCTTCTGTAGTATCACTGGTTTAGCTGTTTTACTGAAGAAACTATCTTTGAAGACTAAGATCATTAGTGAGGAAAGGATTTTCATCTTCTTATATGGTACCCACACTCCCAGGCACCCTGGATATTTAGAGCATGAATCTGTAACCAGGGCACCATTGCTCCACAAAATGTCCTAATTAGCAAAATGACTCAGTTCAGTTCAGTTCAGTCGCTCAATCGTGTCTGACTCTTTGCGACCCCATGAACCGCAGCACGCCAGGCCTCCCTGTCCATCACCAACTCCTGGAGTTTACCCAAACTCATGTCCATTGAGTCAGTGATGCCATCCAACCATCTCATCCTCTGTCATCCCCTTCTCCTCCCACCTTCAGTCTTTCCCAACATCAGGGTCTTTTCAAATGAGTCGCATTGGGTGGCCAAAATACTGGAGTTTCAACTTCAACATCAGTTCTTCCAATGAATATTCAGGACTGATTTCCTTTAGGATGGACTGGTTGGATCTCCTTGCAGTCCAAGGGACTCTCAAGAGTCTTCTCCAACACCACAGTTCAAAAGCATCAAATTTTCGGTGCTCAGCTTTCTTCATAGTCCAACTCTCACATCCATACATGACCACTGGAAAAACCATAGCCTTGACTAGACAGACCTTTGTTGGCAAAGTAACGTCTCTGCTTTTTAATATGCTGTCTAGGTTGGTCATAACTTTCCTTCCAAGGAGTAAGCATCTTTTAATTTCATGGCTGCACTCACCATCTACAGTGATTTTGGAGCGCAAAAAAATAAAGTCGGCCTCTGTTTCCCCATCTATCTGCCATGAAGTGATGGGACCAGATGCCATGATCTTAGTTTTCTGAATGTTGAGCTTTAAGCCAACTCTTTCACTCTCCTCTTTCACTTTCATCAAGAGGCTCTTTAGTTGTTCTTCGCTTTCTGTCATAAGGGTGGTGTCATCTGCGTATCTGAGGTTATTGATATTTCTCCCGGCAATCTTGATTCCAGCTTGTGCTTCTTCCAGCCCAGCGTTTCTCATGATGTACTCTGCATAGAAGTCAAAGAAGCAGGGTGACAATATGACTAAGAGGCAAAATGACTAAGAGGAAGTAATATTATGTCATGTTTCTAAATGTCAGCCTCTAAAGTGACTAAAATCACATGGTATCTAGATAGACAAGAGCACAGGGCGGTCGTGCGTACGCAGGGCTCAGGGCTGCCCAGCGTGCCCCCGCGGTGGCGGGGGAGCTTCACATCTCTGTGCTGCTCCGCTGTGCATTTCAGAATTAGCTCTTTGGTGCGTGCCTTGGACTGCCACGTTGTCAAAGTCCTCGAGCAGAGGAGGAGCAGCATTCACCCTCCACAGAACACTTCAGATAACATGTCTCTGAAGTTTACCAACCATCCAGTTTTCTGTCTTTGAATGGATGTGGCTTAATATCACTGTGGATCTGCCCTGTTTAACTTCTCGGTGTCTCTGTGACTTAACATTGCGTTAATATGCTCATTCCCTACAGGAGTCATCCTCTACATTCTACTGGTTGGATATCCACCCTTCTGGGATGAAGACCAACACAGACTCTATCAGCAGATCAAGGCTGGAGCTTATGATGTATGTAATAAATATTCATATAGCTTTATATTAGGGTTTGGTTTCTTAATTTATCAGAAAACAGATTTTTCATTGCTATTTTAGTAATATCACTTATTATTTTCCTCTCCTTTAGGAAAAAAGAATAAGATATGTAACATATATATTTAGTTTCTATTTCCTTCTAGCCCTTTACTTCATAAAATTGAAAGGAAAACAGTTTGAAATCTCTAAGGAAGGACCTTGCTTATCAAAGCTACTGAATCTTAGTGCATTTTAAAATATATAAAAATTAAAGTATTTTTGCTTTAAAAGTGGTTACTACCTATTAGCTGAATTATATTTTCAAATGCTTACTGCATAATTATATGTTAACAATATTTTGCAGTGAATCATGTGTCAAATAGAGCATTGCTCCTTAATGTCAGCCTTGACTGTTTTGTTTTGTTTATCCAGTGAGCTTCTGTGAAAGCATTCATTTAAAGAATGGTTTTCACAGTTGAAAAATATTGGAAAATCACAGTTACAATACATTTAATTTACAATTAGGATATTTGAAACTAGGCATATGAATTAAGGCCTGTATTGAAGAGTAAGGCCTTAACCTACTTGTCTGTATGGCTTAACTTTGTGCTCTTTGGTGTAATTTTCTCTCCTCTGATAAATATGATTTACCACTTCCTCTGATTTTACCTCACACAGCCCTCTGGAAGTCAGAACGCGAGGTCTGGAGATGCTTTTCCTGTGTTATTAAGTGGGCTAACTAAGTGGTAGGCAGTAACGGGTCCGCCTTGTGAGTGCAAGTTAAGAGCGCAATGTGGTAAAGAGAGAAGTTATGAGAAATCTATATTATACTGTATCAGTTATCATGGACTCCCCTGACTAAATGTAACATTTAGATGGATGAATGTTTCACAGGTATTTAAAATCTATTATTTTGAAGCATTCCATTCTAGCCAGACTAATCATAATTAATCCAAATTGTGATTTGCCTGGCCATTTTAGTGCCCTCACCATCTTCCCAGACTAGAACTTAGGCACCCCTCTGGGAAGACAGGGGTTTGCTTCTCCCTTGGTGGCTCAGATGGCAAAGAATCTGCCTGCAGTGCAGGAGACCTGGGTTCAATCCCTGGGTAGGGAAGATCCCCTGGAGAAGGGAACGACTACCCACTCCAGTATTCTTGCCTGGAAAATTGCATGGACAGAGGAGCCTGGCAGGTTACAGTCCATGGGGTCACAAAGAGTAGGATATGACTGAGGACTAACGCTCTCGCTTTTCACCCGAAAAGCATAACTCTGCAGATGCACTGCTTGGTGAATGTAAAGAAATGCCTTTGTGAAAGTTAGAAAAATAAGAGAAGGACCCACTTTTATCTTGGTGAATTCAGCCCCTCATTTGTTGTCAGAAAATCTCTACATCACAAAGAAGCAGACTTGAGTGTTTCCTCAATAGTTCCTGATGGTTAGCAAGTTCTTACAACTGGCCAAAGTAAACTTCTGGAATTGAAATGATAGGTATTAAACTGGCAAAAATGTGCAAGCATTAAAGAGTCAGTATCATTTTTCTTGTGTTTCATTTTGCCAGTGGATCACAAATGCACATGATCACAAATGACAAATGCACATCACAAGTCACACATGGCTCCTAAAAGTGAACCAACTGAAGTCCATTAGGCCACAGTGACAATAGCTTTTTTCTCAAGATTGTCTATAAAAATTCATAAATTGGGAAAAGAACCTAATATCTTGTCAGAAGCCAATGGGATATGCATTCTTCTTAACCCATCAAGAATAGTATTTCTACTAAATATGCTTATTAAGCGAATGTGAGGTTACATAGTTATCAACAAAAAGTTTACAGAGAAATTTAAAATTACTTTACTTTATGACTATATATGATTACTAATAAAAGTTATAAGTGTTGGTTACTTTCATGAACTTAGTGAAATTTATAATTAAGTAGATTAACCTCTTTCAAGTGTTAAAATGAAATCCTGCTGGGCTCTTATAGTCTCAAATTTTGTCTTACTGCTGTACTCCAAATAGTGACAATTAATAGGTCCATTTTGGAACAGGAATTGAAGCTGTTTTATTTTCTCTGCTGTTACTGCTTATGAGATGTGGAAGTATGTAATACAACATTTTGAACCTTGGCATAGTAGCGTGCTGATGTGACAACTTCTAAGCTTTATTGACTTTTGTAAAATTGCAAAGATAGTTATGAGAAAGATTGCATAAAATTGAATTTGCAGATTAAACAAAGATTTTTTTAGAGGACTAGAAGATTCATTTTGTTTTTTCAAATTTAAAAATGTATATCACTACTTATAACATGGCAATTTAGTGTACCTCTTTGTCCCTTATAGTTACACACAATCTTAATATATAGATACATACATAGAGAGGGAATAGATGGTATATATCTACATCAGTTTGGCTAAATATGGCTGAGTCCCTTTGCTGTCCACTTGAAACTATCACAACACTGTTAACCAGTTATCCTCCAAAATAAAGTAAAAAGTTAAAAATTTTGTCTACATGTAGATACAATTTAACTTCTACAAAAAGTAAATTTATGAAGAAACACACTACTTAAGGAAATGATTAGTATATTTGGCTCTTCCATGTTCCGCTGAGTGTATCTCTCTTTTAAACTCTTTATAAACTTGTATTTTTGAAGTTTCCATCACCAGAGTGGGACACCGTGACTCCTGAAGCCAAAGACCTCATCAATAAAATGCTTACTATCAACCCCGCAAAGCGTATCACAGCCTCAGAGGCACTGAAACATCCATGGATCTGTGTAAGTGACAGTTCTCCAGAGACCCCAAGAGCCAAAATAAAAGATGTATTCTTTGATATTTCTTTACAAGTAGTCTTGGCAAAATCAGTCTTTCATTATTAGGAAACTCTTGTAATTGAATACTTATAAGTTCATCGATAGGTGCAGAAACCACTAGTAAAAATTTGACGAAATTGAGGATACTGTTAAACTTAATATCTTTTAAATATCCTCAATTAAGTTTATTTTTCTCCTCTTTCAGCAACGTTCTACTGTTGCTTCCATGATGCACAGACAGGAGACTGTAGACTGCTTGAAGAAATTCAATGCGAGAAGAAAACTAAAGGTAAGAAATTTTACTTTTGTGTGTGGAGGGAGATTTGGCAGAGTGAGAAGTGAGATTCCATATGAGGAACAGAACTATATTAGAAAGGGCTTTAAAATGTATAAGCCTCAAAACTCTTCTTCTGGATCTTGGGGAAATGGAATATCACTGGAATTAAAGCTACCCTGAAGAGCTAGGATCACTGGTGATGTGATCCCTCCATTCAGTGAAAAACAGCTGGGCAAATTAATAATCAGAACCTGGCCGCACCCACCAGGGTGGTCCCAGCATTATTATAAGAAACATAGGCCTGCTACTCTGAGGAAACCCAAAACTGAAAAGAAACAAAAATCTCCTGACTGAAAATAAGGTTAGGAGAAGACTTGTTATCAAAAACAGTTATTTGTTAAGTTAAAGATTTGCAAAAGCAGCATTAATTTTATATTCTTATTGCTCTGACAGGGTGCCATCTTGACCACTATGCTGGCTACGAGGAATTTTTCAGGTACATGTGTTAAGAACTCTGCTCTTTCTCCTCTCCTATCTAGTAGCTTTTTTTTGAATTTAAAATTTTTAGTGACTACATAAAACACTGTTGTTCAGGGATGGCAAAGATGTGGCATGGGTTCCTTCACACCCGTGGCAGCCATGTTGGAGCTGACGTGGGTGCCGTCCCACAGGGGTGTTAGCTGGCCCATGACTACGCTCTTCCCTTGAGCAACCAGGCAGCCCCGCCACTAGTCAGCCTGGAGCAGAGCTCGAAACCCAGCTGTCTTCCATGCTGAAGTTGACACAGTTTGTAACTATACTCTCCCAACTGGAAGCTCAGCATTTTGAATGTAGAATTAATTGATACCTCATAAAGTAATAACTATGAATAGTGTCTTTTTGTGTGTGCCTCATTCTCTCAGGGAATCCTAATAAGAAAGATTTTTAGAAGACCATTATTAAGGAACCCAGTTCTCTTAGGCCTAAGTTCTTTTGAAAGTACAGTACTGTAGTATGTTGGCATGCTATAAGAATGATTACAACTTACAAAGGTATCTAAACTTAAGAATTTACAAAGAACCTACCCCACTGTAATAAACATTCTTTGAAATGATTTCCCGACAAAAATAAGTTTGTTTAAATAATAGACTGAAAGAAGCTTAACTATTTCTTTTATTGTAGGAGTGGCTCTCCAGAATTGACGTAAAGTATATACTATTTCCAGAAATTGAGTTTCGGAGCCCCCCCTTCTTTGATGGGTTAGCTCAAAGGATCAGGTTTCCAAAACCTAAATTTTGGTGAAAGCTAATCAGTCTTATGTATGGGGAGGGACTGAAGCATTGAGACAGCTGCACTGGTGAAAACTTAACTGTTCAGCTATTTAGACTTGGAACCATTGTCAGACAGTTGTACCAAAAATACTACCATTTTCCTTTACTTACTGTCTGTATGAGAGTGCTGGGCGGCGTCCAGTGACCCAGCTGTGTCCTAAGAGCTTTATTCCTGCCACATACCTCACCTGCGTGTCGTAGTGATGTCAGGTGATGGATGACCCGTATCATTATCGTGTTTTCCAAGCTGCTCAACCAATTTCTAGTTCTTGTTTACCATTTTATTAGGTGGTCACCTTTAGTGCCCCATTGTATATAATGTGATATCGTAGGTTTTTCAAGGACTTCCACTCACCTGTTAAACACCACCAGTGATGATAATGCAATGAGTAATGCTGCAAATTGAGGGACTGCGTTAGTCAGTTGTATGTATTTTGTCCCATTTGTTTGGTGTAGTAAAAGTTGTTACTGCTGCTGTCAAGTTACCTGTTTTATGAACAGTTGATTAATGTATTTGACATTTATATGGGTGAATTCAGTGTCATCTCATTAAATATTAACTGATACATGCTATATTCAAATGAATTAATATTTCACTGTGGCCCAATAATTAGTGAATCACTAAAAAGTAGGATGGTATGGTATATACAGTTAATGACAGACTGACTAACAGGAAAAAAAACCTTCAGAATTAAGGTTGTATATTTTGTTTCAGTTTCAAATACACTGTTAGGCGTAAATTGGGCCTTTATTAATATATACACCCATGTATGGAAGCTTTTTGTTTACCTCACATTTTCCTTTCATCATCATGTAAACTAAAAACTCATGACTAATATGTGGATTTGATATCGTTTCTGAATGTCTTAGCATGAAAAGCAAACTTTTTTTTTACTCCATCACTTCAAAACCAACTGAATAACATTAGACTCAGTTACACCTTGTGGTTTATATTGTGTTTTAGTTTTGAGTATTCATTGTGTTTCATTACCAAACATGCTCTTTAAAGTAATTTGTCCATGAGTATATGGTTATAAAGTTGTTTTTATTTTTTCTTTTCTCCCTTTATGTGGAATGTATTTCTTGTGAGGTAAGGTAAATAGTAACCAAAAGGGACATTTCTGCATCTCCCAGGCCAAATCGCTGCTTACCCCAAATCATTGTCTTCTCTTTGCTTGCTATTGCAATTCTAATTATTCTGAGTTTGCTTTCTAACCTATTAACTGCCACAGGATTCACTAAATACTGCTTTTTAGCTCCAGGCACACAGTATTAGTGCTAAGGCTACTCTTTCTTACAGTCTCATTAATAATAAATTAATAGCTGTTGCTAAAAGCTAAATAAAATTAACATCTTTGTATCTTTAAAGTTAAAATCGTACCAACGTGATAGCAAAATAATGGCCCAAATCAAACAGATGTCAGGAAATTACATGTTCATGCAGTTCTATCATAGCTAGGTATTCCCACCTCAGATACCAAATTCTATTCTGATATATTTAAATATATATAATTAACATTAAATTGAAGCATAAATGTGTACTTTGTCCTACATATTTGTGAATGTTCTACACTTGATCTACTAATTGTCATTGACAGTTATATAATCTGTTGACTGTATATGTACCATTCATAAGTATATTTTTTGAAAGGACAGCATTGCTTTGTAATATACTCAAGGAGTTCAGTAACAGAAGGAATGCTGAATGCTCCCTCCCAAAAAGTAAAGTCTCATAAAAAACCATGTTTAGGAATTCTTTGAAGATTTCATTTTGTTTTCTTTCATGCCTCAATTTTGTGATTTTTAGTTTTGCACTGTAGAAGGCTTTTGTTTATGAAGCCTTTGTATTCTGATTTTGATGCATTTAAAAAAATACCTTTTTTAAAAGTTCATACACTAAGTGTGTGAAATACTTGCTCTAGGCCGATAACATACCATTTCCTTTTAAATACAGTTATTATTAATAATATTTTTATAAAAATTAAATGATCTGATTTCAAATACGCATATTAAAAAGAATGCTATTTAGCCAGAGCAGATTTTCACAAACGAGTTTTAAACCTCTCAGAAGAGGGGCTCAAGTGGCAGAACTGACATGCCACCATACGTTGGTGTGAATGAACATGTAATACAATCTGTGAGCTGATGTCTGAAGACTTGAAATCAACTTTCTGGATTACAAAAGCATAGTCCAGTTAAAGTTCCAGTATCCTTTTCGCAACCGTGAAATAAACTCCAATAATGTAACCAACAAAGTGTCCAATTATTTTCAATGAACTAAATAAGAATTTAGTTCTAAATTTGATGTGACAAGACCAAGAAAAGTGATACTGTATTTCAATGTCCTGTAAGCTCGCGCTCATCAGTGTGACCTTGATAATCGGGCATATGTTGGCCATAAATCAGTAAAGGTAGAAGAAAACAATAACTTGTTTTGTTGCCTGGCTGTGGGTTTCTGTTGATAACTCACTAAACTGATTTTTACCCTCATTTTGCAGCAGCCAAGAGTTTGTTGAAGAAACCAGATGGAGTAAAGGTAAGTTAAACAGGTGCTCCTAAACTCATTTCTGACTTTCAGATGCTGGATCATTTTTAAATGTTAAATATAAGTTCTAAATCATTGTAGCTCGTACTTTTTATAGTTCCTTTTTATTATAGTACAGGATGCAGAATGAAATATAAAATAATTTGATATATAGAAATGACTAATATTTATACCAAGAAAAGCTACATCTTTTCTACTTGTTTTATATTAAATAATCATGACAAAACAATATTTTATGTGGAGTTACTTTAGAAATTGAGTGTGTAAATCCTCTCTGCTTTACTGTAGCCTCAAACTGTCATGGTGACCTGAAAATTCATGAAAACCAAATGTTTTTCCAAATAGTTATGTAGTGTTCTTTTAAAATTCTGGCTGCTGAATTTTATAGACTAAAAAAAACAAATCGAGTCTAGGAAATCAAAATTCAAAAGACTATTTTCTCTGCTTGGACAGTATTTCGAAAGGTCTTAATTGTTCCTGTTCTTCTGTCATAAGGTTTTGAGACAGAATAAGCATGAATATTCTGAAGAAATATTAGAACATTTTTCCAAGAAAGACAGCAGCAGAGTATTTTTACTTTTCTAAAAGTTTTGGGTTTCCAAACAAAATAATACAATTTACTTTCTACTGATGCTGGTTTTTTTCCTGTGGGAATTTACCTTTGATTGAATGTAACCTTATACATGCACTATGTTTGTTATCTTTCCAGAGTATTACCTTAATGTTTTATTTCTTTAATCTTTTTCTTTCTCTTCCAATGGCAGACGCCAACATTCCTCATGAACACTTCAACGTTCTTGGGAATTAATTAATTTTCTAACATTTGAACTTGACCCAAAGTCAAGTGGTCAGTTCATTTTGAATATAGAACACAGAATATCATCTGTCACTTGTGTTCATGCCCCGTCATTGCTTCACCACCTGCCTGTGTGTGATTTGGGAATTTCCAGAGCTATGACGATCATGCACTTGTGACTCCCATTAGGATGGCATTTACCGTTTACTAATTCCTTTCCTCAATCTGTAATATTCTCTTCCTTCTGCTTAGTTTATTCAACATAAATTTCAGTAATGACTGTTGATGTCTGCTTTTTTCCCAGTGTTACATTGGTGGAAATGTGGTATTTTAAATTTTCCAAATGTTTTATTCGCCTGTGTTTTCCTGTGGTGTTCAGTGATGCAGATCTCATAGTTTCTATTAAGATATTTATTTTCACTACTATTCTTATATAGAAAGAAACATTTCCAAAACTTTTTTCTTCCAGTCAACTTACAGTTCCTCTTTAAAGACAAAATTATTCTGTGCTCCATGCTTTGATACTTTAAAAATTCAACCGGTCATATTTTTTTCTTTTCCTTTCTTTTTGACTGGTCAATTCAGAAAAGGAAGTCCAGTTCGAGTGTTCAGATGATGGTGAGGATCTCTGCCAGATTTCTCCTTCTGTGAAAATTCACACTTAGGAATAGATTAGTCTTGTTTACCTAAGTTAGTATAAGTGGAGAAAGTATAGGAAAATACAGGAAAGTATACAAGTTAATGTTTATTACACAGTGCCCATCTTCAATTATTCTTTTCTTTGAAATGGAATTTTTGAGATATGTAAAAAGTTTACACTGTCATCCATATATTACTAAAGGGTCTTTTACAAGACAGTGCAATTTTTTCATAAAACTGAAGGGAGACTATGACATAGTTAATGTCTGTAATTATTGTGAAAAGTGAAAAACTACTATAGGATTATCTTTAAATAGTTAATCATGATTATTAAAATAGCAGTGATTCTTAGTTAAGATAAACCATAATGCATCCACCATGGAGTTCTATAAATAGCATGAAAGTGATGTTACCATGGACCCATCCCAGTTAAGCACCTTTTGAAAAAAATGTTATTAACCTCAAAACTACATGAACTCAGCACCTGAAAAATAGGAATATATATATATTATATATATCTATATAATATATATAGATATATATATTAATAGATATATCTTGCCCCTGCCTCATAAGAATAACTCACTGCATTATTTAAATATTTGTTTCATTTAATTTTTTCAATAATACTCTGAATCCATAATACAAAATAAATACATTTCACAGACAAAATTGCCAGAGCTCTTGTATATTTAAAAGGCAGCTGTGGTTGAGCCCATGCTTGATATTCAACTCTTTAAAAGGAAGTACTCCTAGCCTTTTACCTATAAATTCTCCTGTTGTTTTTAATTAATATTATAAAAACCTTCAAAAGATTTTCTGCAGTCAAAAAAAAATCATTAAGCTAATCTTTAACAGAAGTTTTTAATTGTACATTTAAACACAAGTAAAAGTGGTGGTTGAGGCACATATTCATTTAACTAACTTTTGCCATGCCTGACAATAAAGGATGGCTCATCCAGACAGAGTGGCCTTCATTTGGAAGAGATGACAGTGTGTGTACGCTACGTGTGAACGCATGTGTGGGTGTGTGTATGTGTGTTGAGGGGTGTGCACTTGTACGGATAACTTTGTGTACATAGGTGTGCACATGGACATTTCCAGTAAATCAAAACAGTTCTTGACAAGCACATCCTAGGAAAAAAAATCAAGTCTCATATCTCAAAACAGAAAATATCTCAGTATATTCCTCTTTCATTCTTTGCAACCACTGATATAAGTTAAATGTAGTATATTAAATACACATGTGCTTTAATCGTGAGTGCTTCTGATCATTTGATAAGAAGTTAGCTGTGTTTTGCCAACACTCTTCCTAAATAGGAAATTATTTGCATGTGTATCCCTCTTCTTATATATTCTATACCAAACTAAATACTGAATTTTGACCACTCTTTAATAAACTCCATTCTCTCTTATCTCTTTGTTTTGGCTGTTGCACAAATTTTATGTTAAATTCTGTGCACTTTTATTTAAAGAAAAAATTTAAACTATCCACAAAATGTAGATTGATGGTTTAATAGTTTTCCAGTAAAGGGCACCAAGTTTTCTCTCTTCCTGCATGTCACAGAGCACAGTGTTACAGCTTATTTAAATGGTACTGACACCAAGTAATCATACATATAGGAATGGATAGAAAAGCAAAGTATTACATACCCAAGTTAATTTTTTTGACCTTCTGTCCTCCTCTCGGTGTCACTTTAAATATGATCCATAGGTATAAAATACGAAAAAAAGGATTCCCAGAAAGTCTAAACAATTAAATTGGTATAACTGATCATAAGTATTCATATGGTATTATTTTGTGCAGAATGTTTTTCTCTTTAAGTCCTTAAGTATATTTACACTACAATCATGGCATGTTTTTTTTTAGATGATAATATGTAAAGAAAATAGATAATACAGTGCAAGAAATGAATGTTAATTTATATTTGTTTGAAACCACAATGTAAGTTGTCATGCATGAGTTCAAATGAATGTTGATTATTAGTCTTTGATTCTTTAGTACCCAAAATCAAGTACTTGAAACTGAATTTCAAGTTGCCACTTGACAACAGTCTTCTCTGTGGGCCATTACAATAATTATTGACCTCCTGAATTGTTTTCACAGCGTGGGTTCCATAGTGATAATGATCTTTCTTTAAGGTCAAAACCAATTATGTTAAAACATGGGAATAGTATGGCCAGTGTAGTCTTCAACAATAGCCGTAGCACTTTGACAGAATACATGGTATTTCCTCTCAAACAACTGTGAAAAATAAAGTCATTTTGCATCCAGCACGTAGTAAAAGAGTTCAGTTTGCCCATTTATAATTGGAAGATGTATTTTTTAAAGGAGACCCAGACTTACCATTTTAAGAAATTGATTGTAAAGCCTGCGTTTCCTCAGAAGATCTAAGTTTTTCACTGGATACCTACTAAACAAAATGACGATGGTTCCCCAGAGAAAGACAGTCTATGTGTGACTTCAGGCTCAAGAATCAAATGAAAAAAGCAATTTATTCATAACAGAGAACAATTGGAAGCTGGGCTACAGAATCCAACTTGAAGAGTATGAAAATTTTACATTTATTTCATGCTCTGACACTTGATTTGAGCTCTGCTGAAGCAGCTCTTTGTCTGTCTGCTAAGGTGACTCAGCCAAGGCAGCCAAGTCCATTTTCCCACTCCACCGTCACAGATGTGGCCCTAGCCTGGGTGTGAGCATCGGAGACTAGAATTGATCATCATTCCTGTCAGTCATCACAGTGTCTTTCACATTCATCTTCAGTGGCTCTTTATTTTCATGTCTATATCTCCATGTAGACATGCCGCGTATGGAGACATTGGCTACCAAGGGGTTTAAGGCGTCTCTGTTTCTATTTTCTGCATACCTACAGATAAACAACAAAGCCAACGTGGTAACCAGCCCCAAAGAAAATATTCCTACCCCGGCGCTGGTATACCTGGACTCTTTGTAACCCTTCTTAAGTTCTTGACTGTTTTCCGTTGTTTCTCTCATTTGCTTTCACTCTATAAATACGTATTTTTTTTTATTTTGTTCTTGTTTTTGCTTTGTAAGATATGAAAAAAAAGTTCATTTCTTTTCTTTTTGTTAAGGTATTGTCCAGCAGTGTGTTTCTAACATGAGATGATCTCATTTCATTGTTGACCATTGTATGGATGATAGCCATGGTCTCTGTAGTTAAAAGTGTTGCATGCTGCCTTAGAAGTACAGTAGAATGTGCTTTGGTTCTCTTAGCTCTCCTTCTGATGATAGCTGTAGATATGCAAACCACGGTTTCTTCTCTTCATGACGCAAATGTTGACATCAAGGAGAGCTAAGAGGACTATTGCTAGACAAAAGTAAATGTAGACCTTATTCAGAATTCCCATTTCTCTCTTATCAAGACAACACGGCTTTGTAAGACCTCAGTTTCTGAGATAAAGAGGCACTGGATAATTTAAAGCTTTTTGTTTGCTGTGTTTTAAATTAAATTATCACTGTTTCACTTTAATCCAGAGAATGAAATTGCATAGCTCCGAGCTTTGAATTATCAATGGGCATGAGTTTTGTCTGTTTCTATCACACTATGAACAACTCAATCAGTGTAACACTGCGGGACCCTATTATGTTAAAATTCAAAGTTTGAATACTGGCAGTCAGTGTTGTTAGTTCCATAATATATCCCCCAAACTATTCCATGTTTTGACCTATGAGTTTCAGAAATGTTTTTGATTTTTTTTAACTGTCCTCTGTACTGTTAATTTCAAATGAATGGATAATGTTATGAGATTATTTCACCTAAGGTTAACCAGAAGGCTCAACCTGAAAGCATTTAAAGAAATGCTTTCTCATCAAGACTACTTACTAACAAAAAAACAGGTTGATCACACCTCTAGCCAGGGAAAGGAAGAAAGGAAGCAGTAAATATGCCTTCAAAGTACGGCAGCATAAACTGGTGGCAATGAGATGGTTGAGTGGGCAGAGTGCTTCTGATTGAAGCACATTCTCTGTGGGTTGCAGTAACTCCCAGTTGCTGAGGCAACATGTAATGAAAGTACCAAGCATGCCATTGATGTATAGACACTGAATCTTTTTTTTTTTACACCAGTTATTTAACTATTATTTTCCACTTGGGAATATTTCTTCAATTTTCTACTAGAAACAATAGGAAAAATAGTAGTATTTTCTTTATGGAAAAGCATGACTTCACAGACAAATCTTCCGTGTATATAATCGTTAAAGCAGAAATTTCTTACATATAAATTAACGTGGGATTTAACAGCAATACGGGGCTTCCCTGGTGGCTCAGATGGTAAAGAATCTACCTGCAGTGTGGGAGACCCAGTACAAGCCCTGGGTCAGGAAGATCCCCTGGAGAAGGGGATGGCTACCCACTCCAGTATTCCTGCCTGGAGAATTCCATGGACAGAAGAGCCTGACGGGCCATAGTCCATGGGGTTGCAAAGAGTCAGACGCGACTGAGCAACTAACAGTTTAACAGCAGTACGTCTCAAATCATAATGATTAATATGATTAGTTCTAGAACCTTTTCAATGTTCCTTATAATTTCTTATGGACTTTTGAAATACATTCTTTACAATAGCCCTTTTTAAGTATGATCCGATGATTGTAGGTTTTCTAAGAGTATTTTTCTGTGTGTTATGACAGCATGATTGGTTCTCAGATTAATACAGCTGAAAAATGTCTTCACAAACAATTTGAGATTACTTCAGAGAGTTCTAATCTCCAGTGCCAGTTTTCCATGGGACAGATATTACCAACTTGTGAAAGAAGAAAGGAAAGCTCTGTCTGTTATAGGACTTTGTGAAACAGCAAGTGCCTCTTTAGGTCTCCAGACTTCAAAGCCTTGTCTGTTTGCTGATCACGAATAAGGTCTTTTGCATGCCGCTGCTATGTACCGAAGCACTGTATCTCGTGGGTTCACCAGGGAGATCTTTCATCAGAGATCTTGTCAGCTGCAACCTCTGACAGTAGTTAACATCGCTTAAGCTCTTGTCACTATTTAGTTGTGTCAGCTGGCTCACTCTGCTCTGTCCCTACACTAGTTAAGAATGTACTTACCAATGCGAACTGTTTCTTTCTCTATTTTGTTCTCACTCAGGAGCCCCAAACTACTGTAATCCACAACCCTGACGGAAACAAGGTATTCAGAAAGATTCAACATCATCTTGCTTTAACAAGATTACACATCTCATCAAATACTCAGAGCAAAATCAATTCATTACCTCAAATTAGGATAGAAAATCCTTACCCTTTTCTGCCTTACTTTCTCTTGGGCTTAATTTATCTGGAACTATACACGTACTTCTTTCAAAACAAAAATGAATGACATCGTGAAAGAGAAATGAATGGTACCATTAGTCAGGAAAAGTCCAGTAAACAAGTCTTTATGTCGAGATGACTGTGTATCTTAAGCAATTTCATCTGTTTTTCCCTCCATGCCTGTTTGTGCATTGTGTCTTAAATGTATTGTGCATGAAATTTTAGAATTTCTTGCTATGTCATTCCACTGCCTTCAAAAAAAAATAAATGAGTTTATAGTTATTTGTTTAAATTTAATGTTACTTTTGAGTTTAATTTATTCTGTTGTCATAGTGTTTTGTTTTTTGTTTTCTTTTAATTCCCTGTTGTTGGTGGTGTTTTTGTTGTTTGGCACGAATTTGAGGAGAATCAGGGAGTGTCACTTCTTGTGAAGTATGTTTGTTTTTGTTGAAGTTTATGCATTTCAGTAAACAGACATTTAACTCTTCGTTTGGCCAAAAAGTTCTTTCAGGTTTTCTGTTAAGATGGTATGGGAAAACCCAAATGAATTTTTTGGCTAATCCAAACTTTTCCTGAAAGTGTTTCCTATTCACTGTAAATTGTTTGCACAGCACATTAACTAAATTACACTACTTGTGTACACATCTGTAAGATGAAAGGAGACAGTTTCTGAATGTATTCCATCTTTTCATTTTATTACTTCTCATCCATTATTACATCTCTAAGGGAAGGAAAAAATACTTCATCAGATCTTTCTCAAATGTTAAGTATAGTCACTGGTTACTTTTCCTTACTACTGTCAACAGTGTTAAAGTCTTAGAAAACAGTTCTGGTTTAACATTTAGTTGGTCAACATTAAAATCATTAAAGTAAAAAAAAAAATGAAGTGTTATATTCCTTAACATGAGATGTATTTTAGAGTCATGACACTTAAAATGTTCTAAAGTCCCTGAAAGACTCCAGATAGTCAGGAGCATCACACATAAGAACAATTATTTTCAATATCATTAGCAAGTGAAAGACCAAGCATAGCAGCTGGAGTGGACACTTCGATAATTCTAGCTATGTCATTTGTAAGCGCTGTTGCATGATGTTTCTTGCTTACATGAATTAGTCTATTTTTACAGTGCATGGGTTTATCCTCATCTTGAGTTTAAATTTGAACACTAGGTCACATTAAGAAACGCATGAAGACTCTTTGCTTTGATTCTGTGTGTGTGGAGACTCTGGATATATATTTGATTAGTCTGTCCCTTTGGAGTAAATATTATATATCATAGTTACATAAATCATTTTTTGAATATTGAATCTCTAAAAGTACACTGAATGTTTGCGTCATTTTCCAAAATTTGTTTTTCATCACTGACCATATATCTATTGGTTAGAAGTTTCCAATTTTTTTTAGCAGTAGCCTTTAATCATTCTAAGTAGAAAATTGTTTCTTTCTTATGAATATTACTAAATTTCTTTGCTAGAAATATTTTATTACTATGTTATTAGTGAAAAAAGTTATCAACCATTTTAAGGAACAGATCTTAATACTGGCAGCTACAGTGTCCATTTAAGTGTGCTTATTAATCTGCAGCTTCATTTGTAGTTTTTCTAAGAAATAGCTTTGTCTTTTTATAATGGGAGGAAGTTTCTTATCGAAAACAGCCAGTTTCTGATTTAGAAATGAATGGGAAAAAATCTAATTTTCCTTGAAAGTAAATTATTCATATAATTCCATCATGCTGATCACAAACATGGAAATTCTTCTCAAAGTACTTTCAGTATATCTTAGTACTACCCTTAACTTTTTCATCAAATGACTCCATGAAATGCTTTTTCTCTCTACAAAGAAGTCAGGCTGATAAATAGCCTACAAATTTACTGCTTGATGTCATGCCTTAGACAAAGAGGGGGCTAATTGCTAATTATTTGGGAATAAAAAAAGTTCCTTTTAAGGTTCAAATTCACTAGGCTAATATATTCGACTTCTTATAAGTCCTTATGGAAGCACACCTTGCGGGGCACTGTAACAGCACGTCCTTACACAGCTCTTAAAATAAGTTGCATACTTTGGCTGCTTCTACACATCACCTCAGTTTATCATGCTTCAGGAAGTAGGCAACCAGAGTACTCCTTTTTGAAATGTTTGCAGCATTTGGCTTTTTTTTTCTGTTAAGACCACGTAACAGATTTGTCCATTTGCATGTCAGCATATGCACACAGCCTGCTGAAGAATTTTGCATGATACATACATCACTCGCCAATTTTTTTAAAAAAAGAAAAGTCAAGCTATTCATGATTTGCAACTTTAAATGTGTTTTCTTCTCAACAGGAGTCAACTGAGAGTTCAAATACAACAATTGAGGATGAAGACGTGAAAGGTATGATTAAACCAGAAATAGAAAATCCCAACTCAGTTACACATACATCAGAAGACAAGTATTTATTTCAAATAACTAATAAGTTTAGGAACTAGGCCTATTCTACAACACAAAAGTAATTTTCTTTTAATAAGTACATTATTTTAATTATATATCGTGATTTTTGTCCATTTTCTTCATATTCTCTGTCTTGAAACAATATATAACATGTAGTATATTCAAGAATATTGTGATTAAAAACTGGTAATGAGTGTTTGGAATCATAATATCAAATTGTAAATATATCAGTCTAAAAGGTAATACACAAGATTTATGCCTGACTAGAAAATAACATATTCAAAAATGGAGTATGAGAATAACCATTTTTTCTAAACTTTCAGTGGTCTCCAGTGGGCTTCAGAAATTGGCAGCCTTATAAACCTAGATTTTCTTTCACTTTTCTACTATATTCTTGATCTCCATTCAGCTTACTCGCCATTCACTCCATCCTCAGGCTCTCTTCTCGCCATATAGGAGTCACTGCCTATGTCCTTCCTAGCGTCTTCTCCGTGCCTCTGCACACACATAGTAAACACACATTGGCAATTATAATTTTCTTGTTTGGGGCCTCAGGGTTGTTTTAGAAGTTACTCTTGCAGCAATTGTGTTTTTTCTTTTTAAATTCATTTTTGGCTGCACTGGGTCTCTGCTGCTCCATCTGGGCTTTCTCTCGTTGTGGCGCAGGGGATGCTGCCTAGTTGCGGGGCACGGGCTGTTCCTCGCAGTGGGTTTCCCATTGCAGTGCGTGCGCTCTAGGGCACATGTGCTCAGTAGTTGTGGAGCGTGGGCTTAGTTGTCCCACAGCGTGTGGGATCTTCCCAGACCAAGGATCAACCCTGTGTTCCCTGCATTGTCAGGCAGATTCTTCCACTGCAATTTTTCTGCAATTTTATACTCATTTTTTTCAATTTACTGTATGTAACTACAGTTTCTACAGGCCACTGTCTAAAAGTGATTCCAGAAAAAGAATGGTAAAAACAGGGATATTTAAAATAGAAGTATTAAAGGAAAAGAAGTGTAAAACACAAATTAAGAGGAATGATTCATCAGATAATTAAATATTATCTGGAAACATTATTACCTATCCCCAAAAGTATCACCATAGGCTTTCGTTCTTAGGTAGCATTGGTAAGATACAGTTTTGTTTTGTTTTGTTTTTTTTTAAGATACAGTTTTGAAAGTTTGTTTTCATGTTGTAGAATAAAGAACCTGGAAACTCTCAGGTCAAGGAGACATATGGGCAGTTTGGGAAATTAAAACGACTTTAGACCACAAGTCACCTCTGCAGACTTCTTCTTTGGTCAGACAGAACAGCTGACACTATTGAAGTGTAGTCTCTCTCTATGTTACTAGCGCACTGACCTAGCTCTTCCAGAGGGAGTCAGCCATTATTTTTTACAATGGAAAGGTGGATAGCTGTATAAAGGATTTTATTTGGTAGGTCTATTCATCTCTCTCTTGCCTCTGAGCTAAAATTTGAACTGAAGTAATTTTGTAAATCATTCATGCCAGTCATATTAGATAAAAAGATTTTTTTTTAAAGCAGATGTGCCAATAAGCTTTCCCAGTGATTCAGAAGCATCATCTTTATAAGTATCTTGGATTCATTAGCTTTTTCAGTCAAGCAAAATGTTTATATGACTTTTACATTATTCTCTTGAGCAAGAATCAAAAGAAAGAAATAACTTACACATTATCCACTGGTGAGACTGAATCTTTAAATAACTGAATCAAATTAAAATACCAAAACCTTACTATATGCAAGTCATCCTCCAAGGAATATGTTTATTCTTAGGTGATCACAATATGTGGTCTTTCTTACCTGAATAGACTCTTCTCTATGCTGCGTATTAATTTAGGATGATTGCTTTTAATCTGTGAAAATGTCAATATATAAGCAGAGTCCCTGACAGTCTCACTTTATAGCGTATATTTACTTGGTGAAATGACATTATGTCAGTACTGCTCAGAAAACAGTTCTTCTTTTGAAATCACAATGATATGGGTTTCATCTTTCTTCTGGGATTTCACATATTGAGACAGTATTTGTCTCTAGAGTTATGCTGGGTCTTCACACACCAAGTGTTAGAGAAATTAAGCATAGTATTGAGATCGAAAGAAATGTCCTGCTGATAACTGAGCCCAAAATGCTTTGGTTCATTTCCTTTAACTCAATGAATAAATGTAAGTTTCTGCTTCATTTTCCTAGGGTGGATGTGGCCACAAAGTCGTAGATACAGCACATTAGTATTCATTTGTGTTCTAAGACTCATACAGTAAGCCTTTTGGCGGTTAACCTTTTTAATATTGAATGACGTCAGAAAACGTTAAGTCTAGAAGACCCTTTGAACGATCACTCAGGCTGTCATTTTTTACTTAAGTCAGGTGGTACATAAAACTGTCAAATGTTTTTAACATATTTACTATGGTGATGATATGATTGTGTGGGGATCGCTGCATTTATCAGTGCACTGTCTTTCAGGAAGACCCTAATGTATTTATTCATCTGAGTGACTGTACTCTTTTTCTCTTTACCTCAGAGTTTGTCATAGCTCTGAATAGCATGGTAGGCAATGTGTTTACGGCCCAGCTCTGTTAGAACCCAAAGGTACCCATTCAATGTCCAAGAACTCACAGAGACGATCAATTATATACCCTGAGCAAAACGATACCCTCACTACAAGACTACATCCTGTCCACAAAATTGCATGTCTTCCAAACACACACTTTTCAGCTCTATCCTTTCTGTATACAACCTTGTTATCAGGGGGAAGCACCGTGCCTTTTAACATGTTCTGCAAGACACAGTCCCATCGCACACTCCTCTGTGCAGCTGCATGCTCCATCCCTCCTGCTGGTTGTCCTGCCGAAGGTGCATCCAGACTTGCATCTTCCCGTGGTGGTGGCTGATCCTTTGAACACTGTGCCAGTGTCATCACGTTTTGTCCCATCCCCGAGGACCAGCCTGGCAGGGACGCTGTAAGGAAAGCGGGATGGGGGACATTAACAACACGGTGACCTGCTCGAAGGAAGAGACAAGGTGAACCTCTGACAGAGTACCATTATCTGGCCTCTTCTGGAGGAAGAAGAAAGACCAGCAGTTGTCAGAGGAGGAAGAAAGCAGCAGTTGCGTGTAGTTTTTTTTTTTAATTATTTTGTTTTAACTCTCTGGGTCACTACATTACCTGAAGTGCATTTAGAGTGATAGGATCTAAGGATGTTTGAAAATTCTCATTAGTTGTCATTTTTCACACAGCCTTTTTTAAAATATGCTTTTTCCATTATGGTTTATCATAGGATTCTTTATTTTTAATTGGTGGATGATTAATGGTCCTTTCCATTTAGTGGAACCTGGAAAGCCAGGATTTGGAACAGACCCATTTTCCTTCAACTCTGCTTGTGAGTTTCCGTTTAAAATGGCCTTTGGCTTTCAAGTGGCCTCAATCCCTGTTGCTCTTGATCTGTATTTAGGCTATCTCAGTTTCTTCATTCACTCAGGGAGTATTTATTAAATGCCTGCTATTTGCCTGAGCACCACCTCTATGAGCTAGTTTTATTCAAGAGCTTTCAGCAACTTAATCAAATTACTCTTTTGTGTGCTTTACATAAATCTGTGCTATAATTTAAGCTATTTCTTACATTTAGTTCAATAAATATACAGAAAACTGGAAAAGTGAGGCCCAAGATATGGGCACTTCATATATCAAAGTCCCTTTATTTTCCTTTTCTTAAAAACCTTCGGCATTTAGTGATAACCACATGTTCCTCCCAAGCTCATGGCCATCCTAAGGGAACTTGGCGTTGCTCTACAGCTCTTGCTTGTAGAGAGCTTCTGGTCCTGTGTTTTCTTTCTCCAACACAACAACTTGACTTCCTAATGTTGACCTTGTGAGCAACTTCCTAATTTTGCCCTGTATTCAAAAACCAACTATTATCTCTAATGCTGTGTCAATAAACTGAGTGTAATGGAGAGATATTAATAGTTTAAAAACAAATGAGCATCTTCATGAAGCATAGTTATTGCCATAGAAGCACTCTGATAATAACGCACCATTATATACTTTAAGAATTATAGAATTTATGATGTTTTCAAAATATGATTTTTAGGTCCAAAAATATTGAAATAGTCATTGCATTTTGAATGTATCTCTAGGAACTCATGAGCTAATTAATTTCCAGTGCTATCAAACAGCTGGCATCAGCCACCTTTCGTGAGTAAGTGGCAGCGCTGACGGCACTGCTATCCGTGGGTGCGGCTGTACCTGAGGCCTGTGACAGGGGACAGCGGCCCTTTCAGCTCTGTGTCCGTGTCAAGACTTACCCTTGGGTTTGTGGCCGTCGCCCTGGTGTCCCGGGCCTGTCCCTGTGTGCGCCAATGCCTCTCCACTTCCTAGCCCACACAGCACCATTGCTCAGAGCCAGCCGCTTCTTCCTAATAGGTATGCATCAGTTTGGTCCATCTGCTGCTCTTGCCCTAAATGCCGGAGCTGTGCGGCGCCTGTCGACATTGAGCTCCTCTGCGCCAGTAAATGCTGTCACTCATCCTGCTTCCAGCATCTCACCCCAGCTCGCCGTTCAGCAGCTGCCTGGATCTCTTGCTCCATTTCATCTTTGTTACAGCTGTAGGCCAGTGGAGCTCTGTACTGCAAGCAGAAATGTACTGTGGTATGTGGAGACTTCAGGCTTGTTTTTCCTCTTTTTCCTTTTGCTGACAAGTAAGTGATGCTGCATAGAATCACGGGTAATGAAGCTGCATAGAATGTTTGCATCAGGCCCAGTTTAAGGGCACAGGAGCTGGCGGCCTTATCTCTTGAGTGGGGCCTGGTGTGTGATGACACCTGGATGTCATGGTATCAGCTAATCCGCAGAATCACTTGACTACTGAGATTTGTATGTGTGTGTCTTTTGTAAATCCGGGCATGAGCAGACAGTGTGATGACTAAATACTCAGATTCAGCTGTTCGGTGCAGATCATGGCTTCTGTGTAGGCTTTCCTGGGGCAGAGGCCCTCTTGGCGCCAGTCTCCTTCCCATCCTCATGAAGCCTGTAACTCAATACTTGCTTTGCATGCATTCAGAAGAATCTGCAAATCAAGCAACTCCTGGATATTTTGTTTAAAGACTTTGGATAATTATGTTATTCCATTGGGTTGAAAGTTTCTTGGAAGACCTGTAGTGCAGGGTATGTGTGTGTTAGTTGCTCAGTTGTGACCAACTCTTTGCAACCCCACAGACTATAGCCCGCCAGGCTCTTCTTTCCATGGGATTTCCCAGGCAAGAATACTGGAGTGGGTTGCCATTCCCTTCTCCAGGGGCTCTTCCTGACCCAGGGATTGAAGCTGGGTCTCCTGCATTGCAGGCAGATTCTTCACCATCTGAGCCATCAGGGAAGCCCAGAACAGTGTATCCGTAACTTCTTTTAGGTTTCTAATCCAAACTTTGATTTTTAAAAAGATGTGGTAAGAAAAATTTCTTTTTGCAAATTGTGTGTCTACCTGTTTATCTTTTATATCAGGATCAGTAACTTACAGGACTGATGCAGAATTCATTCCGCTCTATCACCAATGTAAAATTGCTTCATTTTCTCTTTCTTTCTTCTTTTCCACATTCCTTTTTTTTTACCCTCTGTACTTAGTCTGCTTTTTTTTTCTTTACTCTTTCGCCTTCTGTGAGATTTGAATCTTAAATTTGTCAGTGATAACCTCAGGCTTGTTTACCCCTGCTGACAAAATAGTATGGGGTCAAAAGCTCTTGCCAACCCCAGCTTAAAATAAAGTCTGAAATCAAATCAAAATAAATGAAACCAACCAATAAAAACATGTAGCTACTAATTTTATCATTAGAAAAGCGTAAGCTCATTCTATATTAATACCTTTTCTCAGTTTAAAGTTTCTTTAAATGGCTTTACTTAGCAAGTCTGTAAATATTTGTGTGCACTTTTAGAGAACTCCACAGGGAAAATGTAGCATGATTTTATGAAATCCTCATAAATTCTGAAAGCATATGTTATAAGATCCCTTCCATCAGTTTTTAAATCTTGATTCAGCCATCAGATTTTTACCTTTGAATTTATTTTCAAAATTCAGAGTTTAAAAATATAACATTTACTATTCATAGATATTACTTTATATGGGAATTAATAATAGGAGGTAATCAAATCAATTTATATAATCAAAATTTTAGTGATCAGTTTTAAAGATCTAATTTACATTATAATACAGCTGCATATATTAAGTGTAAACTTTTTTATGTATCTATTTTTTCCATTACCTGATAAAAATAAGCTGCTAAAGTTAACATGTACAAGTTCTCAAGTATTTTTATTACTCCCCTCTGGCTTCTTATCTTTTCAGATTATAACTTAATCACTTTCTTTAACTGATATAAAAACACCGGCAAAGATCTCGCTTTTGCTAGAATTCGCCAGCGTGGAATCTGGAGTCTACACTCTGTTTCTAGTGCCAGCTCTTGTGCCACTTGGGTTAAACAAGTTGCATAACTTCTCTGTGGCTCTGGTTTCCCCAGGTTACAGAATTTAGATGATGAAATCAATAATACAGAGTTGCACTTTTTTTTTTTCCTATACCACTTTAATGCAGTACTAGTAAGGTCCATATTTTTAAAGTATTTTCAGTTATACATTGTAAAATAATATATAGTAAAGTAATATATGTTAATAATATAAACTGTTGAGAATAATTATAGAAAGACATTTAATTTAAAGTTGAATTAAATCACTGGGCTCACGGGGATAAATCACTGCAGTTTTAGGAAATGTTATTAAAATGGGAAAAAAATTATCTACTAACCTGTATATCCAAAGTTATTATAGTACTAATGGACTGTAAAATTAGCACTTTATTAAGTTCCAGTAAGAATTATTATGAGGGTGTATTTCATGTTTTTAAAGTATGTACTATATAAAATTACTTAATATCTAAAATTATTATTTGACTTATGCATTTCTATACAGAGTTTAAATCAAAATATTTTTAACTATAAGCTTTATAATTCTGAAATTATTTATTAGAATAAAATAATTACTTTAGTAAAATAATCACTTTAGAATCCTTTGCTGAGTTTGTATTACTAGATGGATGTGTGTTTGAGTAAACTCTGGGAGTTTGTGATGGACAGGGAGGCCTGGCGTGCTGCGATTCATGGGGTCTCAAAGAGTCGGACACGACTGAGCAACTGAACTGAACTTAACTGAACTGAGAAATTATGTGAAAGTATATATTTATATCTTTAGTGATTCTTCTTGTCAGTGAAATGGCCTCATTTTTTTTTTTAGTATGGATTTCCGCAAAATAGTTCCTTTGATTTTTTTCAGGATAAACTAGTTCTAAAGTGGTCAAAGAAACAAATCTTAGTCCACCTTAGTCCTATGGAATTTTTAATCCATTCCACCAGATTATAAATTCTTCAATTTCAGACCAATATATTAAATGAAGAATATTACAGGAGAAGCAGAGAAAGCATTACTGAATGAAGATGCTGAATAAGAGCAGACTGTCTAGAAGTAAATGGTTTTTATTTATTTGTATTTTGGAATAGTTTTTTCATTATTTAATTTATTGCAACAAATACAGTGTAAGGTGCACTAAGAAGGCACTAGCCACACTTCTTGCCCTCATGAGCAGGCCTAGAAAAGATAAAGATGATTCTGCATGATAATATATTTTCTTTGTTTTTGGCTTGTATCCAGATAACTCTGAAACAAGGAGTAATATGTTCATTGAAAAATAAGATAAGAACATAGCTACAAATAGTCATATGTGAGGAAGTAGAGAAAATTTCAGTTGCATGTAACACATGTGATTCCTAACAAAATATTTGAAAACTTTGGATTCATGCAGTTTTTTTTTTTAAAAAGATCATTGAACACCTACTATGTACTGGATATGACAGACTAGGCTGAGGCTAAAAGAAGGCTTACCTTTTCCCTCAAGGAGTTATCAGTCATCTAGTACATTGTTTAATGAAATTATATCTGCTAATGCATTTCCCTAATGAATGGCTGTTTTTGCATTCAAATTTTATCCTATGTTAAAGAATATTTCTTCCAAGATACATGAATAAGATGTTTGTCCTTAACGCTTAGTGAATTAGGTAGTCTGTCTTTATTTCTTTTGATATTTAGTAGTGTAACGTTTTTTCATTGGTCAGTGTTGTTAAATTTGCCAGTGCATCATATGAAAAGTAGCATCATATTTAGTACAAAAAGAGTTTTAGTTATAGGTATTGGGGGATTTTTTGGTCTCCTCAGTTTTGCTTTTACACACAGTCTATCATATCAGCAATTCCTGTTGGCTTGGCAGTCAGTCATTCCTATTGATTTTCCTGTTTGTCAAACCAGTATACACTCTGTTCTTTTTTTTTTTCTTTAATTGACTACTGCTCACTAGATCCATTTCCATCACCCTGGTCCACAAAAGCATCAACATCGTTTGCCTACATTATTGACATGACTTCTTAGCCAGTCAGCCTGTTTTGGTATTACCTTCTGTGGTCAGTTCACAAGATAATAGTCAAAGAGATGCTTTTAAAGTATGTCAGATCATGTCTTGTTTCTGGTTTGTATTCTCTAGTGGCTACTAATACAATTAGCATGGATTATAGTACCCTCAGAGATCAGGACCTCTTCCAATCATACCTGTCTTTACCATCTGACTTCATCTCCTATTATGTCTCAGGAACTCTATCCTGACTCATAGCTAGCAGGTTGCTGCCTCAGGGCCTTTGCACTTGCCATTTCCTGCCTGATATGTCCTGATACAGATTCCATGTTCTTGCTGCCTCTTCTCTTTTTTTAGTTTCTGATCAAATGTTAAAGCCTCTCAGATCTTCCTAGATGACCCTAATTTTAAACTGCTACCCTCCAAATCCAGTGTTCTCATTCTCCTTCTCTGCTTTCCTCCTTTCCTAAATGTATCATTATCTGGCTCTTTTCCCCTATTGGGATGTAGAGCAGAGACTTTTGACTGTTTTGTCCATATCTTTAGCCACAGTATCTAGACCAGTGTTTGGCAATGATAGGAATAATAAGTATTTAATTGAAGAAGGAAGGAAACATGATGGAAATCAACTATGCCATGTCCTAATAGCCACTAAAAATACTAGAATGCTCTAAAAGTTAGGATCACATCCCAACTTTTTTATTTTCATAGACTTTTGTCTACATGTTCCCTGCCTCTACCCCATAATTTAGGAACTAAAAATACAGAAAATGAAAATTGAAAAAGTAAGTCACAGGATCCTCTTTCCTGTTTGGACGGAGCAGGCACTTTGGTGTCGAATATAGTAGGTTTGAATTACACCCCAGCCCTTTATCAGCTAAGCAATCCAGCTGCCCGTGTAAACCTCTCTGAGTCACACTGTGTACAGTGGTGATAATGATGTCTCAATACTTAACCATTTTTTACCTTCAAAAGTGGTAATTTAATATGGTTCAAACCTAACAATGATAATAATATCAAAACATGGCCATGTTGACTAGAGCAGATATTTATTAAATGCCTGACCCATGATAGTCAACAAAATTAATTACATTATTTCTGGCCATTCCTTGCTGTGAATACATGACATAAGCACAGAAGTTCACTATTAAGAGTCTATCAATCTAAAGGGATCTGTGTTTTTTATTGTAGCTTCAGTGTTTCTATATTGTTAGTCATTTATTTTGATAAGTGGGTAAACATCTGTAAATGTTAAGACCCACAATATAGAATCCAGCCAGTCTCTATATATAAGCAAACATAGAAGCTGTCCTAGTACAGAAAATAAATTCATTTTGGGGTTAAAACAAAGCCAAAATTTTTAAAAAGCTTTTATTAAGGTAACAATATTAACTTGTCATGAATTTTACACAGATTATTTTAATTCACCATTTTTTGCCTCCATGATACCATATGCTGCTGCTGCTGCTAAGTCGCTTCAGTCGTGTCCAACTCTGTGCAACCCCATAGACGGCAGCCCACCAGGCTCCCCCGTCCCTGGGATTCTCCAGGCAAGAACACTGGAGTGGGTTGCTATTTCCTTCTCCAATGCATGAAAGTGAAAAGTGAAAGTGAAGTTGCTCAGTCGTGTCCGACTCTTTGCGACCCATGGACTGTAGCCCTCCAGGCTCCTCTGTCCATGGGAGTTTCCAGGCAAGGGTACTGGAGTGGGGTGCCATTATATAGTAGGCACTTAATAAGTTAATGAATTAATTATGAGGTTTTTATATTAAGTTAATTTTGTTTTAAACTCTTAAAAATTTTGAGAGACATATTTTGTTTTTAATTAAACAGAAGATATTTTAAGTAAAGACTCCATCTTCCCTCATTTAAAGTGTTTTATCCCTGAATGTTTTCAGGTGTTTTGAAAAATTGGCTTATTCTGAGTGTGTCTTGATTATCCCTGATGAGAATAAAAGAAGAGTATGTAGACTGATTGTTTTTGACAAAAGTAAAATACATTTTAAAAGGAGCCTACCTATGCCAAATTACTTCTCAAGCAAACTCTCTCGAGAACTATAACATAAAATATCCCTCTTAGAGACTGATTACCCAAGTCATTGATTCCTCAGAGAGAAGCAAACCATCATGACAGAAGTTAGCAGCTTAAGTGTAGTGATCTATTATTTTTTGGTTCATGAAATAATTCATTACAGGATTATTGGTGTCTTTGTTAACATCACTACATGTGGTTATTTACACTATATCTGAAGCAAAACACAGACGGCAAATGTTAGAAGAGAATTTTAGATTTATGGGCAAGTTTGAGAAATCGACAAAAACCCATCATCACTATGTGTTTTCAGATTTTGAAAGAAAGAAATTCTGCTCCAAACTGTCATTTGTTTTCAATTTGAGCTTGAAAATGTTTTCAGCTGGGGGAAATAACTTGCTGTGGTGATATCTATTTTGAGTACAGAGTATTTTTACTCTCCACTTAGCCTACTTTACTGAGAATTACAGTATTCTAACCAAAGATATTATTATATAGAGTTAAGTGAAAAAAAGTAAAGATATTGCTAAAGAATTACCTCTGAAAAGATTAACAGTCTTCAATGACAGAAAAGATAGCTTACTTCAAGGAGACTCCTATAATTTTTTTTAGAGATTTTGTGACCAGTGTAGAAACAGTGTGAGCATATGAGACTGTGTTTTTAAATCTCTCTTCAAGAAATAGAAGCTCTTCATCTATAACCTTTATCAGTTAAAAAAAAGACCACGTTGGAGCTTAGGAATGTTATTTTTAGTTGATTTTTAACGGAGTGTCATTTCTTTCCAACGTTGTAATCTTCCTACTGTATAGCATGTGTACACACCCCCTCTTGTGTTGGGTCTCCTCCCCATGTAGGCAGCCACAAAGCCCTGCGTAGTTCCCCGAGCTGTGCAGTGGGTTCTCCTTAGTTACCCATTTTATCCATCGTGTCAGTGGTGCATATGTGTCAGTCCTGGCCTCCCAGTTCATCCCACTCACTTCCCCCTTGGTGTCCACACATGTGTTCTCTGTGTCTGGGTCTCTATTTATGTGTTGCAGGTAAGATCATCTACACCATTCTTCTAGATTTCAACGTGCTTAGTCCCTCAGTGATGTCTCCTTGCAACCCCATGGACCTTAGCCGTATATATGCATTATAATACACGATACTTGTTTTTCTTTTTCTGGCTCACTTCAGTCTGTGACTGTCTCTAGATCCATGTACATTTCTGCAAATGACCCAGTTTTGCTCCTTTTTCAATGGCTGAGTAATATTCCTTTGTATATATGTACCACATCTTCTTTATTCATGCTTCTGCTGATGGACATTTAGGTTGCTCCCATGTCCTGACTATTGTAAATAGTGCTGCAGTGAACATTGGGTTTTGTGTGTCTTTTTGATTTTGGCTTTCTCTGGGTATATGCCCAGAAGTGTGGTTGCTGGGTCATATGGTAATTCTATTTTTAGTTTGTAAGGAACCTCCATACAGTTCTCCATTGTGACTGTATCAATTTACATTCATACCAGCAGTGCAAGAGGGTTCCCTTTTCCCCATACCCTCTCTAGCATCTATTGTTTGTAGATTTCTTTAATGGTGGCTATTCTGATGGGTGTGAGGTGATACTTTATGGTAGTTTTGATTAGCATTTCTCTAATAATTAGTGATATTGACCATCTTTTCATGTGTCTGTTGGCTATCTTTAGGTCGTCTTTGGAGAAATGTCTCTTTAGATCTTCTATTTTTTGATTGGGTTTGTTTGTTTTATTGAGCTACATGACCCATTTGTATATTTTAGAGATTAATTCTTCGTCAGTTGCTTTATTTGCAAATATTATCTCCCATTCTGAGGCTTATCTTTTTATCTTGTTTATGGTTTCCCTTGCTTTGCAAAAGCTTTTAAGTTTTATTAGGTCCTGTTTGTTACTTTTTATTTTTATTTTCATTACTCTAGGAGGTGGGTCAAAAAAGATCCTGCTGTGATTTATGTCAGAGAGTGTTCTGCCTATATTTTCCTCTAAGAATTTTATAATGTCTGGCCTTACATTCACTTCCTTAATACATTTTGAATTTATTTTTTACTTCTCTGGTGACTCAGACGGTAAAGTGTCTGCCTTTAATGCGGGAGACCGGGGTTCAATCTCTGGGTCGGGAAGATCTCTTGGAGAAGGAAATAGCAACCCACTCCAGTATTCTTGCCTGGAAAATCCCATGGACAGAGGAGCCTAGTAGGCTACAGTCTATGGGGTCGCAGAGTCCGACACGACTTCTTTCACTTTACTTTCACTTTATAGTGTTAGGGAGTGTTCTAATTTCATTCTTTTACATATCGCTGTTCAGTTTTCCTAGCACCACTTATTGAAGAGGATGTCTTTTCTCCATTGTATGTGCTTGCCTCCTTTGTCATAGATTAGGTGGCTACAGGTGCCTGAATTTATCTCTGAGCTTTATATCCTGGTCCATTGGTCTATATTTCTGTTTTTGTGCCAGTACCATACTGTCTTTATTAATGCTGTTTAAATACATGAATAGTTAATAAAAATGAAATGTGCATTTTGTTATGGAGGATAAAACAAATAAAACATTTGTTTGGGATAAATATTCAAGACCCTGTATCTGAGTATTAAGGTCTTTAGAGTCTAAGATTCTAGTACAACTTGATTTTTCTAACATGAGCATGCTGTGAACTATTGAAGAATTCCTCTTTGATGGTTTGTGAAGTGTTGTATATAATCTGTCTATGCAAGTGCTAAAGATAACCTTTATAGGCATTCCCAGTGGTCTGTCCCCCTGGAATTTCCAAGTTTCTATGTGTGGACTGTTAATTATTCATCAAATAACCTAAATGGTGTCTTTGATGAATGTTCTTCTTTTAATTCAACAAATAAAAAACAGTGTTTCATATTCACAAATATGTATTTACTATAAATTACATTTTACCATCATTTACATTTATAATACATCCTAGAATAAATAAAAAGTCATATGTTGTTAGTTCAGAGATATGTGATTCATAAATGTAATTCTTACTGTACTCACATTGATTAAAACAAGAATAATTTTACTGGTCCCATAAAATATGACCAAGATATTCCAATAAGTATTTGTTGACTGGATAAATAATGTGTAACCTAAAAGCTGAGAGTTATGGTTTGTTTGAGGACCTTACTAAGGACTATAGTCTGGGAGGCAACCTCTCATAGTGCTGAGGAACTGCTCTCAAGAAGTAAGCAAGGAGGAAAGGTAGCTAGTTTTTGCTGGAAAAGTAAGAGAAGTGTGGTGGAACATCGAGAGATTACTACTAACCATAAAAAAACCCAGACATCTCAAGTTAATAATTTTAGTGCTTTTCTCTGTATGGGAAGATGCAGGAGTCTGAACTTGGTGAAATTCCCCTTTTGATATGCATCTCCATTATCTAGGGTCAGTGTTCTGGTGTTTTCCATCCTGAATTCCCCTCAGAGTACACCATGAGGGGTGGCTACAGTGGCTGATGGCTTGACGGCAGCAACATTACTTAACAGTACTTTACTGAAATGACAGGCAACATTTTGGGTCCACATATTTGAAATGAATTCTCTAAGCTGAATTTTGAGCATTGTACTTCAGAGCTGAACTGGTGACATAGTTCAGTGTGAGGTATCACTTTAGTAAAAAAACCATTAAGCATGAGGACTCATTTACGAGCCTCTGGTCTGATAGGCTATTTTTACCCTCCCAAATTAAGTTTTGAAAAAATGTAGCAACTAACCATGGACATGACTGTTGGTCCTCAGAGTCTCATAACTGCTCTCTGTCAAATGCCCGGGGACTTCAGAATTACAAGAACTCACATCATTTTGTGAATGTGTGTGTATGTGTTTGTGTGTGTGTGGTGAAAATGAGAAGTTATTTTCTCCCAAACCTAAGTATGTCTTGCAAGTTGTGATAAGCCATTATAAGTTTACCCAGGCTGACTACTGCTGTGCCTTTTCAGTCTATGGTGTGGCATCTCAGAAGGCTATAAAAACCTTTAGAGCATCAGTTAAGGCATCTAGGCACATATGCTACGTTGGGCCTTAGCCTTTGGATCTACAGTGTAATTGACAAACTTGTTTTTTAGTATAACTGACATATTGAGTCTGTTATTTTCCCATAATTTTCCAAATTGAAAAAAATTGTTTAAGTATATTATTTGTTCCATTACCTTTTTTCATTAGTTCCCTAATTTACTGTTGATTGTAGATGCTCTGGGTCTTTTAAAAATGTATGGGTAGGACTGGGTTCTATGACATGTTCTGTGAATTGGCCTCTTTTCTTTCCACCACACTAGACGTGATCTGCCCTTACAATTCCCATTCATTGCTTCGGGAAGCATGAATTGGATAATGATAGACTTTGCAATGAAAGCTGCTGAAGATGAGAAATTTTCAGCAAGAAAGTGTAGGATTACAATGACAGCAGATGTGCTGAGTTTTCTTGGGTGGTAGTAAAATCTGCTGAGTTATCTTGTCAGTCTTGTCAAGGGGAATGGGTCAAAATGAGATGATTATTTTACACAAGAAAGTACAGTGCTGTTCCTAAAGTATTTGTGTAATCTGTACAGTGGTGAGTGAGAAAACTGCTTAGTTTCAACTTCGTTGAGGCAACGCTGGGGCGAGCAGTGCTGAAATATGATTAGGGACTTGTGTGAACCTGGGAATACAGGGAACAGACCTTTAAAAATGTCACATGGGGCTCAGTAAACGTCACAGAGTGACACACTTTATACCGTAACTATATTAGCCTGTGCTGTGCTGTCGCTTCAGTCCTGTCCGACTCTCTGCGACCCCATGGATGTAGTCCCCAGGCTCCTCCATTCATGGGGTTCTCCAGGCAAGAAGACTGGAGTGGGCTGCCATCCCCTCCTCCAGATCTTCCCAACCCAGGGATAGAACCCAGGTCTCTCGCATTGCAGGTGGATTCTTTACTAGCTTAGTTCTTTCTCAAAAACATCCAAAGATAATCATGCTTCAATTAATTTTGATGGATCTTTTTGTTTGGTTGGTTTTTATTTTTGCCTTTTGAAAAATGAAAAAAGATATAAGATGGTTCTGTAACACAGAGGATTGTGTCTTAAGTTCCTCCTGCATTCTTGATGCAAGGGAGCACTCAGGAATCTACCAATTGAATTATTCAGGAAGATGTAGTTATAAATAAACTTGTCTAAGAATATAGCGAATTCTTTTCCACTGAACTCAGTGTTTGTGTGAACTAATTTTATACTTTTTATAAAAGAATAAGTTATTTAAAAGAAGATTAATTAATTATAAGCTAAGCAACAACAGTAGAAATCATTGAAAAATATACCTATCCTCATGGCTGCACAGAATTTTAACCCTTCTCAGTATTTGACACTGCTGCATATTCATACTGAAGGACAGAGAATTAGCAGGTTAACCTTAACTTTTGACCTGTTTTGGCTAATACCATGTAAAATTGATTGGAGGGGTTAGTTGGAATCGTTATAGTTCCAAGATTTAGGGAAAGCTGTATTTCCTTCATGACAATACAACCCCTCAAAGAATTTTTTTTAAAAAAGGCTAAAAAGAACTTTCCCCATATTTAAAAATCCTCTCATTGTCTTTTTTGTAAATCTGATTTTTTCTTTTGACACAGTAGTTTTGACTGTCACCTTATTTAGTTCTGCAGTGGAAGAAAGAAATACCTCTAGAAAATGCTTAATATTTCTCTTGTTATGCAGGTATATAAGCCTGATACTTAAAGACTACAATTTTAATCTTAAGTCTAAGCAGTTGACATGAATCTTTGAACCAGTTTCTTAAAATCTTTTTCCCCATGTCGTCAACTCTTAACTGGAAGTGGTGTGACACCAATCTTATTAATAAAACATCTTGATATTTAAAATACCCAATGGTATTCATAATGTTGTCCTATTTCTAGCTTCTGTAGGTCAGCTGGGGGTGGCAGAACAGTTACCCAGTTACTTAAATGTGGATGCACTGAATTTTCTCATCAGCAAACGTTCTATTTGATCTCATATAGCTTCTTTAGACTCTGAAACGTGTATGTAAGCCATTTTTAATGAAAATCCTTATAAAAACTTCACAAATACTTTAATCTTTTTTAGAAAGTAGTAAATTTTTTTCATCTTCAGATTTAGACTTATCTTAGGAATGACACAGCCATATTTTGTAACCCAATAATATTGTCACAAACCTTTAAAAATATCTAAACATATTTTCACTTACACCAAATGATTTCACTGCCATACATTTCTGTTTTTAAATATTCATTAATCATTTATTATCATGCCATAGCAATGTAACAGGACTAATAGTACTTCTTCCCCAATTAACAATTTATACTTTGAAACTAAGAGTAGTTTTTTATAGAGCACAGTACATAGATGATTTGAATAATTTATTTTATCTTTTAAATCTTGAGGACCTCCAGCAATATTTCAGCAATTAAAGCTGAAATATTGATGTTATTGAACAGGTGATTTTTGGGTAAGTGAGCTACTTGAAAGCAATCTTGAATAGAAATTTGGTAATTGCCAGGTGTTATATTTGAATAAAATATTATAAATTATTAAACCAATCAACTCCAGAATCTTTGACTTTGATTTTAAAAGCCAAAATAATGGAAATTACTGTCCCAACTGTTAATAATATATGAAACTGCTGCTGCAGATGCTGCTAAGTCACTTCAGTCATGTCCGACTCTGTGTGATCCCATAGACGGCAGCCCACCAGGCTCCCCCGTCCCTGGGATTCTCCAAAAACACTGGAGTGGGTATATGAAACTAGTGAAATAAAAAAAAAACAGTGACTAAGAAACAAGCTGTTAATTGCACAGGAAACTCCAAACATAGCTGAGTTCAGAGGTGTAAAACTACCAAGAGCATGAGAATGATCCTAATTTGTATATTTGCCTAAGATAGTAACTATTCCCAACCATCATCTTTGTTAATGGCAGCATGGAAAAAGACAAACCATGGGGCACCCAATTTTTTTGAATTGGTGTAATAATTAATTACAACTCTGGCCCAGTAATTGTCAGTCACCTTGCCAGAGAAAGTGCAAAGGCATTTAGGTGGTGCATTTAAGTTTATGATTTCAAAATATTGAATTAGGCACTGTGGGTTGGAAAGGAAAATAGATTAGCGAATTAAACAGCAGACAACACCTCAGCCAAATAAAGTTCCAGTCCTGGCACAGCTTTTGAATTTGTTGGATGACTTGAACAAGTCACTCAACCCCGTGTCCTTCAAGTCTCTGGCAGGCAAGTACCCAGTAACTCTGTGAATGTAGAAGTAGTAGTTAAACAGAACAAATATTTGTTCAATTTGTTATAGTTGATTTACAGTGTTGTGTTAATTTCTGTTGTACACCAAAGTGATTCAGTTATAATGCGTATACATTCTTTTTCCTGTTCCTTTTCATATAGTTTATCAGAGGATGTTGAATATAGTTCCCTGTGTTATACAGTAGGACCTTGTTGTTTATCCATTCTATATGTAGCAGCTTGCATCTGTCAGTCCCAAGCTCCTAATCCATCCCTCCTCCCCGCCTTGCCAACCACAGGTCTGTTCTCTATGTCTGTGAGTCTGTTTCTGTCTCATAGGTAAGCTCATTTGTGTCGTATTTTAGATTTCACATATAAATGATATCATGTGGCATTTGTCTTTCTGACTTCACGTTGTGTGAGAATCTCTAGGTCCATCCATGTTGCTGCAGATGGCATTATTGTGTCCTTTTTATGGCTGAGTAGTATTCCATTGGTATACACTGTGTGTGTATCTATACATACACACACATATATACACATGGGCTTCCCTGGTTTAGATTTTACAAGGCTTAATAGTCCCTCTTTAGATATTTATTCTGGATAAGAAATGATGGTTGGTTGTACCAGAGTGATGGGAAGAAAAGAAGTGGATTAATGTGTAAGGCCTTTAAAAGGCAAACGCAATATGGCTTGAACTACTGGATTGGGAGAGGTGGGATGAAGGAATCAAAAATGACTCTTAGGTTTCTTTCTGGCTTGTGTAAATGAATGATGTTGCCATTCACCAGGATGAGGTCCCTGGAAGAGCAAATAGGTTTGTGGTGACAGAAATTCATATGCTCAGTTTAGGGTATGTTGGGTTCAAGATGCATTTGAGATATCCAAATGGAGATTCCAAAGTAGGTGCTGACTTACAGACCTAGAGGAAGAGTCTAGAAGTAACAATCTGGGAGTCATGGGATATTCAGCAATTTAAAGCGCTGGTATAGACAGAACTGTAGGGATAACAGTATATGGTAAGAGGGCTTCAGACTGTGCCTTTTAAAAGGAATTGAAACATTTGAAGTCCATGTGGCAAATGTGAGTGAGATGCTGTGATCAAATGATTAAGAAAAGCTGGGAGAAGTGAAAAAAGAGGAGTATTTCAAGATGGTGTAAAGGAGTAATCAGCAAACTCTGTGGCTTTGGGCAGTACCTGTACTCCCGACTTCTTTGTTAACCAGAGGAGTACCATCTGTCTGCGTATCAGAGGGAACTGCCATGATGCTCAGATCTCATACTGCTTGAGAAATGTTGAAATCTATCAGTTATTTTATCATATAATCACTCTCAGTTCCCAGGGATGTTTTTTTTGTTTTGTCTTTGTTTTGTTTTGTTTTAAATACTTGGACCGTTCACACTCTTATCTTACTCTTCCAGGCTTCTTTAGAACAATAAAGAGCCAAAAAATATGAATTGGAACATGATGCTATTTGCAGTTCTTTTGCAGAATTGCATGGGATGTGATTGTACTCAGGATCTGGAATATTTCTCTCATTTGCTTTTCTCTCCTGCCTTTTCCCTAGGAACCTTGAAATCTCCTTTAGGACCTGTGGGTATATAGGCTTGAGCACCTCAATTCTGTCAATAAAACTATTCAGTAATCAGTTCCCTGTGATTAAATGGTTAGCCACAAGGTAGAAGCCTCGGGTATTCAGGGAACACCTTACTGGTACACTCTTCCCACACCTTTAGTGTAGGGACACATCACAGATCTCCCCACTTGGACTTCCATAGTGGCCATCACTTACTCTCAGGGAGAGGGAGGGCTAGAGGAGAATGGCCCTCCCCACAGAACAGAGGCACTGAGGCACTTCACCCAGCGATCATCCCTCAGCCTCACTGTGGAGGAGAGGAGACCTGGCTAGTACCAAACCCTTCATCTTCCTCTAAGTCACTGTGGCAACCATTCCAACCACAACAGACTACTGTATACAAATGATTCATCCCCAGCCTCCTGCTTTCCTTTAAAGAGTCAGCTGTCATGTGCTGCCCTGACTCACTCGCCTTTGCTCCAGGGAAATCAGCACTCTAAAGATTCCTGAGTTCCAGGCCCCTCCCAAGCCAAGAGCAGCACAGAGGCATCCTGGCCACCTCCCATCTGCCGTCCTGCCAGCTCCAGCACCACTGTCTCTGAACATAAGAACTAAGAAGGCAATTTGTGTCACTTTGATTATGCAGGATGAAGATTAAGCCAGTTGTAGGGATGCCAACTGTTGAAGAGCTAGTGAGTATTTGCACAGTAGTTCAGAGTGAGACATGGCCACGCAAACCCCGTGTTTCTAATACCATACTATGCTTGTGAAGGAATCCAGAGACTTTCAGAGAGTGACTCTGAACTTCTCACACTGTGTAAACTAACTTGGCCTAATGAAGCTCTTCAAAGGGCAGTGATCTTACGTCCATTTGTTGTATTTGTTGTTGTTCTAAAAAATTGACATTGTTTTCTAAACTATAGTTTTTAATGATTAGCCACCCAGTGTCTTAGGGAATCTATTAGTTTTAAATGAGGGTTTAATACAAGGAGTAAGTTTTCATAGTCACATTTTCCTAATTTCATTTTCTGAGCTCCCCACACCAGTGTCCTGTATGTTCTGGAATCGGGTCAGCTGTCATGCCTTTTTGCCAAATGTTCACACTGCTGAGGCCAGAGACAGATGAATCACGTATTGCCTAAATAAATTTAAGCTAGAATGTGCCGCTGGCACCGTCCGTGTCACAGAATTTTCCCTGACACTCCTCCTGTCAGTATGTTTTCATATTTGCTATACTATAGCTATTCATTCATCAAAAGAGCATGGGCAAGAAATGTTTTAAGTGTGTATAGGAACTAAGAAACTCTTATTTTGGAATCTACCCTATATGGTGATTATTTTTTTTATACTATCAACCTTGACATTGTTAGTAACCATTTTATCAAGAAACCATATTTTATAAGGTAGTCTCATATAGTCTCAATGAAGTCAGTTTTTACAGAACATTTATTTTAAAGAAGGAATATTTAAACCTAGATAACCTGGAGTTTTGAAAGTGAGTATAAACATTTAAGTTTGTGGTTAAGAATGTACTTTAAAAAGATCAGATTCATTAAAAATGCAAACTGGTTGCCTTTAATCAGTAAGAACTAAAACCAGACTTCAGTTTTTTCTATGATGAACAGCAGCCTTATTACCTCACTATAGTAGAGTGGAAATAACTTTGTGATTACCCTCAGTGTATTTCCAGTGATTTAAGGAAGTACCACAATGTTCTTAAAATTTAATGAAATTTAATTTTTAAAATATTTCATGCTTTTATTTCATTAGCAAGAGAATAATGTTCTGAAATCAGGAAAAGGTTTTCAACATCACTTGGCCAAATTCACAAACTTATTGAGCATCTGTTTTATTAAAAAGACATTGGATAAAGCTTTTTAGAGGATACAAAGAAATAACATGTTCTTTGCCCACAGGGAGCTTTTAATCTAACTAGGAAGACATTAGAGATTCAACCAAGTTTAGTAACAATTTACAACAATAATTTAACTAAAGAAATTGTCATGGTATATAGTATATCCTTAATTGCCAAATAATACAAAGTAGGCTTTCCAAAAAGGAAAAGAACACTTGAGGCAGATGAAATAAGTGGAATTTGAGCCAAGTCAACTATTTTAACAATTTTACCAGTTGTGGGCTAGGAATAGAAGCAAATAATGTTTGATGTCAGTGTTGACAGCTTACAGGAAGACTTCTAGCTCCATCCATAGCATTAATTCATACATTGTTTTTCCAATTTACAGTTTACGCAAGGCCATTTATCTACATATGATAGCAGTTACAGTGTTAGCATCCCCTTTCATAGAGTTAGTTGAGCTAAACAGTAAAATAATAATTTTATATAAATTAAATGTCTCAATGCATTTCAGCAATACTATGAAGAAAGATGTATTAGTAACGTGATACTTTAAGACTGTCTTTTTAAATAACACAGTTGTTAATGGTAAGAGAAAAATGTTCATAAACTCAATCATGTTGAGATAAAGGTAATAAAAACTAATTAGTAAAAAAATACAGCCTTGACCTTCCAGGTGAATGTCGTTTTCTAACAAAGGGGATGTAGTGGTGCTTCCCCAACATGAACCTGTTCACTCAGGGGTCCTGTTACAGTCACACTGTGAGTCTCTAGGTCTGAAGTAGGACCTGAGAACAGCTTCCTACTGTTTCTGCCAGGCTCTCAGAACAAGGACCTAACATTGATCTGGGAGCTCTGGGCAGCAAGATTGTAGAGAGGAAAACACCATGATTCTGAGAGGGCTGTGTCTTAAATGGGTAGTACCCTGTTTGAGGAAAATAGTATCATTAGAATAATCTTATATGGCTTCTACCCTTTATTTCTCACCCAACTCTCTGTCTTTGCCTTTAGCACGAAAGCAAGAGATTATCAAAGTCACTGAACAACTGATCGAAGCTATCAACAATGGGGACTTTGAAGCTTACACGTGAGTGGAGGCACATTTATTCTGCTTTCATGCATATGACTAAGTGTTTTCTGTATGAATGCATTCTTCAGTGTACCTGAACTCATGTATATTCAACCCAGGTTTGATACAGTAGGTAGGTCTGATACCTTCATTTCAAGGTATAAATGACTTAAGTGCCCCAGGAGAGAAGCAAGTGTAGTTAAGATTGCAGAGAGAGATTAGACTTCTGACAGGAAAAGTGGGGATTTCTTTATCAGAGCTCATCTCCATGTGAGAGAAGGCTTTGCAAGCAGAGCAGTCCATGAGGTTAAAAACAAAAGAACAGGAAAGCACAGAGAAAGTGCATCTGGGTTTAGGGGTGTTTTCCCTCACATTCTGCAGAGGTGATGGGACAGAGAGAAATCAGGAGGCAACATCCAGTACAGCTGAACTTTATCTTCATCTCATAGAAATGAGAAAGTAAAATTATTGGGCTACCTAGAGAGAGAACGTACCTATTTTAATTTTTTGAAGCCAAAATAAAACTAACAAAATATTTGTAAAATGTACCTAAAATTAATTTATATTGAGACAATAAGATTGGAAAGTGGAAAAATAGGTAAAGGACCTGAACTGACCATTATCAAAAGAGGAAATACAAATGACAAACTAATGAGACCATCTTGATGCCCACTAATCAAGGGCAAGTCTGAATGTAGGAGGTTCTCTGCCCCTCAGATGAGCAGGGATAAAACCCCTGCTGACCACAGAGGGCAGCAGACTGCAGGACCCCAGTGGCTTGCCCTCTGCCTGACGGGGTATGATGGGGACACTTCCATGGTGGTGGCAGCAGCTGGGGCTTGGGTCACAATTAGTTATTATACACCAGAAAAGTTATAAAGGTCCAGATTACTGCTTTAACCCTGTATTTCTAGCTATAAAAATTTAACAGGGGCATGGATTTTGAATTTTAAACAGGGACAAAAATTGTGAACAAAAGATACTGCCTCTGGGAGATGAAACTGTGGGGGGTTTTCTTCTTTCCAAGTTTTATATATTTTTTATCAGTTACAAATAGATAAATATAAAGTATGGAAGACAGTAACTGAATATAAGAACTAAATTAATCCCAGGACTGCCTCTTATAAATTTAATGTGTGTGCAAACATGAGTATATACATATGTGTGTGTGTGTGTATCAGTTCTTTAACATGACCTAGTAAGAATATATTTAGAATGAAAGAAATAGTAAGAATTGGAGTTTTAAAAAATACTGTTTATTGTTAAAGAGTTGTTTAGAATCCTGAACCATAGGACCAGCTCTCTTTTATTCTTTTGGTTGATATAACTTTGTTAGACCCATATGATTCATCAAACATAATACACTTTAAAAAATATGTCAATAGCTTTCCCCTGTGGAATGGTGGAGTTTGTCGGCCAGGCCAAAGTGGCGAAATATAGCACTTGCTATATTCTCAGACACTTTAAAATAGGGTGTTTTAAATAATTCAGTTCCTCAGCTCACTAATTCCTTTTCCTGTCTTCTGGCTTGGTTTTGTATACTCAGGCCCAGTAGTTAACCCAGAGCACCTCCCATTTAGGGGTGGTAGGAGGTATCGGTAAAGTTGTCAGCTGGTCTTCAGAACACCTGTTTGGAGCATGCACCCCCATAGGTCAAGGAGCAGTTTGTGACTCTCTTATTAACCCAAAGCCTGTGATAGGAGAGAGAGAGAGACATACATTACTTACTTACATAGAAACAGAGAGAAAGAACACATTAATAGGTTTTCAACTATGTTGACTCAATGGTTGGGTAAAAAGATCCATCATAGCACAGTGATCCTCAGATGATTTTGGCCCTGATATCAAGTAGTAAAAAATTTTGATTCACTAATGTTGACAACCAAAAGTCTATTTATAGAGAAAGTAATAGCCCCTGGCAGAAAACAAGTCCTGTTACCATGGGAACACTGTTCTTGCCATTTTGCTTCTTAGAGATTATATATATTTAACTTTGAGCTTTAATACCTGCCCACCAGGAAGTCTGAGTGTTTAAAGTTTAAAATCTCTACCCACTCCCACCCTATCCGCACCTGAGGGTTTCTTTACCACAATGAATAAACCACTGTGATATCTTGCGTTAAAGCGTATTTTCTACTTTAAAAGTATTCTTTAAAAAAATCAGTTCCAAAATTCCATGAACTGTACTTTTAAGAACCATAATGATCTTTTTAAAACTTGTATTCTTGTTAAAAACGTTTTAACTTTTCGTCTCCCACATGGGGAATTTCTGTAGGAAATTAGATGAAGCCTCACCAAATTAACGGTCCAAAATCCTTCAGTATGCATTCTTTTATCTAAGTTTGTGAACTACTAAATTCCTCAAATCCAGATTTTAGGCGCCTTCTCTGAGACGCCTACTCTGATCACACAGTACCGAGAAGTGTTTTCTCTGCTGTTTCCACGGGACTTACAGAGACCCCATCCTCAGCGCATCTGCCGGCTGTCACATCACTCCCCAGCCGGACTCCGGCATGGTCTTTGCCGCCCTGTATGCCTAGCCCTCTCCACATACCTGGAAAACTCTTACTCCAGAAAGTGAAACTCAGATTTTTCTCTCTTAAATCTTTCCTATCTCACAGATAATATCTGAGTTTTGGGCACTTTGTGTTTATTTCCAGTCCAGTATTAATTGTTGTTTGTTTCAAAGAATATCTGCTACATAGGAGGTATTTAACAAATTCTTTGCTGAATTTTTTCAAGAAAGCCCTTTGGCTTTCCCTGAATATTTAACATTTTTTTTTTCTTGAATCATGATTCTAGGATTAAAAAGTAAACTAATGTGCATCTGAATCTCACAATTATAAAAGTTAATTAAGCTTGTATTTAAAGTTTAAGTCTTGAGGACATTGCCAGAAAATGTAAGATGTGACACTTACCTTCACATCAGTCTAAATGACCGTTCACATGAATGTAGATAGTATCAGATTATTCCAAAAATATTTAATTTCCAAGGCAAAGTTTATTTTATAGGACTTAGCATTTCAAAAATAAACTTATAACAACTAGAAAACTAGGGAATTATAAAAACTGGGGAAAGCCTAGAGAATTCCCCTTGCAAATTAAAAATTAGAAATGTTTCGAAGGAAACTCCTAAAGCATTGTAGATTATCAGCTGCTGGAACTGGTTGTATTATCTTGTCCTTATCTGAGGTCACTGCAGTTCTTTTTTAGGGTTTTCTCTTCAACCCACCCTGTGAAGGCCTGTGATAGAAACTTTATGTTTGCAGTGTTTTTTAAGACTTTCCTTCAGTGACTGTTTGATAAATTAGAAATGGATATGTGTGGAACAATAGAATACATTAACTCATTATTTTATTTTTTTTCGTACAGAAAAATCTGTGACCCAGGCCTTACTGCTTTTGAACCCGAAGCTTTGGGTAATTTAGTGGAAGGGATGGACTTTCATCGATTCTACTTTGAAAATGGTACGTTTACTTGAATATCATGCCTTTTCCAGCTTCTCTGAATTTCTCCAGAATTTCTAGATTCTTTGGCTCCTTCCTGCAGTGAGCATTCTTTCTTTAGTCCAGCATCCCACATCATAATTTTGTAATTTGAAATAAAAAACCACAATAGCCGTAAGCTTTGGTATGTTTTGAAAAATACCTAATTTTATATAAAAAGTGATGGTGATTAAATACACCCCATAGAAGTCCCAGTAAATGTATAATATAAGCTGTGAAATGAGTTATCAAAAAGTATAAATACTTAAAAATTTATTAATTTTTAATTACATTATTAAAAATTTAATAATTAATTTCAGGTTTTCAAAACATTGTTTATATGAAAAAATAAGAGAAATTACAGCATGCCAGAATATTTGCCATAGAGAAGAGTGCTTTCAAGAATAATAATTAGTGCTCATTTTCAAGGTAAAAATGTATATGAACATGAGTAATGAGGTAAATATTTCAATTCAGAGTACAAGAATTTTAATGGTATCAGATGAAATGGCCACATTTCAGAGAAAGTGATAAAAGAAACTCCTGCAGAAATCCTTCAGGTCACCAAAAAAAGTATAAAATAGAAGTTCCTCTTATCCTTCTCCCAAAGGCATTAGGTATAAGGTGTTTGCATGATGCAGGGAGTAAATTCACCTTTTGCAATGAAATTTTTATGAATTAAAGAGGAATCATAGTAATGATTCGGATAATCAGGTTTACATCCAGTAATTATAAGCATTGACAAGAATATTTGCATTGGCATGCATTTTTACATTCGATGAATTGCTTTTTCTTATATGCAATAGATATTTGCAAGGAAACAAAGATAATTATGTGGTAAACTGGCCTTAACAAAACTTCAATAGATGTTCTTATATTCTCTGTTTCATGCTGTGATTGACAGCATGTCATAATGTTTTCTTCAACAGACTAGCTTGATACCACCTCATCTGTAGTAAAATAATGAACCCATGAATATTGTAACCTACCTCAGCATAACACTGCACTTCATTACTCTCCATAAATACATATTCATAATAATGGGATATTGTTTTTTATTGGCCTGTAGCAGTAAGGAATTAATTCAGACCTTTCCTGGGAATGAAGGATATGTTTGGATAACAGGTAAAAACAGTTCTGCCTGTTTTAGTGATCAAAGAGTAGCATGAGTCAATATCTGCACTAAATCTTCATCTCTCTCAGTCACTGAACAGTCAGAATAAATAGATGTTGTCAAAACAACAAAGGCTGGAGCCTAGTGAGGACTGCTCAATCAAAGGAGAGAGCTAGAGGATCAGAATCAGGGTATATGGCCAACACCAAATTTTGGATTTTTACTGGCTAACCATAATTGGACTACTAGAATGGACTGTACTAAATAAAGGAGCCACTACTGGATGAGATGCGGAAACTGATTCACCCTATGGCCAGCCTATTTAGAAGATAGCCATCTCCATGCTTAAGACATGATGTATTTCCCTTGCCCCATGTACTTTACCAACTAGCAAAAAAGAAAAAACAAAAACAAGTGAACCAGCCCACAGGATATCCTGTCAACTGTCCCCGCAGTTCCTTTACTGGAAAAAACGAAACTGCTCCGTGCACCTGGGCTAGCCCTTCTCCACCTCTGTCCATTTGATGGCTTGTTCCTAACCACTTCCCATTATAATTACGTCTCTCCAGCTTTTTCACCCAAAGTTTGAGTGGCGTACAATTTAACCACAAAGAAAATAATGGCTATATCTACTTCTGCTTTTTCTTTATACTTTGCACAGTACAGGCACTCAATTATTTGCAATAATGAATAGTTGAATGAATGAATGATATTCTATTTATTGGTCCCAAGTGAAGTTATTATTGGTTTCGGTTTACTTTGCATAGAAACTAAGTTCTCTTTTCCATATTCTCTTTCAGCTTTGTCCAAAAGCAATAAACCCATCCACACCATCATCCTGAACCCTCACGTACACCTGGTGGGCGATGATGCTGCCTGCATCGCATACATTAGGCTCACCCAGTACATGGATGGCAGTGGGATGCCGAAAACGATGCAGTCGGAAGAGACACGTGTGTGGCACCGCCGGGACGGGAAGTGGCAGAACGTTCATTTTCATCGCTCGGGGTCGCCAACAGTGCCCATCAAGTAAATATTTCCAGCTGTCAGCTTCCTTGTTAATACGCCCATGGTCAGCGCCTGTTCCTTATTCCATTGTTAATAGCCTGGCATCTGTTATTTAATGCTAGTGATTAGTTATACTGGTGGGAATCCATGTTTCATAAGAATCAGTCTATAATTCTCTGGAAAGATCAGACTAGCTATTTGTTGGTTGAAACTTGCCCTAGAAAGTATACAGTCATTTTAGATATGGTTAAATCAGGGAGAATTCATGTAATAAGGTAAACAATTTATACAACTTCATTGTCACATATTGGCAAAGGAAGGGGATGTGGAAGGAAAAAATTTCTAAAATGGCCAAAACAGTCAAGCGTCTTTACTCAAAGATTCCTCACACATAGTTTCAACCAGTCTTGGATCAAAAAGTTTCAAAAAGCAGAACTTAAATTTGCCTTGCAGGTAAATGATTTACATAGCATTTACCTTGTATTATCTATTACAAGTAATCTGTAGAGATTATTTAAAGTACATGAGAGGATGTGTGCAGGTTGTATGAAATTCTACACCATTTTATATAAGGGACTTGTGCATCTGCAGATTTTGGTATCTTTGGGGGCTCTGAAACCAATCTGCTACAGATACTGTGGGGCAACTGTATCGTATAAGGAGCTTCATTTCATAGATTTTTCTACTGGTGCTCTATTAAAGATATTAGGAGAAACTTATGAAACATAGCATTTAAAATGCAAGTATTAAATATTTCAGCACCTTTCTCACTATACCACTCTACCTCAAAGGTCATGTTTGCTCTTCCAGTCAGTAGCTAGACATTTATATCATCTAGGTGCTTACCTTGTGCCAGATAAAACACAAGATGAAAGACATTATGTTATATCACCAATACCAAAGAAAAAACTAAAAGTTCATAATCAACTTCAGAGTACAGGGAATGGATAACCCATGCAGCAAACTGCTTATAACAAGTTGGAAGTATACTTTGTAGAGAAGACAGAATTTTGAGCAATCTTAAGTGAGGAGTGGAATTTGGAAAAATAGAACAAAGGGAACACAGCCCAAGTTGAAGGAGCATCATGAGGAAAAGCGCAGCATCAGCCATTAGCTCCCTGTGGTACAGGACTGTGGGTCCAGAAGGCTGCCTGCAGTTGGCAAAAAGGGGAATTACAGTTGTGTTGAGAAAGTGTAGTGAGATGAGGACAAGGCGTGTTCAGGTTCAGTAGAAGTTCAGCCAGCTGCTGACCTCATTTCAGATTCTCTCCTGTTCGTATCTGGGGGCCTTGGGATGGGTAGTCACAACCAAACAAACAGCCATTCAATGCACTCCAGAGAATCAAAATGTCTTAGTTTAATAATGTCCTACCACAGTGGTTTTCAAATGGCCTTCTGTTTAGCCTTACTATGTATCACTGTTGGATTTGTCAAAAGTGGGTCAAGAAGGAAAAAAAAGAAAGGCTGAAATTCACTCCCCCCCCCAAAAAAAAAAATAGAGAGAAATGTAACAATAATGAAGATGCCTATCTTTGTGCATTTCTGTGTTTTTTACCCCAAAGAGGTACAGTACCAATTGCCAACTACTACAAAAGGGATTACATTCATTCAGTACTAGGAGGTTAGGTTTTTCTACAATTCCCTGCAGTGTTTATGGATAGAGCCTGCTTGAGAAAATTTCATTTTATGCCAGGTGGCTTAAGTGAGGCTTCTCTTAATAGGCCACCTTGTATTCCAAATGGGAAAGAAAACTTCTCAGGAAGCACCTCTTTGTGGCAAAACATCTAAGGCCTGAAAACCATTCACATATGGGTCTTGTAAGTAACATCCTGCTCCGTGATACTTTGTGATTGGAGCTAACGACTGAAAAGCTGCATGGCTGTTTTTCCTCTCTTTGAGGATATTTTCTTGCATTATAGTCAATGGAAACCATAAAAGGTCTTTGAAAATCAGTAGCATTTCTGCATGAGCTCTTGAGTCTAACGTTTGGCAACATTGTGTAGCATAACCCTTATTTTCAAGGTAATAAGTGCTGAAAAGACCCTACCTTCAGCATACAGATCATGGCATTTCAAATATTGTGGAGTTCTCATGTCAAAAGACAATTCTACCTGGGTCAATTCAGACAACTCTCAATTATCCAGATCTAATTTACATCCGGCTCCAGGATCCTTTGATGTCTGTTTTTCAAGAGGTTATAGTTCCTGTCCTGCACTTAGCTAAGGTTAATAAGTAGATTAATTTGCTGTGCCTGGCCAAGTTTAATGGTATTTGACCACAAGGAGGAAGTCAGGCTGAAATTTAGAACTCACGAAGTGAGTAATTCCAGAGGATAATTGAAAGTTGACTGTAGTTAAATTCATGCCTGTGTTGTTTAAGATTGGCTTCTTACCTTGGATTGAAAGGATTCAGATACGTGTGGCAGCATTGTGAATTTGTTCCCCATTCAAAGCACTGAACTTTGTCCAAGCTTGGAAGAAATAGTGCTCCCAGCTGTTGGTTTAAAGAAAGAAGACCTCTGGTTAAATAATAATCATCCCACATTCCCTATTCTTGAGGCTGTAAAACTGACTTCTAGGGTGGACATCCAGAAGAGTCTAAGAATAGTGACAAAAGCTAAAAGGTGAACTTAAACTTTTAGTCTCTTTCAACTAAATAATACAATTCATTTATTAATTTATCTGGTAAGCATGAATGCTTAAATTGTATATTTAATCATGTGATTGCAGCCTGAGTATTTTTAGCTTTGCTCTGTGTGAACAAATTGACAGATTAATGCAGGAAATCAGTATTGTCTAACATCATTCATTTTCTCTCTTAACGGCCACAAGCAAAGATCTCTTATACATAGTATTTTCAGTCTATTACTTAGCTATAAAAATTGTAGCTTCGCCTCATCTTTGGCAAAGCAATCTGATAATACTTCATAAAACAGTTTATGTCTCCCCTCTCTCTTTGCAGCTAAACATCAACAGTGCCACTTCTGCAATTCTCTGTTCTCAAGGCACCTGGATGGTAACACTGAGCCGTCCTCTCCTCCTCTTCATGCATGTTTCCGAGTGCATGAAGTTGTGAAGGTCCTCTGTGTAATGCCTATGTGATGCATCATCTTGTCATAGATTCCTTCCTATACATTGTTTACACTTCAACTATGGGGATGTTCCATGCAAACTTCAATCATTGTTGGCAAACAATAGGGGGAGGTCAGCAAAAAAAAAAAAATTCCACAATATTCCCAAGTACAATCTAGTCATCCAATTTCTCTGTTTATGCCAAGACTTAACAGACTTCAGAGTTAACATTCTCTGAATGACAGTTTGTAAGAGAAAAGTAAATTTTTAAAAACTCTTTGCTGTTCATCTGTTTTAGCTTGTTTAACAAAAAAAGGCAAAAAACAAAAAATTACCTTCAGTTTCCTAGTGTGATCCTGGCTGCAATGGATGATTTTTCACTGAAAGCTGTGTTGCTGTTAGACAAAGTGGGTTGGATCATTCATGAATGTGGAAGTGAGAATTAGTGGGTTTTGCTACTATCTGAAGTCCTGTCTTTTTTGGTCAAACTACATAAACTGGAAAAACTCACATCACTGACAAGTTTGATCACTTTAGGGTATACGCGCACTGTTCTGGTGAAATTTGCTGAATTGAATTTTTTTGTTCCTTTCTCAAATCTGTGCTTTTTAATTTTTTCTCCATTTTATCCTATTTCTTTTAACACTTTGTTTGCTTCCTTTTGTACCTTTTTTTTCATGCTTTACTTTTTCCTCCCCCCTGTTTAGTAGTGTGAGAAAAGTGAAATATGCATAATGAAGGTAAAATAAAAACTGAGGCCTCTTGGAGGTGGCTGGACTCACACTTTGAGCATCTTCAGGGCCCACAGAGATGAGGTCAAGAAGAGCTCAAAGGTTTGTAATTCTGCTCTAATTTGGACGTAGGGATCCTAACTAAGCTGGAGGTATTAGAACTGTTTAAACTTAGAGGAAAGCAAGTAGGTTCCTCCCGTACCTGGAGCGCGTCCTCCTGCGTGGAGCGGTTGCCGGGCAGCACCCAGCTGGTCGTGGATCTGGATTTTGTGCAGAGGCACTTTCTTCTGCCTCGCCCCTCCTGCGTGATCACTGGCTAGGCTTCGGAAGTTCAGAGGATGGAGAACACTGCAGGCCTGTCTGAGTGTTTTGAACTCTTATCTCTGTGACTCATGGTTTTGTAGCTACTCTCAAGTGTCGGAGTAAAATTACTTCCCTTCTAGGAGTTAGGATTTTCCTGCTTAAAACAAAGAAAAGGGAAACGTCCCTGTTTTCTTTGTGCTTCTCATTTTCCCTTTATTCAGTTCCTGTGGGGCTTTTTCTCCTCCCGAAATGCTTTATAGTGCACGGTCTCTTCACCAACCTTATTTTAACAGCAGTAATTCACAATCCTCAGAAGCCTATTTTTAAAGCAGAGCAAAAAAAAAAAAAAAATTAAAAAAAAAAAACCCTCCCTCTTTTCTCTCATTTCACATTTCTGTGTTGATTACTAATCACCTTAGATATTGTTACTAGTGGATGTATGGTAGATGGATTGAAGCTTTTCTGATAATTATTACACGATTTAAAACAATATATATTTAAATATATACAGTAAATGTATTGAGCCATGTTAACCTGCCAATGAGATCTGTGAAAAAGTAATGGCCTCATTTTTCCCTTTTTAATTTCTTTTACCTTTTTGTGAAATGGCTATACGTGGCATACATGTATTTTAGAAAAATATTAGGTATAGAGTTTTGGTTGTTTTTTTTTTTTACACTTTTAGCATGTGGTGTTGAAGTATTACTGTAGATCAAGTTTGTCTTCCACACTATGATGTGAGGAAATTGTGATTTGTTCTCTCCACCACAATGGAATTACACATTTATTATCTTCTCTCATTTTGAAACACTGCAGTTTACCATGGGACACTGTATATATTTCTTGCCATAATGGTAAATGACTAATTGATATATTTAAGAGTTAATAAATTTGTGATTTCTGCTGACAGTGTGTTCACTTTTATTTCTTCAGGGATACTCTATTTATGCATGTGTGAGGCAGGCTAGTGCCAACAGCCACACATCCTATATTATTACAGAATTCACCTTTGACATTAAGATGAAGTTGTTGAACTGAGCTCCCCTCTAAGAATGAACTTGGTGATAATGACAATTTACTGTGTTATTTGTGTGCACAAAATAACAGTCTCTCCTAGGAAAGTTTTTCTGAAAACAAAGCACTTGACACAAGAGCCCTAAAAATTTCTGAACATGCCTTCCTCCTAATGGCCGCTAGCTCGCTTCCACTTTTCATGCAAATCTGACATCTGACTGTATAACACTTCTGGATCATCATTGCCAATACTCAGGCAAGCACCTCTTCTCCTGTTACTCCAACTTAAATTTGAGTGTACATCAGTACTGAGCTTTGTTCAGCTTATTAAAAGCCCTCCCACGCAAGGTTTGCTTCTAACCTAGAATATTCTTCCCCTACTTTTTCAACATAATTCATACTCGTTCTTTGAAATTCAATTTAGAATAACATCCCCTCCAGCAACCCTCCCTAGACCATGCTGTAAGCTCGCTCGCTCTCAATACTTGCATAAGAGTTAGTGTTCACCTCTCCTGCCAACCACCTTGGTTTTGGAAATACATCTTTGTGTCTTATCTATAGGCAAGAACTGTGTGTTTCTGTCTGTGAACCCATATGAGATGTTGTTAGTAATTGCTGAACGGTGGGCAAACCAAAAATGGGAAACTCACAGTGCAGAGTCCTGGATTTAATGTTCGGCTCTGTTTTTGACACTCTGAGCAAGTTGCCTCTTCCCTCTGAACCTTCATTTCCTATTTATAAAATGAAAAAACACCAATTAATCAGGGTATTGTGAGGGTTTAAAGATAATGGATAAAGAGTACCTAGAATAATATTTGGTGGATAATATTAAGTAGCAGCAGCTGTAATTGTTCCAATCACTGATATTAATATTCCCAATGTTCTGGTTATTCCTTACCTAGAGGTGTATATACCTCTTATTTTGCTATGAGCTGCCCTGTTTATGTTGGTTTACTGATATTGCTAAGGATATACTCAAGTGTTACAGCAGAAAAATGAGAAATAGTGATGTAGTCATCCAGCTGAAAGTAGGGAAAATGAAAGGGAGTAAATCAGTATATTCTGGGGAAATTCTCAAGGAATTTTAGCCTGAAGTAACTGAAGTTTTGAATCTCTGTATAAATAAAAACTATATATAATGTAAGAGTAAACACAGAAAGCACAACCTTTTGAATGAGTGATCTCATTAAATAAAAATCTACTGACTTATACAAATGTTTCACTGTTTCCATGGTCGTCTTTGTCAGATAACAGTGAGGACAGATAGTAGCATACTGAACTATGTGTCCATGGTCTGAATAATAATCAGCAGGCATAAACCACCTGTCTGAGCAGCAGCATGAAGTAGTTACGGTACCTCTACCTTTCTGCCGAAACAATTCTCAAAAGTAAGCTGGCGTATTCTCCGAGGACCCAGCTGCTGCCTCCACAGCAAGAAATGATCTCTGCTTTCTGTCTGCACGCCGCACCCTGCCTTCTCTCCCCCTGCTGGGGATCCTTTTCCAGCTGACACCTCCCGGCCAGCAGGTGCCACAAGTCTCCCCAGCCCCGCCTCACCATAAATCATTTCCTCTACACGGGGTATTCTACTTAACGCCCGTTTCTTTTCTTCACAGCCAGGTACCTTCAGAGGCCTGCGTGTGCTTGCTGTCTGCCACCTCTCTTTCATGCCCCTCAAGCCCACTCCAGTTTCCCTCACAAATCCATGAAGCAGTTCACCCAGGGTCACCAATGTCATTAATTTGAGGGGCCGGTGTCTAGTCTTCATCTTACCCAATCTCTCAGCAGCATTTAACACAGTCTACCATCTCACTCTTAGAGAACATTTTCCTCTTTCAGACAATACATTTGCCTAATTTTCTTCCTACCATTCTCCATGCTCCTCCTCCGTCTCTAACTGCTTCCTTTTCCTCAACCTGGCTTTTATATTTTGGAACTTTTTTTTTTTCTCTCTCTTCACTCACTCTCAGAATAATTGGTCCTAATCTCAATGGCTTTAAGTTATGTTAATGACTCTCAAATATGTATCTCCAGCTCAGATCACTCTTAAATTCCAAACATGTAGATCCAACATGTAGATTCCAGGTAGACTGGAATCTACAGACATTGGGGATCTACTAGGCATCTCAGAATGTGCAAAGCTGAGCTTTTAATCGTCTGTGACAAAACTTGCTCCCTTTACGCTCTTTCATATCTCAAGAATTGGCAATTCAGTTCTTCCTTTGATCAGGCCAGAAATCTCAATCTCTTAACCATTTGAAATCCCGTTATTTTTACCAAGTTATAACCAGAATCTGACCACTTCCAACAATGGCTTCTGCTGCCTCCCTTGGGCCAAATCACCATCATGTTCTCTATACTGTTGGAAGGAAGACGGTGAAAGAAAAGGGGACTGTACCATTGGAGCAGGCCCCTGACTGGACTCTCAGTCACTCCCCTTCCCTCTCCTGTCCACTCTTGGGGTGTCTGCTGTGACACTCAGTCGTCTGACTCTTTGGGACCCTGTGGACTGTAGCCCGCCAGGCTCCTCTGTGCATGGGGTTTTTCAGGCAAGAATGCTGGAATGGGTTGCCATTTCCTCTTCCAGGCCATCTTCCTGACCTAGGGATCGAACCAAAATCTTGCCTCTCCTGCATTGCAGGCAGATTCTTTACCATTGAGCCATCAGGGATTAAGCAGATTGTTAAAATATAAGTCACAGCACATCACTTCTCTGCACAGAGCCCTCCATGGTTGCCCTTACCACTCAAGAGTGAAAACCAAAAGCCCTGCAGGCAGCCTTCGCGGCTAGACCCAGCACTGCTCCCTACATCTTTCTCACCTTTCCTCTGTGAGCGCGCTAGGCGCTTCCACCGCAGCGCCGGCGCTCAGACACTCTTCCTCAGAGATCCCAGCGACTGTCTCCACTTATGTTTGCAAAATTAAGTCACTGTCTCAGTAAAACCTTCCCTGACAGTCTTATCCATAAGACTTCAAACCATTTTATTCAAGACTTCAAACCTAGCTTCCTTTACAGGACTTCATATCCTCTTTCCTTGACTTTTTTCCTCCTTACCATTACTATTTGACATGTTGTTTCTTCATTTTGTTTATTTTATGAGGATGGAGATATTTCTCCCTCTTGTTCATGATGTACTCCAAGCTTCTAGAACAGTGTTTAGAATACAGTGCTTAATAACTATAAATAATAAACTAAATATTAAACTAAATAATAAACTATTTTTAGTTGAACAAATAACGGATTGCTCTCGTCTCTGCAGTTAGAAAAGCTGAGGCTCCCAGTTCATAAGAGTTGTCTCAAAGTAGCCCCAAGGATTATAAACTGCCTATATCAAATTACTTAAGGGGAAAAAAAGGAAATATTATTATACAGAATAAACTTTCAGCATCAATACACAAATTTAAAACTTTTCTAAGCTGCAAGAAATAGAAAACTGAAGTCCAAATACTCTAACAAGGAAAATACATTTTTTCACAGAACAAGAGATGAGTTAGCTCTAGGGCTGATAAACCACCTGATAAATTCAGTGACTCAACAACATAAACAAGGATCCAGGTTCTTCCCATTTTTCAGCTTGTCCTTCCAAGAATATAAACTTTATCATCCAGGTTAAAAGACTTCATCATCCACAATACTACATGACATGGTTCCTAGTGTCGTAGCCAGACAGGACAGCATCCAATGGAAGGTAAGACTGCTTCCTTTCCTCTACCCCTAACCCCTTACCCCCTTCCCCAGCAAAGAAACATTTCTTAGGTCACATGCTATATCCCTGTTCAGCTTAGACTGGTAAGGATGTACCCCGAAGCTAGAGGTGGGCTATTCCCCTTAGAACATGCCTGCCAATGCGGAAGACTTAAGAGATGCAGGTTTGATCCCTGGGTCAGGAAGATCCCCTGGAGGAGGGCATGGCAACCCACTCCAGTATTCTTTCCTGGAGAATCCCATGGACAGAGGAGCCTGGCGGGCTACAGTCCATGGTGTCGCAAAGAGTCGGACATGACTGAAGTGACTTAGCACACATATGGGTGTTCAGAGAAGGGAAGAGACCTGCACGGATACTGGGTTGTATTGCTTTTTTTTTTTTTTCCAAGAAGTTTAGAAAACAACATTGTCTGATATAATAAGTATACTGCGAAAGTCAAAAAAAATTTGTTCTTATTGTTCTCCTTTAAAGTTGCTATGCTACTCATGTTAACAAGAATGCTGAAAAAATAAAGAGTCATTATCTCCTCCAAACTCTGCATCTCACCCACAGATGTATTGTGTTCTGTCTTGCGTTATGTTCCTAATGTGCCAGTGAGTTCTGTGCTGGGGATTTCTCCCCTCCCTCCCCCTCCCCCGCACACACACACATAACTCCTTGGAACCAGGAAAGTTTAGTCATTTCACTCCATTTGAAGTTCTTCCAAAAACTCCAGTCCCATAAAGGGCCCATTAAGCCAGGATTGCATCCTCCCCTTCCAGATGCCCCTTTGCCCTGCCCTAACTTCAATGAAAAGCTTAAAAAAGAAAAAGGAAGTAAAAAGCACTTGGTGCCTGAAACCACATTCAGTAGTCAATTTTCTTCAGTTCTGTTTTTCTTTTTTATTACTTTAAATAAAGTAGGAAAGTGGGGTGTGGTGCCAGGGGAGTGTAACAACTAAAGTAAACATTGGAGATCTTATCCATCATCCACCCACTGGATTCTGCTCACAAAGTGAACAAAAGAACAGACAGTTCATCTCCAGAACCTGTTCCTGCAGGGGCTGAAGCAACACTTGGCTGTTGTGTGGGAAGCAGCGCTCAGCTGACTGATTTGTGGCTACATGGTGTTATGTGTACGGTGCTCCATCTTGTATCACTCGCAAACACAGGTGACTCAGAGGCACCTTCCACTAAAGATGGTTAGTCACCATCTTTGGGCTTGGTTAGTCACCACAGTCCTTCCAAAAGCCTTAATTCCTCAGACTTGATGTTCCACTCATATTTGCTCCTTGAATATTTTCAGAACGTTTTTCACCCCCAGACAGAAGAATTAGATTCCCTATCCCTCAAGCTATCAGGGAGGGACTCCCTCTGGGGCGCTGGGCTAAGAGGACCAATTTGAAAATTGATAATCAACCCCATCTCCTACCTTCCTCTCATTCAGTTTGGAAGAAAATTAGCTCATCCACCTTGAGACCACTCTGCTGAAAGAGGAAACACTGAATATACACAGGCATAAGCTTACGGATGGTCTTCCCTGACTCAGCAATAAAGGACCCACCTGCCAATGCAGGAGACAGGAGTTTGATCTCTGGGTCAGGAAGATCCCCTGGAGAAGGAAATGCTAACCCACTCCAGTATTCTTGCCTGAAAAACCCCATGGACAGAGGAGCCGGGCGGGCTACAGTCCTTGGGGTCCCAAAAGAGTTGGACATGACTTAGTGACTAAACAACAAGGCTTACAGATGTGTGGAGTGAAAGGGAAATGAAGCCCTTGGGACGGCCAGTGGGCACTGGGCTGGCAATTAGACATGATGAGTGGGAAAGACAAAAGACAAATGTCCTGACAGGCAGGAAAAAAGCACAGAAGGAAACACTGCCCACTCTGCCACAGGTTCAGTGATAGAACTGTCCCTTGCTGGGAAATCGCCACTGTGGGCTTCTACCTCATTCTTTACCTGCTTCCCTGCTCTCCGACTCATGCTAAGGCCGCCAGACTCCTGAAAATTCATGCAAGTAAACACATCTTATTTTTGGGAGACATCAGGAAAGAGGTCTTTCACCACCCAATCTGTTACTCTTCCCCTAAGAGCCATCCCCAGGGTTTCAGACCTTGAAGCTGGAGAAGCATTCTCACTTGTACAGTTGCTCCCTGAACAAGGTTTGAAGGGCATGGGTCCACTACAACAGATTTTTTTTTTTAAGTAAATACTACATCACTACAGGATACCCACTGCTTGAATCCACAGATTCAGAGCTACAGATATGGAAGAACCAAGTATATGGGGAAAGTCAATTGTAAATTATACAAGGGTTTTTGACAGCACAGAAATCAGGGTCCTTGATGGCTCAGTGGGTAAAGAATCCGCCTGCAATGCAGGAGACATCTGATCCCTGGGTTGGAAAGATCCTCTGGAAAAGAGAACGGCTACCCATTCCAGTATTCTTTCCCGGAGAATTCCATGGACAGAGAAGCCTGGCGGGCTATAGCCCACGGGTCGCAGGAGAGTCGGACAGGACTAAGCACACGATCCAACCCCTCATTGCTCAAGAACCAATCGCATTCTGCTTCCTACGTGACTTCCGTGCTGACGCCATGATGCCACTCAACAGAAAAGAAGGAGGGAGGGCAGGGAAGGAGGGATTATGAAGTTCTGGGTTTCAGCAGCATGAAGCCTCAAGTTCCTCCTCTGGGTTTTAATCCCACTTTTGTGCTCCTCATTTGCTCTTTAAAAAGAAAATGTCTGTTAAAAGCAGGAATACAGATACTCTCCCAAGAATATTAATTCTTCCAAGACACGGAAAGTGATGAAAGAAATTTTCATATTGATATATGGGGAGGTCCTTCTGGTTAATACATGAGTTACCTTGAATTCCCTGCTGACTCAAAAGGAAAAGAATCTTCCTGCAGTGCAGGAGACCTGGGTTCGATCCCTGGGTTGGGAAGATCCCCTGGAGGAGGAAATAGCAATCCACTCCAGTATTCTTTTCTGGAGAATTCCATGGACAGAGGAGCCTGGTGGACTACAGTCCATGGGGTCGCAAAGAGTCAGACACGACTTAGCAACTAACACTTCAACTTGAATTCAATGCTCACTAAAATTCCCATTTGTGGCCTATCAAATTTGCATTGTACATCTGCTTTAATTATTAAAGAAAAAAACATTGATGAGAAACAAAGACTGTCTACGTTTAAAGATTAAATGCCTCTTTCTGGAATGCCAATGCCAGCCCTCCTTTGGGGCTAACAACAGCCCAGGCTGACTTGCTATGTACATGCTGGACTGTTCTTTTAAAACCTTGATGAAACCCTGATGTAACCCTGACATGTTTAATATTCTTTGTTCTGACAAGATACAAAACTGCTGAAAACTGCTTCTCAGAAAGTGCTGAGAGTATTTTCTCAGAGTAATCTGGAAAGCAGGCTTCCAGGCTAGTCCTTAGTTTGGCTCAAATAAATCTCTTTTCTATTCTTATTATAGATTGTTTATTATTTTCACTGACAAAACAAAATGCTTTGCTGGCTGCCTCATGATCACCAGTGGCTGTTCTCTTCTTAACGGATTTGGTTTCTTTCCTCTTTCCCCTCCCAGCTTACTAGAAACACGATGAGCTCTAACCCCTAAAGAATATACAGTGGAAGTTACAAACAGATTCAAGGGATTAGATCTGATAGAGTGCCTGAAGGACTATGGACGGAGGTTCATGACATTGTACAGGAGGCAGGGATCAAGACCATCCCCAAGAAAAAGAAATGCAAAAAGGCAAAATGGTTGTCTGAGGAGGCCTTACAAATAGCTGAGAAAAGAAGAGAAGCAAAAAGCAAAGGAAAAAAGGAAAGATATACCCATTTGAATGCAGAGCTCCAATGAAGAGCAAGGAGAGATAAAAAAGCCTTCCTCAGTGATCAGTGCAAATAAATAGAGGAAAACAATAGAATGGGAAAGACTAGAGATCTCTTCAAGAAAATTAGAGATACCAAGGGAACATTTCATGCAAAGATGGGCTCAATAAAGGACAGAAATGGTGTGGACCTAACAGAAGCAGAAGAGATTAAAAAGAGGTGGCAAGACTACACAGAAGAATTATGCAAAAAAGATCTTCATGACCCAGATAACCATGATGGTGTGATCACTCACACCAGAGCCAGACATCCTGATATGCAAAGTCAAGTGGGCCTTAGGAAGCATCACTATGAACAAAGCTAGTGGAGGTGATGGAATTCCAGTTGAGCTATTTCAAATCCTAAAAGATGATGCTGTGAAAGTGCTACACTCAATATGCCAGCAAATTTGGAAAATTCAGCAGCAGCCACAGGAATGGAAAAGGTCAGTTTTTCTTTCCAATCCCAAAGAAGGGTAATGCCAAAGAATGCTCAAACTACCACATAATTGCACTCACTTCATATGCTAGCAAATTAATGCTCAAAATTCTCCAAGTCAGGCTTCAACAGTATGTGAACTGCGAACATCCAGATGTTCAAGTGGATTTAGAAAAGACAGAAGAACCAGATATCAAATTGCCAACATCTGCTGAATCATCAAAAAAGCAAGAGAGTTCCAGAAAAACATCTACTTCTGCTTCATTGACTACTCCAAAGCCTTTGACTGTGTGGATCACACAAACTTTGGAAAATTCTTCAAGAGATGGGAATAGCAGACCACCTGACCTGCCTCCTGAGAAATCTATATGCAGGTCAAGAAGCAAGAGTTAAAACTGTACATAGAACAACAGACTTGTTCCAAATTGGGAAAGGAGTACGTCAAGGCTGTATATTGTCACCCTATTATTTAATTTACATGCAGAGTACATCATGAGAAATGCTGGGCTGGAGGAAGCACAAGCTGGAATCGAGATTTCTGGGAGAAATATCAATAACCTTAGATATGTAGATGACACCACCCTTATGGCAGAAAACAAAGAACTAAAGAGTCTCTTGATGAAAGTGAAAGAGGAGAGTGAAAAAGTTGGCTTAAAGCTCAACATTCAAAAAATCAAGATCACAGCATCTGGTTTCATCAGTTCATGGCAAATAGACGGGGAAACAGTGGAAACAGTGACAGACTATTTTCTGGGGCTCCAAAATCACTGCAGATGGTTACTTGCAGTCATGCAATTAAAAGATGCCTGTTCCTTGGAAGAAAAGCTATGACCAACCTAGAAGCATATTAAAAAGCAGAGACATTACTTTCCCAACAAAGGTCTGTCTAGTCAAACGTTATGGTTTTTCCAGTAGTCACGTATGGACGTGAGAGTTGGACTATAAAGAAAACTAAGCGCCGAAGAATTGAAGCTTTTGAACTGTGGTGTAGGAGAAGACTCTTGAGAGTCCCTTGGACTGCAAGGAAATCAAACCAGTCCATTCTAAAGGAAATCAGTCCTGAATATTCACTGGTAAGACTGATGCTGAAGCTCCAATACTTTGGCCACCTGATGCGTAGAACTGACTCATTGGAAAAGACCCTGGTGCTGGGAAAGACTGAAGGCAGGAGAAGGGGATGACAGAGGATGAGATGTTTGGATGGCATCACTGACCCAATGGACACAAGTTTGAGCAAGCTCCAGGAGTTGGTGATGGACAGGGAGGCCTGGTGTGCTGCAGTCCATGGGGTTGCAAAGAGTCAGACTAAGGGACTGAACTGATAGGACCAGAAGCCATGATCTTAGTTTTTTGAATGCGAATTTTAAGCCAGCTTTTTTCTCAGAAGACAGGTAAAGCATTCTGGTATTCCCATCTCTTCAAGAATTTTCCACAGTTTGTTGTGACCCACAGTCAAAGGTGTTAGCATAGTAAATGAAGCAGAAGTACATGTTTTTTCTGCAATTCCCTTGCTTTCTTTATGATCCAACAAGTGTTGGCAATTTGATCTCTGTTCCTCTGTCTTTTCTAAATCCAGCTTGTACACCTGGGAGTTCTCCATCCACATACTGCTGAAGCCTAGCTTGACAGATTTTGAGTATTACCTTACTAGAATGTGAAACGAGTGCAACTGTGTGGTAGTTTGAACATTCTTTGGCATTATCCTTCTTTAGGATTAGAATGAAAACTGACCTTTTCCAGTCCAATGGCCACTGCTGAGTTTTCCAAATTTACTGACATATTTCACTTACTAGCATATAATATATTTCATTTCAGTATGCTTCTATAAACATTACTTTTAGCGACCTCACACTATTTACCTAAATGGTACATTTCCCTATTGTTGAACATGTATGCTTCTTTTCATTTTCACTCTATCAACAATAAGTAATGAACTTCTCATAGCTAACTTTTTGCATAGATCCTCGATTATTTCCTTAGGAAAATTACCAGAGAAAAAAATAGTGAGTCATCCATTTAATTTTAGTCTCACAAAGCAGTTATACTTTATAGGGCAAATATCAAATACATTAAATTATATATCCAAGCTCTCTCAGTGGCAAAATTGTATCTAAAATCCAGGTTTCTGATTTCTTGTGTAGTATATGTTCTGCTCTCAAATCATCTAAAGCTCCTTGGTCACCATAGTGGAAGGACAGGTACTGCATAGGTGGGAAATTCCAGAACATTCTTACTAGTCATAGTTTTAGTTTTGAAATACTTCTTTCCACTTAATTACATTCATCTCCAGATATTCCTACATATGGACTTTGCTGTTTAGGTTCCTGTTTGGGTTTTCTGTTCCTTTTTTCCCTCTTCCACTTGTCCTTTAAAATAGACACATTTATTTTTCTAATATCATTTAGCTGCTCTTAAGTATTATTAGGCTGGCAAGTACAGTTAGACAGGCCTAGGAAGTCCTGATGGAATTAATCAGCCTAGATTATCAGTTTGGGAACTACAGATTGGTGAAAGTGACTATAAACACTCAAAAGAACCCATGATCCATTGAAACTTCTTCTTGTTAATTTTGTTCTATTACTTGGAGTTTCTAGAGAAATAGAACCAATAGAAAATATGCATATATACAGTTTTTACAAAAAATTAGCTTACATAATTATGGAGAGTGATTAAGGCCCACGATCTGCAAGCTGGAGACCCAGAAAAGTCAATGGTTTGGTTCTGAAAGCCAAGGAATTTGAGACCTAAGAAAAGCCATGTTTCCATTCAAGTCAGAAGGCAGGAAAATACCAATTGAAGTCTCAGTGCAAATGCAGTCACACAGCAGGAGTTCCCTCTTACTAGAGGCAGGGTCTGCATTTTTATCCTATTCAGGCCTTCAGTTGATTAGAGGAGGCCCACACACAGGAGGAAGGGCAATCTATCTACCAATTCAAATGTTCATCTCTTCCAGAAACACCCTCACTCACTGACACGACACACCCAGCATAACATTAACCAATATTTGGGTACCCAAATTTTGATCCCTGGGTTGGAAAGATCCTCTGGAAAAGCTATTTGGAATCCACTCTCACCCAATACATTTATGGTGATGAACACAAACAGTGATTAGAGACTAAACAGAGAATTAATTAAATGTAGGATGAGAAAAAGTATAGGTCATCATATATCAATAAGATAAAAAATAGATCTGGATAGAATCAAGGAGGAAAAATTGCAGCCAAACATAAAACTTGACTAGAGGAATATGACATGTGGAGAATGAGAGGAAGGTGGAAAAGAAGTCAAGCATCAGACTTCCCTGGTCATACAGTGGGTGGGAATCTGCCTGCCAATTCAGGGACGTGGGTGTGATCCTTGGTCTGGGAGGATTCCACATACCATGGGGCAACAAGGCCCATGCACCACAACTGCTGAAGCCAGGCTCTGGAGCCTGCGAGCCACAAGTACTGAGCCAGTGCACGGAAACTCCTGCAGCCTGTGAGCCTAGAGCCTGTGGTCAAGCGAGAGAAACCACCGCAGGAGCGCCCCACACACTGCAGCCAAGCGTACCCCGCCCGGCACACCTAGGGAAAGCCAGTACTGTTCATACTGTTCACGGGGTTCTCAAGGCAAGCATGCTGAAGCAGTTTGCCATTCCCTTCTCCAGTGGACCATGTTTTGTCAGACCTCTCCACCATGAACTGTCTGTCTTGGCTGGCCCTACACAGCATGGCTCATCATTTCAATGAGTTATGCAAGGCTGTGGTCCAAGTGATTGGTCTGGTTAATTTGCTGTGACTGTGGTTTTCATTCTGTCTGCCCTCTGATGGATGAAGATAAGAGGCTTGTGTAAGCTTCCTGATGGGAAGCATTGGCTGTGGGGAAAACTGGGTCTTGCTCTGGTGGGCAAGGCCATGCTCAATAAGTCTTTAATTTTCTGCTGATGGGTGGGACTGTGTTCCCTCCCTGTAGTTTGGCCTCATGGCAGGGCTAATGACAGTAAAAGCAACCTCATTCAAAAGGACTTATGCCAGCATGTTGGGCCTCCCAGGACTGTTGCAGTCAGGGCCCCTGACCCCCTGGTAGGTCACTGTCCAGCCACGCCTCTGCCAGAGACTCTCAAGCACACACAGGCAAGTCTGGCTCAGTCTCTTGTGAGGTCATTGCTCCTTTCTCCTGGGTCCTGGTAAACACAAGGTTTTGTTTGTGCCCTCCAAGAGTCTCTGCTTCCCCAGTCCTGTGGAAGTTCTGTAATCAAATCCTGCCGACCTTCAAAGTCAGGTTCGTTTGGGATACTCAGTCCCTTTGCCAGATCCCCAGCTTGGGAAGTCTGTTGTGGGACCTAGAACTTTCACAGCAGTGTGAGAACTTTAGGCTGAGCACTGAAGAACTGATGCCTTTGAACTGTGGTGTTGGAGAAGACTCTTGAGAGTCCCATGGACAGCAAGGAGATCAAACCAGTCAATACTAAAGGAAATCATCCCTGAATATTCATGGAAGGACTGTTACTGAAACTGAAGCTCCATACTTTGGCCACCTGATGCAAAGAACTTACTCAATGGGAAAGACCCTGATGCTGGGAAAGACTGAAGGTAGGAGGAGAAGGGGAGGACAGAGGATGAGATGGATGGATGGCATCACTGACTCTTAGACATAAGTTTGAGCAAACTCCAGAAGTGGTGAAGGACAGGGAAGCCTGATATGCTGCAGTCCATTGGGTCACAAAGAGTTGGACACAACCAAGTGACTGAACAACAACAAAAAGCCAATATATACTTTGATATGGTTATACGTCATTATATTTAAAAAAAAAAGTCAAGCGTTCAAAATTAAGTATGCCAAGATGTAGTCTGGGGACTAGATTTACCTTCTAGCTTGAAACAATTTTAAAAATAGACAAAATGGCTAAAAAACAAAGCATGGTTTTCAGACATTGGGTATTAGTTGCCACAGGAAGTGATCTCTGAGAAACAGGACGAAACAAGATAAGTCCTATGATTACCCAAGTTCGGTGCCTAGAGAGTTTCCAGCCATAACACAAAGTGGGACTGAGGACCCAAGAATTACTCAATAGTCTCCTTGAGTTGAGGAGAAGAAGGCAGGAGAACAGGGCAGCCAAGGGGTACAGTTCACAGGGTCAAGTTCCAAGAAGAGAAGTGCAGAGTGAATGTGCTGGATATTTGCAGAGGATACTCCTTGAGTCTTCAGCTGAGTAACGATTAGCAAGGCTGGGAGACAATTCCCAAAAACTAATCACGAGGGGCCACACAGAGCTGGGAATAGTTTGTGCTTTCACTAGCCAGAGTGAGACGCTCTTGTGGACTCATCTGTGAATTAGAGTACCTAGGTGTCAATAGAGTACTCAAAAGTGTACATGGCCCTGTAGTGGGAGAAAGTTAGCCTAAAGGATTTTCTGATCTCATCTAACAGATCATTAAAAACAAGCCTCAAAAAGAATCAAACTCTTTCCAAGTAACTTAACTGAATCACAGAAAAAAAAATTTTAACTACAGGAGTACAAAATACCCAGCAATAAATAAGGCAAAATTTACTGTGTCTGGCATATGATAAAAATCACCAGGCATGCGAAGAAGCAGGAAAACACAAACCATGATATGGAGAAAAATCAACAAAATGAACAGATTAAGAAAGGGCACAAAATGATAAAAATTAGTAGAGAAGAGAATTAAAACAGTTACTATATTTCATATGTTCAAGAAGAGAGAGGAAAGATTTGAGCATGTTAAGTGGAAATATTTAATACATATAGGAAAAGTTCCAAAAAGAACTTCTAGATATAAAAACGACTATGTGTGGGATTAAAATACACTGGATGGGATTATGAGTACATTAAACACCACAAAACAAATGAATTAACAACTACAAAGTAGTTCAAACTATGCAAAATGAAGCAGAGGAAAAAAACTAAAAAACGTTGAAACTGAAAGCCGCTCAGTCATGTCTGAATCTTTGTGACTCCATTGACTATACAGTCCATGGAGTTCTTTAGGCCAGAATACAGGAGTGGGTAGTATTTCCTTTCTCTAGGTGATCTTCCAACCCAGGGATTGAACCCAGGTCTCCTGCATTGCAGGCGGATTCTTTACCAGCTGAGCCACAAGGGAAGCCCAGGAATACTGGAGCGGGTAGCCTATCCCTTCTCCAGGGGATCCTCCCGATCCAGGAATTGAACCAGTGTCTCCTGGACTGCAGGCGGATTCTTCACCAACTGGAAAAACCATGAGCACTTGGTTAATGTGCTGTGAGCAACTTCACATAGCCTAAAACATGTATAATTGAAATCCCCATAAAAAGAGATTTATTTCCACAGAAAGAAATAAAAAAACATTTGAAGAGATTATTTGAGAGATATACAGACATGGTATGGACCTAAAAGAAGTAGAAGATATTAAGAAGAGGCGGCAAGAATACACAGAAGAACTATACAAAAAAGATCTTCATGACCCAGATAACCACGATGGTGTGATCACTCACACCAGAGCCAGACATCCTGGAATGCAAATTCAAGTGGGCCTTAGGAAGCATCACTACAAACAAAGCTAGTGGAGGTGATGGAATTCCAGTTGAGCTATTTCAAATCCTAAAAGATGATGCTGTGAAAGTGCTGCACTCAATATGCCAGCAAATTTGGAAAACTCAGCAGTGGCCACAGGACTGGAAAAGGTCAGTTTTCTTTCCAATCCCAAAGAACGGCAATGCCAAAAAATGCTCAAACTACCACACAATTGCACTCATCTCACACACTAGCAAAGTAATACTCAAAATTCTCCAAGCCAGGCTTCAACAGTCCATGAACCATGAACTTCCAGATGTTCAAGCTGGATTTAGAAAAGGCAGAGGAACCAGAAATCAAATTGCCAACACCCATTGGATCATAGGAAAAGCAAGAGAGTTCCAGAAAAACATCTATTTCTGCTTTATTGGCTATGCCAGAGCCATTGACTGTGTGGATCACAATAAACTGTGGAACATTCTTCAAGAGATGGGACCACCTGACCTGACTCCTGAGAAATCTGTATGCAGGTCAGGAAGCAACAGTTAGAACTGGACATGGAACAACAGACTGGTTCCAAATTGGGAAAGGAGTACCTCAACGCTGTATATTGTCACCCTAATTGTTTAACTTATATGCAGAGTACATCATGTGAAATGCCAGGCTGGATGAAGCACAAGCTGGAATCAAGATTGCCAGGAGCAATACCAAAAACCTCAGATACACAGATGACACCATCCTTGTGGCAGAAAGCAAAGAAGAACTAAAGAGCCTCTTGATGAAAGTGAAAGAGGAGAGTGAAAAAGCTGGCTTAAAACTCAACATTCAAAAAACGAAGATCTTGGCATCTGGTCCCATCACTTCATGGCAAATAGATGGGGAAACAATGGAAACAGTGACAGACTTTATTTTCTTTGGCTCCAAACTCACTGCAGATAGTGACTGCAGCCATGAAATTAAAAGATGCTTACTCCTTATAAGAAAAGCTATGACTAACCTAGACAGCATATTAAAAAGCAGAGACATCACTCTATCAACAAAGGTCTGCCTAGTCAAAGCTATGGTTTTTCCAGTAGCCATGTATAATGTGAGTGTTGTACTATAAAGCTGAGCGCCAAAGAATTGATACTTTTGAATGGTTGTGGTATTGGGGAAGACTCTTGAGAGTCCCTTGAACTGCAAGGAGATCCAACCAGTCAATCCCAAAGGAAATCAGTCCTGAATGTTCATTGGAAAGCTTGATGCTGAAGGTGAAACTCCAATACTTTGGCCACATGATGCAAAGAACTGACTTCTTGGAAAAGACCCTGATTCTGGGAAAGATTGAGGGCAGGAGGAGAAGGGGACGACAGAGGATGAGATGGTTGGATGGCATCACCGACTCGATGGACATGAGTTTGGGTAAGCTCTGGGAGTTCGTTATGGACAGGGAAGCCTAGCATGCTGCAATCCATCGGGTCACAAGACTCAGGACAGGACTGAAAGACTGAACTGAACTGAAGAGATTATTGCCAAAATTCCCCTAATTTGATTTTTTAAATATAATCATATCAGTCTGGATGTGATGTGTATTTTATGTTTCTTGTGCTCAGGGTTCATGAGCTTCTCAATCTGCGGGTTATATGACACAGGAGTGGGGGGGAGAGAAACGGCAGGAACAAAGTCCTTGAACGGAGAGAGGTTTCAGAGCCTACAAGAAGGGTTGACTCAGATGGGAGCACTGACGGATCTTTTACATAACAGAAGGAAAAGTGGATAACAGTAACTCACTACATACAGGAAAGGAGGTTTTAGATGGGCAGCAAGAAATTCTCTTTGCTTTGTTCCTACCATTTCAATTTATACAGGAAGCAAAATCCCCAGTCTAGTGTGAGGATGGAAGAAGGGATATTAGATTTTGAGAAAGGAAAAGAAGGTAGGAAATGTTGTTGGGGAAGGGAGGATAAGAAGAGGGAGCACAGTAGGGAGGTATGGTTGTGTCGACAGGAAGTTCTGTGAGCTCACTAGAGTTTATGCTCACAAAATATGAGACAAGTCAGCACAGTGAAATGTTTTTCCCCTGTTATGTTCATCTGCGTGGGTGCTGGTATTGAGCAAATCAATAATTGGATTTATTCAGGCTTATGCAAGGCAATTATCTAAGACTTCAGTTGAGTGGATACATATGTTAAAATCTGAAATATTAATAGAAGCTTTCTAGCAGAACTAAAGAGGAATTTCAGGTAGATGGAACAACATATGGGGAAACAGTGAAAGACTAAAATGTCAGGATACATTCAGAAATCTATGTGAAGTTTAGAGTTGCTGAAGCAAAAATTAGAAGAGCAGGGAAAGTATCAGGAAATAATACTAGAGAGACTCATGGTTTAGTATTTTCTCCTGGCAGGTAAATCTACTAAAAGTAGCAGATAGCAAATAAAATGCATTATCATGTATGGTAAGAATAATGGAACTTACTTATACATAATGGATAGAGAGACATTAAGGAGTTGGGATGAACTTCCCAAGAAACAAACGTCCAGGACCAGATAGTTGCACTGGTGCATTCTACCAAATATTTAAGGAAGAATTAATACCAATCCTTCTCAAATTCTTCTAAAAGATAGAAGAGGAGGAAACACTGCCAAACTCACTTTATGAGGCCAGCATCATGCTGATGCCAAAAACAGACAAGGCCATTACAAAAAAAGAAAAATACAGGCCAATATCCCCAATGAACAAACATAGATGCAAAAATCCTCAACAAAATGTTAGCAATCAAATTAAATAATACATGAAAAGGATCATAAATTACAATTGAGTGGGATTAATAGCAGGGATGCAAGGAAGGTTTAACATAAGAAAATCAATCAACATGGCATACCACATAATAATAATGAAGGATAGAAACTGTACAATCCTTTCAATAGAACAGAAAAAGCATTTAACAAAATTCAATATATATTAGTGATAAAAACTCTCAATACAGTGAATATAGAGGGAATATACTTTAACATAATAAAGTTTATATATGTAAGCCCACAGCTAACATCATACCCAATGATATTTGGGTATGGTATGTATGGGTATGGCATGCCCATCCTCATCACTTTTATTCAACATAGTATTCAAAGTCCTATCCAGAGCAATTAGGCGAGAAAAAGAAATCATCCAAATTGTAAATGAAGTAAAACTGTCACTATTTGCAGATAACATATTTTATATATAGAAAACCCAAAAGACGCCAACAAAAAAATTGTTAGAATTAATCAACAAATTCAATAAAGTTTCAGAATATAAAATCAATATACAAAAATCTGTTGTGTTTTTATACACCAAAAATGATCAGAAGAAAAATTAAAAACAGAATCCCATTTACAGTTGTATTAGGAGAAAATACTCAGGAATAAATTTAACCAGGAAAGAAAAATATCTGTATGCTGAAAACCAGGATATTGATGAAAGAAACTGAAAACATTGATAAATGGAAAGATATTCTGTACTCAAGATTTGGAAGAATATTGCTAAAAAGTCCACACTACCCAAAGCAATCTACCGATTCAATGCAACCTCTATCAAAATTCCAACGGCATTTTTCACAAAAATCCTTAAATTGGTATGGAACTATAAAGATTCTGAATGACCAAAGCAAACTTGAGAAAGAAGCAAAGTTGGAAGCATCATGCTTCCTTATTTCAAATTATATTCAAAGCTATGGTAATCAGAATACTATGGTACTGGCATAAAAACGGATACTTAAATTCATTGAACAGAAGAGAGCCCAGATATAAACCCAAACATATATGATCAATTAATTTATGACAAAAGAGCCAAAAATACATAATATCAAAAGGACAATCTCATCAATAAATGGTGTTAGAAAACTAGACAGACACATGCAAAAGAATGAAATAGGCCACTACCTTACACCAAACAAAAATTAACTCAAAATGAATTAAACACTTGAATTTAAGACCTGAAACCATAAAAACGCCTAAGAAGAAAACAGGCGATAAGCTCCTTGACATTGGTATTGGCAAGGATTTTTGGATTTGACACCAAAAGCAAAGGCAACAAAAGCAAAACAAACAGGTGGGACTATACAACTGCAGAGCAAAGAAAATCATAAAGAAAATGAAAAGGCAACCTACCAAAGGCAAGAAAATAGTTGCGAATCATCTATCTGATAAGGGATTAATACCCAAAATATATAAAGAACTCATACAACTCAATAATAAAAAAACAAACAATCCAGTTAAAAAAATGGATGGCAGTGCTAAACATATTTCTCCAAAGAAGACATATGGATGGCACACAGATACACATGAACAGATGCTCAACATTACTCGTCAGTGAAATACAAATCAAAACCAAAATGAGGCATCGCTTCAGACGTGTTACAATGGCTATTATCAAAAAGACAAGGAATAATAAGCGTTGAGAATGTAGAGAAAAGAGAACTCTTGTACACTGCTGGTGTGAATGTAAATTGGTACAATCATGGAAAACAGTACAGCGATTCCTCAAAAAATTAAAAATAGAACATATGATCTAGTCATTTCACTTCTGGACATTTACCCAGAGGAAACAAAAACACTAACTCAAAAAGATATTTACATTACCATTTTCACTGCAGCATTATTTACATTAGTCAATATAAGGAAGCAACCTAAATGCCCATCAAAGGATAAATGGGTAAAGAAAATGTGGTGTATATATACAATGTTTATCAGCCATAAAAAAAAAGAGGAAATCGTGCCATCTGTAACAAAGATGGACCTTGAGGGCATCATGCTAATGATTATATGTAGAATCTTTAAAAAAAAAAAAAAAAACTGAGCTCATAGATACGAATAACAGATTGGTGGCTGCCAGACGCAAGGAATGAAGGTGGAGGGAGGTGGTAGGAGAAATGGGTGAAGCGTCAAAAGGTGCAAACTCCCAGTTATAAAATAAGTCATGGACACAGTAATCAAGAGAGTATAGTACCAGCACAAAAACAGACATATAGATCAATGGAACAAGATAAAAAGCCCAGAGATAAATCCACACATCTATGGGCACCTTATCTTTGACAAACGAGGCAAGAATACACATGGAGGAAAGACAGCCTCTTCAATAGGTGGTGCTGGGAAAACTGGACAGCTACATGTAAAAGAATAACATTAAAACATTTAACATCATACACAAAAATAAACTCAAAATGGATTAAAGACTTAAATGTAAGTCCAGAAACTATAAACCATTTAGAGGAAAACATGGGCAAAACACTCTGACATAAATCACAGCAATATCCTCTTTGACCCACCTCCTAGAGTAATAGAAATAAAATAAAAACAAATAAGCGGGACCTAATTAAACTTAAGAGCTTTTGCACAGCAAAGGAAACTATAAACAAGATGAAAAGACAACTCTCAGAATGGGAGAAAATAATAGCAAATGAAACAACTGACAAAGGATTAATTTTCAAAATAAGCAGCTCGTGCAGCCTAATACCAGAAAAACAACCAACCCAATCAAAAAGTGGGCAGAAGACCTAAACAGACATTTTTCCAAAAAGACAGACAGATGGCCAAGAAACACGTGAAAAGATGCTCAACATTGCTCATTGTCCAGTTCAGTTGCTCAGTCGTGTCTGACTCTTTGCAACCCCATGAATCACAGCACGCCAGCCCTCCTTGTCCATCACCAACTCCCGGAGTTTACTCAAACTCCTGTCCATCGACTTGGTGATGCCATCCAGCCATCTTATTATTAGAGAAATGCAAATCCAAACTACAATGAGGTACTACTTCACACCAGTTAGAAAGGCCATTATCAAAAAAATCTACAAACAATAAATGCCAGAGAGGGTGTGGAGAAAAGGGAACCTCTTGCACTGTTGGTGGGAATGTAAATTGAAGCAGCCACTATGGAGATTCTTTTAAAAACTGGGAATAAATATAACCCAGGAATCCCACTACTAGGCATATACTCTGAGAAAACCATAATTGAAAAAGACAGGTACCCCTGTGTTTACTGCAGCACTATTTACAATTGCTAGGACACGGATGCAACCTAGATGTCCATCAACAGATGAATGGATAAAGAAGCTATAGTACATATATACAATGGACTACTACTCAGCCATTTGAGTCAATTTTAGTGAGATGGATGAATTTAGAGCCTGTTATACAGAGTGAAGTAAGTCAGAAAGACAAAATATCATGTATTAATGCATATATATGGAATCTAGAAAAATGGTACTGATGAACCCATTTGCAGAGCAGGAATAGAGACACAGACATAGAGAACAGACTTTGGACACGGTGTGGGAAGAAGAGGATGGGACAAATTGAGAGAGTAGCATTGAAACACACATACTACCGTACATAAAACAGATGGCTAATGGGGATTTGCTCTCTAGCACGGGGAGCTCAACACAGTACTCTGTGAGAATGCAGATGGGTGAGATGGAGGGGGGAGTGGGGGACGCTCAAGACGGAGCGGACATACATATACTCATGGCGATTCATGTTGTTGTGTGGCAGAGGCCAATACAATATTGTAAAGCAATTATCCTCCAATTAAAAGTAAAATAAGCCATGGAGTGTAATATACAGCATGGTGTCCACAGTTAATAAAACAGAACTGCATATCTGAGAGTTGCTAAAAGAATAGTCTTAAAAGTTATCATTATGAGGAAAAAAACTAACTACATATGATGATAGATGTTAAATAGACATTCACAAATATCAAATTGCCTTGCTGTTTATCTGACACTAATATAATTATTCATATTGATTATAATTCATATAAATAATTTTGAATTGTGTATATAGGACACAAAGAAGTAAACTGAGAAATTAGAAATGCTTCTGCTTCTATATCCTATATGCATTTTCTCCAATTGGTGTGATCTTATTTGACTCTTCACGTTAGATTTGCTTTGAGAAGTCATTTTCCAAAATTCACCAGTCTAGTACTAAAATGTACTACTTAAAAAAACATACGAATGATTTGGCTAGTTCTGCATTTTAGATCATTCTGGTAGCAATGTGGAGCATATACTGAAGTGGGTCAAGATTAGAGATGTGGATTCTGGGGTAGGCAAAATAATCATCATCAAAAGATGCCCATGTCCTAATCCCTAGGACCTGGGAATATGTTATCTTACAAGATCTATACAGTCAGCAAAAACAAGACCAGGAGCTGACTGTGGCTCAGATCATGAAGTCCTTATTGCCAAATTCAGACTTAAATTGAAGAAAGTAGGGAAAACCACTAGAGCATTCAGGTATGACCTAAATCAAATCCCTTATGATTATATAGTGGAAGTGAGAAATAGATTTAAGGGACTAGATCTGATAGACAGAGTGCCTGATGAACTATGGACGGAGGTTCATGACTTTGTACAGGAGACAGGAATTAAGACCATCCCTATGGAAAAGAAATGCAAAAAAGCAAAATGGCTGTCTGAGAAGGCCTTACAAATAGCTGTGAAAAGAAGAGACACAAAAAGCAAAGGAGAAAACGAAAGATATTCCCATCTGAATGCAGAGTTCCAAAGAATAGCAAGGAGAGATAAGAAAGCCTTCCTCAGGGATCAATGCAAAGAAATAGAGGAAAACAACAGAATGGGAAAGACTAGACATCTCTTCAAGTATCTCAAAATTAGAGATACCAAGGGAACATTTCATGCAAAGATGGGCTCAATAAAGGACAGAAATGGTATGGACCTAACAGAAGCAGAAGATATTAAGAAGAGGTGGCAAGAATACACAGAAGAACTGTACCAAAAAGATCTTCATGACCCAGATAATCACGATGGTGTACATCCTGGAATGTGAATTCAAGTGGGCCTTAGGAAGCATCACTACAAACAAAGCTAGTGGAGGTGATGGAATTCCAGTTGAGCTATTTCAAATCCTGAAAGATGATGCTGTGAAAGTGCTGCACTCAATATGCCAGCAAATATGGAAAACTCAGCAGTGGCCACAGGACTGGAAAAGGTCAGTTTTCATTCCAATCCCAAAGAAAGGCAATGCCAAAGAATGCTCAAACTACCACACAATTACACTCATCTCAAATGCTAGTAAAGTAATACTCAAAATTATCCAAGACAGGCTTCAGCAATACATGAACCGTGAACTTCCAGATGTTCAAACTGGTTTTAGAAAAGACAGAGGAACCAGAGGTCAAATTGCCAACATCCACTGGATCATCGAACAAAGCAAGAGAGTTCCAGAAAAACATCTATTTCTGCTTTGTTGACTATGCCAAAGCCTTTGACTGTGTGGATCACAATAAACTGTGGAAAATTCTTAAAGAGATGGGAATAGCAGACCATCTGACCTACCTCTTGAGAAACCTGTATGCAGGTCAGGAAGCAACAGTTAGAACTGGACATGGAACAACAGACTGGTTCCAAATAGGAAAAGGAGTACGTCAAGGCTGTATATTGTCACCCTGCTTATTTAACTTATATGCAGAGTACATCATGAGAAACGCTGGGCTGGAGGAAGCACAAGCTGGAATCAAGATTGCTGGGAGAAATATCAATAACCTCAGATATGCAGATGACACCACCCTTATGGCAGAAAGTGGAGAGGAACTAAAAAGCCTCTTGATGAAAGTGAAGAAGCAGAATGAAAAAGTTGGCTTAAAGCTCAACATTCAGAAAACTAAGATCATGGCATCTGGTCCCATCACTTCATGGGAAATAGATGGGGAAACAGTGGCTGACTTTATTTTGGGGGGCTCCAAAATCACTGCAGATGGTGACTGCAGCCATGAAACTAAAAGACGCTTACTCCTTGGAAGGAAAGTTATGACCAACCTAGATAGAATATTAAAAAGCAGAGACATTGCCCACAAAGGTCCATCTAGTCAAGGCTATGGCTTTTCCAGTAGTCATGTATGGATATGAGAGTTGGACAGTGAAGAAAGCTGAGCACAGAAAAATTGATGCTTTTGAACTGTGGTGTTGGAGAACACTCTTGAGAGTCCCTTGGACTGCAAGGAGATCCAACTAGTCCTTCCTAAAGGAGATAAGTCCTGGGTGTTCACTGGAAGGACTGATGTTGAAGCTGAAACTCCAATACTTTGGCCACCTCATGCGAAGAGTTGATTCATTGGAAAAGACCTTAATGCTGGGAAGGATTAGGGGCAAGAAGAGAAGGGGATGACAGAGAATATGGCTAGATGACATCACCAACTCAATGGACATGGGTTTGGGTAGACTCCGGGAGTTGGTGATGGACAGGAAGGCTTGGCATGTTGCGATTCATGGGGTCACAAAGAGTCGGACATGACTGAGTGACTGAACTGAACTGATATGGCAAAAAAGAGAAAGATTTGAGTAAATTAAGGATCTGAGATGGGGAGATGACCCTGAATTACCTGGATGGACCCAGGGCAGTCACAAGAGTCCATATAAAGGGGAAAATAGGGGCAGAAAAATTAATGAAGATGTGATTACTGAACCAGCTATCAGAGAGAGGGCGAGATTTGAAGACACTATCATTCTGGCTTTGAAAATGGGGGGAAGGTATATGAGGCAAGGAACAGAAGTGGTCTCTAAGAGCTGAGAAAGGCAACCAAGCAGATACTGTCAGAGAGCCTCAGAAGGTACACACTGATTTTAGCCCAAGGAGAATTCTGACTCTCATAATTGTAAGAAAATAAATATGAGCTGCTTTAAGCCACTAAATTTGTGGGAATTTCTTACAGATGCAGTAGGAAACTCATACAACTAGGAATTTAAGGTAGTTACCCCAGGTGAATGATGGAAACTCCTGAGCCCTGATGATAACAGTACATATGGAGGAAAAAACAATGAATTAACTGGATATTTGTTATTTGCAACCATAGAAAATTGCCCGCTTCATGGACACAGCCTTGCCGGGGCAAAGGGGTTTGCATTACTCAATGAAGCTATGAGCCGTCCTGTGCAGGGCCACCCAAGATGGACGGGTCACAGTGAAGAGGTCTAACAAAACGCGATCCACTGGAGGAGGGAATGGCAGACCACTCCAGTGTTCTTGCAGGGAGAACCCCATGAGCAGTATGAAAGGGCAAAAAGATACGATGCTGGAAGATGAGCCCCCCAGGTCAGAAGGTGGCCAGTATGCTACTGGGGAAGAGCAGAGAGCAATCACAAATAGTTCCAGAAAGAATGAAGCAGCTGGGTCAAGGCAGAAACGACTGTGTTATGGATGTGTCTGGTGGTGAAAGGCAAGTCTGATGCTGTAAAGAACAGTACTGCATAGGAACCTGGACAGTTAGATCCATGAATCAAGGTAAATTGGAACTGGTCAATCAGGAGATAATAAGAATGAACACTGACATCTTAAGAACTGGTGAACTAAAATGGATGGGAAAAGGCAAATTAAATTCAGATGACTATTATATCTACTAATGTGGGCAAGAATCTCTTATAAGAAATGGAGAAGCTCTCATAGTCAACAGAAGAGTCTAAAATGCAGTGCTTGGGTGCAATCTGAAAAACGACAGGAAGATCTCATTTCATTTCCAAGGCAAACCATTCAACATCACGGTAATCCAGCACTATGCCCCAGCCACTGATGCTGAAGTTGACCAGTTCTATGAAGACCTACAACACCTTCCAGAATTAACACCAGAAAAGATGTCCTTTTCATCAATATGGGGTTTGGGGAAAAAAGTAGGAAGTCAAGAGATATCTGGACCAACAGCAAGTTTGGCCCTGGAGTACAAAATGAAGGAGGGAAAAGGCTAACAATTTTGTCAATACCAAAATCAGATTAATTATATTTTTTGCACCCAAAGATGAAGAAGCTCTATACAGTCAGCAAAAACAGGACTTGGAACTGATTGTGCCTCAGATTGAATTCCTTATTAAAAAATACAGGCTTAAATTGAAGAAAGTAGGGAAAACCACTAGGTCATTCTGGTATGACTTAAATCAAATCCTTTATGATTATACAGCGGAGGTAACAAAAAGATTTAAGGGATAAGATCTGGTAGACAGGCAAAGTGGCTGCCTGAGGAAGCTTTACAAATAGCTGAGAAAACAAGAGACGTGAAAGGCAAAAGAGAATGGGAAAGATACACCCAACTGAAAACAGAGTTCCAGAGAATAGCAATAGTCACGTAGGGATGTGAGAATTGGACCATAAAGAAGACTGAGTGCCGAAGAATTGATGCTTTCTAATTCTGGAGCTGGAGAAGGCTCTTGAAAGTCCCTTGAACAGCAAGGAGATTGATCCAGTCAATCCTAAAGGAAATCAACCCTGATGAAGGATAGAAATGGTAAGGAACTAATGGAAACAGAAGAGATTAAGAAGAGGTGGCAAGAATGCACAGAAGAACTATACAAAAAAGGTCTTAATGACCCAGATAATTATGAAGGTGTGATAACTCACCTAGAGCTTGACATCCTGGAGTGTGAAGTCAAGCAGGCCTTAGGAAGCATCACTACGAACAAAGCTAATGGAGGTGGTGGAATTCCAGCTGAGTTATTTCAAATCCTAAAAGATGATGCTGTTTAAGTGCGGCAGTCAATATGCCAGCAAATTCGGAAAATTCAGCAGTAGTCCCAGGACTGGAAAAGGTTAGTTTTCATTCCAATCACAAAGAAGGGCAATGGGAAAGAATGTTCAAACTACCACACAATTGCACATGCTAACAAAGTAATGCTCAAAATCCTTCAATATAGGCTTCAGCAGTATGTGAACTGAGAACTTCTAAATGTATAAGCTGGGTTTAGAAAAAGCAGAGGAACCAGATGAAATTGCTAACATTTGTTGTATCACAGAGAAAGCAAGGAAATGTCAGAAAAACACCTATTTCTGCTTCATTGAATGTGCTAAAGCCTTTGACTGTGTGGATTGCAACAAACTGTGGAAAATTCTTCAACAGATTGGAATATCAGACCACCTTTCCTGCCATCTGAGAAACCTGTATGTGGGTCATGAAGCAACAATTAGAACTGGACATGGAAAAACTGACTGGTTCAAAACTGGAAAGGAGTATGTCAGGCTGTATATTGTCAACCTGCTTATTTAACTTCTATGCAGAGTATATCACGCAATATGCCGGGCTGGATGAATCACAAGTTGGAATCAAGATTGCCTGGAGAAATATCAACAACCTCAGAAATGTAGATGATACTAGTCTAATGGCAAAAAGTGAAGAGGAACTAAAAATCCTTTTGATGAAGGTGGAAGAGGAGAGTAAAAAAGCTGGCTTGAAACTCAACATTCAAAAAAATGAAGATAATAGCATCTTGTCCCATCAAATCATGGAAAACAGAAAGGGAAAAAATTATAGTAGTGACAGATTTTTATTTTCTTGGGCTCCAAAATCACTGCAGACTATAACTGCAGCCATGAAATTAAAAGATGCTTGCTCCTTGGAAGGAAGGCTATGATACACCTAGACAGCATATTAAAAAGCAGAGACCTCACTTTGCCAACAAAGGTCCAAAGGTCAAAGCTATGGTTTTTACAGTAGTCATGTACAGATGTGAGAGTTGGAACATTAAGAAGGCTAAGCACCATAGAACTGATGTTTTTGACTACAGTGCTGGAGAAGACTCTTGAGAGTCCCTTGGATAGCAAGATTAAACCAGTCAGTCCTAAAGGAAATCAACCATGAACATTCATCAGATGGACTGAGGCTGAAGCTACATTACTTCAGCCATCTGATGCAAAGAGCCCACTCACTGGAAAAGACCCTGATGTTGGGAAAGATTGAAGGCAGGAGGAGAAGGGGACAACAGAGGATGAGACGGTTGGATGGCATCACCGACTCCGTGGACATGAGTTTGAACTAACTCCGGCTGATAGTGGAGGACAGAGGAGCCTGGAGTGCTCCAGTCTACAAGGTCACAAAGAGCTGGACACAACTCAGTGACTGAATAGTAACAGAAAAACAGGATTCTGGTGTCCAGATCAGAAAGAAGTTTGCCCTAGAAGGGGGAAGGTGGTAGAGGACCAACTCACCACTACAAATTGTTCTCCTTCCTAAGTACAATGCTGTCACTGGAAAGCAGCTGCCTGACCCTGAGGAGGGATTACACATCTCATCCCCCACCTCATGTGACTGCTCCTTGCCAACAGAACGTGAACAGAAACCCTGTGTGTCCCTTCCAAGGCCAAAGACCTGAAGCTCCAGGCGTGCACTCTGTACTCGTCCCGTCCTCTGCTGAGCGAGCACCCTGAGGCTCTGGGGGCGGGACAGCAGCAGGTGCGGGGCCACGGTATGCACGCTCAGTCGCTTTGGTCCTGTTTGCCTCTTTGCAATGTTATGGACTGTAGTCCATCAAGCTCTTCTGTCCATGAGATTCTCCAGGCACGTATGCTGGGTGGGTGGCCGTTTCCTTCTCCAGAGGATCCTCCCGACCCATCAATCAAACCCACATCTCCTGCAACTCCTGCCTTAGCAGGTGGATTGTTTATCACTGAGCCACCAGGGAAGCCCCGTAGTATGAATGGAGGTCCTTAACTCTCCACATGAAAGGTCACTTGCTGACACAGAACACCCACATAGGTCTGTGTGAGGAGCAGGAAATACACTTGTGCTTTTCAGATCACTTATTTTGAGACATTTATTTTCACCCTAAAAATTGGTCCTGCAACTAGAGTGGTCTTCTAACAGAATCCTGCAAAAAATGCCATCATTCAGGGGATGGCAGAAATTGATGGAGGAAACTGGAAAGATGGAGAGCTATTTATGCAGTGGCAACTGATTTGAAAAGAAACTTGGCTGCCAATAACTAAGTACCTGCCAAACTTGCAGCTCTAAATTAGAATGTTGTGTTAGCTCATTACTGGCTGTTTTTAGCATGCTGTTGGAAGAAAGATGGACTCAGGCAAGAATTGACCAGTTTGCAAGCAAACATGAAAGGAAATAAAGAGAATGCAGCTATCCGGGTTTTCTCACAATTGTAAAGTCTGCCTAATTCTAGAACTCAAACACTAATAGGTAACTGAAAAGGTTTGGAACAGCAGAGGTTCTTTGTTTTCAATTAAACAACATGAGTTAGTCCTGGAACAAAAATCAGAATAAAGGACATTTCCTTTCCACGTAAGCCTGTTAAGATAGATTTAAGATAGTCATCATTAAGTTAAGAGAAAGATGTGGGACAAGAAAGCTAAGAAATAAAGCAGACCTGAGAATGAGTCTGGGATATTAAATGTTTAGGTGTAAGTGCTCATCTATGAAACTGCCTGGAACAGGAAGCTACTTTAAGTTATGGAGGGAGGAAGTGATACTGTCAAAGAACCCAGAATGCTGAATTAAAATGTTGTATATGGTATAGCCACTATAGAAAATAGTATGGAGTTTCCTTAAAAAACTAAAAATAGACCTACCATATGATCCAGCCATCCCACTCCTGGGCATATAACAAGATAAAACCAGAATCCGAAAAGATACATACTCCCCAGTGTTCACGGGAGCACTATTCATAGTAGCCAAGACACGGAAGCAGCCTGGATGTCCTTTGCAGAGGAATGGATACAGATGCGGCACACATACAACGGACTATTATTCAGGCATGAAAAAGAATGAAATAATGCCATTTGTGGACCTAGAGATTATCATTCTAGTGAAGTCAGAGAAAAACAAGTATCACTAGCTATCACTTACTTGTAGAATCTAAAAAAAAAAAAAGATACAAATGAACTTATTTACAAAACATTCACAGACTTAGAAAACAAACTTAAGGTTATCAAAAGGGAAAGGTACAAGGGAGGGATAAATTAGGAGGTTGGGATTAACGTATACACACTGCTGCTGCTGCTAAGTCACTTCAGTTGTGTCTGACTCTATGTGATCCCATAGACGGCAGCCCACCAGGCTCCGCCGTCCCTGGGATTCTCCAGGCAAGAACAATGGAGTGGGTTGCCATTTCCTTCTCCAATGCATGAAAGTGAAAAGTGAAAGTGAAGTTGCTCAGTCGTGTCTGACTCTTAGCGATCCCATGGACTGCAGCCTACCAGGCTCCTCCATTCATGGCATTTTCCAGGGAAGAGTACTGGAGTGGGGTGCCATTGCCTTCTCTGTCATATACATACTACTATATATAAAATAGATAATTAGCAAACACCTACTATACAACACAGGGAACTCTACTCAAAACTCTGTAATAACCTATAGGGGAAAGAATCTGAAAAAGAATAGATACACTAAGTTCCCCATATATGAACCTTCAAGTTGTAAACTTTCAAAGACACAAAAGTGCATTCACAAAGTCCAATCCCTTAAGTTAGTTCACGTTTCTGGCATTATCTGTAGAAGTTGGGTACTTAGGCAAATTTTGTTGGACTTACAAACAAACTGGACTTATGAACACACTCTTGGAATGGAACTCATTGTATATAGGGGACTTGCTTATGTATACATATAGCTGAATCACTATGTATACATCTGAAACTATCATTATGTAAATCAACTATACTCCAATATAAAATAAAAGTTAAAAAAAAAAATAACAGTTCAGTGCCCATGAAAAAAAATCCTGTTGAATGTTTAAGCATTATCCTCAAACCCCAAAATTTACACAAACAGAAAACTGAACAGAGGCAAAGGACATTCTCCAACATTCACTCCATCATGGCTATTTCCACAAGTAGAATCGCTACCAGAGGGCTGGTTCCATATTCAATCAAGAGACGCTTTCCCCACCTCCCACCCGCCCCCTGGCCAGCACAGAGGGACTTCACAATGTCACAAACTCAGCATGATTTCAACTTTGCCAGGGAGCAGGGGCTGCTGTGTGACTCCCATTTTTCCTCTGAATTGTTGAATGCCCCCAAATTTTCAGACCTTATTGCAGTAAAAGAGGTCATCACTGGCACCATCCTGCCACTCCAGAGTTTGGCTGCAGTCACAGAGCACCCGGGCACAGGGCGAGCACCGGGGCTGGGTGTCCAGGACTGTGCCCCAGTGCATTGCAATCTCAGGTGGGAAACTTACGTGTGCGTGAGGCCAGAGCTCTGCACGGGGCCAGGAAAGGCCAGGCAACCACAACACATCTGTGGGCTAGATGAGAAGCCCAGATGAACTTAAGGACGCTAGCATGGGATTCTTAGTTTTTCAAGTCCTCTGAAAAGCAAAGGACTTAATAACTTGCTTCAATATCATTTAATATTGACTGAAATGTGAACCAGATGGTATTACAGCCATGGAAGAAAATCCAAGTTTATAGAAGAACCTAATGGATGAACACCCAGTCTGCACCAGTATTTTATTTGTACTCCCTCTTCCAGCCTTTGGGGACCTCTTTGCCCGACTTCAGAACTATTGCTAGGAGCTCAGAAGTGGTGACTCTGGAAAAGGAGCACTGTTATGCCATGCACAGGAAAACTTCCTGTGACAAACGCCCCCTGCTTGTCTCAGGAAGGTCCTGGATTCTCTGAATGGGACTACTGAAACCCACAGAGGAAGGCGCTTTTCAGGTAACCCTCACAGCAGAAACCTATGCTTGACATGTGTCTTGGAGGAGAAAGGAATTATACTTGCTCTTGGCTCAGCATCATTGTATCTCCAGCCTGTTTTTGGTTTTATTTGGCAGTGACATTGCAGATAAACTCCATTTCTTGAATGACAGGATATATACATAGGAAAAAGATATCATTATGATATTTGGTTACCCAACTTCCTTCAAATGTCAAGTCCAGAAATGTCCAAGTTATCCCAGACAGAACATTTTCAGAATTCTAGACAATATTGTGATAAATGACATCAAAGTCTCAAGCTTTATAATTATAAAAGACTCTCCTCTTCATTCCCCAAGTGAAACTGCAAAATACAGCAAATTGAGCTAATATTTTTATAATCCAACTCAGAGGAAAGATGCCATTGCCAGCTGTTTTATTCATCTTAACTTGTGCATTATGAATAAATTTTACAATTTTTTTTCTGTTAAAAAAAAACAAAGATGATCACCTTGATGGAGGTTTGGAGTATCTCAGGAGGGAGAAGCCAGAAGTGGGATATTGATAGGTTTCAAAGTTTGGGATCAATTGGTTTAGGGCAGGTCATTCAAGGTGAAGAAGTACTTGAGACAGGCAAAGTAGGTGCTAGATCAGTCTAGGAGACTTATATGTAAGTGAAAGGGAAGATCTTGAAGCAAATTCTTGATATGTAAGATGTTGTAACATTTGAGCTATTTACCCAGGTGACAAGACCATTATATCTTAACAAAAAATCTGTGGGAATTTCCTAAAGCAAACCATAAAATTACTTCTTGATTTACACCCATGCTTTTCCAAGTCAAAGTTTTCCTGGAACAGACAACAAAATTGTGGTCCACAATACTTAGTTAAGTCCCATTGACACAAGGTCTCAGTTCTCACTATTCTAGCTAACCAGTCCCTGCTCTACCATGATATGGGTACCACAGAGTGGCTTTTAATTGAAATGTTGCCAAACCAACAGGAACAACAACCAAACTTGTGAAGAGGACATTCCTCATCCAGAGATCTAAGATTTGGGGGGTGCATTGATTGAAAATTCCCTGGGGAGGAAGTAGAGGTATTCTGTGTTTAGAAAGAAGTTTGAATGTGGATACTGGCTGCCCACATAGGTAGAACAAGCAGGAAACACTTAACTGATCATCACAAATTTTGTGCTTCCCTTCCATTGCCTAGAATCATCACAGTGAAGCAGCTGCCCAGCTGGAGGCCACACTTCCCATCTTCCTGTGAGGGTAGGTGGAGCCTTGGGACTGGTCCCAGGAATGTGAGTGCAGTGAGACTGGAGGTGAGGCAGCTTACTTCAAACTAGAAATCTGTGAAACAGATGTGAATTCTCCATTTTCTCTTTCTCCATCTGGCACTGAAGGAAACGCATTTTCGAACTCCAGGGAAAGGCCAAGCTACAAGGGGAAGATGCCTAAATGTCTGAATCTACACCTGAAAAGCTGCCCACAGACCAGAGGTTCTCTCTGTGGCCTTTTAGGCAAGGTAGATATAAGCTTCTCTTGGGTTAAGCCAGAGATGTGGTAGCATATTTATAATGGTGCCGGTGGTTTAGTCGCTAAGTCGTGTCCGACTCTTGCGACCCCATGGACTGTAGCCCGCCGGGCTCCTCTGTCCATGGGATTCTCCGGGCAAGAATACTGGAGTGGGTTGCCATTTCCTTCTCCAATATTTATAATAGTGGGTAGTATTGTTCTAACTAATGCATGGGGCTTATTATAAAAGATGGAAAATATATATCAATAGCAATATTTGATACATTCATTTCAAAAGCAGTACAAGCACATATGTATGGAATAATCATGCCATTGTTGTAACAACCACCATCTATACAAACAGAAGAAACATGGAAGAATATTGAATAAAATATTAATAAACATGTCTGAATACTGATATTACTGATAATTCCTGTCATAGTTTATGCTTTTCTGAATTTTCCAAATGCTCTATAATATTTTTGACATAAGGAAAAAGTCTTTTTTTTTAAGAATTTTTTCTATTAATAACTAGATGTGAGTATCTCTAAGACATAAACCATTACTATTATGTCCTGGCACATAGTAGGTTCTCAACAAATATCTACTTAATAATAATACTTAATAATAATAATAATTAATAATGAAGCTCTCATACAGTGGCTTTGAGTTTCCCAGGGGTTGGTGATAGAAGTGGAGGGTTACACACATGCTTTTTCAGAGCTGTGCTTGAAGATGTTCTTTTTTCAATGAAGAGCAACTTTATGAGTAAGTCATTTTTTGAGTGATTGGAAAGTAATAACAAAGTGAACTTTACTCAGGCATGGGTTTTTTTTTTTTTTTTATTAGTTGGAGGCTAATTACTTCACAACATTTCAGTGGGTTTTGTCATACATTGACATGAATCAGCCATGGAGTTACACGTGTTCCCCATCCCGATCTCCCCTCCCACCTCCCAGGCACGGTTTTAAAAGTGTGAGGCTGAAACAACGGCTTTCCAGGCATGCCTGACCTAATCCTGCTGTGACTCACGGTTGAGAACCCTCACCGGCGTAAGCAGTCAGTTCCTGAAACCGCCTGGGATCAGAGTGAAGCTGCCAGCCGCGGGGTTTTCTCCCCAGGGGAATGGTGAAGTGCCATCCAGTTCTGGCTCCCTCTGAAAACATGCCTTCCATCACCATAGCAGCAAGACTGATCATCTCATTCTGATTAAAGAGGTCTCTGCTCTCAATTCTGGGAGGGTAAAATCAGTACTTCCAGACAAGGGATGAGTCACTGTTTTGGGCCTCATTAACATAGTATAGCCCTTATGTCTGCTAACAACCAGGTATTAAAAAAAAAAGAATTCAGTTAAACAAATGAGTAAAATGGGGCAGCCAGGCAGTGAGAATTACGGCAAATAACTCCATATCTCAACTTTGTATTGGATGAAGGAAAGGTCAACTAAAAAACAAGACAAAACCCACAATTCTAGAAAGCTACATCAACCTTTTAAATACACAGTCCAAGCTCTTTAAAGAGGCAGAGCCATCTGGCTGTGAGAAGAAATTGTTGATTTAAACATATACTTACCTCTGAAGGACAAACAAGGTTGTTATCATGAAGGGTTCCCAGTTGAATATGCCTCTACAGAAGGGATTTGGAGTTAGAAGAGAGACTGTGTCTTGCTGCTGCTGAAATGGAGGGTTGAGTGGACAGGAAATGGGAAGCCCAGTAACAGCTTTGTGACGAGAGGAGTCAGTTAGGAACATTCAGAAGCACCTTTGTGGCTTTTGGAACAGTAGGTATGTTGTTAAATAAAAGAAGATACATGAAAGAGACAGGGCTAGACATAAGAAAATGCAACTGTTCAGTTCAAATTTGACTAAATAAGGATATGTGATCACTTTCCCAGGGTTAAATACAGACACACAGCATAGAAAATACAGAGTTCAAACTAGCAAACCCCTACCCTAACCCCTACAAAAATGTACAGGCAACCTTCATCACAAGTAGTTAATTGAAGCCCCATTTTTTTTCTTGCAAAGATGACACTCTAAAATTTTATAATCTCTAATACAGTAACTGTGCCAGTATTATCATATGCAAGCCCTTCCTGATTATTCTGGTTATAAAGACGCTGTCTTGTGGACTGAGATGGCAGCAGCAAGACTCTTCATTAGGATGAAAGGAGAGGCTAATAATTTGTCAACAGAAGTTATGACGAGCTAGGAGCATCTTTAAAGAGTCCATGTGAACATGATCTCATTCTTAAAGACAGTACAACAGAGAACTATTTGGTAAAAGGACAGAAAAGCTAAGAAAAAGAGATTCCATCCAGGATGGTGCTGAGAGCTGTCATATACATGTGTGAGGGTCCCCTAAGGTCGAAGACACACAGTGAATGGACACCAGTAAGTTCTCAGTTGCTTTGACAAAAGTTATCTCAATGTCTCAAAACAAAGCACCGGAAGAAATCCAATAAACAAAATAGATTCAGGCTCCAGAGACCTCTAACAAAATGTGGTTACTGAGGAGATAATACCCAAATGTGAATTGTAAACTAAACAAGTGCAGGAATAAAGAGCCAGTGACTATATTTAGTCTGAAATGTACTAGTCAATTGAATTTCACATTTCCTAAAGCAGTCTGACTTTGCCTGAGTTGAACAGATATACAATTTCCCACAGAAAAAACCACAGCAGTTAAAAATAAGACTGCATATTAACAAGATGGGATTGATGGCAAAATGCTTGTAGAGATGATAAAATCCATGGTACCTCAGGTCTACTAACAGCCCGTTGTCCATGTAAGGGCTACTGGCAACCTCTTACTTCACTTCCTGGGATATCTACCTTGTCAAGGAAATTCAGATAGCTAATTGCTTATCTGAATTATTTAGATAAGCATTTAACTTATGTTTATTTACCTTATATACAGAGTACATCATGCAAAATGCCAGGCTAGATGAAGCACAAGCTGGAATCAAGATTGTCAGGAGAAATATCAATAACCTCAGATACACAGATGACTCCACCCTTATGTCAGAAAGCGAAGAACTGAAGAGCCTCTTGATGAAAATGAAAGAGGAGAGTGAAAAGGCTGGCTTGAAACCCAACATTCAAAAAATACAGATCATGGCATCTGGTCCCATCACTTCATGGCAAATAGATGGGCAAACAATGGAAAGAGTGGCTGACTTTATTTTCTTGGGCTCCAAAATCACTGCAGATGGTGAATGCAGCCATGAAATCAAAAGATGCTTTCTCCTTGGAAGAAAAGCTATGACCAACCTAGACAGCACATTAAAAATCAGAGACATTACTTTGTCATGAGCAGATGTGAGAGTTGGACTATAGAGAAAGTTGAGCACTGATGAATTGATGCTTTTGAACTGTGGTGTTGGAGAACTCTTGAGAGTCCCTTGGACTGCAAGGAGATCAAACCAGTCAATCCTGAAGGAAATCAGTCCTGAATATTCATTGGAAGGACTGATGCTGAAGGTGAAACTCCACCTGATGCAAAGAGGTCTATTTTTGCTTTGTTTTTTGATTTTCACTTTTAGTCACATTGCCATTAGATATGTAAGGATCTCTTTTTCTGAAATCTCTCATCTACTTTTAACCAAGGATTATAAAATGGCACCATTCAGAATATCTCAGTTTTATGATTTGAAAGCAATTCTGGAATCAATGGACCAGAGATAGGAAGGACTCATGATCTTCATCATCAAGTGATCACTGTCATTATTTCTCAATAACATCCCCATCCAGAATGTGCCATGTTGGACTGCCAAGAAAATGACAATGAGATGGAACTGGAGCACAAGATATTTATTGGGAACCAACGCCTATGAAGGAAAGGAGAAGAATTAGATCTGGGGATAGGAAGAAGCCAAACTACAGTGGACTGCCAGCAGACCTTGGCCAACCAGACTAGAAATTCTTGAGCAAACATGGCCTGTCAAGAGTGTCACACATTGACCTGAAATGCCTGGTCTTTATATTCCTTTCTGGTCAGTTGTTCTATATGGGCTGTCCTGGGAAGGGCATGGACTTAAGTGAGGAGTTTCTTTGCCAATGAGGCAAACTTCGAAGGAGCTGACAGATTATCAAGTTGTCTGGTAATCACACTTCCCACAAACTGAGTGGCAAATTTTTCTTCAAAAGGCATCTGGACAGTGCTTCTTCACATTTATCAAAGGAAAATTTTGAATTTCCTCTTAAAAATGGTCATGACTCATATGTCCACACAAATATTTATAACAGTACCAAAGAGGAAGCAACCCAAATGAGTGGATAAATACAACGTGGTGTATCCATCCAAAGGAATATCACTTGGCAATGAAAAGGAGTTAAGTGCTGACAGATGCTACAACATGGAACCTTGAAAACATAATGCGAAGTGAAAGAAGCCAGTCATAAAAGACCAGAGCAGAGCGATAAGAACAAGATGGCAGAGTAGAAGGACGTGCCCTCATCTTCTCCTGCGAGAACACCAAAATCACAACTAGCTGCTGTACAACTATCACAGGAGAATGTTGGAATCCACCAAAGAAAGATACCCCACATCCAAGAGCAAAGGAGAAGTCACAACAAGACGGTAGGAGGAGCACAATCACATTTAAAATCAAACTTCATACCCACCAGAGGACGAGATGGTTGAATGGCATCACTGATTCAAAGGACATGAGTTTGAGCAAACTCTAGGAAATAGTGAAAGACAGTGAAGCCTGGCATGCTGCAGTCCATGGGGTCTCAAACAGTTGTACACAATTGAGCAATTAAACAACAACAAAATACCCGCCAGAGATGCTTGTAGGGCACAAACAAAATCTTGTGCGCATAAGGACCCAGGGAAAGGAGAAACTACCCACCCAAAAAGATGGAGCCAGACCTGCCTGAGAGTGCTTGAGGGTCTCCTGCGGAGGCACAGGTCAGCAGTGGGCTGCCACGGCGACAGGAACTCTAGCAGGAGCAGTCCTGGGAGATGCAGTGGGTGGCATATGTCCTCTTGACGAAGGTCACCGTTAGCCCCACTGTAGAGCTGCCAGGGGGGCGATCCACAAACTGAAGAGCAATTATACGAAAGGAGTTCTCACACTGTTGTGAAAGTTGTAGGCCCCTCAACAGACTTCCCAACCTCGGGATTCAGCAAGGGACTGAGAACCCCAGGGAATCTGACTTTGAAGGTCACTGGATTTGATTACACAACTTCCACAGGCCTGGGGAAACAGAGATGCTTGGACGCACAAACAAAATCTTGTGCGCCCCAGAACCCAGGACAAAGGAGGGGTGACCCCATAAGAGACTGTGCCAGGCTTGCCTGTGAGTTCTGGGGAGTCTCCAGAGGAGGTGTGGGCCAACAGGGGCCTGCGGAAGGGTCAGGGGCACAGGCAACAGGAGTCCTGGGTGGGAGGTGCAGCAAGCTGACCTAAGTCTTTTGCAGGAGGTAGCCTCAGGCCAAACTACAGGGAGGGAACATAGCCCCACCCACCAGCAGAAAATTGGATTAAAGATTTACTGAGCATGAACTTGCCCACCAGAGCAAGACCCAGTTTTCTCCACAACCAATCCCTCCCATTAGAAAGCTGCACAAGCCTCTTATCCTCATCCATCAGAGGGCAGACAGAATGAAAACCACAATCACAGCAAACTAACCAAAATGATCACATGGACCGCAGCTTTGTATAACTTAATGAAACTATGAGCCATGCACTGTAGGATCACCCAAGACGGACGGGTCATGATGGAGAGTTCTGACAAAATGTGGTCCACTGGAGAAGGGAATGGCAAACCACTTCAGCATTCTTGCCTTTAGAACTTCATGAACAGTGTGAAAAGGCAAAAAATTATGGCACTGAAAGATGAACTCCCCAGATCGGTAGGTGTCCAACATGCTACCGGAGAAAAGAAGGGAAACAGCCCCAGAAGAAATGAAGAGAGTGAGCCAAAGTGGAAACAAGAGTTGTGGATGTGACTGGTGGTGAAAGTAATGTGACTGAAGCTATTTAGAATAATGTTACACAGGAGCTTGGAATATTAGGTCCATGAATCAAGGTAAATCAGACATGGTCAAATGCAAGATGGGAAGAGCAAACATCAGCCTCTTAGGAAACAGTGAACTCAAATGGATGGGAACGGGCAAATTCAATTCAGATGGCCATTATACCTACTACTGTGGACAAGAATCTCTTAGAAGAAATGAAGTAGCCTTCATAGTCAACAAAGCTGTCTGAAATGCAGTGCTTGGATGCAATCTCAAAAATGACAGAACGATCTCGGTTCATTTCCAAGGCAAACCATTCAACATCACAGTAATCCAACTCTATGCCCCAAACACCAACATCAAAGAAACTGAAGTTGAACATTTCTGTGAAGATCTACAACACCTTCTAGAACACCAAAGGGGGAAAAAAAATTGTCCTTTTCATCACAGGGGACTGGAATGCAAAAGTAGGAAGTCAAGAGATACCTGGAGTAACAAGCAAGTTTGGCCTTGGAGTACAAAATGCTGCTGGGCAAAGGCTAACAGAGTTTTGCCAAGAGAATGCACTAGTCATAGCAAACAGCCTCTTCCAACAACACAAGAGATCACTCGACATAGATATCACCAGGTGATCAACACCAAAATGAGTTGATCAACACCAAAATAAGATTGATTATATTCTTTGCAGCCAAAGATGGAGAAGGTCTATACAGTCAGCAAAAATTAGACCGGGAGCTGACTGTGCTCACATAAACACCTTATTGCAAAATTCAGACTTAAATGGAAGAAAGTAGGGAAAACACTAGGTCATTCAGGTGTGACCTAAATCATATCCCATATCACAGTGGAGGTAACAAATAGATTCAAGGGATTAGATCTGATAGTCAGAGTGCTTGAAAAACTATGGACGGAGGTTTGTAATATTGTACAGGAGGTGGTAAGCAAAACCACCCCCAAGAAAAAGAAAGGCACAACGGTTGTCTGACGAAGCTTTACAAATACCTGAGAAAAGAAGAGAAGTGAAAGGGGAAGGAGAAAGGGAAAGATATGCCCATATGAATGCAGAGCTCAAGAGAAAAAGAAGGAGAGATGAGGTCTTCTTAAGTGAACAATGTAAAGAAATAGAGGAAAACAATAGAATGAGAAAGACTAGAGATTTCTTCAAGAAAACTAGAGAAACTAAGGGAACATTTTATGCAAAGACAAGCATGATGAAGGAAAGAAATGGCAAGGAGGACCTAACGGAAGCAGAAGAGATTAAGAAGAGATGGCAAGAATACACAGAAGAACTGTACAAAAAAGATCTTCATGACCTATATAACCATGACGCTGTGGTCACTGACTTAGAGCCAGACAACCTTGAGTGCAAAGTCAAATGGGCCTTAGGAAACATCACTACAAACAAAGCTAGTGGAGGTGATGGAATTCCAGTTGAGCTATTTCAATTACTAAAAGATGATGCTGTGAAAGTGCTGCACCCAATAAGCCAGCAAACAGAAAATTCAGCACCAGCCACAGGACTGGAAAAGGTCAGTTTTCATTCCAATCCCAAAGAAGGATATTACCAAATAATGCTCAAACTACCACACAATTGCACTCATCTCACACGCTAGTAAAGTGATGCTCAAAATTCTCCAAGCTAGCCTTCAACAGTACATGAACCGTGAACTTCCAGATGTTCAAGCTGGATTTAGAAGAGGCACAGGAACCAGAGATCACATTGCCAACATCTGAGTGGATCATAGAAAAAGTAAGGGAATTCCAGAAAAATATCTACTTCTGCTTCATTGACTACACAAAAGCCTTTGACTGTGTGGATCACAACAAACTGTGGAACATTCTGAAAGGGATGGGAATACCAGACCCCCTGACCTGCCTCCTGAGAAACCTGTGTGCAGGTCAAGAAGCAACAGTTAGAACTGGGCATGGAACAACAGACTGGTTCCAAATTGGGAAAGGAGGATGTCAAGGCTGTATATTGTCACCCTGCTTATTTAACATATGCAGAGTACATCATGAGAAATGCCAGGCTGGATGAATCACAAGCTGGACTCAAGATTGCCAGGAGGAATATCAATAACCTCAGATATGCAGATGATACCACCCTTATGGCAGAAAGCAAAGAGGAACTAAAGAGCCTCTTGATGAAGGTGAAAGAAGAGAGTGAAAAAGCTGGCTTTGCAACTAAACATTCAAAAAACTAAGATCATGGCAAATAGATGGGGAAACAATGGAAACAGTGCCAGACTTTATTTTTCGGGGCTCCAAAATCACTACAGATAGTGACTGTAGCCAAGAAATTAAAAGATGCTTGCCCCTTGGTAGAAAAGCTATGAGAAACCTAGATGACATATTAAAAAGCAGAGACATCACTTTCCTGACAAAGGTCCATCTAGTAAAGCTATGGTTTTTCCAGTAGTCATGTACGGATGTGAGAGTTGGACCATAAATGCTGAGAGCCTAAGAACTGATGCTTTCAAACTATGGTGCTAGAGAAGACTTTTGAGAGTCCCATTTTTGGGGGGCTCCAAAATCACTGCAGATGGTGATTGCAGCCATGACATTAAAAGACACTTACTCCTTGGAAGAAAAGTTATGACCAACCTAGACAGCATATTAAAAAGCAGAGACATTACTTTGCCAACAAAGGTCCATCTGGTCAAGGCTATGGTTTTTCCAGTGGTCATGTATGGATGTGAGAGTTTGACTGTAAAGAAAGCTGAGCGCCGAAGAATTATGCTTTTGAACTGTGGTGTTGGAGAAGACTCTTGAGAGTCCCATGGACTGCAAGGAGATCCAACCAGTCCATCCTAAAGGAGATCAGTCTTGGGTGTTCATTGGAAGGACTGATGCTGAAGCTGAAACTCCAGTACTTTGGCCACCTCATGCGATGAGTTGACTCATTGGAAAAGACCCTGATGCTGAGAGGGATTGGGGGCAGGAGGAGAAGGGGACGACAGAGGATGAGATGGCTGGATGGCATCACTGACTCGATGGTCATGGGTTTGAGTAAACTCCGGGAGTTGGTGATGGACAGGGAGGCCTGGTGTGCTGTGATTCATGGGGTCACAAAGAATCAGAAACGACTGAGCGACTGAACTGAACTGAACTGGACAGCAAGGAGATCAAACCAGTCAGTCCAAAGGAAATCACTCCTTAACATTCATTGGAATACTGATGCTGAAGCTCCAATACTTTGCCTACCTGATGTGAAGAGCCAACTCACTGGAAAAGAGCCTGATGCCAGGGAAGATTGAAGGCAGGAGGAGAAGCGGGCAACAGAGCAAGAAACAGTTGCTCAATGGATGTGAGTTTGAGCAAACTACTCCGGAAGATAGTGAAGGACAGGAAAGTCTGGCATGCTGCAGTCCACAGGTTGCAAAGAGTCTGACACGACTGAGTGAATGAACAGTAATGACAACAGAAGATCACATATGGTATGATTTCTTTTATATAAATATCTGGAATAGGCAAATCTATATAAATGGAAAGCAGATCAGTGGTTGCTTAGGACTTTGGTTGGAGCAGGGGAGGAAAATGACTGCTAATATGTATGAAGTTTCTTTTGGGGTTGAAAAAATATTCTAAACTTAGATGGTTGTGATGCACGACTCTGTAAGTACACTAAAACCATCCAATTTACTATTTTAAACCAATGAATTTTATAGTCTGCTATGTAGATTTCAATAAGATGTTTTAAAAAGGGTCACCACTAAAGTGTGGTAGGCAAATGTACTTGTTTTTCCTCTGAATATAGTCAATTAATCATCATTACGATCAGCAACATCATCATTATCATCATGGATATTTACAGGCACTCATCTAAAATGCATTGCATCCATTATCTCATTTCTATATCAACGAACAATTATTTGCTTTCCCACTTTTGAGGAATTGAGGGAAGGGATATTAATAGTTAGGGAGCATGGGGCTGACATATGCATACTACTCTATTTAAAATAGATAATCGAGGTCCTATCATACATGTAGCATAAGGAACTCTGCACAATATTATGCAGCAGCCTGGATGGGAGGGGAGTTTGGGGAGAACTAACACACGCATAGGGATGGTATGGCTGAGCGCCTTTGCTGTCCAGCTGAATCTATTACAACACTGTTAATCCGCTATGCTCCAATATAAAGTAAAAAGTTCAAAAGCACCAGACTTTAGTGATACATTAGCTATAGACGTGACAAAAAGGGAGCTGTCATGACTTTAATATTTCTGAAACTCTGTGTGCATTTCTACGTTAAGGTAGGGATATTTTTCAGTTAATTTTTTTTTTGGACTGCTGCTTACTTTGGATTTTTTGTTGTTGCTGCTGTCATTATTGATTTTGCTCCATCTGTTCTATCTTCTTGGCTTATAGACCAAATCTCTTTTGTCTTTCATGTCTGTCATCTCTTCTACCTTATAATAACAATTTCCCTGTTCATTAAAATCACTTATTCACTTTACCACTTTATGTATGATAAAATTTAGGTTTAGAGAGAACTGAGTAATTTGTCCAGGACTACAGTTAGTGATATCAAAACTATGGTTCAATTTCTTTCTGATTTCAGACTTGTTTAATGAGTGAGTACATTATCTGTGTTGTAGAAATAGAACAAAACACACATGTTGACATAGTGGCACTGTCCTAAAATTAACTTTGTATGATGATATGATGATTTCACATTTTACACGCCCTGTCCTCCATGAGGTTTAAGAGAATTTAAATCATATTTTCTAACTATTCATTTTGATTTTATTTGGATAATCAAGTTTTAATCTAGTTCTTTACTTTGGGAAGTAGATTACCACCCAACTAGCATAGTAAAATTATTATTCACTGAAATCCAAAAATCTGGAGAATTTAGGCAGTGGTTCAATGTTTCCAATTGAAGATATTAAATTTTCTTTGCATGTAGGTATAATAAACTCTACAAGTAGACAAATGGACTTACAAAGGTAAGGTATATGTACCAACAAGTTGTTGGATTTGTACAAACTTTTAGACTATTTTTTTCTTTAGACAGTTTCAAAATTTTGAGGCATGGCATGGGCAGATATTGTACACTAAGATTCAATATGCCAGAAAGTAGGACTGCAAATGACTTAATGAATATAGTCTAAAAAAATATGCCCTGATACTTTATTAAAGGTGTTAGGGTTATTTGTGATGTTTCTTCAGTTAAGTGGGATTTTAATTTGCTGTAGATTAGAAAGTATGAGTCTAGAATCCATCTCTAGTGGATACTCCTTGCCTCGGAACAAAATGATATCTGAAGAACTGTGCATCTCATCAAGAGGTAGTCATTCCAATATAAACCACAAGGAAGCTTATTTTAAAAATAAAAGAAAATTTGACAAGGTGAATAATGATTTCCTGTATAGAAACAAAGTTTAAATCTCAGAGATCCTTAGAACTATTGTTACTAAGGGAAAAAAAGACAAGACACAAATTACTAATATCATAAATGAAAAAGGAGTCATTACTACCAATCTCATGGATGTCAAAAGAATGATAAAGGGAAACTATAAACAGCTCTCTGTGCACAAATTTGATAACTAAGATTAAAATGACTTCTCCCTTTAAAGACACAAACTACCAAAACGCACGGAAAGAGAAACAGATCATTTATATAGAGCTCTATCTATTAAAGGAACTGAATCCATAATTCAAAAAGTCACCAAAAAAAGTGCCAGACACATTTCACTGGTGAATTACACCAAACACTTAAGAAAAATATAAATTCTCCACAGTTTCTTCCAGAAAACAGAAGCAGAATACACACATTCTAACACATTCTATGAGGTTAGCATTATCCTAATATCAAAGCCAGAACACTATAAGAGTGGAAAACTAGAGACCAATATCCCTCATGAATATAAGCATCCTCAATAAAATATTAGCAACTTGAACCAATGACTTAGTAAAAATTATTTACTATAATCAGATGATTTATTTCAAATATGCAAGGTCGATTCAACATTTGAAAATGAATGTAACCCATCATATCAATGTTTAAAAAAATGGTATTAGTTGCAGAAAAAGCATATGACAAAAATCAACTCACATTTATGACAATAAGTCTCAGCAAAGTAGGAAGAAAAGTGTCTTTCTTGAGAGATGTCAGCAAGATGATGGAGAAGGACATAAAAGCCTTTGCTCCCCCTCCAAACCCAACAATTAGACAGCTACTCATGAATGAAAATAACCCTGGGAGGACTCAAGAGTACAATAAGAACCTGCAGTAACACAGTGCGGAAAGAAAAAGAATAACTGCAAACAAAGAATCTCTGGAGAGATCAGCATAACTGAGATTTCTGGAATTCTCAGTTCCTGGAATTTGGTTTTAGGAGCAAAAAAGAGATGTGGAGACTATGAGTATCAGCCATGCATCAGGCGCCACCCTGGCTTCCAGTGGCCCTGGTGACAACCAACACCTGCAGACGCCCTCTAGTTTTCACAGCTTAGGGTCCAGAGTGTTCATCAGCGTCAAGCCCCGTGGCCTGTTCCAGCAGCTTTTGCCACTGATGCGATGACAGCCGTCACTGCAGCAGATCCTTGGAGAGGAGACATTGCTGCGTGCTCACCCACTCCCAAGAAGAAGCCATTGTTGCACTACCTCAGGACCGGCCCTCCCCCAGCCCACAATCCTGCACGTGCCCCAGGTCCGGAGCTGCAGCCACTGTGCATGCCCACACTCCAGACCTCAGCTCTGCAGTGATTTATGCCCATGCCATAAATCCTGACTCAGCAGCCAGCCAGTCCACGAGTGCCTGTGCCTAGGACACCAGAGGATGAGCTCTGCGGCAAGAGAACTCACAGCCCAGACCTGGAGCTTCGCTGACAGAGGGGCATGGAGACCATGCTGCCACACCCTCCCCAGTGTTGGAAGCACCACACCCCACTCAGCCAGTATCCTCACACCCCCTGGTAGACAAAGATCGCTCCCTATTAAAGCCAATTCGTAAAGTTTGGAAGAGATAACTGTTCCAGCAAGTGTGTGAACAAAAGGGCAAGTCTACATGAAAACATGAAAAAAAAATCAAGGAAAATGGTAACACCAAAGGAACAAAATAACTTTCCAGTAACTGTCTACAAAGAAATGGAGATTGAAGATCTGCTGGACAAAGAATTCAAAACAATCATCTAAGGAAGCTTAGGAAGCTACAAGAGAGAGGACAGACAGAAAAAAAAAATGAAATGAAATCAGGAAAATACACAAGTTCAACAAAGAGATCAAAAGTCCCCCAAAAATGAATGAGTAAAGTAAACATATGGAGTTTATTGGGGATTATCCAGTGAAACACATTATGGGGGTCCATAAAGTAAAAGCAAGAAAGGGACAAAGCTTATTTAAAAGAAATAATAGCTGAAAGTATCTAAAATCTGAGGATATATATTGACATCTATGCATGTGATGCTCATTGGTCTCCAAGTTCAATCCAAAGAAGATTCCATTAAGATACATTATAATAAAACTGTTAAAAATCAAAGAAAAAGAATTTTGAAAACATCAAGAGAAAAGAAACTTCACATATAAGGAAATCCCATAAAGCCATCAGTGCATTTTATCAGTGTATTTTTCAGCAGAAACATTGTAGACTAGTATAGAATATGATGTTACATTCGAAAATCTAAAAGGAAATCTGCCAACCAAAAATACTTACCATTATACAGTGGAAGTGATAGACTCAAAGGATTAGATTTGATAGAGATAGAGTGTCTGAAGAACTATGGACAGGGGTTAGGTTTATAACACTGTACAAGAGGCAGTGATTAAGATCATCCCCCCCCCCAGAAAAAATAAATGCAAAAAGGCAAAATGGTTGTCTGAGGAGGCCTTACAAATAGCTGAGAAAAGAAGAGAAACTAGAGGCAAAGGAGAAAAGGAAAGATGTACCCATATGAATGCAGAGCTCCAAAGAACAGCAAGGAGACATAAGAGCCTTCTTCAGTGATCAATGCAAAGAAATAGAGGAAAACAATACAATGAGGAAGACTAGAGATCTCTTCAAGAAAATTAGAGATACCAAGGGAACATTTCATGCAAAGATGGGCTCAATAAAGGACAGAAATGGTATCGACCTAACAGAAGCAAAACAGATTAAAAAGAGGTGGCAAGAATACACAGAAGAACTGTACAAAAAAGATCTTCATGACCCAGATAATCATGATGGTGTGATCACTCACATAGAGCCAGACATCCTAGAATGCAAAGTCAAGTGGGCCTTAGGAAGCATCACTACAAACAAAGCTAGTGGAGGTGATGGAACTCCAGATGAGCTATTTCAAATCCTGAAAGATGATGCTGTGAAAATGCTGCACTCAGTATGCCAGCAAATATGGAAAATTCAGCAGTGGCCGCAGGACTGGAAAAGGTCAGTTTTCATTCCAATCCCAAAGAAAGGGTAATGCCAAAGAAAGTTCAAACTACTGCATATTTGCACTTGTTTCACACGCTAGCAAAGTAATGCTCAAAATCCTCCAAGCTAGCCTTCAACAGTATGTGAACCAATAACTTCCAGATGTACAATCTGGATTTAGAAAAGGCAGAGGAACCAGAGATCACATTGCCAACATCCAATGAATAATAGCAAAAGCAAGGAAATTCCAGAAAAACATCTACTTCTGCTTCATTTACTACATGAAAGCCTTTGACTATGTGGATCACAACAAACTGTAGAAAATTCTTCAAAAGATGGGAATACCAGACCACCTTACCTGCCTCCTGAGAAACCTGTATACAGGTCAAAAAGCAACAGCTAGAACCGGACATGGGACAACAGACTGATTCCAAATTGGGAAAGGAGTATGCAGAGAACATCATAAGAAATGCCAGGCTGGATGAAGCACAAGCTGGAATCAAGATTGCCAGGAGAAATATCAATAAACCTCAGATATGCAGATGACTCCACCCTTATGGCAGGAAGCAAAAAGGAATTAAAGAGCCTCTTGAAAGTGAAAGAGGAGAGTGAAAAAGCTGGCTTAAAGCTCAACATTCAGAAACTAAGATCATGGCATCTGGTCCCATCACTTCACGGCAAATAGATAGGGAAACAATGGAAGCAGTGACAGACTTTATATTCTTGGGTTCCAAAATCACTGCAGATGATGACTGTAGCCAGGAAATTAAAAAACACTTGTGCCTTGGAAGAAAAGCTATGACCAACCTAGACAACATATTAAAAAGCAGAGACATTAGTTTGCCAACAAAGGTCCAGCTAGTCAAAGATATGATTTTCCAGTATTCAAGTATGGATGTGAGAGTTGGACCATAAAGAAAGCTGAGCGCCGAAGAATTGAACTGTGGTGTTGGAGAAGTCTCTTGTTGAGTCCCTTGGACTGCAAGGAAATCAAACCAGTCAATCCTTAAGGAAATCAGTCCTGAATATTCATTGGAAGAAGCTCCAATACTTTGGCCATCTGATGCAAAGAACTGACGAATTGGAAAAGACCCTGATGCTGGGAAAAGATTGAAGGCAGGAGGAGAAGGGAATGACAGAGGATGAGATGGTTGGATGGCATCACCGACTGTATGGCCATGAGTTTGAGCAAACTCCAGGAGTTGGTGATGGACAGGGAAGCCTGGCGTGCTGCAGTCCATGGTCGCAAAGAGTCAGACACAACTGAGCAGCTGAACTGACTGTAGAATACTTTACCTTCAAAGATGCCCTTCCAAAATGAAGGAGACACCTACCTATGGTCAGTTAATCTATGACAAAGGAGGCAAGAGTATACAGTGGAGGAAATACAGTCTCTTCGATGAGTGGTGCTGGGAAAACCGGACTGCTACATCTAAACCAATGAAATTAGAATATTCCCTAACACCACACATACAAATAAATTCAAAATGGATTAAAAACCTCAATGTAAGGCCAGATACTATAAAAGCCTTATAGGAAAACAGAGCCAGAACACTCTCTGACATAAATTGCAGGAATATTTTAACCCACCTCCTGGTATAATGGAAATAAAAATAAAAATAAACAAATGGGATCTAATTAAACTTAAAAGCTGTTGCACATCAAAAGAAACTGCAAACAAAAAGACAATCCACAGAATGAGAGAAAATGTTTGCAAACAAAGCAACTGATCAGGGATTAATCTCTGAAATATACAAGCCATCATGCAGCTCTAGGTCAAAACAAAGAAGGAAAGAAAGAAACCAATGACGCCAATGAAAAATGGGTGGAAGATCTAAACAGACATTTCTCCAAAGAAGACATACAGAGGATTAAAAAGCATCCGAAAAGATGCTCGAAATGTCTGTCAGAGAAAGGCAAATCAAAACTACAGTGAGGTATCACCTCACAACTATCAGAATGGCCATCATCAAAAAATCTACAAATAAAAGCTGGATAAAGGGAACCCTCCTCCACTGTTGGTGGGAATGTAATGCTACAGCCAGCAGGAAGAACTGTATGGAGATTTCTTAAAATACTAAAAACAGAGCCACCAAATGACCCAGCAACCCTACTCCTGGGCACATATCCAGAGAAACCCATAAGTCAAAAAGATACGTTCAGTCCAATGTTCATAGCAGCACCATTTACAGTAGGCGAGAGAGGGAAGCAACCTAACGCCCATCGACAGAGGCATGGATAAAGAAGACGTGGTACGTACATGCAGTGCGTGTTACCCAGCCATAAAAGTAAACAGCGCCATTTGTAGCAACATGACGGGACCTAGATAGTATCATACTGAGTGAAGTAAGTCAGACGAAGACAAATGCATGGCATCACTCATGTGTGGAATCTAATTTTAAAAAGGATACAAATAAACTTTATTTACAAAATAAAAACAAGCTCACAGATTTGGGGGAAAAACTGGTTATCAAAGGGGAAAGATGGGGGGAGGAAAAAGCATAAACACAGTATTATATATAAGATAGGTAGCCAACAAGCACCTATGGTATAGCACAGGGAACTACTCAATATTCCGTAATAACTGTATGCGTAAAGAACCTGAAAAAGAATGAACATATGTATATGTGTAACTGAATCATTTTGCTATACAACTGAATCTAACATAACATTGAAAGTCAACTATAGCCTAATAAAAATTTTAAAATATTTTTTAAATTATATTAAAAAATGATGGAGATAGAGCTTTCTTTTAGAGAAACAGAATCTGAGGGATTTCATCACCACAAGACCTGCCTTAGAAGAAATGCTAACAGGTGGAGTTTTTCACATTGAAATGAAAAGGCAATAACTAACATGAAACATGTGAAAGTATAAAACAATGGTAAAGGTAAATATATAGTCTAATTTAGAATACTGTAATAATGTATAAATCTCTATTAACTGTAGTATAAAGTATTAAAAACAAGAACAAAACTAAGTGTTCAAAAACAATAGCTACAATAATTAGTTATGAACATACAATATAAAAAGAAATTATGACATTAAAAACATAAAATGTGGGTAGAGGACTAACAAGGTAGAGTTTTTGTATGCAATAAAGCTATTATTAGCTTAAAATAGTGTTACAGGGGATTCCCTCGCAGTGCAGAACTCTGGACTTGCCCTGCAGTGGGGCACAGTTTTGATCCTTGGTTATGGAACTTAGCTCCAATGAGCTGCAAGGCAGGCTCAAACAAACAAACAAAAGCACTGTTGCAGCTATAAGGTGTTTTATTCAAGCCTTATGGACATCACAAAGCAAAAACTTATAATAGATACACAAAAGATGAATCAAAGCATACCACTACAGAAAATCAAACAATAAAGACAGACAGCAAGAGAGGAAGGAACAAGGAAAGCACTCAAAAACAGCAGTTACACTTCTATATATTAACAAATTAACTGAAAAATACATTAAAATATCCTATTTACAAGAGTATCAAAAATTTGGAATAAATTTAACCAAGTAAGTGAAAGATCTGTACACTGAAAACTGCAACATATTGATGAAAGAAATTAAAGACACCAATAAATGAAAGAATATCCTGTGTTCATCTCTTGCAAGTATATTATTAAATGTCCATACTACCCAAAGTAATCTACAGATTTAATGCAGTCCCCATTAAAATTCCAATGGCATTCTTCACAGAAAATCCAAAAATTTTTATGAAATCACAAAAGATCCCTAAAAGGTAAAGTAATCTTGAGTGAGAAAAACAAAGCTGGAAGCATCATACTTTCTGATTTCAAACTACACTGCAAAGCCACAGAAATCAAAACAGTATTGCTCTGGCAAAAAGACAGACACACAGACTAGTAGAATAGAATAGTTCAGAAATAAACCCATGCATATAAGGTTAACTGGGCTTCCTCAATGGTTCATCAGGTAAAGACACTGCTTGCAATACAGGAGATGCAGGTTCGATCCCTGGGTCAGGAAAATCCTCTGGAAGAGGAAATGGCAACCCACTCCAGTATTTCTTGCCTGAAAAATCCCATGGACAAAGGACCTTGGTAAGTTACAGTCCAAGGGGTCACAAAGAGTCAGGTACAACATCACAAGCCATCCATCCATCCATATGTTTAATTAAATCTCTACAAAGGCACCAAAAGTATACAATGGAGAAAGGAGAGCCTTTCCAACAAATGATGTTGAGAAAACAGGCTATCCACATGAAAAAGAATGAAACTGCACCCCTATCTCTACACAAAAAATCAATTCAAAATTATTTAAAGATTTGAACATAAGACTTGAAACTGTAAATTCTTCAGAAGAAAACATAGAGCAAATCTCCATGACATTGGCGGAGGCATTTCTTTGACTTTAACATCAAAAGCACAGGTAACAAAAAATGAAAACAAGTAAGGCTACATTAAAATAAAAAACTTCTACACAGCAAAGGAAACAATTAAAAAAATAGCAAAACCAACATAAAAGCTAATTAAGAAATGCACAAATGAATAGGATAGACATTTTTCCAGAGAAGACCTACAAAATAATCAATAGTTATATGAAACAGCCATGAAATTTAAAGATGCTTGCTCCTTGAAAGAAAAGCTATGACCAACCTAGACAGCATATTAAAAAGCAGAGACATTACTTTGCCAACAAAGGTCCATCTAGTCAAAGCTATGGTTTTTCCAGTAGTCATGTATGGATGTGAGAGTTGGACTATAAAGAAGGCTGAGTGCTGAAGAATTGATGGTTTTGAACTGTGGTGTTGGAGAAGACTCTTGAGAGTCTCTTGGATAGCAAGGTGATCAAACCAGTCAATGCTAAAGGAAATCAGTCCTGAATATTCACTGGAAGAAGCTCCAATACTCTGGCACCAATGCGAAGAACTGACTCATTGCAAAAGACCCTGATTTGGGGAAAGATTGAACACAGGAGGAGAAGGGGATGACAGAGGATGAGATGGTTGGATGGCATCACTGACTCAATGGATATGAGTTTGAGCAAGCTCCGGGAGTTGGTGATGGACAGGGAAGCATGGCACGCTGCAGTCCATGGGGTCACAAAGAGTTGGACACGACTGAGAGACTAAACTGAAATGAAAAGATGCTCAACATCAATAATTATAAGGAAAATTAAATAAAACCCACAATGAGTTACCACCTTATCCTTGTTGGGGCAGCTATTACCAAAATGTCAAAAGGTAAGTGTTGGTGAGGATGTAGAAAATAGGACCCCATATACTGTTGGTGTTTTTATAGCCATTATGGGAAACAGAGTGGATTTTCCTCAAAAACTAAAAATAAAACCATCATATGGTTAAGTAATCCCATTTCTGGGTATATATGTGAAGGAAATAAAATCATCATCTCAAAGAGATAACTGCACACCCAGCTGACTGAAGCACTAGTCACAGTAACCAAGATATGGAAACAATCTAAGAATACAGCTATGGATGAATAGATAAAGAATATACACACTCACACAATAGAACATTGTAAAGACCAAAAAAGAAAGAAATATTGCCATGTATGACACACAAAGACAAATACTCCAGATCTCACTTATATGTAGCATCTAAGAAAAAAACCAGATTCACAGCAGCAGGGTAGAATGGTGGTCACCAGGGTCTGGGGATTAGGAGGAAAAGGGAGATGTGAGTCAAGGGGACAAACTCTCAGTTATGAGTAAGTTCTGGAGACCTAATGGACTTAATGATGACTATTTTAATAATATTGCATTGCACACTTTGCCAACAAAGGTTCATATACTCAAAGCTATGGTTTTTCCAGTAGTCATGTACAGATATGAAAGGTGGACCATAAAGAAGGCTGAGTGCTAAAGAACTGATGCCTATGAATTGTGGTGCAGAAGAAGACTGAGAGTCCCTTGGACTGCAAGATCAAACCTTGCAATCCTAAAGGAAATCAGCCCTGAATGTCCAGAAAGTTCTGACTCAGGAAGGACTGATGCTGAAGCTCCAATAATCTGGCCAGCTGATGGGAAAATCTCACTCACTGGAAAAGACTCTGATGCTGGGAAAGATTGAAGGCAAAAGGAGAAGGAGGTGGCAGAGAATGAGATACTTAGATAGCATCACTGACTCAGTGGACTTGAATTTGAGCAAACTCCAGGAGATAGTGGAGGACAGAGGAGCCTGGCCTGCTACAGTCCATGGGGTCCCAAAGAGTAAGACATGACTTAACAACCGAACAACAACCCTGTACATTTGAAATTTGTTAAGAGAATAAATCCAAAATATTCTCACCACAAAAAGGGTGCAAGTAACTCTTGGTGAATATGTTAATTAGCTTGATGATGGCAGTCATTTCACAATGCACGTGAATATCAAAACGTAGTACAACCTAACTATACAACTTTTATGTATCATAAAAAATTGGGAAAAAGCAATTACCTTTCTCAACTTGGTAAAGAAATCTACAGAATACCAACAGCTAACATCATACTTAGTAGTGAAAAACTGTATGCACATCCCCTATGATTAGGAACAAGGCAAAGATGTCCTTTCTCACAGCTCCTAGTTGTCATAGAAACTCATATGTGAAGAACTTATACAACAACAAAAAGTATACAGATTGGAAAAAGAAGGAGAAAAAAAAACTTTTTTAAACAAATGGCAAGATTGCTGATGTCAAAAACCCCAAATAACTGACAAGAAAATTCCCGGAATAAATAAGTGAATATTGGAAGGTTGCAGAATACAATGTTAATACAAGTAATTCAATTGCTTGCCTACCTAGCAGCAATTGACAATGTGAAATGTGAAGTTTAAAAAAATACTATTTACAGTAACAAAAGACTAATAAAATATATGGAAGATCTGTATACAGGAAACTATAAACTCTGATGAAAGAAATCGAGAAAGATATCAATTAACAGAGAGATAAGAAATCTCCACACTGTTTTCCATAGTGGCTGTACTAGTTTGCATTCCCACCAACAGTGTAAGAGGGTTCCCTTTTCTCCACACCCTCTCCAGCATTTATTGCTTGTAGACTTTTGGATAGCAGCCATCCTGACTGGCGTGTAATGGTACCTCATTGTGGTTTTGATTTGCATTTCTCTGATAATGAGTGATGTTGAGCATCTTTTCATGTGTTTGTTAGCCATCTGTATGTCTTCTTTGGAGAAATGTCTGTTTAGTTCTTTGGCCCATTTTTTTATTGGGTCATTTATTTTTCTGGAATTGAGCTTCAGGAGTTGCTTGTATATTTTTGATATTAATCCTTTGTCTGTTTCTGACCCAGCAATCCCACTTCTGGGCATACACACTGAGGAAACCAGATCTGAAAGAGACACGTGCACCCCAGTGTTCATCGCAGCACTGTTTATAATAGCCAGGACATGGAAGCAACCTAGATGCCCATCAGCAGATGAATGGATAAGGAAGCTGTGGTACATATACACCATGGAATATTACTCAGCCATTAAAAAGAATTCATTTGAATCAGTTCTAATGAGATGGATGAAACTGGAGCCCATTATATAGAGTGAAGTAAGCCAGAAAGATAAAGAACATTACAGCATACTAACACATATATATGGAATTTAGAAAGATGGTAACGATAACCCTATATGCAAAATAGAAAAAGAGACACAGAAGTACAGAACAGACTTTTGAACTCTGTGGGAGAAGGTGAGGGTGGGATGTTTCGAAAGAACAGCATGTATATTATCTATGGTGAAACAGATCACCAGCCCAGGTGGGATGCATGAGACAAGTGCTCCGGCCTGGTGCACTGGGAAGACCCAGAGGAATCGGGTGGAGAGGGAGGTGGGAGGGGGGATCGGGATGGGGAATACGTGTAAATCTATGGCTGATTCATATCAATGTATGACAAAACCCACTGAAATGTTGTGAAGTAATTAGCCTCCAACTAATAAAAAAAATTTTAAAAATTAAAAAAAAATAAAACTGAAAGCACTTCCTCAAAAAAAAAAAAAAAACCAGAGAGATACTCCATGTTTATGATAGCTCAGTCAGTAAAGAATCTGCCTGCAATGCAGGAGACCCGAGTTCCATCCCTGGGTTGGGAAGATTCCCTGGAGAAGGAAATGGAAATTCACTCCAGTATCCTTGCCTGGAAAATCGTAAGGACAGAGGAGCCTGGTGGACTGCAGTTCATGGGGTCCCAAAGAGTCGGGCAGGACAGAGCAACTGACACTTTCACACTTTCATGGATGGGAAGCCTTACTACTGTTACAATGTCATTTCTTCTCAAATTGTTCTACAGCTTCAATGCAACCCAGTCAAAACCCCAAGAAGATAGTTTGTAGATAATTGACAAAATGATTTTATATTTTATATGAAAAGGCAAAAAACATAGAATAGACAACATAACACTGAAGAAGAACATACCTGGATGACTTATACTATCCAATTTCAATACTTATAAAGCTCCAGTAATCAAGTTATCCCCTGGACTAGGAAATGGCAACCCACTCCAGTATTCTTGCCTGGGAAATTCTACAGACAGGGGACCCTGGCTGACCACAGTCCATGGGGTCGCAAACAGTCGGACATGACTGAGCGCACGCGCACACACACACAATCAAGTAATCAATAACAGCATGGTATTGGTGAAAGAATAACACACTGATCACTGGACCAGACTAGAGAGCCAAAAAACAGACCCAAACAAATACAGTCAATGAATCTCTGACAAAGGAGAAAAGACAATCCAATGGAGAATGGATACTTTTTTCAACAAAGGATGCTAAATTTGAAGCAAATTGAATGTCTATATGCAAAAATATGAACATAGACCTTATACTTTTCATAAAAATTAAATCAAAATGCGTCATAACCCTCCCAGACAATGGAAAGCTATAGCACTTCTCCTATAGTTTCTGAGTTTCCTCTAAAAATATAAAAATTCTAGGAGAAAAAGATATATGTGATTTTGTTGGTGACTTTTTCTGTTTTAGATAAAACATGAAAAGATTGTCCATAGAAACTGTCAGTGGAACTTTTGCTTTGTGAAAAACACTGTTAAGAAAATGAAAACACAAGTCAGACTGGAGGAAAAACCTTGCAAAACACATACCCAACAAAGGACTTGGACCCCAAACATACAAAAACCCTCAAAAGGCAACAACAGAAAAACACAACTGTAATTCAAAAAGACACAGAGACGTCAACGTTCATTGCAGCAACCTAAACGTCCAACAGAGGAACGTTCATTGTGTACATATTCACTGTGATATTTTTCAGCAATAAAAGGAATGACATTTACAATACTGTAAAGCAACTATACTCCAATCTTGAAAATATTGCAAGAAATTACAGTTGCAGTGCTAAATAGTCACTTTAAATTAGAGGATAATTTTATATCAGCTATCATAAAATAAACTGTAAGTGCAAAAAAAAAATAAGCAAAAAAGCGTTGGACACCTCAAAGTTTGTATACAGATGGCAAATGAGCATATGACTCATTATATATCATTAGGAAATCACAAATTAAAACAGCAAAGTGATAGTGTTGCACACTCAGCTTTTGGTTAAAGTTCTTTTTAAACTGATACCAACTGGTGATGAGAATGTGAAGCAATAGGAATTCTCATTCTTTGCTGGTGGGAATATAAAATTGTAAATCAAATTACAAGACAGTTTGTTCATTTCTCTCAAAGCTAAACATAGTCTTACCATACAGTCCAGCAATCACGCTCCTATATATTTACCCAAATGGATGAAAATGTATGTCCACTCAAAAATCTATATTAGAAGGTTTATAGAAATATTCATACACCAAACTACAAGCAACCAAGACATCCTCAAAAGGTAAATGAGTAAACGAACGGCTACACTGTTACAATGGAATGTGCTTTTAGCAGAGGGATTAAAAAGGAGGTGCTAAATCACAAAAACTTATGTGTAACTCAGTTCTGTATTGCTAAGTGAAAGAAGCTAGTCTGAAAAGGTACATATGTGATTCCAATTATAAGATATTCTACAAAAGGTACATTTCTAGCAATGGTGAAAAAAATCAGCGGTTGGCAAAGGTTTAAGGATGAGGGACACACTGAACAGGTGAAACACAAGACATTTCCTAAGATCATGAAACAATTCTGTATTGCTACTGCGTCAATGAATAAGCGATACCGAATCTGTCAAAACTTATGGAATTTTACAGTACAGAATGAATCATAAAGCAAATTTTAAAAATTTATCACATAGGACATCAGGGGATCCACGGATGGACTGCAGAATGTGACTATATAATCTAACTGTATTTCAAATGTGTCAGTTCAGTTCAGTCACTCAGTCGTGTCCGACTCTTGCGACCCCATGAATCGCAGCACACCAGGCCTCCCTGTCCATCACCAACTCCCGGAGTCCATCCAAACCCATGTCCATCGAGTTGGTGATGCCATCCAACCATCTCATCCTCTGTCATCCACTTCTCCTCCTGCCCTCAATCTTTCCCAGCATCAGGGTCTTTTCCAATGAGTCCACTCTTCACATGAGGTGGCCAAAGTATTGGAGTTTCAGCTTCAGCATCAGTCCTTCCAATGAACACCCAGGACTGATCTCCTTTAGGATGGACTGGTTGGATCTCCTTGCTGTCCAAGGGACTCTCAAGAGTCTTCTCCAACACCACAGTTCAAAAGCATCAATTCTTCTGCACTCAGCTTTCTTTAGAGTTCAACTCTCACATCCATACATGACCACTGGAAAAACCACAGCCTTGAGTAGATGGATCTTTGTTGGCAAAGTAATGTCTCTGCTTTTTAATCTGCTGTCTAGGTTGGTCATAACTTTCCTTCCAAGGAGTAAGTGTCTTTTAATTTCATGGCTGCAATCACCATCTGCACTGATTTTGGAGCCCAAAAAAATAAAGTCTGACACTGTTTCCACTGTTTCCCCATCTATTTCCCATGAGGTGATGGGACGAGATGCCATGATCTTAGTTTTCTGAATGTTGAGATTTAAGCCAACTTCTTCACTCTCCTCTTTCACTTTCATTAACAGGCTTTTTAGTTCCTCTTCATTTTCTGCCATAAGAGTGGTGTCATCTGCATATCTGAGGTTATTGATATTTCTCCCGGCAATCTTAATTCCAGCTTGCGCTTCCTCCAGCCCAGCGTTTCTCATAATGTACTCTGCATATAAGTTAAATAAGCAGGGTGACAATATACAGCCTTGGTGTACTCCTTTTCCTATTTGGAACCAGTCTGTTGTTCCATGTCCAGTTCTAACTGTTGCTTCCTGACCTGCATACAGGTTTCTCAAGAGGCAGGTCAGGTGGTCTGGTATTCCCATCTCTTTCAGAATTTCACAGAAGAGTGTGAGGGGAGAAGTTCTGATCAAGATAACTATGGAAAAGAGTGGAGTCCGTAAGACTAAAAGCAAAAGAAACTGTATGTAAGTACTTCTGCTGCTGCTAAGTCACTTCAGTCGTGTCCGACTCTGTGCGACCCCAAAGACGGCAGCCTACCAGGCTCCTCTGTCCACAGAATTCTCCAGGCAAGAACACTGGAGTGGACTGCCACTTCCTTCTCCCATGTAAGCACTATACACTGATATAAGTTTGTTTCCCACGGGGCTGCTGGTTAGTGATCTATACCACTGTACATGTAGGTATGTGTGTGTGAGTCAGTCAGTCATGTGACTCTGCGACCCCATCAACTGTAGCCTGTCAGGCTCCTCTGTCCATGGAATTTTCTAGATTAGAATATTGGAGTGGATTTCCATTTCCTTCTCCAGGGGGTCTTCCTGACCCAGGGATCAAGCCCAGGTCTCCTGCAAGCAGAATCTTTATGGTCTGAGCCACCACACTAGAAGCAAACATATAAAGGAAAAGTGGCTGGTCTGAATGGGAAATCAGTAACATAGATGAATGGTGAGGTAAGGGAAGAGGCTGGAGTGATTCATGTAATAATGCATCAGAGTTGGAGACGTCAATAGAAACTCGTATGTATCCTAATGGAGAGTTGGCTACAGATAGTATTTTTCAGTATACGTAAATGTAGGGGGTGTTGTACGCATGCATCTCCTTGATCTGTCAGCTGAGAGGGTCTGTAAGAAACAATGCTGCAACAACGGTGTGCACCCTTAACGCCCAGATCTTTATACCCTTCTCCAATCAAAGGGACTAGCTCAGAGAAACGGCTGGTTCTAGAACTGCAGCAGGAAATAAACAAGATGAGCCTGGAATATCCATGATGCCACTAAGTAAGGAAGCGTTTAAAAAAAATAACAACCCACAGTGATGGGAATCTATCAAAGGCAACACTGGAGCCGATGAAAGGGCTTCCAATGGCCAAAGCTGAAACAACCTGATGAACAAAATTAAGTGCTATTGATATAAAAACTCAAGATAATGAAAATATTCCTAAGTCGATAGTGATACAATTAAATGACCAAATAAATTAATAAATGGAGGGGACAGACAAGTCTTCTGTGCATAAGAATTAAAAATAATTCATGTCTCCCTCCAGGAAGTGGAGCATAACGATCCACTCCTTATTTGTAGGTTGTGCAGGATGACTTTTTTCCAAAGAGTAGTTCAGAAACAGAATGTTTGCAGTGGAGAAAACTGACAAGCTCAACAACCAAGGTAATCAAGGTTTAGCACCACTAGTGATGTCACAGTGAGATGGGTATTACGTACCCTGAAATATATGATAAAAATGGCACATTCTCTCTGGAGTCTTTCTTCCTCAAACATATAACTCTGGTGTAATCATGAGAAAAGCATCAAACCCCAATAGAGAACATTTTCTGACAAGTATCTCTAAAAAACTGTCAAAGTCATCAAAAAATAAGAATGTCTAAGAAACTATCACTGCCAATAACAGTGTAAGGAAATGTTACAACTAAATGTTATGTGGTCTCTTGGAATAGAAAAATGACAATAATAACTTAGGAAACCTGAGTTAGTATGAACTTTAGTTAATATTCAGTTCTGTTCAGTCACTCAGTCATGTCCGACTCTTTGCGACCCCATGGACTGCAACATGCCAGGCATCCATGTCCATCACCAACTCCTGGAGTTTACTCAAACTTATGTCCATTGAGTTGGTGATGCCATCCAACCATCTCATCCTCTGTCGTCCCCTTCTCCTCCCGCCTTCAATCTTTCCCAGCATCAGGGACTTTTCCAATGAGTCAGTTCTTCACATCAAGTGGCCAAAGTATTGGAGTTTCAGCTTCAACATCAGTCCTTCCCATGAATATTCAAGACTGATTTCCTTTCGGATGGACTGGTTGGATCTCCTTGCAGTCCACGGGACTCTCAAGAGTCTTCTCCAACACCACGGTTCAAAATCACCAATTCTTCGGCACTCAGCTTTCTCTGTAGTCCAACTCTCACATCCATATATGACTACTGGAAAAACCATAGCTTTGACTAGACGGACCTTTGTTGGCAAAGTAACGTCTCTGCTTTTTAATATGCTGTCTAGGTTGGTCATAACTTTTCTTCCAAGGAGCAAGCTAATTAGTTTATTAGCTTATATTATATATATTAATTAATATTACTATGTCAATATTGTATCATTAATTGTAACAGCTGTACCATACTAATGTAAGATGTTAATGACAATAGAGAAAATTAGATGTGGAGTATACAGAAACTCTTTGTACACTTTTTTCCTATAAATCTTAAATAAGGGTTTTTGTTTGTTTGTTTAGTTACTATTACAGAGAGGTTATGAAAGTTTACTCTGACAGAAAGAAGTTGACCAAATTACCGAATCCCTGCCCTAATTCCTCACACATATGTGTATAGGAATATCATGATCAGTGGGATAGTCAACCTAAAAAGTGTATTTCTTTGAGGCACAGCTCCTAAAAATTAGAACCAAGTGATTAGGAAACATCTGATAAATATAAGATTTTCTCAGCAAAGCACTCATTGGCATACCAGTACAGTTTGTGAATACTAGCATTTGTCCAGAAAAGCCGCCACTGCTTCATCAAATTATGATTTTGGCATTCTACATCGATGTCCAACAAGTACTTCCAAACACGGAGGCCAGATAAATAGGGCTCACATTCAATTGTAGCATTTGAGACTGCCCTTTTTTTTTTTTTCTTTTTGCTGTGTAAAACAGCCATCCCATCTGAGATCTTAGAGATTCTTACACTGTGTCCATGAATCTGGATTGATTCTGAAACAGTTTCTGCTTATCACCTAATGATAAGAAAGAAGAAGCGGGGAGGGAGGTAAGGAGGGAGACGATAATCATCTGATTATCTTCATGTCTCATTCCATGTAAAGCAAATGTGACAAAAGAGGCAATAATTACTCCTCTGTCCCTTAAAACCTTAATTTCTTTGCTCCTTTTGGGTGAGTAAATATGGCATATAGCTAATGCCTAATTCAAAGTCTCCCAACAGAAACCTAATACCCTTGCCTCCTAAGCCTGGGCTGCATTCAGGAATCACATGGGCACACTGATGCCTGTCTGAGTTAATCACTTTGTGTAATAAAGTATATGGAATCGGTTCTCCTGTATCAAGTTTCTGGTCATATATCCAGCATGGCAGCTTTGTAACCTAAGAGTTATTTTTTGGCCAAGTAATTTAACTTCCCCGGGCCTCCATTTCCTCATGTGAAAAGGGGGACTTTGGGCCAGATTCTAAAAGCCATCTCAGTTCTGTCAATCCATATCCAGCAGCCCGAGATTTACTCGAGACTCAGAGCTTTTGTGCTGTTATTTCAGCACCTGGTAATTCTATTTCTATCTTCATTGCTTTTCAGAAAATTTGACTTCAACTTGAGTTACAAACTTGTCTTTTTTTTTTTTTTTTTTTTTTTTTTTTTTTTTTTTTTTTTACAAACTTGTCTTTTAACCTTATCTGCCCACTCTCCATTTCTCACAGTCCACTGACCAAACCAAAAAATTTAGAAAATTTTTATGTCCCACAGAGGAAAGGTCTACAATTTGATGACATTTTAATTTGTTCTTTTTCATTCTAAATATTTTCAAGTAGTATACTCATTTCCCGGGGCTGCCATGATAAACTACCATGATCTGGGTGGCTTGATCAACAAAAATGTGTTGTCTCCTTCCAGGAGGCTGGAAGTCACAAATCAAAGTGTTGGACATGCTGGTTCTCTCTATGGTCTGGAAGGAAGACACTGTTCCTGTCTCTCCTAGTTTCTGGTAGCGTCAGGCATTTTCCTGTGTCTTTAAATTGCTTTCTCTCATGTTCTATTTCTGTGCCCAAATTTCCTTTTTATAGATACCAGTCATATTGAATAGAGCTAACCCTAATGACCTCATCTTAATCTTATCTGCAAAGACCTTATTTCCAAATAAATTCACATTCACACGTACTGAATTCAACATCTTCCACACAATTCAAACCATGACAAGAAAGGGAAAAACTGTTAGTCCTAATAACAGGTAAAAATATTTCCTCTTCCAAGTTTGACCTTTATAAAATGATAATGTCATCTGATGTCTAGTTGGCATAATCTTGCTTTCATTTCATATTTATATAATTTTCTTTTTCTTCTCCTTTTTCCCTTCCTCCACTCTTTCTTCCTTTATATATGAAAATCCAAGAACTTGATGTAGACTTTTAAGCTTTCTGCTTTTTCTTTTAATTATCTCATTCATCTAGTTAGCTTCAGCCAATGTGGATCAGATGGCTAGAAAAATGTAGTGCTTAACCCCTGAAAGAGGGAGAGTTAGAGCAAGTGAGAGAGGAATCAGGACAAAATGAACAGTGGCCAAGGAAAGCGGAGATTATATACTTGCAAGTCCATTAACCTAGGCTTGGCTAGTTTTAAAAATTGCTTGCAAAGTTGCCAATAAAATTTGTACAATTTGGACTTCCCTGGTGGTTTGGTGGTAAAGAATCCACCTACCAGTGCAGGGAACATGGGCTGGATACCTGGTCTGGGACGATTCCACATGCCAAGAATCAACTAAGCCCACATACCACAACTACTGAACCCACACTTGAGCTTACACTCTGCGACTGCTGAGCCCGCGTGCTGCAAATATTGAGCCCCTGCTCTAGAACCTGCACCCCGCAACAAGAGAAGCCACTGCAATGAGCAGTCCAGGCACCGCAACGGGAGAGTAGCCCCGCTCGCCCCGACTAGAGAAAGCCTGCACCCAGCAATGAAGACCCAGCTCAGCCAAAAAAATATAAATAAAAATGTTTTTAAAAATTTGTACAATTCTTCTTGATTATAATGGGACACCCCCCTCACCCCATCCTATTGTCATGGAATAAACTGGCTCTGGTTTGAAATTTGTACTTACACTAAAGTGTTGTGAAATACACCTTGAACTTACCACTAGTGAGAGCAACATAGTACAAAAGCCAATTAAGCTCACCAGAAAAATCTACTTGAAGTTCCTGGGTCTGAGACTGGTAAGCAATTAGCATCTCTGCGGTTAGCACTTATTAGTAAAGAGGATTCTGATGCTGAAAGGTATGTAGAGTATTCAAAGTTGTTTGCTCCTCCTTTGAAAGGCATGACAGACACATGGAAGAAGAATCTGTCTCTGTCCTCACCCATGGTAAACCTTCCTCCCACCACGTATGTATGCAATATGTCTAGAAGTTTCATGACACGTGCATGGAACTATTTTATGATTCAGCAAATTCAGTAAAGAGTGATTTTCAGACTCTTTTCAGGTCCAACTGAAAGATATTTTTCATAATCTTAGCAAGTCCAAGAAAAACTCTGAAGCATCATTTTGTTTGCTTCATGCATTTTTGCTCAATATAAATTATTTCAGTGGTTTCAGGAACTGCAATATAGTAAGTGTTATTCTTTTTATCCACATTTATTATCATGGGTTAAATATATTCCCTATATTTCTCTATGTTCTTACCTTATTGTATATCTATGCCAAGTTGTACTCTAAGATTGTAAACTGCTGTACCAGAACTCCCTAAGCTTTGGTGTGCATAAAATCACTGAATTTTATTTTTAAAATGCATGTTCGGGCCATTATCCAAATGGATTCATAATAAGTAAATGTTAAGAGAGACCCAAGAACCTGTACTTGTAACAGGCATCATCTATGGAGCTGATGTAACTGGTCCATGGACCTAACATTAGGAAATAAACATGAAGGGTAGGGACTAATTCCACTTAAGATGATTTATACCATGCCAAGGGCTTCTCTGGGGTTCAGACAGTAAAGAATCCACCTGCAATGTGGGAGACCTGGGTTCAATCCCTGGGCTGGGAAGAATCCCCTGGAGAAGGGCGGCAACCCACTCTAGTACTCTTGCCTGGAGAATCCCCATGGACAGAGGAGACTGGTGGGCTACAGTCCATGGGGTCCCAAAGAGTTGGACACAACTGAGCGACTAAGTACGTACTATGTCGCGAGATGCTTACCTCTAGGTGTTGACTACTGCTAATTGCCTCCTAAGTACTCCTTATAGCCAACTTGGTGTACAAAAATGGAGTTTTACATGGTTGGTTCATTAGCCACTGAGAAACAGACTAAAGGGCTGATGGATTTTTTTCCCCTCCCTGAGTAGTAGAGATGGCCATTAATTCCTAGACAAGTTACTCAAACCCCTCCTTTCTTTGGCCCATACAACCCCCTTGGCTACAGTTCTTAAGGATGGCTGTTCTATGATTGACAACGTATGAATGAAAAAGTGTTTACAGCTAAGATCACTCACTGCTCTTAGTAGTTTCTCGGTATGTCACCTGTCTTTACATTTGCCTGATGTCAGTTGTGTGTGTTTGGGCAGCTCAGTCATGTCTGACTCTCCGCGACCCCATGGACTGTAGCCTGCTTGGCTCCTCTGTTCATGGATTTTCCAGGCAAGAGTACTGGAGTGGGTTGCCATTTCTTCCTCCAGGGGATCTTCCTAACCCAGGGATTGAACCCACATCTCCTGAGTCTCCTGCATTGGCAGGCGGATTCTTTGCCACTGAGCCACCTGGATACATTTATTTTATCAGTTGCAAAAATAGTGCACATGAAGGAAAGAAGCCAGTAGACAGTACCATGACACTAGGGGTAAGGTTTCTGTATGAAGACCTCTTAACTTCAGGGCCCCACAGATACGTCACCTGACCCTGTATGGTGCCGTGTAGCATCCTCTGCCCCCTCACTCCTTTCTAGCCCCCTCGATATAGTGTCATTGACAATCTACTTGTCTGAATCCCACTGTCATTTCTCACTGAGGGTAGGAATTACATCAAAACAATCTGTGTATCCACAACTCTTGGCAAAATGACTGACTTAAAGTAGACAATGAAAAAACCAATCGTCTAATGAATGAATCAATAAACCAACCTCCTGAGAAAGGAGAGCCAGTTTCTCCCACAAGCTTCTAGGAAAATTTCTAGTTTTTCCAGCTGTATTAGATCCGTACAGAAACCCATGCTGCTGCCCAACTGGTTCATCACATCTCAGCCCTGCATTGCATCGGCTTCATTAGATTTGTTTTGGAAGGATGGGTTAAGAAGAGATTTAGAAAGAAATCTAACTTCAACTCTCAAACACAAGATGTTCAAAGTAAAGGGCAAGCTTAGGCGCATGAAGGGGGAATGTGTATGCGTGTGTGCGTGGTAGGTGGTACGTTAAAGGCATTCTCACAGCTTACAAAATTTCTGAAACTAACCTTTCACAACTGAATTTACATTTATAAATCTACATATTAGGGATGTGTTCAAGGCCTTAATTTTTAAAAAGCCTTTCCTCAAGAGAAGTTACAATGGATATCAGAGAAAAACAAAGGATCATAAGACACTACTATAAGCAACTATACACCAATAAAATGGACAACTAGAAGAAATGGACAAATTCTTAGGTACAATCTTCCAAGAATAAATAAACCAGGAAGAAACAGAAAATATGAACAGATCAATCACAAGTACTGAAATTGATTAAAAATCTTCTAACAAACAAAAGTTCAGGACCAGATGTCTTCACAGGCAAATTCTATTAAACATTTAGAGAAGAGTTAACCTGTACCTTTTGAAACTCTTCCAAAAAAATTGCAGAGGTAGGAACACTCCAAAGCTGATTCTATGAGGCCACTATTACCCTGTTACCAAAATCAGACAAAAATGTCACACAAAAAAGAAAATTACAGGCCAATATCACTGGTGAACATAGACACAAAAATCCTCAGCAAAATACTAGCAAAGCAAATCCAACAGCACATTAAAAGGATCATACACCATGATAAAGTGAGATTTACCCCAGGTATACAATAATCTTTCAATATCCACAAATCAATCACTAGGATACATCTCACCAACAAACTGAAGACTAAAAGCCATATGATCATCTCAATAGATGCAGAAAAAGCTTTTGACAAAATTCAATACATTTATGATTAAAAAGAATCTCCATCTACATCAACATATAAAGGCCATATACGACAAACCCACAGTAAACCTCATTCTCAACGGTGAAAACTTGAGAGCACTTCCTCTAAGATCAGGAATAAAACAAGAATGTTCACTCTTGCCACCATCATTTAACACAGTTTTGGAAGTCCTAACCATGGAAATCAGAGAAGAAAAAAAATCAAAGGAATCCAACTTGGAAAAGAAAAACTAAAATTATCACTGTTTGCAGATGATGGGATACCATGCGAGAAAACCCTAAAGATGTTATCAGCAAACTGCAAGAGCTCAGAGAACTTGGTAAAGTGGCAGAGTACAAAATGAATACACAGAGACTTCCGTGGTGACCCAGTGGCTAAGACTCTGCCCTCCTGTGCAGGAGTTGCAGCTTTGATTCCTGGTGAGGGAGCTAAAATTCCACATGCCCCAAGACGAAAAACTCAAATCATAAAACAGAAACCATATTGTAACAAATTCAAGAAAGACTTTAAACATGATCCACATGAAAAATCTTTAAAAAATTAATATGCAGAATTCTCTTGCATTCCTATATGCTATCAATGAAAGATCAGAAAATAGAAATCAAAGAACCAATCCCATTTCATCAAAAAGAATAAATACCTAAACCTACCTTAGGAGGCAAAAGACCTATACTCAGAAAATTGTAAGATATTGATGAAAAAAATCAAAGATGACAGATGGAAAGATATACCATGTTCTTGATTCAAAGAATCTATATTGTGAAAATGACTATACTATCCAAGGCAATATACAGATTCAGTGCAATCCGTATCAAATCACCAATGGTATTTTTCATAGAATTAGAACAAAAAATTTCACAGTTTTTATAGAAACACAAAACACCACGAATAGTCAAAGCAATCTTAAGAAAAATAGAGCTGCAGGAATCAGACTGACTTCACACTGTCCTGAAAAGCTACAGACATCAAAAAAGTATGGTTCTGGCACAACAACAGAAATACAGATCAATGGGACAGAATAGAAAGCCCAGAGATAAACCCACACACCTACATTTGCCTAATAAAGTGGGCAAGAATACACAAGGAAGAAAAGGCAGACTCTTCATGTAAAAGAATGAAATGAGAACACTCCCTAACACCAATCACAAAAATAAACTCAAAATGAATTTAAGACCTAAATATAAGGCAAGATACTATAAAATTCTTAGAGGGAAACATAGGCAGAACACTGTGACATAAAATCGAAGCAAGATCTTTTCTGACCCACCTCCTAGAGTAATGAAAATAAAACCAAAAATAAACAAATGGGACCTAATTAAATTTAAAGCTTTTGCACATCAAAAGACATAATGAATAAGTCAAAAAGAAAATCCTCAGAATGGGAGAAAATATTTGCAAATGAAGCAACTGACAAAGGATTAATCTCCAAAATATACAAGTAGATCAAGAAACTCAATATTTAAAAAAGTCTCAATGAAAAAATGGATGGAAGACCTAAATAGACATTTCTCCAAAGAAGATATACAGATGGTCAACAAACAATGAAAAGATGCTCAACATCACAAATTATTAGAGAAATGCAAATCAAAGCTACAATGAGGCATCATATCACACCTGTCACAATAGCCATCAAAAAAAAAATCTACAAACAATAAATGCTGGAGAGGGTACAGAGAAAAGGGAAACCTCTTACCCTGCTGATGGGAATGTAAAGTGATACAGACACCATCGAGGCTACTATGGAGGTTCCTTAAAAAAGGAAAATAGAATTACCATATGACCTAGCAATTCTACTGCTGGGCATAAACCTGGAGTAAACCATAATTTAAAAAATACATGCACCCCAGTGTTCATTTCAGCACTATATGCAATAGCCAAGACATGGAAGCAACCTAAATGTCCATCAATATAAGAATAAAGATATGATACATATATACAATGGAATATTATTCAGCCATAAAAGGGACAAATTTGTGCAAATTACAGAAACGTAGATGGACCCAGAGACTGTCATACAAAGTGAAGTAAATCAGAAAGAGAAAAACAAATCTAATAATATCCTTTATATGTAGAACTTAGAAAAATAATACAGATGAACTTATTTGCAAAGCAGAAATAGAGACAGACACAGGCATAGAGAATGGATGTATGGATACCAAGTGGGGAAGCGGGGGATGAATTAGGAAATTGGGGTTGATATATAGACACTATTGTGTATAAAATAGATAAAGAAGCTACGGTAAGAACCTACTGCATAGCACAGGGAAGTCTGCTCAATACTCAGTAATGGCCTGTACGGGAAAAGAATACTGGAGTGGGTAGCTGTTCCATTTTCCAGGGGATCTTCCCAACCCAGGGATCAAACCTAGGTCTCCCGCATGGCAGGTAGATTCTTTACCAGCTAAGCCACAAGGGAAGCCTGAGAAAACTGGAGTGGGTATTCTTCTCCTCCAGCGGGTCTTCCTGACCCAGGAATTGAACTGGGGTCTCCTGCTTGGCAGGCGGATTGTCTACCAACTGAGCCATCAGGGAAGCCCTCTGTAATCGCCTATATGGGAAAATAATGTTAAAAAGAATGGTTGTATACACATGTGTAACTGATTCTCTCTGCTCTATATCTGAAACTAACACAATACATTACATCAACTATACCCCAATAAAAACTAATTTTAAATTTTTTTAAAAATTGAAGCCTTTTCTCTCCCCCATTTTTAGAAAACATTGTGTCCCTTATAATACATCTGTATTTCTATTTTTACAATATGAATTGGATATAAGTTGGAAAAGGAAATATGGCGATTTGGGAGAGTTTATCATCCACCATCTCCTAGAATGTTCTCAGTGCCCCAGGACCCTGGAATGAAATAAAGACAATCCCACTAGTGTCTCAGAGTGGAAAGAATCTACCCGCAACTCAGGAGACCTGGGTTTGTTCCTTGGGTTGGGAAGATCTCCTGGAGAAGGAAATGGCTACCCACTCCAGTATTCTTATCTGGAGAATTCCATGGACAGAGGAGCCTGGAGGGCTACAGTCCATGGGGTCACAAACAGCTGGACACAGCTGAGCGACTAACACTTTTACCAAGAAGAGGAAAGGAAAACTTGTCTCCCTAGCATTCTCCTGCCCCATTCCCATCCAACCATAACTCTTGTAGCTGAGCTGTTATCTACTTTTGATGCATCCTTGATAGAAAAATAAATGCTGGCATTTGTAACTGAGCTTCTAACTGTAATGTTGTTGAGTCAATAAGACATGTCTGACTCCCATGGACTGTATAGCCCGCCAAGCTCCTCTGTCCATGGGATTTCCCAGGTAAGAACACTGGAGAGGGTTGCCATTTCCTTCTCCAGGGGATCTTCCTGACTCAGGGATCGAACCCAGGTCTCCTACACTGTAGGCAGACTCTTTACCATCTGAGGTACCAGGGCAGCCCACATACAAATAAGATAAAAATACCTCAGATTATTGACTGTACTGCAACTTTATAGATTACTGATAGACTGTATCTCTAAACAGCATATATAGATCATATAGAGGTTAGTTAGCATAGCAACTAGCTCACTGTAAATGTTCCACAAAATCTGAGAGCGCTGAACTTTGAACTAATGCAGAAGAGCAGACATTTGGAGACTCAGCCCCTGGTCACCCAATTGCTCTGTATTATTTTTATAGTTCCCATCTCTCCTACTTCTCCAGGTTTTTGAATGCATCAAGCATTGTCCTTTAAAAAAAAAAAAACTATCATTTTAAGTCTTCTATAAAATCGGACCTATAAAACTGCTGCTTTTCTACCATTTTTGATCTGCAAAAAATAGCTACCTCATCAGTTAAAAGTCATTTTCCATCATTAGAGACTTTCTCAAGTGAATAAACAGTCTGGAAAAATTACTGTCTACAGGCTGAAATCATAGTATTATAGTTAGTTCATCCACTGAGCTTAAAGGGGCTCTAAGATATAGGATTTAGCTTACAGAAGCTCTCTCCACTACAAGCTTTGTATTAAAGCCCCTGTTATTACTTCCATTAAAAGGCTCTTCTTTTCTTCACAGTAAGACTTTTATAGGAAATCATATGCTGTGTAGCTGAAGATTTTAAAGACAATTTTTCTATGTAGAATCCAAAACTGTTTTCTACCATCCATAAAATCAAGAAACAACGAAAACTGTGGTTACTGAAAATAAAAGCCTCCTAGGCAACCATCTCATACAATACAAAAATAATCTAATGCTGGCAGAAACGGTCCCTTGGAAATAATGGCTCATTTGTTTAGAGTTCTACTGTTATTAACTTCTGGTGATTGGGGAGTGAGGAATGGAAAGGATGCCACAGAGAATCGTTAAGAACAACACACCAGATAGACAGAACCATTTAGATGACAAGCCACATAACGCACTTTGGATTAAAAGCAAACAAACATAGAAAAACAAAAATTTAAAACCACTGCTGGAGAGCATGAAGTCCCTGAAAATCTGGGCAGATTCTTAAACTCTCTACAAAGGAAGAGGCCATTACAATTTTATTGTCCCCAAACAGTAAGAAATACCAACCGTGTTTAAAAGGAGCTAGAAAAATAAAAAATAAAAACTCTTATCTGGAAGTTGGCACTGTTTAAATAAGAGATTTGAAATGCCGAGTGGCTCATGACCTTTTGTGACCTCTCATGCTCAGATGCTTCAGTGGGCAAAGCCTGCAAGGCCAGGCCTGCCCGGACCGCACAGCCCTATCTGGAACCTTCTCTGCCCTGCCAGAGAGCCTGGATCCCAGTCTTTGGGTTGTTTCTTTTTGTCCTGCACCTTTAGACTGTCACTCAAAATGACAGAACCAGCCTTTGAACTCGAAGACAAAATTAATCATTGTGTCCACATCGAAAAGTTTCCTGAACACCTGCTGAGGGCAGAAACTCTACTGACCTTCCAAGAAGGTGAGGGGATGATGGACCCTCACAAGCCCAGGACAGTGTGGATCCTTCTCCAACACAGGGCAGATACAAAGGGTGCTTACCTTCTCTTCCTGGGACTGACAATGTCCCCATCGAGCAATACCAGCTAAAGGCTTAGAGCACACTTGCTCTCTTACCATTTCCTCCCCTATAGTTTCTCAGATTGGAAAACTGGATAATAAGTGCCCAGGCAATGAAGGACTCCTGTTGTGATTATTCAGATATGGGGAGGACAACTAGAATGCTTGCCTCCACACATAAGGCAGTTTAGGGATATTCACAGCCATTAACAGAAGATTGAGAGATATAGATCATATCAAGCTTATAAAATTAAATACTTTCAAATTATTAGATTTATTTGACTCATAAATAGAAGCTGGAAAATGATGTCAGGTTAATTTTCCCTTGAAGAAAGACTTTCACCTCAATTCATTTTCTAAAATTTTATTTTACTGTGGTAAAAATCACCAAAAACAAGACCCGGGCTGACTGTGGTTCAGATCATGAACTTATTACAAAATTCAGACTTAAATTGAAGAAAGTAGGGAAAACCACTAGGTCATTCAAGTATGACCTAAATTAAATCCTTTATGATTATACAGTGGAAGTGAGAAATAGATTCAAGGAATTAGATCTGATAGAGAGAGTGCCTGAAGAACAACCGACAGAGGTCCGTAACATTGTACAGGAGGTGGTGACCAACACCATCCCCAAGAAAAAGAACTGCAACAAGGCAAAATGGTTGTCTGAGGAGGCCTTACAAATAGCTGAGAAAAGAAGAGAAGAGGAAGGCCAAGGAGAAAAGGAAAGATATACCCATCTGAATGCGGAGTTCCAAAGAATAGCAAGGAGAGATAAGAAAGCCTTCTTAAGTGAACAATGCAGAGAAATAGAGGAAAACAACAGAATGGGAAAGACTAGAGATCTCTTCAAGAAAATTAGTGATACCAAGGGACCATGTCATGCAAAGACAGATACAATAAAGGACAGAGCAGTATTGACCTAACAGAAGCAGAAGATATTAAGCAGAGGTGGCAAGAATATACAGAAGAACTATACCAAAAAGGTCTTAATGACCCAGACAACCACAGTGATGTGGTCACATTCCTAGAGCCAGATATCCTGAAATGCAAAGTCAAGAGGCCCTTAGGAAGCATCACTATGAACAAAGCTAGTGGAGGTGATGTAATTCCAGCTGAGCAATTTCAAATCCTAAAAGATGATGCTCTTAAAGTGCGGCACTCAATATGACAGCAAATATGGAAAACTCAGCAGTGGCCACAGGACTGGAAAAGGTCAGTTTTCATTCCAATCTCAAAGAAGGGCAATGCCAAAGAATACTCAATGTGCCTGCTAAGTCACTTCAGTCATGTCCAACTCTTTGGGCCCCTGTGGACTGCAGCCCGCCAGGTTCCCCTGTCCATGAGGACTCTCCTGGCAAGACCACTGGAGTAGGTTGCCATCCCCTCCAGGGGGACCTCCCTGAACCAGGAATCAAATCGGTGTCTCCTGCGCCCTCACATTACAGGTGTATTTTTTCCCACTGAGCCACCAGGGAAGCCTAAGAATATTCAAATCACAACAGAATTGTGCTAATCTCACATGCTAGCGAGGTTAACGCTTAAAATCCTTCAAGACAGGATTCAACAATACATGAACCAAGAACTTTCAGACTTACAAGCTGAATTTAGAAGAGACAGGGGAATCAGAGATCAAATTGCAATATCTGTTGGATCGTAGAAAAAGCAAGGGAATTCCAGGAAAACATACTCCTGCTTCATTGACTATGCTAAAGCCTTTGACTGGGTGGATCACAACAAACTGTGGAAAATTCTCAGAGAGACAGGAATATCAGACCGCCTTACCTGCCTCCTGAGAAACCTGTATGCAGGTCAAGAAGCAACAGTTAGAACCGGACGTGTAATGACAGACTGGTTCCACATAGGAAAAGGAGTATGTCAAGGCTGTATACTGTCCCCCTGCTTATTTAACTTATATGCAGAATACATCATGAGAAATGCTGGACTGAATGAAGCACAAGCTGGAATCAAGATTGCCAGGAGAAATATCAATAACTTCAGATAGGAGACAACACCATGCTTATGGCAGAAAGCGAAGAAGAACTAAAGAGCCTCTTGAAGAAGGTGAAACAGGAAGTGAAAAAGCTGGCTTAAAATTCAACATACAAAAAACTAAGATCATGGCATCCAGTCCCATCACGTTAAGGCAAATAGATAGGTAAAAATGGAAACAGAGACTTTATTTTTGGGCTCCAAAATCACTGCAGATGGTGACTGCAGCCATGAAATTAAAAGACACTTGCTCCTTGTAAGAAAAGCTATGATGAACCTTGACAGCGTATTAAAAAGCAGAGACATCACTTTGCAGACAAAGGTCCATATAGTCAAAGTTATGGTTTTTCCAGTAGTCATGTACAAATGTGAGTTGGATCATAAAGAAGGCTAAGTACCAAAGAATTGATGCTTTTGAACTGCGGTATTAGAGAAGATTCTTGAGAGTCCCTTGGAGACTCAAGGAGATCAAACCAGTAACTCCTGAAGGAAATCAACCCTAAATATTCATTGGAGCTGAAGCTCGAATACTTTGGCCACCTGATGCGGAGTCAAATCATTGGAAAAGACCTGATGCTGGGAAAGATTGAAGGCAGGAAGAGAAGATGATGATAGATGATGAGATGGTTGGATGGCATCACTGACTTAATGGACATGAGTTTGAGCAAACTCCAAGAGACAGTGGACAAGGAAACCTGGCATGCTGCATTACATAGGGTTGCAAAGAGCTGGACATGACTGAGTGACTGAAGTGAAGGATACTCTACGTGAGATTTACTCTTAATTTATTTTCCCTGAACTTATTGATCATTGTCTCATACCTGTACGTTTTCTCTCTACAGAGTAGCTTTTCTGTTATTTGTCATAAAAATAATTGCTTCAAAGTGAAATGCAGTTAAATCAGTTATTTGATAAAATAGTGGTTTTATCTAAATTTAACAAAGCCTAGCAATAAAACAATCAAATCTGTTTATATAGCCATTTTAGACTAACACTTCTGAGATTTCTTCACAGTATTTTACCTTTCCAAACCAATTAGTTAATTATATAGGTGTCTCAGTCCTCTTGGGGCTACTATAACAAATTACCATAATCTAGGTAGCTTATAAACAACAGAAATTCATTTCTCACAGTTCTTGAGGCTGGAGACCTGAGATCAGGGTGTCAGCACGGTGCAGTTTCAGAGAAACCTTCCTCCAGGTTACAATCTGCCAACTTCTATTGTGTCGGAGAGGGAAGTAAAGAGCAAGAGAGCTCTCTAGCCTCTTCTTGTAAGGGGACAAATCCCATTCGCGAGGGCTCCACCCTCATCACCTAATTTACCTCTTAGAGAACCCATCTCCAAACACCATTACACTGGGATGTTTCAATATATGAATTTAGCGACTGGGCTGCTGCTGCTAAGTCGCTTCAGTGGAGTCCGACTCTGTGCAACCCCATAGACGGAAGCCCACCAGGTTCCTCCATCCCTGGGATTCTCCAGGCAAGAACACTGGAGTGGGTTGCCATTTCCTTCTCCAATGCGTGTGTGCATGCTAAGTCACTTCAGTCGTGTCCGACTCTGTGTGACCCCATAGATGGCAGCCCACCAGGGGGCCGGGGGCACAAACTCACAGTCATAAACACACCCAATCCTTATGTAACTATGGTCTCCCTTTGCAACACATGGACCCAAAGGAATCAACCCGTGTATGTAAAGGACCACACTGACTCTTCTCCCTGACCAGCCCTTCTTCCCCTCAAGCTGTAAACCACACTCTTGCATCTTTCAAATCTTTATCTATTTAGGCTGATCCAGGTCTTCAGAGCTGCACACGCCTTCTCTATTTTGTCAAGAGGGGGCTACCCTCTGATTGCAGTGCTCAGGATCCTCCCCGCGGTGGCTTCTCTCGTTGCTGAGTGCAGGCTCCTGAGTGTGTGGCTCCAGAGCACAGGCTCAGTAGCTTGGTCGAGGCTTAGTCGTCCTGTGGCATGTAGAATCTTCCTGACCCAGGGACTGAACCGGAGTCCCCTGTATGGGCAGGTGGATTCTTCACTACTGGGTCACCAGGGACGTCCTCATATCTTTACTCAAGTGTCACCTCAGTGAGACCTTCCCTGCCCAGTCGGTCCAAAATACTGCTGTATTCCCAGGATCTCGAAGAATACAGACGTATAATAAACAGGAAATAAAGACTTACTATATGATGGAAGGAGAGACTTGTTTACTTCAAAATGTGCTTTGCAATCATCTTTGAAGTCACTTGACTATGAATGGAATTTATAGATGGTCCCTAACTTAAGATGATTCCATTTAATGACTCGTAGACTCTACGGTGGTATGAAAGCTGTATGCATTCAGTAGAAATCATATGTTAAGTTCTGAATCTGGATCTTTCCCAGGCTAGCAATATGTGTTACCACACTCTCTCATGATTCTGGGTGGCAGCTGCAGTTTTCCAGTCAACCAAGTGACTACAAGGATAAACTACCAACACACTTAATCATTCTGGACGCACACGACTATTTTGTGTTTCACTATCAGTACAGTATTCAACAAATAACACAAGATATTCAACACTTTATCATAAAATAGGCTTTGCCTTAGATGATTTTGCCCAACTGCAGGCTAATCTAAGTGTTCTAAGCATGGGTAGACTCAGCTATGATGTAAAGGTAGCTTAGGTGTGTTCAGTGCATTTCCCACTTGGGATACTTTCAACTTACAATAGGTTCATGAGGACATAACCCCATCATAAGGTGAAGAATATCTGTATATATCCAGGAAAAATATATCATGCAAAGTTCTTTGCAGGACAAATCAAACAAACTAAAACAAACAGTGATATTAAATGTGATATGTAATTTTTAAATATTATAGAAAAGAAGAAAGGGCAAGCTCTGTGGGGGAGAAAAACATACAAATTTTATATTTGTATCTAAAGGCCAATTCTCAAAAGGGCTTTACAGCGCTCACAACTTTACAACAATAGCGTGCATGGTCATTATTATATGAATAAACAGATGAGTTGACTATAGTTTACTGTGGGTATTCAGTTCCTTCATGGGTGACTGAAGAGGCTGCTAAACTTCATGAACTGAAACCAAAGGAAAAGATTTCCCTGAGATGCTGACAGGCTCTCCCTGCCACGAGTTTGATGTTTCTGAGCTGGAGGTGCAGTTGAACAGCAAAAGAGACTTCCTGTAGCTAATGAGGCTTTTTGCAGGTGCCCTACACTGAGGAGGCCTCACAAAAGTCAACACTGTGTTAGCGATTGCTCAAGGGAACTTTCTGGAGCCTAATTGGGCTTTCCGATATTGTCATTAGGCACAGCTATTGGCGTGCCCCCAGGTGACCCAGGCTGCCTGCTCTGGACTCACCGCTGCCTTCCTTCAGTGCCTGCTAGAGAAATGCTTACCATCTGTTGAGTCACAGGAGAGAAAGAGCAGAAAAGGATCTAGTGTGAGGCTTGATGGCAGCCCACAGCTGCCACCTAAGCTCTCAGGAGAGCTCCTTCATAAGCTGGATAGACCAGTTAACAGAACGGGCAACAGCAGTGTCTGTTTTGTCCTTTGTGGGGGGACAAAGGTACACCCACGGTGCCTCCCTTCCTCTGCCTTCCACCGTCACTTGCTGTGAACTTTCTTCTCCCCCTTACAGTAGGCTGGGCTGTCTAAATTCCATGACACAGGCATACCTTGGAGATACTGGGGTTTGATTCAGACCACCGAAATAAAGCAAATATCCCAATAAGGCAAGTCACACAAGATTTTTTATTTTCCAATGTATATAAAAGCTATATTTATATCACATTTAAAAAAGAAAACAGTGTATACACCTTCATGAAAATAATACTTTATTAGTAATAAATGCTAACCATCATCTGAACCTTCAGTGAGTCAGACAGTAACAAAGATCACTGATCACCATAATAAACATAGTAATAAAAAAGTTTAAAGCATTACCCAAACGTGAAAGAGACAGGAAGTGAGCAAATGCTATTGGAAAAAATGGCACTGAAAGACTTGTTCGACACAGGATTGCCACAAAGCTTTGGCTTATAGACAACGTGGTACCTGCAAAGCACCATGAATTGAACTGCAGTGAAACTCAGTATGCCTGTACTCTCTTGTCACTATTTTGATGAAGCCTGTCCAGGGAGTGTTGCTTTAATGACTGAGTTATCATCATAGAATAGGAGATCTCAGCTCTTGAAGAGCTATTTCATTCCACTCTCACCTTGTGAAGAAAAGATGAATTTCACAGATTAATTCACTTTCTCAAAAGAAAAACACATTCACCATATTTTTTCCCCCTAAAAATGAGCATGCCATGGTTTCCTATTAGAGCATGGTGGTTTAGTGGCTAAGTCATGTCCAACTCTTGCAACCTCAAGGACTATAGCCAGCCCAACTCCTCTGTCCACAGGATTTTCCAGGCAAGACTACTGGAGTGAGTTGCCATTTCTTTCTCCAGGGGAACGAACCAGTGTCTCCTGCATTGCAGGTAGACTTTTTACCACTAAACCACCAGGGAAGGCCTATTAGAGTATGGAGGGTAAATAATACAAAAATGTTCAGCTCCTGGACTCCTTAATCATGTAGCACTGCCTCTTATTAGGTATGTATGATTGGGCAATAAAAATATCTACCACTTAGGGTTGTAGTGAGAATTAAATGAAACCATGTACATAAAATAGTTAAGACCACGCTGGACACAGAATTTCTCCATAAACATTTACTGTTAACTGAAATGGAGCAGGACGCTATGGTCCTTGACCCCCAGGGCCTCAGCCTGCCTTTTGCCTGTGAAAAAAAATTTAGCCAAAGAATAAATTTTATTGGAGAAGTGAGAAAATGCAGAAACAAAACAGTCAAAGGAGACCAAATAATAATAATTTAGTCATTAAGTGTGGTCAAGGAGCTTTAGTTCCTTCTCAAGGGCCACAGTCTTCCCTGGATGGCTTGGGGGTTAAAAAAAAAAAATCTGCCTGCAATGCAGAAGATGTGGGTTTGATCCCAGGGTCAGGAAAATCCCCTCGAGGAGGAAATGGCAACCCACTCCAGTATTTCTTGCCTGGGAAAGCCCATGGATAGAGGAGCCAGGTGGGCTACAACCCATGAGGTTGCAAAGAATTGTACACAACCGAGGTGAGTGACTAAGCACCCACGCAGCACAAGGTCTACAGGTAAAACTGAGCCACCTCCTCCGACGGGTCTTACAGATACTGAAACCCCCACCAGGTGGAAGAAGTGAACGACACGAGGACCTAACTGTCACCATGACCCGAGCTGCCACAGTTCTGGGACCTGGCCTCAAAGGAAAGGGAACAAACTGACCCTGGGACTGAAAATGGCCAATACTTAATCAACATGACGCTGGGCAGACCACAGGTGACCAATTTCAAGATGATGCTCAGGGCTGTCTGTGCTCTTTCTACACATAGCCCCCCTCTCCCCAACCCTGTCTATAAAAGCTCTTACCCACTGAGTGTTAATGGGAAGGAGTTGACCTCTGGACCGACCCAACAGGGCCCCTCCCCCCCACAGAGGTTGCCAGCATCCAACATAAAGCAAATTTCCCTTTCCACCAGCTTGGCTTCTTTATTGACTTTTGCACAAGGAGTAGCCGCACCCCACTTATGATGCTGTTACAATGATTTCTTGCTATAACTAAGAAAAACCTAGAGTTTTTTCCTACAGCATAGGGGGGAAAAAGTCTTTCCTTCCTACGCCTTTCTCTTGTTTTTCTTTCCTGTATACCTCCTTTACTACTCAACAACAACAAAAAAAAACACTTCACTTCTGACACTTCTAATCACCAAATGTCTTGGGGTTTTCCCCACACCACCCATTTCTCCAGCCCAGCTGGGTGTCCTACAGTTTAATTCAACTCTGACACCATCTACTCAGGTATAGCATGAGATTCCACAGAGTCGGGGTTCAGTCCCACCAGACTGCTGCCCCTCACGGGGATGCTATTTGCAAACCTAGATGTCACCTGTGCTTCTGACCTACTAACAATAGAGCTTCCAAAGACTCCATCCTTGAATTTAATGTGCCGAAGCAGCACACAGAATTCACACAAAGACTTACTTACCTTAACTGGATGTGATAAAGGATACAGGTGAACACCCACATAGAAGACTCAGGGCAGGGTCCCACAACCTCTTCAGGTACCTTGCACCATCCAGGAAGTTCACCCAACCCTTTTGGCGGTTTTACTGCGGTGATATTACCTAGGCATGATTGACGGGCCCATTGGCCAATGATGATTGACGCAACCTCCTGCCTTTCTTTCCCTGGAAAGTGGTGGGTGGGACTGAAAGTTCTAACCTAATTAACTTCATTGGCTCCATCCGGCAGCCAGCCCTCAACACTTAAGTGCTTTCCAAAGGTCAGCTCGTTAACATAATAAAAGATAATTGTATTCTCCTCCTTTAGGAAATTCTAAGGGTTTTAGGAGCTCTGAGCAAAAAAGCGGACAAAGATCTAAAATATACTTATTTTAAATCACAATATCACAATGTGAGAAAAATGCATTAAACTCTTCTTCCCATGAATATGTGATACATTTAGAGAGTTAAATAATATCACTGATGCCTCTTAAGTATATGCATTTAGCAGACGGGGAGGAGATAAACGGTGATTCATCCACAGTTCTAACTGCATTTCAACTGCAACTGGTCAACTCTTTTCACCAGATTTAAGAAGTAATTAGCAGGCTTGTTTACTTCACCATCTCCAGCGCTTCTTCAGCATTTGGTTTAGGTGCTAATTAGCAGTAAAATAGTTGAGAAGACACAGTTGAAAAGAGAAGAAACTGACAAAAAGAGGAGAAATCTGGGGTCCAGGCTGGTCCTGAACAAGCAAAGGCCCTGAGTTAGTGGGCAGGCGCCCCATGCAGTCAGGGGGCTCATAGGATTTCCTCTTTGAATTCAGGATCTGCTGGGAGCTGTGGAGGAAATGTGAACAGCTCTGGGCCCTGTGGGCACGTTGTCCCTTTCTACTGCTACAAACCTAGGGACAACTGCAAAGGTTTAAATAACGTTAAGTGAATCTGCCGGAAAACCCTGGGAATTTCAGCACAGCACCAGCAAGAGGCCCCAGTTTAGGTGATGACTGGTTACAGGATGTGGTCTCCTGACTGGTAAAAGGTCAGCCTCCCTCCTGTCTGCACCCTCCAGAGCAACAAAGCTCCACGCTCTGGGACTTTGGCTAAGACTTGGTCATCTGCCCAAATCCATCCTCGCTTTTCTTCTGAGGTGGTAAGACTCTAATGGGCCTGAATTTTCAGAGCAGCAAGGCACACACCCTCTTTTCCTTCCACTGCTGCCTGAGTGTACCGGTAAGGCCCAACGTGTGGGTCTCTGAATCACCATGTGAAGGAAAACTATCCAGTTGCATCCACACTGAACTGCTGTGTGAACCAGCTATGAAATTCTGTTGTATTTGATCATGTACATTGGGGTTTAGCTGGTCCCAATTCATACACTACCTTCAGTTCCACTGCTGGAAACAGACTTTGGATTACAGTTTATTCCGTTGTCCAACCCCAATAAAAGACAAATACACCTGGGATATATAAAATAAATGCTTTCTTAGTTATTTTCTCCTTAGTGAGACAAGTGAGTCAGAAATTTCCTGAAAAGTGATTATGACATGGGTCACAGAAAAGGGGACATAAAAAGGCAGGAACATATGTAGGAAGGGAGGAGAGATGAGGATCCCAAGAGAGTAAGTGAGAGTGACCTTTAAGTCTTTCCCAACTTTGCGTGGACTCCTCTAAGGATGTGATGGATTGAATAAGACCAAACCCTATCCCCTCTGTGTTTATTGGATAAATGGCTTTTCTCCCAGCCTTGCTCAGAAAACTGTCTGCTGTTCTCTGGGACATGTTTAAAGGAGTTCTTCTCTATTGACTGAGCACCTACCATGTGTCAGCTAAAGTACACACAAGGTCCCAAAGAGCTGCTTCCCCCTGCTGGAATTAACAAACCTCAGATTCTTACTGCCAGGATTTCCACAGGGTAAGGTGGGGCTCACACCTCGTATTCCAGGTCACCATGGCTGAGGATCCCCTTGGACAGCATGATGACTGATATCTTTCATAAAGGTGCCTGCTTCCAAAGGAAGCTTTGATCTACTGAACTCATTTTGGCTCCGCTGCTAACCAAATACATATTTCTCATTATAAATCGCAGTAACACAGTATTACACAGAGGAAAAAAATATTAAACTCATAATATGAATATGTGATAAAGTCAGAGTGTTACATAGTATCACAGACATCTCTCAAACATCTGTGCTTATGAGACCAGGAGGAGACAAAGAATGATTATCCACAGTTCTAAGTGCATTTTAGCTGCAACTCATCAACTCTGTTTTCAGCATTCTTAAGGAGTAATGACCAGGCTTGTGTTTATTTTACCATCTCAATCTCCTTTTTTACCATCTATCGTGTATATATATATATATATATATCTCATATTATATCAGATTATATATATACATATATATATATATATAATTGTATAATAGTTCAGGTGCTAGTCTACAGTGAATCAGACAAGGGTCCTCCTGACTCAAACAGCCATTTCCAAACTACTTCAATTTAGTAGAAGAGCATTTATTTAATACATACTGTGTGCTAGGGATTCAGTGTTTGTTGGAAAAGGAGAGTTTTCATTCCAACCCCAAAGAAAGGCAATGCCAAAGAATGCTCAAACTATCACACTATTGCACTCATATCACATGCTAATAAAGTAATGCTCAAAATTCTCCAAGCCAGGTTTCAACAATACATGAACCGTGAACTTCCAGATGTTCAAGCTGGTTTTAGAAAAGGCAGAGGAACCAGAGCTCAAATTGCCAACATCAGCTGGATCATCAAAAAAGCAAGAGAGTTCCAGAAAAACATCTATTTCTGCTTTATTGACTACACCAAAGCCTTTGACTATGTGGATCACAACAAACTGTGGAACCTTCTTCAAGAGATGGGAATACCAGACCACCTGACCTGCCTCCTGAGAAATCTGTATGCAGGTCAGGAAGCAACAGTTAGCACTGGACATGGAACAACAGACTGGTTCCAAATAGGAAAAAGAGTACATCAAGGCTGTATATTGTCACCCTGCTTATTTAACTTTATGCAGAATACATCATGAGAAATGCTGGGCTGGATGAAGCACAATCTGGAATCAAGATTGCAGGGAGAAATATCAATAACCTCAGATACGCAGATGACACCACCCTTATGACAGAAAGTAAAGAAGAACTAAAGAGCCTCTTGATGAAAGTGAAAGAGGAGAGTGAAAAAGCTGGCTTAAAACTCAACATTCAAAAAACGAAGATCATGGCATCCGGTCCCATCACTTCATGGCAAATAGATAGGGAAAACAGTGGCTGACTTTATTTTTCTGGGCTCCAAAATCACTGCAGATGGTGACTGCAACCATGAAATTAAAAGACACTTGTGCCTTGGAAGAAAAGCTATGACCAACCTAGACAGCAGATTAAAAAGCAGAGACATTACTTTGCCAACAAAGGTCTGTCTAGTCAAAGTTATGGTTTTTCCAGTAGTCATGTTTGGATGTGAGAGTTGGACTATAAAGAAAGCTGAGCGCCAAAGAATTGATGCTTTTGAACTGTGGTGTTGGAGAAGACTCTTGAGAGTCCTTTGGACTGCAAGGAGATCCAACCAGTCCATCCTAAAGGAGATCAGTCCTGGGTGTTCACTGGAAGGACAGATGCTGAAGCTGAAACTCCAGTACTTTGGCCACCTGATGTGAAGAGCTGACTCATTGGAAAAGACCCTGATGCTGGGAAAGATTGAAGGCAGGAGGAGAAGTGGATGACAGAGGATGAGATGGTTGGGTGGCATTACTGACTCAGTGGACATGGGTTTGGGTGGACTCCGGGAGTTGGTGATGGACAGGGAGGCCTGGCATACTGTGGTTCATGCGGTCACAAAGAGTCGGACATGACTGAGCGACTGAACTGAACTGAGGGCGTTGACCTTCCTCTTTTTCCTTTAAGATGAAGAACTTTACCCGTATGTAACATCTGTCCATGTTCTGGGAGACTGCAGTTCAGAAGGACAAAGTCAGCCTCCACTAGTGCAGGACCTGAGGGGCGGGGAGGATCCGGGTCTTTGTGGACTTAGGCTCGACAGAGAGCCTTCTTCCTTGTCTCCACTCCCAACCTTCCTCCCTGGTCAAGGCGTCTGACCTTTCCTCAGCTCTTGGCTCTTGATTCAAATTGGCTCCTAATACAAAACCCTGGATCCACACCAAACCTCGGTTCTCTGCCTAAAATCTTGGACCGTTATTGAGGAATCAAGGCCAGAAACAAATAAAACCTCTATTCATCAGCTTCCATTTCTTGCAAGACTCACAGGCTGTTTCAGGAAGAGTTCAGTTACCAGCTCTCTCCCTGATAGGGGAGGACATGAGGCCATAATGGTCTGTTTACTCCATTCATTTCTAAGCCAAACAGGAAGCCCAGTAAACACTGCTGTTAGCTCTTCCTGAAACTGAACTCTTATTTTAAAAACTCTTCATGATTCACCCTCTTCACTTTAGTGATCATTAAATCCATTTATTTAATCCAAAGGAAGGAAATATATAAAATCCTAAGTAAGTGCAATTGAAACAAACACCATGGACATTGCATGAGGCAATCCACTGATAAAACCCCATTTCATATACCGAGTCCTATGTTTTTAGCAACAGGAAAAAAGAACTCAGACATGTTCAGTTGTAAGCATGACATTTATTACCACATTCCTCATATTGTTAATGAGGTAGCTCTATTCCCTGTAAATGAACAACTTTTGAAGAAAATGATTGCTTTTGCTCTCCCCTTGGTTTGGCAGGTTCTGAAAGGTTGTGGCACACATGTCCTCCTGTAGGACACACACCTTGCCGTAACCAAGCAGGATCCTACTGGGCCTTCTCAGGTCAGACCTCACTGCACCCATGTTCTCTACCTGCTTCTTGTCTGTAGCAAAACTTTACCCTCCTAGGCCTTCCCTGGTTCAGGGCCCCCTGGTGACTCAAGATGGCATTCGCCTACAATGCAGGAGACCTGGGTTTAATCCCTGGGCCAGAAAGATCCCCTGGAGAAGGAAATGGCAACCCACTCCAGTATTTTTGCCTGCAGAATTCCATGGACAGAGGAGCCTGGTGGGCTACAGTCCATGGGGTCTCAAAAAGTCAGACATGGCTGAGTGACTAACACTTTCATTTTCGGGCCTTTCCTGAGTTCCAAAGAATAAATTTAATCAGAGAAGTGAGAAAATCCAGAAATGAAGGAAAATAGTCAAGACGACAAAATACTAATAGGTTAGCCACTAAACAAAGTCAAGGGCCTTTAGCTCCTCCTCAAGGGCTATAGATAATATTCTGAGTCATATCGTCGAGCTCTTTTGCAGATTCTGAAACCCTCACCAGGTAGGAGAAGTTAACTGTATGCTAACCACAAATGCGCAGGCCCCAGACCAGTTGGAACCAGAAGACTGAAGATGTTGACCCCTGGTCACCTCACCACCAGCCAATCAGAAGAATGTCCATGACCTCATCTCACACCCCACCACCGTCTCCCTCACCCTGTCTTTAAAAATCTTACCCTGAGAGCCGTCGGGGAGTTCAGGCCTTTGAAACATGAGTTGCCTTGACTCCTTGTATATCTCCTTACAATAAACACCACACTCTCCTTCACCACAACCCAATATCAGAAGATTGGCTTTCCTGGGAGGGGTGAGTGGACCCAAGTTTGGCTCAGGAATGCTGCCACCACATGAAAAGTAAGGGCAAAGTCTCTCCACCCACTCTTTCAAACTGGGTGGAAAAATCAGTAAGGAAAAGTGGAACAGAGAAAGGAAGCCCGATTTTGGCCCAAACCCCTGCCTGCTCCTACCTTATCTTACTGCCAGAATGAAGCTGATCTTTACTCCTCAGCTTTTCCCATCTGGTTGAGAACTCACAGGAGATTCACTGCAAGCAGGGGGGTGGATAATCAAGGAAGAATATTCACTTCCTTATACATAAACTCAGATATTTGGTTTATGAAAACTGTTTTCAAAACTTCATTTTGAAAGTAGAAATTCCAATATCCCTTGTGAATGGTTTGTTGAGTTTGTTGTTGGCCAATTCGGGATCACAGGTTGGCTGCCTGTGACACGTGCGACCAGAACGAGAGGACATTCAGAAACCCCAGTCTTTGTGGAGAAAATCAGGGGTGGGGGTGAAGTTCTGCTGACGTCATGTCTGTGATTCTAGGCTCCTATTGTGATTGTTCAAAGGAAAAGAGCAATCATGATTTAATCAGATTTTCTAAATATTTATGAGCCACACTCATTTCTAATGCATTATAAAGCCCCAAACTGAATTTCCAACCAAATGTGAAATCAGCACAATTGTAAAGTCTTTTTAAAGGTGTAATAACTTAAAATATATAAATATTTCACAGCTTTGTACACTACTTTGTATTACAAAAGGATTTCTTCAAGATAAAGAATGAAACTATAAAGTTTCACAAATAGAAATGAGTCCATTGGCTCATTAGACATATACAAGAGGAAATATTCTTTCCCAGAGGAGTTTTGCCAAATTTGAGTGAATTATATAGAATTTATTTTGCCTTGGTTTTCTTACATTTTTGCAATATTTAATATTTTGTTACTTGTGAAATGTATTTTCAAGGCAGAAAACTTGAAAAGCACAGAAAAGCAGAAAGAAAAAGAATAATAATTAATTCTTGTACTCACAGATGACTGCTGGTCATCTTGCCATTCCTCATGAGTGTGTGAGGTATGTAAGTGTGAGAGCCTGTAAGTGTGAGCAGGAGTGTGTACCCATATGTGTGTGAGTGTGTGTGTCTCAGACGCTAAAGGGTCCTTTTCTGCTGACCCAGAGTCTGGCGCTTTTGTGAGCCCAGAAGGCACAACTATAGGTACTTGGCCATCTCTCCATCCCAAGATAGATTGGGCTGGAGAAACCAGTTTGGCAACCCTAACTCTTGCTTTCTGTAATCTAATTTAAAACAAAACAAAACAAAACATGACCCTTTCAGATTTACTTCTCATCATTCCCCCAAACTAGCTTCCTCTGTCATGAAAACTATCCGTATTCCCTGCAGAGGCCTCACCTGCACCCACCTCCCAGGTCACGCTTTTACATTCCTCAGGGCTCCTCTCCACCCACCCAGGATTAGCAGGTAAAAATTTTGGCCTTAAGTGTGGGGAGGAAGAGATATGGAATATGTATTTGGGGGACATATCAGATTCTAGTCAAGTTTAAGTTGGGCTTAGAAAAGCCATAAAGGGACATTGCCAACGCTGTGGAGAGGAGGGTGGGGAGAGATTGGTTCAGAGACCAACAGCCATGGCAATGGACAGATTACAGTGCTCTTTGTGGTAACAAAATAGTGCTAAAATCGCAAGGTATGGGATGCAGTTGCATGGTTATGTGCCTTGGGAAAGCTCCCAAGAAAGTCATTTTCTATAAAGACAAAACTATGAATTGCCAGCCAGCTGCAATTAATACCATTTTATTAGACATTTGGGTTTGCCTTTCATTGCACAGGTTCCCCGTGTGATGGAGCAGTTATGATAAATACGACCTCTGGCGTCAGAGCACTCACCTCCCGGCCCTACCCCTCCTGGCTGAGAGACTGAGCAAGTTACCTCACTTCTTTATACCTCACCTTTCTCTTCTGCAAAATGGGAGCACTTGTATAGCAGTAAATGGAAGGCTGTGTACCAGCAAAGGGCTTAGAACAGTATTTGGCTCATAAAACGCTCTCAGTAACTGTTCGCTTTTTACCCCCAAAAGGAATAGAATAGTATCTACATAGACTTTGGCTTAAATCGGGTTTATTTAATGGGTAAAGTTTAACAAGGTTAAATTCCACCAGTTGCTCCAGCCACCAAGTGAATCTAACTACGATAACGTCCTGTTAGAGCTGGCAAAGGTCTCATTTCACAGCCCCTCCCCATTTTCCCGGTAGAACAGCTCCCGAGCGGGGAGATTTCCACTCTATTGTGGCAGCCACCACCTGGCGCAGTCAGGCAAATGACTGATCCTCTGTTGCCCTCTGGTGGCACTTTAGGGAATTTTTCTTAGGTACAATGTGCTTTGCGTAGTCAGTTGCTCAGTCCTGTCCGACTCTTGGCGACCCCGTGGACTGTAGCCTGCCAGGCCCCTCTGTCCATGGGATTCTCCAGGCAAGAATACTAGTGGATTGCCATGTCCTCCTCCGGGGGATCTTCCCGACCTATGGATCAAACCCAGGTCTCCCTCATTGCAGGCGGATTCTTTACTGTCTGAGCCACCAAAAAGTCCAAGAATACTGGAGTGGGTGGCCTGTCCCTTCTCGAGGGGATCTTCCCAACCCAGGAATCTAACCGAGGTCTCATGCACTGCAGGCAGATTCTTTACCAGCTGAGCTACCGGGGAAGCCCTTATGGACACTAGTAGATAAGAAACTTGTAGGGGATAGTGGTGCTAAGTCGCTTCAGTCATGTCCGACTCTCAGTAACCCCGCGGACTGCAGGCTGCCAGGTTCCTCTGTCCATTGAATTTTCCAGGCAATAATACTACAGTGGGTTGCCATTTCCTGCGCGAGGGGATGTTCCCGACCCAGGGATCGAACCCGCGTCTCTTATGTCTCCTGCATTGGCAGTCAGGTTCTTTACCACTAGCGCCACCTGGGAAGCCCAACGATAGTACAGTTGACCTTTGAGTATGAGAGAGCAGTCGTTAGGAGTGCCAACTTTAAAAGCAGTTGAAAACTCAGGGATATATTGTAGCTGACCTTCAGTATCTGCAGTTCCAAACCCAAGGTTCCCCACCAAGAATCATCACAGCCTTTTTCCTGTGCCTGTGTGAAGTCCCTCCATATCCTTTTCTGTTTTCATATTAGGTTGTTAACATATGCAGTCTCTCTATACAATGAGTGACTTCATACTTTTCCATTTGTCTTTTAATTTTGCTTATAATATTTTTCCTGCATAGAAAGTTTAGATATTTATACAATCAAATGTATGAGTTTTGTTCCACCCAGGCTTCTGAATTTTGTCTACAAAGATCTTTTTTATTTAAGGTGATTTTTTTCTTTTTTTGCTATCACTTTATTATTTTTATGGTTTCTTTTACATTTTTTGGCATTTAAATAATTGAGCTATCTCTAATTTGTTTTTGTGAAGCAAATAGGAATTTAGCTTTTTTTCCTCCCCTAAATAACACTATATAGAATAATCTGCTCTCTTCTGGTTGATTTGAAAGGCGACATTGATCATATACAAAATTTCAGTTTTGGGGGGGATCAATTTCTCTTTCTGGATTCCCCATGCTATTTCATTGTTCTTTCTGTCACTTGCTACACTAATAATAAACTATTTTAGAAGTAGTAGACTATTACCACTTCTAAAAAGAAATATTAAACTATTTTAGAATGTATTAAAATACATTTTAGCATCTAGTAGGGCTACCTTGTTACAAACAGTTCTTTTTTTTAACCCCTAGAATCTTCTTGGTTAATTGCACATGCTTGATTTTTGTCATACAAACTCAAATTAAAATAAAATTCTACAAGAAATTTTATTGTAATCATATTAGGAAACAATGGAAAACTGACACCTTTACAATATTTTATAATTACATACAAGACAGTATATATTTATCCAATTAAGTAAAGCCTTTAAAACATTTTTAATAGGCTCTGTAGATTTCTTGTTAAATTTATAATTAGGCATTTTAATCATTTTTGTTGCTATTATAAATTAAATTGACTATTTCTTTCACTTTTAATCTGGAGATTTTCTATGTTAAAGAAAGTAATGGACTTTATGTTAATTTTGAGAAAAGAGACAAAATTGTTGACTAATTTTTCTTTCAGTTTCTCTCTGCTTTTCTGGTTTCACAAATATTATCTGCATAAGTTGGGAATGTTTTTTTTCTTCTTTTCCAACTTTTATGCTTTAATTTCTTTGTTTTTCATTTGACTTTTGGTTAATACTACCCAGAATTGATCAAGAAGTAATGGAAATAATGGACTTTTTTGTCTTGTTCACAGTTTTAAAATAGGAATATTCCCACTGTTCAACATTAAACAAGATGAATTATGGTGTGTCCCTTCCTTTGTGCTCTTAACATATATTTTTTTAAAAAAATAAGCTTGTGTGCAATGAAATATTTTCTATGAGGCACAAATTTTGCTTAAAATTGCAGCATCATTTGTAAAGAACATCTTATAAGTGAGTTCTTTCTATTTGTACTACATATGTAACAAAATTTGTTGCACATTTTTTCTCTTACGCTTTAAATAACTTAATGAATGTACTAATTTTGAAAATTTTACATGTGAGGATTCATAAATATTCCATACATGACATCATCTTACAGAGAGACAAGCTTGGATACAAATGAAAAATGTATGTTTTCAATGAAGTTTTTTGTCATTTGCAGCAACATGGATATCCCTGGAGGGTATTATGCTGCGTGAAATAAGTGTGACAGAGAGAGACAAAGACTGTGTGATATCACTTGTATGTGGAATCTTAAAAAATACACAGTAGTGAATAAAACAAAATAGAAGATCGTAGACATGGAGAACAAACTATTGCAGTGGGGAGAGGGGAGGGAGGAGGGTCGAGATGGGATAGGGGATTAAGAGGTCCAGCTATTAGGTGTAAGTCCATAGGTCTTAAGGTCTTAATTAAGCTATAGGTCTTCCGTAGTGGCTCCCTCGTAAAGCATCTGCCTGTCGATGCGGGAGACATGGATTCAATCCCTGATCTGGGAAGATCCCACATGCCGCGGAGCAGCCAAGCCTGTGCTCTACGACCACTGAGCTTGTGCCCTAGAGCCCGGAACCTGCGGCTACTGAGCCCACATGCCACAAGTACTGAGCCCACATGCCACAAGTACTGAGCCCAAGCACCCTAGAGGTCACGCTCTGCAGCAAGGGAAGCCATTGCAGGGAGAATCGTGCACAGGGCAGCTAGAGAGCAGCCCTCACTTGCCACAACCCGAGAAAAGCCCCACAGCATCGAAGACCGAACACAGCCAAAAATAAAGTTTTAAAAAATTAAGTTACAGGGATGTATTGTACAACATGGAGACTAATGCAATTATTTTATAATAACTAAACTGCAATATAACCTTTAAAATTGTGAATCACTGTATTGTACACCTGAAATTTATATAGTATTGTACACCAAGTACAGGTCAATTAAAAAAAAAATCTCATTAAAAAAGCCTTGAGGGTTGAGGGGAAGAAAAGAGAAAAAAATGCTTTCACTGGTGATAAAGGAAATTTGTATACCGGGACCCGCAGAACGGAGGCTGCCCCAGTGGTCTGGCCCATGTCGCAAATCTAAGTCAGTCCACATTTCCAGGAAACAGGAAAGTGTGTTCCTTGTTTCTTACTGTCAAGGAAATCTAATATACCAATAACAACCCTCAAAGTTAGCTTTGGCTTGCTTAAAAGGGGCTCCTCAGGTGGCTTAGTCGTAAAGAATCTGCCTGCTGATGCAGGAGACATGGGTTCGATCCCTGGGTTGGAAGGATTCCCCTGGAGAAGGGAAAGGCTACCAACCACAACCCTCCAACTTGGCTTCAGGTGGCTCACCTGAGCCTAGAAAACAGCACCTGCTAGCCTTATAAGGAAATCCTCGACCTCCTGGCCAATCATGCCCTTTTCCTGATTTGCCTCCTGTAATGCTCTATAAAACTTGCTCTTGAGCCCAGAACCCTCAGGAAGAGCACTTCACCACTTGGGAAGCACTGTTGTTGTTCCGTTTCTAGGTCATGTCTGACCCCATGGACTGCAGCATGCCAGGCTTCCCTGTCCTTCACTATCTCCCAGAGTTTCTCAAACTCAGGTCCATTGAGTGAGCAATACTATCTAACCATCTCATCCTCTTCTACCCCACTCCCCATTTGGCCTTCAATCTTTCCCAGCATCAGGGTCTTTTCCAATGTTAGTTCTTCCCAGGGTGGCCCTAGTGGTAAAGAATCTGCCTGCCAATGCAGGAAAGATGAGTTCAATACCTGGGTCGGGAAGTTCCCTTGGAGCAGGAAATTGCAATCCACTCCAGTATTCTTGCCAGGGAATTCATTATTGGAGGAGCCTGGTGGGCTGCAGCCCATGGGACCACAGAGAGTTGGACATAACAGCACATAGAACATGAGCAATATATTAAGAGCTATTAGCAATGAGCCACTTTTGTCTTGGAATGAAGCCAGTTGGTCACAGTGTATTATTTTTAAAAGTGTGTGCCAAATTATGTTTGCTATTTTGTGAGTTTTACATAGTTACACCTTAGTAAAACTGGTCTATGAGGTTTATTTGTTGTTATTTTGGATGTTTTTTGGTTGCATTTTGTCCAAAGATATACTTTGTTAAAAAAAAAAAATAATAATAGTAATGGGAAATTTTCTTTTCTCCCAGGGCCCTGTGGCAGCTAAAATGGTATCAGAATTATCTGTTTACTGAAAACGTAGTATAATCCATCAGGGACAGCACAATGATCTAAAGCTTTCTTGTGGGGTTAAATCTTTGGCTATTTTCTTGATTTCTTTCATGATTATTGGGTGTGTTAATCAATGTTCTCCTGAGAAAGAGAACCAATTGGACAGGAGGGAAGGGGGCAGGGTACAACCTTTAAAAAAATGACACAGCCATGGCGGATATGACATAAACTGGTTAGAACCAACGGGATTCAAGATGGCGAAAAATTCAACTTCCAGTGGGTCTTGAGCCTCACTGTATGCTCATTGTAACAGTAGTTAGCCTGTACATGACACCCACAGGTGCCATGACAGCTCCCAGGCTGACCACAAAAAACCACGAAGTAGGTGGTGGCCCAGTTCTAGGAAATCCTCTCTGCTTCCCCAATATAATTAGAATAATCCTCCCATTTTCTAGCCTATGAAATTACCCAGCCCATTACAACTAACTGCCCCCTTATCCCAGGCCACTCTCACCTTCTGACTTAGACCTCATTCTATCTATGGAATGTCAATTTCTCTGCACAGACCTGCTTTCACTTCACTATGGCTCGCTCTTCAATTCAGTCTTGCAAAAATCCCTCACTGGGCAGCCCACCCGGGGACTCACCAGAGACCTGGGATGTGACCATCCTCTTGTAGCCGATACCTCTGTGACAGAATGAGATTTACTGTGAGGAATTGACTTACCCGGTTTTAGAGGCTGAGGTCTGCTGTCTGCAAGCTGGAAGCCCTTGGAAGCCAGTGGTGGGGCTCCAGTCCAAACCCAAAGGCCCAAGAACCAGGGGGTCCACTGTGTAAGGCATGGCCCAAGTCGCAAAGCCCCAGAGCCAGGAGTACTGACATCTAAGAGCAGAAGATAAACGCCCCGCTAGAGCAAACTCACCCCTTCTCTGCCTTTTGTTCTGTTCAAGCCTTAATGGAATGGATGATCCTCACCTGCGTGGGTGAGGTGGGGGTCTCCTTATCAAATGCCACTTGGTCTACCCATCAAAGGCTCTACTGCCAACAGCTGCAGACACCCCGACGTCATGCTGTACCAGCTCTCGGGGAACCCATTAGCACAGGCAAACTGACAGATAAAATGAACCATCCCTTTGGGGTTTACCGTTACTATCTCTTCTGCAGTCAATTTTTAAACAAAATCTCTTTTATTCAGGTTTCTACATTTACTTTCATAAAATTAGGTACTATTTTTTTATCATTATTTTCCTCCCTGGGAAATAATATTTCTTCCTATTCATGTTATGTGTGTGTTGGAGGGATTCCCCACACTTAGGGCGCAATCCTCCAACACTAGTTGGATAGGGTCAATTCTGACACTGTTCCTACCCAGAGACCCTATCAGACCCCAGGTTAAGGTCCCTGTCTTACAAGACTATTCTCTGCCTTACACCCACCCTCTCTGCCCCCACGGCAGACACCAGTCAAAAGCTCAAGTTGTTACCTCTGCTTCTGACCAACCAGCTATAGAGGCTCCAACAAGCCCCTTGTTGAGTTCGATTAAGTTGCCAGTTCGATTAAGTTCCATTAAGTGGCTTACAGAACTCAGATAAACATTTAAGTTTCTAGGCCACTGGTTTATTACAAAAGGACACAACTCAGGCACCGCCAGCAGACACAGCAGCATGGGGCGAGGTGTGGGGAAGGGACAGGGAGCTCCCACGCCCTCTCTCTCCTGGTGCCCACTGTCCCCACATCTCCCCAGGTTCAGTCACCCACCAAGAAACTCTCCAAACCCCTTCCTCTAGCTTTTTATGGAGGCGTCACTACACAGGCATGAGTACTAAATCACCTAGGGTGGGACTGAATATTCCACCTCTCTACTCAACCCATGGACAGAGCAGCCTGCGGGGCTACAGTCCATGGGGTTGCAAGAGTCAGACATGACTCAGCCCCTAAGCAACAATATTCTCGGTTGGTTCCCCTGGCAACCAGCCCCCATCCTTAGGTACTTTGCAAAAGTCACCTCATTAATCTAAACTCAGGTGTAGTGGAAAGGGCTTTTTAAGAATAACAAGACATCCATCCCAAGCTTTGGGGAGCTCTGTGTCAGAAACAGATGAAGACCGAACGTGTTTCTTACCATAAATCACAATGTCACATTCATCCATTCTCTTTCTTAACATTGCGTATGTCTGCTTTCTCTTTGACCCCTTCTTTATGTTAGTGGCAATTCTGTAGTATTGTTTCAAAAGATAGCTCAGATATATTTTGCATTTTTACTGTTTTCTATTGTAATTAATAAGTTGGTTCTTGAAGGTTTCTATTTATCTCAATATATATAACATGTGGCATACTCCCTAGGTTTGCCACAGGCCTGTCTCGTTCTTTTCTTTGCCCAGACAATCCACACATTGTTTTCCTATCTGGCAATTCTAGGCATAAGAATTATGTCCCCTAGTTTAAGGTTTTCAGTTTGCCTGTGACCTCTGCTTAGATACATCGAATAGTTTCTAATACATTAAGTTTGTAGATTTTTTTGAAGCCAGACTTAAAGATAGTGAAAGAGGAATCTAGGGAAACACATGTGGGGAAAGGGAGAAAGAAAATTGGTTGCCTGGGTTGGAGGATGAATTTGTTTTCAAAAACTGGGAAACACCTGAGTGTGTGCCTCTGCTTGGAGACAGCCAGTGGAGAGCGTGACTGGTGAGATCAGTGAGGGCTAGTGTGCACGTGAACTTGAGTAATTTGGGAGGTAGGAATGGGAAAAGCATTTGTGATGGTTAACTTTTTGTCAACTTGACCGGGTCCTGGGTGGTAGATACCTGGTCAAGCATTGTTCTGAGTGTCTGTGAGAGTCCTTTTGGATACGACTGACCTCTGAATTGGTAAGCTGGGTAAAGCAAATTGCCCTCTCCAGTGTGGGTGGGCCTCACCCACGCAGTTGAAGGCCAGCCCAGAACACAAAGGCTGACTCTACCTTGAAAAGGAGAGACTGTCTGCTGCTGCTGCCTTGAGTTGGGACGTTGGTCTTTTCCTGCCTTCAGACTTGGACTGAGACACTGCCTCTTCGATTTGGAGGCTGTTGGCTCTTGAACTAGAAATACATCATCCTGGATCTCAGCTTGCTGACTGCAGAATGTGAGACTTCTCGGCTTCTAAAGTCACATGTGCCAATTCATTATAATTAGTTTATATTTATGTATACATCCTATTGTTTCTGTTTCTCTGTAGAACCCTAATACAGAATTGAAGTAATGAATGCCCATTAACATCTACTTTCTTATCAGCCAGAGTCAAGGTCGTCAGTTGAGCGTGAAGTAGATGAGAAAGAGAAAGTAGGCTTTGAGAGAAAGAGAGGGACTTCGCAGAAGAACAGAAATGAGGATGATACTGAACAGGGCTGATTTCCTTATAAATAAGGAACAAGATATTTCTCTAGAAGAAAATTAATTTCTAATTATTTGTGAAATTAGTGGTTCCATATGTCTCTGCTGCAACATTACAAACTCAAGGGGGAGGGACTGTGTCTGTCGAAGATGGAGCATGGTTACTGTTGGAGTCATAACTTGGATTTTATCCCAACCTTGCTGTTTTTTAACTGCCTGGTCTTGAGTGAATTACCCAGTCTCCTTGCCCCTCAGTTTCCTCAGCTGTATCTACTTCATAGGTTTTTCTAGAGATTAAAGAAGTTTCAAAGCCACTTTCAATGGTGACTGGCAATGGAAAAGCTCATGATTGTCTTGGCCTGCATCTACCATGAGGACTTAGCAAAATGCCTGGAACAGAATAGGGCTTGAATGCAGGAACGAGTGGATGGAGGAAGACGATTATTCTGTGGCTCAGCCCCTCTGGTTGTCGCTAACTCCGCATCATTTCCGCTCTACAGTCTTCCTTTCAGGCTGGGGGAAGATCCTCAGAACTCTATTTCCTGGCATCCCGTCTCTAGTGGTGTTGTGTGACACATTCTGCCAATGATAACATGTTCAGCTGATGTCTGAAAGGGAAAGAGAAGGAAAGAGTTTACTTGTCAAGGAGCAGCTGGACTTTGGCAGAAGACAGAGGAAGTCTGCACTCACGTCCAGGCCTTCTCTTAAGCAGCCCACACTTGTTGCTGCAAAGAGCTGAACCTGTCAGGGGCTGAAGTTCTGATTTCTGCACCTACGAATTTCTTTAAAGTAGCATCAACTTTACTGCCTTTCAACATTTGTATAAGTAACTAATTCCCTGCATTAAACCCTTTCCCACTAAAAATACCCAATGGACTTTCAGTTCAGTTCAGTTGCTCAGTCGTGTCCAACTCCTTGCAACCCCGGGAACTGCAGCATGTGAGGCCTCCCTGTCCATCACCAACTCCCAGAGCTTGCTCAAACTTGTGTCCATCGAGTCAGTGATGCCATCCCACCATCTCATCCTCAGTCATCCCCTTCTCCTCCTGTCTTCAATCTTTCCCAGCATCAGGGTCTTTTCAAATGAGTCCGTTCTTCACATCAGGTGGCCAAAGTACTGGAGTTTCAGCTTCAGCATCTGTCCTTCCAATGAACACCCAGGACTGATCTCCTCTAGGATGGACTGGTTGGATCTCCTTGCAGTCCAAGGGACTCTCAAGAGTCTTCTCCAACACCACAGTTCAAAAGCATCAATTCTTTGGTGCTCAGCTTTCTTTATGGTCCAACTCTCACATCCATACATGACCACTGGAAAAACCATAGCCTTGACTAGACGGACCTTTGTTGGCAAAGTAATGTCTCTGCTTTTTAATATGCTGTCTAGGTTGGTCATAGCTTTTCTTCCAAGGCACAGGTATCTTTTAATTTCACGGCTGCAGTCACCATCTGCAGTGATTTTGGAGCCCAAGAAAATAAAGTCTGTCACTGTTTCCATTGTTTTCCCATCTATTTGCCATGAAGTGATGGGACCAGATGCCATGATCTTAGTTTTCTGAATGTTGAGCTTTAAGCCAACTTTGTCACTCTCCTCTTTCACTTTCATCAAGAGGCTCTTTAGTTCTTCTTCACTTTCTGCCATAAGGGTGGTGTCATCTGCATATCTGAGGTTATTGATATTTCTCCCGGCAATCTTGATTCCAGCTTGTGCTTCATCCAGCTCAGCGTTTCTCATGATGTACTCTGCATATAAGTTAAATAAGCAGAGTGAGAATATACAGCCTTGACGTACTCCTTTCCCAATTTGGAACCAGTCTGTTGTTCCATGTCCAGTGCTAACTGTTGCTTCTTGACCTGTATATAGATTTCTCAGGAGGCAGGTAAGGTGCTCTGGTATTTCCATCTCTGTAAGAATTTTCCATAGTTGGTTGTGATCCACACAGTCAAAGGCTTTAGGGTAGTCGATAAAGCAGAAGTAGATGTTTGTACTTCTAAAGTAGACTAAATCCAATTGTTGCAATTGGAATTGTATGCTCCAAAAATTCATATTGGATTAATTCAGCATTAAGCTCTAGTACTTCAAAATGCAACTATAGTTGGAAATGGGGCCTTTAAAGAGGTGATTTGTTTAAAAGGAGACCACAATAGTTGGCCCAGCTGAGTCTGACTGGTGTGCTATAAGATGACATTTGGACACACAAAGAGACACCGGGCTGCCTACACACAGAAGAAAGAAAATGTGAGGACACAGCAAGAATGTGGCAAAGAGAAAGAGAAAAGAAACTAGTCTGCTGACATCTTGACCTCAGATTTCTGGCCTGCAGAACTGCGAGAAAACACATCTGTTTTTCAAGCCCTCTAATATGCGGTGTTCTTTTATCACAGCCCTAGGAAACGAACACACCAGTCTAAACAGTAACTGCATCTTTGGAACAACAGATGCTCCACATTGTCCCTCTGATGCTTTGGAGTGACAGAGTGTGGTTGGCGAGGTGGTTCTTTAAGGTATCAGATATTTGGGAGTCACTCAGAAAGTGCACACAAGGCCCAACTCACGCAGAAGTTGCTGCTACGCTCGTGTCATGTCAATCCTACCTACATCACGGCTTAAAGGAGGTCTGAGTTCAACGCCCAGAAAAAACTGGCAGGATGAGGATTTTATGCTGACATTATAATTCAATTGTTTCTGCACAACCACAAAGACAGCTGTTGTGTTCAGACCCGCCTCCAGTCCAGCTCAGGCCCCTGCCAGCACTTCTGTCTGTAACAGCTAAGTTGGACCTAGGAGAGTTTGGGTGGTTTTGTCCAATTCTGCAGTTTTGAAAGTGAAAAAAAATGGAAAGAAAGAAAACCCCCAATAGAACATGTGTGGGAAGTTTGAAAAAGGATTGGAAACTAGAACTGTGCTCTAAGGACCTGATGAGAAAAAAAGAGATCCTGAAGAATCCTTCCTCAGAAGGGAAGTAAATCAAAGGCTTAATTGACAAGCATGTCCTGTGAGTCTCTGGGAGGAAGTAGCTAAACTTTATTTTCTAACCTAGAGGACCCCCACCTTCAGTACCAATTCAGAGGCTCACTCCTTCCCACAGAGGTGGAAGGTCACAAACATGGGTCCATGCCTACTGGCCTCCAAGGACACATAGGACATGGTGGCATTTCTGGGTTAAAGGTGGCAAGTGGGGCAGGACTTGCTGTCCTTCCCTGTGTCTCGTAAGGCGAGAGGATTCTGAAGCAAGCACAGTCAGCCCTCCTTATGTGGGGTTCTCTATTTTCGGATTCAACAAACTATGGATCAGTTTGTAGCCTACTGAATCCCTGGATGCAGAGCCCATGGATTTGGAGGGCTGACTCTATCAGGCAATTTTATACAAAAGACTTGAGCATCCGTGGGTTTTGGTGTCCATGGGGGGCTTCTGGAACCATCCCTGGAGGATAATGAGGGACAACTGATTACCATCTCTTATTTTACTCATAAGGGAGTTGTATTCAAGTGGGTAAACCTATTCACAAAGTCACATAAATATTGACATAGCTAGGCTGATTCCAATCCAGTCTTATTCACTATCATCTATTTAACCTTTGTGTCATCTATTTAACCTTTGCTTCACGGAGACATTTCAAGGATGTATCAACTGAACATTTCCAGTAATTGAAGATATCTGTTGAAGTGCTACAAATACCACTGTCAAATCTTTGGCTACTATACAGAACAACTGCCCCCAAAGTATATTGGTGTGTATTGGTATATAAAGTATATTGATCAATATATTGATGTATATTGATACCATGGAGTAATTAAAAACAAGGGAGTACTTCTTTTTTTCCCAGGAAGTCTGAATATAATAATAACAATAAGAAAAAGAATAGTTTAACTTGTGTGCAGGAATTGGATGGGAATGCAGCTTTTTCTTAAGGTCTTTAAAAGATTTTCTTAAATAATCTGTTGAATGAGAAAAAGCTGTATTACATATTTACATCAGTGATTCATTCTAAGATTGTAATTCTAGCTTTAATTAGATCGGAAATAAAAATCATACCTTAACTGATGGAAGGACAGTGTAGTTTTTCAACAGGGCGTGCATGATGACTGAAGATAACTTTCCAACAGCATCTTTTATAGCATAAAGAAAATAAGCAGACCATCTTTATTCTGTGAATCAAGAAAATCTTGTAATGATTTTGGCTCTTATTAAATATTTGTTTAGCTTCCCTTTATCTGTCTTACTGTGTGCTTATATCTACCTGTGCACACCCAGAACTTCCATAGTGACATAAATGACAAGGGCAACTCAAGTTTAAATTCAAGTCTGTTTCAATGTGCATATAGGTGATCTGCACCTATCTATGGTTAATTCAAGTCATTTATGAGATGTGCATATCTTCCCTCAGTCTAGGGGGTTCCCCTCAACTTCACATTTTAAATATTTTTCTGTAAAATGTGATATGAATCACTGCTCATTTTTTATTTGGGGTTGCAAACCACATAACTAAACATGGGAAGACATTGAACATTCTCTGATGCTTTAATCTCCTAATCAAGCTCAAGGAAATGGAAGCTCAGAGTTCCTGTCAATAGAAAGCATAGCACATGAAATAAATGGGATGGTCACACAGCCACTCCCACTTTGGAAAAAATTCTTTTACTGTTGATTCTTTTTTCTTTGAAATACTTCAAGTATAATTGGTACTTCAATTTTGGAAGATCTTACAAATCAACCAGGCAGATAAGCCAGATCCAGTGAGTTTTCTATCTCATACTAGGTGAGATTTAAATAAATCCTAGGTTTTTACCTTGCTCCTTCATCTGTAACATGTTTTTTTGTCCTCTCATTTGTGTGTGTGTGTGTGTGTGTTCCTGTCTTACTGGATATTTGGCCTGAGGCTTCCAGCACTGGCGTCTGCAGGCAGTTGGGCTGAGCTGTGTCTGGGTGCCAAAATGAGGACCTTCAGGAGACTTCACCCCAGTTAATATCCTCTGGGGTCTGAGGTTCTCTGTCAGCCCAGCAGTTTGTATTCTGTGCTCCCACCACAGGAACTATGGGGTCATGAACCAAGGTTTCCACAAGCCACACAGTGTGGCCAAAAAAAAAAGGGAGAGCAGAACAATAACAAAGAATAAAAACTAAAATTATAAAGCTAACAGATATATTAGGGAAATATAAATGAAAAAATAACTGGAAGGTAAAATAGAACCACAATAGCAAAAAGAAAAAGAAAAAAAAAAAAAAAAAAGGACCAGAAAAGGCCTTGGCATGAGGGTGGGGTGCAGGGAGGGGGCGGGGCCTAGGCTCAGGGCCTGGGGTGTGGGGGTGGGACTTAGGACCCTAGCAGGCACCCCGGGGCCTGAGTGGGTGGGGGAAACACTAGCAGCATTTCCCTGATTTTCTGAATCCTTGAGGGTCTCTCCCCATCCCCACTGATCCCCTTGCAGTGAGTGGGCCTCTCCAGGTGTGGGAACACCTCTCCTCCCCAAGCCTGTCCTCCCCACTCCCAACATTCTACCTGGTCACTTGAGGGTCCCTCTTGTCCCCTTGTGTGTCAAGGTCCCCCACCAGCATCTGGTAGGTGCCCTAAGTTATGAGGAAATGTGAACTCCATGTCCTCCTACTCCTCCATAATAAAAGCCATATACAACAGACCCAAAGCAAATATCATTCTCAATGGTGGAAAACTGAAAGCATTCCCTCTAATACCAGGAACGAGACAAGGATGTCCAGTCTCACTACTCTTCTCAACACAGTTTTGGAAGTCCTAGCCATGGCAATCAGAGAAAAAATGAAACCAAAGGAATCCAAATTGGAAAAGAAGTAAAACTATCACTATCTGCAGATGACATGATACTATACATAGAAAATCCTAAAGATGCCACCAGAAAATTATTAATACTAAAGCTAATCAGTGAATTTGGTAAAGTTGTAGGATACAAAATTAATGCACAGAAATCTGTACTCAGATCTGTACTCAGATAACTATAAAACACTGATGAAAGAAATCAAAGATGACACAAACATATGGAGAAATACACCATGTTCTTGGACTGGAAGAATCAATATTGTGAAATGATTATATTACCCAAGGCAATCTAGAAATTCAATGCAATCTCTATCAAATTACCAATCACATTCTTCACAGAATCAGAATGAAAAATTTTACAATTTGGAAATACAAAACACTGAATAGGCAAAGCAACCTTGAGAAAATAAAACAGAGGAATCAGGCTCCCTGACTTCAAACTATACTATAAAACTACAGTAATCAAGACAGTATGGTACCAGCACAAAAGAAGAAATGTAGATCAACGGTACAGGATAGAAAGTCTAGAGATAGACGCACACATCTATGGTCCCCTAATCAATGACACAGGAGGCAAGGGTATACAATGGAGAAAAGACAGCCTCTTCAATAACCACTACAATATTGTAAAGTAATTAGCCTCCAACTAATAAAAATAAATGAAAAAAAATGGTGCTGGAAACTGGACAGCTACATGTAAAAGAATGAAATTAGAACACTACACACCACCACACATAAATAACCACACATAACACCACCACAAATAAACTAAAAATGGATTAAAGATCTAAATGTAAGACCAGACACTATAAAACTCTTCGAGGAAAACATGGGAAATCCACTCTGACAGAAGCAACAGCAAGATCTTTTTTTACCTCTGAGAGCAATGAAAATAAACACAAAAATAAGCAAATGGGACCTAATTAAACTTAAAAGTTTTTGTACAGCAAAGGAAACCATAACAAGATGAAAAACAACCCTCAGAATGGGAGAAAATATTTGCAAATGAAGCAACTAACAAAGGATTAATTTCCAAAATATACAAACAGCTCATGCAGCTCAATATAAAAAAAAAAAACAACCCAATAAAAAAATGGGCAGACCTAAACAGACATCTCTCTAAAGAAGACATAGAGATGGCTAAGAGGCACATGAAAAGATGCTCAACATCACTAATTATTAGAGAAATGCAAATCAAAAGTACAGATATCACCTCTGACTGGTCAGAATGGCCAGTCAAAATATCTACAAATAACAAATTACTAGAGAGGATGTGGAGAAAAGGGAGCCCTCTTGCACTATGAAATGCTCAAAGTTCTCCAAGCCAGGCTTCAACAGTACATGAATAGAGACTTTCCAGATGTTCAAGCTGGATTCAGAAAAGGCAGAGGAGCTGACTCACTAGAAAAAACCCTGATGCTGGGAAAGACTGAAGGCAGGAGTAGGGGATGACAGAGATGGTTGGATGGCATCACTGACTTGATAGACATGACTCCAGGAGTTGGTGATGGATAGGGAAGCCTGGTATGCTGCAGTCCATGGGGTCACAAAGAGTCAGACACGACTTAGTGATTGAACTGAACTTGCACTATTGGTGGGAATGTATATTGATAAAGCCATATGGAAAAGAGTATGGAGGTTCCTTTAAAAACTAAAAAACTACTATAAGACCCAGCAATCCCCCTACTGGGCATATATACTGAGCATATATACTTTTGGGATATAATCCAAAAAGACACATGTAACCCCAAAGTTCACTGCAACACTATTTACAATAGCCAGGACATGGAAACAATCTAAGCATCTAATGACAGACGAATGGGTAAGGAAGACATAGTGCATGTATACAGTGAAATATTACTCAACCGTAAAAAGGAGTGACACTGGGCCATTTGTCGAGAAGTGCATGAACCTAGAGTGAAGTAAGTCAAAAAGAGAAAAACAAATATTATATATTAATACATGCATGTGGAAACCATACAAATGGTACGGATGAGCCAATTTCCAGGATAGGAATGATGTAGAGAATGAACATGTGGACGTGGAGGTCGGGGGAGGGGAGAGCGGGACAAATTGGGAGACTGGCATTGACATATACACACTACCGCATGTAAGCTAGATGGCTGGTGGGAACCTGTTGTAATGCTCAGGAAGCCTGGCTCGGTGCTCTGTGATGACCTAGATGGGTAGGGCTGGGGGCAGGGATGGTGGGAAGGCAGCTCAAGGAAAGGATATATGTATACACAGAGCTGATTCACTTCACCATACAGCAGGAAGTAACAGAACACTGTAAAGCAATTATACTTCAATTAAAAAAGCATAAAATAAATAAATAAAACTTGACCAGTTCTTAAGCTGTGCCTTTCTCTTGTTTTTGCAGTAAAAATGTTATAGCAGCACTGAAGGGTTTCCTTCCAAAAACAAAACCAAAGATGCTCTCCAAACACAACTGATTTCAGTTTTGCACATTCCTGCCCTGTTCTTTATTTGGGTTAATGGATCCATTTCATGTCTAACTCTCAGTCAATGAGAGATGAGTAAAGCCCCCGAGCTAAATGCTGCTCCCAAAGGCAAAAGGTGTTCTCTGGGCCCCATGACCGCATAGGAGAGAAGTGAATCAGGGCCCTTCTCACCTCTTTCAGGCCCCCAAATTCCCATTTCTCATTTACTCGTGATCCCAAAACTAAAAATAAATCTTTGTTTTTCTCCTTTTGCATAACAATAACAATAAAAATTCTCTCAGGACAGGATACAGTCTGTTTCTCCCAGTGCCTAACAGCGTTGGGCATGGAGCATATTCAGTTCCCAAATAAGAACAAAAGCAAGTTGTGTGTTCCTTCAGGCTCCACATCTATTCCATCTCTTTAATATTAATCTGTTATCTCCTGGAATCAAAGGTGAGTGACAAAGAACAAAAAATCACTGTTGCCACATTTAACACTTGTACATTTTATTTAATTAAATCAGCCATTGTACACATTGCAGCTATGTATTGTTAGTGTTGTATTTTTTCCGTTAACTAATACATGCCCTCATAGATATATTCAATTAGTGTTATCACCATGGGAACAAGATGCTGATTCATCAACTGAAAATTCACTTCTTCTCACAGTATTCAAGTTTTTTGATTACACAGCAAAAATCAAAACCCAAAAAAAAAAAAGGTGAATAACCATTATGTTGTTACACAGACATCATCTGCACTGCAAATAACACAACAGAAATGCTTTTCTTGAGCTCCAGTGAAGGTTTGGACAAGAAGGCCATGGTGTGCTCAAAAAGTTTCACCACTGGCCTCCCTCATTTTGGCTGCCAAAGAATGCTTTATTTCCTATCCAATTGCCAAAAAGTGCTATCATTTGAGGCTTAGGAGATTTGGCTTGTGGGAAACCTCCCTCCCAGGAAATTTTCTCTCTTGGCAACATTACTTGAAATGATGAAGTACCATTGTTTGTCATCTTTCGGAACAATGAGTCATTTTTGCACAACAGGAAAAGGCCAGATAGAATTGGAAAATGTTCAATCCCTGGAGGATAGACTCTGGTTTTTAAAATTTTTAAATTTCATCTTCATTGAATATACTTTTCTTTAACAAATAACTGATTCAAAATGTATACTGTTTATATGAATATATTTGTGAATATATATATGTTAAAATGCTACACAGCTTCAACCACTAGAGGAATGAGGAATAGGACATGGAAATCACTCAGATGATTAAAGTCCCTTCTTTGAAACAAACAGACAGGAAAGTGCACAAATGCACTTCAGAGTTTTCAAGGGAGTTTGGATTTCAAATAAATAAACTAAAAATTTTAAACCCAAACCAAATTTTTCAGGATTTCTCAATCTCGTCTGCAAGCTAAAAAACAGACCTAGCAGAAAAGTGAAAAGTGCTTGCTGAGGGTAAAAAGAATGAAAACCATCGATGTGATTAGAAGAGGGGTTTGTGGTTTGATTCTTAAATGCTACATGCAGGTATTAGAGAAGATATAAACCTGGAGGAAAAAAAAAAAAGAAAGAAAGAAATCACTTCAACATGGTGAAGGAGTTCAACCATTTGTGTTGGGCAAATCTTGCTTCCGATGAATTATCTACAGTGCAGTGGCCAGGAGAGAGTACCACCAATAAGACAGCGTGGTTTGCTAAAGCAGCAATGAAAACTGGAAAACTACAGTAGTTATAGCTTTTTAAAATACCCTGCCAACACGTCCCCAATCTAAAGGACCTGAAGATGCTAGACAGCTGTGGGATGCTGCTGCTGGCAACTGAACACCTCACTGCTTCATCTCGTTGCCTCGGCTCCCCGCCTCCCGCCCTCGGTGACGGCTGGAGAGTCATAAATCATGGCTGGCCGGCACCAGCAGGAAGTGCTTAGTCAGGACAGTTCTTCAAGGTTATGACCCATCTTTAACTAGGAGCCAGGGCTACTGTGGAAATTCTAAGGACATGGTAGGTCTGAAGTGCTTCTTTTGTGGTAGAACTGTATTATCATTCGATTGTGTTAGCAATATCTTAATGAACCATAGTTCAGCAATTCCTCTAGAGGCCTTTTACTCCGTGATGCCCAGTGTAGTCAGGATAGGCAGTGGTTTCAATTTTAATATAGTGTTCGTCTGAGCATTAGCTATATACATCGTACACGGGTATCTCTTGGAAGGATTCCTATGTGTCATCATTTGAAGAGGTCTGCAGGTGAAGTTCTCCCGTTGAATGGATTTTCATGGAGCTTGTGCAGAAGCCAAGAAGAACAATGGAGGTGGCCAGGTCCCAGGTGAGCATAGATACAACAGAGTAGCGGATACAGCATCCAGAATGAGGGATGCTATCTTTGGTCACAAATTAGCTTACAGTTAAAGAGGATGGGGAAAAACTCAAACCAAATGCCGCATGTTTGCTAAAAGTGAAATGTCAGGGTATCCCATTAATCAGGCCAGTGAGGTCAGTCCTCTAATGAAACGGGAAGTTGCATATTGAGTGAATGTGTGGTTTCTGGTGTGAGAATTGGGCAGCCCCTCACTGGGCCTCTTGCTTTGAGTCCTCCTTGCAGAAATGCCGAAGGAGTTGCTGGAGGTCGTGCTGGAGGTCGTCCTGGTCTAGTGCTTCTGGGACATCCTCCAGGTGCTCCAAGTAAATGCGTTTTCCCTGCTGGTCCTTCACCACAGCCCTCTTCTGGGTTCTAGCTTTACTCATTGTTGTCCTGGAGGAAAGCAGACAAGAGAATGTCACATTCTTTCTTTACTGCTAAAGGCAGCCACTACCTTTGGTATGAGGGGACCCAAGACATGAACGTGGTACTTACTGTCGACGCTTCTGTACTGGGCTATTAGAACAACTACAGCCATCTCTGGACTTCTTTCTTTTAAATGTGGCTCTCCTATTTAAATGACTCATGAGATTTCTAAAAAGTATTCTGGAACAAGGCGTATTTTTTTTTTAAACTTTAAGAAATATTTCAAATAAAAGAAATGATGCTTTCATATGATTCTCTTAAGAACTAACCATACCATCATGCCTGTTTTGATTAGGGAATGCAGATTTAAAACAACGTGCATTCAAGTGTGTTCAATTGTGAACAACTCTTTGCGACCCCATGGACTATACTCTGTGGTATAGTCCACATGGCTCCTCTGTCCATGGAATTTCCCAGACAAGAATACTGGAGTGGGTTGCCATTTCCTCCTCCAGGGGATCTTCCTGACCCAGGGATCAAATCCATGTCTCCTGCATCGGCAGTCATATTCTTTACCACTGAGTCACCTGGGGAGCAAAGTAGCATGGCTCCTTCTGAAATACTGATTCCATATATAATTTTTGACAGCCTAAGAAAAATGGCTTTTAATTTATTTAAAACACTTTCGCTTCCAGCTTAATCCTTAGAGTCACTATCCAAGTCAGACTTCCCCAAAATATTCTGAAAGAACTTTCCCACGGGATATAGGTCTTTAAAAACTGGAATATTACTCCATCAATACAAACGAAGGTTACTACCAGCAAAAAGATGAAGGTCTATCCTAGCCTCTGAAATTCCATCTGGAGATGGGGTGGAGGGGGAGGAATGGGGAACGAAAAGGAAAAGACCACCAAGAGACAAACCCTTCTTGCGTCTCCCCAAAGTCCACGCACTGGCCCACTTTATACCTCTTATAGCCACTCGGCAGTCTACGCTCTCTTGGCTTCCTCGTCAGACTGGTGATTACTGGAGAAAAGGGGCGCTGATGGACTATTACATTGGTATGATTATTCTCCTGCATCCTTACTGCAAAGTGGTCATACTGTGATTTGCTCCCTCTCTACTCATAAATACAATTTTTCATTCCACAAATATGTGGTGAACATGTCTTATGGACCAGGTACAATTATTATAATAACAAATAAGGAAACTGGATCTCAAAGAATTTAAGCAATGCTCTAAATTAAAAAAAAAAAAAAAAACTCAGTTACTATACAGCAGGGCCAAAAATCAAAGATTTCAGGATTTGAATCTATAATCATGAGGCCATAGAGACCAACTTTATACCAGCATTGGAAGTATCAGTTTTTGAAGCTTTACCCAGTATTTTCCTTACGGATTCCTAGTGTCAAGAAGCTGAGGGTTCTGCCCATGGGCTGCCCTTAAGCATTATTCTTCCTTCTAACATCTCTACTCATTTGTTAAGATCACCTTGATTTTTAAAAAGGCTGACTTCAGTCAAAACACTTCCGGTTTACCTTTGGACATTTTGTTTCCCTCCTTCTCTTATCTCCCCTTCCCTTTAAGTCTACATGAATTATTTTGTATCTGAAAGCAAACTTCCATTTGTTCCTTTTGAGTAAAAGGTCAAATTTGGTGCCAGGGGTTGAAGTCAGATTGTTTTATAACTATTCAGCATCCATATATATATATATTTTTCCCACCCAAAATGCAAATTTCTGACTATTGCCATCAACATCTAGTATAAACCTTTAGGGCACTGGCATTGGGGGTTAAGCTTCTATCAGAGGACACCGCTTGGTGTTCTGTGTCCACATATGTCAATGAATGTGTTTATGAATACAGGACTCAGTGGAATGAATTGTATGCCTATCAGGGGAGCAGTGGGTATGATCAAATGTCTTCAGCAACATACAAGATAAAGTGTTGCGGATCACAAATAGACTTCCATAAACTAAGTAGCTGTGGGATTGGACTGAGATGTCTATATTCCTGGCTTTAAATTCACCAGCTGTCACCGAGAGTTTTGGATGAACTGGTCTCAATCTAATTCCATCTTACGATCTCATGATGCTAGGTGGTACGCAGTTTATGTGGGCCCATGTGAATAACTGAATAAAAGACGTAAAAGTTGAGTATAAAAAGAACTTTCTCCTTAATTCATATAGCATTTTTAAAGTTCTGTGAGCAATTACTCTCTTAAATTCCTAGCTGGGGCTGTTTTTCACATGTGGTTGGAGGGTGGAATTGTGACAGAACCTTTAATTTCACTGTTCTAATTATTATGTTCTACAGGCTAAAAATAGCCTTGTAGAGTACTATAAATGACAATCTTTCTTTTCTTTTCACTGAAATGAAAAGCGCAGCAGTAACTTCAATTTCCATTGTGTCTTCACTGAGAAGCCGAGGACATTTTGTTAATACATACAGCACTGCTAGAGGCCCAGAAAGAAGTGAGGTAACAGTGCCCAAGTTTACACATGGAACAAGCAGTGGGGATAAGGTAGACCAGAAAGCCTCAGAGCTAGTCCTTGTTCATATGCATAGAGATGAGCTGCTTACTGCTTTTATAGTACTTTCTGAATTTATTAAAGCCCCCGGTTTCAGCCTCACTAGGTACTAGCTTCATGGGTATCAAATTTATGCTCATGTTATTTGCCACTCACATGCAGAATCACGAAACAGCTTGTTTAAAACAAAAACAAAAACCCATCAAAGGAATGGTTTACCAAGATTGAGCTGAAGGCAGCTAGGTTAATTTGTGAGCAATTTAATTTGATTCCTCTTACGCTGTTCTACAATGGAATATCCCAGATGGTTGGCCCAATGAGATTGGTGACTTGCTGAAACCTAGGAAGTGACTGTGTAAAAGTCATCTGACTATTTTCATGTCTTAGTATTACTTAAAAAATTTTTTTGTTATTTGTTTATTTATTTATGGCTGTACTGGGTCTTCATTTCCGTGGTATGTGGGATCCTTCTGGACCAGGGATGGAACCCAAGTCTCCCGCGTTGGCAAGTGGATACTTCACCACTGAGCTACCAGGGAAGCACCTTAGCATTACTTTTAAAGCATCAGGAGAACACTTCAGGAATGACACAGTGACAGATGCATCACTTGACAGAAGTCGTAAAATGCAGGGTGAGTCTGTAGTTCCCAAGAGGTTTTAGGGTAGATGTGTGGACTCTATCTTTTCTTAAAATTAGAAAACTTTTAAAAAGTGTTAGTTGGCAAAGCATCACCCCATGCTAACCCAAACCTTCTAATTATTGATCCATCCTCCTTCAGGACTTCATTCTCTACTAAACTGGGGGAGTAGACTTTCATGTGGCTACCTGTGTAACTCAGAGCCTGAAATAAGGAAAAAACAGAACAAGACAAAATCCATCATAAACCATAGACTTTAACTTAATCTATCACTCTGCTTAATGGATAGTCAATATAAAAACACATGCTTGAAAGAATAAAGAAAAGCAATTCTTAGGAGCAGATCTAAGGATCAAGTTTTATTTAACAGGTCTGTAAAATTTCTTCCATTCATGAAGGAGACTTGTTCAACTACTTTACAGTTGTCCCTACCTATACTGGTTAATTTCTAATTTCCTCCTTGCCTCACCCTGTTCCTTTCTACAATGCAGACTTTAATGACAAACACAATCAATAACGATCAGAGGCAAAAACAAGCAACAAACAAAATAAAGCCCAAAGTGTGTAACTCAGGTGATTCTTCTTTTGATAGTTCAAGGTCACCAGCTGTCAAAATGTGAAGAACTAGAAGTATTATAAATAAAGTATGCTCTTAATATTCTAATGCATTCATATATAATCTCAATGCATACTGTGGGTATAAAAGAGGGCATACACATAACATTTAACTTCAAAATGTTTCAATAGCAAAGAATGTTTCATAGATGTATTTTGCACATGCCCACCAGCCCTTAGCTGAATCTTTGGGACCACAGGTGTTTCAAATTTCAGATTTTTTTTTTCTTTTTGGATTTTAGAAAGGTAATATGAGGTATACACTCTATATTCTAATATCTCAGTTGGGGTAGGAACAGCATCCTGAAATCACACCCATTAATGTATCAATAGCAAAACACAAACATTCATTCTTTTGGAATAAAAAAGACTCCAAGTCATTACAATTCCTTGTCAGTTCACACTTAAGTTTTCCTGCCAAACTAGCTTGCTACTAACTTAAAAAATTTGTTTCGGTTTTCAAAATTTGGGGAATTTTTGTATTGTAGTTAGTGTTTATGGATATCACTGTGGACCCATTTTGTAATTATTGAAAATCAGAACTTAATTATAAATGCTTGATTTATTTATGGTTATGAAAGATATCTGAATCTTCTTTAATGCTTATCATTGGAAATATCTGAGAACATCTATTAGCAAAAATAAGGGGCAATATCTAATTCTTTCCCTTACTAGTTGGAAGTACAGGTCAGTTCTGAGACTTTTAGGCAAGAGGTACCATCATGCCCCAACTTTGGAGATTCTGATTCAGAATGAGCTGAAATGAATCCTGGTCATATGGATTTATAAAATCTCTTCAGGTGGCTCAAATGAATACAAGTTGAGGAAAATTATTTCACTGTACACATTATTCAAATAGGAATTCTACTCTCTTGAATTATTCTGCATCCTTCCATGAATACAGGTATGGAATGACACAATGATAAATCATTTTCTTCTCAAACACAAGGCACACATAAAGACAAGGTGATGATGCTTCTATACCTCTTCAAAGTCATCTTTGGCAGAAGGAAGATCAGTGGCTAAACTAGAATCCCCCAGATGTTTCTCCATCCTCTCTCCATGTACCATAGTTGTCTTAACAACTTTGCTGACTCTACGGCCTTCCACTGGTTCAGCCTGAAATTGTGAGGTACTGGACAAAATGCTGGGCTCAGACAAAGTCACCTGATGAATGAAGGACACACAATATACAGTTTCTGATGACCAAAATGTAACAGTGATGAATTTTTCTATGCCAAAACCCACATACTACAATGGTGTATCTTAAAAACAGCATTTTGTCAACAAGCAGCAGAAAAAAACTACAATCAATTGGTAACATCTATATAATGACTATACAGACACAGTGCCAAATCAGCCGCTTGGACAGAGGCTGGTCGGGAGGTTTCATGACTGAGGAACTGGCTGCCCAGTGCAATGCAGACACAGCGCCCTGCAGATGAACTCTCTTTTCCCAAGGGTAAATGTGTTGTTCTGACATGAAGACAAAATTAACCATCAAAGAAGGATCTGACAGAGACATGAGAAACTGAAACTGTAGATTTTTAGAGAACCTCATGTGTAGAATAATAAAATTTTGAGGATGTGAATGGATGCAAGATGGTGCGCATGTCAAAGAGAGTCAATACGTTTCTAAAAGAGGGAAGTGAAACAGGAAGAAAGAAAAGTACAAATCAAGGGAGTTTCTGGATCCTGATTTCAGCGACTCTGAAACGCCAAAGTTTAGAAATCCAGCATTTACCAAAGGTGCCCTAGAGAGGGCTGCAGTGAGCGGCTGGGCACAAGCACCTCAGTGCGTCTGCACAAGTTTTTTCAGAACCTACCACCTGCCCGCTAACAGGATTGCTGTCTTTTAAATGTTGACTCTTGGATGTCTGCTGCAGTCAACTGAACGAATGAGAAAGTGGAAATGAACAGAACTAAAGACAATGAGCACAGGGCTACACTTCCCCCTCGTGGCTCTTTAAAAATTTTCCAAATCACGAAGACAAGAATCAACATGGAACTAAACACAGACTGCCTTACAAAGGGGAGAAGGGAGGCCAACAGGAGCAAACGATCTCGTCCGCCTCCTGTGAGCTCTGTTTTACACCTCCCCGTAAGTCAGCTCTAGAGGCGTCACGGGCTCACCTCTGACTGCTCGGTGTCACTCTTCAATACAATGCGCTTTATGACTTTGGAATAGCCATCCCCTTCTTCAATGTTGATAGAATCCTGCGGTGTTCCCTGCATCGTAATCTCTTCTTTCTCTGTGCCATCAGAGGAGATGAACCGCCTGATGATTTTCCTAGTAACCTAGAAGATATTTTATTCATGTATCTTGTTTTTGAGTGACAGTGCCGGGGTACTGATAGACGTTTAGACAGGACACTTGCATCAATCATGTTAATACCTTCTTTACCACGGTGTGTCCATGCTCATCGATGTATTCTTCTTCTGTGACTGTTTCTGGGGGTATGTCAGGCATATCATCTCCCTACACAGTTGAGAGAAAAGGGTCACTTCTGTGTTTGACATCAGTGCTGAAGAACTACTCCCAAGTGCTTATAATGCAAGGAATGTTAGAAAATTAAAGGAGCTTTGAGAAGCATTGCTGAGATGCCAAATCCTGTCAAGTAGTATGTTTAAAAGAAAAAAAAAAAAAAGGTGGGTAATAACATGCTAGAAAATCTGACCAAAGTTAGCTCAAACTTAAACAAACAAACAAAAATAGACCAGCCAGAGGTGAGGTGGGTGGAGCTGGAAATGCTAAATCTTGCTCTTGCTGTTCATTCTCTCAGAGGGAGGCTGTGGATGTCATTACTGCTGCATTTCTTTACAAACAGAACTTAGGAGAGGTAGGATCTGCTTTCTGAAGGCCATGCACTACCTAAGGAGCATGCCAAGCCCTCCACTGAAGGTGGGTCACTCTCAAAGGGTTATGGGGACAAAAGTGTCCCGGACGTGCAGTAATGTAACAACTGGTACCTGAATAATCACTCGTCGGCGGACAACCCTGGTTGTTACCATCGCCTCCTCATCTGAGCTGGCCTCCAGCTCACCTAATTCCTCTGTTAGCTCCTGGTGGAAGCATGGAAGCAGGGTTTTTGTTTATCATGCTAAGGAATGTCTTCACGACAGGTTTCTGTTTTAGCTCACACTGGTTTCTGCAAGTTCTATTCATGGAGGCTTTGGTGGAAAAGCCAGGAGGGGTGAAAACAGCAATGCTGGGCTCAGACTTTAGTGAGAATATAGCTTCTTGTTTACTGAATTAAAAAAAAAAATCTGAAATTCTGAGAGCGGCCTGAGCACCCATCTGTCAAAGTACATCAGAAGAAAGAAGCAACTTGCCCACTCTTCTTGGACTTCAACTCCTGATGCAGACACAGATCACAGGCAGCACAAGAAACACTTGTGAGCTGTTGATTCTCGGGCTCAGGCTGAGAATGACCCATCAAAGGTACAGAAATATCTTATGCTTGTAGCAGAACTTTCTGCAGGAAGTCAAAATTTCCTGTAGCTATTATCTGGCCAGTAGTGAATTTCCCTGCCATCAGGGAAGACAGGCTATGAATAGTATTAGACTCACAGTGCAGAGAAGCGGAGGTGCAGAGGCCAATCCAATTTTATGGGTCTGGCCCAAAGCCAGAGCTGGAGCTAAGATCATAACTTTAGATGAAAACATATCTCTTGGGAACCATATATTGAATCATTCTTTCCTAACGGAGTGCTATTTTTTTTTTAAAAATTCTATTGAAAAATAGAAAAGATTACTCAACTAAATTTTGTCAACATACTTTAAAATACCACTTATATTTCCATATTCTTTCCTGCTGCAGGAAAACATGTAAATTCCAAGCCAAATTATACTTCAAGTACACTTAGAAATCTGCTGCCTAGAAATACGGTCAGTAAGAAAAGTGACTGAAATTGGACCCTTAAGTCAGGGTCATGAGATGAAAAGGGTCAAAATAGGAAGCTTAAGAGAAAGAAATAGAAATTCATCAAGAATAAGTAGAATAAGTAAAATAATGTGGAATATAGGGCAATTTATCAAAATTTACTTATATGCATAGGACAGATTAAATATATGAATTATCCAGATAACTGTTTCAAGTCTACACTTCAGTTAGCCTATAGATTCTTAGACTAAAATTGGCAAGTTTAAAGTTCAGACACCATCTATGAAACATTTTTACTAGAATTCACTTAAGCCAAGAACTTGAGAGATGAATAAAGGCTGTACAAAGGCAAACTTGGAATAAACATCCATTCATGGGATGAATTCATTATTTAAAATAGCTGCCAAAATTTGGAGCAGTCCTTATCTGCCTGGACCTCCCCTAATTTTAAACTATGATTGTAGATAAATCTTGCCAGCAGACATCACACTCAGAGTGAACAAAAACAAATGCAGATGTTAAGCCCAAAGATATTTTCCCCCTAGAGTCTTAATTCTCTTATAAAACATTCTTTCTTAGAAGATGTATATTCATGCTTTAAAAATACTCTGACATATACAATGTTTTTAAATCCAAAAAAGGAAAAATATATCTAATTTAATTTACATTAAGTTTAATTCAAAAAGATTTTCACACTTGAGTGTGTGTGTATATGTGTGTGTGTGAATCCTTCAGGGAGCTATTGAAAATGCCAGTTCTTGTCCTTTCCCCTCCCTGGGTTCATTCTGATCCAGGAATTCTGAGGAGGGAGCGATACGAACCATTCAGACTGTGTTCTGAGATTAAATGGTTCAACTGAGTTTCTTAAGATGGTCTCCACCTCTCTTCACAATATCAAAACTCACTTAAAAACAAAGAAAAGACAGTGATGCATATTCATGCTGCTATCGGTTTTCTGACTTTTGGAACCAGCCATCAATTTAGGTGTAATGTCCTTTTCCTGAGTCATTCTTAAAAGAAATAGGAGATCTCACTTGGAAATAATACTTCCTCTAATGAGAAACATTTGTTTTGGGAGGTAAAGCCCACTCCATACCCACAGTCTGCGTGCCTATCACCTGACTGCACAGACAGACCTGCCAAGAGGGCAGATTCCAGCACTCTCCCATGGCTCGCCAGCTTACCTGACGCTCGGTAAATTCCCCTCACTGGTTGTCTTTATTTATAAGATAACTAATTCTGAAAGGTAATATCAGGTGTATTATTTCACCCCAATGCTCATTCTTCTTAGTAAAAGGGTTTCCAACTATAAAACTGGGGCTGATGGTCAAAGAGCTAGAATTAGAACCATGTACTACCTTTTTCTAGATTCACGGGTTCTCGGGTTTTAAAAGGGATTGGCGGGCTTCCCATGGCCCAAGTTAATTAATTTGGCAAGCCATTCTGTGGAAAAAACAGGTCACTGGAGAAGGACATGGGAGAGGGTGTGTAGCTTTGTTCCACGTGGGCAAAGAAACAGAGGAGATTTTACCTTTTGAAAAGCATCATCTTCATCAAGCTTCTCGAAGGCCTGCGGCTGGTCCTCGGCCGACTCCACGATCACGAGGCTGCTTTTCCAAGGTGAACTCTCCTCCCCCTCTTCGGGGGGCTCCTCAGGTTCCTGCACGACTGGAGAGCCTCCCCGCTCACTCGATGTCGGGGTCTGGAGATACAGCCTCTCCTCCTCGGGAGGGGTGACAATTTCCTCGGGTGTCTTGGCGGGGGAGCCAGATGTTCCCGCGGCCTTCAGAGTCTCTGACATTTCTGTCCCTGGGGTTGTCACGCTGCAATGGAAAAGCCCCAGGACACCATGAGAACACAGACATTTCTGCCCCCGTTGAAGAAAGGGAAGATGAGATCTGTCTTCATAGTCTATGGAAGTCTAAACATGTTTTCTAAATTTGGCCAAGAAATGAAATGTGAACAAAAATTGTATGTAAAATATAGTTATAGCACATTGATGTATCATTGACTGGGAAAGATGCATTTTAAAAGAATAAAAATTATCCTCAAATGTATTACCATTTCCTAATCTCTACAAAGTAGGGTAATAAATAATATGAGATATTAATAAATAAATAAATAATTTCATCTTTCTTTGACAACTCAAGGTAATATTGATGATCTGAGGAGGTTTATGTAAGAAAGTTCTGTGGACAATAAGGCTTCTGAAGCAAAACCAAAATTTGGCAAAAATTTTAGAAAGCAATATATAAACCCCATGGTAAATATAGTTACCATAATCATAAATAGAGGGAGATTCTTGTTATATCTCTGGAAAATCGTTATTACTTGATAAGATCTTTTGGTATTGAAACTTTTTCTGTTGATATAGTTTAAGTAATGCAAACTTTATAATTGCAATTCCTTTTTTTTAAAATTATTTATTTGGTTACACCAGGTCTTAGTTGAGGCACGTGGGATCTAGTTTCCCGTCCAAGGATTGAACCCAGGTCCTCTGCACTGGGAGCATGGAATCTTAGCCACTAGACTACAAGGGAAGTTCCTATCATCTCAATTTCTAAAAGAAAAAAAATGTTCCCCTACTTTATTATAATTTTCTGTCACTCTATAGATGTTAAATGCCCTGAGTGCTTTTCTGATAGTCCCTCTTTGCTTCCCATCTTTTTCTTCTTCCTTCTCTCTTTTCCTGACCTCTCCTTTATGCTCTCCCCTACAATCTGCAGGCGGGTGGGTAAGAAGGCGGTGCTCTGTGGAAGGCAAGGTCATCTCAGTGCCCATTTTACCCCCTTCTCCAGTTGCAATGATTTCAGCATAAAGCTCACCCAAGGACAAGGAACCCCCTGACACACTGTTCTCGCATTTCAGGGCAGGGACATGCTTGCCTTTCTTATGATCTGGCTGGTTTTCTAGACAAGTGTCATTTAAGAAACTTTCTTTTGCTTTTGCTTCCAGGAAGCCCAGAGCTTGAGTTCTAAGCTCGCTGAGCCCTGCAGCTTCCTTGAGCCAGCAGCTCTCCAGATGACTTCTCTCCATTCCCATTCCAACCTCTAATGGCCTTTCAGTCTGTGTGAGTGATCTGTGTGGCATTTCTGTGTTTACTGCCAGCCATCTCATAGCTATGTTGAAATACACACGGTGGCTTCCCCTGCACTGGCCCTGTTCACACTGCACCAGTCAGAACACAACCAGCGAACACAGAGAAGTGAGGCACAGCAAATACACAAGTAATAGCCGCATGGTCTACAGTTTCAACAATGCCTTCAGACACACCCTTGACCTCTGACCCCGTAAGGTGAACAAAGTGGATATTATTATCATAATCTGTAGATGTGGAAACAGAAACTCAAAGGGCTTAGGCATTCGCCCAAGGTCACCGAATTGGAAATTGGTTCAAGCAAACTTGTGCCATGCAATGCTGTCACATGATGTCTATTAAATATTTTGCTTCTTTTCCTCTAGTTCTGGCATTTGTTATTTGTGGGGTCATTTGAGAACTATCTGAAAACGCTTTACACTTGGATATGCCTGGCACCCTCGTCATGTGGGCTGTCTGGAGTGACCCAGTACAGGCTTTCTTTTGCAACTCACAAGTATTCTTGCTGTTCAAGAGATGACTCCTCAGGCAGGTCTTGCATTTTCCCTGAGAAATCCTGTTGAACTTGCTCCTTTTGAGTCTGGGGAAGGAGCTCTGTTGTGGAGCCATCGCCCTCAGTTTTGGGGATGCCATCCTGAAAAGTGGAGTAACCAACAGAAATGTCTTCCTCTGAGACGATGGGAGGGTGGTCAGAGGCCTCATCCTCTTTAGAAGCAGCATGCTCCTCTTTCTGTTTGTGCTGGGCAGTGCGTAGCTCCTCTTGCAGCACTGAGAACCCTAGAATGGAGAATGATTCAAATTAAATGTTTAATTGAAGCGAAACTATATTAAGTAGGTATTTATTAAGTAACTACTACATGCCACGTCTGTGATAGGTTCATGGTTACAAAGTTGATAGAGGCACTGTGTCTGCTTTCCACCTAATGCTGACCATCTAGGGAAGCATAGGCAAGTAAGAAACATTAAAATGCACAATGACTGGGTCACCAGTGCTAGTTGATGAATGCCAAGCACCCAACAGGGTTAAAGAATCAGGAAAGGAAATGCGGAGGGCGAGACATCTTTAGGAGACTTAAAGATAAGCAGGAATCCCCTGCAACAGTCAAGGCATAAATCTACGTTGTAAGAAGAGGGTTAATAAGAATGGTAATAAAAATACTACTATTACTACTACTAATAGCTAACACTCTCTGAATATTTATACTATACATCAGGTCCCATTATGGGCTTCCCAGGTGGTGCTAGTGGTAAAGAACCTGTGTGCCAAGGCAGGAGACATAAGAGACATGGGTTTGAATCCTGGATCTGGAGAAGGGCATGGCATCCCACTCCAGTGTTCTTGCTTGGCGAATCCCATGGACAGAGGAGCCTGATGGGCTACAGTCCATAGGGTTGCAAAGAACTGGACATGACTGAAGCGACTTAGCTCAGCATGGGCACTATTATAGGTGCTTTGCAAGTATTCACATGTATTATACAACGCTCTGAGGTTAGCACTCTTTTTATGAAAGGTCTCTTAGTGGAATTTCATTATATCAAAGGGCAATAAGGAGTCACTGAAAAATTTTTTGGCGGAGATGAGACTGACATTCATCTATCTCTCTATTCACTCAATAGATATAATATGTTGAGTTTTATATCTAATAGGTGTTGTTTAGATGCTGGATACACAGTAGTAAACAGGACAGGAAAAGTTTCTGGCCTCACTGAACTTGCAACTGCAGATATATATTTATAATAACTTTTAGGGGACAAGGAAGCCAGGGGAAAAGTACAGAGTAAAACTGGGCCAGCATTTCAGATAACCTCGTCAGAAAAGGCTTCTTTTAGGAGCTGATACTTGAGCAGAGGCCTGAATAAAGTGAGAGAAAAAGGTACCTGATGATCTGAGGGAAGAACACCTCAGAATGGAGGGGACAAAAAGCCCCAGAGCCTAGAAGCCTGAGAAGACGGAGGTGCCCAGGGAGCAGCCCAGAAGTCAGGTGTCTCGGACTTGGAAAGAGGGGGAGAGATGGGGGACAGGACAAGCTATGAGGCGCCTGCTGACAATAATACATGCCATTGTGTGAATTTACAGAATGTAAACTGCACAAAGACACTGATGGAGACTACCCTGTGAAATGGGAAAAAAGGAACAAGAAGAGAGGGTATCATTTTAAGAAGAAGAAGAAGAAGGGATTAATTTTCTGTGTCAAATGTTACAAGCGGGTAAAGGAAGATGAAGACTGAGCTGCTCAGTGCATTTGGTGATGAGGAGCAATTGGTGAATTTTGCAAGATTCTTTTCTGTTGAGTGGTGACGACCACACCTGGCCTGAATGGATTCTAGAGACAGTTCTACAGAGAACAGGAGGAGAAAAAGTAGAGATGGGAAAGTGAGACTCTTCTTTGGAAGAGACTTCCCATGAAATGACTGGAGAAACAGAACAGTCATACAGGGGGACATGTTGGGTGAAAGAAGATATTTGCTTTGCTTTGTTTTTTAAAGCTGGGATCTAGGAAGTACATTGTAATGCTGTAGAGCATGGTCTAGTACTAGGAAGACAGAGTGGGTCACTGCAGGAGTGAAGTCCATAGCTGGTAAAGAGGATGAAATCCAGTACAAAAGATGAGACGATGGTTTTAGCAAAGCAAGGGCATTTCATACAGCAGGGAAGGTAGACTATAAGCACTGAGGTGCACTTAAATCAGGAGATTTTGTGGTGAACGGATATGGTCATTTGCTTATAGTTATTCTTTTTTTTTTTCTAAGGAATGTGAGTTATGATCAGGTTGGAAAAAATGAAGAGAAATATTGGAGGCTTGAAAGAAGAAGGGACAGTGCAAAAATAGTGATGAGATAGATAGAAGGAGAATGAGTCAGCGAGAATGGAAATGAATGGGTAAATTAGAGACATTTTCATATCAAAAACAAGGTAGGACAATGGCTGGAGCTGCAGTGGGTTTGAAGGATGACTGTGTAGAAGCAAAAGAGGATGCAAGTATAATACCTCGAGTTAGGGCCTAGAAGTAGTGCAGTCACTGATGACTCAGTTTGGGTTGCAGGCATAGAAGCGGGTTACTAAGGTAGAGTGAAAGACACAAGTATCAGAAACGCCACCAAGGAGCTGAAGAAAGGGCACTGGATGGATCACCCATGCGGATGGTTGCTACTTGTGTGCATGTGTGCACGCTGAGTCGCTTCAGTCACGTCCAACTGTGTGACCTCGTGAACTGTAGTCCACTCCACCAGATTCTCTGGTCATGGGATTCTCCAGGCAAGAATACTAGAGTGGGTTGCCACGCCCTTCTCCAGGGGATCTTCCTGACCTGGGAATCAAACTCACATCTGCCTTTGTCCTCTGCATTGGAGGCAGAGTCTGTACCCACTGAGCCACCTGGGAACGTTGGGTCCCCTTCAAGTTCATATGCTGAAACCCTAATCCCAGTGTGATGATATTTGGACATGGTATCCCTGCTGCTGCTGCTGCTAAGTCACTTCAGTCATGTCTGACCCTGTGCGACCCCATAGACGGCAGCCCACCAGGCTCCCCTGTCCCTGGGATTCTCCAGGCAAGAACACTGGAGTGGGTTGCCATTTCCTTCTCCGATGCATGAAAGTGAAAAGTGAAAGTGAAGTCACTCAGTCATGTCCGACTTGTAGTGACCCGATGGACTGCAGCTCCTCCGTCCGTGGGATTTTCCAGGCAAGAGCACTGGAGTGGGGTGCCATTGCCTTCTCCAATGGTATCCCTAGGAGGGAATTAGGTCATGAGGGGAGAGCCCTCATGAACATGATTAGTGCCCTTATAAGAAGAGGCTAGAGAGCCAGCTGTCCTTGGTGTAAGGAAAGAGCAAGAAGACAGCCGTGAACCACCCTGAAGAGGGCCCTCACCAGACCCTGAATATGCTATCACCCAGATCTTGAACTTCCAGTTTTCAGAACCAAGAGAAATAAATTTCTGTTGTTTAAACTACCATGGTCTTCTGTTGGAGCTCATGGTTTTCGGTTGGAGCAGCTCACGATGACTGAGACAGTGATGAAACAACAAAGTATAAGCAGTTTTGGGTACCTAAAATGGGCAAGGAAGTCTCAGGGTAGTGAGGAGAAGAATGTATGACCAAAGACCATAGGTAACCCTCCAAAAAAGGAAGATGGTGGGTCTCATTGCCTGAATTAACCATATACAACAGACACACATACACACATAAGCTGTCTAACCTTCACTATGATCCAGTGCAATGGTCTGCTCAATCTCTGCATAGCTATGACTGATGCGCTCCTGGAGAGATTCTGTGCTGGTCTCCATGAGATGAACGATATCCATTCGGTTGATCTTGGTGAGACATTCAATGAGACTGGTATCTGGGATATTAAAGAAAAAACATTGATTACATCAGAGGGCTAGTCTTTTAAACTCTTTCCTTTAGTTGTCTTAGTGAATTTCTTTTGTTGATACATTTTAAGTATAGGAAATATTTACTAAAATTTTGATATCTGTACCAAAAACAGCCAAAGCCCAACTAAGGATCTTTGTGAAAGTAAGCAAACAAACAAGAGAAACACACAAAGTGGGTGACACAGCGTGGTGAGAAGCCCTAAAAGCTGAGTTACCAGACAACATGCAGGAGGTCCTGTCAATGTGAACCTTAGATAAAAAACAATTTTTTAAGTAAAAGTATATCCCAAATATTGCATGGGATATACTCATACTTGAGATATCTGGTCTTTCCCATTCTATTGTTTTCCCCTATTTCTTTGCACTGATCACTGAGGAAGGCTTTCTTATCTCTCCTTGCTATTCTCTGGAACTCTGCATTCAAATGGGTATATCTTTTGTTTTCTCCTTTGCTTTTCGCTTCCCGTCTTTTCACAGCTATTTGAAAGGCCTCCTCAGACAACCATTTTGCCTTTTTGCATTTCTTTTTCTTGGGGATGGTCTTGATTCCTGTCTCCTATACAATGTCACGAACCTCCATCCACAGTTCATCAGGCACTCTGTCTATCAGATCTAGTCCCTTAAATCTATTTCTCATTTCCACTGTATAGTCATAAGGGATTTGATTTAGGTCATACCTGAATGGTCTAGTGGTTTTCCCCACTTTCTTCAAGTTCAAGAAAATTAGAGATCTCTTCAATCTCTTCAAGAAAACTAGAGATACCAAGGGAACATTTCACACAAAGATGGGCTCAATAAAGGACAGAAATGGTAAGGACCTAACAGAAGCAGAAGATATTAAGAAGAGGTGGCAAGAATACACAGAAGAACTGTACAAAAAAGATCTTCACGACCCAGATAATCATGATGGTGTGATCACTCACCTGGAGCCAGACATCCTGGAATGTGAATTCAAGTGGGCCTTAGGAAGCATCACTAGGAACAAAGCTAGTGGAGGTGATGGAATTCCAGTTGAGCTATTTCAAATCCTAAAAGATGATGCTGTGAAAGTGCTGCACTCAATACGCCAGCAAATATGGAAAACTCAGCAGTGGCCACAGGACTAGAAAAGGTCAGTTTTCATTCCAATCCCAAAGAAAGACAATGCCAAAGAATGTTCAAACTACCGCACAATTGCACTCATCTCACACAGTAGTAAAGTAATGCTTAAAATTCTCCAAGCCATTCTTCAGCATTATGTGAAATGTGAACTTCCAGGTGTTCAAGATGGTTTTAGAAAAGGCAGAGGAACCAGAGATCAAATTGCCAACATCCGCTGGATCATCAAAAAAGCAAGAGAGTTCCAGAAAAACATCTATTTCTGCTTTATTGACTATGCCAAAGCCTTTGACTGTGTGGATCACAACAAACTGTGGAACCTTCTTCAAGAGATGGGAATACCAGACCATCTGACCTGCCTCTTGAGAAACCTGTATGCAGGTCAGGAAGCAACAGTTAGCACTGGACATGGAACAACAGACTGGTTCCAAGTAGGAAAAGGAGTACATCAAGGCTGTACATTGTCACCCTGCTTATTTAACTTATATGCAGAGTACATCATGAGAAATGTTGGCCTGGAGGAAGCACAAGCTGGCATCAAGATTGCTGGGAGAAATATCAATAATCTCAGATATTCAGATAACACCACCCTTATGGCAGAAAGTGAAGAGGAACTAAAGAGCCTTGTGATGAGAGTGAAAGAGGAGAGTGACAAAGTTGGCTTAAAGCTCAACATTCAGAAAACTAAGACCATGGCATCCGGTCCCATCACTTCATGGCAGATAGATGGGGAAACAGTGGAAACAGTGGCTGACTTTATTTTTCTGGGCTCCAAAATCACTGCAGATGGTGATTGCAGCCATGAAATTAAAAGACGCTTACTCCTTGGAAGGAAAGCTATGACCAACCTAGACAGCATATTAAAAAGCAGAGACATTACTTTGCCAACAAAGGTCCGTCTAGTCAAGGCTATCAGGTGGTCATGTATGGGTGTGAGAGTTGGACTATAAAGAAAGCTGAGAGCTCAAGAATTGATGCTTTTGAACTGTGGTGTTGGAGAAGACACTTGAGAGTCCCTTGGACTGCAAGGAGATCAAACCAGTCCATCCTAAAGGAGATCAGTCTTGGGTGTTCATTGGAAGGACTGATGCTGAAGCTGAAACTCCAATACTTTGGCCACCTGATGTGAAGAGTTGACTCATTGGAAAAGACCCTGATGCTGGGAGGGATTGGGGCAGGAGAAGAAGGGGGGGCAGGAGAAGAAGGGGACGGCAGAGGATGAGATGGTTGGATGGCATCACCAACTCGATGGACATGAGTTTGGGAGGACTCCGGGAGTTTGTGATGGACAGGGAGGCCTGGCGTGCTGCAGTTCATGGGGTCGCAAAGAGCTGGACACGACTGAGTGACTGAACTGAACTGATACTCATACTAGAAAAAGCATTTGTTGACTACCTGAAATTTAAATTTAACTGGGTGCTCTCTATTTTTATTTTTATTTTCTGGCAATCCTGTCTAGAAAAATGGTAAAAGAAGGAAAAATAAATGTGGGCTGGAAGTCTCTAGGTAGGTCTTCAAAGAGATATTAAAGGAAGTAGCAAATTTAGACCAGCTGAAGGATAAGAAGCAGTTATGGTTACTTCCCATTTTATTTGATGTGGTCAGAATATCCACTTGACATTTTCCCCCCATTTTAGTTATTTAGGAGTAAAGGAAGTAGGAACTGAATGTAATGTAGCATCAATAAGACAGACTAATAAAGCAAGTGTTTGCTGTTAATATTTAGAAAATTTAAGGATCTTAATAACATTCCTGTTAGCAACCAGTGCTAGAATCACTTTACACCACTTAATGCTGTTCACAGAAACACAGTACAAGAAGTTTTATGCAAGATTGTTATTTGAGAAATGTTACAGCTTCTTCTCATTTGCTTATAGTAGCACTTCAGATTGATGGCACCTGGCATAAAAGGTATTGAGTAAGACTTGGTTCTGCCTTCATCCTATTGCCTTTTATTTATAGCTCCCCACCTACCTGTAGCATGTTTCCCATCCCTTTCTAGCCAGTACTTCAATAGTGCATGACTCTGATCCTGGAGGGAGTTAGGGTTCTCAATTCGAATTTGATGAATTTGCTCTTCAGTGAAGTCCAGTTCTCTTGCTAATTCTAGAAGAGAAAATACTTCTTTGTAAACACATTAACTTCAAAGTTTGAGTCTCAACACCTTGTCTTGTGATTTTGCAAATGATGTATTCTTTGTACTGCTGTAACAGAGTTCGTTTATGTTTTCCTACTTATTAGAAAAGACTCTCATATGCCTTTCTTCCTCTAGCACTAATCCTGGATATTTTCCTTACAATTGGGTTTAGAATTGATCACTGTCCTAGTGGAAAAAGTAAGTTTGAAACAATGATTATAAAATATGTAAATTCAGGCCCATTTAATTCCAAAATTGAGAAGAGACCATTAATACTGGCTTATACTCTTAACCAAGATAATGGAAAATAAATAAGTGAAAACAGTAGAAGGGACCATGTCTCACTTTTAATCATAATTAGGTAATTTTCAAATACTATAAATCCTGTTTCTGAGTACTTGGATAAATATTGGTTGCAGCTATATTATGGTGGCTGGATAAACTCTTTTTTATAACACTATGTCATATGAATAAAAGGTCTCGGAAGCATTAAGTGACCTAGGGAAGAAGCCACAAAGTTCTTATTGAAAGTCTATACCATTAACATTCTACATGGATGCTAATGTATTGAGGCGGGGGTGTGTGTGTGTAAATGAGGTGTCCTCTTTAGAGGGTAATTTGCTAACATCTCTCAAAATTAAAAATACACACACCCTTTACCCAGCAATTCCCCTTTCAGGGGTATGCCCCACAGTGTGCGCGTGCTCGGTTGTGTCTGACTCTGTGCGGCCCCATGGACTGTAGCCCGCCAGGCTTCTCTGTCCATGGAATTCTCCAGGCAAGAATATTGGAGTGGGTTGCCACTTCTTTCCCAGAGGATCTTCCCGGCCCGGGGATCAAACCCACACTTCTTGCATCTCCTGCATTAGCAAATGGACTCTTTACCTCTGAGCCACCAGAGAAGCCCGCCCATGCCCTACAGACACAGCCACAGAACTACCAGTGCTCAGAGACATTTACTGCCACCAACAAGAAACAACCTAGGTATCCATCAACAAAGGCCACTGATAAAATGGCCTCCTATACAGTGGGATTAAACATTTATTTAAAAGAATTACATAGATATTTCTATGCTGATGGATTATTAATGAGAAATACTGCTAATTACACAGCTTATTTTTTAAATAATAGGCATAGACGTGAGCACTGCAGATTTTGTCTGAATACACGAGAAAGTGTTAGCAGTTACCCTTGAGGAATGGAGCTCGAAGGTAAGATGTAGGTAAGTGTGAGGGACTTATTTACTTTGCATTTTATACCATTCCATATGATTTTAAGGTTTGAATTTTCACCAGCTATAATAGATATTGCATTTAACATACATATACATACATACTTAAAAGGCAAAATAAATAATTTGGAATGCTACCTATTTAATAAGTCAACTAGGGATATTTTGAGATCCTCCCTTCCTCTAAATTCCTCAATTAAATAAATATGATCAGTATTATTAAATTACTTTAAACTATTTCAGTCATTTTTTCTACATTATCAATTATCTTTGTTAAGAGTATTATGACTTCATACCAAATCTTTAAGAAACTAAAGGAGCTTAATATTAACTTTATAATGTTTTAATTACATAGTCTGCCAGTCTCCTCTGCCCATGGAATTCTCCAGGCCAGAATACTGGAGTGGGTAGCCATTTCCTTCTCCAGGATATCTTCCCAACCTAGGGATCAAATCCAGGTCTCCCACATTGCAGGTGGATTCTTTACTATCTGAACCACCAGGGAAGCCCTTAAAACTGTTTCAGTTAAGTAGTCACAAATGACATAAAAGTCAGACCAAAAAAAAAAACCAGGAAAAAGAAAAAAATTCTGACAATATTGTTTTAGTATGTTACATCATAAGAAAGATGAAAGGGTATACCTTTTAAATCCTGATTTGTAAATAAACCACATTGACTTCAGAATTCACTTTGCATCAAAAAATTATTTAACATATAATTTCTAAACAGAAACATTCCTATTTCTCAGAAAATTAGTGAACATCTCATTCATATGTATTTTAACTTCCATTTGAAGTTAAGTTTAGTACTATTCACAATGAAAATATCTGATACAAGGTATCTAAAACAAGAAACCCTGGTTGAATTTCAAATTAAACTCTATGACAACTGCGTCTAACAATGGTTTTGAAACACAGTAATCTCTCCAAAATTTAGATATCCAAAGGAGGGTGGTGGGAGTTGTTTTGTTCTCAGTCTAATGTTCTATTATTCAAAATCCCAGAGACAATAAGAGGCTGGCCCTGGTTCACACAGTGAGTTGATGCAGACCCTGGATTTTTGAGTTCACAGTTTATCACTGTTTACACTATTCTGTGTGGTCTTCCTCAAGGGGGAAAAAAAAAGACCTTTCTCATTGTTAACGACACTTGGCTGATGCAAACTATGTCACTCAAACCAAGCAGGTTTTGTTGAAGAAATGGGTCATATGCATTTTACCTGTCCAGCTGAAGCCAAGGTGATCTGCAATATATGCCAGCCTTTCCTCAATCCGTTCCTGCTCATCCTGTTGATCTACAGAAGGTCAAAAACAGAATGGCCAAAAGTTGTCCATGACAGGAGAGGAACCACAATACTGATCATCCAAAGAAAGATAGTCAATTGTCCAAATATTTGATTACATCACAAGTTAACTATTACATTTTAAATCATATTAAATTGTGTGTTTGCCTGATTTCTGGAATGGAATGGGGGAATACATTTAATAAAAATCATGAAAACCATCTGCTTCCATATCTCTTTAATCAAGACTAGTCATTGGACATATTTGCATAAGTTACTGATTTCTAGTAATCTTACGACTTTCCTCTTAAATTGTCTGAGAGGATACTGCCCACCCTAAGATACTCATCTTGCTCATCAAACAGCAGAAAAATCATAAATGGAACGGAGAAGTGGAGTAATTGGTTAGGACCTCCTATTATTGCCTGTGGTAGTATGAGATGAATTCCGAGTCACATAGCAAAAAATCACATCCAAGATTCAAAAGAGACCTAGATCACGGGTTGATCGGACCATCCCGGTTTTTTCCTGTATGGCCAGAAACAATGTTTTTCTTGGTCCTGGTGACCTTGGAAGAAGGAAGAATAAAATGTACATAATTGTATGTGTATATTATATTAGTACGTATATATGTCTTTTGGGCAAAGTTTCTGTCTGCTTACTACTAAGTAAACTCAGGTAATACTCCCACAGACAACAATTTTGCCTTTTATTTTTAACTTCCATTAATTGATGGGCAGCATTTTAGGTCATGGTATCATGCCATTTTTTATAATCCAAATTTAAGAATAATAGTCTTTATTGTAGAGATATTGGAAGACAAGAGGCTTCTTCTCAAAGCCATCTATGGTTTCCTTTTTTCATAATTCAAAGGGTCATCATCCCCTCACAGTCAACTTAAATCATGCAAAGTTTGAGTTTTCGTTGTCTGCTGCATTTAATCAGAGTCCATTCTCTATTCATCTGTCGCATAAATGAAAAGCATGCTTTTACCTTGTGATTGCTTAAAGTATTTACCATTGGTATCTGAAATCCAACCTTTCTAAATCAAAAACAAATCCACAACAATTAATATTTCATGATATGTGAAATCTTCTTGTGCAAACGGCTTTCTAATGATCATAAAATTGCGAAGTACTAATTATTTCAAAGTACACAAAGGTAAGAAGAGAAAGCGATGAATCCTCATAATAACAAAACCAAACCAAATAAATCCATGTGCTTAATTTGAGGCTAAGCCTGGAAAGTCAGAACAACAAAACTCAAAACTTGCATGGCCTCACGTGCAGCAGCTAGAGAAAAGGCAAGATCCTGGTTGCCTGCCGATCATGTTTATGTTTTCCATAAGCATTCTCGTTACTCAATCTTGAGATTGTTTCCACGGACAAGAGTATACAGAGAAAGCACAAAACACAAAGGGTTTACACAAACATAGTAACCACTACAGAAAGCTTAAAGGAAATGAGACACAAATCACCAAATAAAACAGACAAAAAAAACTATATCACATTTATGACATGCGTAGCACAGGGAATCTCAGCAGCTGGCAAATACCTTCAGCATTGTCATGGCCATTTTCATCAGGGATGCGTTCAATCAGAGTCTCAATGGACTCATCCCAAATGGGCCTTGTGTCAAAGATGTCCTCGGGAATTGAGTTCTCGGTCTCAACAGGTGGCAGATTTTCAATTACTGAAACTTCCAGGGCACTACTACTTTCATCATCTGAAACTAAATCTTGCTCCCTTTCTGACTGTGTAAGTCTATCCACTAACTTGGAAGCTTCATCACTAATCTCCTCAAAGAATTCTATGGAGTTCCTGTAAAGATCAAAGAAATGCTCCTTATTGTCTTTTGTGGGGCTTGTGGGCCCCCTGCAGGAAGATGCGGTGCTTTTGCTCTTTACTGGCAATCGGGATGCAAATATCTTTGGTCTTGTGGCCCCTTCCTCTGATTCTAACTCAAGCTCCTCTTCCTCACCTGTGCTTTCTATATCTGTCTCAATATAACTTCTCATTTTTACTGGACATTTGGTCTTCACGTCCAAACTGGCATCGGATTCAGATTTGCTTCTATCATCTGGTGTGCTGCTTGTCAAGTCCTGTCCCTGGGGACCATCTGTCTTCTTCAGAGGTGAGTCTAGATGTGAAGGTTGCTGCTCCACTCTTTGGGCAGGTGCTTTCACGGGGATTTTAGACTTTGGTTTTGCTTCATCTTCTTTACCTTCCTCATCCAGGCTGGGTGGTTTTGCTTCATCTTCTTTACCTTCCTCATCCAGGCTGGGTAGCGAATCTTCAGAAAGGGAACTCTCATATTCCGCCGATGGAGGTATTGAGGTTGAAGTGGGGATAGTCCTTACAGGGGTTTTGGATTTGCTCTCAGTAGAAGGCACATTCTCCATGGGTGCAGTAGGGATTTCAATGACTGATTTCTGTTCCTCTGGGGAGGAATCGGGAGAATCATCACCCCGATCTGAATATACAGACCTAGTGACTGTGGGAAAATCTAACTGAACTTGTACAACTTGTTCAGGGAAGTCAGGGCAAGTTGGCTGCTTCACACTGGACAGAGGAACAGAATCATCCATGTGCCTAGTGGGTAGGTCCTCAAGCCCTGTAGAAGGAGCCTCTTTCATGGATGTTTCTATGGAGGCTGAAATGTCTATTTGGGAGCTAAGTGGGGTATCTGAAGTGTGTATTTCTTCTACCTCCTCACTCAGGTCATCTGGGAGTAACTCTGCTTCATCATCCACTGTTTCTTTTGATTCTGAGAGTGTTAATGACTCAGCTGATATCTCCACCTGTGGGGGCTCAGAACCTGTACCCTCTTCTTTCATGTCTTGTGAGAGAGTCTCTTCCCTGGATTCTTGCCCAATTTGGAAAAAGTGAAAGCTTTCATCAGCATAGGACCTTTTGGTCATATCAATGGCACCACTTCGGGTCATCTCAAACAATTTTCCTTCCTGAAAGAGAAATGGATTTTGCTCACTGGTTGGGGTCCCCTCTTCAGTTGGGGTCCTAGCAGGAGTGGTGTCAGGGGTGGTACCCTGCGATTGTCTGTCTACCATCAAACCAAATATCTTCTGTTCTTCCTCTTTCACCCGAGCCTCAAAGGCTTCGTCATCCTCACGAATTTCACTCCAGGAATCAGAATCCACATCAGTTTTTGTGATGATGACTTTGCTTATTTGTTCACCAACAACTGTTGATGTTTTTGGTGCAGTTGGCTCCATAGATGAGGAGGCTCCATCTGACTGTGTTTCCTGCAAGGTACTCTCTTGTTTGGATCCTACTTCCAAGACCTGGTCCTCAAAATTAGATTCTTTACTTGAAACAGTTTCATCAGAGGAGCTTGTCTCTACTATGGCTTCAACAGAGGATGTGATGGTAACAGAACACTCTTCAGAAGAATGAAAACTTGTGTGTCTTGTATCTGTTTGGGTTTTGCTTTCTTCACCAGAGAAAAAAGATTGAGAAGGAACATTTTCATAAGGGCTTATGATTTGAGGATCATAGATTTCATCAGTCTCTGTTAGGTCTGACACTGGAACATCCAAGGATGATCTATCAGTTTGAGTAGTAATGAGTGAATCTTGAGTGGAACAGTCCTCTGGTAAGCTCTCAAAAGCTTGGTCAGTTTTTGTGACCTCCATTTCTGTAGCAGAATCTGTAGAGACCATGTCTTCATCTAATCCTTTTGCTTCAGATGCTGGACAGAGAGGTAAAGAGGAGAAAGATGAAGAGCTTTCACTGGGGGGATCGGCTTGTGGAGATTCGACTCCAGGAACATCAAGCTCCTCTTCTAGGTCTTTCACACCAGTGTCTTGGAGAGCTAGTGATTCCTTATGGATAACTAGCTGCTCACTGACATCGTCACTAGGGGAACTTCGGGGACCCGAAGAGACAGGAGCGGCTGAGTTGCTAGAACTCCCAATCTCACACCCAAGGCTATCACAAAGTTTTGGCTGATAAGTATCTCCATTCAGATCATCATAAGATATCTCTGGCCCATCAGTGGCAGGAGCATGACTGTCTTCAGGTAAGCAAGATTTATCATCTTTTTCTTCTTCTGATTTATCTGAATCTTCCTGAGCATCTTCATTCATCTTAAAAGTGTATTGTTTGGAAACGATAGGCTGGAATTGTATTTCTTCAGGACTGGAATTTGAGTCTATGCTGGATGGAAGTGGGGAAGGAGGCTGCACGCGAATAACTGGCTCTGCCAAGAGGCCCGAGTCAGCACCTTTCTTCAGCTGTGTCAACTCAGGTTCACTTTCTGAGGAGGAAGAAGTCTTCCTGCCCTCTGTTGTCACTACCACGGGAGCATCACTTTCATCCTCCACACTTTCTGTGTGTTTTGGTTCGTCCGTGTCTGCTGAACAGTCGACATCTGCATCAGAGGATGAAGATTCCTCCTGCTTGGGTTCCCTTTTGTAGTCCCTTTTCTGCTTTGCCTCTTGCTCAAGTTCATCAAACGTTTTGACTTTGGTCACCATTTTAAACATTTCCTCTTCCGGCGTGAACCTCTTTTTCTCCCCATTTTCTGAGTCGTCCTCCTCCGCACATTCAGGAATCACAGCCGGTTTTGGGGTGCCTGTGTCTGTGGTTTTGGGCGTGACCTCATAGCTAACTTCTTCAGAGCTGGGGGTGTCTGGGGAAAGGGGGCTCTTGCCCGAGCTCTCCATGAGTGACGTCTGCTCGAGGCTGTCATCCTCGGCACTGCCGTCGGGGTCTCGGAGCAGCCGGGACCGCACAGAGGCCACTTCCGTGAAGAGCTCGGTCTTGGCAGCAGCTGAAGGAAGAGGAAAGTGACTTGGGAGGATTCCAGCCTTCATCTTTGGTTCAACAGGGCTGCTTTCAAGAGAGTCACGGCAAGGGGATTCCTTCAGAGGACTCGGTTCCAGAGAATCGGGAGTTTTGTGTGAGGAGTTATCTTCCAGCACAGGGCTGGCCTCCAGGGAGTCTTTGTGGCTCACAGCGAAGGATTCATCAGCCCCGGGGCTGAAAACCTCACTCTCGCGGCTAGGGAGTGCAAGTTCTAACCCTTGGGGACTTCTAATGGCTGCCTGGGGCTTTGATTCAGTCCCTGAGCCTGCCTTTACAGCAGCCTCGGACAACTGCGAGGCCTCTGCCTCCTCTGAGGGCTTGGTGGCTGTGGATTCCTGAGCTTTGGTGTCAGTTTGCGTCTCATGGGCTGGACTAATGTGTGCAAGTGGACCTTCGTCACAGGTCACTACCTCAGTCAGCCCTTCAGGTGTTTCTTTTGCTAATGATACACTTTGACCGCCAAGGCTGTCACCTTCTTGTGGGGGGCACATGTCTTTGGAAGGGTCTGGGGTGGCCTCTGTCAGCTGACACTCAGCAGAGGACTCTGCGGCCTCGGTGACTGCAGCACCTTGCCCTTCAGAACCGTCGGCAACATCTTTGGTTGAGGGATGTCCTTTTTCGGAATGACTTTCTGGTGGTGGTTCTAACTGGGTAGCTTCACGTGTTTCCCCAATCTGCTCCTCACTTTTCTTTGGCGAGAAGGCAAGGCTCTCTGGGCTTGTCTCGGGGGTCTCGGCTAGGCCCTCATGCTTATAGCTTTCCTCTGAACTAATCTGAGGGGTCCCTTCCATCAGGCTGCCACACGGAGAATCGGCCACCCCTTCGGGCTTCAGGCTCTCAGAACTGCCATGTAAAGCGCCACTCTGCAAAGACAGGGCTGGGAGGAACTCATCTTTCATGTAATCTAGTGGAAATGTTGTGTTGAAAGGACTAGTGAGCACTTGGTCTAAGTGAAGCTGTGCCTTCTCAGGCTCCTCACTCATACGGAACTGCTGGTATTTATCATTGTCTTCCAGTTCTTGCTTAATGACGTCAGAAAAGTCAGTGGAGGTTTTCCGGTCTGGGCTGATCTGGAGATCCATGTCTCCCTGGTCGTCAGCCAGCTTTTCTTTGGGGACTTCGCTATCTTTATGGCTTTCTTCTTCAGGCACTGGCTGAACAGGTTCGGGTGTTCTGTGGTTGAGAGATTTCTCCTTTTCTCCAGCCCCATCTTCTCTCTTAAACCCTGTGGAGGAAGCACGGACTGCTCTTCTGGGCTCTGAGAGTCCTGTGACCAGGAACCTCTGGCCTCGTTTGATTGTCTGACTCTCCATTTTCTGCGTTTCTCTTGGGGTTACTGTCGGTCCCTTTTCCTTTTCTAGCCGACCTCTGCCTTTTTCTTGTGGCTGTTTTTGTTTTGCAGATTTGTGCTCAAAGAGTCCGGTCTTATGTTTCGATGGGTCCTGACCTGACTGGAAAGCTTTCATCAGCTCCCGAACAGACATGGTCTCCTCGATTCTTTCTGTTTTTGAGGTGGGGGAGACAGGTGGTTGTTTGTCTGTTTTCCCAGAAGGTGACACTGGCAGGTGCTTCTCAGTCTTCCCGGAGCTTGAGACGGGAGAATGCTTTTCCATCCTTCCCGCGGGTGACACCGGCAAGCGTTTCTCTGTTCTGCCAGGAGATACTGGCGGATGTTTCTCGATTCTCCCAGAGGGAGATCCAGGGGGGCGTTTGTCTGTCTTACCTGACGGCGAAACAGGTGGGTGTCTTTCTGTTTTTGCAGAAGAGGACACCGGGGGGTGTCTTTCGGTTTTGGTCGAGGGTGACACGGGTGAGGGTTTGTCGGTTTTACTTGAGGATGACACGGGTGAGTGCCTTTCCGTCTTCGCGGAGGGTGACACCGGTGAGTGTCTTTCCGTCTTCGCGGAGGGCGACACGGGTGAGTGCTTCTCGTTCTTACCCGACGGTGATAGCGGAGGGTGCCTTTCTGTTTTGGCAGAGGAGGAAAGAGAAGGGTGTCTCTCTGTTCTAGAGGCGGCGGATGCTGGCGCGTGCCTCTCTGACTTCAGAGAGGGGGATGCAGCCAAATGTGTCCTTTGGGTTATCTTTTTTGGCACATCCTCTTTGCCTTTGACTCTGACAGGCAGCTTGCTTCGACCTTTCTGCTCATCTTCCACTCGTTTCTGAAGGGCCTTCACCTTGTCCTTTATGGAACCAATGGGCGTTTCCTCGATCAAAGGTGACGTAGCTTTGACGGCGGGAGGAGGCTCGGGGGCTGAGCCTGTGTCTTCATCTAATGACTCTTCTGAACTACCTTTTTTAACTTCTGTTTTTTCTGCACTAGCTGGTGAACCATCCTCTTTCTGCTTCTGTTTCTCCTTTAATTTCCTTCTCACTGGCTTCTTTATCCCCAGGCTTGGTTTGGGCTGTTTCTGGGCACTCTGTGTCTCCTCTGAGGGTGCATCTTTGCCTTCGCTTTCTGAGCGCCTGCGGGGACCCTGAGCCTCACGCTTCTCCCCCACCATACCTCGCTCCCTCTGGGGCTGCTCTTCGTGAGGAGGCACGTAGGAATTTAGATCCTCAGTAAGGTAGTTCACTAGCCCCGTTGAGTCTTTCTCTACTTCTGCTTTGGTCTCTCTCTCTAGTCTAACCTCTACACATGGGTGTTCGGTGATCTCTGAAGATGCTTTCCGCTTAGCCTCCTCTATCTCCTCCTCACTGACAATGACCCACTCCTCTTCCACTAACTCTCTCTCTGGCTGAGACCTCGGCACACTGCCTTCATCTCCTGTGCAGGTTCCGCTTCTCAGGATTTCGTTCACCTTCTCTAAGTCCTCTTTAACTCTTTCAACAATTTCAAAAGGCTCCCCTGGCTCTTCCTCGGCAGCCTTCACCAGCTCCTTCACTTTGATGGAACCTGCCCTATCAGATCCATCTGTGGTCAAGATGGCGGTCATTTTGATCAAATCTTGTTTCATCTCAGAAACTTCAGAGAGCAAGTCCGGACTTGCCAGGACAGGAACTTCATTAACGAGGTGACTTTTCAGGACAGATGTTTCTGTAGATTCTGTCTCATCATCTTTGATGTGAATGGAAAAACATCGAAAGTAAAATGGAAATCAAAAAAGATATTGGCAAATGTAATCAGGACTGAAACGACACAGTGTCTTTTCCTGTCGTGGCGGGAGGGACAACAAAATGGGCTGGGAATGGTGGATCCACAAGGTCTCAGGATACAAAAGCAAAGCAAGGCTAACGGAAAAAAAAACTGAAAAGGAAAAATGAGCAGGAAATAACTTGCTTAATTTTCTCACTTGTAGCACATCCACACATATAACAAAGCTTTAACAAATAATCAAGACACACACAATCACAAAACAAAGAACGAACGCAGTGAAATTACACAGATATCTCAAGATTGTTCAGATGTTACAGATCAATGTCGAAAAAAAATGAATATGGGAAAAAAAGGAAAAAAGCATTAGAAATCGCAGATAGTTGATTTCCTCTAGGAGAAAGCCAGTAGTAGCAAACTCAGAATACTTCCTAATGCTGTATATACATTATTTAATCATAGAAAAATCTGGAACGCAGCATGTTTAGTTCTGCCAATATACAATGACTATATAAAATATATCTGAATCAGCTGCAAACCGGCATTTCATCTAAGGGAAATTCACACCTAACAATGAAACAAACAGTCTTGTGCTGAGAGGCATGGTCCTTTCCTTGGAGCAACCTCCTTGCTTAGACACGTAATGGACAGACCAAGGAGGGAAAGAAAGGAAAGGAGAGAAAAACAACAAAAACGATTGTGATCAAACTTATATGTGAGTCCAGAGTTAAAATGTGATGCATGGCAACCCAAATCAGAGACAGTCACACGGGACACACGCACAGTTTATGTAAGCCAAGTTATTTCCATGCAAAGCAAAGGTGGACTAAAACTGGTGGGAGAGGCAGCCTTGCTGAAATGCACGGGCAGGAGGATGGTGAGAAATTAGAACAAATGTGGAAAACGTTACTATGGTGAAGCATATTTATTTGCCTAAAAGTCCATACACAAGATGCTCAATGCAGTATGTCTGAGGCATGGGTAGTAGGTACCTGCATCCATTAAAGCAAGGAGGAAAACTCAAACTCTTTTAGGATTTACTCATGAAAAGACCTTAGTTCAAAAAGTCCTTTCAACAGAGCCCTTCTTTGGAGGTTATTTCATACCTGGATGAAGATTATTTTAGGATTGTTTTTACACTAAAAGAAAGCAAAACATGGGACTTCCCTGGCAGTTCAGTGGTTAAGAGCTTCCACTACAGGGGATAAACATTTGATCCCTGGTCGGGGAACTAAGATCCCACATGCTGCACAGTGTAGCCCCCTCAAAGGGAAGCCAAATGTAAGCCTATATTTGAAAATTTTTAAACAGTCACAATACCTTGTGATTCATTCAGGAGGATTAATGGCACTATATCAATAGAGTAACCTTTTTTTTTTTTAATGATTGAGCCAGATGGATGAATTTTTAATTCCTATAAGCTTGTATCTAAGGAATAAAGGGTCATTTAAATAAACATATTAGTACCAAAGAAAAAAGTGGAATAATAAATCTCTTTATAAAAAGGAATTAATGAAAGCAATAATAATGTAAAATTTTTTATAAACATAGTGCCTTCTCTTGAGAGAATCAATATTTGTTGAGATATACTCTGTGAAATGTGTATATAAGGATATATTTAACTTATATTAATACAGATTTGTTCAGATATAAAACAATGAAAACATCCAGAATTTTAAATATGCTAGTCCTAAACAATGATTTATAGTGGGGAGTAATAGTGGTTAATAATGGCAACTAGCTTGTATCTTACATCATGATCTTAACCCTCATATTTAAGAGGGTAAGGAGACTCTTAACTAATTATTTAAAAAACTTACACAGTAAATTACACTGTGCTAGGTAGGACTTCAAGAAAGCAGGGGAAAGTCCAAAGATTACTGCATTGGGCCTAAAGACCATATTAAACATACTTCTAAGTTTTCTCCTTTAGTGAATAGCACTGTGAAATACAGTGAATCAAAATAAATCTTAAGATGAATAAACATTAAAAATCAGATTTTTTTTTCTAAAGCATTTGGGGCATAAGAGTAAGAAAGAATCCTGAAAAACTCAACTTCTTCCACACAAGAACGTAGTCATCAGAAACAAGCCAACAAACTGAAAATCTAACTGAATGTTACAAACCTAAAATGAGCTCTAACATAGCTCTTTCAATGTCTATAAAAACCAGTTCTTTCTGTACTATATTATGTTTAGGCTTTGCATCATTATTTAAAATTAGCCCTATTATGACTTATGACATACTGTTATGATTAGTAATTTCATCCAGGAGGTTTTCATTTTTGCTTTTCCTGGTTCTTACTTTTTCAGAACACTTTTACAAAAGTCTGTTAGACCTCAGCCCTAGAGAAGTCAGTTACACTTCACCACAGTAAGAGGTGCAAGGGGTGGGGGGGTGAGGGGCGCGTTAGCTTTAGCTGAGAACTATTAAGACAGTATCACTTTTGCAGGTGTGGCCTATATAAGTCATGAGCTCTCTACCGATGTCAGGGTTGCTTGATATAAAAAGTGATACTGTCACATCAGAGCTTAAAAAAATGAGATGACAATGTTATGCTAACAAATGGACAAAAACGTTAGGGTGAGTTTCTAAACAAGCATAACAGCAAAAAGCAGGGTTAACAGGGATCCAAAAGAAAGTGAATGCTTAGATGAATAATCATTGCATTTTACTGATAATTTGCTCACAAATTAGATATATTCATAATTTAACTGGCCAAGCTGCTTTTCCAAAAATATATTAATGATTAATAAGGATAATATAAAAATATAATTATTATAGTGGTTAGTAATGGCAACTAGCTTGCATCTTAATTCATGCTTTTCTTTATTGTAGCCAGCTTTCAAACAAACTCAGTTTTATTTGAAATCTTACTTTTTTCTGATGTCATATCGATCTGAAAGAAAAGATATATAAATTGAATGGTTACAAATAGTGTTGTGTCCCACACCCCCGATTTACACAATAAACTCTATCATAATTATAAACATGGGAGACACCATAAGTTATAGGAAGGTCAGAGTAATTTGCTACAGTTTTTCCCAAGAGTGTCTTTGATTCTTATCCTAACTTTGGAAAAAATAAATCTGCTCTCTAGACACTATGGGTACAAAGTCCTTTCCAACATGTTTCTTTGGGAAGATATGACTTAGAGGTGTTTGATGTTAAAAATATGCATTAGGGAAAAGGGCCAGGAAAAAAAAAGTGAAGTAGGAATAAAACAGTAAGTGTCAATTTAGTTGAAAAAAAGCAAAGAACATGCCAGGGTGATATGTTCTATAGAAACAGTTTCATTATTGGTTACAAGACAGAATTCCAAATCCCCAAAATAACACAAACTAGATGTATTGCACTGAATAGTTCCTGAAAATATTCAACAGGAAAATCGTAAGCCTAATAGAAAAACTCATTTGGATATAATAGCAAAGCTGGTTTCATAATTTTGTTGCTCTTTCAACAAGGTATGTAGGTACCATTTTGACCAGCCTGGGGATCGAGTCATCAACTACAGAAGGGAAACTGAATATGTGAGACAAAGAGTGACTGTAACTTGAAGGTAAGAATGGCTTCAGTCTTGTAAGTTTATTGTGCATCTGGCCATACACGGTAGGACAATGAGTCTATAATCACCCCTCTCATCCTGCTCCACGGCTGGTATGAATAAAGAAGGGAATTGAAGGGTAGTCTCTGAACTGATAAAGGCCTTAAATTTTAAGCTAGTGAGCACAAGGGTATTTATTACGTTTTTCTTCATAGCTTTGTATTTCAAATCCATCAGAATAACATTAAAAAAGAAAACTGATATATTTGAAAACATTTATGTGAAACAAATAACAATTCCATTTGTCTGTCTTAGAGATATGAAGCAATATGTTAATTAAGTATAAGAACTTTTTCAATAATTTCTTTCATTTCTATAATGCTTAGGCAGTTTCAGATCTTTATTAGGAAAACAAACACATACCTTCTTTGACTATCAAAGCAGGTATAATTCAAATGGCTATTTATTCAAGGTAACCTCTCTAAGACTCATTTTTTTCATCTGTCATATAGCACCTATGGTATGACAATATACATCTTTTAGCATGATTGTGAGATCACTATTGATGGGGTATGTGGAATACTTAATAAAATGTTTACCTTAAAGGAAGTGCTAATTATTAGTAGAGTTCTGCATTACAATATTAGTATAGTAAAAGGGATGAACTATATGCTCCTTTTGATTTCAGTGGTTCTCAAACTTTTTGTTCTTGAGACTCCCTTTATACTCCTAAAAAAGTACTGGTGAGTCTGAAGAATTTTTGCTTATGTTTAACATATATAAATATCTATCTGCATTACAAATGAAAGCTGAGAAAATACAAGAACCCAAGTGTAAACAGGCACACATTCCATAGTGTCAGGGTGGTAATGTCATCATATGCAGCGCAGCCTCTGGAACACTTCTGTGCAGCTTGTGAGGATATGGGGGCTAAAAGGGAAATGATGACTCAGTACTAAGGAAATAGTTTTCTCTTCCCAGCATCTCCTGACCAACCTTTTGAGAACCACTGAGATTGTGGTTTAGTTTTCAGTAGTTGGTAGAGAAATCTGTATTACTGCACAGATAGGTAATAATTTATAGAGAAGTTTTACTGTCCTATGAAATCAGTCCATAACATGAGAAAACAGGCTCAAGGAGGTTAAGTAAAATCGTGACCCTTCAATTACTAAAAACAACTGTATAACCCTTCTCTGTTAATCATGTGCTCTTATCAGTGGTTATAGCAATGACACAGCCATTAACAAGCGACAATGCCATATAATTACCTCTTCCTCCTGTTCTTGATCTGACTCTGATTCCTGGCCACCCCAAGATGCCATGCAAGATGGAGAAAGAGAGCAGGAAGAGTAAGAGAGTATTTAGAAGAAAAGACAAGACTAAATACCCTGACAACAAACATCAACAGGCAAGCATACAGTTAGCATTTGCATATGTTTTCTTACTAACAGTTTACAGAAGACAAGCACAAAAATTAAAGAAGATTGATTTAAATGCAAACATCTGTAGATTCAAGAGACAAAAGAAAGAACCAAAATTATAAATATACTAATCCATTAGGCAAAAGAACTAATATTATAAATGTACTCATTTCAGATGTAGGTTACCAGCAGCCACAAAGTGTGACATTTCATGGATTTGATGGCATATGTCTACAGAAATGGTGATGATAATATCTCAGCATAATATCTTGATGCTTTTGAACTGTGTTGTTGGAGAAGACTCTTGAGAGTCCTTGGACAGCAAGGAGATCCAACCAGTCCATCCTAAAGGAAATCAGTCCTGAATATTCATTGGAAGGACTGATGCTGAAGCTGAAACTCCAATACTTTGGCCACCTGATGCGAAGAACGGACTCATTGGAAAAGACCCTGATGCTGGGAAAGATTGAAGGCAGGAGGAGAAGGGGATGACAGAGGATGAGATGGTTGGATGGCATCACCAACCCAATGGACATGAGTTTGAGTAAGCTCTGGGAGTTGGTGATGGACAGGGAAGCCTGGTGTGCTGCAGTCCATGGGGTCGCAAAGAGTTGGACATGACTGAGAGACTGAACTGGCTGAACTGAATATCTCAGCCATTACAGATATTGGTTAAACATGGTAAAAGCCACAAAGGAACATGCAGTGAAGATATTTTCAATACACAGGCAATACTTAGGGGTTCTCTTGTAATAAAGAGCTACTCTGTTCTAACCTATATCTAAACTCTACCATGTTTGTCAATTTTTTCTTTTTGTTTTAGTTACTAATTGGAGAGCTGTCCTGGACCATCATTGAATTAATAACTGTGCCTGATATATCTTGATTTAGATACAAGAAGAAATAATGAACTAAATGCTTTCTTTTATAGCATACTGAAAGCTCATTTGAATCAGAGACAAAGCTCATTCATCTCTGCACATCACTCAGATGGATTGCCCCAGAATTTACATATTTCTCTGTGGTTCTTATCTGGCTTTCTGCTTCAGTGATTCAAAAGTGACCAGCACCACAACCCCCAAAGTACATTCTTTACCATTGGAATGCTATTAGATAACAGTTATTTGTGTGCATATGCCTACTTATGTATTCTAATTCTTGTAATAACATGTAAATTTACATATGCAGATTCTGGTATTTAATTTCATTTTTCATCATTAAATAAGAATTTAGTGTTAAATATGATGCTACATGGTTTTCTCTATGTGAACAATTTCTAATTTGTAAGAATAATTAATCATGAAAAATGGTGAAAGAAAATAAACAGAAAATGTTCTGTTTCGTGGAGTTAAGATTTAGGCTTTTAAATGTTTCTACCTCTCCTCCTGGGCTTCCCTTGTGGCTCAGCAGATAAAGAATCCGCCTGCAATGAGGGAGACCTGGGTTCTATCCCTGGGTTGGGAAGATCCCCTGGAGAAGGGAAAGGCTACCCACTTCAGTATTCTGGCCTGCAGAATTCCATGGACTGTACAGTCCATGGGGTCGCAAAGAGTCAGACAAGACTGAGTGACTTTCACTTTCACTTTTCACCTCTCCTCCAAGTCTCACCTGCCAGTATCCCAGGTCTCAACCTCTAAAATAAACTCTGACAACTTGCTATAACCTTCTATAAATTGCCACATGGGAACTTTCCATTAAAAAGGAATACTGGTCAAAATTTTTCAAAAAATAAAAAAAGCTCTTCCCAACATTTAATCCATTCTCTTGTCTTCTTTGATTTGATCAGAATAATCAAGGAATTCTGTAAAGAGGAGAGGTTTGAATAGAAAGAAAAACCTCTAGTAGATTTGGGTCAAGTATTAATTTTCCTTTCAACAATGTTTCAAATCTATTCCTATAACATGTGAGTATTTTGTATACTAATCATGTTAAAATAGTTGAAAAATGAATTTGATGCTCCCCAAATAGTATAGGTTACAAAACGAACACATAATTATTTTAGCAACAAGGTAAAATATCCTGAAGTTGCTCTGAATTTCATAATACATAATCCACCTGTGAACTGGTAGTAAACAGAAATGAATAAACTGATAATGTTTTGGCGGGGCTGAAAGCACTACTAGCATGGTGCCAGGAGGGCACATAAAAACAATAAGGAAGGCAAAGTGAATTATTTTATGTTCAAAATCAGTCCAAAAGGTTACATCTTAGATCGAAATTTTCTCTTACATATCCAATACATACTTATAGAAACTCTTCCATCAAAGTGAATTTAATGCAAAATGAGGCAGAGCTACTTTTTCCCTTACTTAAAAGGAAAATCACAAATTGGACAGGGTATCAAAAATGACTATTATACACGGTTGCATTCAGTGTCTTTACTTGTATCTATTCTAAAGGATTTGAAAATCAAATCCTCTACAGCCTGAATTGCACTATAGCAGATTATAATACCTTCGTATAAATTGGCAGGGTGATGTTTAAGTTGCAAATAGCTTGGTGCACCAGGCCTCTCGTAGATTTTGGCTCTTTCATAAATGATAGTCGTCCGCAAGGTTCCTGAGTTGTATCACGTACCTTAAACAAGAAAGGCATACATGCTTCACTCACATGTGACACACACTGTTTACTTTAGTGAGACGACACTCAAAAGAACCAGAGAAAAGTAAAATTCACTTGCTAACACTGAGTGATGATTTGGAAGTGTTCCTTTTCCCCTTTCCTATTATCATTTAGAATGATTAAAAAAATCATTCAGCTTTTAAAAAATTGTGGTAAAGTATACATAACATAAAACTGACCATTCCCAAAAAAAAGAACGTAAAAAAAAAAAACAAAAAAAAAAAACCTGACCATTCCCACTTATATTCTTACCACTATTATGCATACAACTCAGTGGCATGAAGCTCATTCGCAAAGTTATCTGATTATCACTACTGTGCAAAATTTCCCATCATCCCAAACAGCAACGTTTTACCATTAAACAATAACTCCCCATTCTCCTCTCCCTCCAGCACCCAGTAGCCTCTACTTAACTTTCTGTCCCTATAAATTTGCTTCTTCTAGGTACCTTGTATAGACAGAGTTATACAATCTTTGTTCGTTTGTATCTGTTATTTCAGGTTGCATAATACTATCAAGATTCAATCACATCGCAATATATACCAGAATTTCATTTTTTTTAAAGTTGTGTTAAATTGTACATAAAACATCATTTTAATCATTTTTACATGTATAGTTTAGTAGCATTAAGTACATACACATTGTGTACAATCATTACAGCCATTCATCTTCAGAATGTTTTCACCTTCACAGACTGAAACTGTTTCCATAAAACAATAATTTTCCATCCCTTCCTTCCTCCATACCCTGGTACCCACTATTCTATTTTCTGACTAGTTGGCGACTCTAGGTATCTCATATAAGAGGGAACATACAATATTTGTCTCTTGGTGTCTGGCTAATTTTACTCATTTTAAGGCTGAATAATATTACATTATATGCATATATCACATTTTGTATATCCATTCATCTGTTGATGGATATTTGGAATATTTTCACTTCTTGACTATTGGGAATAATGCTGCTATGAACACTGCAAGTAACTGGTTGAGTCCCTGCTTTTAATTTTTGGGGAAGTGCTGGATGATATGCTAATTCTATGTTTTAACTTTTTGAGGAACTGTCATACTATTTTCCACAGTATGGAATGGCTACACTATTTTACATTCCTTCCAGCAATGCATCAGGGTCCCCATTTCTCCATATCCTCACCAATATTTGCTATATTTTTTGTTTTGTTGTGTTTTTGATAATAGCCATCCTAATGAACATTAAGTGGTATCTCATAGTGGTTTGAATTTGAATTTCTATGCTGTTAAACATCTTTTTATGTGCTCATTGGCCATTTGTGCAACTTCTTTAGAGAAATGTTTAAGTCATTTTCCTATTTTTGTATTTGGTGTCTATAGGATAACTTTTGCCCACTAACAATATCAAATATTAGCATAATTACATAGCTGTTTATGGTAAATGGATCCACTACTCCTTAGAAGAACCTATCTTTAATCAGGCAAACCACTGAACCAGAAATGGCACAATGAAGGCCTTCAGTAGAGATCTTGAGAAAACAGACATTAAAACTTAAATAGAATTATTATTTCCTTTTATTTCATGAATCTCTCCCTCATACTCATTTTTGTTCTCTTCAGAACTGGTATCTGAAATGCAACTTGCATATGTTACTGACAAATTCCTAACCCAGATTAATATTCCTAAACAGGGACAACAAATTCATGGTACACTGAAGTGTCTCCACAAATGTTTGTTGAATGAATTTATGAAAGTATATCCAGTCTATTGCTCTATCTGGGATAATCTCTTGATAGATTAACTGGGTCTTTTAAGAGCTTTTACTACAAAAATTTGTCACTAAGAACTCTTTTTGGTCTCCACATTTGTGAAGTTCATATATTAAAAAAAATTTAAGCACAAATATTTAAAAGAAATAATAGTCAAAAAAATAAAGAGAGGCTTCTCTTAAAATTTGGAAAAGAATGACCAGTTTTCCTAATTAATCAGTTGGCGATGTGTCCCTCATTCTTGGCCTATAACTAAAAATCAAGGTTGAATCTGAAATTTTAAAAAATAGTTTTTAGGAGTTTAAAATTTTATAGAAATATTTTTAAAAAATCATTAGAAATGATTGAAAAGCAAATATTCTCTTCTACCAAAGGAAGTCAAAGCCTTTCTTGATGCTGAATAAAATGCATACCAAATTCTATGTATATATTACCTTGACAAAGAGAGGAAGTCTGTTTTCTTTGAAGGCAAAAAAACTGAATATATGATGTTGGCCACTCTTGGTTAATGGCACCAGGTTGCCAAAACAATCAACGTAGATGGGTTTTCCTTCTAGGACCTGATGAAAATAGAGAAAAACAAAAAGAATACAATAGCTGAAATTATTACATTACTGGAACAATATCCAGGGTTTTGTTACACTACTTTTTCTTGTTTCTTAATTTTCCATCAGTGTGGACCTTTGATATTGAATTCAAGTAACCCAATTTATTGTGATGTCAAAAACAAATATAAATTTATGATTTAAAGACATATTGATTTGGGAAAATAACACAGTACAGGGTTAGACCTGAGTATAGTACGATTAAATGCCCCTGTGCATTTGAAGATTCCTGTTACTAGTAAGAGGGAGTGCTGGTACATGCTTGTCACAGATAAGACAAAATGTCAGTCAGAATTTAAAGATTATTGTATGCACATTTTAAGAATTTTAATGTTTATGAATAATGTATAATTTTTCCCTTAAAAATCTTTAAAAGAGTCCTTTTATCCCTAATGAATGGGCCCAAACTGGCTAAAAATGGCACATTTTAGACACTGGCCTTCTAGCTGATCAAGATGTTGACTGGTCTGTTTTTGATGGCGTTATTTATTAGATGGGCTTCCCTGGTGGCTCAGCATTAAGAACCCATCGGCCAAAGCAGGAGATGCAGGTTCAGTCCCTGGGTTGGGAAGATCCCTTGGAAGAGGAAATGACTACCCACTCCAGTATTCTTGCCTGGAAAATCCCATGGGCAGAGGAGCCTGGACAGCTATAGTTCATGGGATCGCAAAGAGTTGGACATGACTGAGCGACTGAATAACATTTATTAAATACTATTTTAAGTATATTAAAAGAGGTATAAACAACATACTAACATAAATTGGTTTTTCAAACACAGTACCTCCACGTCCCTGCTTCTGGCCACCTCAGCAAAGTTTTCTTGTTGTTCCAGGGTCTTATCCACTTTATCATCAGTCATGCAGAAACACCTCAACCTGGCTTCAATGGGGTCATGTGATTTGGCAAACACTACAAATTTGGCCATATATGGTACACAGATAATTTCTCTATACACTTGTGATGCAAAGGTAACAGATTCCTGAATTTGTCGACAATCAATCAGCCAGAACCTATAAAATAAAATAAAGTCAGTTATCTGAAATTTAATTACAGTCATCCCTCAGTATCCATGGAGGATTGGTTCTTGGAACTCCACAGATATCGCGATCCCCAGATGCTCAGGCTCATTTTACAAAAAGGCAGAATACGGGCGGTCCTCTGTATCCATGGACTCCACAACTGTGAGAAAGGATAGTTACGTGAGAAACAAATCAGTTCCTTCAATACAATCAGAGTAATCATTACATGCCTCTTGGAAAAAGTGAGAAGCAAGAGAGGGAGAGAATGAGAGAAAGCAAAAACAAAGGGAAAAAAAGACAGGGAAGGGAGGACATGGAGGAGGACCGATGAGGAGGAGGGAGAGACAAGGAGGCACCAGGTGTTCAAGGTCAAATATTAAACACTGTGTGACTTTCTTCCCTGGAAAGTCTGAGTATTCAGTCTTCTGAAATACATCTTCAGGGTCTAGAATCCTTTTGTGGTGCACCCTGGTATCATGCCAATATCTTGCTGGATGAGCTTCTATATTCTTTGATCGGCCCTGCTGTTCTTCATTTCAGTTCCTAAAACTCTTTTCAACAAAAACTACCTAATGTTTCTTCATCTCATCATTCTTTTCCAAAAGACTCATAGTCACCAAGGTTGGATCAACCAACCTACTTTTTAAAAAATATGCTTTTGCATCAGAACTCCTAAATATTGCTTAATATAACCCATAGAAGAAATCATTGGCTTTGTGAATTTATGATTTCTAGCCTCAGTCAAATCTGTGACATATTTTGGTAAATTTTTTCTCAGATATCGTTTTATATATTATAGTAATGTTGCTAAACCTTTACGACACCCCTCAGGCCTTCAGAAAGGTAACTTCACAGAAAAAGCAGTAACCATCAGATGCACTTTTTCTCAATTTGCTCTTTATACACATCAAAGATTTATTCCACGTCCTCTCACTTTGAAACCTTCCTCCATCACTGATCCCTCCTTCCTGACTCATTGCTCATAATCTTTAAACGTTTGGAAATTTCCTTATCTTCTTAGTTTTTCTTTCCTTTAAGTTCCTGATCCATCTCTCTTCTACTTTTTAATTGGGATAAAATATGATTTAATTGGCAGCCTCAACTCCAAGAAATGGGCTGTGTGCACTAATGATCATATAAAATTTGTCATCTTAACCATTCTTAAGTGCTCAATTCACTGGCATTAAGTACATTTAAAATACTGCACGAAAAAAAAAATAAATAAATAAAATACTGCATGACCACAGCCACTCTCCATTTCCAGAAATTTTTCATCATCCCAAACAGAGACACTATACCCATTAGACGATAACTTCGAACTTTACCGTTCACCTCAGTCCCTGGTAAGCTGTTAAACTTTGTCTGTATGAACTTGCCTACCCTAGGTACCTCGTTTATGTGGAGACATGCAATATTTGTCCTTTTGGGTCTGGCTTCTTTCATTTACTGTAAAGCGTTGAAGGCAGCATAGCTCCTGGTTCTTGGCAGGCACTCAGTATTACCTCCTTCCTCTTTATACTGACTCACCTATACTTGATTCACTGCTTCTTCGACTGTCTGAAAGAATTATATTATTCCTATAATAATGTAATAACTCCTGATTTCTTTGTCTCTCCTATAAGGCCTGCTGTAAATAATGTTGGCCAACATTCCGGCATTATTTCTGAATTATAGACTCTGTTGCTGCCAGCCTCCAATGCCCATCTGCATCTTGGCTCATGTTACCTTCTTTTCCACTTTTACCTGCCTGTTAGGTTTCTATCTCATGGGCTACCTTCTCTCTGACCACTCTGATGTGAACACCCTTTTTTGAATTTTTTCAGTAACTCTTTTGTACCTTTCCATTCAGAACTTGTCGTTTCCTGGCATCAGAGTGGAGATGAGCGAGCGGCAGGGCACACAGACGCACAGGACCAGAGACTCAGAGTTGAGCCCTCTGGGTGGCTCAGACTACAAAGCGTCACTACACCCCGCTGTTGCTGTGCACTGTTATCCATGCATCTATCGTTTTACTCCCTGAATAAGGATGTAAGCTAACCACTCTCAACTTCAGCTTTCTCACCTTTCAAATGGACATACTGCCTCTTGCTCTTCTTAAGTCACAAGATTTTACAGTAATCAAATTAAACAAATAGGAAAACACTTGGCAATCCATTAAAGATCAAGCAAATGAGAACTAATAAGTTGAGCTGGTGTACACACATGCAATAAAACTAGACAAATTAAGCTTTTGAAAGATACGTGACACAAAAAGGATAATATGTAAATATGCTGTGATGCATTAAGAGTCACCGAAAACTCTAAACTGTGTAAGCAAACCTTAACATGCTCTGTGGTTTGGTTATCATTACGTTTGAAAAAAACCAGTTCAGGCTGCTTTGTTGACAGCAGGAAACCCATCATTCCTAAGTCCTTCAGGACTGGAAAAATTAGCTGTGGCTGCTAAAACCAGAGTCTGGGTCATACAGTAATAGCTGGCAATAATTTATTTTCTTTAGATTTTAATCTGAATGGCTGTACTTCATACTTCATTAATGCATTATCACTATTACATTTACTGGCGAGTCTGGTTTAAGACATGAAAGTAAATGCAGGCCATATTTAAAACCAAACCCAAAAAAAATTACTTTTAAAGAATCTATGAAACAAAGCAAAACAAAAGACATTTGGGCACACAATTTCAATGGTTTTTTCTGTGCAGTAATAACCATACCTGGCAGACACATTGGTTGTAAAGGAAACACATTCATTGACAAATGTTAATGGCGTAGTTCCTGTAATATCTTCCCACTGAGCAGGGGTGGTTCCACCTGAAATAACATGATTGTTGAAAAAAAAATTAGGCAGAACTCCAAACTCTGTGTTATAAAATAAAGGTTTTGTGGTTCTGGCTTCTGGCTACGTTCATTCACTCTTCAAGATGACACCCTGGAAACAAAATGACTGAAAACTACATGCTAAAAAAATGACACACACTGAAAACAAACATTAACACCACATTTCACGGAACTAAATTTAAGGGTGGGCATTTGAATAACTGCTTCAAATTACTAGGTGCTCTTTTCTCTCCCTGACATTCTAAAGTTTTTTACTGTAATAGTTTATGGAGATAATTTTGAATTGTATTCAGTTGATGATTTTAAAAGATCCTTCGACTAACCAAGGAGTTGAATGCTTTGTTAAAACAAAAATCCAAATATTCTTTCACTTGACATTTTAGGCAAGTATTTTCAAGAAACAAAATTTCCTTTCAATTTGCAATTGAAGGTTGGCAAAAATCCTTGGAAAATATTAAAAGCTCAGTAAATATTGCAAAGTGAAAGACCAAATGACTGAATGCCTCTGTACACAGACACATCACTCTGGAGGGTGATGTTGACTTTCATTTCTCCTGAGAAATTAAGTTGGCATAAATAAGGACAAAACTGTCTTCAGGTATTGCAGGAGAAATGTATGTTTGAGAAGAGAACAAATTTTGACTTTAAGGTTTCTTAAAGAATGGAATGAGTTATCAAAGTTCCTTATTCTAGGAGGCATAAAATACACATTCTAAACAGAATTCTATAATAGAGCAAAACACAAAAATCCAAAAATCTATTAATGTATTTGTAAAAATTAACAAGTAAGAAATTTTTTAGAACAAATCCATTCCAAGACAGAGGCCCAGAATAACCAGACTAGATGGTGTCAAGGCCCAGGTGGTATCTTCATTTGATCATCTAGAATGGTAGGATGTGCCACAGACATTTTTCAACCTGACTTGTTTTGCATCCATGTTGCTACATAGCATATTATAGGATGATTAATCATATACACATGAACCAAAAAGTATGGGAATGCTATCTAATAAGCAGAAATGAGTAATTGGAGAGGCCCTAAGTGAAGCATAAGATTTCGCACTACTCTCATCTTAGTGCATGTATTTTCTTTTATTATTTTTGCTTGTTTTGGTTTTGAGTGCCTTTTTTTTTTGTGGTCATGCCATGTGGCATGTGGGACCTTGGTTCCCCAACCATGGATCAAACCTGAGCCCTCTACACTGGAAGCACCGTCTTAACCACTAGACCACCAGGGAAACCCCCACGTATTTTAAAATTACATCATATTATTAAACTTATGGGGTAAACTCTTAATAGTTTGCTATCAAGAGTACAGAAAAAAAATACTGGTAAGAAGGAAGAATGAAAAAAAAAAGGAGGAAGAATGAGAGAGAGGATAAAAGAAGGGCTAACATTCCTGCTAAAATGAGGAGAAATGAAAAAACAGTCCAATAATACTGAAGCAGATATGGTTATTATTCCTACTAAAAACAGTATGAATGTTTACTGAATGCTAGTACCATGAAGTTTTTGTTAAATGAGGAAATTCTCAATTATGTAGTTCTAACACAGGTTACTTGTGTGGGTTTTTTTAATCTCTCACCATCTGTGGTAGTATTATTGGTCAGAGACAACCAGTGTCCTGGGAATATCCTTCTGGAGTTTGATGGTTAACTGAAAGCTATTAGGCTAAATATCCTTCCTTTTTCCAAAGTTAGTCAACAGATTAATGATAAAGTCATAACCAATTCCTGGACAGAAAAGTTCGAAATAGTTGGTATAATTATTCAAGATATTTAGTTTGCAACAGGTAGATAAGATGATGCCTTCAATGAAGTCTTGAAGTTTGGGTTTAGAGGTACATGGACTTGGATTTGAATCCCAACTCTGTCAGATATTTACTACAGTATCAGTTCAGTTTAGTCACTCAGTCAGGTCCAACTCTTTGCGACCCCATGAACTGCAGCACGCCAGGCCTCCCTGTCCATCACCAACTCCCGGAGTTTACTCCAACTCATGTCCATTGAGTCGGTGATGCCATTCAACTATCTCATCCTCTGTCGTCCCCTTCTCCTCCTGCCTTCAATCTTTCCCAGCATCAGGGCCTTTTCCAATGAGTCAGCTCTTTGCATGAGGTGGCCAAAGTACTGGAGTTTCAGCTTCAACATCAGTCCTTCCAAAGAACACCCAGGATTGATCTCCTTTAGGATGGACTGGTTGGATCTACAGTTCAAAAGCATCAATTCTTTGGTGCTCAGCTTTCTTCACTGTCCAACTCTCACATCCATACATGACCACTGGAAAAACCATAGCCTTGACTAGACAGACCTTTGTTGGCAAAGTAATGTCGCTGCTTTTTAACATGCTGTCTAGGTTGGTCATAACTTTTCTTCCAAGGAGTAAGGGTTAGGATTAGGGTTCAGAGAGCAGACAAACTGAAACCACAATCACAGACAACTAGTCAATCTGATCACACGGACCACAGCCTTGTCTAACTCAATGAAACTAAGCCATGCCGTGTGGGGCCACCCAAGACGGACGGGTCATGGTGGAGAGGCCTGACAGAATGTGGTCCACTGGAGAAGGGAATGGCAAACCACTTCAGTATCCTTGCCTTGAGAACCCCATGAACAGTATTTACAGTATAATCTCAGGCAAATTATAAAGAAACTTCTCTTAGTCTTGATTTCCTTTCTAGTAAAAGGGGGTTAAAGTTTTCTCAGAGGGCTACTTTGGAGATAAAAATGACAATGTGTATGTATGAAGTGTCTAAAAGTCTGGCATCAGGCTTTATTTAGAAAATATCAGTTCACTTCCTATCCCCTTTCACTTCCCTAGTTAGTGTGCTTTTCCTGAACTAATGCATATTAATAAGGTGCAGGCATCTTATGACAAAGGTAATTTAGTATTTACAATCTAAGTTTCTTCTTCCAGAACTTTCTATTACTAACACAATAGTCCTTTGTGACTCACCTGTGATGCTGCATAGTAATCTTAAGGTTGGTGCATCTCCCCCAAAACCATTCAACATGACATCACTTGAAGCTTTGGGGACAGGAATGGTCATGGTAATTGGCTTGTGAAATTTTCTTCTTCTAGGTTCCAAAGTGACTATAGGGCTAAAGGTAGCTTTGTTGCCCAGAATCTTCTTAACCAACTCACTGTGCATAGGTTGAGCCTTTTAAAAGAAAGGAAAAATATTAAAATAAACAATACATCATTATATTCCATGTCAAATTTCTTAACACATTGTTTTTTATTTCATAAATCAGTTTTGTGTCTTCAAATAGGGCAACTGTAATTTCCTACTGTTACCAAACACTCATGTAAAACTTTATGACACTGATGACTTCTGAGGGCAGCTTTTGCTCACCCAGGAATAATTTGATTCTTTAGCCATTTAATTCTCTTTTGAAAAGCTGATTTTGAATCGCTGGAATAAAATCCATGCTAGGTTTAAGCTGCCTCTTGGTGTGGGCGTACCTGTAGGCCAACACGGATCCGCTTGGTTAGCGCCCCCTCGGGGAAGACGGCCTGCACCTGGGGCACCACGGTGCTGCTCAGCACGCCTCCCTCTGGACCAATGAGGTTGCTGTCCTGCTTGATGCGAGACACCACCGCAAAGTACTGTGGGAAGTCGCGGGTGATGATGCGGCAGATCCGTTTCTTTTCTAGGTCTTCCGGGCTATCCAGCACTGAGACAAGAAATGACCCATCTTCATAGAGCAAGGATTCGCTTTTGAAAGCATTCTAGCAAACTCACTGGCGTAGTTAACACTGAACAGATGTGGCAGCAAAAACCGTCTTTTTTAAATAATAGGAAAATTTAAAAAACAAGGCTATCTTAACAATACCAGAATCTCTCAAGACCTGACAGCATTTGCTTGGCACATTTTCTCTCTTTGTGAAAACTAGGTCTTTTCCAGGGCACTGTGAAACAAAAGCATCTACTTCCAGAGGGAGTTTGAGGGCAATGAAAGGAACCTGTCCTATTTTTGGCTCAACGTGATGAAGAGGAAGTTGATTAAAGAAAGGGGCTCCTTTCTTTGCAAATTTCAAAGTTAGTTCAAAACCAGTTATTTGTGGTTTTAAGAAGTAATATGGTCCTTTTGGTTCTCAGGGGAGGAGTGCAAGAATAAAATCTGTCTTCGAAGGGTAAGATTTGTATCAGGGTGTTCATTCCAGTGGCATGGTTGTCTCTGAGATAATCACTGTGGATATTTTTAAAAGATCATGATTGCAAATTTAGGGTTTCAATATTCCCCTGAAATCATGAACTTACCAAGCAGATCATCTAACATCAGGAGGATGGGATAATGGACTCTTGATAAATTGCATTAGTGTAGATATATAGGGCAATACAGTAAACTCAACTGGTTACAAATTTGAAAATTTGAACTAAGTAGATTATTGAATTTTAAGGGATTATGGAAAGCTATTCATTTTTAGAAAACATTTTACAATTCTTACAGAGGCATGAACAGCAACTGTGTTTTTCTTGACTCTTGAATATAACTAGATAGCAAAAGTCAGAAGTCCCAGGATCTGATCATTCATGACTGAAGACTAACTAATACATTGGCAATTACTAGCATATACTTAGGAAAGAACAGGTTTTCACAGAACAAACATAACAAACATAAAAATACACAAACTCAATTTGGTTTCAAAATGAGCTTTTTACTTATGTAAAAGTTATGAGTGGGTCCCCATCTAAGGACAACATGGCAGTGTTAATAACAGGTAAATATATCAGACAGAAATGTCCTAAACTCAATGCAAGCAAAAGAAATGGTTCCCAGGAGCAGAAGCAGCTCAATACAGCACAGAACAAGCTTTATCAGTAAGAATACTGATCTTTACATCTTAATTGGAAAATACTGACCCACACATCTAGAAGGCATACTTTCCTCTTCGGTGGGCTCTCTTCTTACTAAATCTCAGCAGGGTACAGGAAGAAACATTAAACTGTCAGGCTACACTTTATTATCCATGAGCCTCACATGAAGCTACAGCCAGTGGTCCTGGAAGACTGACAAAATCTGACAAACAGCCACACAGTTGTGTGCCCAGGTCGGTGCAAATTTTGGTATGTTTTTCACACTTGGGCAAAAAGCATGCCTATTTGTGTAGTCACGTAAAGTGGAATATATCTCTGGTTATCAGGACTGACACCTCATCTCTGTGCAACGTCAGGAGGCCTAAGAAAGAACACCTCCCTCTAGGCAAACTAATGTATTTCAACCTGAGGGTAATTGGCCTAAGCTGGGATTTGGGATTTACAGAAACTAAAGCCCTAGTGAAAAATACGGTCCTTAACTATATGTGTCAGTGTGCATATGAAATTCAACCCTAGCTAACTCTCTGTTTAAATTAAGTGTAAACTGTGAGTGAACTTAATTTTCCTAACTCCTTAATAGAAAGTTAAAAGTATTATTCTAGTGAGAAGTTGCTATATAATCCAGAGAGCCCAGCCTGGTGCTCCGTGATGATCTAGAGGGATGGGATGGGGGGAGGGGAGGGAGGCATAAGAGAGAGATAAAGGACTTCTCAGGTAGTGGTAAAGAACCTGCCTGCCAATGCAGGAGAAGTAAGAGGTGTGGGTTCAGTTCCTGGGTTGGGAAGATTCCCTGCAGAATGACATGGCAACCCACTCCAATTATTCTTGCCTGGGGAATCCCATGGAGAGAGGAGCTTGGTGGGCTACCGTCCACAGAGTTGCAAAGAGTTAGACACGACTAAAACAACTTAGCACACACAGTACGTGTATAATCATGGCTGATCTGCATTGTTGCATGGCAGAAAACAATACAACACTGTAAAACAATTTTCCTCCAATTAAAAAATAAGTTAATGAAAGAAAAAATTACATTATCCTATAAGGTAGTAGTTATGGGTATATGTAAGTTTTCCTATAGAAAAGTTTAGCACTTTTTATCAATGCCTTAAATATCTAAATGTTCAGGTTAGGCATTTTAAAAAATCATGGATATATTATCCAGTATCTATCCATTTTGTTATGAAACAGCATCTATTCTATTTGATATTTTAGAAGAGTTTGCACAAGAGATAGAGATGGGGCTGTATTTCTTTATTAATGTAAGATATTTACTATTAAAGAATTTCATTTTCCTGAATGCAACAAAAATAAGACTAGGCAAACATACTGTGCACTCCAATGCATCACCATGGGAATATACCGGAACACTTTTGTTGTTGTTTAGTCACTAAATCATGTCCAACTCTTTTGTAACCCCATGGACTGTAGCCTGCCAGGCTTCTCTGTCCATGGAATTTCCCAGGCAAGAACACTGGAGTGGGTTGCTATTTCCTTCTCCAGGGGACCTTCCCAACCCAGGGATCAAAGCCACATCTCCTGCATTGGCAGGTGGATTCTTTACCACTGGTGCCAAACAAGCTAATGCTCAAAAACCCAGACTTCTTGTTTGGCACCTGCAATAACCTGGTATTTCCTTCACCACAACCTAGCGTCAATAGGCAGGCTTTACTGTGCAAGTGTCAGCAGAGAAGACCCAAATTGGATTAGGTAACACACACACACACCCTAGGATATAAAGAACTGCATCATTATCATGCCTCCACTTCAGAGTCCTTTTAAACCTTCAACATGAAGTACCTTCATCCATGCCATTCAGGATTTCATTCAGCTCATCCTCCGTGTATTCACAGTAATGCTCTTTCCAGCTGTCCCCGTTCTCACTGCGCAGGACCACCAGCTCCCTCTCCTTTCCTCGCAGGGCAGCGAAATGAGGGATCTCCACGATCACAGGCCTGACACAGCAAGGCAGAACACTCAGTGTGGACAGGAGCTAACCACCAGCAAGACAAGCACCTCGACTCTGTCTGTCGCAAAGTGACCTGGAATTCTTCTCCTTCTGGGGACAGGGACAGAGCGGGGCCATCCTCTGGAGCCCTGCAGCTAGCAGACAGTCCCACAGTAGCTAGCACCCCACCTCGGGGGCACCAGTCCCCGGGGCCATGCTGCTACCTTAAGCCAATGATGTCTCCCTGTGAGTGCATGTGGCATTCTGGAACTTCTCCTTTGATAAACGTAAGGATAACACATTTAACCAAAAGAAATGTACATGCATATCTATGAGGTATGCCAATCTCTTAAAATGTTTTCTACAAGGTGCAAAATGACAAAATGGTTTAAGAGGGAAAATGGCTCATACACTGCGTAATTTCATGTGGTAATAAATGAGGAGATGTCAGAAGAGTCAACTACTTCGGAACGCGAGAGACATGCACTCAAGGACTCTTTCCGTCTATTTCCTCCATTCAAGGAAACAATAGGCATGTGTACACAGTGTGGCCCTAAAGGAGCACCTCCGCAGGCAGCCAGGTTGTGTCCAATGCCTATTATATTCAGGATCCAGAACATGCACTGCCCTACTATTTTTCGGTCACATTCACTCTCAAAATCCAGAGAGGCTTTTGATTTTTTTTTTCAGTCCAGGTTGCTTTGATACAGACTCCGAATTTATCATAACAACACCATAACTAGCACATAGTACAACTAGGCAGATCTCATGCTTTAAATGAAAATGAAGGTCACAGCACTTTAAGGGAAAAGATATAAAAACATCACTCAAAAATAAAAGTCACATACCACAAGGGTCAGAAATGGTCCACTAAAGATAGGTTGTACAGAATTTAAATCATAGAGAGGGACATGTCATGGGCACAATGACAAAAAGAGAAATCATATTGCAGAAGAAGGAGGAGAATGGGGGCCCGCAGCCATCGATTTGTTTTAAGTCACTCCTACCCAAGGAATTTGGTTCCAGGAGGCCCCAGCTGAAGGATGCGGCTGACCAAACTTTCTCCCTCATTAAGTGGGGGAGGAGCCGTTGGCAGGTGAAGTTTACTGAGTACATCCAAAGCAGCAGTGAAAGAAAGAACATAGGTAAGCTTCAGGTGTTGTGTTGCACAGAACCCCAGCGTCACCAGCTGATGAACAGAGTGAAGTTTGGTTTCACACTGCGTTTGGTTCTGCCCCCTCCATTGGTCACAAAGAGCGAGAACAGAGACCCAGAGTGTACAATGGAGGCGCGTGGAAGGAGGGCGCTTGGGGGTCGGATCTATTCCTGCTTAGGTTCACCGCCAGGGCATGAGCCAAAAAAAAAAAAAATATGCTCCACAGGAAAGACAAAGCTGTTGGGAATACAATAAAAACTCTGACTCCATAATGAGGCCAGAAGTTTTCATGGGTATTTCTCAACAGATTTGTCAATTATTAAAAAACCTACAACTATCTGTCCATGAGGAAGGAGAAAGGACCTGTTACAGAATATGAAACAAATCACTGGGGAATTATTCCACCCATAATGGAGTTTTCTGATGCAACCCAGAACTTCACAGGCTCCTTCTAAATCTCTGGTCTGTGATAGGAGGACATGGGAGGTAGTTTCCATAACTGGGAAATACATACACACACCTTTTCAGGTGTGAACATAATTTGGAACAACCTGTTAATAGTTTGCTCCAAATTACGAGGCTTTAGAACATTTCCTGAGTTCTAAAGTAAGAAATCCTCTCCCCAGTATGACACTAGCAAAGCAAAAGAGTTCATAATTAATAGGATTTTCTCCCAGTTTTTTAGCACAAAGACTTTATATAACAAGACTTAAATACAACCGATTTGTTTCAAAATGTTTTGAAACTTGTCCCCCTCCAAAACTTCGTTTTGTCAGTTTTCAGCAGGCGCTACTTTTTCTTGGCATACTGAGATACCAGGTAACATAACAGCAGCAGTACAAATAGAAGAAAAGCTTATTTCTGCTCAAAATTGCTAAAATGAGCATGGTGAAAGTCATTCTTGATTTTGTCCTCTTAATGAAATCTATGCCAAATAAAACTGCCAGGATAATTTTTAACTCATGGTAGTAATTTTGATAACAGAAAACACAAATCACATAGATTAAATTTTTGTATGTTCTATAAAGAACACTGCTCTCCAAAGTGAAGACGATGACTGTTTGTTGTAACTATAAAGACGCCAAGTTTATGCTCAGAACAGACTAGCACAGTTGACTCCTGAACAATGAGGTAGGCCCATTTGATTTTTTTCAGTGGCAAATATTTCAGAACCACGTGGTCCACCAGGGGCTGCTGGAGCCACAGATGCAGCACCTGGGATGTGGAGGAGCCTCTTACAGGCAGAGCCAACCCTCAGGTGTTTGCAAAGTTTCGACTGTGTGGGGGGCGGTCAGCACCTCTAACCCCTGCCTTGTTCAAGGGCCAACTGTTTTTTTTCCCTACGACCTTCCCACTTAAATCCAGATTAAAAAATACCTACCATCAACCAGAGTAAGATTATTCATAGTGGAAGCCTGGCAGCTACCATCACATCCAAAGAGAAAGAATAATAATCAACCTGAATGCTTAACCCATTAATGCCTTAAAACAAGAGGCATTTAAGTGCGGTCAAACATTGAGGCATTACTTTCAATTCTTAAAAAATTTCATAGGGGCCAACCTTCTTCCAAAAGTTTGACGTACCTTTTTCCCCTCCATCCTAGTGATTTCATGTAGAGGACAAGCTCACCGGTGACTAACTGGGAGGTTTATCAGAAACCCTTACCCAAGGAACTGAGCACCAGAGGGTCCGACTTCAATCAGACGACTGGCCAGGCCTTCTCCTTCCACCATGGGAGGCATCGTCGCCAGTCTATGGCGTTTGACCAGTCGGCAGGTGACTCGTGTTGGGGCAGTACATTTCCGAGGCGGAATAATGATGCGGAGCCCGTTGTGTCTGCATCCCCGCATGGCACCACCTCGGGCATCCACCATAAAACTAACCAGGAAACTAAAAATCAAAATGGAAGATTAGGTGGTGTTTTGAAATATCGAAGGCAGATAAACAAGCTTTGTCAAGTTAGCTTTTTTCCATAATGCTCTGTTCTTAAAACATTTCTTATTTATATGCATGGTAGCGAAAAACATGCCCTTAAAAAGTAATTTTACTTTATACCAGTGCCTTTATTTCAGTTTGGTTGATGTTTTAATTTCTGTATTTTTTGATTTGTTACTAAAGAACAGTTCTGCTCCTAATTTGACAATGGTGAAATTAAACATGAATTTGTAGATTAAAAATACATCCAACTGACTTAGAAAGTGGAATGAAATTACATAAAGAATATGAGTTTCCTTTTGTTATAAATGCAGAGGCATTTGCTTCCTTCTATATGTGTCCTGAAAAATCCATAGTTTGAAATAATATAAAGACAGAGCAGAGAGGGAAGACTAAATTGTAGCTTTTCTAAGTTAACTCAACTTGACTTTCAAAAATTACATTGTGTCCAGATCATTTTTGCATAATTCTATGACTTAAGAAAAATTCACAGGCTTTCTCTCAAGACCAAACCCGTGTACATGCATCTTGCTACAACACTGTCATACCCAGGATGCAGGTTTTTAACTGATTACATTCTAAAAAAGAGGAAAACCAAAATAATCAAATGCTTTGGAAAGAGCCCAATTACTGATTCAAAGGTGCTTTTTCACTTCTTAGGTGGAAATATCTCTTCTATACCATTTTAATTGATAAGGGTAAGACAGAAAACAAGATTATCAATCCCCTCTGCTCTGGGTTTTGAGGCGGAAATCCTGGGCTCATGATAATGGAAGGCATCTGTGCATCATGATTTTCCCCAAATTATAAAAAATTGAACATGGAAAATCATAGCTAGTAATTCAGAAATGTAAAGGCATCTCTTCTTTTGCTTCTTTTCTGCCAACCTAATGGTTCATGAATAAGGGAATAATGATCCAAGGTGATTTGGCTTGTTTATTTTAACTGTACCAAGAGAAAGTGTTTGTCTCAACTTTGAAGTTGGTTCCTTCAGGATGTTTCTGCAGCTTAGTTTGAGTTCGTCTCACTAGGTTAGTATAAAACTCAAAGTCTGGGAGGCACTCATTTTGTCAAGGAGGAAAAATTAAACCAGGCAATCTGATGGTCATATACATATACACAAAGACACACACAAATAATGTGCACACCCTCTCACAAATAGCATTACTGTCTTTCCCAATGCTCCTTGCATTTGCAAGAATTTTATACCAAAACAGAAAGAGGAGAGCAACACATAGGTATAGTAAGATCTACTAATACTTAACCAGCACAGAACTATACCAGATTCATCACACTCAGATATTACATCCATAACAAACATGTAAAACATTTGAAAGGTATTTTAGTAAAGTAAGTTATGGGATAGAAACACAATATATTTGTGTTATTTTTAAATAAGTGAAGGAAAAATATCTTAGCATCCTCTTCATAGCAGAACACAGAACTCATTAAGCATGCTATTAAACAGAACCCCTGTTGCTAGTAATGCAGACGTCTGTGAAGGACTCAGAGTGCCTATCTGAAGCAGGTCAAGCAGAACGAGACCAAGAGAAGAGGTCTCACACTTCTTTCCCCTTGCAGGAGCCAGTCTAGACCTACCAGTTCAAACCCAGTCCTCTCAGTTTTTAGTATGGGGCACAAACTGGGGAGTATGAGCAACAGGTCAGTTCTGAAGTATGGATGCTTCTGGTCTTTATCAAAACACAATGAGAAAATGTGGGCTGCTTTTCTCATTACTAGTATTTAAGTAGGAATTCTTAAATTATTTTCTATTTGCTTTTTAAAATGCACTATCACTCAAAAGAATGAAAGAACTGGTAAAACGTCTAGATGACTATAAAGGTTTCTTTTCCATTTTATTATTTTCATTTGACTATGATATTTATGTTGATTTTTATAAAAACTAGAAAAAAATGACTGACGTTTCAACCGGTGCTATTTCGAACTCATTGCTGTATTTCTGACTTTCTCTACTTTCTTTGATTTCTTTTTCATCTTTTGATTACTAGCACCCTTGATGAAGAACAGGGACTCAAACTAGTAAGGAATTATTATAATACATCTGATTAATATTATCAATATCCAATACTACCTGTATTTTTTTAAAGCATTCAGGGTGTTTCCCCATTCATGGTACATGCTATTATATTTTCACTATATTTGTTCTGGTAATGGTTTACAGCATATATATTCCATTTAGAATATCTTCTAGTGGTGCATTCTATAAGGAGTGAATTGAAGTAGCTATATACTTGGCTGTAACAATGTCTAAGCACCTACATGTTTGATTAGTTTCTCTGATTTCTATGTTACTGACTTTCTTTCAAAATTTTCTTTTGTTCTCATTTACCCCCAAATTTCCATGCTGCTTTTCATGTCACATTTTCCACACTTCTTGTAAGTGCCAGGTGCTCTGCTAGGAACTGAGCAAGGATACAGAAAGTAAAGACATAGTCACTGCTGCCAAGATGCCCACAGTCTAAGCCCCAAATGTCACAGGATGATTTCACTTACTCGGAATCACTTACTCCCCTGCTCAAGGAGAAATGAGCTAAACCACACACAGGACCATAACAGCGTCACAATGGCAGTGACCTCGTGCTCCGTATTTCTTCCCGTGTCCCAAGTGCCTAGTGCAATGCGAATGGGGCACACAGTAGGCAGTTAAGAAGTAATTGCTTAATAGTGAACGAATGGAAGAGTGAAAAGGGTAAGTTGTGAGAAGCTGTATATATTTGTTTCTAATTGAGAAGAAGGCTAAAGTAGGTTATTTACTTCTTTGATTCCTTGACAACCAATCCAGTCAGACTTCATTCAAATTACTACACTCAAACACTTCAGCTCATAAAATAGCTAAATAGTTGAGAAGGACTGTCTTCAATATTAAATATTCCTCTACAGGCATTTCCCTGCTTGAAAATGAGAGAGTGAGTATATTTATTTCCCTTGATAGAGGATTAGTAGAAAATGAGAGTAAGCAAAAAACCAAGAGTTTGGATACACCAAAGTAATGATTTTGTTAGGAGTGAAAACTATATGAAGAAAGACCAAAGACTGGGATGTAAAAGGGCCTAAAGACTGAAGCTGCAGTAGATAAATTTAACTACATATGTCTTGGTGTCATCATAGATCTAGAAAATTATATTTAAGTATTGCACCAGAACACCAAGCAAATTTGAAAAATTAAAGAGGCAATGTGTCTAATTCAGAGAAAATTTCCAACAAAAACAAGCTTTTGTGTCTTTATGAAATAACTAAAGGAAGTGCAATAGACTAATAAATAGCAACAAGCTCTATTGAGGGAATTATTAGAGGAGAGAGGGAGAGAGAGATGAAGGAAGAGAGGGGCAGGCAGATAGAGAAGAAAGTAAATCAGAAAGATATCAAGAAAGAAACAAAAGGATGGGAAGTCATGAAAGAGCTAAATATTGATAGTCAAAATGAATAAAAATGTTTACAAATTTAGTAAGAAAATACTCTAAGCAAAGCAGACTCAAATAGTGTAACTGAAGATGCTGCTTAAATAGTGAATGATGGAAGAATGAAAAAGGTAAGTTGTGAGAAGCTGTATATATTTATTTCTAATTGAAAAGAAGGCTAAAGTAGAAATTTAACACCCGTCAGATCTCATTAGAGTAAACAACTAAAAAGCTGACTATGCAGAATTATATGTAAAAGTCTTTTCTTCAACTAAGACAGAATAAGAGAAATAACTATTCAATTTCTTTTTTCTAGGTACTGACGAGAAATCTTTTGATAAAAGTCAACATGCTGATCAGTTAATCCAATATAAAAGTTTGTAAATATAAAATTGGCTTATATATAAAGTGTTTATATATAAAATTGTTTATGTATAAATATAAACAAAAGTTTATAATATAAAACTGGCTTAGCATTTGAATATTTTCATTAAAAATATCAGGATATCAAAAGGTGTTACTACTTGGATGTGTGTTAGTCATTCAGTCGTGTCCAACTCTGTGCCACGCTCCTTTCTGTCCATGGGATTTCCCACTGGAGTGCGCTGCCATCTCCTCCAGGGGATCTTCCCGACCCAGCGATCGAACCCAAGTGGCCTGTATTGGCAGGCTGGTGGTTAACCATTGAGCCACCAGCGAAGCTGAGGTAATAGATTAGTGGATAAGTTATTTTGTGATGTATAACAATCTGAAAAAGCAGATTGTAAGAGACATTTTTTTGTTGTATCACAGGAAAAAGTGAAAGGCTAGGGTGACTCATGAGAGAAATTAGTTCACATACCAGATTTTTCTCATATTTTCAGGAGATTAAAAATGTAACAAGATAACCCTAACCCTAACACTGGGAGATGAAAAGAACTAAAGTAAAATGTATTGATAAATGGATTGAAGTTCACTTCCACTGTGAGCTGTGACTGAAGCCTCATCTGTCAATGAGGGATAATCCTATCACCACTTAAGGGTAGAGCAAGAATTAAATCATTGTGGGTCAAGCAGATAGAATTCAATAAATGCACATAATTTTATAGATTTTGAATGTCTTAAAATTAGCGTATAATATAAAAAATTAAACAGAGAAACTAACACTTATTAAATATCTACAATGAACCCAGAGCTTTGCTAAAGTAGTTTAATATGGAGTTTTGATTAGTTTATGAACTGCACTAAAGAAGATGTAAAAAACACTATTATTACAGAGCACAAGATAATTCAACAAGTACCACATTCTTTCCTGGCTCCAGCCTGGATCTATCACGAGATCTAACCCTGTGTTGAATTACTGCTGTAACCTCTAGCAAGTCACTTAACATCTTTAGGTTTCAGTTTTCTTATCCCCAAAATGAGAGACTTTGATTAAACTCAAACTCTAATGTGGCATTCTGGTATTAAAATTCTAACTAGGTTAGTTGACCTACTGGAATGTTCCATTTCAGAAGTTCTGGAAGCATTTCTATTTGAAAAACAAACTGCTATTCCTCCAAGAAATATATACTATTTTTGCTGTATGGCTAAAACAATCAAGAGTAGTTTTGCAGAAAATGTATACACATACTACACTAAACATTGACTTCAGACTGTACAGACAAAAAAAACATCACATAACATACTTGGTTTTAATTGTTTATCTTACTCTTCAAAGGAAATTCAGCAGTCATGCAAAGTAGAAATCCTTATTGAAGTTTTCTAAATTGTGAGATACAGTGTTATCACAATTTAAAAGGAATAAAACAAAAGCAATCCACCATTATTATGCAGATGACTTGCCTAGGAATATGTAGTTGATTAGCTAGACAGATACATGCTTCAGAGGAGGCAGCAGAAAACAATGATTCTGGTCTTTTGAGGACTATATCCTCCACCCCAAAAGTTATGAATCCTTAGGTTTACGTTTAATTCATCCAGGACCATGGGGTAAGGATGGGGAGGAGATTGCAGCATTCAGAGTTAGTTATTGAGTGAAAATAGGAAAAAAGTCTGTCATCAGGGTGCTTCAGTGATCCACACATACATAGCAAGAGGGCCTTCAATTAAATCTGACTTCTGGGTTGCTGTGAGAAAACCTGTCCTCTATAATTTCCTTAATTTCTTCCTAATCTTCCAAATTCCGTCAACGGAAAAACTGATGAAAAATAACTTTGAAATAAAGTGACTTAAACCTGTTAAAATCACCAAAAATGTATTTATCACTATGTTCATGAATAGAAACAAAATATTTAGTGGGTATTGCAGACAAAGTAAAAAAACGGATATAAATTTGTCAAAATTGAAAATTGTCTGATTTGTAGACAATCTTCAGTATCCTGATGGATGACTGTACAATAAAAATACTATAAACAGTAGTCTGATAAGAGCTTTAAAAAATAACTTTATCAAAATAGCATAGAGTCATTGATACTTTTAGAACAGTGGAATCATTCTATAGTACTATTTCCAAAATAACAAAAGTTGCATTTAAAGCAGTACTAGCAAGCAAGTGCACTATTAATAAACTTTCAGCCTTTGGTTCACCTAGACTATAGCTTTAAAAAACTCTGCTAAGTGACACTTAAAATCATAACCTTTACTATAACTTGAAAATAGCTTAACCAATTTGCATAATTGTTGGGAATGACATCTTTCAGCTCTATGTAGCCCTTTTTCTCTGGAAAGCAGCAGAGATATGGAGACTTATGATGAAGACAGCCTCTCACATTAGGTCTACATTCATTTTAGCATAAACCCACTTATTTCCAACAAAATAAAAAAATACCCACTTTCCCTGTACCATAATGGGGAATTCAGTAATGGTCATGGCATGGAGACAATAAATCATTCTCCTTCGTGTGCTCTCTCTCTCGCTCTCTCTGGCTAGGTATGGTCACACTAGAGCATCCCGAGGCAAGGTATAAGGAGAAGGACATGGAGAAAGGGGAAGAGGAGAGGCAACATGTTCAGAGAAGGAATGATGTGGAAGTTCACCTGCTGTTGTCACGATCAAGACATGGAGAGGTGCGGCTGCAACAGAATAGATACTTTAGCACAGAGAAGGAATGGATAAAGCGAAATATAAAGAAGGAAATCAGAAGTGACTTTCAAATGAAATATTCATATACCAATACCATATTCACTGAAAAAAAGGATGGAAATACAAATGAGATACAGCTCTATGAAAAGGCTGAGAGAAGACCCAGATATGGGGGCTATGGAGTAACTCCCAGGTTAGGGAATTGGGATATAAAATCACTGGAGAGGGATTTGTGGCCTTATTCAACATTGGCGTATGTGGGTACTCAAAGTCTAAATATCCAAGAAGCTACACAACATCAAGGGGCAGTATAATGAAAGTTAAAAAGTCTTTGATTTGATAGACATAGTTTTGCCTCCATAGCTTTTCACTCACACTTTTAATACTTTCAAAATAATGGTAATGCCCTTTGGGCTGCTACATAAGAAATGCAAATAGAAAAGGTGCAATTTAAAAATTAGCTCCAATGACAAACAGTAGCATAAACTATAAGGCAGAGTAGATAACATTAATTACCTACTATAGGTAACAAAAACTATGCAATGAAGTCTTAGTGCTTTTTCAAGACTTTCGTTCCCTGTCTTCCTCACTGGTCACATTGTTTAATCTCACGTTACAGTCCTGTCTTTCATCCTCTTCTACTTGAGTCTGCTCTTCCTCAAAACACTCCATATGTTTTCACAGAGTCCACTTGGGTTTTCAACACCTGATATACAAATGGATATACGTATACTTTGGACCAGAAACCTAACTTGACAAAACAGTTGTTTTACCGCTTATGAAACAATTTTCTTCACCCCAAAGAATTTACCTTCATGTACCATTAAAAAAAAAAAAGAATGTTTGAAATACATGAACAACTAAATTAACTGCCACGGGTACTTAGATAAATATTGATGTCATCAAATGAAAAATATCTTTAATTTCAATGAATTTCAAATTTTTTTTTATTTCAAATATCAACTTCCACTATTTGAGCTAACATCTTTACATTTTTAAAAAATAGACTATATTTTTTAGAGTAGTTTTAGGTTCACAGCGAAACCACCTTCAACATGTTTTTATGAAAAGAAGACCTATAAAAGATTGCTTTCCTATTGACTTCTAGTTCCTATGTCTTATATATGAACTGACATCATGAACTGACATTTATTTGTTGGCACTTGGCTGACATTAAAAAACTGTAACAGTAAAGACTTTTGAAATAATATTTAAAATGAGTCACAAAACTAGCTATTGATAGAAATTTGTGGCTTACATCTGTTGATTCATTACGCACTTAATGAAATGGGGAAGAAATGTAAAATTTAAGTTCTTGTCCAAGCTTGCATTGGATGTGATCATGGTTAGGATACTAGAAATAATAATCACACTGTGAATCAGTAAGGTAACTTCTTTAAAAACAACAAAAATATTAACAGTCAGCCTTTCTTTTGCTAGATAATAGCTGTATTTACGGGTCAGAACAGATTTTTTAATCACTGATACTTTTTCTCCTATTGTGATGAACACTAGTCATTGGAAAGTAGAAGTAAAAGGAAATAATGGTGCTTATTGGTAGAAGTTGTGTCTTCTATTAATCTAAAATCTCTTCATCTAATCTAATAGATCATTATACACAAAACTAGAGACATATGCATATAAAAGCTAACTTTATTATCCCCTCTATCAAAAATTATTTTTTTCTTACAATTTGGGCAGGCTTTGAAGTGGCCTAGGAAGGAATTCACCTAATTAATTAAAGAGAAACTCAGCTCCTTGAAAATTACATAAAAACTATTACTCAGGAACCTGATGTATAACAAATACAATTATAAGAAGTCATTTTTATATGATATATAATGAATACTGTTTATATTAATATCACAGTAGCTTTCAAATACCATCATATTCAGAAATATTAAATTTTTAGTGGTAACTATCCATTCTACTGGAGCCATCTTTTGCAGTGTTCATTCAAATACTATAGTAGAGACACAACTTTATGATAGATTACCTGATAAAAAATAAGTCAAATATTGCCATTATGAATTGTATCACACTGGTTATTCCCATTCAGAGAATTCAGAATACTTTTGTTTCACTAATTAGAAACTTGCTAAAGATGTGTGTGTGGATTGTATAAATACTAATGGCTAAAATCTATTGAGTACTTATTCTTTCTAGGCAAAATGCTAACTAATTAAGAAGCATCTAATCCTTAAGTCTCCCCTATGGACTCTATAATATAACATTCATCTTATAGATAAGTAAACTGAAATATTTTATACAGCCTGCCCAGTGCCACATATTGAGTGTCAGGGCCAGGATCTGAATTCTGTTTGATATGATTCCAAAGCACATTCTTAACCATCACGTTATTGCTTTTTCAGAGACTGTCTTCCAAATTCAAATAACAACAAATCAGCAAGTTTCTCAGAGGTACTGGCTAGGTCTTACTCATCTGTTTTCCTTAGTGCCTGGCACAAAATTTGGTGTGTTGTAGAAGTCAACAGTGTGTGAAGAGAGAATACTTAAGTAAATGGAAAGGATAAAAAGATATTTGAGGGAACTAGTCATATGTTAATTACCTAAGTCAAACTTATAGTCGAAGCTTTATTACACAATGTTGTTCCTTTCTAATAGCTTATATAAAACAAATATATTTGACAACTGGTGCTTGTAGAAAATACCAATGCCAAGGCCCAAACAACAGAGACTGTGATATAACTGGTTTCAGTTGGGGCCTGGGCATCAGTATTTTTAAAGCCCCCAAGTGATTACCACGTACAGCCAGAGTTGAGGATTAGAGTCAGTGATCATGTTTCATAGTAAAAAAAATAAGCATCTTTAAAATCTTGGTCTGCAAAAAGACAATTTTTCTATGTCTATTTTGCTTAAAATAATATTGTCACTTTGTAGGCTGGACATGGACTTCAAATACTAGATAATGGTTTCTAAATTCTGATCTATTATCCATCAACACTCTAGGCCCAAGGTTTTTTTATTATTGTTGAAAAATTTAGTATGTGATGTTATGCTTTCTGAACCACTTATAGCTGTCAGATTTTAATTATCTCATTTTATACTTAAAATAAGTAAATTTGAATGAGGTTTAATTGGTTTTTATTCCCCTGAATAACATTTGCATCAAGAACTAGCTTTTACTTATTTAACAAAGAAGAGTATTATGATTATTTTCAATAACTAATTTTAAGAGCCTTTAACAGAAGATCAGATTAAGAAGTCCCAAATTTTAAACTACAGTATCTTAGAATGCTTTCCTGAAAGGAGAATATTTTAGAATAATAGAAACAAGAAAGGATCCATTACTCAAAATCATTCTGTGGATTATGGATAAGGAGTTTGGGATAATAATTTAAATCAAAATATTACATTTAGTTAGATAAAATATGAGCAGGGTTTAAAAAGTAATTAAAGAAAAACATTTTAAAAGTTTATTCATAATTATGAAATTATTATACAACTTGAAACCATTAAAATGTAAGGAAAAGACCAATTGTGAAGAGTATTACAATTTAAAACCCCTTAAGGAATTTATATTCCAAATAATTGAATTCTTCTAACTTAAGAATATCTTTAACAATACTTAAAATCATTAACTCAAAGTCCTACTTTTTAATGAGCTAATATAAATAGGCAGCATTTCTTAAGTAGTGGCATATATATTACCTGAATGATTTTAAAACGATAAAGTCATCTTGAGAACCTAACTGGTTGCACTCAAATCTCCCTTTTTAACATATTCCTACTTCAAGCATCATGTGAACTCCTCTGTATATCTATATGACTCAGACTCCTGTAAACATTATTTTAAATGCATTAATATGCAAGGAAAGGCATTTATTAAACTAGTCATTTAATCTTAGTAAACAGAACTTTCAAAAGCAAATGGATCTTGCCCCTCTTTTCAATGTATCTTAATGACAAAAATATGAATAATAAGGAGGCCACAGGTATACTCTGGTTAGTTAACAAGCTATTTGACGTAGTCCTATGCGTTATTTTAAAACAATGGTCAGTTCTTCCATGCTGAATTCAACCCTTTTTGCTGGTCTGTTTGTGTGGAGAGAGTCCGTGGCAGATAAAGCGGATAAAGCATGACCTTTTTAAAAAAGGTCACTTCCCCTGTAAGCTAGCCATCAGCTAAAGCTACTGGACAAAGCTGTTATTTTCACTCATCTCTTTTTACCTCTTGATCTGGATACATAATATTGATTTACTCACCCTGAATGAATAGGGCTGGAAGAAAGAGCCACGTTGTCTAAGTTCTCAGTGCCCCAGCTTAGACGATAAGAATTCCTTTCTGCCTCCTTGGCTAGAGTTGTCACCTAAACACAAAGAACACTGGATTTAATAAGAAAGACTTTCTTTCAATTAAATTAAAATATAATGAACTTCAAAAATTGGCATCACAGGAAAGTGGTATTACATGGGAAAACATTCTTTTAAAAATATGATATGAGACTAAGGCATTTAAAATATATCTTTATAATGTATTCCAATTTAAATTACATTATTGATGTAGGGTTACACTTGAGAAGTTGTCTCTGAAAAATGTAGGTTTCATCTACTTTCTTATATACAGTCAAAACTGATAAAATCATATCTAAAATTAAGTTCATAACAAATTCTACATCTTTTCTCATAGAAAACAATTTTAAACATTGAGAGACATAGTTTAACCTGTACCTTTTATCTTATACTTTAAAATGCATCCAACCTTACATTTTCCTTTAATAGAGATTACACAAAGAAATTGAGTTTTATATATAATCTTCATAGAAGAATCCAGCATAGCTGAAGACACAAGTAGTATATTATTTTAGAAAAACTCTGCTCATTGAGAAACGCAGCAAACATTCTTTATGCTTTTGAAAAACTTGTAAATCTCTTATCCTAGGCTTATCGACTGAATTAAGACAGTTTTTTTTTTAGGTTAAAAATCTTCCTCCAGACATTTCCAGTGTCAGAGAATGTTAAAAAGGTCTCCAGAAAACAGAAAGGTAAAGGCAAAAAGTCACATACCTGGTGACTGGGGATCACAACCGTGTCGTCGATCATGGCGCTGTCCCTCAGGTAGGAGGCATGGCTTAGGGTGTGAGACCTGTCGGAACTGAAGGACCGAAGGCTGGTAGGTTGGCAGGAGGTCATGGTGATTTACCAACAGCAGTAGTAGGGTTGGGAGGATGGAATGATGAGCCGAGCAGGAGAGTGAAAAAAGCGTGCTATTAGCTAACAGTGCAACTTCCAGGGGGACATAAATCGCAACCGTGGAAGAAGGAAACACGGGGCTCTGTGTTGCCACATCTCTCTGTCCAGCAACTAAACTAACACATCTTTTGACTGGTTCCTACCACTCAATGGCCAGGGCACAAGGGAATCCAGAAGATAAAATCTGATACTCCTAATCTGATTCATTTTCTTCCCAGAAATGTTTTAAAACCAGCAACTGTAGCTTACTGCCAGTATAAGAAATTCACACAGAAAGTAATTCCAGGATAGAGTGCTTAAATCTGTGTTAAATCCCTGCAGCTAGGAAAAATATGAGTAGAGCAGAAGACAGCCCTCGGAGAGAATGAAATGAAAGCACAGGTTTCGTTTTCACTCCTTTTCCTTTGTCTCCACACCTCTTTCTCCTCCCCTCCAGCTGTGAATGACTGAAATCGTCGGTGCACACCCCTGGAAGCTACACGAGATGAATGGTGGCCAGATGCGTGCTTCCTGTGGAAGCAGGGTTTCTCCTGTTTGTCTCTGGTGTTTCCAATAAAGGTATTTCAAAGGACAGCACTGTTCCCTGTGCATGTCCTGCGTGTGGTGAGTGAAGCACCAAAGAACGCTGGCTGCTGTGGCAATGAGATGCAAGGGCACAAAAAAACGTTCCTAAGACCAACCCACACCACGCGCGCGCACACGTCTGCCAGCGGACACTGAGCAGAACTGAGGTTTGGCTTCACAACGGGATTCAGGCCTTGATAAGCGATGCTTTACATTGTCGGCAAATCTGAATTTCAGAGTTCTGAATTACATACTCATGTGCAACGGGTGAAACTCGATATGTGCACAGAGGCAATTTCCTTACGCCCTAGTCAATTTGTACAATCAAATGATAAATACATTGGTATCTTAAATAAACTATATTTTATACATGGTAGCCCAAGAATTAAAGATTTGTATTCAAAGTAGTAGCCCAAGGCCCACAGGGGAAAATAAAGACATAGGCAAACTTTCAGTATTTATAGAAGCAAGATTTCATTTACTTTTAGCTAGTAGGTATTTGGCCAGTGAAGCGCTATAGAATTATGGACTAAACATCAAGTTAGCAGATCTATTAGTAGAAACTATTTTCTTTTGCAAATATACCTAAGTTTGTAAGCCATATATTGTCATCTTTGAGAGGTGTCAAAATCTCCAATTATCTTTGAGGAAATCATCACTTGGTAGATAATTTATAGTAATTGGGGTCTTCTCCTATTTTGCTGTAAGATCTATGCCCCCAAAGTAAATGCTGAATATTAGAGGGTAAGTGACATCAATCAAAAGCTAAAGTATCTGATCATATGTTTTTACACCTATATAAGTCTGTGTGTTTATAATACAATTAAATTTAAACAGAATTTGTCAATACACGATCTTATGTTCTACAGGCTCTTGGGGAAGATAGAGGCTCCTGACACGGCCATGGCAGGAGCCTGGATGCCAAGCAAACCATTCACAGGGGTTTCAGTCCTGGCACCAGGAAGCAGCTTATATTACAGCTATTTTTACAGCTGCGCAGCTAGATTTGATGGTGCACTTCATAAATGGGCTACTGTGACTAACCTTAGCCTGACTTTGAAATTGAGGATAGGAAGGGGATTAAACTATTGGGGACAGGGGTCTTTAATCTCAGCAAAAGCTTGTCTCAACTGGCGGACTTTTTTTTTTTTTCCTGCTTTAAACTACAAAGATAACTAAAGATTCACTTGTATGTGTTCTGTTCCAGGCAGCACTAGATCAACAGCTCTTAAATTCTATTCTTCTTTATTTTGTTTTGAATTGAACCAAGAAGGGAAAAATAGTAGAGAGGTCAACCTCTTGAAATGATATGTTGTCTATGGGCTCCTCCATCTTCCCCCATCAAGTTCTACTGGGTTGAGATGTATTAATTACACAGTCTCTTTCCTTGGCTTTGAAATTCATAGATCCAGACAGTGAATTTATACATTTAAAAGTGCTAGATTTATATTAATGAAAAGCACAAAAGGATCAACAGGCCCTGGAGTGCAGGAATAAAAATGCCTGCTCATAACAGCAAGTAGAGACTCCATCACTGTGTAGAATTTACCCTTAAAGGCAGCCCTGGAATAGAAGAAACACAGGTGTCAAAAAGAAAATGGATATTTAGCTTGGATGGGCACAAACTGAATGGATTAAAAAAAAAAGATGCCTCAGTTAAGACCCAGTGACGTGGCTGCCACCACTGTAAAAGTGTAAACTTTGAAAGAGGGCAGCCAGGTCTCAATTGCTACTCTCAGCGAGGTCCCATAACTCAGTGGAGGTGTGTCTGCTTTAGGAATGAAGTATTTAAGAGCTCCTTTGGGTGTGAATGTAAAGAGGTATTAACGAGGTTTTTAAGAGTTCCTTGGAACTCGAATTTAAAGCCACATCCTGTAATCAATGTGTCAGTAATAAACGTGGATTACTCATATCCATCAACCTAATACCTGGGTCTACCTTTCAACTAGTTTTGAACCAAGAGGAGCAAAGGGATGTTGGTGCTATTTTTTGTCTTTCCTAGAGCCCAAACACAAAAGAAATACAGAGGGAGAAGACAGGAAACAAAGAGACAAAATGATCACAAAAAGGAGATTAGGGTAGGGAGAAAAAGATATTAGGATCTACAGACAGAGAGTGAGGGAAGTTAGAGAGAGTAAAGAGAATGAGTAAGTTAAAACCCTATGTCTGAATATCTCTACCCTCTGATTTTATTTTAGCTCTCTCTGTTTACTGCCTTATAAAATGCTAATTGGTATTTAATCAATGTTTATAGTTCTAACTGCTCTTTTTTTATGATATTATAGAATCTACTTAAATGAAATCAATGAAGTTAGAATATTCTAAGAGTAAGGAAATTCTTCTCTCCTTTAGAATAATGACTATAATTTAAGTCTCTGGATCAGAAAATGTCTACTCTGATTTAAAACACTGCTGCTGCTGCTAAGTCGCTTCAGTCGTGTCTGACTCTGTGCGACCCCATAGACGGCAGCCCACCAGGCTCCCCGCTCCCTGCAATTCTCCAGGCAAGAATACTGGAGTGGGCTGCCATTTCCTTCTCCAATGCATGAAAGTGAAAAGTGAAAGTGAAGTCGCTCAGTCGTGCCCGACTCTTCGCAACCCCAAGGACTGCAGCCTACCAGGCTCCTCAGTTCATGGGATTTTCAAGGCAAGAGTACTGGAGTGGGTTACCATTGCCTTCTCCTAAAACACTGCAAGTAAATTCAAATAGTTTGCAACAGAATTGCCACTTTTTAAATAGGTCAGAGGTGGTGCTGTTCAGTTCAATTTGCAATAACACATATCTATAGAAGTGTAAATTTTTACTCACTGCTCAGCTAAGGGATGAGCCAAAAGATTTTTATGATATTAAATTTATACTTTTTCACCATGATACAGCTGCTTATGGACACATATTAGGTGGTACAAAGTTTGCAATTTCACTGAAAATTATAATAATTACTATCCTAGTAAGCTGCATGATTTATTAGAAATTCAATTAATGGTGCTTTCAAACCTATTATAACAAGTGAATATCCCCAAATTCAGTGTGTTTGCTTTAATACATGGGGAAGCTTCTGTGGTTCACTGTTACTTAGTTCTGCACTGACTCTGAATAGCATTTTTTAATTTGTAAGCAATAATAAAATAAAATGGAAACAAAATCCAACTAATCAGATCTTGGTTGTATTCCTATTCAATGTAATCAAAGTTTAGCTATTTTTATTCCTCTGCATCCTTATACATTTTAGGCATCAGAATAATTTCTTCTATCATCTCCAGCTATAAATAGACTAATCACATTTCTTTTGGAGAAGGAAATGGCAACCCACTCCAGTGTTCTTGCCTGGAGAATCCCAGGGACAGAGGAGCCTGGTGGGCAGCAGAGCACGGGGTCGCAGAGTCGGACACGACTGAGCGACCTCACAACAAACACCTTTCTTTCGGGGAAGCCACGCTAATGTTTGATCAGCCACAAGGTGGTGCTGTGACAGTTAAAATAAAGTCGGGCTGGGGGCATGTCACAGACTTTCATTCTAGTAAAACATTCCCCCTTCTAGCTCAAATATTAATAGATACTCAATTTAATACATAAAAATCCTAATTTGAGAATAAATCCATAATTCTAGAATATAAGCAACCCTTGCCAAAACACACATGCACACACGCACACACACACATACACACACACAATACACATATATTGAGCAGTAAGCAGGGAAATGTGGATGTATCCAGGAAGGTCATGTTTTCATGCTATGCAATTAATACCTACCTGGGCATGGTACTATTGAAAGCACACCAAATAAAGAAATGAGAAGGAAAAAATGATTACCGAAAAAGATAACATATTCAATTGGCTAAGCAAAACTTAAAAAAAAAAAAAAATGCAACCATGAAAATGAAATGCTGACTTTAACGCCAACTCAGAAAGGATGAATGCATCTCATGTTTTACAAATGCAAGTGTGGCCCCGGACAACTGACCATGTCTTCATTGCTTCATATCCCCTGTCTCTACAAGCTGAGAAGTATTCAGTTTAGGTAGAATCCTCAAACCACTGATACTTGTCTTACAGAAAGTATTGTTCTAAATCTTTCTCCTTACTAAGTATTTCAAAGTAGGCAAAAGGATCAAGTTAAGCACTTATTCTTAACAAGAGAAATCAAGCTGAAAAAAAACAAGGATTTTTGGATAACAGTAATATGATTATTCACAGATTACTGTGAATTTTTGCAAGGCCATAAATGTTTTATTGCAATTTAAAGTCTTTCAAGAATCTCAGGTTGTCAGGCTCAAATTAAGCAGTGTATCAAAATTCAGAATCTAGAGCACTGGCCCCTCATAAGCTCCCCTATCCTCCCTCTCCAAGCAGCCCCTCCTATATCCTGATCCCAAGGACCCTCTCCATCTAAGTTACTGCAGCCAATGAGCCAGTTGGGTCTTCTTCCTCTTCCTCGCCCACCTCATAAAATCTGTCACCACATCTGGCCAATTTTGCCTCACTGATATGTTCTCAAATTTTTCATTTCTAAAATTCTCTCCAGGATTGCCACCACCCAGGTTAAAAGGTCAAGTCTTGTCCTAGCTACTCCAGTGAACATTGCAGCAATAGTCTCTCAGATGGTTACCAGAGGGGGGTAGCCCTTTGACAAAGCCGCTGAAATTCACCCTCTATCTCGCTGTCAGAGAGAGCCATCCAGAATGCAGACGAGGCCTCCCCGCCTTCACACTGGCGCTCCAGCCGCATCACACTATGTTTCTCTCACACACCACAAGCCTTTGCTCACCTCACTAAAGCTTCAAATGCCCTCCCTGCCTTTCCTCACCACTATTACTCATCATTCCTTCTCGACCTGAGCTCATCCGCTCTGGGAAGCCTGAGCCTCAGGGATTCGGGGGCACTGTGGGCCTCACCCTTCTCTCATGCCATTAGATTAGGAACTCAGCAATTATATCTTAGTCATCCTTGTACCCCAGCACCTACCACAAAGCCAGTCCAGAAAGGCACTCATGTGTACATTGAATTAAAAAAAAAAAAGATAGGAGGGAGGCATTAGTACTCAAGGAAAAAGCCCAAGGTAGGCTTGTTTTTGCTAATTATCCCTTTAGCATTGACTACTCTCTAAAGTATTTATTTCTTAAACTCCACCTATGCTGGATATAGCCAAAAATAGAGCCAATATTAAAATTATAAACCTGAGATTATTGATTGGCAAAAGATATCACATTGTATGAATAATCACACACAACCTAAATTGGCAGTCATGAGGCACCATGGAATGTTCTTAATCAGTTTGTCTCAAAAAAGAATAAACACCTGATGTGCTAGTTAGTAATAACCCCCCAAACTGATTTTATATTTCAGAACAAAATGTAAACCTCCCTGGATCTGGTGATAAAACCTGGTCTCCTTCAGATTTTGCTCAAACTGCTTTTGGTATCCAGGCTCTTGGGGAAGTCTATTCCAATTCCTTTTCAAACAGTCAGTTCCAGGCAACGTTTCCTTCTCAATTTGTTATTTTTAAATCCTTCTTCACAATGTAGTTCGGTTCACAGAAATGATTCCACTAACAAAAAACCCCAAGGGGATTTGGGAGCACCTGTAATGCCACTGAGTAAAGATTGCCCCTAAGGCAAAACCATCCTTTTAATTTGCCTAGAGAAAAAGTTGTAGGTGATTAAAAGTATCATACTTTAATGGTTCAGAGCCCTTTATCTATCATGACTCTGCTTCTTACAAAGTTACACTTTCACTGAACTGCTTACACTCTCTAGGCCCCCTTTCCTTTAAAGCGGACACAGAGTTGCTAGAGACGCAGTAAGATCATACACCGACTGCTGAGAGTACAGGACACCCGTGAAGTGTCCACGATCGTGTCTACTTCTTTTTATCACTATCGTCACAAAGGGAGCGCTTTCTGTGAATACCTGTCGGAGCGGCCTCCCTCCAAGCTGTATCGCAGGTAATTCATGCCGTCCAGGAACTGGCTGCTGGGCAGGGAGTCGTCACCCAGCTCCTTCAGGTCCTCGGGCCTAAGGTACTCGCCCCCATCACCGGTCACTGTGTCATCACCTTGAAACAGTCGAGAGAGATGGGGACTTACTTGTTGAATGTAATGTCAGCGACAAAATATGATTATAATTGTGAGAAAAATCAGCACAAGAGCATTGACATCACTGAAATACTGCAGACTGGGAAAAAACCGAACACACGCAATTACAAAGTGCTGAAACTCAGGGAAACAGTATTTGACCCACTTTTCTACTACTTAACAAGAAGAAATAATTACCTGAGTTGGAAATCTTTTAATATCAGTCATCTTTCTTTACTCATTTCTTATCATAATAGCTGATTTATAGCTTTATATTTAACCTAATAATTAGTACAATATGCACAACTTAGCTTCTGAATGTGGTTTCAATAATTTTATACACAGTAGCCAGCATTAACAGTCTTCATGTAATCAACAATATGCTAAGAAATATCTACTACTCTAAAACAAATAACAAGTGTACTAAATGGAGTTAATAAGGCTTATATACAGATATTAACAAACTATGCACATTAGGAAAAGAACACTAGGACGAAGTGGGCAGATTGTGACATTTTAATAAACAACCAGGGATTTAATTTTAAAAACATTACAGAGCTTAGAAAGGATGCTTTGGGATGGCTTCCCAAAGGTGAAGTACCAGGGAAAAAGTGAGTTAAGTAATGAAGCAGTGGCAGAAAGAGATGACGAAGTGTTGTAGTGTCATCTGGACGCACAGATGGTGCGAGTACATTCCCTGCCCGTGAACTGGAATAGAACACTTTCAAAAATACAGATTTCAGGAAATTCAACAAATGATACCTCATTCACACAAATGCTCTCTCTCTCATTAATGTGCTAGAATGGGGGAATAATTTAGCTAAGAGAAACTATTTTTGAAGACCCTTTAAGGGCAGTAATCACACAAAGCCTGAAAACCTACGTAAGGGAAAACCTGAAGGAATGTACTTCATTCTTTTAAGTTAAATATTATTTTAATTTCTTCCATTAAAAATAACTATTTCAAATCAGCACTAATTTATTTATAAAGACACAGCATTAAAGAAATATAAGAAGCATGTCTTCAGCATTTCATTACTTCCGTGTATATATGATCTTAAGAGCCCATAATCAAAATATTATTAGCTTTCTAAATTACTTAAAGCTAAAGACAGTTTGAACAAAAGATCTTGCAGTAAATAGAGATGCAATTTATTCACCACTGGAGTTTTTTCTCAGAATCATTACACTTAATATTTGGCAGTTACAAGTCTCATCATTAAAATTACTTTTTGTTTTTTCCTCAGTGAAATAATTATATTTTTATTTAGTTTTAGTTGAGTGAGCCTACACAGAATAGTAATTAAAAGTTCAGTCTTTAAAATCAGATAGACCTGGTTTAAAATTCTAACTCTGCCACTTACTGGCCAGTCAATCTTCCCATGAGAGTGATACTAATAATCTATCTCACACGCTGGGGATCTGAATTAAATAATACATAAGGACGTATTATAGAGTTCTAGAATATAATATTACTAGGTATTATTTTTGTTAATACAAAATGGTCAAAGTATTGACACTTTGAAATACAAGCTAAACTTCATTTATGCAAAATAATTTTTGAAAATATATAAAGAAAAATATAATTGCACTGCTTAAACAGTTCATAAGTCTGATAACTCTAATGAAAACATGAGTAAATTTTTAAAATTAATTTTGTTAAACTGGTTCCCCCTCAACTCTTGTATATAATCTCTTCTTCAAAGTGTTCCCTCACAAAACCAGATGCAGCAACAGCAGCAACCCATAGGCAAATAACAACACAGATGCACATGAAATGCATGATGTTAGTTAACGTTAAGAACCAAAAAGGCCAAAGGAGAGACAGATCTCTTGTAGTGCAGTGGGTTGAGCAGTATCCCCCCAAAATTTCATTTTGTCAACTTGGAGCCCCAGGAGGTGGTCTTATGTGGAGTCAGGGTCCTTCTAGATGTAAAAGAAGGATTTAGATGAGATCATATGGGATAATTTCAAAAAGAGTGTTTTCACAAGAGACAGAGAAGGACAAGAGAGACTCAGAGGAGACTGCCGTGTGAATGCAGATGCTAAAGAGATGCGTCTATAAGCCAAGGAACACTAACGGCTGCTGACAGGCACTGAGGCTGGAAGACGTGATCAAGGGTTCTTCCCTACAGCTTCCGGAGGCAAGCATGGTCCCACCATGGACTTCCAGCCTCCAGACCTGTGTGAGAATAAATCTGTGGTGATCTGCTGCAGTAGACCTAGGAAATTCCAGGGAAGCTGCAAAAGGAATCGCTGAAGAAGGAATGGGAGCTGGTCAATTGATTGGGGGCAATTGTGATGGGCAGCTGCTGCTGCTGCTAAGGTGCTTCAGTCGTGTCCGACTCTGTGCGACCCCATAGACGGCAGCCCACCAGGCTCCCCCGTCCCTGGGATTCTCCAGGCAAGAACACTGGAGTGGGTTGCCATTTCCTTCTCCAGCGCATGAAAGTGAAAAGTGAAAGTGAAGTCGCTCAGTCGTGTCCAACTCTTCGCGACCCCATGGACGGCAACCTACCAGGCTCCTCCGTCCATGGGATTTTCCAGGCAAGAGTACTGGAGAGGGTTGTGTGATGGGCAGAGATAAGGGTATTTCAAGTGAGAGGCTGGTGTGTAAGGGATCATGGAGGGCAGCAAAAACAGTATGACTATAAGAGTAACATGCATTTCTTACTGAGAGAATACTAAGTGGAACGACTTAGCATTAGTCAGAGATCATGTTGGTGAGCAACGGGAAAAATCGACGAAGAAAGCCTGTCTCTGAACACAGCAATGAGATCAGGAAGCTTGGACATTTTATTACAGGACTTGTGGGACTTTCCACTATTTCTCCCTCTTGTATAACTGGTAAGTCTTTACACAGGAGTATTTTTATGAGTCAAATAAGTTGGGATTCCCCCTTGGTTTATTTCTGGGAGACAAAAAGTTCTAAGATCAATTCTAAGACTTGGCTTATTAAAACACAAGTATTGTTTGGATATAGGCCTAAATTATTTCAGAAAAAAAATGCAAGTTTTGTTAACCTTTGAGAAAACTAAGCCTTATTTATGAAAAAGTGGAGGGAATGACTGAATTCATGATGACATATAAAACAAGCTGTACTTCATGGATCCCTTGAGCAAAAGGCCTACAGAACTATTTAAAACCCAAAAGTCTGCTTGAATGTACTCTCTCGTTCTTGCTCTATCCCCTACTCTACTACCCCAACCCTCCTCTAAGATCCAGCAATCAAATAGTTGAGCTTTGCCTTCTAGCATCAAATTCCTAATTTCACCCAGACTGAGGCATCCTACCCATCCCCAGAGTCAATTGGCTTTTGCATTTCATCTTGCTTCTCATAATTTGCCAGCTCTCACCAGTCTCTTAGCAACCAAGATGGTTACAGAGAACAAAGACAAGTCACAATGAGCTTCAATTTCTTCTTAAAATTACTCACAAGTGAAAGCATGAGCCACTCAGTCATGTCCAAATCTTTGCGACCCCATGGACTGTAGCCCACCAGGCTCCTCTGTCCATGGAATTATCCAGGCAAGAATACTGGAGTGGGTCGCCATTCCCTTCTCCAGGGGATCTTCCTGACCCAGGGATCAAACCTGGGTCTCCTTGCATTGCAGGCAAATTCCTTACCATCTGAACCACCAAGGAAGCCCCCAAATTACTCAAAATTCCTTAATAAAGTAGGGCTTACACTTCAGGTTCTCTGTCTTATTCCTCCCCTTCATCTTCCCCTCTTGTCATCCCTGAGTGGACAGAAGGTTTACATGGTGAAGGAAAGAGAAGAGAAGGTCGCCCAGCTGGACTCACTCCCAGTCTGGATAAGCAAGGCCCAGTGTCAGCAGTTTTACCTTGTAGAAGATGCAGATGAACTTAGCCTTCCCCTCCTGTGCATGTAGTCATATTAAAAGACAGAAAGAAAGCAACTGGAAGAGGACACTTTTAATCAAATATATAAAATTGAGTGACTGTGGTGATAAGTCAATGCACAACTGAAAAGCCCCTTATTTCACTGAGGTCATGAGAGAGTGGATGTCCTTTACATTCTCCCTCATTTCTGCATTTTGATGGTTTTATTACAATGGTATCTGCCTAAGACAGCTGCTACATTAAAAAAATCCCCTCCTAGGCTCTGTATTACCAAATGTGAAGTTCAAGGCTTTCGAGACCCCTATGGTGGCCTTGTGTCCATCCTGATGCCTGACTATGTTTCAGAGTCACTCAGTCGTGTCCAACTCGACTCTTTACGACCCCATGTTCTGTAGCCCGCCTGGCTCCTCTATGCATGGCATTCTCCAGGCAAGAATACTGGAGTGGAGGTCCTACAGTATAGCACATGAAACTCTGCTCAACATTATGTGGCAGTCTGGATGGGAGGGGAGTTTGGGAAAGAATGTACACGTAAATGTATGACTGCTTGGCTTCCCTGATAGCTCGGTTGGTAAAGGATCTGCCTGCAATGCAGAAGACCGCAGTTCGATTCCTGGGTCAGGAAGGGATAGGCTACCCACTCCAGTATTCTTGGGCTTTTCCTGTGGCTCAGCAGGTAAAGAATCCGCCTGCAATGCAGGAGACCTGGGTTTGATCCCTGGGTTGAGAAGATCCCCTGGAGAAGGGAAAGGCTGCTTACTCCAGTATTCTGGTCTGGAGAATTCCATGGACTGTTTAGTCCATGGTGTTGCAGAGTCAGACACGACTGAGCAACTTTGACTTTCACTTTCATGTATGGCTGAGTCCCTTTGCTGCCCACCTGAAACTATTACAACATCGCTAACTGACTGTACTCCAATATAAAATAAAAATTTTAAATAAAACAATAAAAAAGAGAATACTTAAGTGGGTTATGATTCCCTTCTCCAGAGAATATTCCTGACCCAGGGATCAAACCCAGGGCTCCAGCATTGCAGATGGATTCTTTACCGTCTGGGAACAGATTCTTTACCCACCAGGGAACACTTACATCTCAGAGAGAAATGGCCAAAGATGCAGAATCCCAACTTGCTGGCGTCAGTGGCCAGATGCTAACCCAATGTTGGAATTATCTGGAAAGGTACGTACTTAGGTAGTATTCTTGCCATAAAACTCCTCTCCCAGAACATGTGTGTATGAACCATGCTATTTGATGGTGTCTGCAGTGTGGGATGGAAAGCAGAAATATCTATAGAAATTAACAGAAAATGAAAAATAAGTCTGGGAAAAACATGATACAGCTAATGCTTTAAATGTTATTATGGTGTCCAAAAAAATAAGACAATCATATTCTTGCCTTTCAACGTGGTAAGAGGACTTCTACAGTCCAAGGCGAGCCTATCCCGGCCTTTAAACTCTCATCTTTTTTCATCTTCCTAAATTCCTTGTCTGCTAGATCCTTTATCTTCGACCTCTGCATCTCTGCTAGCCCTTTCTTTCCTCAGAAACATCCATGTTTCTGCCCGCTTTGAAATACAGCAACCTCTTCCTCCAACTCTAAGGCCTTCTTTATTTCACACTCTGAGTCCTTTTCCTTTCACAAACAGAGGCTTTCGTTTTTACAGATTAATCAGTGGCCAAGAGGTGACTTCTTTGCAAAACTACCCTCCTTAATTTTTCTGATGTAAATCCTCCCTGGTCTTCCCCCTTACATCTTTGAGTCTTTCTTTCCAGTCTCCACTCTCCTTAAATGTTGATACTTCCCTTCCAAACTTTCTTCTTATTTGATACATCATCATGTGTTTTTAAAACTTCAAAGATAACCTATATTTTGCTTACACACTTTCTGTATCCATCCCAAACCTCTCTCACAAACTTAACACACACATTCAAATGTTTCCTGGACTTCCCCACCTGAACTTGCTATAAGCGTCTCAGATTCAGCATGGTGACCCCCGCCTCATCTTCTTCCCCACCTTCCTCTCTATCCATCTGCTTCTGTCTGCAAATTCCCTACATGAACAAGCAGTACAACTACTTACCTACCAGAGCCAAGGCGGGGAAAAGGGATACAGGTCTACTTTCAGATAAGATTCTGAATTTAAATACTTAACCCTTATTTGTTCAAGTACAGTTCTACAGGCTTGGAAAGAGTTTATGACAGAGTGGTTATACCCTAGCATTCTTCATCAACTGCCTTATTTGTTGTAAAACAAATCAACAAAAAGTAACCCCCCCCTTTTTTTTTTTTGCATCATAACAAACCTAAAGTGAACTTCCTTTCTGTTTCTTATATTTGAACAACCCTTTCCCTGACATTACGTTTTCACTTACTTAACAGAATTCTGACTTCTAGGTTTTAGGAGTTAACTTTTTTTTTCATTGTATTCTCCAATCATTCCAAACAACTTCATGAAAACCCTTTCCTACTAATTGTATAGCATTAATGTACTGCTTGCTGTCAGTTTCCTGTTTTGTTATCTGGAAACTAAAGAGTCCTCCGGGCCAGAGCCACTGCCAGTCTCTAGAGGGCACAGACCACAGGATTATGGTGACAGATCCACACGTACAGGGGAAAGGGCCCAGGATTCTCCCTCCTGACAACTCTGCACAACGCCAGGAAGAAGGAGACTCTCTGAAATGCTCCCGAGGTCTCTCCCTCTCAAGGTTACTGAGCACTTCTGCAGATAAGTGCGTAAAGAACTGAAATCTGGGGGAGGTGCCGTCCTAGGGTCAAGAGTCCACAGTGGAAGTGGGTCAGAAGGAAAAGACAGATGTGCCTCTGTATTTCATCCCAACACTCAGCCACTCTGGAGTTCTCTTGATTATTAGGACACATCATCCCAGAGAACTAGTGGAGAAGTTTGTACAAACCTCCCGCTCACAAATCCCTGAGTATAAGGGATACACGGGTCACATTTCCACAGGTAATTTAGTTACTCAGGTGTTCTCATCCCAGAGCCCCATCATATAACTTATGGCTGAGGAGCTGAGTCAGCAAAGACAGGAAGCAGCTCACAATCCTTTGAAGATGTAAAGGATTACATTGACGGCTTGGTTTTAGTCTGCACAGTAGACTAGACTGAATTCTCATGTCTCTTTTTCTTCCATTTCTCTGCCATCCGACTTATTTTACATCCCGACTGAGCTATTACAGCAGCTTTCCAAGTGGGTTTAGATTCCAATTCTCCCACTTAGTAGCTCTGTGCCACTGAACAAACTACTGAATATGTTTAAGCCTTGGTCTTCCCATCCTTACTTAGGTGAGCCTTTTCACCTGAAAAAAAAAAAAAAATGAGGGAAATCCACAGTTGATCTCATATGGATGCTTTGGGGATGAGATAATGCATCCAGCTTACACACAATAACATTACTTTAACCATCTGTTGATTGGATTCATGAATGGAAAATTCTGATTTCTTTACTATAGCAAGTTAGCCTGCTAGGACATCTATACTTGGTTTGAACACTCTTCTGAGTGTTGACACACAGATGATTATTAAAACAGTAGAGTTGTAAAGAAAACAGGGACTAGCTAATACTATCCAAACACAAGCAGCTGTACTTTGCCCATATAAATGATGCTAGGTTCCAAGAAAACATTTTAAACTCACAAAAAATTAAAGGATTGGCAATGTCAACTAGTCAAACTCTTTTATACTAATTGTACTAAAACGTTAGTTCACAATACTTAGCTATATTCTACACAAGAAAACTATTCAACTTGACTTTCTTAGTAGGGAAAAATGCTCCCTGGTGGCGCTAGTAGTGAAGAATCTGCCTGCAATGCAAGAGATGCAGGAGACTCAGGTTCGATCCCTGGGTCGGGAAGGTCCCCTGGAGAAGGGCATGGCAACCCACTCCGGCATTCTTGCCTGGAGAATCTCATGGACAGAGGAGCCTGGTGGGATGCAGCCCATAGGGTCACAACGAGTCAGACACAACTGAAGCGACTTAGCATGCAGGAAGCCACAGAAATCTTCCTCTCTCACCATGAAAGATACTCCTGACCATTCACAAATACTCCTATAAATTCAAGAGTTCTTATCACTAATAACTTTTAACATGTAACAGTTTTAACAAAAGTATATAAGATGTTATAACTAGATCTTATATTATGCAATGGGTAGGTTCAAGAGGTTGTTTCATACAAATGAAATTACTAACACCTCAGTAAATACTTTGGAAGCATTAGCTATTAGAATTCTTTATCAATTATTTTAGAAATAAGTAACTATTTTTAAATTAAATAATCACTGCCTAATTTATCTCATTTATAAATTTAGATTTTCATGTAATAGGTCTCCTTAAAGTGGTACCACATGTACTTTGGAGGCTACTTGGTAGAGAAGATATTTTATATTATTCATTTTTCCCTATATGACAAAGTCTCCCCCAAATTTTTAAAGATTACTTTGTTCCTAGGTAATTAAAAAAATTAGATTATAATTGCTAACCTAATATATTTTTAACTACATCTAAAACATATCTTTATCTAAGAATGGTATGACTACATATTCAAGCAGTCTTAATATGCTCATGCTAATTCAATGTCAACTTATCAAAAATTAATTTTTCTCCAAATTTGTATTCTATGAAGAAATATTAGTTTCTAAAAATATTTCTAGTGTCATTAGATAATGTAATTAGTTTATAGGTCTCAATAATAGTTTCAAATCATTAATATTACAGTATAAGCAATTCATGGCATTAAACTTCCAAGTTAATACAATCCACACACTCAAATGCACATGTAAACAATTCCACTCATATTATACATGCTATATATATAAAAAAAAAACAAAAACAGGTGAGTATTAGGCACCCAGATGTAAATATTAAGCAAGTTGCTTCTAGCCAGGTAAGAAAAATTAAAAGCAAAGACAGGCTTTCACTCCAACAATTTCCTCGAAAGGTACCTGAATCACTAAGGACTTCCCCATCAATAAAGTGGTCACCAAACTGTTTAAAAGCTGTTCAACATGTAAGTGAAGATAAGAAAGATGATCACACAAAGCAAAATATAGTGTGCAAATACGAATGCAGAAAATTGGCAAGTATTAGGATGGAACACAAATTATCATAATAAATACCGGGAACCATTATTTTTGGCAACATCTTTTAATTAGACCCAACATTTGTTTGTTCTTATCATAAGTTCTCACAAAAGTTGAGACAACTCAATGTCTGTCACTGATAAGTGAATTAATGAATTGGTTTCAAACGAGGGCATCTCAACGGAAAGTTTGACCTTATGATTTTATCTTGAAGAACCTAAAGAAATATCTTTAATATTTCTCCATGAAAGCAATTAGTATTGGGCCTACTACTAGGGCCAGTATGGCAATAGTTTTTCAAACATATACACTTGCCATGTGCATGTGTGTGTACACATATTTTTCAAACATGTATGCCTGACCAATAGCTGTACTACTGAAACTTGGCTATTCACTTTATTAACTCACGAAATTTTTAGATTTTTCTTTTTGTTCAAGGAAAGCCAGCTACCCTAGTAAAGTACAGTAGTGGAAACCTGCTGGCTGGACCTCAAGCATAATGCCTCATACTCACCCCAGAGAGTCCCTACTGCTCCTCATAGAGCTTCTCAGAACTTTGAAATCCACTGGCTTAGATAATTTCTATCAACTTTAAAACTACAGGGGGCACATTTTCTGACTTAAAGAATCAAATCTCAGGTTTAATTTGTATGACTTACTGCTGTGCTACTTTTGGCCTTCTCTAAGGTTCTCTTCCTCTGGATTTAAAGTGGACTCTTGTGTGACTGAACCAGTTAGAAAGCAGAAATTTCTCAACATACCATCGATAAAACATGCTTTAAGTTCTTTTGCTTTCAGGCATTTTAATAAAAAATGTATTCTAGCATAGTTAAAATATATTAACAACAATTGTATTATCAGGTAGATATTTTAACAGATGGTCAATTTCCAGTTTATTTCCCTTTTCCCAGTCCTGTTATTTAGTGAGTCATTAAAGATAATACCAGTTGAAAATACATAAACAGAATCCTCCCTCCCCCCAAATTGAAAAAGTAAATGTACTGAAACAAAGGTGAAAAAGTGACTTTAAGTGCTAAGATGTTGTCATCTACACCCACTGTACCAGCTTGGTCCCTGAAAAAAAAGATGATTTCCTTCATGTAAGATCCTGACAGATGTCATAAAAGATTGAATAAAAGTCTTACCCTCTTCATCAGAAACATCAAGAACCTCAGTCATGGTCTCAGGAACATTTAGCTTGTGTTTTTCAGTGATAGTCTGGAAAGACAAAAATCATCAACGTTCAATTTATTTATTTATTTATTTTTTTATCAGCGTTCAATTTAAAACAAAGGATGAAAAGGATCACAGAGGAGAACACAGTCAATAGCGTCAGCAGTGATCACGCCCTGAGCACTCCATCTTCTCCATGTGGACATTCTGGAAGCTTAGTCTCTTATTCTCCTTTACAGAAGTTCTTTTGTTCTTTCTGAAGATAAATGACCATTTACTCCAGTGAAGTTGTTAAGAGAAAGTTCATTATTTTGAGTTCCCATTTGCAAAACACATTCTTTAGCAATGGCATTAGAAGCCATGTGGAGAAAGCAGATTCGTGTTTTCAAGACTTCCTTAAAATGGACTAAGTTATGTCTTTAGACAATCTTTAAAAAGCAGCAGTGAACATAGGCAATCTGTTATACACAAAACCATTGGTTAGAAGTTGTAAGCAACATGACAGACTTGGGAAGAAAATGTGATGCATCTGTTCTGGACCAGAAGATCAAGAGTGCACAGTCAATCATCCTTGTCGTCTTTCACTGGGCTACAATTCTGGTTTGCTGCCTAGCTGCCTTCCAGCTGCCAAATTCTCTGCCTTCCAGCCCTGATGGACCAGGTAAGGCTATGAGACCACTCTCTGGAGTCTGGCTGCCTAAGTTCAAATTCTAACTTCATCACTTTTCAGCTATGAGGCCTTAGCAAGTCCCTCTATTTTTCCATGCCTTAATTCCCTCATTTATAAAATGGGAATAATAACACTACTTCCTAAAACTGTTATGAAGATTAGATGAAATAATATATAGAAGAGGTCTAAGAACAGAGTTTAGAATATAATAATATTCAATAAATATTAGCTAGCATAACTTATCATAATAATTTGATATTAGTCTTAAAAACAAAGGTCCTCTGAACTTTTTAGTCATTCAGGCACTCAAGAAACATTTTGAGTGCCTATTCCATGATAGGCACTATTTAGATACCAGGGATACCAAGGTGATTAAAAACTAAAGGTAAAAAGTCAAATCCCACAACTTTAAATATCACTTAGAGATAGTGGAGTCTCTTTTTTGTGAATCCCTATCTCTTGTTTCTGTATTGAAACTGTATTAAGTACATCTATTGGCATAGTCATGAGAATGTTCAAATACTAATCTCTCAGAATAAAGAATATAATCCTCAACTAAAGACACCAAAATACAGTCAATAGGTTGTCAAGGTTTTTAAACTTTGTTGAATAGGTATTTCAGACTTGTTTGTCTTTAGTCTCCCATTACCATCTCATTTCTTTCCAAAAGCAGTAAAGAACTTCAAATATATTTATAGGGAAATTCAGTTGATTAATTTGAAAATGTATTTGTGTGTGTGCTGGCCTTAGTCTCTCAGTCGTGTCTGACTTGTCTGACTCTCTGCGATCCCAAAGACTGTAGCCCACCAGACCCCTCCATCCACGGAATTCTCCAGGCAAGAACACTGGTGTGGGCTGCCATGCCCTCCTCGAGGGGATCTTCCCAACCCAGGGATCACACCCAGGTCTCCCTCATTACAGGCAGATTCTTTACCATCTGAGCCACCGGGGAAGGCCAACATACAGGTATAATTTCTTTGTATTAAGAGGGATTGATTAAATCATAACCTGATACTGAACAACCTTTCAGTGGCTTCCCATTTTCTTCAGAAAAAACTTAATACAGTTGATCCCTAAATAATTCAGGTTTGAACTGCATGGGTCCACTTACATAAGGCTATTTTCCAAAAGTAAATACTATATTACTACATGATCTGAGGTTGGCTAAATCCATGGATGCAGGACGGGACATGGCTGACTAGAAAGTACACTTGGATGAACTCCCTAGGCTGTCAGGGGGTCAGATGAACTGGCTCCGATAATGCCTGGTGATGCAGCCGGAGACAGGGAGACCACATCACTCCCCTAACCCTGCAACTGCGTTGGCAGCCACGTTCTCTTACACCTCCGTTTTCCTCCCATATCCTTTTCTTTACAAGAAATGTTCTTCTCTTTTCTTGGCTCATGTAAGATGTAACTTCCTTGGAGAAACATTCCTTGACCCTCCCCAATGAATGTGTTTTCTTAGCCGTGTTTATCTGCTGCTACTCCCTCCTACAGCATCATGTGAACCACATCACACACACCTGTATATGCCTCATGCGCCTCCCACCTGAGTGTGAGTCATTAAAGAGATGGTTTCCGCAGAACCAAAAGCACAGTAGGGGCTTCTCAAATACATAGAGGAATAAATTGATGACATAAAATTATGCAAAATACATTTACAATTCACATAATGACTACATAGCTTTCCTCTGGGGAAGAAAAGTAAACGAAGACATGGAGAAAGTCCTGTGTTACCCAAAGGAAGGCACACGGAAGCCCAGAGGAGTGAGGTCAGCTTTCCAGAACGTTGCTTCTGATGTTTAAATAGTTCCATAATGTCATATGCACTGAAAACAAACTCAACACTGTAGGAATGACAAAACAACACCTACCCAAAACGACGGAGACTAACAGGTGGTAAACAAGTATTTGATGAGTGAACAAATTTTGAAAATATACCACTTAATTATAATATTAATTTATGAATATAACACAAAAAGACAATAATCTAAGTTCTATATCAATGGTTCTCAACTCTAAGCTAAGCTAAGCTAAGTCGCTTCAGTCGTGTCCGACTCTGTGCAACCCCATAGACGTCAGCCCACCAGGCTCCGCCGTCCCTGGGATCCTCCAGGCAAGAACATTGGAGTGGGTTGCCATTTCCTTATCCAATGCATGAGTGAAAAGTGACAGTGAAGTCGCTCAGTCGTGTCTGACTCTTAGCGACCAATGGACCACAGCCTACCAGGCTCCTCCGTCCATGGGATTTTCCAGGCAAGAGCACTGGATGGGGTGCCATTGCCTCCTCCGAACTTCTTCTTCTCAACTCTAGGTGCGTATCATAATTATTACAGAAGTTTAAAATGTATTATTGCTTGGGTCTCAACACAAGTCAATTAAATCTGTATCACTCAAGAGAGGAACCAATCACAGGTGCTTAAAAAAAGTTCCTCGGGTGGATCTATTGTGCAACTCAATTTGTAATCTGTTATACTTTCCTGTATTAAGAAAGTGCATATATTGCAGAAAAATGACTTTTTTTTGCATTTAATATATAGGATAGAGACAATGAGATCCTATTAAATTATGGGGAAACTGTAAAATGAAGTCTAAGTGTAAATTAAATGATTTAAAAAGTTAAGGGATATCTACTGTATTAAACTACACCAAAGTCAATTTTTGCAGAAACATTCTGGAGTAACTGTCCTTCACTGGAAACAGTTTCACAAGAAGATACATCTCAATTTAAAAACTGATGGAAATATACTTTAAACAGGTAACTTATATTGTCAAACATTCTCAGTTTCTATTTCAGATGCTGATAATCTGACTGTATTTTCTTTGAACTTGTGACAGTGGAACTAGCTTTGCATTAGTTTGGTTATTGCATGCTATTAAAATTACTATCAGCAAATATATGTGGCAACAGAAAAAGTAACACACTGATCATATTAGTCATGGATATTTTTTGGTACAGATGTTAAAAACGCCTTCTATTTACAAAGTAGTAAATATAGTATGCATTTTTACATGACATAGTGTCTGACCTTTAAAAAATCATCAGTAAATATTTGTTAAATGGATAATAAGTCTTGTACTCATGACTAATGATAAAAGAAATTTTTTAAAAAGTCCCTTTAAATGAAGTATCCTTTGAAAACGTGATTAGCCAAACATAAATATAGTTTTGTGCAACTCCATCTGAATAGTCCATGGAAAACAAGGATATAATTAAATGATCATAGGCATCTTCTTCTGCTATAGAATCTCAGATTCTATGGTCAAGACTAGAAACAACTTTAAAATTAAAATGAGTAGTGCACAAAGCATAAGTGTAATAGGATGTAGTTAAATCATATATTGTGGCAAAATAATTATGTGATATCTGGCAGACTTAACTTACATCATAACGTAGACAATAAAATATGAGTCCTTAACATGCTATTTTTGTAAATGGGGGATAATACCTGGCTTGTTTCATGTGGAAGAAAACGTGTGCTTTACTGCCCTTCACGTGGTCCCTCCCCTGGCCAACCACTCACTCTGTATCACACACTCTGCAAGTCGCAGCATGCTGAGCGACCCCAGCGAGGGTACCACCTTCCAAGGCCCACACAGTCTCCCATCAGCACTACAAGCTAAACCTTTATACCAATTGCATAAGGTAACATAATTTTTGTATATAATTTAAGTACTATGTAAGTAATATTTTTCTATTAAAAAAAACTAAGGTTAAAGGCTTGGAAAGTCTCAGTGAAGGTGAGTTACCAAAAATAACTGCTACTCAGATGTTGTTGAGACAATTAGAGTGCATTGGGAAAAATATGTCAAAAGTTTAAAAAGTTTCTGCATTCAGACTAGTGTTCTGAATCAAAAGTTTTAAAAAGTTCTGTATACAGACTATCTCTTTAAGATAACACATCAGATACATTTATATAGATATTATAAGATACCCACATGCAGCCACAATACAGTATGTATTATTGATGTTCTTTGTGCAAGAATAACAACTTTTATGTTTCTAGTCAGGCACCTGTGTCAAAGAAAAATTCTTGACTCCACCTTAAAAGGTGTCAAATGATTTACATGTTTTTATTGCATTGCCATTTTTATGATTCCCACTTTATCTGACTCTTGGTATCATATAAGATTTAGAACCGATGTTTAAATGCTAAGATAAATATAATGCCATTTTTATTTTAGTAGGTTATTCAGTATGTACGCCCTACATATCAATGATCATACGCAACATAAAACACGATCCCTTTAAAACTCTGCCAATAACTGATGATTGCTGATCAATCATCTGAGCCACTGCTCCCTGGTGGCTCAGATGGCAAAGAATCGGCCTGCGATGCAGGAGACCCAGGTTTGATTCCTGGGTTGGGAAGATCCCCTGGAGAAGGGCATGGCAACCCACTCTAGTATTCTTTCCTAAAGAATCCCATGGACAGAGGAGCCTGGCGAGTTACAGTCCATAGGGTCGCACAGAGTTGGACACGACTGAAGCGACTTAGCACGCAGACCAATAACAAAAGGATGAGTCATATCTCACAGTTCTTCCAAACTGCATTAGGAGAATGAGCTTGTTGGCTTCTGTGGCCAGAAATGTGTCCCTCCCACTGTGATGTCCATTCCAGCAAACAGACGTTGATTGTAATCCCTGGAGAATGCTCAACTGTCTCATATTCCCTGCTGCGTCTTATGAAGTTAGAAAAGCAAAGGTTAAGGAAACAAACTGCAATCCCAAAATGTCTCACAAATTTCTGAAGTGGTGACTTTTCCTTTACAAACTGCTATCTTACTCTCCTCTCCACACAACGACTTTATTCATACTTTGGGGTGAAGAGCTCTGGAAGGAGGAATAGCTAAGGAGACTTTCTCTGATGGCAAAGAACTCACATGGCTGCTCAAATGGCACATTGTACCAAGTGAACGATGTGAAGTTTGTATGTTAGGCGTGTGGCTGTAGCTCAGCTAATACATTCAAATGGTAATAATATTAAATTTAATTTGGTTTATTTTACATATTATTAAATTGCTTCATGCTATTTGCCTACCACCAGTGAGCAGTTCCAAATAATTTTTAGTGAAATCTATAGACTTTAGAAAATGATATTGAACATGATCCTTCCATGAATATCAATAAAGGGCTTTATGTAAGCTTTTAAAAGTTGAAAATTCCTATTAAACTACTTTTAGCAAAGCCAAGGTCAAGTATATCAGAAAGGTTAAGAATACGGATTTTGTAATCTGACAACCTAAATTTGAATCCTAGATCTACCCTCAATGTTTGGCATATCTGTAAATTACTAAATAATAGTCATAGCTTTAAATATCATTATGTGGAAAAAGAAAGAATGGAAATCTCTCCTGAAAAACAGTATAAAGTAGGAAGACCTACATCACAGAAGGAATAAGTTTGTATTTTCAATCCTTAGACCCAAACTCCATTTCATAAAACAATAAAATTCATAATTCTAAGAATCCAATTCTAAGAGAAGCAGAAAATAAAGATAGGACAGGAGCAAAACATGCAACCAGTAAAACTACCCACTTAGAGAAAGGGGGTATTTGTTTGGTTAATGTGGGCAATGATGTCTTATTTTGCCAACTTATAAAACATTTTATTATGTTTTATATTTACTTGCTGGCTTTTCACATAGAAATTTGATTGCTAAGTACGGTGGTTTTTGTTGGAGCAATGCTTAGCGAGGCAGTGTAAAGAATAATAGATACAAGAAAGAAAGCCCATGGAGGAGATTTGAGGAGTTTTCACATCCCCCTAGAGCTACATGTGGAGATATGACCATATGTCTGATTTGTGACAAGGTATCTGAGAATTTGTATGGCAATAGTATTTAAAAGCAATTGCTCCTCTTTTAAAATATAGCTCTGAATGGTTAAAGTATCACTCTAAGCAATATTTATGAGCCTGAGATCCCTTTGAAACATGTAAATTTTATAGTTTTGGTGATATTAAAGATTTTCTGACAAAACTTAAAATCTCATTTTCCACTCCCCCTACACTGTAAGTTATTGGTCGGGAGGAATAATGTTTTTACCATTGATGACTCTTCAGTACCCAGCATGGAATCCAACATACCTTTTATATCCAATAAACACTAAATGAATGAAAGAAAAGCAGGTCACAATAGCAAAAAGATGCCATCTAGTGGCCATTTGATAAAAAATGCATATACATGATTCCTAGAACATGGAAGTGGTAATAAAGTTGAGAGAGGACTTGAACAAATGTTTAGCCAATCTTGCCACCAAAAGTTTCACTTATCTGTGATGTGCACACTGTTTCAAAGGGGCCAAATAAAGACATATGTAAAGGTCCCTAATACGAAGATTCTCCTGGTATAAGAAACCATACCGTAAGAAAAAGCCATTACGATTCATTCATATACAGTGACTCAGGGCAGTGCTAGACGGTGACAAGACTTGCTTTTCTCCTATATAATTTATGAATGCTATGCTTTAAATCTTTAAAAATATTGTGGTACACTGGCCAAAGATTTTTCTTGAGGAAACAAACAGTGCCATTCTCTTATCCAAATTCAGTCTGTGTCTTGCAGTTCATCAATACATCATCCTTCCACTCTACTTAAAACTTCACGTCAAACTACTTCAACGTCTGTCAGCAGGAACTTGCTGTCAGCCTGAAGAACAAAATTCTCATCTTTTCCTTCACATCTATCAAAAGAATCAAGAGTTCTAAAACTATATGCATCACTCCTAGCTTGAAGCATGTGTTAGAACCTCATTCAGAATTTTTTAGTTGTTGATCCATGATCTCATTGGATCTCATCTCATTTCTAAGGAAAAGCTAGTGATTTGCTGTCGCTCTACTTTTCTACTTCACGAAGAGAAATTACAGAGCCGTTGTTCTCTCTCAAAGAGAAAAGTTAATAAATAAAAGCAAACAGAAGAGCACTTTTAGCTGTGAGTCTCCCTCTTAGGTGGAGAAGGCAATGGCACCCCACTCCAGTACTCTTGCCTGGAGAATCCCATGGACGGAGGAGCCTGTTAGGCTGCGGTCCATGGGGTCGCTAAGAGTCAGACACGACTGAGCCACTTCACTTTCATTTTTCACTTTCATGCACTGGAGAAGGAAGTGGCAACCCACTCCAGTATTCTTGCCTGGAGAATCCCAGGGACAGGGGAGCCTGGTGGGCTGCCGTCTATGAGATCGCACAGAGTTGGACACGACTGACATGACTTAGCAGCAGCAGCAGCTCCCTCTCAGGAGGGCTCCTTTAAGCTCTGCTCCAAATGAATATCACAAGAGCATTAGGAATGATTCCATCATGGTCTTCACTGTTTCAGAGTTTCTCTGGCAAAGGTCAGTGATGATCATTGGCCTAAAGAATCAGCACTTATATACCACATAGTGAAAAAAAAAAATTAAACATATACTCTATCAAGTTGCAGACAACGGTTTCTCTCCTATGCACACTCAATTTTCTTTTTGAATAAAAAAATACTCAGAAATAGGAAGAAAATCAGGATGAACTGTTCTCACTGTGAATGCATCTAAACCAGTCCTGAGCTAAGAAGGGGTCAAGGTCTTCCCCAGCATCTGGAGGGACCTTCAGACTAAGATAAAAAGTGGAGTGTCCTACCACTTTGCCAGCAGTAGGTGTCACACCCAACTCCAGCAACAGGGCAGCAGAGAAAAAGCAGTCAGTCACAGAAAAAGGGCTAAGTGTTATGAAATTACATTCACACATTTTATATGGATTTACGTTGACAAAAGGAAGCTGGCATCCCTGTATGCGCTGTGTAAATGCATTTTCATCTGCATACTTCAAGGTATACAGGCTCAGCAACATGTTCACCCAAAGTCCCTACAACCTGTTCAGCAAAGAAGTTCAAAAGCTCAAAACATTTTGTAAGTGAAAATGCCTGTGGCTTAAAAACCACAACAACGGAGCCAAAGTCGTTGGGGTCTTTTTACTCACCGTGGTGGTGGTGGTGACCTCCTCCGTTACAACCTTCAGGGTGTCCACCACCGAGATGTAGCCCAGACGCTTAGCTATCGCCAAGGCGGTGTTGCCGTTCTGAAGAGCGAGCGAAAGAGAGACAAAGGCAGTGAGAGCCGGTGGGGAGGACGGCGGCGTGAGCCAGTGAGCTCACCCGCGGCTCCACATGAGCCAGCATTTTCTTCCAAAACAAGGCACAGCTTAGGAAAATCACTAGTTTTTACCATTACATCTGAATCTTCTTTGTAACTTCTTCAAACTATAGCCCAGGTCACCATGGTAACACAACAAGCTGCATCTGCGTGCTCTAAGAAGAAGCACTCATTGCTTTAACCCTGAGGTCGTCAAGCAAGCGCTCCGAATTCTGTACTGTGCTTAGGAGAGTCACCTTTGAAACCCGAAAGAGGCCTCCGAAGAAAACTATTCAAGAACCAAGTACACTCAGTCCTCATCAGAAGTCAGGCCATCTGCTGCAGGTAAGATGTTACCGCGGGGAACGCGGCAACATATTTAGCTACAGCTGTGCAGAAGCTCTCCTCGCAGCGAAAGAACACAAACAAGCAACTGCGGCCCCAGGCCAGGCCACCGGGGACCCCGGGGTTTAACTGCACCGCTTACTTTACATTTCAATGGCTCCACATCCCACAGAGCTCCGTGGGAGCCAGCGGCCTCGGAAAGCGTACTCCCTTAAGAAGATCGGGCGGGAGGGGTGGACTCCGCGCCCAGCCGAGAGCCAGCTGGAAGCCGAGCCCGCTTCCGCAGCCCGAGCCCAGGGCCCCCTCCCGGGAGGGACGGCTGAGTCAGGCCGCTGCGCTCCCTCCGGGACCAGCGCTCCCAGAAATCACATGCTGATTGCTGGAAATCCCGGGCTTTCCCCCCGAGTGCAGAGGTTTAAGAAGGATGGGGACGGTGGGGGGGTGGGGAACTCAGCTCCGCCGAGCGGCTCCCGGGAAGGGGGATTCTAAGTCAATCAAAGGGAAAGAGGGGCGGCGTGGTGAGGGGCAACCGGCGCCCCCTTACCGCGGTGGTGGCGTTGGGCTTGGCCCCATGCTGCAGCAAGACGTTGATGATGTGCGTGTGGCCCTGCTGGGCGGCCTGGTGCAAAGGCGTGTAGCCATTCTGTAGTGGAGGCAGCGGCGGCGGACCCAGCAGGGGAGTGCGGGAGAAGGAGGAAAACTAGTTAGCCTTCATTTTGAATTTCTTAGTCTTATTTACACATAAGTCGGCGCGGAGGCCTGTTTTTCTCTGGAGCAAGATATCACCAGCAACCCATTTTCTCAGCAGCAAAACTCCCTCACACCTTATGGTCCGCTAAACAATGAGGCTGGCTTCTGAAATTAGCAAGATTAACAGACTCCAAATGGTAACTATTATTATATTTTCACCAATTAGCGTTCTAATTAGCATTCAAAATGGATACGCTGAGCCAGGCGATTTATAATGAGGAAGAGTATTATCACAGTGATTCCTTCCCTAGGAAAAATGGAAGCATCAACTGTTTAACTGAAACTTAAGAGGATCATACAAACCACTGTTTGTTCATTGTGACTTCCTTCGTCACTAACCTCTGGACTAGCTTTAGCAATTCTAAACCAATGACAGTAAATCTAAATCTTCTATTCCTTTCAGAAAATCTTCAAAGACGTACACACTTAACAGAAGATTTCATTGGAAGCTGAGGGGTCCACTTTCAAATAAAAACTCCTTTAAAAGTAGGTTCTTCTAAACATTGTGGTCTAAACTTTCACTTAGATGAAAGTTCTGCAACTGGGATTTGTGAAAAATTGCAGCTGAGGTTAGTGAGAAGCCAATCTTGCTCAGAACTCTAGTGAGTGCTAGGTGTGGTACAGATTGGTTGCATACAGACATCAATACAAGCTAACTGCCCTGGAATCCTTGGAGGCACAGTGAAACGGTAATAGCTATCATGTCCTAAGCACCCATTTTATGCCTGATATTGGACCTTATATTTATTCTCTTAATCTTTACTACCATTCTGAAAATGAGGGTGCCTGGTACCTAGTATGTGTCTTATAAATGAGTACATGAACAAATGAGTGAATGAATGAATAACTGTCTCCCTACTTCAGAGATGATGAAACTGAAAATAACGGGGCTAAGTAATTTGTTCACAATCATTCTAGGTTCAGATCCTATATCGAAGATCATGAAGACAATGACCATCAGATTGCTTTTTTATTGTCTACCTGCCTCACCCCTGATAAAATTTTATCTGTATATGTCAGACCCCAGGGTCCTGGGCTCTAAGTTCTGAGTAGCCCATTCATACCTTAAACTTGTAAGAGTATACATCTTCTATTTCTAGTGTCACTATCTCTTGATGACCAACACGCACATTTGCTTCTCCTGTCTACATGATGTGACTATCCCTATGCTGTTAAAAAGAAAACTACAGGCCCAAAATAGAGTCACTTATGCCAGGAAACCCCACCACACTGGGGCTTAATACCTAACCTAATAGAAGCTTTAACCTCCCCAGAAATGTCGTCTTAATTGGTCAGTCAGGAATTTTCTGGTCAGCACCAAAGAGGTAATCTGCCACTGAGACCCCTTCTGTCCGCCATACATAGGTTACCTTTTTTTTTTCTTTACGACTTCCTGGTTCTGCATTTAAAAAACCCTTCCCTTACTCTCTTCCTTGGGAACTCCTCCCTACGTGCTAGATGGATGCCACCGATTCATGAATCATTCAATAAAGCCAACTAGAGCTCTAAAATTTACTTGACTTAAAAGACTTTTAAAAAAGCAACGCACGGGGTGCCACATGATCCCGCCTGTGCTTCCACGTGGGCCTTTCCATCCACGGGGATGCACCATGCATGTGAGAGTCTGTCTGAGGATCTCTCAGACTGGAATGTCAGCAGCTCAGCCTTGTCTGCTCTATGTCCCTGTAATGGGATGACTCCAGGAAACCTGGAAATATAAATCAACCTCAGGGACTCTGCTCACAAACCAGGCAATCCATGGATATTTCAGGAGCATAAAATAAATAATATTTCTTTCTTAAAATTTTTTTTCCTTTCCATTGTGTTTATAAATATTACACCAAAGTTTTACAAACTTTTCCAAATTTTTATACCAAGTGATGAACATTTGAAGAGTAAAGGAAATACACATATTTTCATAGCAACAAAACAATTTGTAGTAACTATGGTTACATATGAGATGTGAGGAAGAAAACTAAATTTCTTCTCCAAAAGTGTCATTCTATGTGAAAACATTCTGAAGTGTTTATTAAAAGACTGTCCTTTGAGGTATGGATCAATACACTCCTCTGAAGATATATGAAGAGATACTTCCAACTGCAAGTAAAATCTACATAGTTCACTTTTTAAAAACCTTAAAAGTTAAACTGAGATTTTTCTCTAAACTAAATGTCCATTTGAATGCAGATCAAACCCGAGGGAGAAAAATTATGCTATCTAGACCACATGTTTGGCTTCTCAATATTATAACTATTTCAACAGTCAAACACCTAACATAAAAATATAGTAAATATTTTCAAGTTCTGCCAAAATTTCATTGCATTGCTGCATTAGGCCTTACAAGAGAATACCTGGATTCCAAAAGTCTTTCCTGTAGTACTTGTATGTGAACTGACTCAGCCAAAATGGTATTACACATTAATGCCTGAGGGAGACCTCATATTGAAGCTTTTAAATAAGTCTCCAAGTGCAATTTCATGAGAACTCAAGAATTGCTCAGAAACTAGGCAGTGACCATTCTTGGTCAAGTCAGATTAGAAGTTTTGAATCTCAAATGTTAATAGTATAATTTTAAAAATAACTTTAATTCATTTACAAATATGCTTATGTATAGACATGCTTTTGTTTATGCTTCAAAGAGGATATGAAAAAGCTAACGTCCAAAACTTGTTACGTTTCTAATTAGTATCATCTTGAATGATGACTTTGAAAAATCCTGAATGTGCTCACAGTAATTTACTTGTGCCTACTCACGTAGCTGAAATTAGGGATTTGTGATACATAAACGACGCAATTACATATATCTTTGGACTAAAAAAATTGGAGCTCCTAGGTTACACTACCAATAGTTATTTTACCCATTTCTCTTCCCTTGAAATAATCTGAATGTACTGAAGTGTGGTGTTATGTTCCCATCATGCTCTGCAGGATAGAACCCTTCAGATTACACTGCGAAAAATACTCAGCTCTACATTATCCTTGAAAACTCCCAACCCAGCTTACATGTTATTGCCTCACTGAGCACGACCACATGGTATTCCAAATGTGACAGAGTTCATTAAAATGAAAGGCAGGCAGTCTAGGCGGCTTAATTGTCTTTTCTCACTACAGGATGATTGATGGCTAGGGGAAGGGGGTCAAGGCTCTGAAACAAGGTAAAGGAAATCGGCCTGAACATCAAGATGTTCTTGCCGGCTTCTATTGCATCCTGCAGTGAATTGTTAAATCGATGTCAGCTACTTGAACTTCATAACAGAAGTAGTTCTGAAGCTGACCTACATGGCTGTCAAAGGTTATTAAAAAGAAAAGTCTCGAACAATTGCACAAAGCTACATGGCTTATTCAAAATCACTAGAAGCACTGAAAGGAAAATATGTAACTATGGTGAGCTAGTGAAGTGTCCCTATGGCTGAATCAATGGCTTACAGAAAACAGAAATGAGTACAAGTATTTTACCTTGGTTTTTGCATTGACATTTGCTCCCTGCTTCAGAAGGAAGTTGACCATTTTCACGTTTCCATAGTGACAGGCCACAATTAAAGGAGTGTAGCCAAGCTATAAATAATAAAAAATAAATTACTACTCCAGTGGTTAAAACTGAAGGGGAGAGGGATTAGGGAGAACTTCAGTTCTGGTAGGATTGGTAGAAATTCTATTTGTTTGTACAGATATTACTTAGCAGATGATATGTGCATCCTGTGGATATATATATATGGACAGGAGCAGAGCCCTGAGCATAGGAACTTCACGCAGCACAGGAGATCTGTCACTGGGTAACTTAATCTGACAAAGAGCTAAGAGAAAGACACAAATAATAGCATCTGAATACAAGGAAGAGACACTGAGTCTAATAGGATCCAGAGGAGATGCACAGAAAACATAGAATTTTTTGTTTTTGCTCACCTATAAGAATAAGGTGAGCTCATAGAATTTAATGACATGGAGAGAGAGAAGCTGTTTAGAAATCAAGGGCATGAAGGCAAGCAGGCACAGGGAGAAGCAAATCATTTTGCCTAACAGATGTGATGAGGGGAAGAGGGTAAACTTAAGCCTGCAAAGTTGGAGTCTTTTGGTAAAGAGCCCTAACATCTGCTATCCATTTTGACTTGATTCCAGCAAAAATGGAGAACCATTAAATATTTGTGAGCAAAGAGAGCCACAATTAAATCAGAATGGCCATCTGAAGAGGCGGGGACTTGGACTTGGGCTGACATGAACGGGGGCTACTGGGAATCACCCAGGTCAGAACCTGTCCCAACATCAACAATGATTGGCTTTACCTTTGTGTGAGCATCCTGGTCAGCGCCATGCTTAGTGAGAATATCAGCGACATTCACTTTATCTTCCTGGGCTGCCAGGTGTAAAGCTGTGAGTCCACTCTATGGAGAGAATGAAAGCAAAGGAGTACATTTGAAGAAGAAAATACACAGTAGCATCTATAACAGCATGTCGTGAAAAAAATCCTGGAAAATTCAGAACCTCTCCCTAGAAACTGCATCTTTTGATATCTAAAACAAACTCTCCAAGTGAATATCACTTTCCATCAAAGACATGCTCTCTAAGTTAATCAACTCTTCCCTCAAATTACATTTTCTGTATTGGGTACTTATATTATGAGACTTTAAAATAACCCAGCTAATAAGCTTCCAAACAACATTCATTTCAAACCTGTTCTGTTTCTCCGGCTGAATCTACTCACTTAAATAACTGATCAACCAATTACTACTTCTACTTTATAACTGCAGTAATAATCTATATTTTCATCAGTAAAACATTACATCAATGTAAAAAACATCCAGAGTTACAAGAAATGAGTTCAAAATAAATTTCTCCAGCACCCAAAGACAGGATACTATTTTAGGGATTTCCTAAGTGCTAAATAGTGACCCTATCACTCATATATCACACCATAAATTTGGCCAGTTATATGTAAATTTCCTAGCATATGTACATCAAGTAATTATTTTAAGTAATTAGGCACACTTTAAAGTACAGTTAAGAATTAACAAAAGAATAGAGAAAGGAGGGAAAGGTGATTTAGTCAGTCAATGCCACAATCTGACGGCCTCACTACATGTGCAAGTATCTCCCATCAAGCAAAACTGAAATTTAAAGGGTATCTTTAAAACCTAAATCACTTGTATGTTTAAAACGTGTTTTTTGAGTACCTCTCATATGCCAGGAAGTGTCCTAGACACTTGAAAATATCAGTGAACAAAAGTTTCTGCCCTTTTAAAACTTACATTCCAGCTAACAGGATATTCATACCATATGTTCATCTCCTCCTGTATTGTTCAAATACCTAGTATATTTATCCTCTCCTGGTACTCTTGCATCTGCATACTGAGGTATCGTACTTGTCCTCTCAGTTGGCACTCCCACTCCTCGAGTTCATATCCAAAGTGTTTCAACCATGGCCTGCAGGCCAGCTCTCCTACAGTCTAGTTGGGTTGAGAAATCTAAACCATGTTCTTCAAAATTCATGATCTCTAGCCATGGTGTTACTTCTATAAACTGACAAGTTCTCTGACCTTTAAAAAATCTAAGTAATATTTACAAAGAAAAAAAAAGAAAAAGATTCTCCAACTAGAGAAAGGGCTTTATGTTTAAGAGTCTGAGGCCTTTTAATTCTTAGAGTTCTGGCTGAGCTCAGCTTTGAGTTTCATAAACCATAAGAATGAGATGGAAGATACACCCTTCTGCATTAAAATGTTATCATTTCTAAACAAATAGTATATAGTCCTAAAGTATAAACATTATGAATATTAGGACAAAGCAGATTTTTCTTCATCTTGTTATTCTCTATATTAAAAGAGCAAACATAAAATTATTTCTCCTTAGAAATAATCAAGCTTTTAAAAATGTTACTGAAGTGATCATTAAGTGAAGTAATCATCAGATGTCTCAAAGGCATCTTTCATGGCATTTCGAATCTATGAGCTGATTTCTACATTATTTGCAGAATGGATTTTTTACAATATAAGATGGCAAACTAACAACCAGTATAAAAATCCTCTACAGTTTATTATGGTAAATTTGCATGCCTAAATCAAATTATGTAAACCTCCCTGATAAATTAAGAAGACAGAAGATGTTGAAAGAGTTCTTTTCCAAAAAAAGTAATCTATTTCCTAAGATGCACTGGTAGACTCTACAGTTGGTTTTATAATTAGATGGTGATTGGATAAGGCATGAAATATATATTTCTGTATTATAGTTCTCACTGAGAAAGAGTCACTTAGAGCATAGTAGTTGATTTTAGTTGACCTTTCTTTCTTTCTGGCCACACCGAGTGGCATGAGAGATCTTAGTTCTCAAACCAGGGATTGAACCCACGTGCCCTTCAGTGGAAGCATGGATTCTTAATCACCAGACCACCAGGGAAGTCCCTGATTTTAGTTGGTCTTAAATAGAAAAAGAATATATGTAGTTTAAAAAAGCAATGGGAAATTTATTATCAGCTTTGCTTATTATCTAAAATACCTTCACAGTCGCATTTTCCTGTATTTATTTCATATAAATTTATTTATTATTATAATTTATAACAAAAATAACACCAACCAAAAGGCAAAGTTATATTTTTCGATATCATATTATTATTCAGATATATCTTAACATATTTACTAAAGTTTTACTCCAGTAACAAATACATCATCGTTGGTCTTTAGGAAATCACCCAATATTGAAATCACGTTATACAGATAACATAAATACTTTGTGGTTCAAATGGAATATTTTTCTCCATTGCTGAGTGGAGAAAATATTAAAAAATACTCATTAAGTATTTGTTGACTACTAAAATTGTCTCAAAAGAAGTAATATGTTTAGAAGAATACCATCAGGGAGGACATAGCAAACTGATTCTAGATATATGTGTGCCATTTTTATGAATTAAAAATTACACCATCAGAAGCACAGTGTGATCAGTTTCATGAAATGTCAATTCTACTCAAAATTTTGCATAAATCGTTTATGGATTTCTTGTGTTTATTTTCAAATGAAGATTTGTTTTTAATGGACAATAAACATATGACTCATTTGTGTACTGATGTAAAATGAAATATTCTACCATTGTTTTCATGATGTGACTGTCCCCAGTGAGCTAAAAGACTAACTGAGTCTCATGATTTTAACAATCACAAAGAAATCTATGTCCCAGACTTTAAGGATTGTCTGGCTGACACATTGAATTCCACCGTAAAGCTTCATCATGTTCATTCTTGTTAAAAATGCAAATATCTTTTGGAGGGTTAAGCCTATAATAGGTCTCACCACACTTTAAAAAAGGATCTCTGAGGCCTTTTGATAGAGAAGAGAGAAATGCATTAGGGCAAGGAATGTACTAGAACACTTCTGAGTGATTAAGGCACAGAATGGGACTCTGGAGGCAGTCAAGACAACCTGTCTTTTTCACAGCTCTTTCTAAAGGACATAAGCTACATAACCTATTTACAAATGTTATTAAGACCAACTTACAACTGAGTCTCCAAAAATAATAATTAACTCAACAGTGAGATGTGGAAAATATCTTATTTGTTTATTTGTGGGAGATCATAAGAAACTTAACTTTCACTAAACCCACACCATGTATTAAAAAAAGCATCAGAAGATATAAATGATGAGCTAACTTATAAATAGGCTCCAATTTTTTTGTTTCTCAGCAGCTGGTTCCAATGGAGTACAAAGAAGTGTAAAAAAAATGATAAGATACATAAATAGACAGGGTTATGGATATATATTGAGAGACTGACATGTACTTGCAAAAATTTTAATATCTTTTTCCGATAGGTCCCTGACTTACTCTATTATAGTTAATACACTTGTCCACAATGGCTATTCTCTGGAGAGGTGCTTTATTAAAAACAGTGATTCTCTGACCACTACCACAACCACCCAAGCTAAGCAGAAGTTGGCCAGAAATCATTATTTTACTGAGTTTCCTGCTACTGATCAACAGGTGCCTCTGATGCTCAGCCCAGTTGAAAACGACTTGGGTCGTAGGCACAGAACAGCAGCTTAGAAGCAAGTGTTTGGACTGGGCCCCAGATGAAACAGCCAACTCTCCTCTCTCTCTGGAATTTGGAAGTAGGACCAGCAGGTTCTATAGCAGTCTGGACAGCTGCTTAACCTGCAGTGATACTAACTCTAGGGAGCGGTAGGAGAACCTCTTTGGTCACAGACATAGAGAAGCAAAGGGATCTGGTGCACAAAGAGAGGTAAAGGACGCCAACTTGCCGGAAAAGTCAAGACACAACAGACAGCCCTCCAGGCAGAGTCTGTGAGTCTCGCCCCTCACTTCCTTCTGATTTCCCAGTCCCTTGTAAGGCTTGACTCCTTTGCTACCATTGAATTCTATAAGATATCCCCGTTTCTCTCCAATACACGCCCCCTTTTTGTTCCAAATTATCTTAGATTGGTTTCTATTTACGTTCACTCAGAAGACTCCTCACGAAAGTAAGAGGCCAAACTGGAGTACCTTGGTTGACATGTGGATATTGGCTCCCTTCTCCAGAAGCAAGGTGACCATATCCGTGTGTCCTTCCTGCGAGGCCAGATGGAGCGGGGTGACTCCTTGCTTCGTCACGATGTTCGTCTCTGCTCCGTAGTTCAGGAGTGTGGAAGCTATCTGCATTTGATTCTTCTTGGCAGCAATATGTAAAGGAGTGTAGCCATTCTAAAAAAATAAAAACAAAACAACACACCTATATTGTAAGCTTAGCAATTACCCTGATGTATGCCTAATGGAAATATGAATCTCTCATCAACAGAAAAGTTAAAAAGTAAGGTTATAAGAAATCCAAGTTCTTGCTCATCATAAGTTTCAGTTCAATAACACCCAAATCTTTGCAAACCATTCTACTATATATATGAGACTTATACAGACACAAATACCCCAAAGCTTAAAATCTCCCCATCATAATGCTGCTCCTGAAGAGCAACAAGCCAGATACCTCATCTACACCACCGTCCTTAAAATACCTGGAGATGGTTTTCATATCTTCTTTTAGTCTTCTGTTTTTCAGGTTAAATTTCCCATTCCTTCAACTATTCCTGACAGAAGCCCCATTTCTAGAATTCTCCATTGAGGAGGACCTGCTTTGGACTGACTCTAGTTTAATATACTTTAGAAATGATTTTAATAGCACAGAATAAAAAAATATTATTTCCATGATCTTGTTATAACACCCCTACTAATGTGCTTCTAGTTGGAGTGTACTTTTTAATCATTTAACAACTATTTAGTATGTGCCTAGCATAGCCAGTCAGTGTGTGTGGTGCGGTGACAAAGATTTCTGTTGTTGTTCAGTCACTAAGTCATGTCCAACTCTTTGAAACACCATGGACTGCAGCACACCAGGCCTCCCTGTCCTTCACCATCTCCAGGAGTTTGGTGAAATTCATGTCCACTGAGTCAGTGATGCTATCTAACCATCTCATCCTTTGCTGCCCTCTTCTCCTTTTGCCTTCAATCCTTCCCAGCATCGGGGTCTTTTCCAATGAGTTGGTTCTTAGCCTCAAGAGGCCAAAGTATTGCTGCTTCAGCTTCAGCATCAGTCCTTCCAATGAATATTTAGGGTTGATTTTCTTTAGGATTGACTGGTTTGATCTCCTTGCTATCCAAGAGACTCAAAAGTCTGAGAGTCTTCCACAGTTCCACAATTCAAAAGCATCAATTATTCAGTGCTCAGCCTTCTTTATGGCCCAACTCTCATATCTATACATGACTACTGGAAAAACCATAACTTTGACTATATGGACCTTTGTCAGCAAAGTGATGTCTCTGCTTTATAATACTCTGTCTAGGTTTGTCAAAGTTTTCCTTCTAAGAAGCAAGAATCTTTTAATTTCATGGCTGCAGTCACTGTGAGAAGTGATTTTGGAGCCCAAGAAAACAAAGTCTCTGTTTCCACTTTTCCCCTTTTACTTCTATTGGCCATGAAATGGTGGGACCAGATGCCACGATCTTTTAAATGCTGAGTTTCAAGCCAGCTTTTTCACTCTCCTCTTTCACCCTCATCAAGAGGCTCTTTAGCTCCTCTTCACTTTCTACCATTAGAGTGTAACATCTGAATTTCTGAGATTGTTGATATTTCTCCCAGAAATCTTGATTCCAGCTTGTGATTTATGCAGTCTGGCATTTTACATGATGTACTCTACATATAAGTTAAATAAGCAGTGTGACAATATACAGCCTTGTCATACTCCTTGCATAATTCTGAACCAGTCTGTTATTCATGTCCAGTTCTAACTGTTGCTTCTTGACCCAAATACATAATTCTCAGGAGACAGGTAAAGTGATCTGATAGTCCCATCTCTTTAAGAATTTCCAGTTTGTTGTAATCCACACAGTCAAAAGCTTTCACATAGTCAATGAAGCAGAAGTAGATGTTTTTTCTGGAATTCCCTTGCTTTCTCCATGATCCAATGGATGTTGACAATTTGATCTCTGGTTCTTCTGCCTTTTCTAAATCCAACTTGTATATCTGGAAGCTCTCAGTTCACATACTCAAAGCCTAGTTTAAGGGATTTTGAGCATTATCGTGCTAGTATGTGAAATGAGGACAACTGCATGGCAGTTTGAACATTCTTTGACATCGCCCTTCTTTGGGATTGGAATAAAAGTTGATCTTTTCCAGTCCTGTGGCCACGCTGAGTTTTCCAAATTTGCTAACATCTTGAGTGCAGCACTTTAACAGCATCATCTTTTAGGATTTGAAATAGCTCAGCTGGAATTCCATCAAATGATGGAATTCCATCAAAGCTAGAATGTGTTCTAGCTTTGTTCATAGTGATACTTCCTAAGGCCCACTAGACTTCACACTCCAAGATGTCTGGCTCTAGGTGAGTGATCACACCATCATGGTTATCTGGGTCACTGAGACCTTTCTTATATAGTTCTTCTGTGTATTCTTGCCGCCTCTTTTTAATCTCTTCTGCTTCCATTAGGTCCTTACCGCTTCTGTCCTTTATCATGACCATTCATGCATGGAATGTTTCCTTGATATCTCAATTTTCCTTAAAGAGAACTCTGATCTTCCCCATTCTATTGTTTTCCTCTATTTCTTTGCATTGTTCATTTAAGAAGGCCTTCCTATCTCTCCTTGCTATTCTCAGAAACTCTCCATTCAGTTAGGTATATTTTTCCCACTTTCCCTTGCCTTTCACTTCTCCTCTTTCCTCAGCAATTTGTAAAGCCCTCTCAGACAACCATTTTGCCTTCTTGCATTTCCATTTCTTTGGAATGGTTATGGTCATGGCCTCTTGTACAATATTATGGACCTCAGTCCATAGTTCTTTAGGCACTCTGTCTACTAGATTGAATTTCTTGAATTTATTCATCATCTCCATTGTATATTAACAAGGGGTTTGATTTAGGTCAGATCTGAATGGCCTAGTGGCTTTCCCTACTTTCTTCAATTTAAACAATAAAATCAGCTTATATTAATCTTGTGGTCAACTAAAATCCTCAGTCTCCCTTTTGTCTCTAAAAGCTGCTCAAAGGTAGAAGTATGATGCTACTAGTTTTACGTGGGAGTTTGTGGAAAGAACCAGAGACCAGAGGAACTCAAACTTTGCTTGTAACAGCTGAAGTCTAAACCTCATGCTTAGTTAAAAGGACAAACAAATTAACAAGACTCTGGAACAAGTGTAAGTCTGGAACCTGTATTGTTTCCTTTGCTTTGTCAATTCTGGTAGAATGGTTCATGAAAAATATGTGATAGAAACTAAAAACAGTGACTGGCCACTAGTTGGGACTCCCTGAAGGGAGAACAGCATGTTGATGAAGCGCTTCTTATGAGACTCCTAAGGTCTAACTGCAAAGTGCACCAAAAATAAAACGGGGCTCTGAGAATATAAAAGGCCTTATGTGTTGTCATGAAATCTTGATCCTCAAACGTCCCCACATTATTCCACTGTCGTCTTCTCTCCAAGTCAATATAAGCATCTTTCAGTTCCAATGAACATTCCCCTCTGAGCTGCTCGGGAAATTCAGCAGCTCTTCCTGGAAGTCTTTTCACAGGTCCCTTATGTTCCATGTGATCTAGAACACTGCACTTGAACCATGGGCTCTATTAAATAAAAGAGCACATAGATTATTGTGGACCCTATAAGTTTACACATTTTTTTTTGCAGTGGGCTTTCTTTCCTCAGCCCCAACTCCCCCCAGCCCTGTAGCACAGACTACCAAAGCTAAGCAAAGTATCAGTAAACCTACCAAGGTTAGGTAAAATCCGTGACGCAGAGAAGGACAGAGAAGTTTTAAAAAATAAAAAACAACAACAACATAAGAGATCAAAGAGAATGCTAAGTTGTAGCAATGCAAGAGGTCTGACTGTCCAGCAGATACTTAACCTGCTAGTCTGAAGACCCCTCCTAACTCCATATAGAGTCAAATTCTGGGGAACCAAATAACAACAAAGCCAATGATGACTAAGAAAGGATTCTGGAGTTTGACAGAAAGAAGCTAAGAGGTTCCAAGATCCAAGGGACAGAGTGTGTGTGTGTGTGTGTGGCAGGTGGGGTGGGGGGATAGATGGGCTTTGGGGGGGTGGTTAGGGTACTGTAGTGAATAGTGTCAAGAGTGGAAACAGGGGCGGGGTCCACCCACCAGCAGCCTCTCGGAGCAGCCTTGGAGCTACAGGACTTATGCTCCTTGACAAGCTGGGGCAGGCAAGACACTCTCCCCACTGCAAACCCTGGAGCAGAGGCCACTCTCCCGAGCCTCTGGACTCTGTATGTTTGCTCCTGAGTAAGGACCACACTTTGTCCAGGCGAGAGATCAAGGCTATATTTGTCTGTTTAGAAAAACCATACACACTGTAAGTTAGGTCTTCTCTCTCTGGCAGATTGAGACTCTCCTGTGGGAGGCAAACATCCATTTTATAGTTTTACAACAACCCTTTCTTTATACATATTAAGAGTTCAAGTAAAGAGTTGTGTTGGGTATTGACAAAGTCTTTCATACCTTTGTTCAAAATGGTCAGCCTAGAAGTTAATGGAAAAAACACTGGGATGTTAAATGAGCAGGTATTCTTATCTCATTGGGACAGTTGCTCAGTCTTCATTCTTTCATTAAAATTTATTGAGAACCAACATAATACTGTATGAGACACCTCAGAGACATACAAATGTGAATATAACATGATTACTGTCCTCAAATAGTTTATAGTCTTGTAAGAAGAAAGACGTGTTATGACAAGTGCAGAACTGATGACATTACAGAGAAAAGGGGTTATAAATAAGAAGAGTATGTGAGATAATAAAATTTGTCCTGTTCTTTTGATAAACATCACAAGCTATATATTTGTAACAATAAAATATGTGTATAACATATTTATACATACACATATAGGCACATATGTAGGTATGGGTACAAAGTTTAAATATTTGTAATAGTTCCTCATATATAACATTTTTATATACAAAATATTTGGTATTATACAAAATATACTTCTAAATAGAGCATTCCATTTTATTACATATGTATAATGTATATAATTTAAATAGACATGTGAGTATATATGTACATAATGCTATTCTAGAAGTGGATAATTCTCTCTCTAATGCTTTGGGACACAATAGACCTAGTAGTTAAGAGTGCTGGCTCTAAAGTCCGATTGTCTGAGATCAAATCCTAGCTCTGTCAATTCTTAGTCATGTGACTTTGGATTTACAAATTAACCTATTTAAATCTCACTTCCTCATCTATAAAATAGAAATTATTACCCTAATCTCACAGGATTATTATGAAGGTAAATGAGATATTGCGTGTAAAGTGTTTGGCATACAGATGGTAACAGTTGTTGCTCTACTATGTCATCTGATATATAGCATGAATATTTTTCCACCACAATAAATACTGTTCCTTTTAAAATAAATAAAGTCTGACATGTTTTCAATAAATGTCTGCTGAATGAATAAATGCAACAGACAATAATGACATTATGTGTTATATGACATTCATATGTATTTTCAGTGTAATAAAGAGGCAGCTCAAATGATAGAAACATCATCCAAAGGTTCAAGTCTTAGCTGGATCTCTTTTACGAGGTGCTGCTGCACATACTCCCCAAATGCATTCCTAGACTAGAAACTTAAAAGGATGTATGCTACAGTTAACAAGAATGCAACATTTAAAAACCAAAGACCATTTCATAGAGCACAATGAAAATTCAGAGTCAGAAAAAATGAGCAAGTGAAAGGGTGGGTGTATCACATTTGGTTTATGCAAGAAAAGGAAAAACCTGAACTTTCTTATGTCAAAATTCATACTTCGGTGTCTAAAACACTGCGTGCTGGCAGTAATGGTCATCTTTCCTGGTTCCTAGGCACATCTCCTTAATGTTTGCTGACTTGCAAAAAGTTTTAAAAGGCTTTGTGGAATCAAGTGGAAAGGAAAAAATGTTCATACCAAAAGCTACTATCAGTACTAGCTGCAGTTATAACAATACCGTGTGTTTAAAAACCAGTTCCCGCGCGCTGTCAGATTAGTTACATCCTGCGTCCCTCAGTCCTCTCTGCGGGCCTCACCTTGGCCGTGGCGTGAGGGGACGCTCCCTTCTCCAGTAACAGCAGCGCCACCTTCTGGTTGTCATAATGAGCAGCGACATGGAGCGGGGTAAGGCCATTCTGCAAAGGGTGTGTTTAAGTTTCAGTATTAATAAATTAGCATTAGCTGCTGTAAAGCTGCCAGGATGCACGGAAACTAATACTGATTAAGTTCACGTTAATGAATTAATACAGTCAACAGGAAAAAGTCAAAATAAATATCTCATGATTTTCATATTAGAAATGTAACTAAAACTGAAAAGGACCAGTTGAGCTTACGATTTAACACATAGCATCTGGATTCCACCATAAATAAACGTCTAAAATGCCATGTAAGAATTATTACATTAACATTGCAAGGATTCTTCTTAATATAGAGAAGTTCTGGACCTTGTTGTGACACCAACACACGTTTCAGACACTGCTTTTTTAAACACCTTCAGAATCGGTATGTATGTGGACAGGTCACGGGCAGACACCTGCATCATGTCCATTTGGCATAGTTTCATCAATTGCATTGATATTTCTTTCAGAAGACTGGGAAAAATATCTTGGAACAGCGATCCCCCAAGTCTCCAACTTAACCGAGTTATAGGCTAAGAACAAACGTGCATTACTGAAAACTTTTACCTTCCCCGCAGAATCTGCGGCAGCACGGCGTTGCAAGAGAAGTTTTGCCACATCCAGGCTCCCATACTTGGCAGCTACGTGCAAGGGAGTAAAACCCTTCTGAAAATGGGAAGAACAAAAGTAAAATGTAGCATTTGTCTTTGTGACTGCTAACAAAATCGTTTTAACAAAACCTATTAAGCAAACTATGTTGATTCTCCACTTGGGAAAAATACTGGCAATATTAAATCTGTTAGTCATAAACAAGGACTAGAATAAGGAATAAATCTTATTTTGAGGGCTTGGAGACTGAAATTGGACCTTATAGGCTTGGAATGTGCAAGGGTCAGTAAAATGGCTCTGATCTGTAGTGAAAAAAAAAAAATCCTGTCTTTTTCTGACCTCTAAAATAAATAGGATTAAAACAACAGTGACTTCTGTCCAGACTCTTTTTTCCTATTCTTTTTATAATACCTGAATTCCAAATTTCTTCACTTAAGGTTTAGGGTATTTTAGCAGTCATGATAAAAAAAAATGATTTGTGATTCAGTTGATTGCATTTTCTGTAGATATAGCAAGATAAATGGTGAACAGAACAAAAAGTGTTCACCTTAAAAACCACCTCTCTTCCTGACTATGATCCCTTTTCTCAGAAGACCCACACTTTATCTAATACCTTTTGGAAAATACACTTTACTTCTGGCATTCTGTTGAGCTGATGAACACCAGACAAACTTGCTCTCCTACACGTTTGTATGTACAGATTCAATGTCCTGTGTGCCTAATCCACGTCACTGTCTGTAATTAGCAGTGTGTTACAAATATAGCCAAGTTCCTGGACTCAGATCTCTAGGATGGTACAGCTCCTACACCGTGATCTCAAATCCATCCTCTTGGCCAGACAGTCTAACCACAAGCTCTTCTGGCACTGGGGTGGGCGTGGGGGGATTCTAAAGCTGACCAGGGCTTGCAAAACACACGCAACAGACATGCCTGGGTTAAGTGGTCTAAGATCCGGCCTATCCTCCAGACCACTTGGGCCCGCATCAGAACACAGACCGTCCCTCAAGAAACAACACTGCTTTCTCACGGTATCACCATACAAATTATTTTTAGCTAAGAAGTCTTTTTTCTTTTTTGCTTTTTTTGAACCTTAGTTACTAGTCAGTCTTCGGAGGAGAGTAAATCTGCTTTTTGCAAGTGTGGGACGAATACAAGAAGTCCATTGAAGCCAACATATGTTATTAATACTCTCCTCCCTACACACAATGACCGGGGTGACCCCCAGGGTGAAGCAGAGTTCTTTGAGACAAACCATGTGGTAAAGAAGACAAATAAACTCCTTATCCTTAAAGTCTTGCTGGGATAGTGATCCAGCCCCTTTATAAATTTGGAAACTATTATTAGACAAGACTACGTAGAATCTTTACTGTAGAATCACAAAAGAGGTTGGAAAATCTCTCTTGAGTCACACATTTTCCTTCTTCCCCTATGTTAATCTCATCAGGATTTCACTGCCCTCTGATATTTATAAACACTCAAATAGCTTTAATAATGATGAGTCAGCTACTCTTCAGAACCCCAGTCACTTCCACTGTGGAACTGTTTTGTTTAATAAGTCCTTCTATTTAACTGTCGTAATATTGCTTTAGATATATCTTTAATTCCAAAAATCTTTGAAAGACAAGGGACTGTATTTTATTCCCTATTTCTATATTTTACATATCTGAATTTCATTTATTTATCACCTTTGTCTGAGGAGACAATCACCCAACCTTTCTTGGGTTGCTATTGCTGCTATTATTTTTATTATGGAGTTCACCCTTGAATAAAATGGGTTTGCACTGTGGGAGTTCACTTATATGCAGATTTTTTTCAATGGCAATACTATAGTACTGCACAGTCTGCATTTGGTTGAATCCAGGGATGCACAATGAATATGGAAGAAACCAGGATACAGAGGAAGTGCGGACGTGAGGACAGACTGCAAGTTATATGAATATTTTCAACTGCATGAAGTGTGGGTGCCCTTAACCTCCTCAGTGCTCAAGGACCAAATACATTTTTGTTGTCTATGATTTTAAAAAAAATTAAAAATACTTTCAACCCTTTAGATCTCAGCATTTGAATAACCACCAATTTCTTACATCAAAACATGTTTTGCAGTCATAGGCAACCAGGTAAGTCATGACAGATAGTGGACTGCTTCTACCGCTAAGAGGACAGAAGCCACAATACTTCGGTTTATACTTGGAAACTTCATTCTCGCTCAGATGTCGTATTTATGTCTATTTATTATGAGCAAATTGAAGTTGTCTCTTTAATAATCTGAATCACTGTTGGACTTGTCGGAATCATTTTGCCCTGCAAACAATTCAGTTGTCTTAGGTTGTAATATGTCTCATTCTCCTCTTCTGGACTAGTTCATTTCTTTTGCTCCAGTAAATTGTGTTTCATTCTAAGTCACATTCAAATAGTGGATCTCAAATAGAATGCGTCAAGTGGAAAACAATTTGTCTGCCCTAGCATTAAACTTTGAGGATAAGTGATATGGATATTCTTTGTTAGATGACAATAGTGACTAATAAAGTGTGATTCTGCAGCCCACTTCTGTTTAGTCCACTGTTTAACCACTGTGAGCTGGTTAAGTAGAAAACAGAAAAGGCGTGATAGCTGATACCAAGGCTGGGAAAAAGCAAGATTAAGTAAAGTGAACTTATAGGTGGTACTCTTAACAAGCTCTTTAACTCTTAACAAATACAGTACTGCCAATCTAATGCCATTTTCTTTTCCTCACTAGTAATACTAGCTCAGTGTTATTTGGGAATAGTACTTTTTTTTCCTCGTGACAATATATTACAGATTTTACCACGGAAAGTGAAGAGAATGTAGCCCCTGCTTTATGGAAATCATCTTAATTAAAGTTCTAGGGGGAATTCCCTGGCAGTCCAGTGGTTAGGACCCCACATTCCTACTGCAGGGAGCCCAGGTTTGATCCCTGGTCAGGGAACTAAGATCCCACAAGCCAGACAGCCTGGCCAAAATAATAATAATAAAGTTCTAGAAATAACACTGGCATTAAATTAGAAGAAGAAAATCCAGCCCTCTTTATTGAAGATACTATACGTAATCTCACAATCCCCCTTGGTCATCTGGAAAATGAATCTGAAATATTCAAAGAGAAAGAAGCCGCGGGAGGCTGACGGGAGACCTGCCCTCCCTGGCACCCTGTGACCAGGGCCGCTCCCGGTCCCCGTCGGCATGAAGCCACTCCCCGTACCTTGGTCGCCAAGGAGTGGGCTGCCCCCGCTTCCAGGAGGACCGAGGCCACGTCCACCTGTCCTTCCCTGGCAGAGATGTGCAGCGGTGTGTACCCATTTGTAGTGGCCGCATCTGGATGAGCCATGTGTTGTAGAAGCAGCTGAACAATTTCTGTCTTACCCAGGCGGGAGGCAATATGCAAAGGCGTCTGTTCCTCCTACAACTCAAGTCAAGTAAAAAGTTAGTGCCAGGATATACCGAACTTTACCGATAATGCTTTTCACCCAGATGTGTCATGATGTCTCCTCAGAATCTTTAGGAACCTCTACCCCAAAGGAAATTATTTCAACTCTGACCACAATTGATATTTTGTTACAGAATGACCTGTTTGATCACACACTCTTCCTCAGATTTTTTAAAAGTAGATATTTCCATGAACTTGGTCATTGTTTTCTGTACTTGCCAAAATGCTTCTCAATTCATTAAGGCTTCAGCCCTCACTTATGTTTAAATATAAACCAGCTTATCGTTCTGAATAAGAAAGAAATCTAGTCCAGAAGTCCTACAACCTAGATTCTCATCCAAAAGCTTTCAGCAAGAGACAGTATTCTGGGAACTGTATCAAGAGAAAAAGAACAAAGGATGCTGGGAAAACGGTGTTATTATTCCACTTAGCAGGCCAAGGATACACATGCTGGTTATTTTCTTCAAGGAGAGACTGTGGATAAAGAAGATATTGTAATCTGATTTAAAAAGATGTCATTCCAGGAAATGTGGCAGACGGATCTGGGACTTGCATCCAGGGCTTCAAAGATCAAATGGAAGTCTGGCGAGAAGCTAATGGGGTTAGGAATTTGCCAAGTGCTTTTCATTTAAAAAAGGGAGAGGATATAGCTGGTATAAGAGAAAGGAAGGACACATTCAAGGAGGCTCAAGAAACCACCTGACTCTAATGTGTGGTCAGGAAAACGTTTTCAGTGTTCAGAAAACCAGGCCAAACTATTCTCTCATAAAAAGAAAATTCTGTGTAACCTTAGTGATGAAAAGAGGTATATCTCTAATCTGCCCAAGGGCATGTCCTAACAAAGGTGAAGAAGGAAAAGCTGGGCCAGCTTCCAGGGCTAAGAATGAATAGAGAAGATACAGTGGGGAAGAACTGTTCAAAAAACGCCGTATCTTAAAGTTATAAGAAAAGAAGTATTAAGAGGGAGTGACAAGAAGAGATGAAATAGCACTATATGCATTCCAGGATGGTAAGAACAAAATAATAAATAGTAATTACATAAAACTGGGATTTTAGAAAAATTTGCACTTTCTAAACTTCTCTCATGTACTCGACAAGTCCTATGCTTCTAACAGACCTCAAAGGAAGGGGTAGGATGTATTAGTCGGTCTTTTCCAGAAGGAATTAAATGAGTTCTCCAGGACTGTCCAAGGTCACTCGGTTATTAAAACAGAACGTGAATTCAGGCAATGAATTCTAAAGACATTTCTTTGTCTGTTCATTCCACAGAGACAATATGACGGCCACTAAGAAAACTAACGGGCTTCCCAGGTGGCACCAGCGGTAAAGAACCTGCCTGCCAATACTGGAGACGCAAGAGACCTGGGTTCGATGCCTGGGCTGGGGAGATCTCCTGGAGGAGGGCATGGCAACCCACTCCAGTATTCTTGCCTGGAAAATCCCATGGACTGAGGATCCTGGTGGGTTACAGTCCAAAGGGTCACAAAGAGTTGGACATGACTGAGCAACCTAGCACACACGTAAGAAGACTAACAGGACAATGGGGGAATCTCAACAGGAAAGGAGACTGACGACACTTTAACAGATACAACTTCCCCTGAAATACAGAGGAGATAAGAGAGGAGTGAAGAGAAAAGAAGAGTGAAGTGCCAAAATAAATGGATAGCGAACACCACAACAATCAAAAGACCAAAGAGCTTGAGGATAGCAATCATGAACGCCTGTGGTTTCTGGGCGTCCTTTCTTGGGCTTCTGCCCAGCAGAATTTGATAGAGGGGGCATTGCAAAGTGACACATTGTAATGTGTGTTTTCAGTGAGCAAGGGAGAGAGCTGGGGCAACGATGACCCCTCACCCATAGCTGGGAAGTGACTCACCTTGACGAGTGGTGACAGAGTAACTGGTTAAATTATCAGTGTCTCTTGGTTCTTAGACCAAGAGCATTAAGGTACTTTTTTGTTTGTTTTTAAGAGTTAAAAATTAAGCTTTCTTGCCTAATTTCTTCAATTTTTGGTACAATCCTATCTGAAAATTGAAAAGGAAAGAACATACAGATTCAATAAGAAATTCTTTCCACCTGAAATCAGAGACTATAAGACTGCTGAACATGTGGGTTGTTGTTTTCCTGTTGAATAACAAAAGTTTAATTTGCCACCCCCAGTTAAAGTTAATTCAATCCAAGGCAAAGAATTGGGAAAGCACAGAAGATAATATTAAAAACTGTATGTATCTTGACCTTCTCAGTCTCCTGCAACTATCAGTTCAGCCGCTGAGTCGCGTCTGACTCATTGCGACCCCATGGACGGCAGCACGCCAGGCTTCCCTGTCCATCACCAACTCCCGGAGCTTGCTCAAACTCATGTCCATTGAGTCAGTGACGTCACCCAACCATCTCATCCTGTCATCCCCTTCTGCTCCTGCCTTCAATCCTTCCCAGCATCAGGGTCTTTTCCAATGAGTCAGTTCTTCGCATCAGATAACCAAAGTACTGGAGTTTCAGTGTCAGCATCAGTCCTTCCAATTAATATTCAGGACTGATTTCCTTTAGGATGGACTGGTTGGATCTCCTTGCAGTCTAAGGGACTCTCAAGAGTCTTCTCCAACACCACAGTTCAAAAGCATCAATCCTTCGGCACTCAGCTTTCTTTATGGTCCAACTCTCACATTCAAACATGACTACTGGAAAAACCATAGCCTTGACTAGAAGGACCTTTGTTGGCAAAGTAATGTCTCTGCTTTTTAATATGCTGTCTAGATTGGTCAAAGTTTTTCTTCCAAGGAGCAAGCATCTTTTAATTTCATGGCTGCAGTCACCATCGGCAGTATAGAGAGGCAATAATTCTCTCATCATAAAGCATCACTCACTGTGATACAGCCTGATCCAGGCAGACGTGAGCTCAGCCTTACCATCACTACTAGCTTGAAAAATCAGGGAGACTTTCTGAGCCCCAACCCCTTTTACCAAAATGACAAAAATCAATGGCTGGGACAGGGTTAAAAAGCTTGATAAAATTTCCGCTACTAGTTTCTAGCTAACAAGATCCCCAGGAACCATATCTGCTGGCAGCTAACTAAGGTTTCAAATTAGTTAAGTTTCAAGTGAGTTTAAATCAGGGGCCCTGTGATTGCTCAATACCTAAAGAAAATGTCAGACCCCCATACTGTGCCAGCAGAATGTGAGTGCTTAAAGCAGGAGAGCTCCCGGAAGCGCAGGTCCTAGCAGCCCGCCCCCACCGTTACGTCCATGGCGGACGCTGGATGAGAAAGGACCTGGGCCGGGGGTGGGCCAGGGACACGGTGTGAACAGGAACCCGTGCCGTGGCTGCCCCTGCTCCAGTCCTTCGGGCAAAATATGACCCATGCTCTTGACTAGTGAATAGAGTATGCTTCCTGCACTTCTTAAGTGAAAGATATTATTGTGATGACATGACATTTCTTTCATTATATATCACTCATAAATATGACTGAGCCCCATGATTATATAACCATGCGGTAATATTTCTACCACCCGATAGAGAAGAGTACATACGACCCAGAGACCTTGGCCTTAGAGATCAGTGTGGTAACCGGGTAAAATTTTTACTGTCTCCCCTTTGGAAGAAAGTGAATTTTAGCACAACAGGCCTAATACCTGTTAACCTGTTAGGTTAAGAGAGGGAGTTTTCACAGAAAAAGAGACACAGAAATACAGAACAGACTTTTGAACTCTGTGGGAGAAGGTGAGGGTGGGATGTTTCAAAAGAACAGCATGTATACTATCTATGGTGAAACAGATCACCAGCCCAGGTGGGATGCATGAGACAAGTGCTCCGGCCTGGTGCACTGGGAAGACCCAGAGGAATCGGGTGGAGAGGGAGGTGGGAGGGGGGATCGGGATGGGGAATAAGTGTAAATCTATGGCTGATTCATATCAATGTATGACAAAACCCACTGAAATGTTGTGAAGTAATTAGCCTCCAACTAATAAAAAAATTAAAAAAAAAAAGAAACCAAAAAAAAAAAAATAAAAAAATAAAAAAAAAAAAAAAGAGAGGGAGTTTTCAGAAGTGCATGCATGTGGGAATTTCACTCAAACTATTAGGCAGTTTCATATTAAAAGAAAGGGCTTCCCTGATAGTTCAGTTGATAAAGAATCCACCTGCAATGCAGGAGACCCCGGTTCGATTCCTGGGTCAGGAAGATCCACTGGAGAAGGGGAAGGCTACCCACTCCAGTATTCTGGCCTGGAGAATTCCACGGCCTGTACTGTCCATAGGGTCGCAAAGAGTTGGACACAACTGAGTGACTTTCACTTTCACTTCACTTCATATTAAGAGAGATAAATGTGAAGGCCTTTTATGATTAAGCATGGATTATAAAATTTTTGCCAGAACACTACCACAATTTCTGGTAAACTTAGTGAAGTTCATAGTATTCAGAGTGCATTGACTGACCATAATTCTTTTCTAATAGCTGAATTGCCAGGCAAACTTAAAAGGAAGTGAGAATGGGCAGAGTACAGAGGATTTTTAGGGCAGTGAAACTACTCTGTTTGATGCCTTAAGGATGGATACATGTCATTATACATTTGTCCAAACCCAGAGAATGTACAACACCTAGGGTGAGTTCCTGTGTAAACTGTGGACTTGGGGGTATCATGATGTATCAATGTAGGTTCATCATTCATAATCAATGTACCACTTCCGCGGGGAATGCTGATAATTGGGAGATTAGGGGGTCAGGTGCCTTTTGGAAATCTATGAACCTTCCTCTCAATTTTGCTGAGAAACTAAAACTGCTTTTAAAAAATAGTCTTTAAGGGTGGGGGAGGGGAGAGGGAAGCAAGAAAAATGCCAAGGCAGGGAAGAATAGAGACTGGATAACAAAAACACTTAATACATAAGAGCATAAAACATCAATGATGATTACCAAAGAACACAAGTTACACTACTTGTGCAGTGGATAGAAAGGTGGATAAAATCTAAATGCACAACAGTAATGTCAAGGCTGCCCATGCATCACTGCATTCTGCATGAAGGTCTGCAGGAAAAAAATGCTGCAACATTCGCAGAGTCAGAGAATGTTAAGGAAGTCTAGAGGAGTTTCAAGGTTTCTAAGTCGAAGCTTACATTTTAATCATAAAGACTCGGAAGTGAAATGACTTGCCTAAAATGACAATTTGTATGACTCCAGTAGAATGCTTTCATTCCAGTATACCAATGTTTCTGAAATGGACTCACAATGGTGGGATTCATGCTGAAGTGAGTTCTAGCTTAGATATTGAACAAGGAGAGAAAAAGTATTTAAATATTCTATGAGAATCCCAAAGATGCTAGCGCAAAAGTTAACAGCGTAGAAAAGGAAACAGAAGATATCGATAAAATATTCAGTGTAGAGGAAGAAGGTGAAAAAAGCAACAGGGAAGCAAAACTTTTTTAAAAAAGAAGACGGAAAAAAATCAACTCATGGGGGAATTAGAAATGGAAGAATCCAATCACACAATCTCCTAGGCCAAAATTCTCATATTTTGGAAGAGTGGAAGGGCAGAATGTCTAAATATGGAAAATCAGAGTAAGAAGAAATGTAGAACTCATTACCAAAAGGAAGAAAGTAAAGCAGATGAAGGGGAAACATGAAAACTTTAAACATGATTTGTTTCTTGGTAACTAGTAAGAAACGTCTATGGAAATTTGATCAGCTTTGGTGGTAAGAAATAAACTTTATTATGTTAGTATCTATATAATATAGACAAACATATTAAAGCTCATGAAAAAGAAGATATTTGTGGAAGTGCTTTCATAGGTTAAAAAAAATCATTAAAACATTACTCAATGCCAAATTTCTTAGACACCATACTGTATATTTTTTCAAATGTTAGTTTCTAAAATTGGAGTGTATTTTCCATTGTGTATGTTTACTGTACCATTCCATTTCTGCCTGAAAAACTGTTCCTGAATGAATGCGTTCACCTACAGCCCTTGGCACCTCCAGGTCAGGAGATGAAGGACAGCAGCCTCCCTTGGAGACGGAAGCCACGCACTTCGGTGCAGCGAGCCCGAGCACCAGCACCTACCCTGGCTCTGGCGTCGACGAGGGCGCCGTTCCTCAGGAGGCATCGCACCACTTCCACCTGGCCTGCTCGGGCGGCCATGTGCAGGGCCGTCTCCCCACGCTGCCAGGAAACAGAGACCGCTGAGTCCCAAGCAAACCCACCGCGCGGCATGGCACACGACCAAAATGTGCCTTCTTGTGAAAGATGGCATTATACCCAAAGGTGTCAGAAATCTAGGGAAAGGCACAGTTATTTCACAATTCTCCAGTCTGGGAAAACACAGTTTGGTATCTTCTCCATCTTCATAAGGATAGAACAAATGTTTATATATATATTTTTTTCTGCTCCATAAAAAAACCAGTGAACTTACCCAAACATCCAGGATACCCTGAGGTTTGACTTTGTAACCAACATAACCTAAATTGTCTTTGGTGACATGAAGTCATCTTTCATCCTGCAAACCTAAAATCTGTCACACTTGCCTATGTGATTACGGCTTCATCCTGTTATTAATAATGAGAAACTCTAGATGCTGAAGATCAAGTCAACACAAAAAACTGCAGCACCTGCACCATACGGAAGCCATTCCTGTCCAGAATTCAACATTTACTTCTGAAAGAAGCTGTTATTTCACATTGCATTTGTCTTGGTGTTACGAGAGACAGTCATATGAGAAATCTGATTTGCCCTGGAGGTCCCTGCTTATCACTGATGAGCAGGTTTGATTACAGACGGTTATCTGAGAGAAGCACTCAGAGGTGAGTACAGCAATGTTAACAATGCTTAGGTTGAGGGGGGCTGCAATGAGCTTCGGGTCTCCCCTTAAGCGTCTCCATGCTGCATCAAGGGGACACGCTCATCAGGAAAAGGGAGCTTACCCTGCAGCATGAAGGATGATGGTTAGACATAAGAGAATTTTCTCATTAGGAAGCCTGTTAATTACTGCCTCTAAGAGAGAGATTTTTTTTTTCCCGATCAGCATACTAAAATCACAGTAGTTCTAAAGAAAGCAGGGGTTCATTCTGTTAAACAATTTTACAATTACAAAAGAATAAGATTCTAGAATAAAAGTTACTGTTGTCACCACAACTATACTAGAAAAAAAGGTTGACTTCAACCTGGTAAAGTAAACCATTCCAAATAGACTAAATTGATTTCAAAGTTGGCTGAGGTAACTGGATAACACCTGACAAATCCTGGTGAATAATTTCTTCTGATTCCTTGCACAACAAACACTTAGACCAAGAAGATTTAAGGCAAACTTTAGTTTGGTGCTTAGCTCACAGTTCATTTTTTGCTAGTGTTCAGCGTTCCACTCCTTATGAAATTATAAGACATTCATTTCCAGTGATCTGAATTTAAAAGCACTGAATTGGATGTCTAACTCTAATTTTCTTTTTGTTGGTGATTCATTTACCCTCTAATGACCTTATTTTCTGACGCTATCTTTTGTAAATGTATCTGGAGTATGTTATCACATCAAATAACATTATCAGAATAGCTACATTTTTTTTCACCCTTTGGATATATGGGAAGATTTTTCCTCTTCAGACAACCACGATTTCTAACTTTTCTGTATCACTTAAAACCTGTCCCTAAATAGATGAAGCTAGATCTTCTGATTAAAAAAAAAAAAAAACCTCAATTTTTTAATTCAAAGTCCTATAATAATATGGCAATTTTACTAATTTTGGAAGAAATGAAGACAAAAATAAGTTTTCTTATAAGAAGTTAAATCAAAGTGGTCTCAGGAGTACCTACTCAATGATGAATTTATATGTTTCCTTTACAAGCCAAACTTTATCAGTAAGGGGTTTCCAAAATGTAAAGTGTTTCCAGTATTTCCAGTATTTCCAGTAGCTTAAACTTAGACTACTAAGTTTCCAGTAGTCTTAGTATTTCCAATATCTTTATTTGTACTTAAAATAAGTTATTTTTATAGTGTTTATGCATTTGAAATTGATAAGATATAAACCCTAAAATATTAAACATTATATTCAAAGAAAAGTTACACATATATACACACAAATCATCTGTCTGCTTTAAAACAATGGCCTTGTTCAATTTTTATTTAATGACTTCTGGATAACTTACTTTTATCATAAATTGTCCTTATTCATTTAGCTTTATGTTATCCTTATTTATACAAAGTATAAATAAGAAAATGAAAGATATTATATATTATTTTAATCAGTAACTTCCATTTCTTAGTTACTGGGTACCTCATCTTATTCAATTACCTTATTTTCCTTATCTTAAGCTAATTAACTTTAAGGATTAGGGGACATTCTTAAATATAATATGCAGTGTGAACTTAAGCCATGAATCCATTGATTAAGAAGAGAAAAACTCTGTGTCCCCTACATTGCACTCTGGACAGCCCCCAAAGTGCTGGGGTTTTTACTCCCACGCTTGTCAATGCATACTTTGGATTATGGATGTATCACAACTGTCAGCTCAGCTTTCTAGGTTGTAAAGTACATCTGTGAGCTTTCTGGAAAGGGAACTTTGTAGTAATAATATTTGCACATGATTGAGTTGTTGGTACACTTCAAGCTTGGAGTGAATTCTGAGACAAAAACAAGACTGGCAGGAGAATGAGTATGCTCATGTCCAAAGCAGGTACTAAATTTCATGCCCCTCCTCCCAGTCATTAAGATTGACTCTGCTGACAGCTACGTTGACTTCCACTTTGGCTGCATCAGTTGGAAAGCATCAAAGCACAACAGACAGCATTGCATTCAAAAATGCAACATGATTTCAGGCAACACACAAAGGCTCCAAGGGTGGGGTACTTTGGGGTCAGGAAATGACCAACTCTGACACAGCAAGCAGGCAGCCAGTGTTCACATGGTTTCTTAATCAACCCACAAAGAGTTTTCGATCCAGTAGCTATAACCTCACGTTTTGAGAATACATCAGTTCACAGGCATCCCACTACTAGAGAAAGTTAGATTCCTCTAAATGTTGGGTTGCCAGAATTACCAAATCAAAATACAGGATGGCCGGTTAAATTTGAATTCCAGACAAAGAATAATTAATTTAGCGTAAGTGTGTCTTGACTATTGCCTGGGGAATGCATATACTAAAAACAATTAGGTGTTGTTTTTCTGAAATTCAAATTTAACTGGGAGTACTGTATTTTTTCTGGCAACCCTATCTATATGGTATCTGCTCCCTGAAGGACACATCATACAAAACTTAAAATGAGCAAACAAAAAGCAACTAAGAAACACATTCAAGGAGAGGACTGCATTGGCAGGTGCCCCTAAAGTATTTATTGTGAAGGATCTGAAGGAAAAGAGTGTGGATGGACAAATGAGAAGATGAAGAATGAAGAACTTTATAATGACCACCAGGTGGAAGTGAAAGTTTAATATAGCAATTGCCAAATTTGGGAGTATTTAAGAACCTAAAGATGTCAATATTTTTATTGCTTTAATTGCTATTTATTTTTATTTGAAAATCTGTATGTAGCCTATACAGGTATTTTTTGGTGGAATGGAGCATATTAATATGGAATAAAACCATAAGCATCAAGCAATTTGGAATTGGTCAGTTAAGAAGCAAATTAAGAGTGCCACAGAATCATACAAGCATTTCTTGTGGCTTTTCTTTGATTAAGAAAATATTTAGCAAAAATCTCCCCGCAGAAAGATTTTTCAAAGTCTCCCCTCAGAAAGATTAACATAGGGAGTTTCAACCAAGCATTGCATAGACTACACTTATCTATATTATTATTATAGCATGATGATGTAATTAACATAGTATCACCATTGCTCCTGAGATGCTGTAGGCATTTTAATGCAGAGAAGGAAAATACAGTACAGTACTCAGAGAACTTCTTTTAAAAGGTACTGGGTTGTACAGGTCTCAGTTTAAGAAAAGAGAGGCAGTCATTTCTGAACACACAAAAAGGTGCTGTTGATTTCTTTTAAAGTTCTAAGAAGTGACCATAAATTAAACTCAAATTGGCATGCTGTGAAACTTATCTTTAATGGAGAAGTTAAAATTAGCATACAGTATTACTTTAGGATCAATAAGCTATAAGTAGGGTAATTATAAATATAGACTATATTTATTACTTTAGGATCAATAAGCTATAAGTAGGGTAATTATAAATATAGACTATATTTCAATTCTTTAGTGGTTTTATACTCCAATTGTGAATACAAGCAGAGGTATTAAATCATATTTAAAATCAAATGAATTTATTTCATATGGATTTTGTCCACGCATCAGAAACTTCAGCATGGAAACAGAGTGTAAAACACAAGGAAATGAGAAAGTGAGAGGGAATATGAATAAAAAGTGAACTTGAACATTTTGTTTTACAACTTAAAAGGAATGGGATACCCAAAATTAATAGCCATAGTAAACCAACTGCTTTTGAAAACATGATTCATTTTAATAACAAACACTAACATGTATTGGGGGAGTTATTTCTGTTGAATACTTTTTAAAACCTCTCAGTGGTTCAGTGGGTCCTGGTGAGCTTCAAATACTTGACATCATCTTGTACAGAGCAAGTTCTCTTGTTCAAAAGAAAATCTGCATTCAATGATCAAAGTTAAACTGGGCAGACTCCGAGAAAATGAGAGAAATAAGAAATGGGAAATAAAAATCCTAACTTAGATTATGTAGAAGAATTCTGAAATATCCAGCATTTATTGGCAGAACAAAAGCTGTCTGGAGACCAACATGGACTTTAGGATACATGAAAAGTTGCAAAATATACCTATTTCAGCAAACAAAATCAAATCAAAAGGAAAAATCAGAGTAAGGTTAGAAAATGGAAAATCCATGTAATTTAAAGAGGGAGAATTTGATAGTAAGTAAAAAAAAAAAAAAACTCTTGGTCTACCTCTGGTTAATCATTTGATATAACCAATTATGGTACTAAATATTTTAACCAAAATTACCTGGAATATGATTCACTAAAAACAAGTAGATTGAGCCTTAAAGTTTTTATTCCAACCAATAATTCATTCATATTCAGAGGACCTCTTAAAATGCATTTGGTTTTAATAAGTGTATTTAAGAATGTGTGGTCAATTCATCTGCACCAGGAAGCTGACACAGTCTTGCTCCACAGCTTCCAGTGTATTGTGTAAAATATTTCTTACCCTATGGAGGTTCTCCTCAGCGATATTCTAGCAATTATTTCAATAAAGTTATCACAGGGGTGCTTCCCAAAGCTCAGCCAGCCACGGAGCTTTGATCACACACACACACACACATCTCTGCACACACCCACACATGTCCTCTCGCTCTTTCTCCTGTGGTTATTCGGACCCAAGCCATACTCACAATGTTAGTGACATCTGGAGAGGCTCCGTTCTGCAGCAGAAGGAGGACAATGTTCAAGTGGCCCATGAAGGCAGCCACATGTATTGGTGTGAGGCCAGACTGTGAAACAAAGCGACAGGAGTTTTACTCCTCTGCACCGGTGGGGGCCTTGGGGCTTCTTCAGATAAATAAAATTCGGAGAGGACAGAAGATGGGTGGAAGGAAGGGGAAGAAGGAGTAAGAGAAGGAATGTTTCGTGACAAGCTGAAACATTTTTCTACCTCTGTTATAGCTTGGATTGAAGCCCCATATTTCACCAGCAGTTCCATGACTTTGATGCGGTTTTTCTTGCAGGCAATGTGCAGTGGAGTAAAACCATTCTGTGCAAAAGACAATCAAGTTAGTTGAAAACATGCAGAAACGCGTCTCACACAACTCCATGCTGGCACATTGCAGGCAGTACTGCTACATTGTCACATAATGTTACCATTTCTTCAAATGCTGTAGCTGTTGGGTTAGAGAGACAGTGATGGTGTGTTCTGGAGGCTTGTGTCATATGTGGGGGGCAAGTATGGCATTGTGTGTGGTTACAGAGAAAACAAAAGGGACCTGGGCCTATTCTTCTAAGATGGAAAACACACACATAATTATGGTTTAGTTCCAAAATGGTTTAAAGTATACTAATAGGCCAGATTATGAAATGGCTTAAAGATGCTTCAAAGAATACATTTTTTTGATGATGGGCTATTTCTTAGAGTGAAAAATCATTACCTGTTTTATTTCAAAATCTAAGATTTATGATTACCTCTATAATAAATATTTCAGGTTAGCTCCTTTTTTTTTTTAGGGAAGAGGTGTTACAAATTAACAGAAATCATTATTTGTGCTGATCATTTTTTATAGCCAGAAGTTATACTGTTTATATTAAAAACTTTTTATGAGGAGTTGTTGCATGTTAGCAGAAATCATTATTTATGTTGATAATTTTATAGCCGTTATATTTCTTATGTTTTTAATATAATATTTTTATAACATGCCAATCAAGATACATTTTATTTTAGAAAGACATGATTAATAAGTGCCAAAATATTTTCAAAAATAGTATGGAGAATTTCTGAAATAACTGTAAGAAGATATCTCTTAAAAGCAAAGAAATGTGGAGAAGTTTTTAAGGTACTTTTTAACTTTCCATACTAGGCTAATGTGCAGGAATTGGGGGAAATTACATAAAAATTTGTAAACCCCATGCTTAATCCTTATGTGTTATATTTAAGTATTATATTTTTATCTGAACAATGATGACTCTATATAGAATAGCTGTATCCATTCTGCTAGTTAACAATTTTGCATGTCCCAATAGGGACTTTTTATCAGAAAACATTTTTCTACACTAACAGTTCTCGGGAAAGCATATAATTTTCTTTAACCTATGACATTATTATTCAAAACATTTTTAAACTAATTCCCCATCTATTAGCTATGTAATAAGCCAGATATAAATAACCACAGCACTTAAAAAGATCTGCAATGATTAGAGTGTGATATCTTACAAGCGTACTGGCCACTATCCAATTAAAAATGAGTACTTTTTTCTTTATAAGAAAACAAATATTCTCATGTAATTGCACATAACCCAAAAAGTATAGTTGTTTCCCAGGCAACAATAAGTAAGTTGATTCCAATGGAAAATTTCTCATAAAAGTAAGATCCAATATTTTCTAATACATTCTCTTAAATATTGATTGCCTGAAGACTAATTTAACTGACATAAACAAATAGAAAAAAGGATTTGCCTTAGTTAGAGAATTAGGAAACAAGAGGCATAAATTAATACATGCCTAATACTTCCAATGATTATGGCTAAAATATAAGTGAAGCAAGGAGACTTATTAATATTAGACTGTGAGGGAAACAGAAGGTGCTCTAGGGACAACCACTTGCAGATTTCTCTTGAGCAATTTCTGAAATAGTTCATATAAAATGCTTCCTAAAGTAAAAAGATGACAAGCATTACTTTTCTATTAGTCTATGGTTGAGTAATCAGGTCAATAAGGAACATCTCCAAGTGAATTCTTTACAGCTTACATTTTACATTACCGTACACAGTGAAATCTGTTCACCACTTTAAAACATTTTTCCCCCCAAAGATTATAAAGTTTAGCTTTTTTCCAATTTTATTCTGACTCTACATAGAGTGTATAGAACTTATTTTTATAACTGCCTATTTTGCAACTCCTATTTTCCATTTAAAAATGCTTATCCCTCCAGAGGTTTCACATTATCTATGACTTGCTAATTATGGCAATGTTACCTTGGTGTTCTCTTAAATCTATCCCTGCCATTATTTAATAGCAAACTGTGAAGGCATGAAGTAGGCAGGCAACGTGTGGGAGGTGGCATTTTTAGAACTAATTACACATCTGTAACCATGCACGGCTGGTGTCTGCAACCACTGATCGATCAGTGTGGGTTTGCTGGTGTCAGTCTGTATTCATCTAACGCGGGCTGGGCCAGGTTTACCAGGGCTCTGGCGTTCGGGTTGGCTCTCTTGTCCAGAAGAAGTTTGGTTACACGGTAGTGGCCACAGTGTGCGGCAACGTGGAGGGCCGTCAAGTAGTCCAAGGTGACGTCATCAACAGGCGCCTTGTGCTGGAGCAGGTGCTTCACACATTCCACGTGGTCCCCCTGTGCAGCCATGTGAAGTGGAGACAGCCCATTCTGCGCATCAAAACCAAACCAGGCCACATTTTAGTCATACTGGGTAATGTAAGAGAGAGGAAGACACATCCTATGCTATCACTCATACGTGGAATCTAGCAAAAGGGCACAGATGAACTTATTTACAAAACAGAAGCAGAATCACAGATGCAGACAACAAGCTTAAGGTTATGGAGGGATAAGGGTGGAAGAGGGATAAATTGGGGGATTGAAGTTGATATATACACACACTACTATATATACACACTATATATAAATAGATAATTAATAAGGACCTATTGTGTAGCACAGGAACTCTACTCAATACTCTGTAATGGCCTATATGGGAAAAGAATCTAAAAAACAGTGGATGTATGTATAACTGATTCACTTTGCTGTAGACCTGAAATTAACATAACATTGTGAATCAACTATATTCCAATAAAATTTAAAAAAAAAGAAGAAGTTTGAAGGAACAAGAAAATGTATAGAACAATCAGATGGCAGGGAGTGACAGTGAACAGACCTGGAAATACAGTATGTAGTCAGGCAGCAGCAGGCTGACATAGGGATCTCAGGGATCATTAGGGATTACAAAGTTAAAGAGAGCCCCATCACTGCAGTTGGGTGCTTTCTGCAGCCCCATTCAGCCTCAAAAATGGGAGTTGGATTTAATCAGGGTGAAATGTAGCAAGTGTGTATGAGTATGTCAGGGAGTGGTACAAGTAACCAGGGAATTTCTGGTGCATTGTGGTGAGGGCATAAGGTGAACGGGGACCGTTCAACGACTGGCTAATGACACCAGCACAATAAACACTTTTCTGGAGCTGGGCTTCTGGGGAGTATTCACTGAAACAGAGGAGGAGGTGGTTGGACAGAGGGGAGGTTAAACACAGAAATTACAGAGGCTTTACAGTGACCAAACTGAGAGGCCAAGTGGGAGGATCATCTACTGCTCTCACCAAGATTGTTAAAACCACCAATTGGAACCGGGGTTGTGGGGACTTCCCTGGTGGTCCAGTTGCTAAGACCCAACACTCTCAATGCAAGGGGTCCAGGTTTGATCCCTGGTGATGGACTAGATCTTGTATCACAATTAAGACCCAGTGCATCCAAATAAATAATGGATACATCTGTTTTGTTTTGTTTTTTTTTTAAAGGATGAGTTGTGGAGAAGAGTCACAGTTTATTGAGAATTTGAATTTTCAAAGAAAGAGGGAGAGTGACAACTAAACAGATGAATATTTGCTTGAAGGAGGAATAACAGATGATACAAACATGGGAGATTTTCTGGAGAGGAAGGGAAGATAGTCTGCTATTAGTTGCTGTGGCGCTTTCCAGGCTAGTGGTATCAACTCACTCCAAGATGGTTAAGTCATTTTCTTCTCTTTCTTACCAAAAACATAGTTCTACTCTTTGTAACTAACTCCTTTTCTATCTTACCCACGTAAATTTCAAGCTTCTTCAAAATACAGATGCCATATTATTTATCTTGATAGTCCCTTGGTGTCCAGAACACTGTTTGGCATATTGTAGCTACTCACTATGATAGACTGATGATGCATGCATGCATGCTCAGTTGATTCAATCATGTTCGAATCTTTGCAACCCTAAGGACTGTAGCCCACCAGGATCTCTCTCCATGGGATTCTCCAGGCAAGAATACTGGAGTGGGTTGCCATGCCCTTCTCCAGGGGATCTTCCCGACACAGGGATCAAACCTGCATCTCCTGCATCTCGTGTATTTCAAGCAGATACTTTACCCACTGAATCTCCTGGGAAGCCCAGTTTGATGATATATGAATGATATCTGATTTTAAAAGTAGGCCAGTAAAAAATTCCATCAAGGTAATCCATAGTCTTCATTAGTGATTACAATTACAGGCAAATTCTGCAGATGAGATTATTTAATAGTTTGTGGAATAGCCTATCTGCCTACCCTCAATTTGATACAGGTCTTTTATTAGTTATAGCATGCCCCGTCTGAAATTTTGTTCTTTCCATTTAAATTTCAATCTGTTTCCTCAACAAAATTTTCCTTAATTATGTACGCATTACTCAGCCCAAAATGTTGCATTTTAAAGACAGATCTTTACAACATTCATAGTATAGATATAAGAATGAAAATGATGCAGATGATTTATTCTTTATCTTCATATACTTCTGATTTGAAGCCACCCTTTTAGGACCTATGAGGCACATCTCTAAAGACTGAGTTCATTCTATACAAATTTTGAGCCTGTGAGCTTGTTTTTGCTCCAATGATTTCAATTAAATATTTAATTATAACATAAATTGAAAAATATGTACTTGTGTTGGCTGCCTTATTTTTCTCAGCTTACCCTAGTTAGAGCATCGGTTGATATGAATCATGTTCAGGGGATGGAAGGAATGCAATAGGGAGAAAATAAAAGAATTGTCCCTTGTCTAACTTTCTGCTGTATTTAAGGATCCAAGTGTTGTTACATTTCCCATTAAATAACTCTGTGATTATTTTCAGACTGTGTCTCACAATATCTTCTGGTAACCCAAAGAAAATATCCAATAAATCAGCTCATCACTCTGTTTCTGTTTGTATGGATAAGAGTTTTCCTCATAGCTGGGAATATTGATGAAATGAGACCAAAATATACTAGATGTACTATGCCATAGAGAACAATATGCTTGTTTAATTGTTCTCTGTAGCTAGACTATCCTAACTTTTGCTTTTCAAATCACGTATTAATCCCAATTATAATCAACCAACACCACTGGTGAGTAATTCTTTTTAATAGTTTGTCTAAGAAATAAAGATTGGAGAGACAGAAATCTTATCTTGTATTGCTATTTGAACTTCTTTAAAACATAATTTTATACGCATTTTATAGCCATCTCAAAGTATCATAAAAATGTAGACTAACAGAATGTTTAGAAACATTCTCACATATATAATATTCTCATTTATATATACTACAGTAATATTCACATTTCTATCTACAGAGAGAACAGCAGGTAAAAATGTAGAAATAATCTGAAGTTATACATTTAATATAATATAAAGTTGGCTTAAAACTCAACACGCAGGAAACTAAGATCATGGCATCCAGTCCCATCACTTCATGGCAAATAGATGGGGAAACGGTGGAAACAGTTACAGACTTTATTTTTGGAGGTTCCAAAATCACTGCAGATGGTGACTGCAACCATGAAATTAAAAGATGCTTACTCCTTGGAAGAAAAGTTATGACCAACCTAGACAGCATATTAAAAAGCAGAGACATCACTTTACCAACAAAGGTCTGTCTAGTCAAGGCTATAGTTTTTCCAGTAGTCATGTATTGATGTGAGAGTTGGACTATAAAGAAAGCTGAGCACCGAAGAATTGATGCTTTTGAGCTGTGGTGTTAGAGAAGACTCTTGAGAGTCCCTTGGACTGTAGGAGATCCAACCAGTCCATCCTAAAGGAAATCAGTCCTGAATATTCACTGGAAAGACTGATGTTGGATGAAACTCCAATACTTTGGCCACCTGATGTGAAGAGCTGACTCATTGGAAAAGACCCTGATGCTGGCAGGGATTGAAGGCAGGAGGAGAAGGGGGCAACAGAGGATGAGATGGCTGGACGGCATCACTGACTCAATGGACATGAGTTTGAGTAAACGAGAGTTGGTGATGGACAGGGAGGCCTGGCGTGCTGCAGTCCATGGGGTCGCAAAGAGTTGGAGACGACGGGGTGAACTGATACATTTAATACATCTCAGTGCATGTATTTTTAAAATAATTTTTAAAGTTTGATACCTATAACTCATTCCTCAAACACAACTATTGAGCAACTAGAATATGTCCAGCTGATGCCTTGATTTTAAGAATAGATATTATCAAAAAATGTCATAAAGAGTTTGCGAGACACCATCTTCCTCATAACAACTCACCTTTGTCCTTGCCAGCAAGGGAGCGCCCCGCTCCAGCAGAAGCTCCACCACTTGGTCATGCCCACTCCTTGCAGCACAATGAAGAGGTGTCAACCCATCCTGCCAAAAGAATGAAAGATAAAGCTTGAGGTCACTTAAAACAAACAAACAAACCAAGATTGTATCTGCTGCCATCTTGAAGAGAGGGTTTTCTAAATTTAGTCCCAATGACTCAGATCAGTGATAGAATTGCTATCAGTTAAGTGATAGAGAAGAAAACTTAAGAGAGAAAACAAGATAGAGAGATCTTGATAGAGAGAAAGAGAAAGGCAAAGACAAAACAGAAAGAGGGAGAGAATAAGAGAAATCCCATGTGTGGAGGTTCAACATTAAAAAAAAGAAAAAAGAAAAAAACTGTGGCTGGTCATGAATTTGCATATTTAGGAAGATGGAGAAGCAAAGTGTGCTGCATTTGTTGAACTTCAAAGTCCTACTTGCCTGGAGCCACCCCCAGAGATGATATTTGATGATTCTATTTTCATTCTGGTTATCCTAACACAGCTCCTAAAAATTCTTCTTAATCTAACTTGTCCATCTATCTTCTCTCTTAAATTGTCACTTTTGATAAATTCATCTGAAATGCTCCATGAGGCTTATTAAAAAAGGGTCATTTTTTTTCACCTTCTTCTAAAGGTTTCTGCTCATATTTTCATCATTTTACAAAATACATAAAAGATTAAATTTATTATCAGTAAATAGCATTAAAATAGTGTCAAAATTATGGCACAACTGCATGTTATGCTATTTATAAAACTTTCTGACCTTGATAATGTCACGGGTAGTTTTTAACTCTAGGGCAATCTCCAATACTTTGGCCACCTGATGTGAAGAACTGACCCATTGGAAAAGACCCTGATGCTGGGAAAGATTGAAGGCAGGAGGAGAAGGGGATGACAGGGGATCAGACGGCTGGATGGCAGCACTGACTCGATGGACATGAGTTTGAGCAAGCTCCAGGATTGGTGATGGACAGGGAGGCCTGGCGTGCTGCCATGGGGTCGCAAAGAGTCGGACACAACTGAGCAACTGAACTGAACTGAATCTCCAAGTACCCTCAGTCTTTTGGGTTTTATTTCTCTTTAGGGCAACATGCCCCAAGAGCAGAATAGATGGAAAATATGATATAAGATATGTAAAACAAGATATAAGAACAATGGGTAAGAAGCAAAACAGAAAATAAAACCGTGCGTACATAAATTTACTAGTGATTTCAGATTTAAAGGAAAAAAAAGGATTGTCTCAGGAAAAGAAGTTGGGAAGGTATATAGTAGAGAAAGTGAGGGATGTCAAGCAGTTAAGAGGACTTTAGAAGCTTCTGGTTTATCCAGAATTTTAATGGCCTATCTTTTGTGTCTCTGCTTCAGTGACCGCTATCTCTGGGTTATGTTTTCCTCCTAATAAATATCACTCATCTGGATTGCAACACTCTTCCTGATCCAACATTCTGCGATGTCTAAGCTACCTATCTTCCATTTGCCCTTTCAGATCTGTGCTCTGCCATTCTCCACTGTGGGCTTTCTGCCCCCTGGCTTCTGGCTGGGGTTGGCCAATGGGATAAACAGCAAGACATAGAGGCAACCTCCTGAAGGGTCTCCTGGGTCTGGCAGTGACTCTTTAACCAAGTGTGCACTCCCACCAAAACAGCCTTCTGTGTACAACGCTCTCCTCTGAAGGGCGGTGACCTCTTCTCCTCACCTCTCAGACCTAGGGTTGGTCATGAGCCCTGCTGGTCACTAGCCCCAGGGATATGCCACCATCCCTGTTGCCTCTCCGTCAGTCCAGCTACAATGGTGTAAACAAGCCCTTGAATAATCTCTATTCAAATTATCAAATTTGAGTGTGCCATCTGATTTTGGCTAGGACCTTAATGATAACTATTGCTTGCTTTGTTAAATCTCTTTGGCCAGTACTGAGATACTAATAACCAAAACAGACCTTGCGGTTTTTGGGTATCTGGGAATTAGCATGAAAAGACTGTCTTTTCAGCAAAAAGTATGTATAAAAACTACTGCAGTTGGGATGCCAATGTATTTTAAAGTTTGCCAAAAGAAACTTAAAAGAAAAACTGTGTGGACAGGTGATTACCATGATGACGCATTTGTAAACTGCTATCAGCGACTGGTGGTGGACGTAGTGAGCACTGGTTGCTGTATTCTAAGTGAAACAGCAATTAGATGCAACTGTATGTCTCAAACGTGTTCTCGGTGGGGGCTTCATGAGGTCTAGAGTTTAAGAAATTCAACACAGCAAATGAACACAGTCCAGCATGTAGTCTCTGGAACCACTGAGCTCTGGGTGTGAGTGTGTCTGAGGCTCAGCTTCACGATATGCTGCATGAAGATGGTTTTTCTTACCCAGTTTTATTTACAGCCTTGTTTGAAAGATGAAGGGATGCTATTTCAAATCACGTTTAGAAAAGGCAGAGTATTGTTTTCTATAGATTGTATGAAATATTCATTGCATAATTATTTTGAAACCTCCAAAATGCTCTCAGAACAATAGGAAAATATGGAGCACACTTAATAAACCCACCAGAATAGCAAGGAACTGTAAGGGTTAAATAATTGGTTCTACTAATAAATATTACAATTTAGTGATGTAATTTATCTGCCTGTATAAATGATATGTAAATTGTATCAAATTCAAGTTGCCCAATATTATCAATCTGGGAAGATTTGGGATATTGTCTAAAAAATACAGTGTCTCAAAGTACAGCATCTCATCCCCTGTCCCAAATCTTTATCGAGATGTTTTGAGTTCAAGAATATTTTAAACTCTTTTCACTCTTAGGAACTATTACCTGTTCATTACCTTTTTTTTTTTTACTTACTTTCTTAAGACCGTATTTGAAGATTACCTTTTCCCCCGCTTCAGCGTCCCCTTCCCTGTGTTCTCTTCCCCCCACCACATTGGAACCATTTCAAATCACACTGCAATGTCTGTAATTCTTAAAAGGACACCATTTATCTGGCTAGTAACCCACAGCATTAGCTTCTTACAACCATTTCTCTTCTTATCTTTTCCTCTCCTCCCTGTCAGCTTAGATTATTCTTCCAGCAGTGTATCCTAAAGTCTGTGTGTTAATATAAGCTCTGCCAATTACTAAGCTGTGTGTCCTTGGTTAAGTTACATAACTCCTCTGAAACTCATTTTTTCACATTGGTAGTCTCATTCAATTGAAACCACCATATCTTCTCAATAAGAAAACTTGGTAAGTTGTTAGGAAGATGAATTAAGATGATATTAGCATAGTACTTAACAGAGTGCCTAGAACAGCATGTGCACATGACGACTTATAGGCACTCCTACCACTTTAATTATTCCTTCTAATAACGAGTAGCAGGGGTGATCTCTTTTTCTGATGCATTGTTTTTCATTTATCATCCTCTAATGTTTTTTGCATATTTTTATTGCTTGCATTGAAATATATCTTTCAATATTTTAACCATAATCCTTATAGGAAGTATTTCCACATTTAGATAAAAATAAGTTTAAAAATAAAAAAGAATAGTGCCTTTAATAAAAGTTGAATTGATAATATCATGTTTAACTAGCTATAACATTTTGTTTTAACATGAAAATGAGGTTGTTCAGACAGCAGAAAACCAAGGCTCTGGTGAAAATGTCTTAAAGTTTCACATGAGATTCTAGTCAATGATGAGAATGCCTCTGAGATGCAAAATGTCTCAATGATTGATACAATGCTGGTGAAAGTGGAGAGAAACTGTGGATATGATTTTTTAAATTGCTCCAAAGCCTTTACATATCATATTACAGAATAATGTTTATATTATTTAAAATTTCATCTATAGACACATTGTTATATTACCTAAAAAGATAGTCAAAAACAAATACAACATTTTAAAATTTTTAAATATATTTTTAAAGGACTAAAGAAAAACAAACCATGAATCGGCCTCCTGATTCCAGACATAGTCCTGGATTTTCAGTATTTACCTCTACGTGATTTTACTTTTGGTAAGAAGGATACAGGTATAATAACTATAGCCAAAACCTAAAGAATATAACAGCTTTCAAAATTCTACTTTAGAAGTGAGGAAATATTTCACTTATGGGAAAAGCTCAGTGCCACCTTCAGTATTGTGACTGATCCTAGGGTACATTGGAATCAGTTTGCGCAAATCGGTGAGAGTCAACCTTTTGCCTAGCTTTTCTCAGTTCTGCATCTGTGATAGGACACTGGTAGCTCTAGTTGGCCATGATACAAGTATGGAAGTATTTACACCATGCGGATCACCAGAGTGAAAGGCTACAAATCAGAGTCTATGGTTTATTTTTTTTGAAGAGCTTATTATTAAACTTTTACCAGTACATGGCTAACCTGCTCCCTTGGGTATTCTTGATATGCATCTCTGAGTACAGGGATCTAGTCTGTTAACAGCTGTATCACTAGGGTTCATAACACCAAGTAGGAAACCAAGAATTATTTGTTTAAGGAAGGAATGAACAGAAGGTCTGCACAATGTGTACAATTAGAAAATCTATTTTCACTTTATAAATTCCTGAGTGAAATTCTATTTATTTGCTATATCTAAAAGCTACACTGGATGAAATACAGTCCAAATATTCCCTATAAGAAGAAAGCAATGCTTACATTGACAGAACTAGTATAAAAATCTGTTTCTTAATATTCTTTTTATGAAAAAGCAATGCTCATTTGCAGTTACACTTTTAAATCATATATGCAAATGTATGAAGGGCAAGCAAATTAGAGCATATTGTAAAGGACAAAGCAAATATTGTGATGATCAATAAAAACAAAATCAATTGCCTCAATAATGAATGAATACACCAGAAAAGCATTAATAAGAGTAACATGCAGCCTTAAAACACTGATGAAGATAATTTTTTTTTTTTGCATTTACAAAGTGCTATCTTTACATTGGTCCTCTCAATTACTAGAGTCTCAAGAGAGACAGACAGGTAAGTGTAAAGGGACTCATTATGTAAGTAATGTACTTAAAGAAGGAGGTACAGAAACTTTTTCTTTCAAATACAGAGAAGAAGTAAGCAAAGCATGTGACATTACATGTAATTATTCCAAATTCTGCATGCCTACAGCATAGCAAGAGAAAAGGCATGCCATCAAAGCAAAGGGTAGAAACCAGAGAAGATCCTGGTGAAAGACACTAGACACCATAGCAAAGATCTTGACAGACAAAGCAAACCATTTCAGAATTCCCACGTGATAACATGACCCAGGTGCTCTGGACCAAATGTCTTAGAGAAATGAGATTTAAAAAGTAATATATTCTAAAGTCATTAAAAACCAAATTGTAGAGTCTGGCACTGGTGTAGTTTCTAAAAGCTCAAAGATGATAAGATTTATTAAAATATTTTTTAGTGTTAAGATTTGCAAGGGAATTAGGTTAGATCTTTATTCCTTCGACTATGAGAATGCAGAGTCCCAGAATTAAACAAAGTGACAATAAAATATCATAAGGGACATATTCTATCTACTAACTTATATAGACTTCTTCCATCATACATTTCAGAATTTTACATAATATGGATGTTTAAAGTTTTGCTTAAGTCTATGATTAATCAAATGTATTCGAGAATTAACACTGAAGTACTAGAATTAACACTGATGTACAATTACATCAATTGTACATCATTTCCATAACATGATAAAAATTATGAGTAGCTAAGTAATTTATTGGTAGTTCAGCTGGTAAAGAATTCTCAATGCAGGAGACCCTGGTTTGATTTCTGGACTAGGAAGATCCTCTGGAGAAGGGATAGGCTACCCACTCCAGTATTCTTGGGTTTCCCTGGTGGCTCAGATGGTAATGAAGAATCCACCTGCAATGTAGGAGACCTAGGTTCGATCCCTGGATTGGGAAGATCCCCTGGGGGAGGGCATAGTAACCCACTCCAGTATTCTTGCTTGGAGAATCCCCATGGACAGAGGAGCCTGCTGGGCTACAGTCCATGGGTTGCAGAGTCAGATAAAACTGAGCAACTAACCACAAAGCACTTAAAAAAATACCTAAGAGTTGATTCTCACACAACCCTATGAGGTAGGTAGTATTATTAGCCTAACTAAGTTTAGAGAAGATAAGTAAAAGGTTAATATCACTCAGTTAGTAAGCAGAAGTAGGATTTGAAATCAGGTAGTCTGCATTCAGAGTCTGCACTTTAAACAGTTGAATTGTCCTGCTATCTTATTATCTAGTTTTTGGGAGTGCATAAAATTTGAAATGAATGAAGGGCACTGTCTCTTGGCAAGTTGACATGAGTAAAAGTGCAACATAGTAATAACTGTATGCCTTTTTTTCCATAAGCATAGCCGCATATCTCCTGCTCAGATCCCTATAGCATAGCCAGTTAAGAAAAATGACTTAGGAATTGAAAAGTTCAAACCAAAAGATTTTCAACATGTTTTAAAATATTTTTATGTAAAAACCACACTCTCATAGCTTAATGTGTCCTAATGAGTTTGGGCTCTTGATATTTATGGCTAGCCAAATCACAGATGAGCAAGTTCAATCTTTGATCTTTGTGCCCAGAAAATCAGTAAGCAAGAACTTTAAAAACTCTCTCCTTGAGGAGTTAGCATTGTGCTTCTCTGGGTACTTATGAGCAAATATTAGTGCCACTTTATCATGTAAAACCTTTATATAATGTATGAAGTTTAAATCAAATCCAAGAAGGTAATTTCCTGGAAAATGCATTGCTTGTGTTGAGGGACTGGTACTTTAAAGTGCCTGCTAAAAGAATACAAAAAATAATAATTGAAAGAACAGAGACACTCAGGAAATTGAAAGAACAGAGACACTCACGCGAGTTTTGGCGTCAATCTGAGCACCGCGATCCAGTAAGAGCTTCACCATGCTTGCGTTTCCCCTCTTGGAAGCCACGTGCAGAGGAGTGATCCCATTCTACACCGTGCAGAGACCAGACAAAAACATGTTGATATGACAGGGCATGGTGGTGCTGGCTTTGTGCTCAAGAGCACAAAGGAGGTTGTGACCTATTTTGCAATTTTATCCAAGGTTTCTATGGCTTCAATGCTTTTGATTTTTAAGGAACAAAAAAAGCACACAAACCATATAGCACTGTAGAGAATGAAAAATACAATGAAACTGCATAACTAAGTTAATCAATAACTATGACATATGTACTAAATCTACACATCACAGTCAAGAGACAAAGGAAGCAATTTTGCATAATAGAAAAGCAAAATTTCAGATCCTACCTAGGATAGAGCCCTAGTCCAAAGTCTATCTTTCTTAAAACATTCATGCACTTAAAGATTCTGGGATCCTCAAGTTTGCTATCCTTAAAAATGGAATACACATATGCCAATAAATACCCAATGGAAAAATGACTCTTAAAAACATCTTCTTCAGAATAATTCAGTATGAAAAACTTGAAAATAACTCAATATAGCTTCAGGGCAGAAGATTTCTAAGGACAAAGACACTGTAAGCATGAATTATATGTATTTCTTTTTCTTGGCTATTCTATAATCATCATGATGTCAAGGATACATACCTTGTCAAGGATATGATTTTTTGGTATGCTATGTTTTTGCAAAATCAAGTATTGCATTTACAGTATATTAAATATACTGAATTTTATATCTGTCATGTAAGTGAATTCTTTCCAATGAAAGTATACCATTAAACCTATAACACCTCGTAATAACTTTAGCTAATATGACTCCCCATATGACCAAATTCTCAACCTATTTTAAAAAATCCGTGTCAAATTATGTGCCCTATAATCACTGTTAAGACATAGTATAAATGTACTTATATATTTTATACTGAACATTTTAACAGTTTTTTACTGACTTGAAGATTCTCATTCATGATTCATGGTGTGACCTTTAAATGTAACTGCTCAAACTGATGTCAAATCAACATCCTCCTTATCGAAAGTGATCTGCATGCATGTGAATTTACACACTATTTTTCACTTGCTGGGTCATAATGACTTCCTACGATTTGAAGAGAAAAAAAAAAAAAGGAAAATCTAATTTCTCCAGCACAGATAAATCCATTAAGAAAAAAGAAATAAAATCTTTATCACTGTTTATTTTTACTTCAGTAAAATGCCAAATTCCCTGGCAGTCCAGTGGTTAGGACTCTACACTTTCACTGCTGAGGGCTCAGTTTAATCCCTGCTCAGGGAACCAAGATGCTGCAAGCCATACAATGTGGCCAATCAATAAATAAATTAAATTGAAAGAGAAACTATGTTAATCCATACCCTGGCTGTGAAGTCCACAGCAGCTCCCCGGTTTAGAAGAAGAGTTGCCACGTTGACGTTTCCATAGTGGGCAGCGATGTGCAAGGGGGTGAATCCACTCTATGGAAAGCAAAGCAAACCACAGTCAGTCAAGCATTTCACCTCCATGGGTTGTAGTCACTGGATTAGTGAAGATAATCACTGGTAACTGTCTACCTCACACATGAGCAAAGCAAATCAGGTCATAAACGCTTTAATAAGATTTTTGAGTGGTATTATTTACATTTAGTGGTAAATAAGTCAACATAAAAAGGTCAACAAACATCCTATAGTTCTTGGCAACATTATTTCTAATTACCGTAGCAATTTATTTATTTATGAGATTGGTTGTTTATATAAAGCCATGTTTCCTGAGTTGATTTAGCTTTAAAGCAAAACAAACTATGATTAAACAACATTATTTTTTCAGCCACAGAATATAACTATGAATAAAGAATGTTTTCTCCAGAGAAAATTTCAAATCTTCTATTTTTAAAGTTTGTGTTTTGGTTTGGGTGTTTTACAAAATGAAAAATAGCATTGGTTGATATTGTATCTTTGGAACTATGAATATATTGTGAGAAATTCTTACAGAAAATATATAATTTCATCCCACATCGTTTATACTATCCTGATATTTCTATCCTCTTTAACAACTGAGTTTTGTCAGTCTATATTGTTATGAAAAAAAGTTTAAACAGCAAAAGTTAAACAATACACTAGAATAAATATGAATATAAAATAAAGAAAAAAATTAAGTGGAATCCAACTTTGAATGTTCATGAAACTAAATTTTATCAATAAGACTGATATAAAAAAATAAGAAATTAAATAAATCATATGAGCATTAGAGAACAGTTTACTCTCAGAGCATTTTAATAATGAGTCTGAAAATCTTAAATAGAGAAAAGCATATTTCCTTTATTTTTGCTAATGAAAGCATAGTTAGAAATTTCTGCCATTTTCACAGCAGAAGCATATTGATTTTTTTCTTATTTACTGTATTAAAAAAGGCATTGTTCCTGCTCTCCATAATTTCCATTGCTTAATAAAAGGTAATAGGGACAATAAAGACTGCTCCTGTAGAACTGGGTATCAAATCCTGCAGTTTTGAGGCCATCTTGCATTGCCGTCTTTAGTTTGAAATGAATTTTGATATACACAATATTGTTTTTAAGAAATGTTACTCACATCACAACCATTATTTTCCTATTCACTTGAGGACTTTGCTTTTAAAATGGCCTAAATAAGTATTCAGATACCTTAGGTAACAGAAATTCCTCTGTGCTAGTAGCCAAATTAGCTGCAAATAATTTCCGACTCTAGTGAAGCAAGATACAAAATAAGAATAGCAACTATCAATCCAAAGCCTACGCTTGTAGTCATGATATTTTTATTTTGTGTCTACATGATGCCAAATATTCATGTCAATATAGAAGAAAAAAAATCAGCCTACAGCCTGGCTGCTATTTTACAAAATGTCAAACTTTAATATTTTAGGAAATAATTGACTAGATGTTTTTCATTTTTATCTTGATATTTCCTGTCACCCAGTCATATCCTGAACATGCATCTATTATTTGAGTTACAATTTAATTTCAGAAAAACACAGAGACCGCTGATGAATCATTTTCAAATTATTCAAGTATAATAATATTATTTTTCCCATTTTCAGAAATAAACTACTTTATTGCTTGACACAGCCTCATTGAAAATCCACAGTGCTGCCTCAGGCTGTGACTCTTGGATCAGCATGAGGCTGGTGTAAAGCCCCTTAGGAATCCTTCCCCGATTAACAGAGATGGAAGGCTCAGGTCACGATTCTACAGGACTGTAGATGAATGGGTTTCTCTTCTCTGTTATTCTGTTGTCCTTGAAGAAATACTTCTAACTCAGTAGGTATCTACTCAAATTGCTGCATAATGATTAGAACCAACACTGCTTTCAAAAATGTAAACAATTACCAAAAATTACTTATAAGTAAAAAATATTAAAATCAGTAATTATTTTGTATCAATTTGTATTATTCCAGTCTTGAGCAATTTCAGCAAGCAGTTGGGCATTTTTTAAAAAAGTCTCTGACCTAAGATTTGGAACAGAAGAAATGATATGAATAAGTCTATTCACATCTCAGTAGATAAACTTGTTAATAAACAGGTATTAGTTTTAGAAATACACTACTAAGTGCAAATGCTCAAAATTCCCATAGGTCCACAACCCAGTGATCATATGAAATGTTAATCTAGAGAATTTCCTCAGCAAAGTGAAAATCAATCTATAGAAACAGTCACTTGCCTTTGAAGGTTAAATTTTATAATACAGGTTAATTTTTACAATACACTTTCAAAGTTTTTTTTATTAGTGCCTCTTGATAGCAACAAAGAGAGACCACTACACACACACACTCACTCTCTCACACACATACACACACACACACACACTCTAAACCAAATGCTCTTATTGATTTTGTTGGTGGATGGGACTTACTTAGGTATGTGGAAAACGGATGATTTCATGACAACTATTATCAGATAGCAAGATGATGAAAATATTTTGTTCATAATATGCTCAACATCATTACTGATTATATACAACGTGGTAAAAAAATACAAAAAAGGGCAATTGCAATTAGACAAGAAGATGAAACACTGGCAGAGCAACCTCCTTAAATTACACTTCACAAGATTCTAAACGGAGAATTCTCATTAAGAGAAGGAGGTCACATCTCTTATTGGCAAAAAGTTAATAATAAAGCTCACTTAGTAAAATACACATTATGGAACAGTACTGTTTCATGCTCTACTCTAATGAGCTATTTAAATAGTTATACTGATTAATAATGTTTCAAAAATATGTTATATTAAAATTTTTGAATTACCTATTTGCCCTAATTATGGGCAAAGTTTCCAAATTAATTTCCTAATAATGAAAGTTCTAATCATTAGTATGAATTAGTGAGTATTTATTCTAATTGGACAAAAAATACAATAAAATTTTTTGAAAGATATATTTTGGTATAACTGCAATACTGTACCTCGGTTGTCCTATTCACCATCATCTGAAGCAGTGTTGTGTGGGAAAAAGAGGGAAGATATTACACAGTGCAAAATTAAGGAAACAATCAACCTGCTCTCTGCCATTCCAGCATGCCAAAATGCATTCTACTTAGCAAAGGCAACCATAACACTATACAATACAGTTGTATCTTTCTATTTCTATTCCTGTTATTTTTTATCATAAATAGAATAAATAAGAAGATTTCTAAAAAGCTTCACCTTTTAGAGAAAATTATCTTATAGGGTTCTTTTTTGTTTTCTTACTGTACCCAGTAGACAGTCTCCTTTATTCTGAAATACCTCTGAAAGTAATTTATCTCTTTTGATGACCAGAAGTAATTTTGCATCATCACCATGGCCTACTTCTTTATCATCCCCCAGGAGGAAGCCGGCAGCTGAAGAGTTCCTGTCCACAAATACGGGCAGCTTTTACCTTGGATTGGACGTCAGCGTTGTGATCGTTCTGAAGCAGGAGGGCGGCAGATTTGGTGTCATCTTTCCTGGCTGCAATATGCAGAGCTGGCAGCCTCACTTTCCCTTTGGTGTCGTTCTCCAGGAGGATGGCCACTGCCTGGTTGTGACCCTGCTGGAGCGCCACCGCCAGGGGCGTAAAGCCATCCTGGGAAAACAGAAGGAAAAAATTTCCATCAACTTTGGGAAGCCTGGGAGTCAACTCTAAGAAACAGTGCATCTAATTTTCAAATTAAAGATTAAGATTGACAAAAACATTGGAAGGAATAAATATTACTGTGAAGATTGAAGCAACTTAGAGTCATTTATCACACTATGTACTGGCTTCATCAGATATTTTTAAATGTCTATTCTATGTATTTTTAAAAAACATCTGCATTTCCTAATGAAGCATACTGCACACAGGATATGCTCACTTATGTTTTGAATCTGAAAATAAAAATAGAAGCAAACCAAAGTGATGCCTGCTTATAGAAAGAAAACTGTGGGAAGGGGAGAAATAATGAAAACCAGGTCTGACTGATACGGTAGCCAACACAGGGAAATAAATGACATGATTAACTTTGCAAGTCGCTAAATATCTCTGTATTGATCAGGGAAAACAACAACTGTTAATGGAATGGTCTATTACCAATTAATTTGGGGAACCTGGGATATAATATGATCTAAAATTCTTCTGCAAATAAGGCTAATTAATTTTGCACTTAGTTGAATTTTATATTGTCTTCTGAATATAAAAGTGTGCTAAATAATGTAGAAAATCAGTCTTTCACTTTGAATCTTAAAAAAAAAAATTAAAGAAATAGCACAGATCATCAAAGTGAGAGGAGTCTTAGCGGGAGATGGATAACCATGCTAAAAAACTGGGAAGCTATATTTTCTGTCTAGAAACATGTATTCAAAAATGGAAAGGTGACAAGTAGAAAAAAAATATACTGTAGGCTCTGTTAATGTGAAAACCTCCCTTAATTCACAAAAGCTTCAAAACAAGTCTCAGAGTTAAAAGTTTCCATTCCTAGAGGAGACAAGGGGAATTGGATGGTACATCTAACAAATGCATACCAGAGACAATGGCTATTGAACCACATCTAACTGCTCCATTGGTTTCCAAAGGTAATTTTTAAAAAGGGAACTGCGGGACTTCCCTGGTGGCTCAGTAGTAAAGAATCCTACCTGCCACTGCAGGAGACACGGGTTTGATCCCTGGTCTGGGAAGATCCCACATGCCGTAAGCCCCTGAGCCCACACACCACAGCTATTGAGCCTGTTCTCTAGAGCCCAGGAGCTGCAGTTATTGACCCACAGGCCACACGTGCCGAAGCCCAGGAGCCCCAGAGCCCGGGTTCCATGCAAAGAGAAGCCGCCACAATGAGAAGCTTGCGCAAGGCAACGAAGGCAGCCTCCGCTTGCCACAACTAGAGAAAAAGCTCGCGCAGCCACGAAGGCCCAGCACAACCCAAAATAAATTCATTAGTTAATTTTTTAAAAAGGTAACTGTAGACTTTGGAGGGAAAATTGTTTTCCTCAAATGTACGTATCATATATGCACTACCACAATAAGGACTGAATTTTTTAAATTAGAATTGAATTTCAAATAAACACATTACTTAATGAAATGGAAGAGGAAAGCATGAATGTTGTAAGATGAAAGAGAGTAGCCTAAATTCGGAACTTTGGCACAAATTGAGTCCTCTGCGAAGGAGGAAAGAACAGTCTCATTATCATATACATATTTAATTTGATTCCCCCGCAACACTGGGATAGTTTATATTAAGAGTGTGAACTTTATTTTTTTCTTAGAGACAAGGCATTTGCTGACAGTACAGGGCCTGATTAAAAAATTCCTAGCCTTCAACTTTGGTAACATATAGGAAGAAAGAAGAAAGTAGAAAATTATAAAAATGATACTGGATGGACAGATAACTCCCTGCAGAAAATTTAACTTTGAATCTCCACCACATGATTTCATTCTAATCTACACTTCATGGAAGAAGGGTAAATATTTGACATTTTTTTTTCAAGTACCTCCACTAACTCTATGAAAAGGAAACCAATATTAAAATTCAATAAGCTTCATTTTTCACCATCTATTTACCAATGCCAATTGCCATAATTATGGGAAATTTCAAAACTTTAAATATTTCTTTTCAAATATGAGTTTCCCTGCCATACTGAATGATCTCATAACTATCTGATAAACTGATCATAATGTCTTGCTTAATAATTTTTGCAAATTATGGCTCTTAATGGGTTCAGGGTGTCTTCTTTAGGTATTTTCATACATGCACACATGATGGTTGTAGGTATTTAGCAATACAGCCTAAAATATCACATAGTATCAACTATAAATCACTGTGAAGATGTTATTTATTCACAGAATGGTAGACTAAAGCATGCATCCGTTCATGGTCAGTCATGTCTGACTCTTTGCAACCCCAAGGACTGTAGTCTGACAGGCTCCTCTGTCCATGGAATTTTCCAGGCAAGAATACTGGAGTGGGGTGCCATCTTTTCCTCCAGGGGATCTTCCCAACCTAGGGATCAAACTCGCATCTCCTGCATTGGCAGGTGGATTTTTTACCACTGTGTCACCTGGGAAGCCAAATAGACTAAAGGGAAACATGCAAAGAGTTTTCTGTTAGTGCATTTTCTGATAACCATTAAGGCCAGTGGTGTGGAATAACCAATTAAGTTTACATATGTCCACTCAGGAAAAATTAGAGTTATTTAAATGATTAAGGGGGCTTCCCCGGTGGTTCAGTGGTAAAGAATCCGCCTGTAATGCAGGAGACTCAAGAGATATGGGATGGATCCCCGGGTTGGGAAGATCCCCTGAAGGAGGAAATGGCAACACACTCCAATATTCTTGCCTGGAAAATTCCACGGGCAGAGCAGCCTGGGCAGCTACAGTTCATGACGTTGCAAAAGTCGGACACAACTGAGGACTCCCAATGCGAATGATTAAAAAATGAAACAACAGGCATAAATGAGTCTAAACCAGGATTCAAAACCTCATGCGACTGACTTGCAAGAGCCACACTTCGGTGTGGAAATCAAAGACCATTTTCAGTTTCTGAGAACCACAGTGTGACATGGACTCAACCAATGCGACATACATACAAAGGTGTTAATACTTCTGGAAACAGACTGAGATGGTACAGAGATCTAGTCTGGAGGAGCCATGAGACAGCTGAGAGTTCTGGCAGGCTGCGCTTCCCTAAACCATACACTGGAAATAGTAAGTCTATATGACAGGGAGACTTCTGTAGTGTAAAGATTTCTCTAGGTAAATGATTCTGTTTTTAAGGAAATAAAAGAAAACAAATGCAGATAACCATACTTAGCTACAATTCTCAGAGGATGTGACGCAGAGATATAGTCTTATTACTGTTACCCAAGCTTTGCCTGAGGATATCCACATGCCACTCATTGACAGAATTAGTGTCTCAGAAAATCATAAAATCAACAATAAAATCATAATTATAAAAATCACGCTGTACTCACGTGATAAGAGTGTAAACTCTGTGTGCTGAGTAGAGAACATGAAATTGTTTCACACTAGGTGGTTGTATTTTCCAGTCATAAGCAGGAAACGTGGTCTCATTAATAGTGATGTCTTGGGATTGTTTTTAACTAATGAGAATAAGCTGTCAGAAAGTTACTCTGAGGCTCCACAAAAAGTTTTCTGTCAAAGGGCCTGAACATGAATTCAGCAGATTATAATGACCTCTCCCCACAATGCAGGGTAGAAGGGATTTTGTGTTTATTTTATCTGGAGATTTAACTGCCCATAAAGGAGGTCATTCAGACATTAAAAATTAACAAGACAGTTTCTATTAGTCATCTTTCACTCCAGGCCAGGAGTTTTACAATTTTGTCAGTGGAGCCACAGATCATGAACCAGGGAAGTTAAAGCTGATTGAAAAGGGTGAGGAGAGGCATGTCCCAGTGGAGGTCTCCTCCCTTCCTCTCCTGTGTCACCTACTTCCAATCTTCCAGCGACCCTGAGCATTTTCCCCAAGCTCAAAAACATCCTGACCATCATGTACAAATCACTATTCCAAATAGTCACTAAATTCACTCCTTAATCTGCCTAGGGCAAAAATCAGAAGGAAAATACAAGGCAGGTTCTGCTTATTGGAGGACACACATAAGGAAAGCAAAGTGATACACGATGTTGGCTCATTTCAAAACCATTTTATGTCTAGATGTCCTGAACATTTGGAGACTGAATTGATTTTGAACATTCTATTCAGTTGCTGCCATAACCACAGTCATACAACCACGTCATAATTTGAACTTCAGAAATACGAACAGCTTTCTGATGTCCTATTATTCCACATTAAACTGTACAAATACAAAGAACTATGAATCAGTGCTTATCACTAAAAAAAGTTCCTTTAAGAAATTGTATTAGATCCTAACAAAGATAAAATATTGATGAAAAGAGATGGGTAGAATTTACTGTAATTTGATTTTAGAATGGTATAAAGCTCCAAAAAAGCTACAGAATGGCAAAATTGATGGAAGCGTGATTTCACATAAGAATAAATTGATATGAATCCCAAATTATAAACTCATTGAACGGTGCATTGGATTGTTCGTTCATGGCCACTGTTGTAGATTACAATAGTGACATAAACATTCCTAAAGGAAAGATAATGGAGACCCTTTACAGCTCGATACAAAGAAAATGGACACTAAGATTAAAAAATTCACGTCTTTAGAGTTGACAGTCTTACCTCAGTAGCCGTGCTCTGATTAGCTCCATTTTCCAGCAAATATTTCACCACGTCAATGTGATTCTCTTGGGCAGCCATGTATAAAGGAGTGAAGCCATTCTGAGGACAAACAGTGAAACAGGGGTCTTCAATCATTTGTCAAGTTTAAACCAAGGAAGAATACAAGACAAGGAAAGAATGAATACTATGGAGAAAAATTCTGAAATGTTGAAACTAATAACATACCTTCACACTGAAGAAATCATACCTGCACTTACCACCATAAAATTAGACAAAATCAAAGTTAACCAATTCCCACCTATGATATTTCAAAGGAGGAGAAATGGAAGAAATAGCCCCCTCATTTCCTGCCTTCATTTCAGTATCAGAGATTCACATTTCTTATCACCCAACACTGTGTTAAAACTAAAGATACTTAGTGCCTAAATATCTATATAATTCTATAGTATATAGAATTCTCATTATATATACTATCTATATAAAGCAATGTTAATGTAATATCTCCTATATTTATCAATTCATAAGCCATTTAAACAGATGACCATTATCTTGAATATACACATTTTAACCTCTTAAAGGTATGAAATATTACTCATATTAAAATAGGCTGGGAGAAATTATAAATCTGGTTTAAAATCTGTATTTCAATGTTCTGCCTGAGGTAGCATGATTTATACTGAACCCTCCATTCTGAAATTCTATTATTCGTTAATTCTCATATTCATTTACTCAATTATTTACAAAAATCCAAGCACTGGTATCTGGGCCATTGCTGGGAAATGATGACAAACAAGACAGACATCTGCCCTCCTGGAGAACATACTACAGTAATTTGACAATATCATGTAGTCATAGTTTTTTCAAAGCATTTACATTTTATAAATGAATTTCAAACTAAGTTTAAACTGGCAAATTTTCTTTTCATTAGAACCTTTGCAATATGTAATCTTTTATTAAGGTAAAAACCCATAAAGCTTTATTTTTAAAAACACATGAAATAATTCATAAACTACCAAAACAATATTCTCTCAAAATTATGTCAGAATCTTAAACACAGTTGGTTCCCTTAAAACTTGAATGCATTAATGAGAAGTAAAAATACAGATGAAACTTCAGGGAGTTTCAAAAACTTACAAGGAAAGAAAAATAGCTTTTTTGAAAAATTCTTCCGTATACATTGTATAAGTGTGGAAACATTATTCAAAATGGTCAAGATACAGCAAAATATAAATACACAAGGGTATAAGTAGAATGGGCTTCCCAGGTGGCTCAGTGGAAAGAACCCATCTGCCAGTGCAGGAGACGTGGGTTTGATCCCTGGGTGGGGAAGATCCCCTGGAGGAAGGCAAGGCAACCCACTCCAGTATTTTTGCCTGGGAAATCCCATGGACAGAGGAGCCTGGCAGGCCACAGTCCATGCGGTCACAAAGAGTCAGACATGACTGAGCAACTGAGCATGCACGCACAAATACAAGTGGAATAAGAAAAGTAATTTAAAATCTGATTACAAAGGAAAATTTGTAGGTTTCAAATGATGGTGGAAATTTTAAAACAAAGAAATATTACAAGAGGAATGAACTGACAGTTTTGTAGGATTCGGGAATAACTTGCTAGTTGGAGAGCATATTTTTTTAAAAAACATAGAAAACAGGTGAAATTTTGTGTATTTTAAGAACTGAAGAGGTGGCGGAAGGATGGAATTAGAGATTCAAAGGAAGGGAAAGCCAGTGAGGATGGTTACAAACAATGAGTGGGTGTGGACTGGGGCTCTTTCACGACAAGTAAAAGGCAGAGATACCAAAAGAGAAAAAGAACTTTGAACAGAATAAAATAATTTGCTTACATGTTTCCCTCAGACAGAACCTTGTATGTGGATCAGGAGAAAGGTAAATCGACTGTGGCTGCCAGATGGCAGGGGGAAGGAGCAATGGGCCATCCTTAGGCTTGTCTTGGGTCATGGACTTTAAAGGGACCTCCTCTTGCTGACCAGGGTAAGGGATCCAGAAGGCTAAGGGGACATGCCCTCTCTGATCCTGCAGCTCCTCTGCCTCAGATCACACATCAGACATGCAGACACCCAGAGTCCCCTCCCATGCAGCCCCAAGTGTGTTTCAGTGCTGTCTCAGACTTCTTCCTTCGGATCACCCTCTCAAGGGTCCACTGGCAGGCACACCCTGCAGATGGTTGAGTGAAAGTGAAAGTGAAAGTGAAGTCGCTGAGTCATGTCCAACTCTATGTGACCCCATGGACTGTACAGCCTACCAGGCTACTCTGTCCATGGGATTTTCCAGGCAAGAATACTGGAGTGGATTGCCATTTCCTCCTCCAGGAGATCTTCCCCAACCCCAGGGATCGAACCTGGGTCTCCCGCATTGTAGGCAGACGCTTTACCGTCTGAGCTACCAGGGAAGTCTAAGATGGTTGAGTAGTGGTCCTCAAATATGTCCACATCCTAATCCCCAGAACTTGTAAATGTTACCTATAATGGTAAAAGGAATTTTGCAGATGTGACCAAGTTAAAGATTTTGAGATGAGGAGATTAACCTGAATTACCCAGGTGGTGGGCTTGATGTAATCACAAAAGGTTTTTACAAGAGGGAGGCAGCAGGTCAGAAAGGAGAGATTTACTCAGAGCATTCAGTAGGAATCAGCAGTGACAGCACCTTGACATTAACCTTATAGGACTGATTTTAGACTTCAGAATTCTAAAATTATAAAAGAATAATAAAAGAATAAATTGTGGGTTGTTTTTTTTTTTTTACTACAGTTTGACATTTTTCATTGAAGGATGCTTGCTTTATACCATTGTGTTGCTCTCTGCCATACATCAACATGAATCAGCCATAGGTATACATATGTCCCCTCCCTCTTGAACCTCCCTCCCTCCTTCCACCCCATCCCACCCCTTTAGGTTGTCGCAGAGCACTGGTTTCGGCTCACTGAGACATACAGCAAATTCCCACTATCTATGTTACATATGGTAACGTGTATGTTTTCATGCTATTCTCTCCATTCATCCCACCTCTCCTTCCTTCCTACTGTGTCCACAAGTCTGTTCTCTATGTCTGCAACTCCACTGCTGCCCTGCAGATAGGCTCATCAGCACCATCTTTCCAGACTGCATACACGTGTTAATACACGAAGACTGAATTCTGTTATTTTAACTCACTGAACTTGTGATAACTATGACAGCAGCAACAGGAGTCTAACACACGCTACTAGATGTTTCTGTGAGAAAGAGTGCAAGTAACGGATGAACAGAGCCTGGCTGTACAGGTTGGCATGTCTGTACCTTTACACATGATGTTCCTGCGGCATGGATGGAGCCCAGGGTGAGGAAGGGGAGGGGGCCAAAGTCCAGAATCAGTCCCAATCCTGCACAGAATGAACTCGCAGGTTTTTAAGAAGTCTAAATTCGGACTTATCATATCGCTAGAAAGATATATTTATCAATGTAGGAGGATGTGGGCGTGTTTAGTTGCCTCAGTCATGTCCAACTCTTTGCAACGCTATGGACTGTAGCCCACCAGGCTCTTCTGTCCATGGGATTCTCCAGGCAAGAACACTGGAGTGGGCTGCCAAGCCCTCCTCCAGGGGATCTTTTTGACCCAGGGATTGAACCTGTGTCTCCTGCATCACAGGCAGATTCTTTACTGCTGAGCCACTGGGGAAAATGTAGGAGGATTTGATAGTGTATTAGCTTGATACATAACTTTTAATTTAAAAATATGCTATGAGTAGACCTCTTTTGCACTGTTGTCCTGGGCCCTGTAAGCATTAATGGTAGACTAGAATAATGGACAAGAAAAGGGAAAATATAAAAAACAGAGAAATATCAAGGGTGACAGTGTATAGTGTCTAGGGGAGAAAGGCAATGACAAATGTCCAGGATCTTGGTTAGGGGGCACCCTGATCACCATTTGCTCTTTGTGCCACAACCTCAGCATGCAAGCGCTTCCAGCAGAGTGTGGGATGCAGATGAGAAGAACAATGAAAATAAAAATGATTTATTGAACACACGCTATATATCATTCACTGTGAGAAATGCTTTGAATATATGGCTTCAAATTACTATGACCACATGTCTCAGTTGCCTGGGATGGTCTAAGTCTAGGAATAGTATCTTGGAGTAATTATTAGTAGAGTCTCAGTTCAGGTGTTAAATTAAAAGGCCCAATACTATCTCAAATATTTTAAACTGTGCTATAACACTGGTATTATTATCCCCATTTGCAATAAGGCAGCTAGGTCTCAAGTATTAGGTAACCTTGCCAAAATCTTACAGGTATTAAGTGAACTGGAAGCAACAAACAGGAGGCAGTCCATGGAGAATCTTCTTCCCTACAAAGGACCTGATCCTGTGGATGTGTGGTTCTCGGCCTGGCTGTGTCATAGAATCTCCTGTGAAACTTGTAAGAAAGCCTAGGGACTACGCTGCCTCCCCTGAAGTGGAGTCTCCAGATATGAAATCAACACACACGCATTAAAAAAAAAAATTTTTTTTTAAACTACCTTTAGGACTTTGTTATAGGCGATGCAGAAAACTACATGGTTTTTGGCAGGGATCACATTTGCATTTCGGAAAGGTCACTCTGGTGACCACAAATGCCTTGGTTTGGGATGGTAGGGGACAGAAATTGAAAAATGGGATTAATCAGCTTTTGCAATATTTGAGATAGTGTATGGAAAAGATGAAGGACACATGAGCTAAGACATCATCTTTGCTAAGAAGGAAAGGGAGCTATTTACTGTTACTAAATGTGTGAAGTAAGAAGGCAGTAAAGGTTTACTACAGGTGCTAAAGATGTTGGAAATTACCCTTCCTTCACTTACTGATGCTATCTAGTAAGAATTAGTCTACCAGACAATATGAAACACATCTCTGGGTAATTGGGAAAGGACACGGCAACACTTTAACACCACTGTCAATTTTATAGGGAAGCTTTTATCTTCCTACATTGATAGTTCCTCAACACGGAATTATTGGCTCCTGTGTCCATGTATACAAGTACTTTCCAATAAATTATGTCTCCATGTTTTTCTGTAATAGTCTGACTGCATGTAGGCATCAAAGTATACATATTTCCTCCTTGTTGGTATCAAAAAGTCAGAGGGACTTCCCTGGTGGTCCAGTGGTTAAAACTGCACGTTCCCAATACAGCAGGCCTGGGTTCAATCCCTGGTCAGGGAACTAGATCCCACATTCCACAACTAAAGATCCTGCATGCCACAACTAAGACCTGGCACAGACAAAGAAATAAATACATATTTAAAAATAAATAAATACAATAAATTAAATATTTGTTGTCAGAGTAGTTCCAAGGTGACCAACAGAAGCCTCTACCAATTGGTTATTAAATATTTTGAATGCTGTTCCTCTCCATAGCAATTATTAATTATTTGCCATTCATTTATATTTATTCACTAAACAAAACTATGTTTGGTGACTTCACTGCCAGGCATTGTTCTCAGTTCCAGTGATTCAGAAATGAAGGCTCCCTGTTTATGAGGAGTTCGTGGTCCAGAGGCTGAGATGGACAAGTAAGCAAACTATAGTATTACAATTCAGTTGACACATATCTAGTTAAGTTTCTTTAAAAAAAAATTATGTGTTGGATACAAGGAGAACATAAAGGGACACAGAACTCAACTGGATAAAAAAATTATATATGAAGGAAACCCTGGGAGTGATGCTTGGAGTGTCACTTGAGCTTGAGCTAAGCTAAAAAACAGAATTTAGGAGTGATTTGGCTTGAGCTAAGCTTAAAGACACAGAATTTAGGCACAGAAGTAGAGAAGGTTTTCCAAACAGAGGAAAGCCCACGAGAAGAGAAAATCCTGACCTTATAGGGATTTCCAGAAAATTCACTGTGACAAGTGAGGAGAACAGGCTGAGACGGGCAGGGATCAGCACCCATCCACCACACTAAGGCATCTGAATTTTATTCTAAAGTCTTGGGAGTCACTGAAGGGTTTTAGGGCTTCCTAGGTGGCGCTAGTAGTAAAGAATCTGCTTGCCAGTGCAGGAGACAGGAGATGCATGTTCGATCCCTGGGCTGGGAAAATCCCCTGGAGGAGAGCATTGCAAACCATTCTAGTAATCTTGCCTGGAGACACAGACACAGGAGCCTGGCAGGCTATAGTCCACAAGGTCACACAGATTCGGACATGAACGAAGTGACTTCGCATGCACACACAAAGGGTTTTAAGCAGGGGTTTGGCATGTTCATATTTGCATTTTAAAGAGATTAAGTTGCCAGAATGGGGAGGATGAATTAGAAAGTGGTCAGAGAATAGTCTGGAAGAGTAGAAAGAAGGTTTTTGTCATAATTCAGATGAGAAATGAGGATTAGAAACATTTAATATGATTTGGGGATTTTGAACTGTCATTAACTATTTATATGTATTTATATGCCACTTAAAGATTGGAAGTGGTTTCAGTCTGCATGATTTATTAGTCATTATAACATTTCTCAGATTTATTGAAAAGTTATAAGACCTTTCTTCAAATCCAGAAATTATATTTTGGAGAACTGAAACACTTGCAATATTACCAAAAATATTTTTCCTACTTTCATTAGTGATATAACTATGAACCAATAATGAGGTTTTAGTCATTGGAGAGAAATTTTTTTGGTAATTGGATTATTTGGGGAAATTTAATGAATATGAGCTAATAATTTTCCTATCAAATGTAGATTTATTGCAGTTTTGGGAACATTTTAATGGAATTAATCTATTGCTACCTGTATGTCATTGCAAAGAAATTATACAGCAACAGATAATGTGAGTATGAAAAGTAATGAATGGATTAGAATCAAAGTTTTAGATAAGGACCAAAACTCTAAGAACTATCATTATCACCAATTTTTAACAAATCTTAACTTTTCAGACTTAATTGTGCCAGAACATATAACCTTATTCTTCTATTACACAAATTAAGATTTATCAGTTGGATGATTTGAAATGGTTGATTATACAAAATCACTTTTATCTTAACATAAGAGTCAATGTTACTATTCAATTCAATAGGTATTTTTTTAAAAATTAGATATAATTGACACATATTAGTTTCAGGTGCATAACATAATGATTAAAAGGTTATACATATTGAAGTTCAGTTATCTTCTAAGATCATAAATAATTTTTATAATCATGAAAACTTCAAAAAAAGGTCTTTTTTAACAGCACCAGATTTGTTCTAAAGTTTTTCACTTTAGCACTGGACTAGGTGCTTTGAGGGAGAAGGCAATGGCAACCCACTCCAAGTGTTCTTGCCTGGAAAACCCCATGGACAGAGGAGCCTGGTGGGCTGCAGTCCATGGGGTCGCTAAGGGTCGGACATGACTGAGCGACTTCACTTTCACTTTTCACTTTCATGCATTGGAGAAGGAAATGGCAACCCACTCCAGTGTTCTTGCCTGGAGAATCCCAGGGACGGGGGAGCCTGGTGGGCTGCCGTCTATGGGGTCGCACAGAGTCAGACACGACTGAAGCGACTTAGCAGCAGCAGCAGCAGCAGGTGCTTTGAGAGTAACAATTATGAATATAATATTGTTCCTGCCCTCAAGAGCAGAAAATGCAACAGAATTCATTGATTACTACACAGATACAGAATCATAGCACAAGACATATTATAATTGCCAAAAGAGAAACATGAATAAAATGCTCTCAGAGCACTAAAGAGTGAGCGATTAACATTGAAAAATGGTATCATTGGCCTAAGCACACAGATCTGAGAGGAAATTAGGAATTAATGAAATCAAGAGGGTAGATCTAGAGAAAATGAAATGTTCTTTGCAGCTTTTTTTTTTCTTGTTTCATTTTCTCTATCTCTCAAGAGATGTGGTTTTTGTGTGAAAAGTCAAAAGATTCTTACAGGTCTAAAAATTAAAAGAAAAAATTCAAAGATCTCTTAGGCTCCTAACAAAACTTCAGTTCACATTTAGCATATTACTACCCAGCTAAAGATAAACTTTGGGTAATTTTATAAATCAAGAGTGAGCTAAAATAGTAGACAATGATTGTGGAAACTTCAAATGGTGTATAAATTAATTTCTCTATAACTGCTCATTATCATTTTATTTGTTCTTAATTTCAGTTCTATGTTGCTAAAATTAAGTATATTTCAATGATTAAAAAAACTATCCTATTTTTCTAGATGAAAATGTAGTATCTAAAAGGAGACTCATCATTTTACAATTGAGGAAATTTTAACCCTGAGACTGAGTGAACTTTCAAGTGGACAGGGCAGCGAAAGAGGTTAAGCAGAGACCAGAAGGTTTGTTGTTTAGTTGATAAGTCATATCCAGCTCTTTTGATCCCAAGGACTGTAGCCCACCAGGCTCCTCTGTGCATGAGATTTCCCAGACAAGAATACTGGAGTGGGTTGCCCTTCCCTTCTCCAGGGGATCTTCCCAACCCAAGGGTCGAAGCCACATCTCCTGCATTGGCAGGCAGACTCTTTACCACTGAGCCACCTGGGAAGCCTGGAACAGAAGGTCAGTAGGAAGTAAATGGCACAGCAGAGGCAAAGATGCTTGTGATAACTAACCCTTTCCTTCTCATCTTTCAAGCCCTGACACGTGTCACCCTCCCTGGGAGGCCTTATCCACACCCATAGCAATGCTTAACTTGTGGTAGAGGTTAAATAGCTGGTAAATGGATGAATCAATAAAGTGGAATAGGACCCAAGATTTTTTTTTATGTCTGTCCTGGTTTTAAAATATGTCTACCTCTTCTTTTCCCATAAAGTTTATTACAGAATATTGAGTAGAGCTTCCTATGCTGTAAAGTAGGTTCTTATTGATTATCTATTTTATATGTAGTGGTATGTATACGAAAATCCCCAAAAAGAATAGACATAGGTATAACTGAATCACTTTGCTGTACAATGGAAACTAACACAGCATTGTAAATCAATCAACAATTCTCCAATATAAAATAAAAATTTACCAAAAAGGAGCACTGCATATGTCTAAAAGTTCAAATCTTATGTTATATATCATGACAGAATTTTGGAGAAGAACTGCGTTGTTAGCAACGGTACCTTAAAAAATAAAAATATAAGTAAAAATTTTAAATTCATACACAAAAGTAAAACAAAATGGGTCTGCAAATTCTTTGACACTCCTCCCTTCAAAAGGTGGAGCCTAATTCTCTTTCCCTCAAGTGTGGGCCAACTTAGTACTTTGCTTCCAATGCACTGTTTACGGTGGAATTGATGATGTGTGACTCCTGAGGCCACGGTTTTTAGTCCCTATCCTATTACTAGGTCTCTCTTGGGTTGTCTGCTCTGAAGGAAATGAGCTGCCATGTCATGTTAACATTCAAACAGCCTGTGGAGAGACTCAAAAGAGGAAGAACTGAAACTTCTCACCAACGATTAGCACCTACTTGTCAACCATGAGACAGAAAGCTACCTTGGGAGTGAATCCTCCAGCCCTAGGAAAGCCCTGGTTGGCATCTTCACTTCAGCCTCATAAGAGACTCTGAGCCATAATTTCACAGGTAAGCTACTAATGAATTCCTGATTCACATATACTGTAATGATAACATGTGTTTATTACTGTTTTAGGCCATGAAGTTTTGGGATAATTTGTTACATAGCAATAACTAACTGACACAACGTCCAACAAAGTCATACACGATCTGGCCATGGCCTACCTTGCCGACGACATCTGTTACCGCTCTTATTCTAAACTACTCCCTTTTTGTTTACAAAAGAAATTCAGATCCTAATTTTGTTTTGTTTTTTTCAAATTTTCTAATCATATAACTTTCTTCAAATGCTATCTAACCTAAGAACTTTGAAAATAAAATATTAAACAGGGGTCCTCTGTTTGATGTTGAGTGAGTTACAACTGTTCAACAATGTCTTCCTTATTTCCAGACTACCAGGACAGTCATTTGTAAACTGTAGAGTTCCAGGGTCCCTCCTAGTAGAATAGCGAGTTTTATGTAAGTTATCGCTGTTTGAAAACACAAAGACAGAGCAGCATAATTCCATAGTCACGTGTTACTTTTCCTTTAGTATTTTGCAATTAAAAATGATATAGTCTTTGCATTAATAAGAAGACATGACTGAAGTAGGCAGTTTGCATACATTTGCTTACATGGAGCAATCTATATTTCAGAGAGTTTGAAAACCACAGCTTTAAATATTTATAATACTCTTAATTGCCTGTGTCATTTGCCAGTGGATAAAAACATTACATAAACTCTCCATATCTACTGGAAAACTCATCAACAAGTTACACAATCAGTCCTAAAAGTAGAAAATGGTAATGGCTATAAATAGCTCTGGGCTTCCCAGGTGGCGCTAGTGGTAAAGAATCCACCTGTCAATGCAAGAGACATCAGAGGCGGCAGACGTGGGTTCTATCCCTGGGTAGGGAAGATCCCCTGGAGAAAGAAATGACAACCCACTGCTTTATTCTTGCTCGGAAAATCCCAAAGACAGAGGAGCCTGGCGGGCTCCAGTCCATGGAGCCACAAAGAGTCGGACACGACTGAGCACATAAATAACTCTGGGTTTGAACTCAGCAAAATTAGAATTTCCTTTTCGATGAAACCTTCTGTCTTTTGCAGGAAGGTCACTATCAAGATTTAGCTTTTTCACAGAGCAGAATTCTTCAGCAGCCTCAGCTATGACGTGCTCAGAGGCTCTTTGTCATATACCAGTTAGCACTGGTTAGGAATTACTCCTCTAGTTTCTATTCCAAATACTATGTATCATCTTCTTCTTTTGAATTAACATTATGAGACATAAGGTTAGAAAGCATCCCCAAATTATCACATAGCTTTAAAGTCAGGATGATTCAAATTATTTGCCTAAAATACCATAAATGCGCAGCTGCAAAGGATGTAAAAAGCCAACAAGTACTAATTGCTGTCACAAAAATAAAGGCTACTTTGTGTACTTTAGGGGTGTGCTTAGGGCAAAAGAACAAAAGATACAATTATCCACTTGCTTAGTAGTTAAGAAGGCATTTTATTAATTAAAATGTCATATAAATTTTCTCAGATAATCTAAACATGATGATTCCTTACAAGGGTTAGGATATTATATGTTATTATAACCATCTTTTCTCCAAAGGTCCTCTCTAAAGGATTATAGCTAAACTATTACATGACTCTAAAACGATTAATACTAAATTTTTCTAGGAAGGTTAAACTTTATGAAGTGTTTGCTATGTCATCGTGTTTCCTCCCCACCCTATGTTATTAAGGTCATTTAAGACTATGGCTGGGGCTTCCTTACTGGTCAAGTGGTTAAGAATCTGCCTTGCACTGAAGGGGACTCGGGTTTGGTCCCGCGCCAGGGAACTAAGACCCCACATGCCTTGGAGCCGCTAAGCCTGAGCGGCTCAACTAGAGAGTCTGTGTACTGCAACAAAACATCCTACATGATGCAACACGGAGGCCACACGCTGCCAAATAAATAAATATTTAAAAAAAAGAAGATCATCGTCCACAGTCATTCACCCAAGGGCACACCACAAGTGGTATGGTCAGGGTCTGAACCCTGAATGACTCCAAATGCAGTGCTCCCTCCTCTCCCCTCAGCTGCCCCCTTCAACCAGGATTACACTGCCTCAGAGATCAGACTTTTCTCTAGTAATCGGACAACTAGCCTTCTCTCAGACTCTCCACTAGAGTCAGTAGAAATGCTGTGACTTGCTTGATGAAGAATGTCCAAATGCACTCTTAAGCCTAAGAATCCTTCCAGTCTTTATTTCCAGTGACTAAGAAATTTAGGGTAGTGGTGCTAAGGAGAAAGAAGGCTACATACTTTATATTTGCTATTTAACCCTAACAGCCGAGTGAAATAAGTAATATATCTCCATATGACTCAAAGAAATTAACATTCACAGGGATTAAGAAGCATGACTAGGGATTTCCCTGGTGGTCCAGTGGATAAGGCTTCACCTTACAATGCAGGGGTTGTAGGTTCAATCCCTGGTTGGGTAGCTAAGATCCTACATGCCTCATGGCCAAAAAAAAAAAAAAAAAAACATAAAACAGAAGCAATACTGTAACAAATTCAATACAGACTTTTTTAATGGTCCACATCAAAAAAAAGGTAAAAAAAAAAGAAGTGTGCCTCAATTTTCACACCACTTACAACATGGAGCTGGGATTTGAACCCACATATAACCAATTCTAGAGCTCATGTTCTTTCTACTACACTAATCTGCCATGTGTTTTAGCAGCAAATTTGACAGACAGTATTTTATCATGTCTGGATTTTGCCAGCAATCAGAAACATGACTGAAAATACTGTATTCCCATAATCATTCTTGTCACCTTCTCATGGATAAATTACCAAGAAAACATATGACCTATTTTACATATTTCAAGTTACTCACTTCAGTGTACCTTATACATCAACAGGAACCAATTTCTCTAAAACTATTTTCAACACTTTCCTGCACTGACTGACCTTACTGACCATAATCAAAGACCTTTTGATTATGACAAAAGACCTTTTTGTCATAAAGACAAAGACCTTTTCTACCCTCACCCACTGTCATATTAAGAACAAACCTTCAATGTGTAATAGAGTGTCATTCCAGACCAGCCTCTCATCTGCATTTCTACACTCACCAAGCTCAATTGTACCTTCCGCCATTGTTGTAATTAACCCCATGTGGAAAGTCTTCTGTCTCAATTTCCCCTCTGCAGACCTTAGCTCCTTCTCACGGCTGGGCTCAGTCCTCTGAGAATTTGTCACTAACAGAATTTAGCCAATTTCAACCTTCCTCTCTATGTGCTTGTGTTAGCCGCTCAGTTCTGTCCAACTCGTTGTGACCTCAGGGGCTGTAGCCCACCAGGCTCCTCTGTCCATGGGATTCTCCAGGCAAGAATACTGGAATGGGGAGCCATTCCCTTCTCCAGGGGGTCTTCCCGACTCAGGAATCGAACTCAGGTCTCTTGCATTATAGAGGAATTCTTTACCACCTGAGCTATCAGGGAAGCCCCTCTAGAATATAGCCTGTTCCATACAAGTTATACCGAATTGCCTACCATCTTCTGTTATTTACCTTTTCTTGTGTGATTGTCTGGACTTTGCAGGTAGCCGATACACTTTTTAAAGCAGCTTCCTGCCTCACGCTTGTTCAGAATCTTCCACAGCAATGAGACCTCTGCTGAGTACACAGTAAGCACCTAATAAACAGCTTCTGACTAACAGTTTACCCTCAGTTCCTGACAACTATCAAGAGCTTGAAAGTGAAAGTGAAAGCCGCTCAGTCGTGTCCAACCCTTTGCGACCCCATGGACTATACAGTCCATGGAATTCTCCAGGCCAGAATACTGGAGCGGGTAGCATTTCCCTTCTCCAGGGGATCTTCCCAACTCAGGGATCAAACCCAGAACTCCCACATTGCGGGCAGATTCTTTACCAGCTGAGCCACAAGGGAAGCCCTAAAAAGACCTTAGATTTGTGCTTTTCTCCTTTCTCATTTAAAATTTAAATTTAACAGGTGACACAGACCCAGTTCATTCTACAAAGGAGCTAAGGTAGCTGGTGATGTTCTGCTCATTCTCACAGAACTCCAAAATACTGAAAACATTTATGTCTATGTTTTACTTTACAAAGGTAAATAGATACCTTATTACATTGTTAAGCCATTACTGAATAATTACACAGTTTATGTTCTTTAATTTGCAAACAAAAAATGAGAAGTCAAATGAATGTTTAAATAAACACAGAGGAAGCAAATGCATTTTAAAAGAAAGTAAATGAAATTTTAAAACTGAAGAAAGCAAATGAATTTTTTTTAATGGAATGCCCAGGATATGGTAATAGGTATTTGTTGATGCCTACCCAGGATCCTTCCACTTTTTTTTTTTTTTCAGTTGATTTAAATACATAGTTTAAATGGATGCTATGGTTGAAATCTTCCACTTTTTAAATAAGCATTCTAATTTCCTCTTGGAATATCTAAGAGATACTCTAGATATCTGTGTCTTTCCTGACATAGTTCATGTAATTCCAACAAAATTGAACTTCTCTCCTCATCGTCTAGCTCCAGGAAGAGTATCAGATGACTTCAGACAATCAACACTTTTCATTCTCTTACATATAATTAGTGTCTCAAGTTTGGACAAGAGAGTTAAGATGGCCCAATCAGTCAGACTCAGGATTCTCTTATGGAAAGCTGGAGCAGAGTTCCCTTATTTTAGCCCTGAGCAAGAAAATGCCTGGCTCTAATCTTAGGTCCACAAGGAAACCCAGTCTAGAATAAAGCTGCAGAAATCACAGCAAAGAGAAAGAGCGAATCTGAACTCTTGGCTATGAATAGCTGGCAGAGGGAGGGAAGACAACAAAAATAATCTAGTACTGGAGTTTAGCATTTATCTACTTCAATATTGTGGGCTTCCCAGGTGGCACAGTGGTAAAGAATCTGCCTGCCAATACAGGAGGTACAGAGATGCTGGTTTGAATCCTGGATCAGGAAGATCCCCTGGAGTAGGAAATGGCACCCCACTCCAGTATTCTTGCCTGGGAATTCCATGGACAGAGGAACCTGGTGGGCTACAGTCCATGGGATCCCAAAGAGTTGGACAGGACTGAGCAGCAGGCATGGCATGGCTGCATTTGAATGCTGTATTCATGAAAACTAAGAAAGTCCCTTTTTTATTTACCCAAATATGAAGTAAGTTTTTTCTTGTTTGCAACTGAAGGTATCCTAGTTAATATAGACACCTACACTAAAATAAAGCTTATATTGCCATTAGTTTAAAATAAAGCACATGCCAGGAAGTCCAGAGTATTACAAAGTATATCACAGAAATAGAAGTATTAATAGGGATGCAATCTACAACAACTAACTACTACTAACTAACTACTACAACTAACTAACTAACTACTAACTAATGACTACAGCTAACACTACTGTATGGTATACAGGAAGCTGTTAAGAGAGTAAATCCTATGAGTTCTCATCACAAGGAGAAAAATTTTATTTTCTTTCTTATTCTTTTTATCATGTCTATATGAAAAGGTGGGTGTCAGCTGAAACTATATGGTAACTATTCAAAATATATATAAATCAAACCACCAAACTATACACCTTAAGCTTACATGATCAATAAAACTGAAATGTTTTTTCAATAAAACTGAAAAAATAAAAATATAAATAGACTTTTAAGAATGAGGTTAAACTACAAAAAGGCAAGTGGATCATTTTCAGTAAGGAAATAAATTTGCTCATCCAAGCAATAAGTTTAAAATATTTCTGAGTGAATGGCAAATACAAACTAAAGTATTCAGTGGTAGGTTTTCTCCCATTACTGTTTTTGCGCATATAAATGCTAACTTTTATTTAAATTATTGATAGAAATGGCAAATTTATGTACCCCTAGATTAAATGCTTTCTCACTAATCACATAAAATTTATATTATAATCTATATAAATGCTTTTATGTTGCATGTGTACTAAATGATTTTGATGACAAAAACTAAAAATAAATTTGCAAATGTTTTAGTAGAACTAATCTGTATAGAAGTAATAAAAATGCTGAAACATCAAAGATGAAAATTTAACATAAAATTAATTAATATTCACATACTGAATTTAAGTGGAAATTAATTATTGGATACATAGGCTTTAAATACACTTTTCTAGATGTTCAAATTGCTGAGTAACATGGATTATTTGGTTCAGAACTTTAGTATGTAATACAATTTACTTGGTATATGTAGCAGGTGCTTTAAAAAATGTGCATTTTTGGACCGCTTCATAATGACCCAAAACATTTGAAGCAAGAAGAAATGTGTCACCTCCACAAGCAAAAAATATCAACTACTTGTACAGGTCCATGACATTGAGAAAATTAAGCCAATAACAATCACTGTAGGGTGCTTTTATTTTCCCTCAGCAGAGTAAAATCCCTAAAACTGAAATAATTATTTTGAATTAAACTATGCATGCATACTAAGTTGCTTCAGTCACATCCGACTCTTTGCAACCCTACAACCTTATGGACTGTAGCTCAACCAGGCTCCTCTGTCCATGGGTTTCTCCAGGCAAGAATACTAGAGTGGGTTGTTGCCATGCTCTTCTTCAGGGGACCTTCCTGACCCAGGGATCGAATCCACATCTCTTTCTTCTCCTTCATTGGCAGAGGGGGTTATTTACCCCTAGTGCCATCTGGGAAGCCCTGGATTAAGCTATGAAAAGTGAAAGCATTAGTCTTTGCATTAGCTCTTTGCAACCCCATGGACTACAGCCGGCCAGGTTCCTGTGTCCGTGGAAGTCTCCAGTCAAGGAAAGTGAAGTGGGTATCCACTCCCTCCTTCAGCATATTCTCCCCACCCAGGGATCAAATCTCAGTCTTCACACTGCAGGCAGATTCTTTACTGTCTGAGCCGCCAGGGAAGCCCCAAATTAAGCTATAGCACTAACTTAATTGGTTATTGTTTTATTATTTTGAGGTCAATTAAATCTAATAAGGATCAAAGAATTTTGACTCACCAGATTAAAATACTCAAAATAAGAATAATGGGTAATAAGTACTTCTCTTGCACATTATACAAAAATATTAAATTAATGCTTACTAAAGAATTTTCTTATTTCTACTCAGCTGCCTTTAAGAAAATAAAATGCTGCTCTAAGTCTTTAAAAATATACCTAACATCAAAACAATGTACAATTCATCTAGACCAACAAATGTAAAGCCATATTTCTTAGAATCCTGTCAACAGCTGCAACTACAAAACTTAATTTTGTTAATAAACATAGAAGGCAATCAAATAGCATTTCTTTATCACCTGAGACACGTATCCAGAAAGTTTAAATATTTAATGCAAATGACATCATTGTATCCCTCAGTAATGTCAGTCACTTTTTGCTATTTAATAATTAAAGTACTTTGCAAGCTAATTTAAAAATTAAACCATATAGTTGAGAACATGCAGACACCCAACTCCACTGGGTTTCAAACATTTTTTTCTTAATTTTCCCCAGGTAAAAGTTTCCTTTTCTTTGTTTCCAAAATATTTGCTGTAAGTTTTCTCAGTCACTCAATAGCGGTCAGACTTACACTGCAATTCTTACCTCTTGTCCAATGTTAACAATCTGGGATATAAATAACATTTCATTTTGTATCATATTAGACATATTACACCAACAGAAATTAGAACAAAACTCCGGAATATAAACAGGTTCGGTAATATTTGAATCACAGAGTCGTAGGGCAATAAAAGCCTTAATACAGAACTCTTCCCTTACTAAATATGGGATTTTATCTGTGTTGATTTACCCTTATCTAAGCTCTCATAAAAGCTGTGACAGAGTTAGAGCAGACAGTGCTTCCAGGCAGTCTTGAGATCAAGAAAGAAAATAGATCCATTAAAATAACCAGCCCCACATGATACACTCAATATTTAACAGCTGCTTTACACATCTAGTTCATGACTTGCCAAAGATATAACCTCAAAGAATGAATAATGTAATGATTCAGAAACTCATGTAGACAACATGTGAAACCATTCAGTCATGTACTCAGACTTGGTGTCCCTTGGAGTGTTATTTATAATTTACACTTTGAAATATATTCACATTCACAAAGGATTTTAGGTTACCTAAAATACTTCATACACACATAGAGTTAACATATATACCTATAGTTAAAATAGGGCTATAAAGGCCTTCAATAAACAAACTTTAGTTGCAGAAATCTAGTGGGGATGAGCAGGACCCAGAATGAGCTGGTGTAATCACTGAACACTTGAATTTTGGCAGCCACAGAAATAAGGGAAATGGTGGGAGTTGCCATATTTTTGGAAAAGGGAAGCTTGCTGATTGTCATCTAGAATCTTGATTTCATACAAGAGACAGAGAAGACACAGAAGCTGGTTGTCTAAGCATGCCTGAGGCTATTCCTTGGGAGAGTGGTCTCAGGTGCAAAAATGTCAGGGCAAGAATTGTCACTGAACGGAGAGCAAGTTCTCCTCCAGGGAAATAAATTCTAATTAGCATCTGAGGTGACAAGGCTGATTCATGCTATTCCTGAAAGCTATGAGCGTGACATATTCTTCTTGAGTCAGAGGCTGCCTTACTGCAACTTAGAGGTACCAATAGCAACCCTTCTCTTCAAAAAACTATATTTGATCTGCTTAAAAAGTTTGGGTGCATGGAATTCTTGATCTCAAAATAGAAAAGCTAAAATTTGTATCCAAATTATTTTGAGGGAAGATGTACCCTTCAAGTTCACTCATAAGTGGATATAAATATGCCCCATTCATTCCTTGAAAGTGCAAGTGTTAGTCATTCAGTCATGTCTTTGCAACTCCATGAACCGACACCCACCAGGCTCCTCTGTTCATGCAATTCTCTAGGCAAAAATACTGGAGTGGGTTTCCATGCCCTCCTCCAGGAGATCTTCCTGACCCAGGGATAGAATCCATGTCTCCTGCATTGCAAGCAGATTCTTTCCTTCTGAGCCACCAGGGAAGTTCAATCCATTCCTTATTCTGCCATTAAATATCAGATTTTAAACAAAAACATTGTGATAGTCCTTCCTGAATGCAGTGGCTTCAAACTGTACACAGCAACAACCAACTGGCTGTTAAGATGTGTTTCTGAAGCATGCCTTCCCACACTTGTCATGGTCCCTGAGATAATAATAATTATTATGTTTTCAAATGATGATGTCTTAACAGATCTAATTACAAAAGGATTACTACTAGTTTGTGTTCATAAGTCATCATCATTGCCATTGAACAGAATTCTTATCTTTCTTTTGGCTGTGGCAAGTGGATATCTACTAAAACATGTAAGTACAGAATCAGGTTGTTTTAGACCTAAGCACCTTTAAAGGTCTGAAATTAGAATCTGATTTGTCAATAGACAGTGCTTTTCCTTCCTGGTGTTATAAACTACAATAGTTGAGAAAGCCTGTATTGTGTGAGGTCACTCACAGCATCCTGTAACTTGAGCTCAAACAGTTTCTAGTTACAAAATCAGAAGGTGAGAAAAAATTGGTAAAATGGTTCAGGAAAATGTATACTGTTTTAATAATTTCCTCAGGAAACTGAAAGATGATGACAAATATTAGTCATGAAATGGTTTTGCCAAAAATAGCTTGCTCTTTACATAAAGTAATATATTAAGAGGGTGGGACTTGAAATATACCAAGAAAATCTAGAGAGTAGCTTAGTTTAACAGTTGAAGAAGAAAAAATTGGATTTTTCTAAGCAAGCAATTTTCTTATCTTTAGCCTTCAAAGTGTGTTTTTCATGTGTAACAAGATAAAAAGAACAGGTTTTTCCTTTATGAAATCATATTTAAGAAAATTTGTTAAATACTGTGGTTTAAGTTATGTTGAAATAATGGAAAAGAGAAAATCAATTATTAGATAAAGATAACAATATTGTTATCTTTAGGCACAATATTATAAAGCAATTATCCTCCAATTAAAAATAAATTTAAAAAAAGATACAAGAAAAAGGTGATACTTTTCAGCTTGGTTGTTTTAACTATGAAAAAGTTGATAAAACAGATTTTTTTTCTTGCATTGCCAGCAGCAACAGCAATGCTTGGCATATGGTACATGTTCAACGAATATAGCCATTTTTCTTTCTTGCTGTTTATAGCAAGTTCCTTTTCTCATCTTTCAACTTCATGCCCTCTGCTCTGAACCTATATTCCATCAAGGAAAAGTTATATATTGTTAATCACTAAAGTTGAAATTTTTGTGAAATCTTTCCTCTACCTCTCTCCAGATAATATAATGATCTCACAGCTAGAATGGACAATCATCCAAAATAACAGATATTGTCCTAAAGTGATCTCCATACCATTTACCTCTTACTCAATAACTTAAGCAGGTAATACCATTATATCTAATAATTAGGATAATAGCTAACATATAAATTGATCTGGGCCTCCCAGGTGGGTCAGCAGTAAAGAATCAGCCTGCCGAGCAGGAGACATGGGTTCGATCCCTGGACTGGGACAATCGCCTGAAGAAGGAAACCACAGCCCTCTCCAATATTCTTGTCTGGGAAATCCCATGGACAGAAAGGAGCCTGGTGGACTCAGTTCACAGGGTGGCAAAGAGCTGGACATGACTAGTGACTAAACAAACAGCAGCAGGATATTGCGTTTATTGTGTACCAGGTACTTGTTCTAAGCACTTTACATGTACTAACCCACTTCATCTTTATATTTACCGTGTGCAGTAAATACAATTATCCCTATTTTAAAGTTGAGAATATGGAGTCAATGAGAGTTTCAGTAACAAGCCCAAGGTCATACAAATAGTAAGTCACAGACTAGGGGTTCATAACCAATAGACTACAGCGTCTCTCAGGAAGGCTACAGCCCTGCATGCAGTTTTCCTGGGTTAATTAAACATATTTCATTGCCTTCTCTCTCTCACTCAGAAGTAAAGTAAAATCCGCCAGGTTCCTGTGCTTGTGGCAACCCCCAGTTTCCCCATCAGTCAGTCTCTGCCATCAGGAAGCTTCCATAAGCCTCTTATCATTTTCCATCAGAGGGCAGACAGACTGAAAAGCACAATCACAGAAAACCAACCATCTGATCACATGGACCACAGCCTTGTCTAACTCAATGAAACTATGAGCCATTCCATGTAGGGCCACCCAAGACGGACGGGTCATGGTGGAGAGTTCTAACAAAACGTGGTCCACTGGAGAAGGGAATGGCAAGCCACTTCAGCATTCTTGCCTTGAGAACCCCATCAACAGTATGAAAAGGCAAAAGATAGGACACTGAAAGATGAACTTCCCAGGTCAGTAGGTGCCCAATATGTTACCAGAGCTCAGTGGAGAAATAACTCCAGAAAGAATGAAGAGACGGAGCCAAAGCAAAAACAACACCCAGTTGTGGATGTGACTGGTAATAGAAGTAAAGTCGGATGCTGTAAGGAGCTAGATTGCATAGGAACCTGGAATGTTAGGTCCATGAATCAAGGCAAATTGAAAGTGGTCACACAGGAGATGGCAAGAGTGAACATCGACATTTTAGGAATCAGTGAACGAAAATGGACTGGAACGGGGGAATTTAACCCAGATGACCATTATATCAACTACTGTGGGCAAGAATCCCTTAGAAGAAATGGCGTAGCCATCATAGTCAACAGAAGAGTCCGAAATGCAGTACTTAGATGCAACCTCAAAAATGACAGAATGATCTCTGTTCATTTCCAAGGCAAACCATTCAATATCACGGTGTTCCAAGTCTATGCCCTGACCAGTAATGCTGAAGAAGCTGAAGTTGAATGGTCCTATGAAAACCTACAAAACCTTCTAGAACTAACAGCCAAAAAAGATGTCCTTTTCATTATAGGGGACTGGAATGCAAAAGCAGGAAGTCAAGAAACACCTGGTGTAAGAGGTAAACTTGGCCTTGGAGTACAGAATGAAGCAGGGCAAAGGCTAACAGAGTTTTGCCAAGAGAATGCACTTGTCATAGCAAACACCCTCTTGCAACAACACAAGAGAAGACTCTACACATGGACATCACCAGATGGTCAACACTGAAATCAGATTGATTATATTCTTTGCAGCCAAAAGATGGAGAAGCTCTATACAGTCAGCAAAAACAAGACCGGGAGCTGACTGTGGCTCAGATCATGAACTCCTTATTGCCAAATTCAGACTTAAACTGAAGAAAGTAGGGGAAACCACTAGATCATTCAGGTATGACCTAAATCAAGTCCCATACAATTATACAGTGGAAGTGAGAAATAGATGCAAGACTAGAGATCTCCTCAAGAAAATTAGAGATACCAAGGGAACATTTCATGCAAAGATGGGCTCAATAAAGGACAGAAATGGTATGGACCTAACAGAAGCAGAAGATATTAAGATTAGGGGGCAAGAAGACACAGAAAAATGACACAAAAAAAATCTTCATGAGCAGAAATCACCATGGTATGACCACTAACCTAGAGCCAGACATCCTGGAGTTCGAAGTCAAGTGGGCCTTAGGAAGTGTCATTACGAACAAAGCTAGTGGAAGTGATAGAATTCCAGTTGAGCTATTTCAAATTCTAAAAGATGATACGGTGAAAGTGATACACTCAATATGCCAACAAATTTGGAAAACTCAGCAGAGGCCACAGGACTGGAAAAGGTCAGTTTGTTTTCATTCCAATACCAAAGAAAGGCAATGCCAAAGAATGTTCAAACTACCGCACAATTACACTCATCTCACACACTAGAGTAAAGTAATAATCAAAATTCGCCAAACCAGGCTTCAACAGTACGTGAACATGAACTTCCAGACGCTCAAGCTGGATTTAGAAGAGGCAGAGGAACCAGGTATCAAATTGCCAACATCTGTTGGATCACCGAAAAAGCAAGATAACTCCTGGAAAAGATCTACTTCTGCTTTATTGACTAGGCCAAAGCCTTTGACTGTGCAGATCACAACAAAATGTGGAAAATTCTTAAAGAGACAGGAATACCAGACCACCTAACCTGCTGCCTGAGAAATCTGTATGCAGCTCAAGAAACAACAGTTAGAACTGGACATGGAACAACAGACTGGTTACAAATAGGGAAAGGAGTACGTCAAGGCTTTATATTGTCACCCTGCTTATTTAACTTATATGCAGAGTACATCAAGAGAAATGCTGGGCTGGAGGAAGTACAAGCTGGAACATTTTTAACCTCAGATATGCAGATGACACCACGCTTATGGCAGAAAGTGAAGAAGAACTAAAGAGTCTCTTGATGAAAGTGAAAGAGGAGAGTGAAAAAGTTGGCTTAAAACTCAACAGTCAGAAAACTAAGATCATGGCATCTGGTCCCATCACTTCAAGGCAAGTAGATGGGGAAACAGTGGAAAGAGTGACAGACTTTATTTTGGGGGGCTCAAAAATCACTGCAGATGGTGACTGCAGCAATGAAATTAAAAGACGCTTACTCCTTGGAAGGAAAGATATGACCAACCTAGACAGCATATTAAAAAGCAGAGACATTACTTTGCCAACAAAGGTCCATCTAGTCAAGGCTGTGGTTTTTCCAGTGTCAGGTATGGATGTGAGAGTTGAACTCTAAAGAAAGCTGAGTGCAGAAGAATTGATGCTTTTGAACTGTGGTGTTGGAGAAGACTCTTGAGAGTCCCTTGGACTGCAAGGAGATCCAACCAGTCCATCCTAAAGGAGATCAGTCCTGGGTGTTCATTGGAAGGACTGATGTTGAAGCTGAAACTCCAATACTTTGGCCATCTGATGCGAAGAGCTGACTCATTTGAAAAGACCCTGATGCTGGGAAAGATTGAGGGCAGGAGGAGAAGGGGACGACAGAGGATGAGATGGTTGGATGGCATCACTGACTCAATGGACATGGGTTTGGGTGGACTCCAGGAGTTGGTGATGGACAGGGAGGCTTGGCGTGCTGCGGTCCATGGGGTCGCAAAGAGTCGGACATGACTGAGCTACTGAACTGAACTTAATGAGAATGCTTCTACTATTTTAACATTTAGACTGACGTTTCAGTGGTTTCTGGTATATTTCTTCATAAGCAGTCTAATATTACTATTTGAATATTTTTACATTATTAAAATTAAATTTTAATTTATAAATTTAAATATATGCTTGAAACATCATTTAAAATGATACTACAATGTTAGATACAAAAATATGAGTAGTAAAGGACTAAAACGACCCTTAAAAGTACCACAAATTAATTCTGAAAAGTGCTATCTGCCCATATAATAGATGTAGTATGGAATTTTAAAGAAAACCAGTTTATATCAATCAAACACTCTGGATGTTTTTTAAAGAATTTAAACTTTCTCTATACCTTCAACTTGGGACTTTAGCAACATTGATACCTTGTTCTAACTAAGGTGTACTGCTAAGTCGCTTCAGTCCTGTCCGACTCTGTGTGACCCCATAGACGGCAGCCCACCAGGCTCCCCCGTCCCTGGGATTCTTCAGGCAAGAACACTGGAGTGGGTTGCCATTTCCTTCTCCAATGCGTGAAAATGAAAAGTGAAAGTGAAGTCACTCAGTCGTGTCCGACTCTGAGCGACCCCACGGACTGCAGCCCACCAAGCTCCTCCATCCATGGGATTTTCCAGCCAAGAGTACTGGAGTGGGTTGCCATTGCCTTCTCCAACTAAGGTGTACTAGCACTATATTTTAGATATTTTTGAAAAGATTTTTTATTATTGTACTATATGAAAAATGTAAACCATACTTATAACGTTTATGGTTTTTCTATTTAGAATTTTCGACATTAGGAATTTGGCCCTGAAAGTGATTTTCAAAAATAATCACATTTCGTTATAACCACATTTTGCTATTTGTACTTCCATGTTTATTATCCAGAATATCTAAAATGAGAATTCTCATTCTTTAATCCATTAGTGTGAAGCTGCAAGGGTCTCTAGGTAATCAATGTTTATACGCTAAAAGAGCTGATCATTCAATTACTTAACCAAGTAAATTACTGCTGCGTCTATGCTTAGAATAACCATGGAGCCAAATGGCAGTGTTCTGAAGAGCATGTGGAAAAAGCCAGTCATGTGAACTACAGATTTCACTGTTAGTAGCAATCTCTTAATCTACGTCAATGAACTGATTTTTTACATTCTTCACTGTGCTAAGAACAGTCAGCAGTGAGTATGCAGAGTGGCTGTTATTACACAAACCCACTGTCACTGAATCTAGCAATAATGACAGCTAACAGTCATTGAGTTCCTATGCCAGGCATCATTCTAAGTGCTATACATGAATTAACTAGTTTAATTCTCACAACAACTTCTATGAGGGAGGTACTATTATTATTATGCCCATTTTAGAGAGGAAGACTTTCCTGGTGGCTCAGACGGTAAAGCGTCTGCCTACAATGTGGAAGACCCAGGTTTAGTCCCTGGGTCAGGAAGATCTCCTGGAGAAGGAAATGGAACCCACTCCGGTATGCTTGCCTGGAAAACCCATGGACAGAGGAACCCGGTACGCTATAGTCCATGGGGTCGCAAAAAGTCAGACATGACTGAGCGACTTCACTTTAACTTTAGAGAGGAAGACACTGAAGCATGGTTACATGAGTAGAAAGTAGAAGAGTTTGACAATCTCACTTCAGAATTTGTATTCTCATCCACTTCACTATGCTGCCTACCTATGCAATGTCAAAATGAGTCATGGGCAATTTTAATATCTTAAAAACATGTATTTGCTTTCATGGATTCAAGAGTGGACATAAAAAGTAGAAATAATCCAAAGATTTCAGTTATAACACATAAGTAGTTTAGCTATAGTTAACACTGTAATATATTCTAGTGCTAAGTCGCTTCAGTCGTGTCTGACTCTTTGTGACCCTATGGACTGTAGCCCACCAGGCTCCTCTGTCCATGGGATTCTCCGGGCAAGAACACTGGAGTGGGTTGCCATGCCCTTCTCCAGGAGATCTTCCAGACCCAGCAATCGAACCCACATCTCTTATGTCTACCTGTATTGGCGAGCAGGTTCTTCACCACTAGTGCCACCTGGGAAGCCCCAATGGTGTAATATATTCACATATAAATTTGTAGTATTTTACATGTGCAGTAAATTATTGGGCACTGCTTGTGTGTGTGTGTGCGTTAGTCACTCAGTCATATCTAACTCTTTGTGGCCCCATTCACTGTAGTCTGCCAGGCTCCTCTGTCCATGGGATTCTCCAGGCAAGAACACTGAAGTGAGTTGCCATTCCCCTCTCCAGGGGATGGTCCCAACCTAGGGACTGAACCCAGGCCTCTTGCATATTTGGTGCTGCAAATTTTCCCAAATAAGGAAATAAGTGAATACTTAAGATATTAGTTAGAGGACTTCCCTGGTGGTCCAGTGGTTAAGAATCTGACATGAAGATTCCTCAAGCTGCAGGGCAATTAAGCCTGCAAGCTGCATCTACTGAAGCCCATGCACCTAGAACCCATGCTCTGCAACAAGAGAAGCCACAACAGTAAGAAGCCTACGTGCTGCAATGAAGAATAACCCTCTACTCCCTACGACCAGAGAAAGCCGGCATGCAGCAATAAAGACCCAGCGCAGCCAACAATATGTAAATAAATATTTTTTAAAAAAATATTGGTTAGAATAACACTTGAAAAGAATCATGAGGAATTGTACCAAATATGAAAGTTTTAAAAATTAAGACATAATGTAGATGTTAATTTCATCTTCAATTAAGGTTATATAGTTAGTCAATGTTTGGGAAATAAACAAAATCACTTGAGACCATGAGTGTTATCTAAACTCAATTTCCTCTCTACAAAATGAAGAAATGGCTGATCTCTGTACAAATAATGCAGCGAGGAATAATACAATATTCTCAATAAATTTCCTTGTGCTTTCCAGAGTTTCAGACACACACACCTAAAAAATCCTATTAAGGGACAATAAAAATGCAATTACTTATGAAGTATTATAGTATCAATAGTATAAAGAGAGTTTAACTGCACAGAAAGAAACCAGAAAAATAATTACTTCTGAGGAAGGGCGTGGCACTTGGGAAAGGGGAATTAGCCCTTTTTAAGTATACTTTTGCACTGTTTTGATTGTTTACAATAAGAATAAATTCACATGTTACTTGTTAAGATAGATAGCTAGACACTCAAGTCACAGGGAGTATTTAACCAGATATCAGAAGACAAGTGACACCAACATGACTTTGGGTAAGACACTTGACTCTGTGGACCTCAGATTCCTATAATTAGTGCTAGAGATAGGCTGTCTCTAATACTACTCTTTCACTGCTAAACTACAATAATTAGTGAGGGGCATAATAAGGAGAGAATGCTAGGAACTCACAGCCCCAAAATAAAGCAAATACTTAATAGTTCATCCACAAGAGACTTACCCTCAAAATAGAATACTGTCCCCATCCTATCGCCTCTACTGTTTTTGCTAAAGCACAAAATACAGTGTGAATATAGAAGGTCAAAAGCTCTTCAAAACAATTTCATAAAATAGAAAAAACACCAAAGTACCTATGTACGGTGTAACACACTGAGTAGGGAGTGAGTGGGAGTCGCTCAGTCGTGTCCGACTCTTTGTAGCCCCATGGACTGGTGCCTGCCAGGCTGCTCTGTCTGTGGAATTCTCCAGGCAAGAAAACTGGAGCGGGTTGCCATTTCCTTCTCTATAGTATACTGAACCTAGCTCCAAACTGCTGTTTAACTGCTAATGAATGACACATTAAAATAAAGGAAAAGATGGGCCATCTCCAAAGTCTTTGCAATTGGTCCAGTTATCAAATGTCTGAGTTATAAACTGGCACAACTAACAAATTCATGACTGTTAGAATGCTTGTCATTATATACAATACATGGTGTGCACACTGATACAAGAATCGCTTTTTAATCAGGATTGAAGTAGGTGTATAAGTTGCAAATCTCTGATCTGTTTAAAAGGCCTTGATATAGTTTCAGATTTTTGACTCTCTCCTGGCTTCTCTCTTTTTTTTTTTAACTGATTTTCAGTGGTTCCCAGGTTTCCTCCAGCACTCCTTACCCCGCTCTCCTTTCTTTTACACTATGCTTGACTTGTGAATGCAAACTTAGATTGTGCCCTATGCTTTTATTCCTATGAATCAATAAATATAACAAAAAGAGGGAAAGTAATTTAGACCTAATGAATCAATAACAACTGAACCATTGCTTCCCACATAGAGTAATATCCTCCCCATGCCCATGAAGCTCACAACAAAAAGAATAAAAGTAACAATAACAGTGTAACATGGATTGTGCTACATACTTCAAACCTCACAAAAATCCTAGCTTTATGTACTATAGTTACTCCTGTTTTACAGATAAGTAAACCCAGACACACACATGATAAGGAACTTGCCCAAAATCACGAGGTTAGTCAGTGAGGCAGGAATCAGGATTCCAGATTATCTGACCCCTGAGTTGATGCTCTTAATTACTGTTAAATTGAAGTCTGTCCAACTTTAAATCAAGTGCTCATTACCCTGGTCTTAAGTGGTTCTCATTCTAATTCTTCAAAACTTGCTATTTTTCACTCACTTTACATTAAGGACCCAGAATCCTCAAGACGATTACTATAACATTGTCCCATTTTTTGGCCATATGTCCCAAGTTTTCTTCAATATGAAACATTTCCTTAAAACCTAGACCCTCCTCCACCTCTCCCCAGCTTCACTGCTTTGGCAGTCTCATTGAAGTCCACTGCTTCAGTAACTACATCTGTCAGATGACCCATAAATGTCTTCATTGCATTCCAGAATTCTCTGAACTCCAGACTTGCAGCTCAAGCTTCCCATTAAAATCTCCTCTTGGATGTCTAACTACTCACCCCCATCCCTGACAACAAAAACAAAACCTTTTCCTTTTCCAGCGTCCTTTATACCAATGGACTGCATCACCACCCATAGCGGTTGACAGACGAGAAATCCAAAAGTCATCATTGTCACCATCCTCTTCCTCACCTACTTTATGCCACCATGACCAAGTGATGAACAAGGTCCTACATCTCTTTCAAAGCAGTTTCCTTCCATCACCCAAAGCACCAGCAAGCACTCCACTCTAAGCTAATATCACCTATTTGCTAGAGTCGACCTCTGCAATCATCTCCAGTTTGCTTTGCATCTGTCCTGTCTCCCTCCCAGTTGTTCTCTGAACCATACCAGGTGACATTTTCAAAATCTAAGTCTTATGTTATCTCCCATCTCCATCTCATACTGGGCTTAGGATACATGGCTTAAAACAAAACCCTCAACGTGGTTCACAGGGTCCCATAGGATCTGACTTTCTCCCTCAGGCCTCATATATATCTCATTTTCCCCTTCATGTTTTAACCCTCAGATTTATTTTAGGCTCATGCACGCACTATTTCATCTTGCTGTAGCACACATGATCTCCTCTTATCCCTAATATTAACCCCTTTCTTTAAGAGAACAGGTCACTGGAGGAAATCATGCTAAATGAAGTTAGTCAGACAGAGAAAGAGAAATATCACATGGTATCACTTACATGTGCAATCTAAAAAAAAAAAAAAAACAGCCAAACTCATAGAAACAGAGGGTAGAAAAGTAGTTGCCAGGAGCTGGGGGATGGGAGAAATAGAGGTTGGTAAAAGGGTATGAATTTTCAATTATAAGGTGAAGAAAGTTTGAGGATCTAAAGTATAACAGGGTGATTATAGCTGATAACACTTGTATAATGTAAATTTGCTAAGAGAATAGAATTTAAATGTTCTAATAAAAGAAGGAAGGAAGGGAAGAAAGAAAATAAAGAAGAGAAGGCAGGGAGGGATGAAGGAAGGAAGAAAGAAGGTAAGGAAGGAAGACAGAGAGGAAGGAAGGAAGGAAGGATGAAAGGAAGGAAGAGATATTTGAGGTGATGGATTGTTAATTAACTTGATGGCTTGGGGGGGGAATCCTTTCACAAAGAATATATACAACCAATTATCACGTGGCACACTTCAACTAACTCACAATTTTATTCATCATTTATACCTTAATAAAAATTGGGAAAAAAAGAAAATTTGAAAAATTATTTATAAGTTTAAAAAAAAAAAGATCAGTTCAGTCATCCTTTCCTCAGACTCCATCACCCTTGTCTCTACCAAATCATCATATCTCTAGCAAACACTACAGAGCACACATGAATTCCCAAATACCTGCTGAGTATGTGAGGGAAGGAGTAAAGGATTACTTCCAACAATTTTCTATTGGCAAGTTTTATTTAGTGTCATATTTTCAAAATTACAATTGTAATTGCATATTTTTCTCCAATTGCAATTACATATTTGACAATTACAGTGTCAATTTTGTTCTGTGATCTTTGCCTTGAAGGATCGTTGTTTTGAGGTCTTCCTGAAGGTTCACCTAGCATCTAAGCTGCTGTGGGATGTACACACTGAGCCCTCAGATCTGAAATAAGAGGCAAACTGCTGCAATGCTGTTATAACTACTTACTGCCAGAGTACCTTATCCTCCACATTGCCTCAGAATGAGAGGGGAGAAAAGGGGAGTCCTCTGTGAAATTCAAACTCCACATTTATTAAGAGAAATTTGGAGCTATCTTTGCCATTTTGCTCTTCTCCCTTACTACAAATTTAAATTTTTACCTTACTACAAATTTAAAATGCAGTAATATAGGAGTTGGATAGGCTTGTGAAGGGATAAATAAATGGGACATCTACCAAAGAGTTAGATTTGATGATGCTTATGCCTTAATTCATTCAAGTTTCAGGAAAAAAGGACAACTAGCACTCAATCTTTCCACCTCACCTGTCTCCAGAAAGATGAACAGAAAGACAAAGTATGTGTATTAATTTTATGACAAAAATTTGAAATTTGCTTTATTTTACTACAAATGAAAATATTACCATGTCTTTTCAGATATGTGTATATGTATTTTGCAGACCAGTAAATTTAATGTTAGAATTCTACTGGGATCTGAGACAATTCCATTCAAGGCAATTTTTAAATGTATCATCAATCCTCAACATCTCTCCAAGCATACTGGAGGGTAGAGAACTGGAGAAAGTATATTACCTTCATTTAACTTGGAATGCTGCAGAATGCAGATACTCCTGCAAACTTGTAATCACCCAATAAATTGATTTTCAGAGTAAAAAAAAAAAAAATCCGGACTTCAATCTTACCTCCAGTCAAATGCAAGTATATGTCATCATCTTAACATCAGAGAATTTGTATTATTATAGCAATTTTCCTATAAAAAACCAACCCCTATTAAGAATCATATGTATATATTTGGGAAAAAAGCTGAAAATAAAACATTTTTTGAAATGTGTGATCATGGACCCCATTTTATACTGTGTGTGTGTGTGTGACAGAATGGAATGTCCCATTCTGAGTTTTTGTCTGGAGAGCCAAGAATGGCTATGTGGTTATATGGAAGCAATTCAGTGTAGCGGGCATGTAGGCCAACTGTGTAGGCTTTCTGCCTCTTTACAGTCCAATCCAAACTATGAGACAATGGGTGAGTGCCAGTGAGGAAAAAACTATTGGGAGCCATACCTGAACAGATATTTATCATTGCATATAGCAGTTGTTGTTGTTGTTTGTTACTAAGTTGTGTCCGACTCTTTTGCAACCCCATGCACTATAGCCCCCGGGCTCCTCTGTTCATGGTAATTCCCAGGCAAGAACACTGGAGTGGGTTGCCATTTCCTCCAGGGGATCTTCTCAACCCAGGGATTGAACCCACATCTCCTGCATTGGCAGGCAGATTCTTTACTAACTGAGCCACCTGGGAAGCACTGTGGGTATATGAACCCCTGTAATTCTGGTGGGGTATCGATGGTTATTTAATCTTGCAACTGGCATTACTGGTCATAGTGTGTCTAAAAGTTAATAAAATAGCAGTGTAATCATGTTTGTGTTACAAATTGAAAAGTCTTCTTCTAGAATAAAACTACTAGGATTTAACGAACAAAGAGTAGTGATCATAAAATAGGCAAAAGGATTCAAGGAAAACAGAACTAAATTCAGTAAAATATGGTATCAAGAATATCAAATCAGAATATCTTATTTGGACTCACCATTGAAACAAAATAAAAACTACAGTGTTCCTGAAGGCCTCATTAAAAAAAAACTGAAATCAAGAAATTCCAAGAAAAAGTAGAATAATGTGGACTAGACAAGTGAATCAAAAAAAAATCACAAACTATATTTCAGAAAGTATAAAATATTCCATTTGTAAAAAATTGTTTGATTAAAGAACACTCTAAAAAATGGATGGCTGAGTATCACAGTGCTAATGAATTCCTTTATGTGCCAGTTGTCTAGCTTTTGTGGAATCCTTTCAATATTCCTAGCATCTGAGTGACCAGACCAGGAGAGAATGGATGGCATTAAGCCATAGACCTGGCTCTGGTGGGAGGTAACCTCCTTAGAGGAGACAGAGGTGTAGCAACAGCTCAATGAGAAACAGTGAAGTATCCTGAAGATTAGTGGAAGGAAGGGGTCCATAGCATATGGCCATGCATCCGTAGCTCCATCACTAATTGATGATGAGACCTTGGTTTTCCTATTTGAACCTCAATTTCCCCCATATCCAACATAAGGATAATCATTGCTGATTCACATAATTATAAAAATAAAATTAAATAACACATGAAAAGACTTTTTACAATTAAGAGTCGAAGTGCAAGATATTACAATTGGGCTGCAGTTCTTCGGCATCTGGAATCTCTTCCAAGCCACACTCAGCTCCCTGGACATCCTTCTAATGAAGTCACCTTTTCCTTTCTCTATAACTGCCAGGGAGCTCAAACACTGTGGGCTCCACTGAACGAAGGTGAAAGTTACAGAGCTGCAGCTGACCACGAGTTCTCTCCCCACGCTCCGTAAGGTCCCTCAGCTGTCTGGAGGTATCACCTATGCTAGAACTCAGCCTGCTGTTTTTAAAGCTGTGGTAAAACATAAATAACATAAGCCAGTTTTCTTTGTAAAATCAAAAACCAAATACACATTTTAAAGTCACTTTGTTCTATTATTAGAACAGTCATTCGGAGAAAGCAATGGCACCCCACTCCAGTGCTCTTGCCTGGAAAATCCCATGGACAGAGGAGCCTGGTAGGCTGCAGTCCAAGGGGTCGCTAAGAGTCGGACAGGACTGAGTGACTTCGCTTTCACTTTTCACTTTCCTGCATTGGAGAAGGAAATGGTAACCCACTCCAGTGTTCTTGCCTGGAGAATCCCAGAGACAGGGGAGCCTGGTGGGCTGCAGTCTATGGGGTCACACAGAGTCGGACACGACTGAAGCGACTTAGCAGCAGCAGCAGCATTCTTATTTTAATAATTTTATATACAGAGACGATAATAAAGATCTAAAAACGTACACTTATATGAGGAACAAGAGTTGATAGACAAATGTTTCTCTGTCAACACATGTTGATAGAGAAAATTAAATAGGGGAGATTTCTCAAGCCACATATCCTTGCAGAAATAGCACATGTTCATATTTTGAACACTCTGCAAAGATATGGCATTTATAGTTCACAACAAATACTAGCTAAAAAATTTTCACATTAAGCCTTTTGGATGGATTCTGCTTCAGGAGAATCAGCTTATTTAGACCTTAACAGGATTTCAGCCATAAGAAAAAAATTATTCTCTGGGGTCTGGAGCGAAGGTAGAACTGAGGTCTTGATGAGATCTTCACACCACTAAATCCAGGAGACCAAAGAACCAAGCCAAGGAGCTACATGGTCAAGGCAAGGCTTAAAATCACACCAAGAACTGACTCAGTAGAGACCACACTTCTATCACTGCTGAACAAAGAACCATGTGTTGACTGTTTTTGTATCCATCACATAGTTCTATTTAAAACACTTGAAGTGCTCCTGCTGGTGCTCTGGAATTCTTCTTGAATGAAGGCCACTGCCTACCAATCGTGGCACAGTGCCATAGGAAGGTAAGCCTCCCATGGATCTCACTGTTTATGTAGAGAATGCATAGGAACCCATAGAGGCACACATCTCCATAACCTATGAGTCTGTAAATATTGACTCAGTGGTGGTTCCTTGGAGCTTTTCAGAGTTTCCTACTTTCTCAATTCAACAATGACCTTACTGCTCCATTTCCAAATAACTTGTCAGAAGTTTGTCAAAGGCAAGCTACTGTGCAGTAACCCATGATGCTATAGTAACAGACTATTCTGCATTCGCCATGCATTAGGTTCTTACAAAGAAGTAGGAGAAGACATAATTTGAGTACAAAATTCAGAATTTACATTATACATCTGGGATTCCTATGCTCTTTTTTTGGTTATCAAAAGGGAGTATTCAACTATAATAAGCACAGTTCCTACTGATTCACCCAACATTCACTGTTCTCACACAAGAAATCTGTATCTTAACAAGCCACCATCGACAAGAATCATACATGGAGAAGGGCCCGCATTCCCCTTCAACAATCCTTAAAATGACGCTTTTGGAATATGCTCACACACATGACAAAATAATCAATCTGTTTTACATAAATTCCAGCATTTTACCTACAATTATAAATTATAAAATATTCTAAGTTTTAATAATTTTTGTTAATTGGTAGTGATGGCTACCTAAATTTAATATAGCAAATAATGTTATAGATCTTATCAAATGACTTAGGCATTCAGAAAAACTAAATTTTAATTATGAATTTTTCTTACTCTAAAACTTTCCCACAAAAATATATGAAAATATAGAAATTAGTGTGAAGCTATCTGTCAGGATTCCCTACAATATAAACCTAAATTGAGTTAACTGAATACAGACAAATAAAAACTTTTTTAATCTCAAAGATAATATAAATTTTCCTTTAAGATCTGTTATAATCTGGCATGGTGTGACTATAAAGAACAGCCTCATTGACAATGAAAGCAAATCACTGATTAAATGGTTTGTTTTCTTTGAAAAGTCTCCAAAGCATATAATATCTAATAGACAGCAAAATAAATGATATGACTTTTAACAAGTTTTTACCTTACAGCATTTGATACCTGTCAGCTTATATGAAATTACTATGCTTAGTTGACAATTTTGAGGAAAGTAAGCAAGTTCTTTTGATAGATACACAGTACCAACATATATGTGAACTTTTCATCAAAAGTAACCTCCTATGAGCAAAGGAAGGCTTCTGTTTCCATGCTCTTTTTAAGGTCACAGACAACTGATTTATTACATGTAGTTGAATCTGTATTTAGACACTCTTATTGCAATATTCTTACACTCAATTTTCTCTTACATTCTCTCTAAAGCAGAGGTTCTCAAAGTGTGGTCCCTAGATCAGCAACATCAGCATTACCTGAGAATCTGTAAGAAATGAAAATTCTCAGGTCCCTCATCAGAATTGAGTCAGAAGCTCTGAGGTGTGGCCCAGAAACAGGTGATTTAACAAGTCATGCAGGTGATGCAGGCTAAAGTTTGTGAAACTCTGCTCTAAAGCAAAAAGATATTCTCTAGCTATGAAGAAAAGTTTGCTTGTTTTTTTTTAAAGTTTTTTAATATATTTATTTTTAAATGAAGGATAATTGCTTTACAGTATTGCGTTGGTTCCTATCGAACATCAACATGAATGAAAAGAAGTTTTTATCCCTTACTTTGGAGCAGTCAATTTTTTTTTTAATCATTTATCTTTATTTTTTTTTCCATTTATTTTTATTAGTTGGAGGCTAATTAGTTTACAATATTGTAGTGGTGTTTGTCATACATTGACATGGAGCAGTCAATTTTGTAGTGTCCTATGTCTCTAAGCCCAAGATACCATTATACTTTATAGAATATACTAGAGTTCTTTAGAATGATACTGATTTTTTAAAGAATTTCATTTAACAAAGATTTTAGAATATGGCATATTCTCAATGTGTTAAAATGCTGATGCACACTTAACTAAAAATGTGGATTATAAAGGGAAATGTGCTTATTTAAAACAGTATGGTATAGAGACAAAAATTGATAATGTTTTGTCTGTTGTAATTCCAACAGATTCTTCCCTACAATTAAGCTCAAAGAAAATAGGGCTGATTTTAAATTCTACCCTCTAGTGTTTTCTGGGTCCAGAATTTGTGTCATTTATACAAGCAGAGCCATGTCTGAGTGATGAATGAATGAACAGTACAGGTAATATATAGTCCTGTACAAAGGTCTTCAAAGCAAGCTGGAGAGATTAACCCAAGGAATATGGACAGAGAGGAACTGGTTTATTTTGCCAATAGCACCTCTGGTGTGGTCTATGTTATTAGAAAGGCTAAAAACTTTAAAAACGGAATGAATGGATTTGATTACAAAGATACACACCTCAATTTCTGCATAAATACATAATAGAAACTAAGAATAAAGCTTTGGGCAAAGCAATATTTTCTCGACCTTTCAACTACAAAAAAACAGGGATCAAGTTTGTAGTATGATGCATTTTGATTATTATTTTAAAATTTTAATTAGCTTCATTTTAAGATTATCTTTCTCTATACTATATAATTAGTATTACATGCACCTTAAGGCTGGGGGTCTCAAATTTTCCTATTTCCCTAAGGAGATCTGTAAAGCCCACATTTGACATGCAAACTACCCAAAAGAGTATGATTCCCACTTTATAGTTGATTCTCCACTGGACTACTAATCTTTTGATAATATTTTTTTTAATTTAAGGAAAGAAAATACTTTATAGACTGACATAACTTGCATGAATAATTCATCTTTCACAGATGTTACGTTCAGGGAAAAACACGGTATCATTTTTTAATGCACTTAAAGCTAATGATAGACTGTGAACTTGTCAAATTTTCAGTTAAATTAACAGGAAAATGATGTACTAAATGAAATAAGTCAGAAGGAGAAAGACAAATACCATAAGATATCACTTATATGTAGGATCTAAAATATGACACAAATGAACCTATCTACAAAACAAAAACAGATTCACAGACAGTGAACAGAGTTGTGGTTGTTGAGGAGGAGGGGGGATGGATTGGGACTCCAGAATTAGCAGATGCAAACTGTTATATCTCTAGATGGATACACAACAAGGTCCCATTACATAGCATAGGGATCTATATTCGTATACTGTGATAAAGCATGGAAAAGAATGTGAAAAAGAATGTATACATATATACATAAAACTGAATCACTTTTCTGTATAGTAGAAATTAACATAACAATGTCAACCAAAAGAAAAAAGAAAAACGCTAGAAAAAAAGAGGAAGATGATGATACGTAACGAAAATCAGAAATGGTATGAGTTAGTAAAATAACTTGGCTGAAATAAATCACAGAGTGTTTACAGTAAATTTATGTACCCAACACCTGGCTAAACACATTAAATCAATTTCACAAGGTTAATTTAAATTTCTTTACATTATAGAAAATCAGAATGTAATACCTGAGACTGTGCATTAATATTGGCTCCTTCCTTGACAAGAACTTTGACAACTTCTGCTTGTCCAGCCAAAGATGCAATGTGAAGAGCAGTATTTCCTTTCTGTTTTGGAGAAACAAAATAGAAAATGTTAGAGGCTTCTAAACCTTGTAGAAATCAAAATGTACAGGTATTTTCAATTTTGCTGATTATTTTAAGTGGTTAAAACTTGTCATTCTATTAAGATAGCAGCCCACCTTGGGAAAAGGTAATCTTTACCATCAAAACATTGGCCATCCTATAAAATGTTTTCCTTCTCTATTCTGTACAATCCTGGTTTAATGTTAAGAACATGGAAAGACTGAGATCTTACTGAAGTAAATAATTTGGGATGTGTGTGCATACGTGCATGTGTGACAATATTACCATTCATGTTATTTAATCAACAACAAAAAAAGTCCTACCCTAAGAAAAGTTAACCAAAAAAAAAGAAAGAGTTCATCTGAATTCATTTCACAATGTAGAGAACCCTAGGAATTTTAAGTGGTAAAGAAGATGACAATTCACAGTTCTATTTTGAGTCACCAGAGCACATAGGTGTTCAAAATATTTGGGGAATAAAATAATAAATTTTACATGCACTACACAATATTACCAACAATTTCAACCATTAGCTACATCAAAAATTTACCATTAAGAGTATTAAACAAAAATGAAAAATAATTTAAAACCATCATGAAAAGAAAAACCATCATGAAAAGAAAATAAAGGCCAAGACATTAAAAGAGGCCTAGGATATGATTAAAACAAATATAACAAATAAAAAACAAACAAATCTGGGGCTTCCCTGGTGGCTCAGTGGTCAAGTGTCCACCTGCCAATGCAGGAGACACAGATTTGCTCCCTGATCCAGGAAGATCCCACATGCCATGGGGTAACTATGCCCATGGGCCACAACTACTGAACCTGTGTTCTAAAATCCAGGAGCCACAACTACTAAACCCCGCGCACTCCAGACCCTGTGCTCCGCATCAAGAGAAGCCACTGCAATGAGAAGCCCACACATCGCAACTAGAGAAAAACCCACACAGCAATGAGGGCCCAGCGCAGTCAAAAATAAATAAATAAAATCATTAACAAAAAAACAAATCTGTACATTCAAAGTCATAAATTTGGGGGGAAAATAGTCATAAATTTTGGAAACTGGTTCTTTTTTCGCCACTAATTCACTGTGGACCTTAACCACTCACATACTATATTGAAGGCTCAGTTGCCTTTCATTTAAATGAGGAGTTTCAGTGAGATTTGTTTCTGGATCTCTACAACTGTTGCAATCTGTGATTAAAAATGAACCTGTATTTTATTTTATTTATTTTTTTTTCTTGAACCTGTATTTTAAAACATCAACAGAGTTTAAAGAAAAGGAAACAAACGATAATAAACAGTTAAGCCAGAAAAAGCAGTTGGTTTAATGAATACATTAATATAGACAACTTAGGGGAACCAAATAATTTGATATAGGTTAAAATTTACATTCTTTAAATATTTAACATTTATTTGATGTTGTCAAGAGAAATGTTAAAAATGTTTATTCTCTCTTTAGGTTTAAAAGTAAGCAATTTCTTGCATATGGTGGACTTATATTTTAACTTCTTTGGAATTGCCAAAGAGTTTTTCACTTGGTTTTGTTTTTATATTTCCACTGGAACTGCTGTATACTACACTGGGAGCAGTGTCAGTCCACATTTTGGCAATTGTGTATGAGGTATTGGAAATTCGGGTTAAATGGTCATATTTCTAACTTACTCCAGCACCCTTTTTGTCTATTCCTGACGAGGCTAATGACCCAGCTGGGGGCTGGGGTGCCTGCAACCTCTCTCTGCATCACACACAATCAAATTGTCATACTTCAGCCCTAGTCAACAGGCTTGACTCTGATTGGCTGTGGGTTTTGTTTTTTTTTTCCCCAAATTAAATTTTCACCTTCTAAAGATAAAGATTTGTCACCACTAATGATATTTTTTAAATACTTGTTGTTTTTGAAATGATCCCCCAAAGTTCAAATATATTTTACCAAAAACAGCATCAAGTAACAGGTACTAATGTACTGAGCATCTTATAAATTCCTTTAAAAATGAGCCCAATTTCTTTACAGACACACATAATAGTGACAAAAATCTAGTTTTACCCTAATAACTCAACCTATGATCAAAAATCTCTTTTCCATTAGAGTATAAAGTATCTGTATATTCTCTTATCAAGTTAAATGAATATATTAAAAGTTATAACAACTTACTGAAAGCATGAAAATTACTTGTTCATTTCCATCAAGTAGTTTACTACACCAATTTATTTTAAAAAATGAATTAACCTTGGGAAAATAGGTGCTTTTGTCTATAGAGGATTATATTAATCTAGTCTCTATGTGAATCAAACAAGAAAATAAAAGATAAAATATTAAAAACTAGAGATACAGAATTCTTTAGTCTCTGTTAAGTCCCTAAAGGAAACAATTCAAACTCTGCAAGATTTAATGAACAGGGGTTTCAATTTCAGTTCTGCATTGTGAAGAATCTTGGTGTTCCTGCAAACCTCTGAAAGGGAAAAGAAGCTTTAAATCGTTTCCTCTTTACCGTGGAATAAATATGACCAGCACAAACATTACCTTGGTGGCGGAGTCCACAGCAGACCCTCTTCCCAGCAGCTCCTGAACTAGCCCCACGTGGCCTTCCTTGGCAGCCAGGTGAAGCGCGTTGAGTCCATTCTGAAAGGAGAAAGCAACAAGGCTCAGAAGTGGAGTGATGATGAGGCACACCGTTGCTGATCTTAAGCAAGTATAAAACACAGAGGATAGACAGACTCTGATCCTCTCATTTTCTCTCTTTTTGTGTCAGCTTGAAGCTATTAATTTCACAGAGACTAATTTCCAATGGTTTTGATTCAGAGAGGCAAAGAGGTAAATATCATCACTGCCCCTTCCTTCTCTTTCAGGATTAACCCCAAACCAATGCCCACTGCTTGAGGCACTGCTGGCTCTTCTTGGAGAGGTCTCAGAGCAGCCATGGAACCCAGAGAAGGGGCCCAGGGTTCCAAGCCATTGGAGGCAGTGTTAGAGGTAGTCCAGGGGTGGCCCAGGCAGAAAAGGAGGCCCACGTGGGCCTAGTGATGGAGCTGCAAGGCCATGAGTGAGGACCACCTGCTGCAGAGGAAAGAGTAGATGGTGCTCACTGTAGCCTGGGGGGGATTAGGGCTGGATGCGGGACAGGAGCCCTCGGGTGAGGGGGCCACAGCTGCTGGTGGCAGAAACGGGGCTTCTCAAGCCACTGGACTGTCCAGGTGACTCCAATAACCATGGCAAAATGCACCCAATTCCACAAAAGGAGGGTCATCCGCCATGGGAGGAACCACGGTGGCTGCAACCGCTGCCCGGAACTGGAGAGTCTGTTGGGCCCGCTAGTATGTGTGGGTTGTGATCATTGGGCAGGTCACTGGAACTGCTGGGACCTGCATTGCTTCTCCTATGGGGACTGTGGGTGAAGCAGGTGTACAGTTGGGATTCTGGCTACCAGAACCCCAGAACTGCCTGCTAAAACAGGGCCATCTCTGCCTGCATCTCTTTCAAGCATTCCTTGCTGCTCTCGCCTGGCTCTTGGCACCAGGGCCCACAACCAGGGGTCCTTGTGGACCCAGGAATTGTGAGGCTGACCTGCCAGCTGATGTCTTTACTGTGGCAGCATCCTGAATACGGACCAACCAAAACAGGCTACTGTTGATAACTCTTTGATATTGGCTTTATGTAAGTTAATGTTGATAAAAGAATATGAACTTGAAAAAAAGGAATAAACAAAAAAATATATGAACTTGAGTCTTTTGAAACAATAAAAAAATATTCATTGAGCTGGCTTACTGAGAGCAAAATACTGATTAGGCTTATACACCTGTGAATCCCAAGCAAGATATCACCTTGATCTACACAACTTTTGGAATGATGCTATTTCTATATAATATCATTAAAATGACTAAATATACCACATAGTTAAAAAATAAGATCTTACCACTACTTTGAAACAACCATGTGTACATTATCAGAGGACAGTTATCTCTTTTGATTTAGCACTTTTATTAAGTGGCTATAAAGTAATATTGTACTATTTTATTTACAATTACATTTTACAATAAGCTCTATTCTCCATTTCTCTTGCTGATTTTATGAGATATTTTGCCCATTGACTGCTTTTCCATGATCATACCAAACTAGTGGATGAAAACCCAGGTAAAACAGTCAATAAAAATTTTATAGAGCCACTGACCATTGTTTACATTTCTGACACATACAGAATATGCATAGATTAATCCATTTCTAAAAGTTGAGGAACAGATTCAAGAAGAATAGCTACACATAACTGAATGTTAAAAGCATCAAAATCCATTAAACTGTTTTGCATCTTAGGACAAATCTGTAATTAATACAAACTTAGCAGTTAATCAACAAGCGTTTGCTAAGTTCTGACCAAGTGATCAGCTCTAGGTGCTAGGTGCTAAGAGAGGACCCATAGCATAGTTTCCAGGCCCAAAGAGCCCTGAAATATTTATTATTAAACTACTGAAAATTGCTTCTGCACTAGCATATACTTGTCCATGACTTTTTCAACTCATTGTCTATTTCAATTTGCAAATCTTACATGTAGAGTTAAAGGTTCTTCAATCTATTTGAAAAGGAACTAAATGCCCACATATAGAGATACAAATAATTGTGAAATGTTATTTACTGTTTCAAGCTTCCCAAGTGGCTCAGTGGTAAAGAATCCACCTGCCAAGCAGGAGATGCTTGGATCGGGAAGACCCTCTTGAGAAGGTAACAGCAACCTACTCCAGTATTCTTGCCTGGAAAATCCCATGGACAGAGGAATTTGGTGGGTTACAGTCCAAGGGGTCACAAAGAGTCAGACACAGCTGAGTTAATAAAACACCACCATTTAGAGCTTTACTCTGCCATTAGCATAAATGACACTGATAAAAGGAATCACCTATAATGGGAAGGAAAAAATCGAACTCAAAATGAAAATGACTGTTTACATATTCCCAACCCACTTCCCACTCGGTAAACTCATCCAGAATTTATCTGCACCCTTCCCATCTTTTTCACGGTGGCTGCTCTAAGCTAAGAGTACTCACTGTGTGACAGAATTAAGAATGTATTCCGTTTTCAGGAAAACAGGGAAAAGTAAAGCATGTGTCATCTTTGTCAGTTTAACTGATTTTACTGTGTCGAAGAATTGATGCTTTTGAGCTGTGATGCTGGAGAAGACTACTCTTGAGAGTCCCTTGGACTGCAAGGAGATCAAGCCAGTCAGTCCTAAAGGAGATCAGTCCTCAATATTCATTAGAAGGACTGATGCTCCAATACTTCGGCCACCTGATGTGAAGAGCTGACCATTTGAAAAGACCCTGATGCTGGGCAAGACCGAAGGCAGGAAGAGAAGGGGATGACAGAGAGACAAGACGGCATCACTGACTCAATGGACATGAGTTTGAAAGCTCCAGGAGGTGGTGAAGGACAGGGAAGCCTGGAGTTCTGCAGTCCATGGGGTCACAAAGAGTTGGACACAATTGAGCGATTGAACAACACTGTGTCTTTGATGTCCAAAGATTTCTGATTTAATAAGTAAATCAAGCTATGGATAATCCAAGAGGAATCTTGTTTTGTTAGTGAGTTATTCTCAAATCCTAAAGACTTTCTTTTTAATTCCCAAATGATGAATATTTAATGAGGATTTACTGAGTCTTTAATTTAAAAATATTTACAATGAGGCTTGAAATTTGGTGACTCATTGATAACTCTATAGGGAAAAGTCTTAGAATAAGAGTGATTTGAAGATACTACTTTATAAAGCCTGTTTCTGGATCTCCATTTCAACCACAGTGGAAGGCCTATCTACACCCCTAGCTGGTAGCTCCCTTTATGGCCACTAGTCCTTCTCCCCTGTCCAGCCCTATCAAATGTTTCTAGTGTACAATCCCCAAATATAGAGAAGGACATTAAATATGATGGTGAGTTACCTGTGAGAAGAAAGAGTTGCAGAAATCCTTCAAAATCTTACCAAGAACAAGTGGAATGAAAATATTATGGGAGCTGAGAAATAAATACTTAATGAGTGAAAGATAAGCTTATGACATAAATATCATTATATTCTATACTTTACATATATTATATCACATTATAATATTTTACAGATGAAGATACTAAAACCCTAAGATGCCAAGTGACTTGCCTCAAAGATCCTTACCGTTAAGAAGAGGAAAAGAAAAAACTCAAACTTAGATCTGATTTCCAACCTCATGTTTTTAAAAAAGTTAAAACAGTATAACTCTACACTAGTGTTTCAAACAGTAGGTTATCATGCACAAGTACATCTAAAATCTATTTAATGGATTGCCAATCAATGTATTTCAAAACATGAAGTAGAACAAAGAAAAACAGAGTACACTGTGGATGGCAAGTGTTGATATTATTTGGGGTTTTTTTGGTGAAATTTTACATACACAAACACAGGTACACATGTGGAAAATTATAAGAGAGATGAGAATACCAGACCACCTGACCTGCCTCTTGAGAAATCTGTATGCAGGTCAAGAAGCAACAGTTAGAACTGAACATGGAACAGACTGGTTCCAAATAGGAAAAGGAGTACGTCAAGGCTATATATTTTCACCCTGCTTATTTAACTTATATGCAGAGTACATCATGAGAAATGTTGGGCTGGAGGAAGCACAAGCTGGAATCAAGACTGTTGGGAGAAATATCAATAACCTCAGAAATGCAGATGACACCACCCTCATGGCAGAAAGTAAAGAAGAACTAAAGAGCCTCTTGATGAAAGTGAAAGAGGAGAGTGAAAAAGTTGGCTTAAAACTCAACAGTCAGAAAACTAAGATCATGGCATCCAGTCCCATCACTTCATGGCAAATAGATGGGGTAACAGTGGAAACAGTGGCTGACTTTATTTTGGAAGCTCCAAAATCACTGCAGATGGTGATTGCAGCCATGAAATTAAAAGACACTTACTCCTTGGAAGGAAAGTTATGACCAACCTAGACAGCATATTAAAAAGCAGAGACATTACTTTGCCAACAAAGGTCCGTCTGGTCAAGGCTATGGTTTTTCCAGTGGTCATGTATGGATGTGAGAGTTGGACTATAAAGAAAACTGAGAGCTGAAGAATTGATGCTTTTGAACTGTGGTGTTGGAGAAGACTCTTGAGAGTCCCTTGGACGGCAAGGAGATCCAACCAGTCCAACCACAAGGAAATCAGTTCTGAATATTCACTGGAAGGACTGATGCTGAAACTGAAACTCCAATACTTTGGCCACCTGATGTGAAGAACTGACTCATTTGAAACGACCCTGATGCTGGGAAAGATTGAAGTCAGGAGAAGGGGACAACAGAGGATGAGATGGTTGGATGGCATCACCAACTCGATGGACATGAGTTTGAGTAAGCTCCGGGAGTTGGTGATGGACAGGGAAGCCTGGCGTGCTGCAGTCCATGGGGTCACAAAGAGTCAGACATGACTGAGAGACTGAACTGAGCACATGTGCACACATCTGCATTGGGTGTGCATGCGGTGTGCACCTGTGTTTGTGTGTGTATGTGTACACGCACACTGCTCTACATTACAAGAAAAGCTTGAAGACCCAAAACATGAGAGCATCTTTGGGAAACAAGATGTTGTTTCAGACTAATAAGTAAGTTAAAAAGCTGATACAAAGTCATTTTAAAAGAAAAATGGTTTTTATGATATGTCTATTTGAATTTTATGAAATAAAATTTCACAAATTTCATAAAATTTCAAAATAATTTTCATCTTATATGAGTATCGTGATGTAAATAAAATGAAGGACATTGGCACAAACAATATTTCTTTATTTTGAAAATACTGGCAGAATCACAGTTAAATGACATCCACATTTTGAGTTCTAAGAAGGGCTGTGGTATAGTAGACAACACACATGTTAGAGACCCAATCCTGTCTCTCCATTACTGACAATGTAATTTAGTTTCTTCACTAGCATAAAATGGGGACATTTCCACTCTGCCTACTTCAGATAGCTACTTAAAAGAGAATATAAAATAACGTATGTTTCTATTGTTTGGATAAAGTAATATGCAAGTGTAGGTTAGATGCAAAAAAGTAATAAATTCACACATATTCCTAAGTCTTTCTTTCTGTTTTCTATCACAGAGATTTGGTTGAAGGATGATGAGCTGAACTGAGTATTTTTTCTTTCATGAAAGGGACCACAAGCAAATGGCATTCTAGAAGTCAGATGTCCAAATCGAATTTCACCAGGCTAAAATTATAGTGTCAGCAGCGCTGTATTCCTCCCAGAGGTTCCAGGGTAGAACGGTTTCTTTGCCTTTTCTAGCTTATAGAGGCCACCTGCATTCCTTGGCTGGTGGCCCCTTTCTCCATTTTTAAAGCCCACAGCACAGCATGTGCAAACCAGTCTTGAGTATTTGGGGTCTAACCTATAATGTTAACCTGGGCTGGGAAAATTATTAATTTAAACTGAAATGATTATTTTAAAAAGGATTTTGAATTCTGAGTGCTTAGACACACGCATACACACACATACACACACACACACACACACACGTTTAATGCACTGCTGTCTGTGTGTGTGGGCATGTGTGTGTGCTTCATCACTCAGATGTGTTCGACTCTTTGCAGCCCCATGGACTGTAGCCCACCAGGCTTCTCTGTCCATGGGATTTCCCAGACAAGAATACTGGAGTGGGTTGCCATTTTCTATTTCAGGAGATCTTCCCAACCCAGGAATTGAACCCCTGTCTACAGCATTGGCAGGTGGACTCTTTACCACTGAGCCATCTGGGAAGTCTCATTTTTATTTTTTGGAATTCTAATGAAAACTAAAAAAGCAGATGGGAACCTGGTCCATTAGTAGTCACCCTGTCAATAATTCAAAGAACTGCTATTTTACTTCTGAGTTTTAACTCTCTTAACTTAAATGTCATTTTCACATGGTCTCATTTCTTTGGTTAATTTAATTTCACAAGAAATGATAAATTATTTTAGTATTTGACTTGTGCTAAAGCAAAACATCTGACCTACCCATGACACTCAAAGACAGAAAATTACTTGAGCTACTTATTCTAATATCATGGTTTAAAGCAATTTAAACATCAAAAGTCAGCAGCAAATCATTTAAATAATAACTAAAACTTATTCAAATTTATACGCATGTGTTAGGCTTGGCTCTAAGCTTTTAATTGCATTAACTCATTTAACTCTGAATTGAACATTATGGGTTATGAACTACCTGGTGATTCTAGCTCAGAAACAACACTCCACTTCTACAGTCAAGACAAAAGCAAACTATATGGGCCCTGTATTATAATTTTATTTCACTTTCTTTAGACCTCAGTTTCTTATCAACTGTTATTTGGTATTTTTTAGAATAAAAATATCTCAGCCTTTGATAATAAGTCAGCAGTTAAGGAGAAAAATGATTTCCTCTAGGCCTCTACACTTATAATGTCTAAATGTGTCAAAATTAGAGATAAATTCTATAATGAGTTCTAGACTGTTATAGTATCAAGTCCATGCCAAACTTAGTTGGTTAAGTGGGTTAAGTGTAGTTGATCTTTAAGTTATATACAGTAATAAAATTCTTTGGTTCTTAAATGACAAGTAATGAGAGTATAATTTCCAGATGATTTAAAGAAAGTACCCATGAGATGAAGTCTTCTCTTTGTATATTTATCACTCGTTTAACTTTTCAACCGACTCATCTTGACAGAAAACTTTAAAAACATGCCTCTTCTTCTGACACAGAATTTATCAAGATTGGAAGCAGGGGAAAGAGTCTACATCAGAATTAATCAGCAATCTCTTTTTTAAAAAATGAAATGAAAAAACTCCCCTAGTAGGACAGTCTGAATTGGATGTGCATTCAGGGGTAAAGGGTAAAATTGAAGTGAGAGAGGGAAAGAGTAGCAGGATCTCAAAGGGAAGGAAGTAAGACAGGAGAACAGAACCTTAAAAGGTCCCACACAGTTCATTCCAGTTGTGTCCAGTCCTCCTACTGTTAAACATGGCACAGAGTTTTATATTAATATAGACTAGAGAAGGCTTTAATTCAATAATTAATAATAACTGAATATCAACTATTCAACTATTTAAACTGTTCTGTACATGCATTATATGCCAAGCATCATGCTAGGTACTAAGTCTACATTTCAAGGGACCCATAAAAAATTTAGTAATGTTGTCATTACTAATAATTAATCATATCTCCCCCTCCATTTTACAATTTTAATTAAAAATAAGCCATTTGGCTTACTGAGTTCTAAAGGAATATGGGGAGAGAGAGGAGGGAACTCTCAAATAACAAAAGTTAGCATACAGCAGTCTTCTAAGAATCTCATCATCACTCTGTTTTACGTCATAATAAAATGATTCCTGCAATTTGCATTTGGTATCAGTTTCAGGTTTGTCTGAGATACACTCACTGGCTTAGTCACTTCATCCTTTGCACAATTTTTAGTTCTTTTCACAATTGGTTGTATTTTGTGTTTCCTGTTTATATTCTATGAGAAACAAGGTTTCTCATGAACAACAGTCAAATCTATTCAACCTTGTAAACTCTACACCTAACATAGTACCTAGAACAAGAGGAAGGATACTGCAGTAACGTTCATACAATGAATGAGCTAATAAATAGTATGTGCCATGCAGAGGGAAACAAGAGTTTGCTTAACTCATCCAATAACTGTGCATTTTGTCAGTAAATGCGACAGGTGCACAGACAAGTCAGGAACAATTACATCCACCGTTAGCCTTTGGAAATACAATCAAGAAAAGTGCACTTTCTGAGGCTGAAGTTGGTTAACATTAACATATACAAGAGCAAATTAGACTCTGAGATAAATATTTAAAGTGGTTTTTCTCAACCTGAAATCCTCGGATGTGCTCTTAAGGATCTCTGAATTCTCTGAGAACTTTTTTTAATTTGGCATTTTCATGCAAGTGCCAATCTTAAAGTTAATAGACATATATGCTGGATCATCTGGATAATCACATTTAATTAAACATCATCTAGCAATTTCTTGTTCTCATATTCTTGATTGATTCCAAAGGATCATTTAAAGGAACATGAATTTTAATGCAGTATTTCTGAAACTGAAGCGTACAGATATATTCTCAAGGTTCTCAAAATAGTCTCCTTCTCTAAGTAGAAGAAATATGGCCTCAAGAGATGGTTTGTAAACATAACCTAATGAAACTTGGGTTGCTCCATTTAGAAAGTATAACAGATGCTTGAGGAGGCAAGATAAGAACTACTCAGCCAGAAAAAGGAACAAATTTGAGTCAGTTGTGAGGTGAATGAACCTAGAGCCTGTTATAGAAGTCAGAGAAAAACAAATATAATAATGCATATGTATGGAATCTAGAAACAGAATACTGATGAACCTGTTTACAGGGAAGAAATGGGAGATGCAGACATAGGAAACAGACTTGTGGACCCAGCAGGGGAAGGAGAGAGGTGGGACTAATTGAGGAAGCAGCACTGACATCACACAGCATCAGGTGTAAAAGGAAGCATGAGCAGGAAGCTGCTCCGTAACACAAGGAGCCCAGGCTGGTGCTCTGTGATGACCTGGAGGTGTGGGATGGGAGAGGGGAAGGAGGCTCAAGAGGGAGGTTCCTGTATAGATGATTATATATATATTATATAAATATATAAAATATATATTATAATTATGTTCAGCAGAAGCCAACACAACATTGTAAAGCAATTATCCTCCAATTAAAATAAAAGAACCTTCCTAAGCATTAGAAGCTTCACTATGTCCCAGAGAATTATAAATCGCCTGAAATGAATGATGACAATGTTGATCATATTGGAAAGAATAAGCTTGTTAGAATGTCTCTAGAATTTGTCCATCCAGCTATGCTAGCTTGAGTGAAATCAGTAACTGTGGCCAGCCCAACTTTTTTGTTAACTGCTATCCAACTGCAACTGACACAGCCATAATTTGGTCCCCTGAATAAGTGTGTGCAACACAGTGGGTTTTCTCTGATATCATTTGAGCCTAAAGTAGTCTTGCTTTGAGGAAGAGAACTACGCTGTGAAGGTTACATATATAAAGTACCTAGACAGTGATGAGCATGTACCCGGCGTGCAATAAAGTAGTATTTAATACGACAGGTATTATGTCCCATTTCATGACTGGGTAATTTGAGATTCAGAATGATTTAGGAGATTGGCTCGATATCCATATTTATTCAATTATTCATTTAGTGAATATTCATTGGAAACCTCTTGCGTGACAGGTCCTTCCAGCAAAGTGCCCTTTTCACTAAACAACACTGAAGCTTAAATTTTAGCTTATAAATCATTTTTTGTTTTTGTTTTTGTTTTTTAATTTTTTTATTAGTTGGAGGCTAATTGCTTCACAACATTTCAGTGGGTTTTGTCATACATTGAGCTGGTTCATATAAGTCAGTAACCATATTTAGATTGCTATACTTCATGGACTTTTCTTTTTAAACCCCTTAATTTTCCTGTGCTGTTAATGTTCCAAGTTTTCAGCCTGTGGGTTATGCATTTCTTTCTGCGTTTTGCTAAACGGTTAGCTCAGGATACAAAGGGTTAATAAGAATATAGTGCCTTCTTTAGAGACATAAAAATCTCACTAAAAGGAGTCATTAAAAAAGGCTATAGAGATCATAGCTAGTTTATTTTTCAAATTAATAAGTTCAAGAGAACTTGAACAGCAAATCTCTTAAACAACTTCTCTTTGGTTGCTTTGGATGAGAAAAATATATTCACATCTCCCTCCCTGATAAACTGCTTCCTTCCATCCTTACTTCTCTCCCCTGCCTCCCATGGGCACTTTGCTGTCTTCCTTCACTCCTTAAGGGAAATATCACATCACAGGTTCTCCAATAAACCTCTTTCTCAAGGGCAGTAGCATCCTTCTCTCACCCCAGCAATGGGCTTGTACACATGACCAGGTGCAGGGTTTGATATCAGCTTGTCCCCACCGCACCCTCTACCCTGCACAAAGTACTTGTCTTCTTTGTATTGTTGGTAACTTTTTTTGGTGGTGGAGGTAGTGAAGGGAGTCAGGGGAAGGGAAGACCCAGGGATTACCTTTTCCAAGGTGTGCCCTTATGAGCCCTTGTTCATCTGCATTTTAGACCCTTTCATCCTACCCTGAAGACCTTTCATAGCTGAGGGAAGGGGCTGAAGAAAAAAACAGTATGGTGCTAAAATCAATCACCTACATCAAGTTATACACATGTACATACACAGGTTCATCAACAGAAAGGTAGCTCCCCATCATGTCCGTTTCAATGGACAACCACTTTTAACAGGGAGCTGCTGAATTCTCTTCTAGAGAATGTCTAGAGAATGTCTATTTTCCTCATTTCTAAGAATCTGAAGAAGTTACCATCTGAAAACAAGGTTTCCTTTTCTTTCCTACTCCTTATCCATAAGAGAAGACTTTGAAGACTAGGGATCCTAGGATTTGGAGTTGCTCCTTTACAACCATCAAAACACACACACACAGAAGGAGAAAGAGAAAATTATGAGGGTAGACAGGCATGGTAAAGGCCTGGGAAATGTCTATAGAAGAGTGGGGAAAGACTGGAATAAGTGGTTAGCAAAGAAAGAGACTGTTAGACTAGGAATGGGCAAAACCTCAGCTACTGCAAAAGGGCTGGCTGATTTTTAATGGTACAAGGAAAAAACCAAGCAGAAAAATGACTAAGCAAGAATGGCATCTAAATACATCTCACTTCAAACACCCACTGTGTTTGGTTGTTGTGTGTATCTGAAGAGCTCTACTGAATAGACGTTTGGATAAAGATCTTCCCTGTCTTGACCCTCCACAGCAGAAATCAAGGTGGGACTCCAAAACTCTGTGGGCTCCTGGCTAGACTCCCCACTGCCTCATATGTTTTTCCAGACAACTTTCACAATCTCACCATCACTATCTGGTTGAGACTATATAGACTAAATTTAACAAAAGTTAGCATACCCTGTATCTTTGTGTATGCCAGTCACCAGGTCAATCCTCATCCCTCCAAATGCAACCCCCATATGCATCCCTTTTTCTGATCATCTCTGATGACCTCCCATATTCTGAAACTCTTACACAAGGTCTTCTAGAACACATGAAAGTGGTTATTAGCAGTGTCTCTGTGCCTTAAATCTCTTCTCTGAACATTCCTTTTAACCTTTCTGTTCTAACTGAAACTCAAACCACTGCTTCCCTGAAGTCTACTCAAGTGGTAGTATTATACTTATCCCCCATTAACCACAGGACTTGGTGGAGCTGTGCCGATGCTTCTTGCTCCTCAACCTGTTCTTCAAAACTATTTTTCATTCTCCGTTTACATGAATCTCCAGATGCCATCAGCCTGTATCTTTCGGATTCCATCATCTCTTGAAGATTTTAGCTTCTAGTTCATTGTCACTTTTTCCAACAAATATGAAAGTGGTTTTTTCACAACCATTTTCAGGTTCCTGACTTCTCAGCCAATAATGTTTTCTTCTCTCTACCTCATCTACTCTTTCCACAGTCATTTCCTGTAACATAATCTTCCTCCAGGATTTTTCAACTTCAAGCATCGAATCTGTTTACTACCATTGACTCTCTTGACAACCTCCTGACCCAAATCCAACAATCCTTCAGTCCCTGACACCTAGAGTCTGTTCACCTCTTCCCTGTGTCCATTTCTTTCCTCACTCAGCCTAAATTCCATGCAGAATCTTTATAATAATTTGATTCATTCCATTGCAGGCATCCTCAGTTGTCTTGGCCTTCTCTAGCTATACATACATACACACATGCTTAGCTGAACCACATTCCTGGTGACAGACCTCTCCATCTCACACCACTTCTGAATGTGGCTGCAGAAGGACCCATGCATACATGCTTGCCCATCAGGCTGCCTGGCAATCATACTCTGTTACTATTTCTCCCATTCCCCTAGATGATTATTTCACATCTTCTCTCTTCTCAATCTCCAATAACACCTCTCTCCCATTCCCCCTCTCTGCTGACGACCTTCATTCAGAAGCAATGAAAAGAACTTCCATTCCACATCCAGCTCCCAGCACCTCATCCAAAGTGCTTCTTGCTCTTTTATTCGTAAACCCTTCCCTTTTCCTGAACTATCCCTGTTCTTAGCAAAGGCCAACTCCCCATGTGTATACCAGGCCCCATCCCTTTTCACCCACCTTAGGACAGCATCCAGCATTTCTCCCTTCTCTCTCATGCCTCATTGACTTTTCCCTCCTCTGCTTATTTTTTCCATTAAGGAGACAAAAATGCTATAACTTACCTCATATTTTTTTCAAACGCCTCTCTTGACTCTACCTCCTCTTCCAGCTCCCTCCTCCGTTTTCTCCTTCCCTTTAGAGTCCGAGCCCTGTAGTATCCGGCCTTCCCATTACTGACTGAATCAACTCCAGTCAGGCTTTCACCCCACCAGGCAACCAAGACAGCTTTAATCAAGTCATTAGCTATCATCACTTTACTAAGGCTCTTGTTCCCTTCTTCAGCTTATTTGAACAGTGTTTTACAGAGCATTTTTTTTTCTCCACTTGAAAATAAACCTTTTACTTGGTTTCCTGGACACCACACTCCAGGTTTTCTCCCACTTTCCAGGGCACTTTCCCCCATTCTCCTTCCCAGCTCCACCTCATCTTCCTGACCTCTAAGAGTTGGAGTGTCCTAAGGCTCAGTCTTTGGACTTCTTCAGTTTTCTCATATAATTTTCACATATTGTTTTGGTGACATGGTCCAGTTTCATGGCTTTACATAACCATCTGTAACACTGAATGCTCCAAAATATGTATCGCTGGTAAAAAGCTCTCCTCTGAACCCAAGACTCATACGCCCAACTACATGCTCAACATTTTGGATATCAAATAGATGAACTGAACTTATATTCACAGCTGAACTTATGATTATTTCCTTAAACCTGCTCAAATCACAGTCCTTCCCATCTCAGTTAATGAAACTTCTAACCCTCACTATTCTTGTGACCCCAACCTTCACCCCCAGCTTCTCTTGTTTCCACTCATTCTACTTCGCTGCTTGGCAACCATTCACTTCCCAGGCGGTGCAGTGGTAAAGAATCCACCTGCCAATGCAGGAGACACGGGCGACTCGGGTTTGATCCCTGGGTTGAGAAGATCCCTGGAGAAGGAAATGGCAACCCACTCCAGCATTCTTGAGCGGAAAATTCCATGGATGGAGGAACCTGGCAGGCTACAGTCCATGGAGTCACAAAGAGTCAGACACGACTTAGCACCTGAGAACAGACACACACAACCATTCGGTTACCCTTCATCACGCTCTTCCACTCTCCGAGATGATTACTTCACAACTTCTCTCTCCTCTCCAGGAACGAATCTTCAACCCTCATTAGTGTCCTTGCAGCTCCAGTCTTCATCCCCGACATCTCTCTTTGGCTCTCAGGCTACACTAAATCCACCAACAACATTTATCAGCTCTGTCTTAAAAATATATCCAGACTCCGACCACTTCTCACATCTCTCCTGCCTGAGGCCTTAGAACAGAACACCTCATCTCTCACCTGAAGTATGACAGAAGTGCAATACTCCTGTGTCAAGAGTAACAGTCCTTCTTCATAAAGTATCCCAAAGCATTTCCTCCTTCTGCCGTTGCTCTTTTTCAGTTGAAGGGCTACTTTTCAACATAAAGTCAGCTTATGCTCCTTCTTTGCTATTACTTCTAATCAAGTGTCTTCTCTCAAATTGAAGCCAAAGTTCCTGAAATAGCCTTTCTGCTCCTTGGTGCTGCCCCGGGCTCTCCCCTGACCCTCTCTTCCCCTCCCTCATGCCACTTCAGCTACACCGGCCTCAAACATGCCAGGCGCACTCCTTCCCTGGGGTTTTCTCTCTGCTAAGGCTTCTTTTAAAATGTACTCCCTGGGATTGACGTATATACACTGTGGATAGCACGGATAAAGCAGGTAACTAACGAGAACCTACCGCAGGGCTCAGGGAACTCTGCTCTGAGCTCTGTGGTGACCTAAAGGGGAAGCGAACCCCCCCAAGAGAGGGGACATGGGGATATATATAGCAGGTTCACTTTGTTGTATAGCAGAAACTATACAACATTGTAAAGCAACTATACTCCAAAAAAGGTAAAAAATAAAATAAAATGTACTCCCTCCAAACAAAGCCGAGTTTCCTTGTTCACCTCTTTCCGGTCTTCTGACCATCCTGCCTTCAAAGACACACTGCTCTCCATCCCCCTCCCTTTCTTCCTCCTGACGGTATTTTTCTCCCTGTCATTCACTGCCATCTCTCTTCCCACACAGTTTACTTTTTCCCTTGGTGACCATCTCTCTCCTCTCAGGCAGACTGTAAGCTACATGAGGGCAGGGTTTTGCTTCTTCCTTCATGGCACCTAGAATTCTGCCTGCCACATAGTAAACATACAATATGTGCTTGAATAAACAGATAAACAAATGGTAAGCTTGCATTCAGGCTGGCAGAAAGACTGCTATGAGGGTAAAATCTGAGATGACCTAGGGAGGAATGAGCAGACTGCCTGGTTGTATGTTTAAAAATCAACATCTTTTAAGTCAGAAGGCAAGCACTGAAGAATAATCTTAGAATATAAATTGTTCTGTTCGGTCTAAATCACTTAGCAAAGTACTTAAGAAGACAGTCACAGGAACAATCTGCGTGAAGCTACCCTTGGGAGTTTTTAAATGAAAAGTGTGAAAGTGTTAGTCGCTCAGTCTTCTCTGACGCTATGCTACCCCATGGACTGTAGCCCACCAGACTCCTCTGTCCATGGGATTCTCCAGGCAGGAATACTGGAGCGGGTTGCCATTTCCTTCTCCTGGGGATCTTCCCGACCCAGAGATCGAACTCAGGTCTCCTGCATTACAGGTAGACTCTGCCATCTGAGCCACCAGGGAAAGCTGTTTTAAAGTGAAAGAAGAGCTACATTTCAAACATTTCGTAAATCTGTGTGGTTATACATGGAAACGAAGCTTTTTAGAGCTATGGAGAAGTAGCTGAGGAAAAGTCTCTGTGGAATTTCTTTACATTGAATGACTTAACTCTGAAACTAAAAATTCTAAGTGCTCAAATTATTTGGCAGACATCATTCAAATCCAATTTGAGTCAACACTACTCAGTATAAAGCAAGAATTAGTATTAATGTATTGAAGAAAATCAGAGAATGATGCAGAATCCAATAACAAAAGAGTGTACGTAACCTGAATCAGAAAAATACACCACCTTTTGCTTCCTCTAAATGAGATGCCACAATTAACTCATGGATATACACCTAGATTATCTGTACAAATATTTGTACCTCATTTAACTTGTTAGAAAACTGTGTAGTTCATTTCATATTCCATTAATTTTATGAATTCAGTTCTCAGCTATTCATTTTTCTTTTTATCTTTATTAAGTCCCAGGCTACCAATTGTTTTTGGCATTTTTAAAAAGAAGTTCTGACCAGATGGAGCCAAATGACATTCATAAAAATGATTTTCATTCCAAAATAGATTTTAGTTTAAAATAACCCATATAAACAGTACCTGTTACCAAATTGCTACTAAATGGGATCTTTCCTATTTGATGACACAGGCTATGATAATACCTTTTATGTTCTGCCTATGAGAACCGGCACTACTTTTTCTAAAGCTCAGGTTGAGAATCAATATAAAAATATTACATTATCATAAAAAGGATTATAATTTTCTAGTATTTTTAGAATGCTTGCTCTGTTAAGCATTTTGCAAACATCATATTTAATATCACAAAAGCCCTATGACTTCAGTGTTGTTATGAACACCATTTTTATAGTTGAGAAAACAGTTGAGTCCTGGAGAAACTGACTGCCCAGGGTCAGGTAGCTGAGAGGTGGCTAAAAAGAATTTGGGTTTCAGCACCCTCATTTTTAATGTGGCTTCCAAAAAGGCTGTGTGGTCTGAGTCATAGCTATGTGAGCATATGATAAAGTCATTGTTGGGTACAACGACACTACCCTCTGCGTTTGAGAAATGAAACATAGGCTGTAACTGATATTTCACTTTATCACTTCAGTGTAAAATGTCAAGACCAAAAATCAGAACACTTTAAGAACTGTTAACCTTTAAGGTAATAATGAGAATTGTGTCCAATAAATGATATGTGACATCCTTCATTCTGAAGTCATTGCAGTGGAACCAATAAATTTTGCACATGGTGAAAGTATCTCAACCTTCAGAGGCTTTTTTTGATGTATGCGCTGTGCTCAGTTGCCCAATTGTGTCCGACTCTTTGTGATCCCAGGGACTGTAGCCTGCCAGACGCCTCGGTCCACAGGGATTCTCCAGGCGAGGATACTGGACTGGATTGCCATGCCCTCCTCCAGGGGATCTCCCCAACCCAGGGATCGAACACAGGTCTCCTGCATAACAGATGGATTCTTTACCATCTGAGCCACAAACTGGCTATAAAATCTTATGAAAAGGTCATAAGAGGCTATTTTTAATATCTAGATGTTAACTTTGTTTACAATATTATCTTATAAACAATTACTTAAATAAATATAAACTAAGTACACATGAGTTTCAAAAATGGGGTTCAAAAGCTAAGATCTATTCTCTTTTTCTGAATGTATAAGAGATAAAAAATAAATACATTGCCAGCTTAATCTTATAAGAAAAATGAAAGGTAACAAAATTGTGATTGCTTTGAAAAGAGAAAAATGAAACCTCAGTTCTTTTTTTTTTTTTAAAGAATACTGTCATATGCCAAATTTTTAATTTTCCCCATATCCTTCAAATGAAAGTAGAAGCCAAATGGCATTTTTCAATTAAATTTCAAAATTTTCATGGTAGTTATGAGACCAATTTTATAAAGAAAAGGACTTTCATCCATATTTCAGTTTAAGGAATCTTAGCATGCCAACACACATGGTATTTTTGGAAAGCTGGTGTAGTCCAGATTGCTCTTCATTGAGAAATACAACAGGGTACAGAAAGTCCTGGTTTCTATGTTACATGTCATAATGCTCCCCAGAAGCTCAGATTTATGAGCAAGAAATGCAATATTAGCTTTGAGATTTTATATATTTAGAAATAGCAATACTTTGGCTAAAGAGTTGCCTCTTTTGCCCTCCTGTATGTTTGGGAATTATTTCTGTTCTATAGTTTATTTGAGTTTTAGTAGTAATCCTGGTGGTGGTGCTCTTTGACTTAAAAGTTCCTTTAACTACATATTATGCTAATCTGTGGATGAATAAGGTCCTTTTTATACCAGCAATATTAGATTAAAAATCAGATTTGAGCTTTAAAATAAAGGAAAGCACCACTGCAAATTTTGAAGGGCAGACTCAAACATCTCAGGAAGATTAAAAGTTGAAAGAGAACAGATCTCTGTGACCCTGGGGACATCACTTAACCATTTATTGACTCTTTCTGCATTTGTAAACTCAGGCGAGTCTCTCCCTTACATTTGTCTCTGGTGACTAATGAAGTATCAGGCCACCAACACAAAGCCTGATATGTAGTAACTAATTAGTTAGCATTTGTCACTTCATCTGCCTAATCTCTACTCAATATACATTCCTGAATGGTAATAAAAAAGAGCCAACACCAGACAACAATATTTACTTAATACCTGGTAAATTCTGGTGACTGAGGAGAATCAACCTCATACTTTGCAAGGAGGTCAATTTCATTTTACTGGTTCTTGGTGGATTATACACAGTCATTGCAGTTAGAATATGCACACCTCAGAAAGCCCTTTCATATTTCATATTTAATTCACATTGTTACTCAGTGTGTGAAATTGAACGTATTATTATTTTCTTATTCTAGAGATTAGAAAAATGTCACTTTCTAACTTGAAATGACTTGTTGAAAGTGGAGACAGAACTTAAACTTGAGCCTCTGGGCTCTAAATTCTGTGGGATTTTATGACATTGTTGCCTTCTCACAAAAATAGACATTCTTCCCTCCTATAGTAATGTGTTAGTGGACAGTGGGCTACAAGAAAAATATGTTAAGTTACTAAAAACTTTTCTAGGTAACTCAAGAAGTTAGGTTTATAACTCTATATAGCAGATAAGAAGTGAGTATTTACTGCTGAGAGTTTTTCTTTAAAAAAAAAAAACACCGAAGATCTTTTATATAATTAAGATATTTCTTATATTTTAGAGTAAAGTGGACTTGGTTTGACTGAGGTTAATGTCATTTTCCGTGGGTTCCTCTTTCAGCATCACTTATGATGATTTTATCTAAATGAACTAATACTTCAAACAGTTTCATTGCCTTTTTTCTAGCATATTACAAATATAGAATGTTAATGAATTGATATTAAAATTGGGAGAATGTATTTAATGTACTTGAAAAAACTCTAAAATAGCGTGTTAAAATATTCAAACAAATTATATTCATTCTCACAGGCAGTTTTGGAAGAAGTTCATATGTCTATACAGGAATTTAGAGAAAGTTCATACAACTATATAGGAATTTCGTATAGTCAAAGCTATACTTTTCCAATAGTCATGTTCGGATATGAGAATTGGACCATAAAGGAGGCTGAGTGCCAAAGAATTGATGCTTTTTAATTGTGCTGGAGAAGACTCTTGAGAATCTCTTAGGCTACAAGAAGATCAAGCCAGTCAATCCTAAGGGAAATCAACCTTGAGTATTCATTGGAAGGACTGATGATGAAGCTGAAGCTCCAATACTTTGGTCACCTGATGTGAAGAGCTGACTCATTGGAAAAGACGCTGATGCCGGGAAAGATTGAAGGAAAAAGGAGAAGGGGGCAGCAGAAGATGAGACTGTTAAATAGCATCACCGACTCAATGCACATGAAATGGAGCAAACTCCAGGAGATGGTAAAGGACAGCAGAGCCTTGCATGCTCTGGGGCCCGTGGGGTCACAGAGTCAGACATGACTTGGAGACTGAACAACAACAATAAGAATTTGGATGTTCTTTCTCTTCCAATATATGAAAACCTCAAATTATTTGTTCAAAAAAATACTAGAAATGTATCAAATAAAAGAACTCATAATGAAATATAAGATAGATAAGAAAAGGAGGTATAAAATGTGAAGATCTTATATACTAGGATAAAGGCATTTGGCTTGATTCCGTATGTCAGTGCCAAAAACTATGTAAGGTCTGCTATTTTATCTTACCTATAAGCTAAAATGTTAAACCGCTACTGTTTCTTGATGCTAGAAGAAGACACAAGTCTCCTAGATGAGAGGCAATGGACTTCACGCATGCGTGCTAAGTCGCGTCAGTCGTGTCTGACTCTTTGGGACCCCATGGACCGTAGCCCGCCAGGCTCCTCTATCCATAGGATTTCCCAGGCAAGAATCCTGGAGTAGGTTGCCATGTCCTACTCCAGGGGGTCTTCCCAACCCAGGAATTGAACCTGCATCCCCTGAGGCTCCTGCATTGCAGGTGGATTCTTCACTGTTGAGACACTAGGGAAGCTCAATGGACTTCACAGTTCACAGCAAAGAATCAGCTGACTGTCAACATGTTGCCTCCACCAGTTCCATACCCCCTCCCAATCCCAAGGAAGTTACACAGAGGACTATGGATACCTGTGCATACCGTGGGTTATGTTAAAGAAGAATTAACCTTGAGGGCTTCACAGCTTTTAAACTAAGAATGAATAAGCCTACTTTTTCTCTGAAGGAATGAGCTACCTAATCCCTTAAGGTTGCTCACTGCAAACACTACCCTGAGAAACGCCCCAGATAAACAGCATTCAGTGTCTTTCATTCTTGCCACACCCAAAGGGATATATAGGGATGCTCAGGGTTATAGCAGATTGATATTCCTAAAAGTTAACAGCACTCAATACTTTTGATGCCAAGAGATACACTCCCCTAAAGGACAAGAAATATTGCCGTTGGTGACAATACTTCCTGTGGTGGAAAGTCTTGGGAGGAGCAAGGAAAACCCTGCACCCTTTGCAAAAGTCTGCAGGTAATTTTTATACAACAATCACACTGATCTAAGCACTGGAAGCCGGAGAAAGTTTGGGGGTGGGGGAGTACCATAAAAACATTTTTATTTTAGAAAGATGACTCAAGACATAGCATAGAGATTGACCAGAGTGACGAGATGAAGACAGAACCTAATTAAGGAGGCTCTTATGGCAACTATGGTAAGTAATCATACTGTGGGTTAATGCAAATTTGTGGATGTGGAAAACGAATTAAGAAAGGAGTGCTGGAATGGAGTAGGGAAGAAGACAATGGTGGAAATCGGTTTGAACTAAGCATTAGTAAGGCTAAAACCTTTCACTGTGTGGATCACAACAAACTGTGGGATATTCTTAAAGAAATGGGAGTATCAGACCACCTTACCTGCCTCCTGAGAAATCTGTATGCAGGACAGGAAGCAACAGTTAGAACCAAACATGGAACAACAGACTGGTTCAAAATTGGGAAAGGAGTATGTTAAGGCTGTATATTATCACCCTCCTTATTTAACTTATTATCTGCAGAGTACATCATGCAAAATGCTGGGCTGGAGGAAGCACAAGCTGGAATCAAGATTTCCGGAAGAAATATCAACAACTTCAGATATGCAGATGATACCACTTTAATGACAGAAAGTGAAGAGGAACTAAAGAACCTCTTGATGAAGGTGAAAGAGGAGAGTGAATAAGCTGGCTTAAAACTCAACATTCAAAAAACAAAGATCATGGCATCCAGTCCAATCACTTCATGGCAAATAGATCAGGAAAATGTGGAAACACTGTCAGATTTCTTTTTCTTGGGCTCCAAAATCAATGCGGACAGTGACTGCAGCCACAAAATTAAAAGATGCTCCTTGGAAGAATAGCTATGACAAACTTAGTGTATTAAAAAGCAGAGACATCACTTTGACGACAAAGGCCCATATGGTCAAAGTTATGGTTTTTCCAGTAGTCATGTATGCTTGTGAGAGTTCATAAAGAAGGCTGAACGCCAAAGAAGAGACACTTTTAAAATGTAGTGCTAGAGAAGACTCTTGAGAGTCTCTTGGACAACAAAGAGATCAAACCAGTCCATCCTAAAGGAAATCAGCCCTGAATATTCATTGAAAGGACTGATGCTGAAGCTGAAGCTCCAATACTTTGGCCACCTGATGTGAAGAGTGACTCACTTGAAAAGACCCTGATGCTGGGAAAGATTGAGGGCAGGAGGAGAAGAGGGAGACAGAGGATGAGATGGCATCACTGACTCAATGGACATGAGTTTGAGCAAACTCAGGGAGAGAGTGATGGACAGAGAAGCCTAGCATGCTGCAATTCATGGGGTCACAAAGAGTCGGACATGACTTAGCAATTGAACAACAAAAAGAAAATCAGCAGGTAGGAATTTGGGAGGAGAGCAAGTTTGAGTATGAAAAGACACCATGTTCAGTTTTTGAGAAGTTGTATTTGAAAGATTTACTAATTTCAGGGGACTATAGATTGAATGTAACTGGGCTCAATGAACACATTAGGATATATATATCAGTATATAGCACGACATTCTATAGATGATTTAGAACTAGACAATGAAATTTATCTCCTGCTAGCTTATAATTATCCAGGACCCGGTAACATTTAGCACATTATAGTGAATACTGGAGTTCACCAGACACTTTCATTCATGGTATTAAAATCTTAAAGAAAACACAAAAATCTCAACATCCCTGGGATCAAATAATATCCAAAATGTATAACACTGTCTAAAGTCCTTGAACTGCAAGGAGGTCCAATCGGCCCATCCTAAAGGAGATCAGTCCTGGGTGTTCATTGGAAGGTCTGATGCTGAAGCTGAAACTCCAATACTTTGGCCATCTCATGCGAAGAGCTGACTCATAGGAAAAGACCCTGATGCTGGGAGGGATTGGGGGCAGGAGGAGAAGGGGACGACAGAGGGTGAGATGGTTGGATGGTATCACCGACTCGATGGACATGGGTTTGGATGAACTCCGGGAGTTGGTGATAGACAGGGAGGCCTGGCATGCTGCGATTCATGGGGTCGCAAAGAGTCGGACACAACTGAACTGAAAGTCCTTAGCAAACGGATGTGATAAATAAATAATCCAAACTCCTCATTTAAGCCAACAGTATCAAACTCTCCTCACTCAAATCCATCCTTTAAAAGTAATGGCAGGATGGGGAGGGGTAAGTGGGTGCATAATTTTGATTTTATTCTTTTATTTCTCTATCCCAAGTTGTAATAATCAGTTACCCCCTGAATAAAAGGCTTATAGCAGACAAGAACAGAAGCCAGCATCTGGATAACTAGTTGATAATAAAAGAGCAGGAAAACATCTTTCTTGGTCAGCATTTCAGTTAAGGGCAGCCCAGATCATTTCATAGGCAAAACTGATGTTCAATCACTTTTGATCTATCTACTTCGCTGGTATTATTAGCTCTAGATACAAATGTCTGAGGCTTTAAAAGTTGGTAAGGAGGCAAAAATGAACTTTCATAATTCTGGACGGGTGCTATTTTAATAAATTCAACAAAAGACAAAAAAACTCTCTGGGCTCTTGGAGTGTACCTATAGGTAACAGGTGTGCCTTCAGCATATAATACCGAGGCAGCTGCAGGGCGCTTACCTGGTTGCAAGTGTTGATGTCTATGCCCCCCTTCAGATATTCCACGACTTTGTCTAAGTTGCCTGCTCTGGCGGCACGGAGGAAGCTTGCATTGCTGTCAGACTGAAAAACAGAAAAGAGCTTCAGTGAATTACTGATAAAGTGAACACACATCACAGACAAAGAAACAGGAATGTCTGCACCGCATATTGGAAAAGCTTCGGCTGCAAAACAATCCAAACCTGAGTTTAACAGTTATTAACAGGACAAGTGAGCAACCTCACAACATTTCTAGAGAGCTAAGGACATTAAGGTCAATGGGAATACATTCTGCTCTATTAAAGAGTATAAAAGAATCATTAAAATAAAAATAATTTTTACTGCTTTATTCCAAATCTTTGGCTACATTTGAAGATGAACTTATACTACCCCCACATCCACTGTTACCCATTCATTTTAGCTTCAGGAAGCTAGTGACTTTACTCTGAGCCTAGTATGGAGCCAAAAAGGAATAAAAAACTGAAAAGAAATGAAAGGTTTCTTCTTTCTTCCTTGACTGGTTTTCAGACGCATCTGAGGGAGAATACTGACTATGGGTCACTTGGCAGTCATCTGTCCTTATGATAGGGGAAAAACAGAAAGTTGCAAGGATGCTTTGAGGAAAGCAGATAGTGCTAGCCGGCAGATGTGGGCTGGGCCAATACAGATTTTGTGATCCTAGTGATTTTGGAAAAACAAGATTAAATTTAAACCAGCTGACATAATACCAGATTCAAATCTCTTGGTAAAGATGATCACTCTGAGTGGAAACTGCTTTCTAAGTCCTCATCTTAGAGTCCATTCCTCGCAAAACCTGATCCTGGGAAAATCAGCTGAATCCCCCCACCCCCACCAAAGAAAATGTCCAAAGGACATTTCAGAGATGTAGCCACAGACACCTTGCCTCTCTGACTTGCTGACAAAATCTTATTTTCAAACCTTAACACAAGGATGATGATAACTTCATTAGGTTCCAAGATACTGGCATCACTTTATAGATCTTCTTGTGGTATAACATCTGACTAAAGAGGAAATGGGCTTCCCAAGTGGCATTAATGGTAAAGAACCTGCCTGCCAATGCAGGAGATGTAAGAGATGTGGGTTCAATCCCTGGATCAGGAAGATCCCCTGGAGGAGTGCATGGCAACCCAGCCCAGTATTCTTGTCTGGAGAATACCCATGGACAGAGGAGACTGGCAGGTTATGGTCCATAGGGTCGCAAAGAGTCAGACGCAACTGAAGCAACTTACCACGCACACAGATAAAAAGAGAAAACAGCAACCTACCTACAATAGTAGATCCCTATGAAAAGGGACCTACTAGAAAGGGAGATGCAGGTGGGATGGCTCTTAACCCACCTCCTTCCCTCTTGAAAGGACTCGGCAAGGGCCCTTGGCATACTCTCGGACCTATTTATTATGACTGGTGATGAAGTACACACATAGAAATGGAAGTGTTTCCTCTGGGAGTCTCAAATATGGAATTACTTGCAGACTGTTAGAATGATTTACACAAGGGAAGACTGAACACCCTAGGACAAAATTGCCTCACATTTAAGCCAAATACGACAATGCCATATATATTTACAAATCTGATAGATAATTTATGAGGCGTCGAAAGGTATGACTGAAATCTGCACATCTGGACTGCACGTTCAGAGCCTTCAGAAACATATCCCAGTGTGACTAACATAATGCTGCCTTCCTCCTCCCCACACCGCTGTGATCCTCACGCTTCATCCTTCCTGAAAGCTACGCTCATGGCAGGGTGCCCCCGGCATATCTGCAATGCTGCAGGGGCCGAATGGTGACTCATTTTGAAATGCCTATTCTATGGAAGTATTTGTGATTTGCAGCAAATTCTAAATTCCAGGAAGATTTCCCTCCTTCAAGTTTCTTGCCCCAGCACTTAAAAGTGAAACATGATAATACTTTGCATTATGCTCTGTCAATATCCCACAGGAAACATCAGTTATTACAAAACAACAATTAAATAGCATTAAGTCACAGAAAGTATGACAACATTATTTCCTATATCCAGGTTTCTAAAAATAAATCCACATGCTATATATTACATGGTCTTCCCAGGTAGTACTAGTGGCAAAGAATTTGCCTAGAGATGTGGTTTTGACTCCTGGGTCGGGAAGATTCCCTGGAGGAGGGCATGGCAACCCACTCCAGTATTCTTGCCTGGAAAATCCCATGGACAGAGGAGCCTGGCGGGCTATAGTCCACAAGGTCACAAAGAGTCCGACAGGACTGAAGTGACTTAGTACGCACATATATTACATACTATATTAAAGATGATGCCTAGAAAGTACTTCCATCCGGCGGTACACAAGGCTTCATAATTATAAGTAACATTTATGAGTGTCAAGCACTTCCCAGGTGGCACTGGTGGTAAAGAATCAACCTGCTAATGCAGGCAAGACACGGGTTCAATCCTTGGGTCTGAAGATCCCCTGGAGTGAGAAGTGGCAACCCCCTCCAGTATTCTTGCCTGGAAAATTCCATGGACAGAGGACTCTGGCGGGCTACAGGCCATGGGGCCACAAAGAGTCAGACACGACTGAGCACATGAATGTTTACTGTGGATCAGGCACAGAGCTAAGAAGTCACATGCATTATATTGTGATTACAATAATATTAGGCGAAAGCAACTATTATTATGCTCATTTAATAGGTGAGGAAAGAGGTTTAGAAAATTTTCAAGGTCACAGAATTTTTCAGTGGAAGATCCTATATTTAACTCTTATTTCTCAGTCTCAAAGCTAGTCTTATCTGCTGTTCTCTCTCATCTGGGCAAGGTATCAAAGCAGATGTTACTGTAGATACCTAACCTCAGCTATAGGTTTAGTTGGTTTGTGATAACCTCAGTATGCCCTTGGTCTACCTATTTGTTCTGTAAATCTTGGCACTTGCTAGATAGAGTGCCTTAGCTAGAGAGAGAATTCTTGGCAGATAGCTCTAGCCTCAAATTTATCAGTCATCTATGCACTAGAGAAATGAAGAGTTGGCTTGAGACAAACTACTTAGAAACACATTCACTTCGGAATAAGGAAAGAGACAGTAAAGTACATACTGCATTAAAAAGCCAGTTGACTGTCTCTCTCTACATGCCTAACATGATCAAACTCACAGACTAAGATCAGGGTTCGCTATCATTCCTGTAAAAAAAAGAATGCCATGATCAGAGGTAGAGCCAGAGGGTATAGCTGACCCTGCACAAATGAAGAAATACCCAGAGACACCCTGTGAAAGCTTGGCGGGGGAGGTGCTGTTGTTGGTCTGAAGGGACTTCAGGTGTCATGGAGGGGTACCTATTAGACACTCTCAGAACGTTCCGTAGGGGTTGGGCATGACATTGAGGATTGCTTTTCCTGTTACATAATAACAAGTTTTAATAACTAATTTTCTCTTTTCTGAATCAAACTCCTAAAAAGTAAAGGCAAGTAAAAGACTTAAGGCCAATCCCTGGAATTCTAGCAAAAAAGAAAAGTCCCCAGTGTTTTAGACAGGCTAGAGTCAATAGAAAGGAAACACGTGAGCTATCCTGGCAAGTATCTCTTCAGCAGTGGAGTCATAGTAAATTTTGCTATAAGCTGTATTCTTCTAGAACCCTATTAAGGGATTTAGTTTTCCCAAAGTAAGAAAATGCATTAGAAATGGATTTTGCAAATGCAAGTAAGTGTGTTACTATAAAATGCTTTCAGAGCATGAGTTTCAAGAACAAACTTAAAATGAAACTTCAAAATGTCTATGTAGATACTGACATTATTGAAGGTTAAAGGTATAGATTGGTACGGAAGTACATATTTTTCTCCCACTTCCAGATAAACACTTGCAAGCCCTGTACTACAAAGAGGTCAATCTGTGATTAAAGCTCTTGACATAAGAGCTTAGGATAAACAGCTTTCGGTCTGGTTACCTTCAATCAACACAGAGATGAAAGAGGATTCCGGGACTCCTGGTGAGAGATGCAGCAATTTTTACTACGCTATGTTTCCCTCTGAGTATGACAAAAGTAAGAATTTTAAAATTAAAATTAGGTATTAGTAGTGGGAGAGGCATGCTTTCAAAACAGACCATAGTCTCTTGGCCTGACCAGGAGATTTCACACATAAAGAAAAAAGAAGGCAACAGCAATTCCTTTGAGAGCAAAGTCTGACATACAGACTAACTTTTTATGCTTTGTTGTTGTCTGTCCCTAGAACTCTCAATCCTAAAACCAACTGTGCTTATGCCTATATAAAGTCTGACTCTGAACAAGGCATTCAAATGCTGAGCTCCACTTATTTTAATCTGCAACAGATGGATGTCATTAAAACTTGTCCCTTTTACAACCCGAGTGTGGCATCTCAAGCCGAGAAAGAAAAATTTCCTCTTCAATTCTTCTTGACACAGTTCTGTACATTTTTTGATCTGAATGTTAGAAAAACAATACTTTCTCAGCATCCAGCAGAGCGGACATGAAAGGCAAGGAGGAATGTGCATTCACAGAGCCACATTACGGCCTGAAGGAGTGCTTCCCCGAAAGATCCAGGGGCTCACTCACAGGGGTCCTTGAGTTTGCGCCAAGATTTTGCAAAACGTCTATGTTTACAGTTCAATAACAGCCTCACAAGGAGAATATAAGCATGTTCCTGGTCATCTAGATGGCTACCCTTCTACGGAGTACAGCCATTTATCTTTGGTATGTGACTTTGGGTTTATAATTCAGTGCATAACAGGTAAAGCAGAGATGGAATACAGACAGAGGCATAATATGCAAAATATTTTGCCTTGGAGCAGACTCTGACTCTTGTGACCCCATGGACAGTAGCCCACTAGGCTCCTCTGCCCATAGGATTTTCCAGGCAAGAATACTGGAGTGGGTTGCCATATCCTTCTCCAGGGGATCTTCCTGACTCAGGGATTGAACCTGGGTCTCCTGCATTACAGGCAGATTCTTCACTAACTGAGCTACAGACCCTGCATATTAGTAGGGACTTCCTTGACAGTTCAGTGGCTAAGACTGCAAGCTTCCTCTGTGGAGGGAGCAGGCTTGATCCTTGCTCAGGAAACTAAGATCCCACATGTCGCACAGAGTGGCCAAAAAAAAAAAAAAAACTAACAAAACAATAAAGTTGCAAATAACAGGCTCAGATGCTATCTCGGTCTGATCCAACTTGTCATAACTATTGGCAGTAAGTATAACAGAAAATCCAGAGTAAAATGTTTTTCAGTTCCTAATTGCAGTGTTATTGGCTTAGGTACCTATCTTTACCACAGTACTAATTCCATCACCAAGTAAATGAAGAGAGTTTTAAATGATTATCAAAGAGCATGCCATTAATATTGGCTTCCCAGGTGGCTCAGATGGTAAAGCCTCCGCCTGCTATGTGGGAGACCCAGGTCCGATCCCTGGATTGGGAAGATACCCTGGAGAAGGAAATGGCAACCCACTCCAGTACCTTTCCCTGGAAATTCAAAAGAGTTGGACATGACTGAGTGACTTCACTTTCACTTTCAATATTGGCATTGGCAAAGTTCTCCGATAGCTTTATGTTTTTATTCCGAAGTAGGAAACAAAACTTTAAATGTATTAATAATGGTTGCAAAATAATAATAATAATAATAATAATGGTTGTATGACATGCTTCTAAAAATGTATGCTCTGTATTATTTTTATTTAGGGCAAATTCAGAAATACATTATAGAAATACAAGGTTAAATCTTTTTACTATTAAACCAACATCTGTGATTTAGTTTTACACAGTCCTGTCCATTCTATTACATTGGTGCTATTTTTTTTTTAATAATACTAGTTTTGTAGTTCTGTTCATGCTTAATTTGTAAAACTTGCATTTTAGTAATGGTCTAAGAGTTTAAGGAGTTTTATGTAGTTTGATTTTTACATTTAAATTACCACTATAGGGAATTCTGTGGCAGTCCAGTGGTTAGGACTCCAAGCTCTCACAGGCCAAGGGCCCATGCTTAATCCCTGCTCAGAGTGCTAAAATCCTACAAGCCACATGGTGAGGCCCCCAAAAGTGTTTTTAATTAAAAAAATAAATTAATGAATAGTCTAATAAAAATAGAAACACTAGAGGTTACAAACTGTTTTCATACTTCAAAGAGGGGAATATAGTATTAATATTTGAGAAGCTCACATCCTCTAGCGTGAATCAGCCACCAGCCTCAACTAACCTAGCAAGTGACACTGGGTACCTACCCTCAGTCTGGCTTATCCTACAGCCTCCACAAATATTTGCCAACCGATTAACCATAAGAAACCACATGTTCCTTCTGAAACTTAGGGAATTTGCTTATTTTCTTAGGATACAGCTATTCCTTTAAAAAAAAAAAAACGGGGTCATTTACCTGCCAACTCGGAGATCTACATTTCTACAGTAATACAAAATAAACAAAATGTATTAAAATCACTTGAGGGGAAAAATCTTAATATGAACATAATAAAATAAGGGACATTTCTACAATTCCTTAGGTCTTTTCTTAGGAATGTTGGATAAGTTAAAACTATGTCCAGCAAATCACAAGTTGGATGATCTTGAGTCTTTGTGGGTCTCAATTTCCTTATCAAAAAAATAAATGTACTTGATAGAATTGCTGTAAGAATGAAATATGGTTTGAACTGCTTAGCCCCATGACGGGCACAGTAGACACTGGCTGAGCTTTTTTTAATTGCAGTTTTTCTTGTAAATTATAAAGGCAAAACAACAATGGCAAATCAAAGCATAGATGCATACATATCATCTTTAAAGAAGAAGGTGCTGCCAGAAGCCCAGAGTATTGGAAAGTATCCTGCTAACTGTTAAAAGTGTCCTAACTGTATAAACACTTTACACTGCAAAAGCCCACTTAGTTTCAATTCAGCTGGCCACTAATAACAAAAACTGTGACAAAACATAAGTTTGTACACTGCAGCTCAAACATGCTGATTAAGCTACATTTTTAGTGTCATTTAACAGGTCTTTACACTGCAACTAAATGGGAAATGCTGAAGGAGCTCTGATCTTCAGAAAGAATTAACATAACCTCTCGAAAGGTTGTTTTTACTTCCTTGTGACATATGTTTTAAGAATTTTAGTTCAGATATAGGTGTTTCCATTTTTACTTTTAAAATGTTACTTAAGATAATCAATGATTAACACATAAAATTGAGAATTGGTATCAAAACAATATCTAACTTCAATTAAACAAATAAATTGTACCTGAATATTTCAAGCAAATACCTATTTGGTATGCAAGATCGTTTGAAATTACTTTTAAATAAAGACAAAGATTTTTTTCTTAACTTCATATGACATTTTGACATTTGATTTGCACTAGCACACTAAATCAGAGAAGGCAATGGCACCCCACTCCAGTGCTCTTGCCTGGAAAATCCCAGGGACAGGGGAACCAGGTGGGCTGCAGTCCATGGGGTCGCTAAGAGTTGGACACGACTGAGCGACTTCACTTTCACTTTTCACTTTCATGTGTTGAAGGAGAATGGCAACCCACTCCAGTGTTCTTGCCTGGAGAATCCCAGGGACGGGGGAGCCTGGTGGCTGCCGTCTATGGGGTCGCACAGAGTCGGACATGACTGAAGTGACTTAGCAGCAGCAGCAGCACACTAAATACATTTTTTCATTATCAATGTTCTCCCTGAGATTATTATCCATGAGAACTGCCTATAGGATACCAATTCCACACCTATTCTGCAAAACTATTTAAGATTTCTGAATCCCTTATCAATCCTTATATAATTCTTCAAAAGAGAGTTAAACTAGAATATTATATACAGGGGAAATAGAAATGAATGAACCACATGCACATGGAACATTGACAGGGGTCACAAAAATAATGCTAAGCAAAATAAGTCAGACCCAAGAAAGGACACCTTCATGACTCCATTTATTAAAGTCCAAAAACTGACAAAACTAACTATACTCTTAGAAAACAGAATAGCAATTTCTGGGAGGTGGCAGAAAGGAGATTTTTGTTGCTGGTAATATGATAGTTCTACTTGCTTATTCTGGGTGTTGTTAAATGGGTATGTAAACTTTGTGAGAAATATCAAGAGAAACATTATATAAAAGCTATGTATTTCCATATGTATGCTATAATTAAAAGAAACATTTACTTTAAAAAGATGGTGACACTGAAAAATTATCTCTGGGCTTTCTATTCTGTTCCATTGATCTATATTTCTGTCTTTGTGCCAGTACCATACTGTCTTGATGACTGTGGCTTTGTAGTAGAGTCTGAAGTCAGGCAGGTTGATTCCTCCAGTTCCATTCTTCTTTCTCAAGATTATTTTGGCTATTCGAGGTTTTTTGTATTTCCATACAAATTGTGAAATTCTTTGGTCTAGTTCTGTGAAAAATACCGTTGGTAGCTTGATAGGGATTGCATTGAATCTATAGACTGCTTTGGGTAGAATAGCCATTTTGACAATATTGATTCTTCCAATCCATGAACACGGTATGTTTCTCCATCTGTTTGTGTCCTCTTTGATTTCTTTCATCAGTGTTTTATAGTTTTCTATGTATAGGTCCTTTGTTTCTTTAGGTAGATATACTCCTAAGTATTTTATTCTTTTTGTTGCAATGGTGAATGGTATTGTTTCCTTAATTTCTCTTTCTGTTTTTTCATTGTTAGTATATAGGAATGCAAGGAATGCAAGGAATGCAAGGAAAAATTAGTTGTTCCTAACTTACACAATGTTGACAAAAATCACTGAAGAGTAAATAGATGAAAAAATCAGTATTCAAAAGCAAAATCTTTTTCTTACTGTGGAGGCAGTTTTTCTAATGCAGATTATTCATATTATGCAGGGCTTCCCAGGTGGCACTAGAGGAAAGGAATCCAGCAGCAAATGAAGGAGACCAAGAGATGGATCCCTGAGTCGGGAAAATCCTCTGGAGTAGGAAATGGCAGAGTTCAGAATTCTTGCCTGGAAAAACTACACGGACAAAGGAGCCTGGCGGGCTACCATCCATCGGGTGGCTGAGTCAGACACAACTGAATGACTTGCTCTTTTACTTTCAAGGTGTCACACAGTCAAGAAAGAAACAATGTAGACTATTAAGTACGCAAGCCTATGGACTTGAACTCAAAATATGGTTGCTAAGTCAAATTCTAGAGCATTTTTTTATTATACTATTCTAATAGCACTCCTCTGGTCTTCAAAAATATTTAACATGAATCCAGGAAAACCAGATATGGCTCAGAGATCTTGATTGCCAAGTCTTCTAGGATAAATAGAAGTAAGTTGTTAGAGATAATTTTATACCTTAAAAATTTTCTGCATCACTTTTTTGAACACTGAGTCAAAATATTAATAATGTAACAATATCTTTCCTCAGTAAATTAAAAATATGGCAAGAACACAAAAAGCTTAAATCAAAAAATCATTGTAATGTACATTTGATTGATAACTATTTTATACTTCAGATTCCCTGTGATTTATATACAGATATATCCATTTTTAATTATTTCTTTATTTTTAATTATTAAACAGAAGAAATATGAATTCCTCAGTTAGTATATCATCAGACAGTAGAAGTCTGACTTGAAAAGTAACTCTGTTTTGCTGACATGAGTTTGATTTAATAAAAATTACAAATAAGACATACTGAAACCTTCACTAAAATGGGAACTTTTACAAAGAAAAGGTAGAAACTTTCTTAAGTGTTTATAAGTTTCAGTTTTCTACTGAACATTAAAACAACTTTTCCTAAGTCAGGAAAATCAACAGGTTTTGATTATTTATATTCTAGCTATATGTTCTGCCTATGACTACAAAACGCCTACAGAACTCAGAAATTCTGTCACAAAATACAACATGTCAATTTTTTTTCTGAATTTAAATGGGAAGATAGTAATGGCTCCACCACAATACTTACAAATCTAAGGAAATCAGAAAAAGGGAAACATTTTGCCATAGCTATAAGTCAGACATTAGATTAAATAGTTTGAGGTTCGTCTTAAAAATTTAAATTTTAGGACAATGCAACTGAATGCTTCAGATTGTTTCAAGGGATAAGATCCTCTGTGAAAGTGAAAGTGATAGTCACTCAGTCATGTCTGACTCTTTGCAGACCCCATGGACTGTAGCCCTTCAGGCTCCTCTGTCCATGGGGATTCTCCAGGCCAGAATACTGGAGCAGGTAGCCATTCCCTTCTCCAGGGGATCTTCCCAACCCAGGGAGGAAACCCAGGTCTCCTGCACTGCAGGCAGATTCTTTACTATCTGAACCACCAGGGAAGGCTTCAATTACACAAACAGATTAAAGGTAGTACTATAGTCAGTCAGCTAAGCACCTTAATAATTGCTTTAAACTGTTTATCTATAGTTAATATTCCTTCCTAAAGAGCATATCCCACTTGGAAAAAAATGGCATATGATCAGGAGATTGTGACATCCCCCTTTCAGCCATTACAGGTTCCTCTTGGTGTAGCGGGATCCTGTCACATTTCATGCCATTTACCACCCCTAACACTACTGTCTGAACTGATGTATTTGAAAAGTTCTGCTTTATTTATGTTCAGAATGCTAACAATGCAAAGGCCAGCAAAAATATTCTACAAATCTTATATTACTGAATATTAGTTTCTCCGTAATATTCGCTAATTTTCTCAATAGTCGACGTAACACGGAAATCTGCATTTCACATGCCAACAACAAAAATAATGAATACTCAGATTTCATATATATGCATTAATATTTGATATTTGTTTTTCTCTTCCTGATTTCTGGAAAAATAGTGCTGGTGAACCTATTTACCGAGAAGAAATAGAGACAAACATAGAAAACCGTCTGGTGGGAACACTGGAGGAAGGAGAAGGTAGGACCAATTGAGAAAGTGGCATGGACATAAATACACTATCATGTATAAAGTAAATAACTAGTGGGAAACTGCTGCCCAACCCAGGGGGCCCAGCCTGGCACTCTGACAACCTAGAGGGGTGGAATGGGGGGCGGGGGGTCGTTGAGTGGGGGGTGGGAGGGGTGGGGCCGGGGCGGGCTGAGGCTTAGGAGAGAGAAAACCGAAGTCAGAAGTGGCTCAGTCGTGTCAGACTCTTTGCTACCCCATGGACTGTAGCCTACTAGCCTCCTCCATCCATGTAATTTTCCAGGCAAGAGTACTGGAGTGGGATGCCATTTCCTTCTCCAGGAGCTCTTCCCGACCCAGGGATCGAACCCGGGTCTCCTGCATTGCAGGCAGACGCTTTACCATCTGAGCCACCAGGGAAGCCCCTTATGAGGGAGGGGATAGATATAAATATGACTGATTTGTGTTGATGGATGGCTGAGACCACTACAACACTGTAAAGCAATTATCCTCCAATTAAAAAACTAACGAAAACCTAGAGTTCCACAATAGAAATTTAACAGCACACACCACGTCTGTATAGGACTGAATTCAAAGCAGTTCTCTACTATTGCTTTGGGATCTCCAACTAGTATTAATTGAGGGTAAAACACTGAAAACTTATTTTTAAAACAATCTGTATCCCAAGCCTAATATCTTTCCTAATTTCCAATGAACTGGACATCTCCGTAAAAATGTTCTGCCAGCATCTTAAACTTAAAAGAACATGGGCCAAAGCTTGGAACAGATTATCAAGCTTTCTGTCAGTACACACAAATCCCCAAAGGAATTTCCCTTTGCCCAGCACTGGCCATAATAAGAGTAGGTTTCATAAATTAATAATAACCTACCATAATAACACTCCAGTCAGAAGAAAAAAGACAGAGCTTTTGATATAATTTGGTAACAACTGCTTATTTAATTCTTTCCTTAAGAAATATTCTCTATACAAAACTCTTCTCATTCCCTGACTAATCTGTGTGTTAAAATATTACAGAGCCTTTGGGAGGAAAGATATATTAGCGTTTATCCCACTCAAGGATCAGGATAAATGAACCTGAATTACATTTTAGTCTCCTTTGAAGGCCTTTAGAACTGTCGTGATATGAAAAAAATAAACCCAACCAAGTGAAAATGTCTTTCATCAATTCTTTATTATGCTGGGCATCCTACAGTGTTAATTTACTATTGCCCCCTTGAGGTAGGCACTGAATTTCTATCCCCATTGGTCTGATTATTCATCCTTAGACCATCTGTTCTGAAGCAGACATCACTCAGTCAAAAGCAGCTTCGTGACACAGCACAAATGAGGCACTGACCGCACCCCCACATACTGCGTACACGAAAACGTTGATTGCTTCTCTAGTACTGAATTATTCAAGACTGAACAAGAAAATACACTCTTCCAAGGAAAGCTTTACAATGGCTTACCTTAACATATGACCACTATTTTAAAAGAACTTGCATATATTTTTCAGTTCTTACATTGTTAATTTTAGTATGGGCCTCCTAAAACTCACATGGAAATATAGAAGGGTTTTCTGCTTACAATAGTCCAGTGTACATCTGTAATTGTCAATCAGATGGATTTTTTAGAAGGGTATCACTTATTTACAGCTCAGCAACCACATACAGTGACAACCTGACTCTACTTGTTTAAAATGTAACCCGGAACTCATTTCCCATTTATGGGAAGTCATTTCCCATAAAAGACCAGTATAGAGAAAATGCATCAAAACTGAGCAACTCAATTTTTTAATTTTACCTTTTTGAGTACGTATGTTATATAATATTAATATTCACTCCAGAATAACATAAGAATTTGAATTCATTACTTTCTAGTATCATTTTTGTCCCAAGACGATATTTTAATTTCTTGGAATAACAGACCTAAGAACTCTGTTTGTGCCACTCTTGGCATTTCTATTTTTTTTTTAAATCTTTCTAATTACTGGGTGTCAGGAATTTCAGCATGATAATTATGTTGCTTATTGGAAATAATTTGAGTCACTAGTCCCTTTGGTTAAACTGCTCTTAAGTTTATTGTTATCTATAAAATGGCAAAAGCCAACCCTTCTAATGTGCATATAATTTTTGAGAAGTTGTTTATTCAACCCATTCTCCAAAGTATGTGGGTCCCAAAGGAGTATGTACAGTTTTCAGACTCTTCTGCAATTTGTGATGATCTACATGGAAAGCAAAATTCCAATTCTCAAAAAGTCTGCATTATGCTAAATATAACATACAAAATCATTTTTTACATTCATTTCTTGACTCTATTTATGCTGGTCCAGTGGTGCACAGTTGAATGTCAACAAAACTTTAAAGTTAAATTTAAAAAATACCTAAAGGATATACAACATGTGTATTGCATAAGAAGGAAATCATTTCCCAGTTTGAGTAATTTTATTAACTTGATTAAATTACTGAAAAAATAAATGTGTACAAATCGGAAAAATCAAACCTTCAGTTTGGAAAAAGTGAAAACAAATTAGTAAAAAAACAAATTATTTTTATAATAAAATATACATATGGGATGGATAAACAACAAGGTCCAAATGCATAGCACAGGGAATTACAATCAGTATCCTTTTAAAAATCATAAGGGAAAGAATATGAAAAAGAATATGTATATATATGTGAGTCACTTTTTTGTACACCAGAGACTAACAAAATTGTCAATCAACTAAAATCAATAAAAAAAAACTTAAGTAATTAAAAGAATTTAACCAGTTCTTTATAAGAAGTTATTTAGTTGAGAATAAGACAACTTTGAAGCCAAGCAGCGTGTTAAATTGGAGAAGGCAATGGCAACCCACTCCAGTGCTCTTGCCTGGAGAATCCCAGGGACGCCGGAGCTGCTGTCTATGGGGTCGCACAGAGTTGGACACGACTGAAGTGACTTAGCAGCAGCAGCAGCAGTATGTTAAATGCAAAGAATTAAAAGTAGAAAAATAAACTTGATTTATCCCCTCATTTATCGCATCACTTTGGCCACCTCATGTGAAGAGGTGACTCATTGGAAAAGACCCTGATGCTGAGAGGGATTGGGGGCAGGAGGAGAAGGGGATGACAGAGGATGAGATGGCTGGATGGCATCACCAACACGATGGACATGGGTTTGGGTGGACTCCGGGAGTTGGTGATGGACAGGGAGGCCTGGCGTGCTGTGGTTCACGGGGTCACAAAGAGTCGGACATGACTGAGCAACTGAACTGAACTGAACTGAACTTATCCCCTCAAAGGCTTCCCAGGTAGCTCAGTGGTAAAGAATCTGCCTGCCAAAGCAGGAGACACAAGAGACTTGGGTTCTATCCCTGGGTCAGAAACAATCCCTAGAGTAGGAAATGGCAACCCACTCCAGTATTCTGTCTGGAAAACTCCATGGAGATAGGAGCCTGACAGGCTACAGTCCATGGGGTGACAGTGACTGGGCGATTGAGCACACATACATCCCCTCGAAAGATTTTAAGATCTGCATTTAAAAAATATTTTTTAGCTGCAACATAGTCCATGAATTAGATAGAAGTGGGCAAAAATGGATCCATGGATATCCATTTAGAAACAGTAGTCCAAGCAATAAATGCTTGTTTGTTTTATAACATATTTTACATTTGGAACATATAATAGGAATAGCAACACAGTATTTTACAACGTTCCTGGTGATGAGTTAGGTGGAAAACACAGCAGGCATAGGACTAGCAAGTGAAATGTTATAGTGGTAGGGAAGAACACAGTATGCAGGAAATTATGAGTAATGCAGTGTGGTGCATTACAAAGTTGGAAATGACAAAGAAGTTAAAATTCTCAGCGTAAGGCAGCGCCCAGAGTATGAATGTTCTTCCATGCTATAATAAGAAGACTGAATATTACCCTTTAGGTGAAAGGGCAGGAACTGCCAAGATCAGAATGCTGTCCTCAAAATAATCACTGGAGTAACATATGGAGGGTGAGTTAGAGGTAAAGAGAATGAAGTCTGTAAGATAATTTGGATACTATTGCAATGGTCCTGGTGAGCAATGTTTCAGGGACAGCAATGTGAAAAAGGAAGTGATTTGTCATACATGCAGGGGAAAGACGGTATACAACTTGGGGAAATTGAATTTAAGGGTTTATGGAAAAGACGAAATTAAGGAAACCTTGGAAACATCTAGCTTTGGTACGTAATGAGCAAAAATACTAATCAAGATCAGAAAATTAGGGAAACCGAATACCTAAAATTGGAGAGAACACAACAGTGAGATTTTGGTCTAATGAAATCTGATGTGCTATCACAGCATGGTAGTGTGTTGGAAATACAAGACTAAAAGGTCCAGGAGAGTGTGTGGACTACAGACAGAGGCCACGGTGTAGCTTCTGGGAGATGGTCTGGGTATTTTTGCAGTGATACTAGATTTGTCTTCATTCCTTTCCATTTCTCTGTCAATAAGACTGCTAAGAATAGGGAAGCACTTCTTGTGTTGCCTGTGGAAGCAAACACTGTTGACCTATCAACATCTTGCATGAATGCCAGGAAGTGCTGATAAAATAAATATTGCAAGGTGCACGTATACTTCAGTATACATGTATATGCATACACCAGAGAGACTAAAACAGAAATCTGTACAGGAGATTTCTCATGAGCTCAGGATACTGACAGCATGCAGCTGACGTTTCCCCAAAGACCAGGGCACAACTGCAGTACCGCTTTGTCCACAGTGGATGTGACCTGCTGTAGCTTTCTAAATTTACCCTTGTGCTATGTATGAACTGTAATTGTCTAGAATGGTTCTAGCTATTCAGTTCTAACTCTATGAAAGGTAAAGAGCCTCCTTAACCTTACACTGAAATGTAAAAAAGGTATGGAAAAGTGGCTTTAAAAAGAAATGTGAAAAAAAAGTAAGAAAGAAATGTGTTTAATTAATTATAGTACCTGTAACATGGCAATGGAAAAGGACTAGCAAATCAAGTATTTGTAGCTGGCACTGCCTTAAAAAAATTTTTTTTAGCTTATACTACAAAATCTCTGTTGGAAATCAGTCAATAAAAACTCCTCCAGTTATTACTGCATTTCACGGAATATCTGAACTTCTTCTGAGGCAGCTTTCAAAACAAATTCTTAATTTGTTGGGGTAAGAGTATTGGCATCAACTCCAAAGAGAATTTTGAAAAGTAAGGGATCTCCTAATTTAAACATAACTAAAACCAAAAGTAGGGTTAATTCATCTCATGAAATTAAGCTTTGCTTCAGATGCTCAAGACCGCTTTTAAAAAATTGAGCTTAAGCCAGGTTTTAATGAGAAATGGAGAATTCTCTATTAGTTATTTTTTATTATTTGACTTCTACAGTTCAGTTCAGTTCAGTTGCTCGGTCGCATCCGACTCTTTGCGACCCCATGAACTGCAGCACGCCAGGCCTCCCTGTCCATCATCAACTCCTGGAGTTTACTCAAACTCATGTCCACTGAGTCGGTGATGTCATCCAACCATCTCATCCTCTACCGTCCCCTTCTCCTCCTGCCTTTAATTTTCTATAAGAATTTGTATTAAGTGGATCCTGTGGGTCTATTTCCAGGGGCTTGGGAAAACTTCTTCACAACACCCTCCCAACCTACCCTTCTCCCCTCAAGTCTGACCAAGTTCCATCACTCTGGGGTCCCAAAACACCCCGAGAATCATTCAGTCATTCATAAACACTTGCTGACTACTAGTTATAAGCACAACATTGCACTAAATGTTGTGAATGGCTATAGCAGGATCCCCAAACATATGCTCACATATCTATCTCCCCAACTAGCCTGACCCTCCAGGATAGATGAGGCCATGACTTATTCATCTTGGATGTCTCCACTGCCCAGCACAGGGTTTAACAGAGAGTAGATCAATAAACCTTTGTGGAAATAAGATAAAATAAAGGAAGAAGTTCAACAAAGTGAAACTGGCCAAATAGACATATGAAGCAGCACTGGTCACTATGAATTAAACTAATGAAAAGTTTGGTGAATCAAGCACATTTTCTCAGTACTAAATTTTAAAACTTGGTTTAAAATCGACATGTATACACTATCGTGTAAAATGGATAGCTAGCGGGAAACTGCTATATAACACAGACTATATGACAGCCTAGCGTGCTGTGAAAGCCTAGAGGGGTGGGATGGGGGCGGGGAGGGAGGCTAAAGAAGGGGAGGATTTATATGTAATTATGACTGATTCTCGCTGTACCGCACAAGCCAACACAACACTGTAAAGCAGTTTTCTGCCAATTAAAAAATAAATTAAAAAATAAAATCCTGATTAGCAACATTTATACTCGTTATGTTAATTCACCTTTATAATCCTATTAGATAACCACAATAAAATCAAATCCTGCCTAACTCTTCCTAAGGGTATGTGAATACAGAGTAATGGGGTCAGGATGCCCTCCAACTATGGGACTGCCCCGAGACTCAGCAGTAAAGAAGTTGCCTGAAATTCAGAAGACACAAGTTCGATCCCTGGGTTGGGAAGAGTCCCTGGAGGAGGACATGGCAACCCACTCCAGTACTCCTGCCTAGAGAATCCCATGGACAGAGGAGCCTGGCGGGCTACTGTCTATAGGGTTGCAAAGAGCCAGACACGACTAAAGCTACTTAGCACGCATGCACGCCCTCCATCTGTATCATTATTATCTTACAGTTGAAATCATGGGAAAACTGTTATACTTAACAATGGAATTGGTTAGATAGGCCATGGACTCAACATTCTCTGAGCTAAATTAGTTTAACAAATAACTGCCAACTATGACATTAGTAAAGAAATTAAACACAGAAAGAAATGGTATTTTACTGATACTGACTACATAGAACTATTAGTATCCTGTTTCTCAGAAATAATAAACTATAATTTTATTATTATAAAATTGCTATTATTGCTAAAATTGTTACATAATTTTCAATAAAATTGTTTAAATTGTTATTGTTTTATTATTATAAAATTGTTCTCTTCTGGAGGGGGAAACTTTACAAAAAGCAGTAACATAAGCTTCCATTATTGTAAAAATTATCCAAAGAAGAAGGGATTATAATGTCTAACAATACACAGTGATACACAGCACTGTTATAATGTAGAACAACACACAGTAATACATCGCACTATCCCCAGTAGTTACAATAAGACTAACTTCTAAACAAAAGAGATGATTGGCATGTTTAAATTATTTTGACCAAGACACCAATGAGAGAGGCTATTTTCTTTTAGAATTACTATGCATATAAAATACCTCACTTCACTCATAGGGAAACTATATATTTAATTCTACCTCCACATTCTTATATGAATATCTATCTGTAACAAGATATATAAAATTAAACTAATATATATGTGCACAGGTGTATGTGTGGTGTGTATGTAAGAATTTGTGTGGAGAGTGAAAAAGACAACCTACTGAGTGGGAGAAAATATTTGTAAATGATGTGATGGATAAGGGGTTAATATTCAGAATATATAAAGAGCTTATACAACTCAACATCAAAAAATCAAACAATTCAATTTTTTAAAAAAAGGGCAAAAGAACTGAACAGACATTTTTCCAGAGAAGAAATGCAAATGGCTAACAGGCACATGTAAAGATGCTTAACATCACTAACCATCAGGGAAACGCAAATCAAAACCACAGTGAAATATCAGCTCACACCTGTCAGAATGGCCATCATCAAAATGACAGAAAATAACAAATGGTAAAAACGTGGAGAAAAGAGAACCTTTGTATACTGTCAGTGAGAATGCAAATTCGTGCAGCCATGGGGGGAAACCGTGAGGAAGTTTCTCAAAAAACTACGAACAGGACTTCTATGTGACTCAGCAATTCCATCCTGGGTATACACCTGAAACAAACCAAAACTACGAATGCAAAGAGATCCCTGCACACTGATGTTCATAACAGCATTATTTACAATTGCCAAGATGTGGAAGCAACCTAAATGTCCATCAACATAGGAATGGATAAAGCTGGGAGATACATACATATACATAAATACACACTCTATGTAGTAATACGTGAAGTGAGTGAAGTCGCTCAGTCGTGTCCGACTCTTTGCGACCCCGTGGACTGTAGCCCACCAGGCTCCTCCGTCCATGGGATTCTCCAGGCAGGAGTACTGGAGAGGGTTGCCATTTCCTTCTCCAATCGTCAGCCATAAAAAATGAAATTTTGCCATTTGTAGCAATATGGATGGACTTGGGGGGTATTATGCTCAGTGAAATAAGTCAGAGAAAGACAAATACTGTCTGATATCACTTATATGTGGAATCCAAAAATACAACAAACTCGTGAATGTAGCAAAAAAGAAGCAAACTCACAGACACAGAGAACAAACTAGTGGTTACCAGTGGGGAGAGGAAAGGAGGGGCATTAAAGGAGTAGAGGAGCTTAGGAGTAGAGGAATTAGTGATATTAGCCATTATGTATAAAATAAGCTAGAAGGATATATAACTTACAGCATAGGGAATATAGCCAACACCTTATAAATTTATTCATAAATGGAGTGTAACCTTTAAATATCGTCAATCACTATACTTATAATTTACATAATATTGTACATCAACTATACCTCAATAAAAATAAAAAACAAAAGATGTTTAGATTGTGCCATTTCTGATCAGCAATGTTTAATATGGGAACCCAGCACATAATACGAAGCTTGATGAGAATTTGGGTATATGTTAAAATCCTGTGGCATCCCAACAAGGTACAGTCCTTTATAGTTGGAGAAGCTCCACTTCTATTTGGTTTCCTTTTCCTGTTGGGCTTTCCTGGTGCTCAGACAGTAAAGAATCTACTTGCTGTAGCATCGAAACATGTATACTATTAAGTGAAACAGATCGCCAGTCCATGTTGGATGCATGAGACAAGAGCTCGGGGCTGGTGCACTGGGATGACCCAGAGGGATGGGATGGGGAGGGAGGTGGGAGGGGGTTCAGGATGGGGAACACATGTAAATCCATGGCTGATTCATGTCAATGTATGGCAAAAACCACTACAATATTGTAAAGTAATTAGCCTCCAACTAATAAAAATAAATGGAAAATAAATAAATAAATACAGACAGGGGTATAGAAAAGAATTTCAAAGCACAGCAAAAAATTTAACATAATTTTAATTGACCAACAGAAGAATTAAAAATATAATTAGGATATTAAAAAAAAAAGAAGAAGAATCTACTTGCAATGCAGGAGACCTGAGCCAGGAAGATGCCCTGGAAAAGGCAATGGCTACTCACTCCAGTATTGTTGCCTGAAGAATTCCATGGACAGAGGAGCCTTGGGCACTACAGTCCAGGGAATCACAAAAAGTCAGACACAATAGAGCAATGAACACTTTCCCACATGTAAGAAGTGTGGCATATTTTAGCAGTTCAGTTCCCTCTACTAATGGTATCTTTTCATAGATTTAACTATTAATTTAACATTAATTATGTAAAGTAATCATTACAAAGATTTAGCCTGACCTAAAGCCTTTCTCTTCTAGTTATAATTTCAAGTAAGAGAATTAATTACACGTGTTTTGATTACGGTCACTACACTTTTGTTCACTATGTTCTGTTCAAAGATAATTGTCAAAGGCACATTGAACAAGTCAACTGTTCACCATTTTTACAAGATTTGTGCACATTTATGTAGTTTTAGTGATTTTTTCCCCTAAATTTAAAAATTATTTTCCTATAGAATATGAACTGACATATACCATGTCAGAATCCTGTGGGACTTCCTCGGTGATCTCTGCGCTTCCACTGCAGGGGGTGCAAGTCCAATCCCTGGTCAGGGAACTAAGATTCCACATGCTACATGGTGCGGCCAAAAAGATAGAAAACAAAAAAAGAATTCTACATGCCACATAGATCTGCTTTGTTTTAAGGCATTTTTCTACTCATGAGACTGTGTGACGTGCAGTCTGCTTCGTGTGGTTACACGATGGCTATTCAACTTCCTGAAGGAATGAATAATAGTTTGTACTTTCTGTCTTTCTCACACTTACTACTACAATATTAACTGTAGGCTAATCCCACTATATGCCAAAATATTTATGTTCACATTTAATAAAACACACAATTGAAGAAACTGAGGTTCAGTTATATTAAAGCACTTGTCCATGGATATTTGGTAATAAGTGTCAGAGCTGTGAGTGGTACCCAGTCAGCATTACTCCAGAGGCCATGAGCATATCACCATATGATACCACCTCCCTGGTTCTGCCCAAAGGTGCCATATATCTTTCCACTATTGAATGCCTTGAAGAAGCGTCTGCTGCTTCCTGTTCTGGGGGTAGATTACTGCAGTCAGATTGGTGGCCCCAGTGATCATGTTCTGATTGCCCTTGACACCCAACTCCCTCTCCTGTGCTGGGGCAGGGCCTGAAGTTTGAGCATACGGCACTGACGCCGCTGGAATATCAAGATTTCTTTTCTTTTTTCTTTATTTTTTATTTTTTTATTTTTTTTATTAGTTGGAGGCTAATTACTTCACAACATTTCAGTGGGTTTTGTCATACACTGATACGAATCAGCCATAGAGTTACACGTATTCCCCATCCCGATCCCCCCTCCCACCTCCCTCTCAAGATTTCTTTTCTTTAATGTTGCTAACTCAAGAGTTGTGACTCTCAGGGACTCAATCACAGTACTTCAAAATATTATTGCATATTATACTCAACAAGTGAATCCAGAGCAATGTCTCCATCACCCTTGTTATTACTACGATGCACAGGGAAAAAGTTTCAAGCTCCGGAGCACAGCAGGCTTCAAAGACAACATTTGTTCCTCTGTTTTCAAAACAGCATGCAGACTTTTACGAGCTTGTACTGACATATTTTCCTGAGTGGGATTTAAACCTGGACTGCTTCCAAAGTGGATGAAACCTCTCTCAGCTGTTCTTAATTAATCACCATACCTGGTATTTAAATGTTGATTACACCTATACAAACTTATAATAGTAAATCTTGTTTTCCCAGTAAAAATTTAGTAAAATGTACCTATAGAAAGTCCTCTCTTCCAAATCAATTGAAAAGTTAAATGTAGAATAGTAAATAATAATTTATTATGCAACCTAAAGGATACAGAAAAGCATATTCCATCAGAGTATTTGTCTAAAACTATATAACTTTCTGGGCTTCCCAGGGGGCACGAGTAGTAAAGAACCCACCTGCCAATGCAGGAGACCTAAGAAACTTGGGTTTGCTCCCTCTGGGTTGGGAAGATTCCCTGGAGAAGGGCATGGCAACCCGCTCCAGTATTCTTGTCTGGAGAATCCCATGGACAGAGGAACCTGGTGGGCTACAGTCCATAGAGTTGCACAGAGTCAGACAAGACTGAAGTGACTTAGCATGCACATATAACTCTCTAGGCTCTTTAAATCCTTTTTTGCTTTTAAAATCTCCCTTCTCTTAAAAAAAAAAAAACAAACCTGGGGGAATCACTATAAAAGCATATACATATTCTCATAGAACATTTTAAAAATGACTTAAAGGGAATTCCCTGGCAGTCCAGCGGTTAAGACTTGGCGTTTATCCCCGGTCAGGTAATTAAGATCCCATAAGCCTCGCAGCACAATCAAAAAATAAAATAAAAAATACACTAAAGAAAAACAGCCAGTAGCTCTCGTTCCATTACTCAAACTTAACACTGCTTATTTCGATGTATTTTCTTTTAGAAGTTTTCTCATGTACACTGTATTTATGCATATAAATAATATTTTTACAAAGTTGGGATAATAATACCTTGTTTTCTACTTTTAAAAACTAACATTACTTCATGTACATGAGCTGTTCAAGCAAATCTGTTGAGTGAATGGTCTATTTTCAAAAGCCTGTAAATTAAAGTAAACCCAATGAATTTAAATAAACAAATAAAAATAAAACTAACATTACCAAATTAATAATGCTGACATCACTCAAAAATTGTAAGGGAGATTCAAAATCTCATATAGTAATTTATAGTTGGGTTACAACTTTTTTTTTAGCTTTCCCTAATTATTTGTAGAACTAGTGCCTTTGTTTCCATTGTTGTCAAGAATGCTATAATAGGGACTCCCCTGGGATTGATATTTTTACACCCTTTTATTTATTTTATTTTTTATTCTCTTGCTGTTTTCCACATCTAAGTCAACTGTTCATTATAATAGATCTAGTCCCAATACCAAATCAAGTGGTTAGCAGCAGACCAGAAGGCACCCCAGGATCAATAATTTGGCTGGCGATCTCAGGGCTAGGGTCTGACACATAGCTAGAACTGCATGGGTCACACTTTAAATGGAAATGGAAGCTGCCCTGTCCATCTGGATTACTGTTTAATTCTTCAAAGAATTCACTAGTGAGTTTACACAAGCCAACACCAAAGAAAAGACAGACTCTTTCATCTGTATTTATATATTAATACTATATCACAAAAGAAAGAAAGAAAAGAGTATGGAGACAATGGAGTTCACTATTTACTTTCTTGGAAAAAAAACTGATTTAATACTTAATTTTACAGGTCTTTTAGAAACGCACATATACTTTTTCAAACTGAAAATAGAGTGAATATTTAACACCTCACATTAGTTAATGTATTATACTAAGAAATTTTATTAACGCCAGAAGAACTCTGTCAAACATCCCTCACATGCAACATGACGTTTTAGTCACAAGTGTGGAATTGAGCCAGGAAATTGTACTCGACTTCAATTCCAAGGCAGGATCAAATCATTCTCAACAATCTTACTGTTCTAGCTCAACATGGAATGAAGTTTTGACTTTTACAAAAAATTTGGGGCACATTTTTATAACAACATCTTACAGTACCTCAGTGTCTAGGTTTCAGATGGAAGTTTATGAAGTTAAGCAATGAAAGGACTCTAATAGGTATATAGCGATGATTACTTTTTGGAAATAGAGTTTAAATTTAAGAGTTGTGGTTTAGAGTTTCTTTGTAATACAGTGCAGACACCTTTACTTTTAAGATAATGCATGGGACTACAGGAAGCCCCATTCACTGGCAGAGTAGCCTTAGTCCCCAAGTCCTATGTGGTCCTGGTGTCTTTGTCAGGAAATGGAATTTGGGAATTGTAGAATTAACCTGAAATAGAAGAAACTTAATATCATGTGAAGGGTTTTTATACTCTTATACCCTTCTGGGCAGTTGTTACATATTCAGCCCCATCTCTTCAGTAAAGTCAACCACTTAGAACATAAAGCAGTGGTTATCATACATTAATGCACTTAAGGGTTACTTAGAGATCATGCTTAATCCTGTTAAATAAATATTCTTGGCTCCCACCTCAGAGATTCTAATTCTGAAGATCTGGAATGGAGCTCAGCAATCTGCATCACTTTAAAACACTGCAGGTGATTCTTCTGATGAGAGCAGTTCAAGGAACACACTTTGAGAGGTGATGACATAAGGGATTAACTAGACCTTTCATTCTATGTATTTATTACACAAATACACTTTATCCTTTATGTCATCCTCAATCATTTAGGCAGTCAGAATGTATGAGGCAAGAATGCATAAGAAGCTGAATGATAAGCCACTCCTAAAGAAATAATTATAAACTACAGATATATAGACAATTTTATGAAACATACACCTTACTAACAGCGAACTGTTGAAAAAGTTTCACTTTTCTGAAAAATGAGCTTTTTCTTTTATAAATCTAAAGAAAAAATTGTATGTGACAACCAGTGGTTTTAAGAAAGGAAAGGAACCACAAATTTTCCTATTTACTTCTGTTTTACTAGAAGCCTCAGTATCGACACACACTTTCTAACTTATTTCCCTCAGAAAGTCGACAGTCTAGAAAGATATGATTCTAAAGTAGCAAATCTAAAGAGACTTCAACTCTAGTTTTAATCCATTATTTCTGCCTGACATGATCCTTCCCATGATAAAGTAAGAATTCCTCACTAGACAAATGATCAGTCTTAGGGATTTAATTGTAAGTACACAGTATGTTTATTTAATAGAGTTGTTATACTAGATACAAAAATTGCTATGGCATAAGGTAAAACATAAGATTATATTTAAAAGTTCCCTTTGAAACTCATTGATAACTGAGGTAGGTAAAGAGTAGAAAAATCCAAATTTTAAAATAAACAATATGTCAGTAACATTTATAATTCATCAAAAACACTGCTTCAGCTCACTATCTCTAATCAACACCTGGCTTTCACATAGCTTTTAGATAGAATTCATTAGCTCAAAGACACCATTGAAATGATTATGATTCTGATGAAGTTACCTCATATAAGCAAATATTAAGGGGAGTTTTACTATAATCACATAAGCTCAAATAAATACGACACGAATGTAAGGTTTGAAAACTTGAATTACTAAAATTTTGGCAATAAAAACGTAACATTATAATGCCCCAAATTTCCAAAAGAAATCTTTAAATGAAAATGAAGAAACCAGAAAGCCAGTAGCTATTTCTTATGGCAAATAAATTTTAAGTTTCACCCATTAAAAGGGCATTCAATCCAAAACAGTAACTGAAAGTGGGTAAGAAACAGCAGATGCCTGTGTGGGAAGAAAACAAAAAACAGTTGAAAAGACAGCACTCTCTCAACAGTCTTCTCAGCTCCACCATACATGTGACCTTAGAAAGGCCACTGTATGTCCAGTAGAACTGATCTTATTAAATATAGCAAAGAGAAGATTTAAAGATTATTACATCATTCAAATTTGGTTTGGATGAACATCACTGTAAGAAAAATATAACAGAAATAGTATTATATATTGATTTTTTATATTATGAAAATAATTCCTCTTATCACAGTGTAATCTTTCACTGAAGGCATCTATTCCATTTTTGTACAATTTTATATGGAGAATGCATAATAGCTCAAGAAATTATTATAGTAAATACGCTTTATACAATTAATATTTCACAGCAGTAATGTGTGTGCACTTGCAGTAGAGTACATTTTTTTTTTTTGAGCAGAAGGTTATAATTAAAACTTCTTAGTTTTTCCAGGTTCTTTAAATATTTTTTTGAAATGCTTTTTGTATCTTTCTTTATCACTTTTTCAATCTTCACAGCCTCTGGTTTCATGTAGGGGCTTGTCACCTGTAGCTACAAAATGCCCAAAACTAGATTTGCTACCTTGGGTGACTTCTTAGCTATTAATTAATTCATATTTTCCAAAAACATTTATGGAGCATCTGTTAGGTGCTAGATGCTTGTTAGGCACTGAGAACAGAGTGAAACTTCTGATATGCAAACCACAATCTAACTGGTTCTCCTAAAAAAGCCTTTGTCAGGGGTCTTTCAGTAGAACAGAGGCTAAATACTGAAGCTTAGCTTCTGAAGCTCTTGATAGCCTGATGTCACGAATACTAACCACATTTCACAAATTCCAAATATGTCCAATAAAAATGATGTGTTACATCCAGGGGCATTCATACACTGCTTTTCTATCATTCTATATTACAACTGACTCCAAGACGGAGTTTGTGATCTGCTCATAACGCTTCAATATTTGACTTTTCTGTAACCCTCTGAGACTCAGCTGTCATTCCAAGGCATTCCACACAGCCTGGGCTTTCTCACTACACTGTAACACAGTACTGGACCCCTGCTTTGTCCATCCTTGGGTCCCACTCCTTCAAGTCAAGCGTGCAAGTCTTATTCATCCTGGAAGGCCCAATGCCTGGTACCTAACAGATGTTCAAAAAATGCTTAGGAAATGTGCCTTCTTCCCAACAGGAACCAAGATTGTACTCTGCTTCCAAGATCTACTGCAGGCTAGCATACCTATACAACATGTACAATGGAGTACTACCCAGTCATAAAAAAGAATGAAAACTCGCCATTTGTAACAACATAGATGGACTTAAAGGGCAATATGCTAAGTGAAATGAGAAAGACAAGTAAAGTATGATATCACTCATATGTGGAATCTAAAAAATACAAAAAACTAGTGAATGTAACAAAAAAGAAATAGACTCACAGATGTAGAGAACAAACTGGTCAATACCAGTTGCAGGGGGTAGGGAGGTAAGTCAGGGCTAGAGGTTTCAGAGGTACAACTACATATAAAATAAATAAGCTGCAAGGATATACTGTATAGTTTAGGGAATACAGCCAATATCTTATAACACTTAGAGTATAACCTTTAAAAATTGTGAATCACTATGCTATACACCTGAAACTTATATAATATTAGATACCAACTATACTGCAATAAAAACATTTAAAAATAAAAAGATCTACTACAGGCTACAACATACCCATTAACAGACTGGATATTCAGAATATTTAACAACCGGTACAGTTCACACATCAAACAATCACAATGGATGCTGGCTGTAACACTGGAGGAAAGTGGTCCTGAAGGTCTCTAGCTGGTCCACACATTAATCCTTTGTTTGCTCATTTTAGGGTTGGAAGTAAGCTGAAGAATCCTGGGGATGGGCTCTAGGCAGCATTATAGAAGGAACAGCTTGGTGAGCTCACAGAAGCAGCTCTTTAGTCAGTCTGCATGAAAACGTTTCAAATTGTTGGCTGAATCTCAACCCTGTCTGTGGTCATCCCCCAAACACTGTGGTCTGTACTGCTCCTCTCCTTCCTTGGCATCTTTTAGGTACTCATTTCACCACCCACACTGCCACCTACTCCCCTGCTGAGAGGTCACTGATTACATGTGAATAAGTCCTGCTTCTAAAACTAGATTGAAAATTCCTAGAGGACAGAAGCCATATCTTTCTTCTTTCAATATTTACCTTTAACAAATCATCCAAGAGTTACATAACCATGCTCTGTATCATTTTATACTTTTAAAAATGCTTTACCAGAAAGATTTTCATTATACTTGAAGATCTTTTTAGGGTTAATAGCAAAACTATATGAAGAACCTTTTCTCATAGCAGTTATAAAAAGACTTCAGAAGATAATGCTCACAATACCAAAGTCTCTTACTTCTGTCTTCTTAGAACTCAAACTTGAAAAGTTTAAGTCTCTTGACATTCTGTGTACTTCATGGATAAGGAATTATCTCTTTCTTTCACCTACACACCACATTCATTCACACTCTTACACATGCCACTCCATCTTAGTAAATAGCACCATCTGGTACCCAGTTGCTTAAACCAATAACTCCTTGTCTTTCTTTTATAAGTCAATACAATCCTTTGATAAAAACAAAAAATACTCCCAGAAATTGATCACTTCGCGCTACCACTGATAACACCTTAATTTAATCTTATATCATCATTCACCTGGCAGGCTAGTCTATGGGCTTGCAAAAGAGTTGGGCATGACTTAGCAACTAAACAACATTGTTCACCTCAGGGGTCTCTGGGCAGCTTAAATCGGCCCCCCTTCTTCCTCCCTTGATAGAATGTATAACCCATTCTCCACCAAGCACAGACAGACAAAGAGAGAGGCAGAGACAGAGACATAGGGAGGGAGGAAGGTTGGGAGGGAGGGACAGACAGATCTTCTGAAGCACAAAAGAGATTCTACTATTTCCCTAAAACCTTTCGGAGATTTCCCACTGTACTTTGAATGAAATCCAAAGTCCTTTACCAAGACCCACTACAATTAGAAAGAAAGCTAAATGTCTGCCAAGGTAGGCTTGTGTCCGCCTCTCAGACCTTGTTGCCAGCCCCAATCTGTTCACAATGCTGCAGCCACGCTCTCTTCTGCCCCTTAAATTAACCCAACACACTCCCACCTCAGCTGGGCAGCATGTTTCCCCAGCCTCCCTAAGCATAGCGCCAGCATTCAGATCAATACCTAGCTCAATAAATATTTTCTATCTGACTTACTACCTTTTGATTCAGCACAGAAGAAAAGTACTGAATTGTTTTCACAATAACACCAGAGTTCATTGATCATGGACTAAAGTCAGAGGAAAATGTATACAGTAACAAAAAGCCTGAAATAAAGAAAAAATTCTTTGCTATAACTGGGGAAATAAATACATGAAACAAGAAAATAAAAATCTCTGAGGAAAAAACCTGATAAAACAAGGATATCATAATTCAAAAATCAGGACAGATAATCTAAGTAACATTTGCAATGAAGCATCACATTTATGGTTTTGCTCTTGGGACAAGGCAAATTAATCTGAAAGAGTAAAGAAACTACAATGAAAAGTACATGATCTCAATGCAAGAAAAATATATAGAACACACAGACCAAAATGCAAATCTATAAATGATGCCATGACAAAAACACAAGCCAAGAACAAGAAATAAAGATACATTCCTGATGCTGTTCTAGACTGCACTTCACCAAAGCATGGTCAAGAAGCTGTCTCTCTGCAAGCCCGCTTAGCCCCTGCGTGGCTTTGCAAACTTAGGTCCCTGATAGAGCTCCCCTAAATGTCCAGGACAAGTTCTGTAAGGCATGTCTTAGAACTTCTTCTTTAATAAGTGAGCCTAGAATAAACATACCAGTCATCTGCATAAATGAAAAGGAAAAGGTATCTGAGAAATGATGCCATTTTCCCTTCTGTGATCAACAGAAACATTTAGCACTATTACTAGAACTTACTCTGAATAAGAATTTGAATTTTGTTCTTGACTCTCTCCTGCCCCACATGCTTCCTCTTTCTGAAACTGTCAAGCTGACTGATAATAGCAGATTGTGGAGTCCTTTAAGGACTAATGTAAGAGACAACCACATTTCAGAGGAAAACCCTAACATATGCTCAGGAGTCTTACCTTTCCAGACATTTTTTTCTCAGTGGATTTTGAATAAGGTCTCTGAGGATAGAGTTCCCTGGCGCCCTTAAAGTTTGCATTAAGGGAGGGGTAGGCTTGGGAATACTCACAATAGAGGGGTTGGAGACCGGTGTGGTTGGGGGTAGGAGTCTGCCCAGGAGGTTTGCCTGCTCTTTTTCTCCATGCAAATACCTCCTTGCTACTAGAGTCCTCACTGCACTAGCAAAATGAAAAGAGACACTGTAACTAGTCTGAAATGTATTTCCAGATTGCATTCCAAATATTCAGAAAAGGTTTACAGCATACCCAGGAATGTCCACCAGTCTCAAAGCATTCTTCTGAGACTGAATATCACTATAATCTCTGTTTACAGATAGAATGATATTTTATTATTTTTAAAGTATAGTACAAAATGCAAAAGGTAACTAAAATTAATATTTAGTGACTGAAAAAATCAGCAATCAAAAATTTAATTTAAAAATTTAGTGATTGTTTTAATACAGCCAGCTATTTGTCTCCTACTGTCTACAACTGCTTTTTCTCTACAACTTAACACAGCTAAGAAGCAGCAACAGAGCCTACATGCCCACAGCGTCTATAAAATCCACTCTCTGGCCCTTTACAGAAGGGGTTTGTGGAATTTGGCTCTGCAGTTCAAGTATTAATTTGTACATAAGTTATAAAATAACCTATTTTTATCCAGCTGTAGAATTTTCAAATGCTGTGGTGCTCATCTTTTTTGCTATAATCTTTTAAAGTTGCTTTAAAGCTTAGGAAATTATTATATTGCCACAATATTTAGTTTCATTTTCTACTTTTCTGGTATACCTTCTGGGCTTAACTATGTAACAAACTTGGAAATTACTCTGGTCTGATTTTTTTATCTTATAAAAAATGAACAACACAACACTGTATAGCAACTATCTTCCAATTAAAAAAAAATTTTTAATGGATAAGTCTATAAGTGAAATTTCAAATATACACACACAAGAAGAAATTCTTTTTGCTTGCTTACTTCCAACACAATTCCTAGTAACTGATTTATTCCTCATTCCTATACTTATCTATACAAACAAATGTCAGAATATTCAAAATTCTAAGTAAAAACTTAAAAGAAAAGAATGAATTATTAATTTACATAAAGCCCAGCAATTTTAGAATCTTAAATTTATATTTTCCCCTGAGTTTAGTTCTGATTATGAATAAAGTTGCGAAATTTATTTATTTGAAATGTTTGGTCCCCAAACACAACAAACTCTATAAAACACATACAAGTTAATTTTTCAGAAGAAAAAAAGTGCTAAGAACCTCTGTTTTTCCCCTTAAAAAAAGAATATTATAAAAATATAAGTTAATAAAACTTGAATCTCCTAACTGAATCATCAACTGTGATAAGCCTGAATGATTAAAAAAAGAGACTAATTAAGATATGCATTTATCTAGATGATCTAAGGAGTGAGTGACTTCCGTCTTATAGTACCCTTTTAAAAGTAAAGAAAGATGGTAGATTACTTATATCTGGAGAACTTAAGCTACAGAGAACCACATATTTTGCCTGCTATTATTGGTATTAAGAATTAATCTTTTTTGCCCATGATTAAAGTGATAAAAAATCCTGAGTAGAATATCACTTCATAAGGTAGACAACAGGTGCATTTCCACTTCTGCCATTTCTTTCCATATCACAGCAATCAATATATGCTCCTGCCTGTAAAATTTTTGACAGAAGAGTTTATTTAACTATCAGCAGGTTAGAAGTATATTATTTAATTCACAGAAATTAGATTGTAATTATTTTTTAAAAAATCAACTCAAAGATTTTTAGGGCTAATATCTATATTAAAAGATTTTTAACAAGGGAATGAGGTCGCTATTGATTATTTCTTCTTAAAAAGCTTTTTTAAATCATTTTCTGAATTCAGAAGTTTTAAATGAATTTATTTTAGCCCTTGAATCTCAAAATCACACTAACTCTTCTTGCTCTTCTTAACTCACTAACTCTAACACTTGCTCTTCTTTACCTAAAAGAAACTATAAGTGCATCAGAATACTGTCTCTTCTCTACATTTTAAAAATAGGCTTTTATATGGACTTTTAAAGTACTTTTAATTTACTTTCATGCTTTACATTTTCCTTATTGGTTTTTTAAAGGTGAAAAAACACAAAATAGAGTTGTTTAACTTAAAAATAAAGTATTAGTTAATATTTTAAAGAATGGCCTAAATGATAAATTAATGGAAAAAAAAAATCCCTAGAAGCTATTTTTTGAACAAGGGAGTCACTGCTTAGAAAATATAAATATATAATGCAACAAGAGGCTACTGAACAGTTACCCAAAAGTTCACCCTTTCTAGCCTCTTCAGGCAATAACTGCACTCCAAGTGGCTACTCGGAAATTCTGAATGACACTCCTGGTGGATGTGGGAAATTTAAACCTTAAACCATAGCCTGCGACAGCCCCCGGTCACAAACCCAAGCTATTTTTAAGGCAGGTGCCTTCCCTCCACAGGGAATCACCTCTCTCCCCACCTTTTTGCTTCATCTCTTGCCTGGGTGGCTTCTTTCTAATTCCAGAAGCACCATCTTCCTTTGCACTACAGTGCTGACAGACTTTCTTTTCACTGCTGACTGTAAATGCTGGCCCTGCACGTTATTTTTATTGATAAATTCTTAGTTTCTCTTTCCATTTCACTGTGGTCTGACAGAATTTCAATGCTACAAAATTATGAAGTTCATCCAGGTCAGAGTAAAAGTCAAAGAGAATAGGGAGTCTCCTCAGAGTCCTCACTCCTGGAAATGTCAGGCAAACACTTCAAAGTATTAATACAAAGTATGCTTCTCTGATTCGGAAATCCTCCTTATCTTAGTTTCATGGCTTCACTCTGAAATAAATGCCTTGCAATGCAGGTCAAATTCCTGCATCTGACAGATCAAAGATACACTTTATCCTCCAGCAAAAATGAAAATAAAAATATTTCAGAAAGATTTCTGGCCCTCTCCCCCACCAAAAAAATTCAAAGTAAGCCTTTGTAACCAGTTTAAGGAACCTACCATAACTGAATTATTAAAGCATGTAAGTCAACTTAAATAAGTGATGGCTCGACTTCTCCAGGACTCTGAACAAAATACTATTATCATAATCAGAACAGTATTTAAAGGGCTTTTCACTGAGGTCAATTAAATATTAGAAGAAAAAAATGCCTTTATAAGCCGAAACTGAGATTTGAAGTTAGTATGTGCTTTTCAAAAATAATCTGTGATCCTAATGAAAAATGAACTATCAATATATAAACAGGCAAAATAAATTAACAGGTTGAATGTAAGTGAATCTGTGCAATATGGCTGCAAGTCACTCCATAATAAAATATATATTCAGTTTTGCACTAAATTTTAAATTAAAGAGATGGCATCCTTGTATACTCCCAAGTGTCAGTTCATAGCTACAGCCAGATCAGAAGGTACAAACATGAACCTTGGGGATCACGAAGAGGAAACCGCAGCAGGCCACAGAACCAGAGGCAGTCAGCTGGCTTGATCACATTGGTTTTTATTCTGTCAGCTTCCCTCCAGGAAGTTTAGAGGTTTAACCAATGAGGTCCAATGTTGAGTCTTAGGCCACCATCCTCCTCTCCTCCAGTCTGTAGCTTAGAACTTACCCGCGGCCCAAGTTCTTTGGTGTCCTCGCTGTTGCAGCCGTAGTAGTCTGGGGTTCTGTCCAATTCCTGCAAGTGTCCCTGAGCTCTTAGGCTCTTATCCGCATGGCAAGACGGGCAGAGAGCTGCATTCCCCATCTCAGCTCCAGTCTTCCCGCTGTCAGCAGGCCCGTCCTTGCCCTCTCTGCTCTGTCCAGGGCTCCCAGGGGGACACTAACGTGGACGATTCATCCAGGCGATCCTTGGCTCCTCTGCTCAGTTCCCCTTCACGCCCCTCACCAGTTCTCCCCATCTGCTGGCTGGCTTGCTGGTGTCAGAGAGAACTCAAAACCCCAGCAACTGCAGGCTGCCTTCAGTGACCATTTCCAATTCAGGCGCTGCCAGTCTATTTTTACACCTACCAGGCCAGCTATGCATGTCAATGGAGTTGGGGGGGGGAAGAGGCCAAGGGCGGGCAGGGGAGGGGGCGGTGTTGTTTTGTTTTTCACCATGCGAGCAGCCTGCTTTACACATGGAATTAAGTTCCTGCTGTGTAAAATGTCTCCACATAGAATTCCTGCATTACTCAATGAATGCCTTTGATTTTTCCCCCTCAGTCTTTCTACTCAGGCAGAACACCAAAGCTGCTAACCTGACTTCACCAACATAACAGGTAAAAATTACTTTTGTAATGGCATAAACCAAGAAGCAGCCGCTTACTTGGCTTAAATAGATTTTCTTTTTCATAATCATTTACAGAAGACAATTAACCATCCTTGCAGCATTTAAAGTCCACTGGGAAAACATCAATCAAAATGGCTCATTTTACACCAATATGGATGTTTGAAATTTTATACGTTATCCACAGTTTTTCACTATCTACGAGCATTTCAGGAAGAACAAACATTTTGCTTCATTTATAATTCATTTTGGGCTTCCCTGGTGGTTCAGAGAGTAAAGAATCTGCCTGCAATGCAGGAGACCAGGGTTGGATCGTTGGGTCCAGAAGATCCCCTGTAGAAGGGAATGGCACCCACTTCTGTATTCTTGCCTGGAGAATTCCATGGACAGAGGAGCATGGCGGGCTACAGTCCATGGGGTCGCAGAGTCGGACTGAGTAAATAACACTTTTTACATAATTTGTTTTAATTCGTACTATTTTGAAAATGTTTCACTCAGCTTCATACAGATATTCAAGAATGGTTTTCAACATAATACATACTATCTTTGAAACCACATTACAGATTTTGAAAGAAATTGTTCCCCACTGAGATGAGCACAGCAAATACACCATAGCTTTTTAAAGCCAATTATGATTTAAAAAAATATATCAAGACTTTTGTTATAGATTAATATGGGTTGCTGGAGAAGGAAGTGGCAACCCACTCCAGTATTCTTGCCGGGAGAGTCCCATGGACAGAGAAGCCTGGCAGGCTACAGTCCATGGGGTCACAAAGAGTTGGACATGACTGAGCAGCTAACACGCATTATGGGTTGAACTATATTCCCCCCATAGAATTTCCTCAAAAATTTATATATTTAGTTATTTTAGTAGTTCTTCCTCATTTATTATTTGTTTTGTGTGTGCATATTTTCTCTTCCAAATAGGTTTTTAAACTATTCACTTGTAGGGTCCAGTTTTGACTTTTGTATCATCCATCTATCCATATGTTACATATTAAATAGTAAATGCTTAAATGTTTTCAACTGAATTGAAAATAATCATTTGGGGAAAACACGAAGTAGAAGATACTTATGAAGTAAACACATTACACTTGATAAATAGAGCTCACCTTTCAAATTGTCATTTTTTTAAAAAGCTAAACATGCTTTGTCATTTTTTTCCATTAAAAATGGCATTCCTGAAATAGTCTATCACTCTATATTGCTGTCCAAAACTCTATGAACTTGAATCTGAGAAAGACACTTTTGGATTATTGACTTTTGTAAGAGCCTCATGCTGCTTTTTTTTAAACAATCCTGATTTTTGCTTCTGTTTTTGTTTAACCTTCCATTTCTTTCCTTTTTTAAATGGAGGATAACTGCTTTACAACGCCATCTTAGTTTCTGCTGTAGGACAGTGTGAACCAGGGATCAAATCAGTTATAAGTATACATATATATGGGCTTCCCTGGTAGCTCAGCTGGTAAAGAATCCGCCTGCAATGCAGGAGACCCTGCTTTAATACCTGGGCTGGGAAAATCCCCTGGAGGAGGGCATGGCAACCCACTCCAGTATTCTTGCCTGGAGAATCCCCATGAACAGGGGAGCCTGGTGGGCTGTGGTCCCTGGGGTTGCAACGAGTCGGACACGACTGAGCGACTAAGCACAGCACAGTATATATATATATATATATATATATATATTTTTTTTTTTTTAATTGACTGAACCAACAATATTAGGACAACAATGGAGGGGTAGACATGATTTCTTCATTCATGTTAAAGAGGAACATAATGTAAAGACTTAAAATGTTAAAGGTTTGGATGAAGGTATTAAAAAAGATGGAGCTTCAGTATCAGTTACATGATTGGATTGGTAGCTGAGATATATCAAGCAAAGCCTTCCATGTTGCCTGAATTATCTTTAAATAAACTATTTGCATAGTATGGTAATTTTTCATCAAATGTTCCATGTACTTGAACCATGTACTCTAGGAATAAGGTAAGCTATGATGTTTAATGATGTGGTTACAAACTCTACCAAAAGGATATCCTTGATATTTCCATCTCTTTTCTAGAAGGTATTTAAAGCCTTACAATGCAATACAAACTCTTACAATGGCTGCTTCTTCCTGACTATATATGAACTATTTTACTCAAAATATAAACCAAGGTTTTACCAGTCATTTATCCCCACCTTTAGAATCAATTAGTTGACTTTTTTTATACAAGAAATTTAATATTCAAGTCTTTTGATATAGAATTATGCAACTTAATAACTGGAAGCAAATCCTAAAAATTCTCTATAGCCTCCTTGAGCCCTCACTGAGCTGAGATCTGAAAATCGGTACAAAGCCATGTTGAAAATAAGAAAAAAATAACTCCTCCAGATTGGAAAAGATGTTCCTAGGTGCTTGATAAATACTTTTACAGTGCTTTACCAGCATGAAGTCTTCCCTGGCACGTTTCTGTCATGTTAATACATCACCCATTCTACCACCACTGAGCCTTAGATTTTGTTTTTCAGCCAAGCATGCCTTGCCATTCCTCTACCCAATACGAGTTCATTGTCGTTTGCAAAACTCTTAAAATTCACTTCCTCCCGAAAGTCTTAATTACATCTATGTTAGCCTCTTTTTCTATTTGTTCTATCTTGATAAAGTTGAGACTACCATTGGCTCTTGTCTTTTTACATAATGTTATTCATCTCTCTCACTGACCGTCTCAGAGGTAAAACACACACAAGAGTATTAAATGTTTGTTAAGTAAATGAATAAAAGGTAGCCACAGAAAGGAGCACAATTTGTAACAACAATATTTAACTGGGCTACACTGACCTAAACTTCTCCATTCATACATTAACAGTGACAGATTTAATCATTATAAACATTTTAAACATGACAAACCTTTAATTTTATTTCCAGATCTGCAATAAACACCCTTTTTAGTCTTTGAAAAAAATATTAACAGTGTTTGGGTGAATCTTTCTAGAAAAGAATTTGTAGTGCTTTGTTACAGAAGAAAAAAATTCCAAGAAGCTGTTAGCAACCCTTAGAAGATACTTTTTCTAAATGACTAGCCATCAATCTTCAACCCTTTTCTTATATTTTTATGCCAGGGACATCTTCTCATTCTTCCCCTAGAAGAGAAATGTCATGTTTGCTGACTGTAACATCCACGCTGCTATCATCTGAGCGGCCCAAAGTATGTCCCATAGTGGTACCAAAATCCCATTGCCAAAGTTCAACGGCTAAACAAAAATGGGCAAAGGAAAAGTACACAAGACCGGTGCTCCTGTAACTGCTGACATTTTCTATTTTCTGGCTTTTAGATTTAAAGTAGTGACTTGGAAGATACGATAGCTACTAAAACAGAACTTCCAACAAACAGCTTTCACATTCCAAACTTTGCCAGTGGTCTGACGCTTTCAGTCTGATCAAAACAAAATGATGAGAAGGGTCCACAGAAAAAGGCATTACTTCAGAAGTTAAAACATTTCCAGTTTCACACCTAGTGCTTAAGTAAGAGTGACTGCCAGACAAGTCTGTTACAAAGTCTTGGGTGACATGACAATGTATACACCTCACACTGTGTCACCTAGAAGGTAAGTTAGAGAATACTGTGCACCACCCATGTCCTGACAGCATGCCCACAGACTGCTAGGATCTCTGTGGGTACAACAAGGGGTATGCTTTCTGCTAGGGCAGAACAATGTCACCACTGTTTCTCAAAAATGTTCCAAAGTCATTAGGGCAAATTACTCAGAAAGCAAACATTTGCATGTTTGGCCACACTTGGAGCAGGATACTTGAACTTGGTGTATGATGTAGAAAGTGAAATTAAAGACACCTGCAATGTGACATATTTGCAATATCTTCATAAATTCCCAGGCACTTTTACTGTTATTATTTCACCTATATTGCTGTGTTTCAAATCCATCAAGAGAGAAGTGATTCAGGACTGAGAACAAAGACCATCTTCTCAGCTCTAATCTGAAAGTAGCTCCTGCAGTCTCTATGGTAGCAAATCTGAAAACCACCCACTGTAGTTTTACATTTCACCTCCTGAGTAAGAAGCAATGATTACAGAATCATCAGAAAACTAACACCTTGGAGAAGAAATACCTGTCAAGGTTCTACAAGTTAACCTATAGAGTTAGATCACAGCTCTGCAGAGGCATGAAAAGACCTCATAGCTAGGAGTAACTAATCCCAGATTTTGGTTTTACCACTAATACACCTGTGCAGATGTATCAAATCAAGGCTTTCATTTTCTCTTTTCTAAAATAAGGGGGTTAGACTGAATGATTGCTAGATTCCTTCCAGTTCTGAAGCTCTTTACTTCTATGAAACAAGTTAACACTTGAACATACATCTAACACAAGGTGATGAGAGAAGGTGACATCTGTTTAGTTCATTAGCATTAAAAACAAACAAAAACAATAAGAACTACTCAGCGTCTTCCATCACGGGCCCCTGTGCTAGGAGCTATGACACACAGCATTTCCCTGGGAGACTCATAGAGAAAGAAGAAAGGACCATAGTGTGAGATATGGCCAACTCTTTGTTGGGATCCAGGAGCTCTACTCTAGGACGTAGACTCTTTAGCTTTTGCCCAACCCTTTCTAAATATTAGCCGCACTGAAAACTTTCAAACATTTTGGAAACTGCACCCTGCCAGTATTCTATATTTCACAATTTGTAATGGAACTTTCACTTGGAATGGTCTCATTCACCAAAATGGGAGTGGTAGGATAGCTTTATAGGACTTCACATGACATGTTTTTGAAAATCAACTGCAAATGCTAGTAGGGGTTTCATTTTTCCTCCAATATTTTGATTCATTTGTTCTTAAAGGGCAAGTGCTATCATATTAAAAATACTGAAAGAAAAATATTTTGCCAAAACTCTTAAAAGTGGCAAATCAGAAAGAAAATTTCACTCAGAGTCATGGAAATTAATTTTTTTTCCCTCTCTTCCAAGTAGTAAGGGTTTTTCAGGGATATCTATTACACAGATGAAAAATTCAAGGTAGAGTCTCTCTTAATCTGAACTATCATGTACAAAGTATACGGTTCTAACATGATATTTAGTTAACACTTTGATTGTATTTTGAAGGCTACTGTTAATATGTAAGATTTATTTTACTTCTGCTGAATTTAGAAATCTGCTTAGATTACAAACCATACCTTTCTGCTTTGTTCCCCCAATTCAAGACTAACTGCTATGGTCAAATGTATTTATCTGATTAGAGTAGTACTTTGTTACTCCTGTTGTGTACAAAATTCTCCATGCTCAAACACATGAAACCAAGGACAAGTTCTTCTAACTTTGGGAACCACTGACCTGTGGAAATAAAACTGGAACATTTTGTGCAACAACTGAGGCAGCATGCTATTTTCTCCCTTGTCTCGGTACATTCAATGTCGTTTCTTTGACTAGAAGTTAAATATATAATGATTTTCACCAGTTGGAACTGTTATATAATTGATTGATCAGAAAAACCGTTGCATAATTTATAGATCTACACTAGATTCCCTGTAGTAACATGTGACATAACTTTTCTAATTGAGGTCAGTGCAAAGGCGTTTTACAGTTTATGCTGTACATAAATTAATCAAGATGACTATTGCCAAGCTATTTATTTGCCCACAGACATCAATTAACTGATTTAATTTTACATTCCTGCCAGTGATTATTTTCATTCCAGACTGCTGGCTCTTGACTTCCAGTATATAAAGGAGGACATTCTTTAATAAACAGTGCTAACAGCTTGAGAAGTTTTCCAAAGGCTACTCCACACAATGCCCACCACAAAGTGGGCACTCAATAAATGTCTTTGACATTAAAGAGACCATGAGGCAAGAAGTGTAGGGTGTGCAAACTCGGCCTAAAGGGTTTTTGACCGAGCTCTATGCCCTGTCATATTAAACTGGATTTTGAAACACAACATGAATAAAACAATTTAGCCATTGTGCACTCCTACTTTTTCTGAAGAAAACTATGTGTGTACATAATACTCAGAAAGAGGTTAACAACTAAAGCAGGCGTTCCCGACAAGCATTGTTTATAGAGACGGCCAAGTGACAAAAATAAAAAGCAGGTAGAAGGCTCTATTACAATCTGGCTTTAGATTACCAACACTTCTTGCAAATTTCCACCTGTAAACTAGAAAGACAGCTGACAAAGGGAATCTGAAAAGGACTCTGTTAAGGTGATTTTGAGATCAATGGATGGTGCGGAGCACAACTATGGGTCAGTTAATATGGGAAGTCTAGGGTTCAAAGGCACAATGTTCTCCAAGGCTGCAGAGAAAGCTGACCAGCTCTGTTCTGTACGTTGTCTGCCACAGTTCTCCAGACCTGCCTATCAAAGAGGTCTCTGACCACCACAGTGATTAGACGCAGGACTTGAACCTTAGGACAAGATAAACAGGAGAGCTGTACTAGTAAGAATTCATGATCAATCTCTTCAAATAATGTTCCACTATTAAGCATATAGGAAATCCCACTAAGAAACTCAAATCAATTATCCATGACTGAGACAAAAAAAAAAAAAAATTTACTTATCCTCCCCATACTTCTCAATTCTCACTTCCCTCAGAATCTGGACAATGTTTTCCTTTGATGGGTCACAGGCATTGAGCTACATGCATTTATAGTCTCAGTTTGTACATTCACTCTGGAAGGTCCAGAGAAATAGTAACTTTTCATCAACGTTGGGGGTTATGCCATCCAATATGATGGTTTAAATGTTTTAATCTATTTGTCATTACTGCAAGAATGTCTTCAGCTGTAAAACAGAGTCCAATTCAATGCAATCATATGCTCAGATATTTTAATTTGTTGGTCTCAAATATTTTAAAATAATATTTTCCAAACAAAATAAGGGCAGATACACACACACACACACACACACACACACACAGCGCATTTGAAACAGACTGTCAGGCTATAGCCAAGTATTGATCAATCAAGAACAAATTCAACTTCATATTAAATATCTAACCAAATTGGAGCAGATATGAGTATTTATCAAAATTACAGATTAAACTGAATTATTATGAGTATGGTAGCTGATATTCTTGTAATACATTAAAACACTGAAACAACTAGTTTCATCCAAGTGTGACTGTAAAATATGGTATTACTAGTTTTCGTTTAAAACTACTCGTTGAGTGTGCATTCAATCAAGAATTAAATGAACTATGATATAAGATGATAGACTAAATTGAATTTATTTCAAAGGCTGTGATAACTTAGAGCACCAGAAAGCATCTGAATTTCATTGTCCAAATGATAATTAATTCAGAATCTATTTTAAGCTCTATCTAGAACAAATGTATTCTATGCACCTTAAAGTACAAATAACTTTATTTTTAAATATTATTTATACTACAATATTCTGATCAGATGTAGAAAACAATCTCATGGTAACCAATGGGGGGAGGAATAAATTGGTAGATTGGGATTGATATATACACGTGAATGTGAAAGTTGCTCAGTCATGTCCAACTCTTTGCGACCCCATGGACTGTAGCCTGCCAGGCTCCTCTGTCCATGGGATTCTCCAGGTAAGAATACTGGAGTGGGTTGCCATTTCCTCCTGCAGGGGACCTTCCCAATCCAGGGATCGATCCCAGGTCTCCCCACACTGCAGGCAAATCCTTTAGTGTCTGAGCCACCAGGGAAGCCCATACACACACTACTACATATAAAACAGATAGCTAATAAGAACCTGCTGTCTAGCACAGGGAACTTTACCAGCACTCTATAATGACCTATAGGGGAAAGAACCTAAAAAGGGTGAATCCATGTATACGTAGAACTGATTCACTTCACTCTACAGCAGAAAGTAACACAAAATTGTGATCAACTATATTCCAATAATTTTTTAAATAAATAAATATCCTGATTAAATGTCAGTCATTCTCCCTCTAAAAGTGGAAAGATTGTTTTTAAGTTTTAAATAATGTCCTACATCTTTTGAAGACAGAATAATTTTATAGCCAATCAAAAACCATAAAAATTAAAATATCATAAAATTAATATTGAAAATTCAAGTCGTCATAGTGTCAGTGTGGTCTTATGTCCTCTGAGCTACAATGCTATTGGCCACATGTTATTAAAGAATGAATACTGGACAGAGTGCTGCTAGCTGCCACGTTGAAATTTATTCTCATCTGTATAATAATGAGCTACAGTAAACAGACTCTTATGCTAATACTTGTATGTCTTTAATCTTTAGAGTTATAACCTATAAATCATGCCACGAGCTCAGCAAATGATATCTTCTCTGCAGAAGATAAGAAACAAGGGAAGGAAGGAAAGAGGGAACGTAAATACGATATGAAAACACAGATCTGTTTTGAAATCTTGAATACTTTTAAGAGAGGTTATTTAAAAAATCTTTTAAAAGAAAAGTTTTTCCTTTCTAATAGATCTTAAAAGTTAGTATTTAAACAAGTTCAGGGCTTTCCTAGGTCATTAAAAGTCTCTCCTCTGAGCCACTGTTTCCCCTAAATCCACTCCCAACCCTGTCTTCTCTGGCTCACTGGGCAGAACCCTTGCATACCATGTTGCTCCAGCTGGAAACTGCTGATGTATTAACGTTCCCTTTTCCATACACTGTGTCCTGAAGAAGCCACTTTTGTACACCCCTTTGCTACTGTGTTACATCAGGAATTTATCATTTCCTGGCTGCTTTACTATCAGTTCAGTTCAGTTGCTCAGTCAGTGTCTGACTCTTTGTGACCCCATGAGTCGCAGCACACCAGGCCTCCCTGTCCATCACCAACTCCCGGACTTGACTCAAACTCACATCCAAACTGAGTCGGTGATGCCATACAACCATCTCATCCTCTGTCGTCCCTGTCTCCTCCTGCCCCCAATCCCTCCCAGCATCAGGGTCTTTTCCAATGAGTCAGCTCGTCACATGAGGTGGCCAAAGTATTGGAGTTTCAGCTTCAACATCAGTCCTTCCAATGAACACCCACGACTGATCTCCTTTAGGATGGACTGGTTGGATCTCCTTGCAGTCCAAGGGTCTCTCAAGAGTCTTCTCCAACAACATAGTTCAAAAGCATCAATTCTTTGGTGCCCAGCTTTCGTCACAGTCCAACTCTCACATCCATACATGACAACTGAAAAATTCATAGCCTTGACCAGACGGACCTTTGTTGGCAAAGTAATGTCTCTGCTTTTTAATATGCTATCTAGGTTGGTCATAACTTTCCATCCAAGGAGTAAGCGTCTTTTAATTTCATGGCTGCAATCACCATTTGCAGTGATTTTGGAGCCCCCAAAAATATAGTCTGACACTGTTTCCACTGTCTCCCCATCTATTTCCCATGAAGTGATGGGACTAGATGCCATGATCTTAGTTCATTGCTATACTGAACTGTAATCATCTTTTTACATGCCTGTCTCCTTCACAAGAATAGGAGCTCATTATATATTTATTTTTCTATCTGTCTTCAGTGCTTCTGGAATGCCTCTGATATAGCAGATACTTGTAATTGATTATTAACTATATAAAAAAATAAAAATCTCCCTTAATACATTTAAAATAAAATTGGTTTTTAAAAACATTTCTTTCATTCATCTCATTAATATTTATCCAGCAGTATAAGCCAGGTCCAAGTATATCATTTATATAAAAAGAGGCAAATGTGCAATATTTCTGATGTACACACAGAAATCCTTCAATAAATCTCTGAGAATGGCAATCCACAGCAAACTATTCAATTACCAGTTAATGCTCCTTGGTTTTATTCATATTATTATTCTGTCAGTTCTCATATGATTGTTTTTTCCGATGTTTGATTTTTGTCATGAAATAGTCTAGGCACTGATCCTATTGGTAATCATTTGCATATGAGCAAGAGTGAAGAGAACAAAAATACAAATGACCACAAAAGTAGCCACAAACCAGAATATGGTTTATTAAGTAAGAGAAACACTATTGATTTTTATCATGGATAGTTCATCCATGCCTAAAACCTATGGAGAATAATCACTGCTAATGCCAGAAAAATGCAATGACTGTTCTCTAGAGGCCCAAATAGATTACTCTTACAATGAGTGTTTACACACACACACTCCTCTGCGGTTTGGCCACTCTGGGTCTCTAATGCGTTACTTGTGGTAGAAAACCTCTTTTCATTCCATTCTTTCCACCTGGGGTGCTGCTCTGTGCTCTTTCACTATTGGCTCTTTTTTATTGATGATGATAGATTATCAATAAATCCCTGCCCTTACTGTCACATCTAATCCTCTTCATGGCCATCACCTCTATACAGTCAGGACCTCCTCTGACACTGCCTCCAATCTACAAAACCCACTTCCATCTCCTCTCGCCAGTTTTTATTTCTTCACATGTACCCTCACTTCTAACATATCTAACCTTCAGTGAAAAACACTAATATTTGCAGACAACAACCAATAATACAGCAAATCCATAAGTGCAAAAACACCCCACAGTGATCTGTCTACAGTAAGTACTTACAGAAAAGGTTTGCATTTTCAACTTTAGTTCACAAGAAATCATCAATTAAAGTGCTCAAGTGGAACTCCCCGATATTTGCCACTATTAGGTGCCAGTGATTCTGATATATGTTAATTGCAGGAAATGTATGTCCTGAAGAAAGGAGCACCATAAAAATTCAAAGTCTTAAAAAAAAAAAAGTCTTGCCTTCTTTTTTATGATAACTCTAAAGCTCGAAATTACAATTTACCATTTCTAAATCCCTATGGCAATAACATTTATTCCTAACTTCACACTTTAATAACTCATAGGATTATATTGCAAGATTCTAATCAGATTTTTGTCAAATTTTAATAAACACATAGGTAATGTTCTATTTGACTGACTAAGAAGCATGTTATGACATCAATAAGTGTGAATGTAGCTTTCATTAGCCACTGACATTTTAAAATGTCAATTTTTGAAATATGTTCTTTCTATTTTAATAACATTTGATTTTAGCTGCTTTGGGGATCAAATGTTAAAAATCATTTCTTAAATGTTTCCTTTGCTTTGCTCTGGAACCCAAAATAGTTCAGTTTATTATTAGCCCACACTAAGGTACAGCACGATCGATCTCTCTGTGTTACAAAGATAACATTCAGATACTGGTCCTCACTGCTCAGCAAAGCCGAAATGGTACCCAAAGACCTTTATGTGCTATATACCTTTTGTGTTCAGAGTTAACAATGCCTCAGTGACCTTCCTTTTCCAGTTTGTTTTGTATTTTTGTCCTTGGGTTCTCACTATGGTCCAGTGAAAAAACTAACTTTCAAGAAAATTTAGAACCACCTGCATCCACAGTTTGATAAACTGACTTCAGATTAATCAGCTATGTGATACAGCTCTACAAGACCTACCTCATCTGTCTTCCACTCTTACAATGTATTTCTCTTAGAGCCATCTAGGACTTAGACATCTGCTTTGATGTTATTTTGATTGTTGGAGATGCAAGTCACACTTGAGCACTTAATAATTTTAATCGCTTTGTCCTTCTTTCTATAACCTTAGTATTGAAGAACTTGATACGGTGTAAACCACATTATGACTCTCAAGAGGCTGCTCTATCCTATTTGCTTTGTTCCTGGAAATGTCAGGAATATTTTTATGTGTGTTGGTGTTATATATCCTACATCACAGCTACTTTTCTCTCCAGCATTATAGGCAGATACAAGTTGTCGAGAGCTTTCTCTTTCTTCTTCCTTAAACCTCATTTTTCCATTCGACAAAAGGGGGTTATAATCATTTCTATTTCATGGTGTTGTGAGAGCTGAAATAAGTTGCTACATAAACACTTAACATAGTGCCTGGCACACCGCATTGTTCAGGAAATGTTAGCTATGATAAATTTGCCTCATCTTTATTTTTCTTTGTTTGAATTGCACTTGTATTTATTTATCTGTTCTACAATTTGGTGGTACTAGTGGTGAAGAATCCGCCTGCCAATGCAGAGATGTAACATAAGCAGGTTTGATCCCTGGATTGGGAAGATGCCCTGGAGGAGGAAATGGCAACCCATTCCAGTATTCTTGCCTGGAGAATCCCATGGACAGAGGAACTTGGTGGGTTACAGTCCATGGGGTTGCAAAGAGTCAGAAACAACTGAGCATCTGAGCATACACACAATATAATTTAAAAGTACTGAAAAAATAGATGTTGTATCATAGTACACACCAGCATGGTTTAGAGAAAAGGCATGAGCTCTGGAATTGGATATCTGCGATGTATTTGCTCTGAGATTTGGGGGAAGATAAATTAATCTTTCTAAACGTCATTTATGCACCTGAAAAATGAGGCTGGAAATATACTTCATTGTGGGAATCAAATAATATAATGAATAATTGTTTTTTTTAAAAAGTACAGAGGCTATATGGTCTTATTTCTCTCTAGATCCCACTTGCTGCCTCCATTCATTCTTAATTTCAAAGCAAATGGGTCAAACTTCCCCAGGTTTCCTCCTAGTGGTAGCTGACAATGAAGTCATTTTCAGGAAAAGTACCTCCTGCTCCCCTGTCTCATTCACCAACCATTTGGAAGAAAGACCTTGAACCTTCATCTGCATCTAAGGACAACCAGTAATGATGTCATCCCCAAAATATAACTTCATCTTTATCTCCATGTTGTCACTGAACAGGAATAACCCTTCCTTCTAAATCTAGTCTGTTTGGCCAAAGCTGCAGCGCCTCTCTCTGGGTGGAGGGTTGTCATGAAGAAGGTTGTAGGTGGTATAGCTTCCAAGGTACATTTATGACACTTTTCTTTCCAATACCAAAGCTTTGTCCCATAATCACTGAGTCATATCATCCTGGCCAAGAAGAGATGTTTGCTTGATTGCCAAGCAGCTGACATTCCCCATTGCTATAATCCCCCTGCCCAATAAAAACCCCAGGGTTTCCTGCTTTCTTCATTGCAGATGAGGTGATTATGAGACACCACACCTGGAATGGGCTTCCCATGGCTGAGTGATAAAGAATATGCCTGTCAGCGCAGGAGACCCGTGTTCAATCCCTGGGCTGGGGAGATCCCCAGAGAAGGAAACGGCAACCCACTTCAGTATCCTTGCCTGGGAAATCCCATGGACACAGAAGCCTGGAGGGCTACAGTCCCTGGGGTCGCAAGAGTCAGACATGACTTAGTGACTAAACAACAGCAAAGCCTGGCATACCTGTCTGGGCCCAGACTTTGCAACTACATGGGTCTAATGCCAGATCCCAAACGCTCCCATCCATCTCATGGGCTGTCTCACTGAGACCGTGCCATCAGGCCTCAAGCCTGAGTGGCAAGATAGAAAGTAGTGCTGTGAAACGATTCTATATTTTAAATATTGATACTTTTTAACTTACAAAATTTGTTTTTAATTTCACATACTTATGAAATGGATCCATTCTTTTGTTAACTCTTACTAAAATGATCGTTCCCTTAGGTACACTTGAAGTACATACAATAAGACTACAACACTCTAACTTCAATATATTGACAACTCAGGGGAAGAAAAAGTAGAGAGAGAAATTAATAAAATTTTGAGAAATACAGATGTATAGAATCTAGATACCTATATGCATATATATACCTATACATCATACCTTAGGAACAGAGTTCTAAGGATAGGTTTTCTCGGAAAAGATACTACTTCAAAATAAGCTAGTTAGAAGAAGGAAGAAAAAAAAAAAAACCTCTAATCAAGTTGCAATAGAATTTATCATCTTGTGACATCTCAGAACAGTGTTCTATTTTTTCCTTTATATGATAGAGATAATTTCCTAGTCAACTTTACTTCTTTGGTAGGTCACACTGTTGACCTATGTACTCCAAGGAATTAGACAATCATTGAACTCAAAGAAGAAAGGGGGAGGGGGAGAGCCTTTGAACCATTAAAGCTTTTATCTTTACAAAAGCTATATGAAGCTTTTGTATGAAGTCTATATTTCATTTTTATATCTTGCCTGGGTGTGTTTTCACCCCTGAATCTTTCATGAAAATGAATGTGGTTTCACAAAGAGAAAAACTGCTTCTTCAGAATATGAAGACTCACAAAGAATCCCATTTAATTCTACCATGCTTTTGTGTACAGGAATGTCAGGAGGTTTTACACTCAGTTACAATGTACGCTTGTTGCAACAGAAGTGTGCCTTTGGTGTTCTGTTCTGCATGTTGGTCTCCACTTGAGAGTCTATAAAATATACTGACATGCCACAGGTTCTTTGCCAGTCTTTAAAGTCTAAATGAGCTTCACAGTTCCTTGCTTTATTTTTGCACTACAATGATGTGTACACTTTCCAGCAGCTTTCCATTGGAGAAAGCTACACATCAGAGAGCTTCCCAGGTGGCACTAGTGGTAAAGAACTTGCCCGCAAACACAGGAGACGAAAGAGACATGGGTTTGATCCCTGGGTCGGGAAGATCTCCTGGAGAAGGGAATGGCAACCTATTCCAGTATTCTTGCCTGGAGAATCCCATGGACAGAGGAGTCTGATGGGCTACAGTCCATAGGGTCACAAACAGTCAGACATGACTGAAGCGACTTAGCATGCATGCATGTGTGCTAAGTCAGAAGAGAGAATCCTTCAGAAGTTTTAGAAATCACTGGAACCTTGATATATCTCACAAAGGATAAAATCATGATTTCAGTAATGCAGCCTATACCTAAACAAGCTACATGTATGGGTCACTGGCATGCAGACACTTCATCACAAGAGCTTGGGTAGCATTCATCAAAATAGAGCAGGAAGAGAACAGGAAAAGTTACTGACTTTGGCCAGCTAAGCATGCCATTATTGTGTGTGAACAAGGATCAAGGTTAAGAGGAGAAACAGGGCAAACAGGAGTTATGAGAGAGTGCTGCCAGCCTAATGTAGCAGACTTCATGCACCCAAGAGGAAAGTTTCAAGTACTATGAAGACAAGGGAATTTGCACTGAAAACAGGAAATCAATAGTTTACAAAAATATTAATTTATAGTTTTAAACATCAGTGTGATTTTTAAGATGCAAATTCTGTGCATTAACTTTTAAGTATACAAAGGAAGACAAAAAATATTCTTCTAGAAAAATTTTTGTCCCATCCTTCATAATATCTTTCATTTCCTTGTTAATAAATGTAATTGAGAATAGTTTTTCACAAAATGTTAAAATTTCTGGTTCTGTTTCATTCTGTGATAACTGTTTATGCTACAATCTACAAGTTGCCCAAACAAACTTTTCTTCCTATGTTTGATTCAGAAGACTAAGTTATGACAAATTAGAGTTGATGACACAAAAATAGTACTTAGGTATTTAGAATTGGCAGGGTATCTACTGTGTCTTAAGCAATGGTGACACAGTATAGGAAGAAAATCAGCCATTATTATGGACACAGCAAACTGGTCAAATTCCATGATACCAGGGCCTGTGGGACACTGTTCTCATCTTATACATTAAAACTACAAAGTGCATAGGCTTAAAGAAAGAACTTTAGTCATCCCAGGTAAACACATTTAGTTATCACTATATCATGCAGTCACTTACACAGAGAAAAATGCATGGAACGTTAACAGAAGTACTTATGTGTGCTCTGATCAGTGGACAAGTGCTCTCTAGAGGAGATTGTTGGAAACAGCTCAACTTACAAGGTCATCATACCCTTGATCATAGCGATGAATTTAGTGTCAAGAGTGAACCAACATTACACATATAAATATTTTACCAAGCTAGACTGAGGTAGGCAAGTAGACTACTAATGGAAAAGAAATCAGAAAGGAAAAAATTTACTGAGTTTGGCCATTCAGTAGGAAAGTAAACTGAAACTAGAAACGAAGTGTACTTTTGGGAGAGACCAGGGATTGAGTCATAATTTGCGAGGTTATTATCTGTATGTGGAGAGCAGATGCCTGCTTCTGAAAATAATCAGAGAATTAAGTATGGCAAATCAAAGAGAAAGTCAATTCTCATGGCCAAGGTAGGAAAAGGACTACTCAGACATACACTGTTACCACCGAAACGGAAGGAGCATAGGTTCTGCAGATTCATGGTGTGTGTTAATTTACAAAAGAGGCAGAGAAGCAGTACAATTATCCCAGGAATTCAAACTATGTAAAATTATAATTTTGCACACCAATGCGAAGATGAAAAGTGCTCAGCAAATGTTAGTTGCCAATATAATTTTATCACCAGCAAATAAATATACTTACACACATTACCAAAACACCTCAAATACCTATTGAGAAGAGTTGTTTGATATAAAATATTTTTTACTCAATCAAAAATCTTTACCAAAGTTTAGTTCATAGTAGTTATTACTTAATTATTTTATCCAAGGTACTGCAATATGCCAAAACATATCTGCATTCATAATGGAAATAGAGAGGAGGATTAATGGGAAATGAATTGTGATAATATTTTTTAATGTAACACAAGAAAGAAGAGAAATTAAGAAGTACAATATAAAAGAGCTTCTGGGTGGCTCTAAGTGGAAAATGTTCAACTTTCTAGCATAATCATGAGTTTCTTGATTGAGTTTCACAGAATTTTAAAGCTCATTGGAGGGACTAAATTGTTTTGTAAGCTCTTATGCAACTTACTATAGAATACATAATCCAGAAGGCTCATGTGTGAAGGCTAATTACAGTGATTAAAGAGACATGCATCTCAGTTATCAAGCTTCCTTTGATGGCAAAAAAGATTTCTCATATTAGTTTACTATAAATTCTTCTTCCAGTGCTGTTTTCTAGTATAAAAGTCAAAAGTTCTGAAATATCGCCACTTGTGTTAAATGGGTGAGTGTGAGTGTTTTATGTTATATACAAAGCCCTTTCTATGGTTTGATAAAGTGTTTGCAGTTACAGGGTTGGCATCTGCTCCTGGGTCCCTTGTCATCTGCTTCCTCCCCATTCATGACAACTTGTGCTTCCACAGATGGCTCTTTTCTCCACCACCCACGCCCAGTCTTTGACTCCTGTCCTTCAGAGCCCACATGTTTTGTAGCCCCATGTTTTGTAGGTAACTGCCCTGAACAAAAGCTCCTCATTTCCTAAGTGACCTCTTCCTCAAAGGAGTTATGTTTCCAGGTTACCTGTTCTGCTTATTCTTCTTTGGTTTCAGTCATGTCAGGATGTGACATAGTTTAATTAAGCATCTGGCACAGTTTGAGGCAGAAGCCATAAATACGGAGGAAGTCTGTACTACCCCTAGAAGAATGCAGGGGGAGGAGGCAATGGCACCCCACTCCAGTGCTCTTGCCTGGAAAATCCCATGGATGGAGGAGCCTGGTAGACTGCAGTCCGTGGGGTCGCTAAGAGTCGGACACGACTAAGCAACTTCACTTTCACTTTTCACTTTCATGCACTGGAGAAGGAAATGGCAACCCACTCCAGTGTTCTTGCCTGGAGAATCCCAGGGACGGGGGAGCCTTGGTGGGCTGCTGTCTATGGGGTCGCACAGAGTCAGACACGACTGAAGTGACTTAGCAGCAGCAGCAGAAGAAGAAGAAGAATGCAGGAGATGTCTTACTTTCACTGAGCTATACGGCTGAATTGTTTGTGAACCGCTGAGGTTCCTTTAAGTGCTTACTACAGGCTCTTTTCACCACAGCACCCTCTAGTTCAAAGGCACCTATCATTACTACCATTGGATCTTTGTAAAACAATTAACACCATGATGATACTTTCTGTGGGTTTATAAGATGTGGCATTATCAGGATACACAGGCTCTAACAGAAAATAATGGAACCACAATAAACTTCTTCCTGCAAAATGACTCAAATCAGTACCTAAAATACAAAACAAAAACAACTGCACAGCTTCATAACATTACTTCATTTTCTGTATCTTCTGTCTTAACTACGTCCAGAAAATTTCAAGTGTTACCACAACAGGAACTATTTTCTTCCATTATTTTTTCTGCCAGATAAGAGCTTACAAAAATACACAGTCTATTAAATAAAACTTGCGTCATATACATAAAAATAGACAATCTTCATTCCAACTTAATGGCCCAAATAACATTTTATTCTTGTTATTTGTACCTATCCCCCAGTGGGTCTCAGAGCTTCTTGGTTGCAGGAACTGTGTCTGGGACATAGTGTCAGGCCAAAGCAATTCCTATTATATGAAGGAAAACTTGGAAATTCAATGGAACTATCTCAATCACTTACAAAAATAAAGAGAAGCAAAAACAATTGAAAACAGTGCAGAATCATATAGAAACAAGAAAGATCGCTAACAGATCAGGGCCACATCACTTCATAGGTGAGAAAACTAAAGTCAGGTTAATAGTTTGGCCCAGTGTCACAGTGAGTAGATGCAATCATACACAGGTCTCCTGAATTTGTCTTTATGGAGCTTTAGGAGTATCTGGTAATTTTATGTAAATATCACTTATTAAATTAGTAAACAGCTTTCTAGTATGTTTCCCGTTCTTTATAACCCATCTACCATATCCACCTCCAATTGTGCTGAATGTCTTGCAAAGATTGGCAGCTAAACTTAGTTTCAAACGCAAAGGTAATATTTGATCCCTATAATTAATAAAAAAACTAGAGTAGATTCTCAGAGTTCATGTTTGTAATGCTAATTTACTTTTAAAAAATTTAATCGATGTTTATTGATTAGATTTTTAAAGTAAATTATATTAGTAACACAAACATGAACTTGAAGATAATCTACTTTAGCTTTTTTTAATACACAGGGATCAAATATTACTTTAGCACTTGAAACTAATTTTCTTTGTGGCAAAACTTCTATATAACCTGGCTCCTCCCTTTGCCTCCTTGGATAAGTTCTCTCAGGGTCTCTTGAGATGCTGTCTCCTAGGCTTAAAATCCTAAGAATACCCACCAAATAAAACATAACTCTCAAAAAAAAGTGATCTAGAGATTAAATAACTCCCTTGAAAAAAAATAGAAATTTGGTAAAACCATCATTACTCACATAAAGATACATAGAGGTCAAAGTCAGTTTTGATTTCAACCTTTTTTTTAACAGACAAACTGTGAAAAAATGAGTTAAAATTGGTAATTAACAGGTCTCTATTTGGGTCAGTGGTGCAGAATCCACCTGCCAATGCAGGAGACACAGGTTTTATCCCTGACTCAGGAAGATCCCCTGGAGGAGAAAATGGCAAAACCCATTCCAGCATTCCTGCCTGAAAAGTCCCATGGACACAGGAGCCCGGGGGGCTACAGTCCATGAGATCACAAAGAGGTGAATGTGACTGAGCCACTGAACACACATGCATGCAAAATATATAGAGTGCCAAGAAATATATATTAATGTGAAATGACGCTATTTCTCCTAACCAAATAAAGATGAGGTTGATATGTTTATAATAATTTTTGTACCCCTGATATTTCTCCTCCTTAATAATAGATACTTTTTATTGAGGTGTTCCTCACGATATGACCTGTATAGTAATGATAAATATACAGTAAAGGGACATCTCTAGAAAAGGGCTAAGTTGGCGTCAACACGGATCTAATGGGAAAAGTTTTGGTAAGGTACTAATGAAGTGAAGGAAAATGGAAGGAGTAATATTCCAGCTATACATGCTGAAAAGTCCATTTCAGAATTCTATATAAACTAGCGGGGAATCCCTTTCTGGCTACCCTGGAAGCTCTGGTGAGCGAGGACGAGAGTGAGAGAACAGCTGGTAAAATATTCATGCAAGTAACCAAAAATATAACAAAGAAACAAACAAACAAAACCCTGGTATCGTAAAGAGCTTGTTGAGTTAGAACTATTAAAAGGAGATAGCTGAGGAACTGGGAGAGAGAATTCATCTATGAGCTGCTCATTCCTTCTTTCTTCCCTACATTCATGGATTTTATACTATTTTAAAGATATGGAAAATCTACCAAAGTCAAGGACAAAGAACAAAAAGTAGCTGTTGTCTTGTGTTTAGGAGTTTCAGAACTGCTGATGTCTCCAAAGGTTTGAGGTCTCCAAGGCTGCCAAATTACCAGTTAAATCCCCAGGACATTTATTAGAAGTTTATTCAAAACAGCACAGTCTATTTAAGGCATAACTTTTAAACCACACTTTAGTGGTCTTCTTTCCAAAATTCAGCTTGAGTAACACCTCGGGCCTCCATGAGCTTAGTTATGTATGTAGGTATCAGAAACACACAGCCTCATTCCTGAAGATTATACCATCAAGACAGACAAGTCATACTTCACGCAGATCATAAAGCCTTTCAACTCATCTGATAAAACTGTCTCCTCTTTCCCATGCTCAAAAGTAACTGGAGGGCAGGGTGGAAGGAAGGCTCAAAAAGGGGGGAGACACGTGTATACTCACGGCTGGTTCACGCTGTTGTATGGCAGAAAGCAATGCCACACTGCGAAGCAATCTTATCCTCCAACTTTTAAACATTCCCAACAGTTAATTGGCTATTAGGTAGACCAGTTAGTCTCACTAAACATCAAAAAATTGCCAGGGTGCCTCATATACACACACGGAAAATTTTTTCTCAATCGCAATGTAGAGTCGTACTGATTATTAGAAGCAGATCTGTTATTGCTTCAAATTCAAAGATGGGGTGGGTAGAGTAAGGGTTGATAGGGAGATGAAAGTATTTATTGCAGTTGTTTCCAATTCTGGTTGGAATCATCAGGGGAACTTTAAATGTATATAGATTATGGTCTTCTTTCCTCTTCAGCCTACCCCAGGATCCTGATTTATTATGAATGGAATGGAGCCAGATGACTTTAATGAGATTTTCCACAAAAGGCATTTAAAAATGACAAGTCACCTTTGAAGCAAAAGGGTCATACTCAAACAGCTGATGATTCCACTAGCAATTTCTGTAGAACTCCAAAGTTTGAGAAGTGCCTTTTTTGTACTATTCTTTATTTTAATATACTATCTCTCTGTCTCTGATAATAAAGGTAGTCATTCTTTGTGAAGAAATTATTTTGAGAAATACAAATGAAAAGAGTGATATAATGGAAAAATATAAACACAAGAAATCATTAAATAAGGCACAAGTTGAATTCTTAACTTCCTTGTATTTTCACTGACTCCTATAATACTTCTACAAAATATTTTCAGTATTCTTTATGGTGTAAAAATGTATGGTAAATAGCATTACTTTTATCCAAGTGATGAATACAGTAACTAATAAAAATAAAAATTTGTTAATAAAGGTCACCAATGAAATCTGTTTTCATAAAGATTAAAACATTTATATGAATTCAGATTAACATAACCAAAAGGGGATGGTGAATTCCACTGAGGTATGCTTAAAGAATTTAGATTCCAAAAATGAACCCACTCATAGTAGCTTATTTACTTTAAGACTGTTGTCTTTTTAGTCTTCTTAAAAACTTATCTCAAGCCATATACTTGGGACTATTTCTGCCACAATCCCACAAATTTGACAGTTGTAATTCTAACCTAGTAGTTAGTCACCCACTCAAATGGTTGAAAGAGGTTCTTTATAATTAAAAACTAATAAAAACTTAGATTACGGTGCTATTCAAGAGTACCATTAATAGTGCAAGTCACTTACATAAAAATAACTATTCTAGCCAGGAAGGGGTTTCTGAATTGAACTAAGAAAAGAGGATAGAAGGAATGTAAAAGAAAAAAAATATAGGTTTTAAAAAAATCATGATCCTGGGAGTTCCCTGGTGATCTAGAGGTTAGGATTCGGCCCTTTCACTGACGTGGTATGGGTTCAATCCCTGGTGGAGGAACTGATATTCCACAAGCCATGCAGGTGCAGCCAAAATTTCTTAAAAAATCGTGATTTTATAGAGGTTTCCCCATGTAAATAGATATGCCTGAACATACTTATTGAGACTCAAGTGACTATTAATTCATAAAAAGAGATAAAGCTGTCCAGATAAAGACCTCACCAATCTACTTTATGTAAATGCGGTTTCTAGAAGTACTGATGTATCACTGAAGGGGTTACAGGAAACTATATGAAGGCAGTTTGATATAAGTGCCAAAATACATTATTGGAATTTTCCATATTTGAAGAGTTCTAGAATGTAATACAGACTTCCCTGGTATCTCAGAGGTTAAAGCGTCTGCCTGCAATGCGGGAGACCTGGGTTCGATCCCTGGGTCGGGAAGATCCCCTGGAGAAGGAAATGGCAGCCCACTCCAGTATTCTTGCCTGGAGAATCCCATGGACGGAGGGGGCTGGTGGGCTACAATCCACGGTGTCGCAAAGAGTTGGACACAACTGAGTGACTTCACTCACTCACTCAGAATGTAATACATTATACAGGACCCACATTATTCTGTTGTGATTTGTACTTTTAATCATACTGCATTTGGTTTAGTATCCAGGAAACTGCATACACGGTTCTTAACTAAGTGTTGTTCATCTCAGAGGAGGGCTTCCCTTCAGAAGCCGGCTGGGTGTCCGTCAGAAGGGACAAGTACAGGAGAGATGACTGGCCTGTCCACCTCCCTCCCGTACCACTGAGTTCACTCAGAGACCACCAGGAAAGCAGGCTCAGCGGACCACTGTATTTTATGCTTATTTAAAACCCAGAACATAACTCAAAAGTTACAGAATACATTCCTCTCCACACTTGTAAACAAGCATTCCTCCATTTTAACAAAGTATACTAACAAACTAACTTTCAATAGTCTTCATGTTTCCATGTTCCCTTCCAACTTAGTGATAGGTCCATTAAATATACTAAGAATTCTCATTGTCATCAATTTAATAACAAAATGGACAAGACAAATATGGTTGGGACAGTACCCAAAAGTTATCCTAGAAATAAGAAGTCTTATTCTTTCTGAGATAATAATTATATACATTTAAAAGAAAGCAAATAACTGATCAGAACACTTTTTTATGACAGTCAATGAAAAGGACTTGGAAAAAAGTTTGCTTTTATTTTCTACTTAATCCTATGCAAAATCACCTTTCTGTGTTAGTTAAATAAGTGTAAATATGCAAATACATCTGATGTCTTGATAAAACTGTAACAAAGAATGATCATATATAATCATTTATCATTGACAGCAATTGCTATATTTAAGAAGCAAATGTTGACTTCTAACAATTGATTTTCCCAAAAATCTCATGAAATATTTTGGTGCAATTATAATAGAAGCATAACCTGAAATTTATACAGTTTCCTCTAAAATATGTCATTTAACTTATTCTCACAGTAATTAAATTTCTGTCAGCTATACGAAGATATTTTGGAGGTTAGAAAATTGAGACATTGGCAGATTAAGTGATTTACTTACGCTCTAGATTCAGTGTAGGTACAAGACCAAGAAATCATACTACCTTTTTTCCCGATGAATTTTGGAGCCTGAGGTTCAAATCACAACTCTGCCATATACTAGCTGGATATGATTGAGCAAGTTTCATAATGCTGACCGTAAGTCTCCTCACTTGTGAAATGGAGAGAATATCTAATGTATAGAACTGCCATTGGGATTAAATAGTACAATGTGTGTGCCAGACATGGGACCACCTTGGTTCTCAGTAAATATTATCATAATTTTCACACAAAATATGAACTCGGCATTTTAATAGTACAAATTAAAATAATAGGAATAATTCAAGCATTACAATGCCAAAAACTAGCCATACAAATTGCCTTTCATGCCATATAATTTAAATAAACATTGCAGACATTATGATGGATTAAAGAACGGTTTGTCCATGCTGAAAAATGGAGAACACATCTATTTATTTGAACTGGTAATCTTAAGTTTAAATGACAAAGATAATTTAAACATATGTTTTCCTTTCAAGAACGAAATTGTTTTGTTTAGTGATCCTCTGAAAATTATACATTTTTCCAAATTTAAAAAAAAGTACATTTGGGAAAGAGTATATGATTGTGGAATGAATATTATACTCAAAATCGCTTTCTAGAACAAAGTCTTGGAAGTCTGTGAGAACACATTCCTTTTGGAATCCTTCTCAAGCCCAAAGTTCTGAGTTTAGTATGAAAACTAGATATCTGGACATACACAGAAATGACTTAAGTTAATCAGCAAATAATGAGCTCTCATCTCTTGTAAAAAAGCTGGAATACCACTGTACTCTTTTGAGCAAATAAATGATAAATTAACTTGCTTCAAATAATCTTAATCTTGGTCCGCTTGCTTGAAGCTTGGTTTTATTCTCGGCCTACCACAGTATGACACATGTACCATATACGTTTGGTACATACTATATTTAAAACAGTCCAAAGAAGCCTGAACATTTTATTCTAAGACAAATCTTGCTTGTAATGAAGTTAAAACTAGGTTCCTTAGTATACAAATCCAGCATTTACAAAAACTGCACCACTGAGAAGCTGGTAGAGGGCTTACAGCCAAGCGTGCAATGCATTTTAACTTTACAAATAATTAAAATTTATTTAAAATGTTTTATGGAATACAAAATAACAATGCAAAGATTCTTTCAATTAACAGCAAGTTTATAAAAGGATATTAAAATGAAATCTAAATATGAGGATGCTTAATTGATTTAATACTCTATAATATTTTACTTCACTAAAGTATCACAGTATCAAAATCAGTTTATTTTTTTTCAAGATACACAGTTGGTTTTAATACCACAGGGGCATGTCTCATCTGAATTTTTTGAATAAACTGGTTCATCTACAATACACTTTACAAATGGATATGTAAATGATAAACTCAATCATCTCTACAACTGATGTATTCCCTTATGGTTATAAAACGGCATCAGCAAATAAAGTATAATCATTTTTAGGTTAATTTCTGGAGATGGTGTTCCAGAGCGCTGCTAATAAGCAACCATCCTTTTTTCATTTTTTTTTAATTACCATTTTATATACCTTAAGGAATAATTATGAGGTAGAGCTTTCTTCTTTCAAACCAAATTTTAGAACCGACTCAATTTGGTTATGTGCGCACGGGGCCAGAGGAGGGGGAGGTGGAAATATATCTAGAAGATAAACCTGAGAGCTAAAAAACCCAGTCACTCTTTTAGAAGCACTTCTTGTGCCGTGTAAACAGCCACGTAATGCCACACGCATCTGCAGGAGAAAAGGGAAGAGGACCAACACATGTGTATATTCCCCCCCCCCAAAAAAAGAGGAACAAAAACAAATAGTAGCTATGCCATTATTCCCCTAATTTAATGATACTATCTAAATACGAAGATCAGATGACCCCATCATATGATCACAGTATCAACCAATGATCTCTCCCTGCCGAGCTGGATTCAAGCTAAAGCAATGCAGCACCCAGGCAACCAAGACTCAACAACTGTTGGCACACTTCCATCTTAATGATGAGGCTTTGCAATTTTACTAAAGTGTAGAAAAAGAAGAAGCCTGGACTAGATACAGAAGCAAGCCAAAGGAGACCAGGAGAGTGGGGTGAGTGGTACTTCAGGTAGGCATAACGCTAAACAAGCACTCCTGGCCAAAAAATAATAGACTGTGTTTCAGAGAACAAAAGATAAAAAAAGATATAATCACAGGAAATTGCTTTATGGCACAATGTTCCATTTAGACAATTAGAAACAGAACTGCAGTAGCTGTCAAAAAGGGAGCCAACTCCCACCAAAAATGGCCAATAATATTCTTGATATTATAAAACAGAATTAATGCATCCTTGAAACAAGGCCATTTAAAGGTCAGGCAGGAAGTATTAAAGTTTTCCCCAGAAGGAAAATAATTATATACTGCAAATTTTATTTGTTTGTATTGCCTAATGACAGTCATTTGATCTAACTACTGATGAAAGAAGTGGTAAAACTGAAATGTAAGGAATCCCTGTGCAGTAAGATCTGAACTTAGTGTGGGTCCTCAAGTGTCCTTCTGAAAGTGAGGCAAAGATAACAACCCCCAAAAGAAAAGGTAAACACATCTATTACTGAAGAAACACAAGACATTGAGCACAAGGATTATTAAGGCTATGGATCCCCAGTGCATCCCTAATCCCAGAGCGATGTTTAACAGCTTGTGTACAAACCACTATTTTTATGCTCTACTAATGTAATATGCCATTTATCATCTTCTGAAATTATTCACTGACCCACTTTATTAATTAAAGCATTTATAGAGATCTCCTTGCCTTATAGAAACAGACCACTAGCTAAAGAATAGCTCAGTCCCACCAAGTTGTAAGATTGTTTCTGTCTTAAAGAAAAAAAATATTTTAAAAGACAGAAAGAGAAAGACAATGATTCTATACTTTAATGTAAAGGGAATCAACATTTTGTTCCACTTACTTAACCCTGGTCTTTCCATTTAGTGGCTATAGTCAGAAGAGAAAATCGTAAGATTAATAATGAAAACCAAAGAGGGAATTAATTAAAATAATAATTTTGAAAATTCTGAGACACAGCTCACTGCATCAAGACTCTGAGCATAGTTTAACATGGAACAGTGTCAACCTTTAGAAGTGGGGGGGGGGGGGAAGAGTAAATAAAACCTGTGGTTTATTCTTAAGCAGAGATCTACAGCAGATATGTAAAGTCAGAGGGAAGGCCCAGGCTAAAGATCCTGTAGCAGAGGTGATGAACAAGAAGAAAATACTTTAACCCTCCAATCAACCTTCCCTGCTTCTATGACAAGTGTTCAGAATCACTTGGAGGAATAAAAAAACACCTAGCTTTGAGACTGAATAAAGATATTAAGAAAAGCAGATAAATGAAGTGGAGACTTTTTTTTTTTTTTCCTTTTACTTGGTTAAGCCAAGGAAATTTGCTCTGCTCGGGCATCTCCTCCCAATGCAGCAAATTTAGGCATGAGCTATAGGCTGCAAACTGAGCTTGGAAATGGTGCAGGGGAATGACGGAGGGAAGGGAGGTGGAAGTTGCCCGTTCTGAGGCTGAGGGTTCTCACTGAGCCTCAGAAGCAAGGGCCTAAAGGGATGCTCCTCATACCTTTCTTTTCCGTTCCATACGTTCCCTGGGGATTTTCCGTTGTTTCTTTCTCTCTCTCTCAAGAATTTTTTCCTTTTCATCCAGTTCCGCCTCTCGAACTTTTTTAATAGAAGCAGCAGCGTGAGCCATGTTTGCAGAGGACAGCAGCAGGGGCAGTCGGCGACAGCTCCGTTTCCACTCCCCAGCAATCCAGGTGATATTAGAGCTAGATGGGGAGGAGATGTTCCCCACCAGGGCAAGGGCTGGCAGCCAGAACACTCACAAAATAATCCACTCCGCCCCCGAGCTGGGTCGGAACCTTGCTCCAGCCTCCGCAGCATTCATAATGCACAAGGTACCGAGGTCCGCGGCCAAGCCCCTCCAGAAGCGCACACCTGCACACACGCGGGCACAGGCGGGCGCCCACACTTAGAAATGGTCCCACAGGGAAGGCGGAGCACTAGATTTCCAGCTCTGCAGCCGTTGGATGGCCGCAAGGGCAGACAAGCATCCTACTAGTTGAAAAAGCCTTCCTCTTAGACACACATCACCAATTGGAACGGTCTTTGGGGACTCCTCCAGACAGTCTGTGTCCTCCGACTGGAGCCAGGAAGAGGCCACCTCCGTGGAACTGCTAGGGGGTGGGTAGTTTATTGCCGCTTCCAACCACACCTCTATGCAGGGTGAGAAGAAAATGGTGCAGTCTTGCTAAATGACTCGCTGCTGCTGCTGCTGCCGCCACTGCCGTTGCTAGGGCTGCTCTGCTGTAGCACATGACATGAATTCCTGTCTCTTAAATCTCTCAGCCCTTCCCCTCTCCAAGGGTCATTTAAGAGGGAAGAATCAACGCTGCAGTTCCGACAGAAGACAGCGCGGTTGGAGTCACTTGCCAGAGAAACACCGGCGTGAGCCCGTCTGGGAAGGGCTGGGAGTCGTGTCATGCGTGAGCCCGCATTAGGGAGCTGCGTTAAGCAGGGAATGGAAAGGAGCTGTCAGCGAGCACACAGCATAATCTGGACTCAGCCAGGTTATCCTGGGAGAAAGAGGGGTCAGAGGCAGAGAAAGGGAGAGAGGCAGGCAACACCTGAAGTCACTCTCCATCATTCTGAGAGGCACACAGGTACTCATCACTCATTACCACAGGCTTTCCTTAAACACAAAATTAACTACCGTGCTGAGGTCACGCAGGATTAATATTTCTGGATGTTCCTGTATGTATACCCAATAAAGAGACGCAATGAAAGAAGAGAAAGGATACAGCCTGTTAATTCAAGAAGATGCAGTTCTCTAGTGTTTCAATTGCTTATAGTACCAGTCTTTTTTTTTTTTTAGAAGTTTACAATTTTATCTGGGGCCAATAAAATGTCACTCATGTCTTAATTATTCATCTCTGGACTCTAGAGTCATAGCACTGTGTTGTACACACTGGATTATGGATCCCCCATCCCTACAGATAATCACACAGTTGTCTCATTTGCTCAGCCGGCAAAGTGTCTGCCTACAATGCGGGAGACCTGGGTTTGATCCCTGGGTCAGGAAGATCCCCTGGAGAAGGAAATGGCAACCCACTCCAGTATTCATGCCTGGAAAATCCCATGGACTGAGGAACTTGGTGGGCTACAGTCCATGGGGTTACAGAGAGTTGGACACAACTGAGCGACCTCACTTCACTTCTCATTTTAGGAGAAAATTTTTGACTAGTACTGTAATTGTTGACATTTAAACAATATAATCCTATCCTACTTATATCCTATTACTAAGAAAAAGGTAAAATATTAAAAGTGCTCTTTTACAAAATGGCATATTTTTGTATCCTAATTCTATGACATATCTACCTAGATAAAGGAAAATGTCACATTTCATTTCTAGTACTACATGAACAGAGTAACTCTTCTGGAAGAGGACATACTAATTTTCTATACTGTGGGTGGTCTCTACATATTTTGACCTATTACAACATAATTTATAATTTTTCATTTTTACCTAAACTAAGTTGAAAGAAAGGATTAATAAAATATCCCATAAGCAAGCAAAATGTACTTCATGATAGTTCAGGGCAGTGGTCCCCAACCTTTTTGGCATCAGGTTTCATGGTAGACAATTTTTCGATAGACTGGGATGGGGGGGATGTTTGGGGGATGATTCAAACACATTCCATTTATCGTACACTTTATTTCTATTATTATTACATCAGCTCCACCTCAGATTATTAGGCATTAGATCCTGGAAGTTGGGGACCCCTGATACAGCAAACCCTGCACTTAAATCGGACTCAAAAGTCAGTCAAAGAATAGAAATAATTGGCATGGCATGAACCAGCATTGTATTGGCACCATGAAGATTCACAGGTCGGTTAACTTACAGCCAGCATAGCTAGGTTTTTATATATGATGAACATAACTTTCTCTGACTTGAGCAGCTGAGAATTCATCTTCTTAAAAAAAAAAAAAATCAGCTTCTTACTAACTCTCTCCTCTGGGAAATCTTGTATGTATTTACAAAGAAACATACATAGATATTGAAGCCACTTAACCAGTTGAGTCATTGCCTGCCACTTGATATAAGATAATTCAAACATTTTCTCCTCTGAGGGACTTTGAGATAATTATCCGTGATGGTATCAAAGCCGTTGTTAGAAATGAAAGTGGTTCAGCGAAAGTAACAAGACTGAAGCACAGGGTGATCCTAATGCCGTCTAGCATTCTCTTTTCTTCTAATTTTTTAAATGTTTACAACCAACAAGTCTTACTTGATTTGTGAATATCCTTTTAACTTAATAACATGAATCCCAACAAACTGTACCTGAGTCTACAGCAGATTCTCTGTGGTGAGAATCTTTCTGGGCTTGTCTGGGATGATGCCTGTCCCACGCCCCTTTAGAACCTGCTTAAACTAGATCACAGTATCTTCTCCCCTCTATCAACCTCCCCAAAGGAAAATGAAAAGCCACAAGCACAGCTAGAGAGGAAAGTGGGGAGTTCCTGTTGTTAAAAACACTGTTTGTTTCATTAGCCTTTAATGAACTCAGTAGACCTACTTGTAAAATTGGACAGTATCAGTTTAATTATGTGATTTTCTAGTGACTGGAGAATTACACATTTTAAAAACTGCAATCTAATAACTTTACAAAAATGTTTTTAGGCATAGTTAACAAAGTCTTAGTCCTCTAGATTCCCTCCATTTTTCTACAAAAAGTATGAGAGCTCTTTTCTTCCTCCTGTCACATGAAGAAAAGGTAATGAGTCAGATGTTAGTTTGACATTAATCTTTCACAAAGCACCGTGATTGCCAGATCTTTAAAAACAATAATTACATGACTTTGATTATATTTTCTCATAATATCTTTGGATGCAACTCAGGGAGCAAAGTCACCGTGCTTTTACAGGTGAGGACCCCAGAAGGCCAATGACTTGCTCCAGATAGCCCTCCCCAGGAATGGCAGGAAGGCTGAGGTTCAGTGTTCTTCAATCAGCCCACCTCGGGAGAAGGAACCCACCCAGAAAGCCTCACTGTGGGCTCTCCTACTTAAATTACAGGAAATCTCAGACTAATATGAATACATTTAAATAAAATAAACTGATCACAAGTTCTTTTTTAGCCTGTGATTTTTCATTCATCTTTTTCCCAATCACAGAAAGTTTTGTTCCCACGGAAGATGGGTAGAAGCACATAATCCTTTTCGGAGCATCAGACTGGACATTCCTATCCAGTGATAATGTTGCCTCTCTACTGATTTATTTAATAGTAAACTGTTGAGAAAATCATTTTATAAAATCATTCCTTCTTGTATATTTGTGGTGCTCACACTTTCCTATGATTTTCTATTTGAATGGGAAAAAAAAAAAACCCCAAAACACCAGTCTCACTTTTCTGAAGGAAGAGAGCAGCATACACTCACCAGCTGACCTCTGCAGAGACAGGGTCCCAGGCTCCAGTCCCAGGGGCTCCGGGCCATTTAAATGATGCAGGTGCCATGAAAAAGGAGTCTTCCCATCAAGCCTCCAGCAGAGAGAGAATACTGGCTGAATTCTGAACAAGTAACAAAAGCTGCTTCCTTTTACAAAGCATTTTGGCCATCATTGGGATAAGCTCACGTCTGCCTTCAAAGTAAGGAATGCACTGTCGTTTACATTTAAACTTGAGAGCCAGCTTAGATAGATTGCCCTTCAGAGAGGACATACTTCACTTTAAAGACAGGAGAGAAGATGGCCATTTGCTGTTCTCAGTCTCTAGCATTCCATTGATCCAGAATCCCAAGAAAATCCTCTGCAGACATCAGGCATCAGTCGGGACGTTGTTCAATAACAACTGAGCTAGGCATATGCAATTTAATCTCCCTGCTCTCTCCCCAGCCTCACCCAGGAGAAGCAACTAAACAATTAAACAGCATATGTTGCCACGCCTCCACAAATGGAAAGTGGATGGTAAGTGGGTCAAGAAGCAGAGGCACTACAAAGACTTAAAACATCACCTAATCAGGAAAAAAAAAAGGCTCTGCTAACTTGAACTATGAACCAAGAGTTCATTCTATTCAAGTTCAAGGGTGTTTATCCATATTTAAAGATGTGTGTGTGTTCTCAGACAAATGAATGGTCAGGGTAAGGTAAAGTAGACCGAATGAGTGACTACATTGATCTATCACCGCCCAATTTGTTTTGTTGTTGTTTAGTAACTAAGTCGAGTCTGACTCTTTTGCAACACTGTGTATGGTCTATAGTCCACCAGGCTCCTCTATCCCTGGGATTTCCCAGGCAAGAATACTTGAGTGTGTTGCAATTTCCTTCTCCAAGGCATCTTCCTGACCCAGGGATCAAACCCATGTCTTCTGCATTGGCAGGTGGATTCTGTACCACTGAGCCACCAGAGAAGCCCCCAGTTTGTTTTCCTCGAGCCAAACCAAAAGTCAATTTGATAACACAAATTAATAAAGCAGAGCTTGCTAGTAATGTAACAGGTCCTACTCTCTCGAGCCAAACCAAAAGTCAATCTGATAACACAAATTAATAAAGCAGAGCTTGCTAGTAATGTAACAGGTCCTACTTTCGGTTGATAATACTTTCTGTAAGAAGATGACTTGGTTAAAACGACAATACCCAAATCGTATCTTCCTTCTACTTCTGCCTGAGGAATGGAAACAAAGAGTCTCCATAGCTCAGGATGGGCTTCCCTGGTGATTCAGCAATAAAAGAATCTGCCTGCCATGCGGGAGATTCGAGTTCAATCCCTGGGTCAGGAAGATCCCCTGGAGAAGAAAATGGCAACTCACTCTAGTATTCTTGCCAGAGACTTCCATCGACAGAGGAGCCTGGCTACAGTTCATGGGGTTGCGAAAGAGTCAGACACAACTGAGCAACTGAACAACAACCTAACTCAGGATGGAGCAGAAGTGGTCTCAGACCCTCGCCTTCCAGCCTCTGAAACAAGCTCACAGCACTTCTGAGGTTTCCCCAGAACCTCCCTGCTGGTAACAGTGGTAAGGGCACAGGGAGTGAAAAACTTCCAGCCACACAAATCGTAGGTGATAAACAGCTAACATTTTGTCACCACAGGCCTCGGCTCTATGACGACAGTCAGGGGGTCACTGGCAGCAGCCGCATTTGTAACAGGGAGAGGCAAGAGGAAAGCACAGACAGAGAAGGCAAAGTCGAAAAAGCCACAGCGCAGAAGAGAAAGAGAGCCATAGCCTCTCTCTCCCTGAACTCTGCCAACCCTCGTCTCCAGTCATTCATTCCCCAAGTGCGAATTTAGATGAACGAAGATGTCTGTGCCTCAGCCTCACTGCTAAGATGGGAGCCTGTGGGCATGGGTTGTATTTGTTCATTGTGAAAAACTTCTGACAGAAAATCCCTTCCACCGAGACTTCTTATTCAAATGTATTTTCTCGTGCCCAGTTGGACAGGAAATAAAAAAATTCATTCAGGAATCAGAAAAGCCCCACAATGCTAAAAATCTTTCTTCCTTTTAATCTACTCTATAATATCTTAGATTAAAAGCCTAGGAATTAATCTTAAAAAGCGCTTCTAAAATATTTTTAAAATAAAAACTGTCTCCCTGTCCTCACCTCATTACTGCCCAGCTTGCCTCTGGTGCCATCTTTTTATCAAAAGCAGTTACTGAAGGCCTGATAAGAGCCAGTCAAGGAGCACTGGGGATCCCATAGGGAAAACGACAGTCTTCACCCTCGTGGAGAAGAAAATCCAGCTGTTGTATGTTCTCAGACTTCCTTGCAACATCTCAGTCCCTTTGTATTATCTAGTTTCTGGAACTATGAATATTCAAATCTTGACTAGAAAGCTACTTCACAAGGATCACATGCCTTGTTTCAAGTTTCCAACTATTTCTTAGATATCTTCAAATGTCTTCTTGGGACTACACTCTTCTTTTAATTATTTAAACTTTTATTCTGAAAAACACAACGATCATGGGTAAGAAAGACCCAGTCTATTTTAGGGATTGAATTATTGGGGTTAAGTTCTAACCCCTCCTGAAAATTTACTGCTATGTTTTAAAAAACATAAAACTTCCCTTTGGGGTTTGTAACAGCCTTTTATAAGAACTCGGAATGTGTTTCTTAACCTTTTTATTTTGGTAAAGAAAAGAACACTGAATTGTGGTTAAAATGCAAAAATGCAAACTCAAGCCTCTTAGTCCTAAAGAACCCTGAAGATATTTGTGTGTGCCTATTATCCATAAAGGAATTTATATTTTAGAAATTTTATTTTTCCTCAGGAATTATTATTTGACAGTAGCTTTAGCATCTCAAAGGAAACAACTTACTGGTAAGGGAGAGGGAAGTCTGATCCCTACCTGCAGGCTTATATGTGCACAATGTCAATTACATAAGTGCCACTGAGATAGTCTGACAGAACATGTTTTAGTTAGACACAAAAACAGATTATTTTCTTGATTGTGACAAAATTAGTTTTAATTTTTATTCTTTGTGTAAATCCAAATTAAGCCATGTGTATCCTAAATTTTTGTGAAATAACCTATTGCATATAAATCAGTAAGGCTTAAAAGCCAGTAAGTAGGGGTTTAAATGACTGGGCTATTATACTATACATTTTATGGACCATGAATTGTAGCCCTCTAACTCATTATTCCCGGCCAGTAAATTATTAGCCAAAAGGTCTCATTGTTTTCCAAAATTAACCATATAAAAAGGGCAAAGTGTAATCTTAGAGTATAAGCAAATCTGCTGAAGATCAAATATCAAATCAGTGACAGACATTTCAGATCTCTGATTTTCCAACCCAATGCACTTATCATTAAAACATGCACATAAACACTTTCCAGAGTTTCAACAACCACTTTAAAGCCCAGTAGAGTTTCTGTGTAGTAGATAATTCAATAGGGATAAAAGACATAAAATATGTTGTTTCAAAAATACAAACACTTGGAAAAAAAATCTCCTTGTGGTAGAATTGCTTGTACCAAAAAACTGAAGTACTATATTATAGCCATAGGTAGTTAGTAATTTTTATAAAGATCTGGATTATTATTGTTTCTGGTGCGACTACATATAGTTAGCCATCTCCTCGCTGACTCACTAAGTGTCCATGAACTGTTTCACAAAAAAATGTTCTTTTTATTGCAACCTTTGTTTAATTAACCTATAAATAAAATCTGTTGGTAGGCAGTCAATGTTTCTTGATTTAGGCATGACCAGCACTTTTCATTTTACACTTACTCATGCAAAGTCATAGTCCATGAATATGGGAGCCAAAGTATAAAATTTAATCAAACTTTCTTTGGAAATCACATTTTAGAGGTAAGGCATGGTCAAGTCTTTTCTGTGACATGAAGGTGAAATCAAGGATCACTTTGAAATCAAATCAATCATGGAAATACTAAACACCAACATACACAGCATGTGTTTCCAGCTACTGAAACATACTAGCCATGTTGGATGAAATATAAATAACTTCTAAATAGCAACAAATAAATGATGTGATAACAAGGAATTCCTAGGCAAAACTGAAGGAAAATGGAGCCACTGGGAGATTAAAAAAAAAAAAGCAGATAAATTCCTTTTGTTTCCTGAGTGTATTTCCTAGAAAATTTGAATTTTCATTTTGAAAACTTCATCAGCAGGAGGGCAGAAATCAGGGAACTCTACTCAATGCTCTGTGGCAAGGAAAGCCAAGAAAGTTTGTTGAACTTTTTGGCCAGCCCAGTATTTATACACACAGCTGATTCACTTTGCTGTTCTGCAGAAACTGGCACAAGATTGTAGAGCAACTGTACTCCAATAAAATGCAATTTCAAAAAGGAAGGCAGGAATCAAAGAGCAATCAATGCCTATACAAGGTGCAGAGTCAAATAAGTGCCTCCCCACAACAAAAAGCTATATTCTCAAGCTAATGAATAAGCAGCCCTTCAGCAGAGGTTTTATTGCCTGGAGTTTCAACAAAACTCAAACCCTGAACTTGGATCAGGGTGATTTCCAAAGGATTTGTGACCACAGAGCCTGGGAGAACTAAATACATTATCTTCTCTGAAGAAGTTACCTTCATCCTTGGCCTCAAATTATCTACAGAAATAGTATTTCAAGTACAGTGACCTGCCCGTAATCAAAGACAACCAAACATAAAGCAAAAACCACAGAGCAGAGAGACAGACCTATAAAGACTTGAGCAAAAGGGAACTATGAACAAGGCACAGACACAAAAGAGATAAATTAAAAGAAAGAATAATCAGTTCTGGTTCCCCAAAGCAGCATTACATAGATTGGAAGTTAAATAATCTGAACTCTTCAAGCACAGTCTTATCTAATTTTTTTCTGTACTCTTCCACCAAACTACAGTATTTGCGTAAGAACAAATAACAATAAATGTTAGCTAAATGAGCAACATAAGCATCAAATGAATTGTAGAAGCAATATGTACTATAGACTTTAGAACAATATACTTATTTCTTAATAAAAAGTTTTAACAACAAAGTAATAAATCTTAATAAAGAATTGCATCCTTAAATGTTTGATAATTCAAAAATGGCACCAAAATCTAATAAATACGTGTTACTGAAAAAATACAATAGAAATATTTTTCACAAGTTAGAAGTTTTATATAAAAAGCAAACTTGATGGCTTAGGTAGAAACTTTAGGCAGTGTTCAACAAACTTTGTTAAATAGAACTATGGAGAGTTTTTAACGTTTCAAGTCTGTGATACATTTAGATTTCAGGGTCTTCAGAGAAAGGGAATGAGTTTTCTTCCTCCCCTCATTTCTTAAACAACATGAAGTAGAAGTTCTCTTAACAAACCTTGACTTAATAAAATGTCTCTATGCTCTCTATGAATACTGACTAATGCTCACCGTATATTAAAAGCTTGTAGCTTATTAGCTCTTGAATACTATGTGTATATTCTTCTCCTACCAGTAAAGTTGTATGCTTACCAAGAGCCAGGTATGCTTACTACTAATCTTTTTAATCTCAGTTGTAATTTTATTGCAATTATATAGTACAAATTAATAAATCTTTTCTAATGAAATATGGGTACAAAAGAGTTGTTTTCTGAAAATTAACATGAATGCTTTGTAAGGACTTGATGAAGATGAATCCCTAAGAAATATTGCTGTTGAATTATAGGTATAATTATTATACTTGCTAAAACAAATGTAAAAGAAGGGGGAAGTGGCTTTGAAAATCTAAAAATTCTACAGATTGTTTTGAAAATGTCTTTAAGTTCTGACTCGAATTAAAAGACATCAAACTGGAAAATAGAGATGGGACAACACCTACAAGTATGTATTGTTAAAAAAGATAAGGTGAAGCCCCAAACAGTGGCAAGTTCATAAACAAAATATTCTTAAATGAAATGTTATGATCTTACATCAAACCACTGGTTAAAAAATCCCAACATAAACATTTCAAGTTAAAATAAAATGTTTTAAATATGTATGTATCATTGTTTTTGATTCTCCACGTTAACCATCTTTTTGTTTTTTTACTAAGGGATAAAATAATAGTTTCGATAATGTTACAAAATAGAGTTTTTTGTGTGTGGTAAAGGGTCTTGAGTTTGGGTTTTGAATTCCAACTTTGGCTTTATAACTTTGGGTATATTATCTAGTCTACAAAGACTTCAATCTTCTGTTTATATAAACGGGGATAATGTCTATCAAATAGAACCAAGAGACCTCGTGCACATAAAACATCTGTTCTGAGGGAAAAAAGAAAGACATGAAAAAAGAAAGGCATGAAAGGGAAGAAAACTCAACTTGTAAAACAGAAACACAGGAAATAGGACATGAGATAGAATAACCCTTCAAAATAGTGTGTGTAGATAGCAAATGCTGATCGCTTTGGATTACCAACATCATTAATAAACTCACACTCTCAGGACTATATGAATAACGAAAGCCAAGACAGTCCTTGTAACACAGAATGAATCTTAAAGTCAATGAACATGTGCTATGGTCTGAGTGTTTGTTCCCTCACTCCAAAATTCACATGTTGACATCCTAATACCAAATGTAATGATGCTATCAGGTGGGCCTTCGGGAGGTAATCAGGTCATGAATGAGATCAATGCCCTTATAAGAGATACCCCAGAGAGCTCCCTGCCTGCTTCCCACCATGCGGGAACACAACCAGAAGCCTGCCCCCTGGAAGCCGGCCCTCATCTCCCCTGACCGTCTTGGCACCCTGATCTCGGACTTCCAGACTCCAGAACGGTGACAATGCATTCCTGTTGCTTATAAGCTACCCAGCCTGTATTTTGTTATAGTACCTTGAATAGATGGAGATAACATATGTGCCTCGGAAAGTATTCATTAGCCCCTATGAAAGCACAACTTTTTATAGCTGTATTGCTTAAATGGATTAAGTACCAAAGACTTGGACCAGGCCTCAGTCAGAACAAAGGGACATCCTACAAAAGCTTCACTCTGATTAGAAAAACAAAACAAAGAACAATGACTGTCTGGATACTGGGGAGGCACAGTTCCAAATGGAAGGTTCTGTAATGGTTTCTTTTGTGCATAGATTTATAACCAAGGCAAAGTCATAAACAGGTAGGAGAGAGAATGCTTTTTCACTCTCATAATTAATCCCTAAAATTCAATTTTAGTAAAGGGCACAAGTGGCCCCATTCCAGGAACAGTTTTAGAAGGGCACATTCTATCAGTGTGGCACGCCTATGAAGTCCTGCGAGAAAATCTGTCAGAATCAATGCCTTTGCCTCTCACTGCATGGCCCAGGGAATCCTGTTCAATGTTATGTGGCAGCCCGGATGGGAGGGGAGTTTCGGGGGAGAGTGGATGCATGTATGTGTACGGCTGAGTCCCTCGACTCTTCATCTGGAACTGTTCATCTCTTCATCTGAAATTGTTAATCAGATATACTCCAATTTAAAATAAATAGTTTTAAAAAAAGTCTTTTCCATTCCTAAGATTGGAAATAAAACTGCCATCTTTCCTGAAACAAAAAAAAAAACAAGACATACAACCACACAGTAGGAATTATAATTGAAGACAAAAACCTGTGTGAGGGACTTTTGTAATGCAAACATTATTCTGCTTATCTTTTTCCTGCAGTGTCAGCATTAGGATTTTCACAGAGGGAAATATATTTACGACTCTACTCAAAAAGAGCTGACTGTGAATTTGGAAGAATATTTTTGGATAAATCAGAGCTGAGAGTTTCGATTATCTTCCTCACCTCAGTGGGGTTTCTGCAGAGGCGTACAGGGGCCCTTCTGCAATTAAAGTATATCTCCTCTATGTGTTAGAAAATTCCATTTTAGGAAAAGGATCTGGTGCTTAAACAAACAAAAACTAGAAAACTGAAATCCTGTGTGCTTCTGCTCAGTCTTGTCCGACTCTGAGATCCCACCAGGGTCCTCTGTCCATGGAATTATCCAGGCAAGAACACTGGAGTGGGTTGCCATTCCCTTCTCCAGGGTACCTTTCCAACCCAGGGGTCAAATCCGCATCTCTTGCATCTTCTGCATTGGCAGGTGGATTCTTTACCACTATGCCACCTGGGATCAAAACATTCAGTTCCTCAAATAATACTTTAGAGCAACTGGATTTAATAGTTTATATCAGAGAAATAAACTATGTAAATTTGTAGTCATGTGTATAAATAGAAATTTATAGAGTTTGGTAGCCCTCTGCTGGCCGAAAGATATTAAATCCAGTTGCTCTAAAGTATTATTTGAGGAATTAAATGTTTTCATAAGGATTATAGGACTCCTTTAATGCTCACTATATGCATATTTTTGTTTAGTGGATATTTTCTGTTATTGCAGAAGAGAGGAAATATCCTCTCTGCCAAGCCATGTAATGTAACATTAAACTAGAAGAATATAATGGAGATTATTATTAAAATACCTTGCAGTTTTCTTAAAAATAGAAATTGAAACAAAGCAAGTAAAATTTGCAAACAACAAATATATTTGAAGGTTCTCAGTTGTCAAATCGCAAACCAGGATTTCTCTTAATTAAAAATTACTTGTTGATGCAGTCTTAACTGTCTAGTAGTATGCACTGTCAGATCTAATCTTACATACATTTGACTAATAAAAGATAATCAGGCTTTTTGCTTAGAGTAAGTAAATTTCTAAACATGATGGTAGAATCACTTTAGACTATTCAGCTCTTAGTTTGGATGTGCAATTTCTGACACAAGCCAGGTCCTAGAACAATACTATTTTTACAAAACCTGTTTCACAAATGAACTTTCATGCTTATTAAACCCAATTGGAAAATTATTTGTTGTATATTTTGAAGCCTCAATAGCAACCCTTAAAAATGAATGAGTCTTGAAATAGTCTCTTTAGAACTTGGATTAATTTCTGGTTAATTTTATTCACGTATCCAATCTTTTCAAAATCCCATCTTCCTGTTGTATCACTGAGGATGGGATATGCCCGTCCTCCTCATATGCCCAGCCTCTGTCATTGCTGCTTCCTAAAACTAATTGATAAGGTTCTGCCCAGTCCACAGTCTTCAATGTTCCCATCCTCACAGCAGAGCCACTTGATATTCACTTTCAAATTCTTTTAATCTTGTCCCAAGGCAAAAAGGGTTTAGGAATTAATTTCCAATTATCTAAAATGCAGGACCAACTCATTTTTATATCTCAGTTTAGATAACTTGGTTTATGCTTTAATGTCAAAATTTAATCTCAACCTGGGTTAGTAAAATGCCTAAGACTTCAGAAGTGCTGCCTCCTGACAGGGATTCCCTGGTGGCTGAGACGGTAAAGAGTCCACCTGCAACGCAGGAGGCCTGGGTTCCACAGTTGCCTGGCACCAACTGCCCATCATTCTACCAAATACCCAGAATAACTCTCCTCCCAAATTTCCATCTCCATGCCTTACCTATCTGGTGGGACACCACTGTCACACACATTAGACCCTCTCAATGTGTTTGGATTATCACCTATTTCCTGAGGCCATTTTCTACCACCACCCTAACTACTGAGTATACCAAGCCTCACTATTTTCTGTTCTGCTGCTCACTGTTCCTAATGAGACACTGCTGGAGGAGTCCCAAGGTACCGTGCTTACTACCAAAATAATGTTCTTCACCTTCACCCATTATATTTTATTTCATTTATATTCAATCACATGACACTTCACTTGATCTTTTTAATGATCCTCCCCTGTCCTTCAGTTTTTCCTCCATTATATATGCTTTTCACTCTTCTTCAAAACAACTGTCCAGATTTATAAAGCTCCTTGTGATACCAAAGTTTTCAATTTTCTTTTTAAGGTAGAAGTCTGCTTTTCCTTTTCACCTTATTTACCAACTGAAAAGCCCCATGATGTCTTCATCAAAATCATATATCACTAACTTTGGGGGAAAAAGACTATGACATTTCACCTGGAGAACAGTAACATGAAGTAGGGGTTACATTCTTAGTTTGATACTGAAAAAGAAACAGACTGGGGGAATGCTCATGTGGACAAAGCAGGTTTACCCTTCAATCTGCTTCTAAGGTTAACAGATACTCATCAAACCTCAAGTCTCTTAGATATTTTAAAAAGCACTGCCCAAGTCATCATTTTGTCTGCTTTCCAAGGACAAGAATGAGAGGTATGTAGAAGGAAAGGGACAAAAATGACAACTCATATTTTTTAACTTCCTAAAATCCAAATATTATTAATCTTTTACTATAAAACTAGGCTTAAACATCTTCCTCTTATTTTTTAGTTAAATAAACATTCATATGTTTATAAATATTGAATAAACATTCAATATTTCATGAACAATTTATGCAATATCCTTAAAAATGACTAATGGATACATCTAATGTATATACTCCATCAACTTTATACAGCTGATTTTTAAAACAGTGGCAATATAAGGTTATTTTCCTAAGTGAGAATCAATCATTCAAGGCACAAATTATATCCAGGAATGCATTTTCAGAAATCTTACATGTCTCAAAAGTACTAAGCATTATTTTAACTGGATTTTGCTTAGTGTCAAACAAGATTCTAGATTATTTAAGTCATTTACAGTAAATTCACAATGATGCATATACTGGAGCAACTTTTGATTACTTTCAAAAGTTGCTTTTAAATATTCTTTTTTATCTCAAAAACGTTTTCTACTTAAAAGAAATCTTCAATCTTAGGTAACACTATATTTAAAACTACATTTAACTATATTTAACAGTATATTTAAACCTATATTTAATACTACATTTAAAACATTTGATGTTTTTGTACCACATATGCCATCAAAGTTGCCATCAATCATGTAAGCATTTATTTCTTAGCTTTTAATGCCATGTATTTTCTTCTATGAATGTTATAAAAAATTAAATAAGTGAAAAAATATGAGAAATTTCAAGTCATCATGACATAAGCCATCTCAAGTATTCACGTTCCAAATTGAGGCCAACTTCATTTTATGCAACGGATTCCAGCAAATCACGTTACAAAGAGAACTCTATTTGTGACTTAATCCATCAGGAGGAGACAAAACAAGGACGTATTCACATGGGTTTGATAAAACAGTATTTTATTATTGATTCTTCTAAGTAGATGAAGGTAAGTAAACTAATATAAAAAAGAAGAGAAGTAATTCTATGAAGGACAGTAGAAAATAATTATATATTGGACGGATGTTGCATTAACTTTTTCTTCTGTCCTGCTCCATTCTCCCTGCCTCCCCTCTCCATGTGTCATACTTTTCTTTTGGCTCAAAAAAAAAAATGAGAAAAATTAGATAGGGGAGGATAAGTTGGAGTGGAACAGAAAATGCAGTCATTCCCTGAGGACAATACAAAGGTGAAAAGGATAAAGACGAGGATGTCCTAGAAATTCAGCTCAGTCTAGTTATGTGGTTTCAAAATACCTTCCTAAGTTACCAGTGACCTCCATGTTGCCAAATCCAATAGAGGGCTGTCAGTCCTCGTAACACTTGACTTTCAAACAGTATTTCATATACCTGAATATTCCTTACTCGTTTGGAAAACTCTCTTTCCTCAGTTCTGGCTCTAGAAACTTCTGTTCTTCCCCCCATCATTTTAGCTATACTTCAGCCTCCTTTGAGGGGTCCTCCTTATCCATCATCTGAACTCAGATGTTCAGAACTGTCCTGGGTATTACGTCTTCTCAGCTACACATATTCCCTAGCAGCAGCATCTACCATGACTAGTAGCCAGCCAACACCCTGGGAATTGTCCACATTTAATCCCTCTTGTACCTGTGCTGTAAGTTTCTCACCTAAATGTATCTTCGTCTATATGATCCCTGCATCCCTTCATTATCACTGCCTCTCACCAAGGCTATCACAAGAGCTTCTTATTAACTCCCCACTTTCCCTCCATCCCTCCTGCCTTCCTCTTGGTAAAAAGGTATCCAAGGATAAATTGTATCCTGCTTAGCAAATGCCTAAACAGTTCCAAGGCATTCACACGGAGCTTAGCAACAGTTCCAAAGTCTTCCTGACCTGGCTGTTTGCTCCTCTCTCCCGACTCTGCTCCAGGGACCTGATCTTACTTCAGTCTCTGTCCCTGTGTGCGACAAGCCTTGTCCCACGTGAGGACATCTCCTTCCCTGTGCCTAGAATGTGCTCTTCATTCTTCTCCTCACTTGCCTTTCAAATCACAGATTCAGTGTTACCTGCTTATAGTAGGTTCCTCTGATAACTTTCTCAACCAAGCCAAATTAGGTTTTCTTATAAAACTCTCTTATAACAATCTGTATTCTATTTTATAGCACTTATCACAACTTATAATGATCCAGTTAATTAGGTTCTTGTTTGGTTAATGCCTTCCCCACCCCCCCACCCCCTGCCATTGGGATGTAAACTCCATGAAGGCAAGTTCCTGGTGCCACAAACACGGACAGCACTTAATACTGACTCTGCATGTTTTTGTTTGATAGACGGATGAACGCATGAATGATTTATTAGTAACTAAGATCACGGCATCTGGTCCCATTACCTCATGGGAAATAGATGGGGAGACAATGGAAAGAGTGTCAGACTTTATTTTTCTGGGCTCCAAAATCACTGCAGATGGTGACTGCAGCCATGAAATTCAAAGACACTTACTCCTTGGAAGGAAAGTTATGACCAACCTAGACAGCATATTAAAAAGCAGAGACATTACTTTGCCAACAAAGGTCCGTCTGGTCAAGGCTATGGTTTTTCCAGTGGTCATGTGTGGATGTGAGAGTTGGACGGTGAAGAAAGCTGAGCACCGAAAAATTGATGCTTTTGAACTGTGGTGTTGGAGAAGACTCTTGACAGTCCCTTGGACTGCAAGGAGATCCAACCAGTCCATCCTAAAGGAGATCAGTCATGGGTGTTCATTGGAAGGACTGATGCTGAAGCTGAAACGCCAATACTTTGGCCACCTCATGCGAAGAGTTGACTCATTGCAAAAGACCCTGAGGCTGGGAGGGATTGAGGGCAAGAGGAGAAGGGGACGACAGAGGATGAGATGGTTGGATGGCATCACCGACTCGATGGACGTGAGTTTGAGTAAACTCCGGGAGTTGGTGATGGACAGGGAGGCCTGGTGTGCTGTGATTCATGGGGTCACAAAGAGTTGGACATGACTGAGCGACTGAACTGAACTGAACTGAAGAATATTGAAAAGATGTTTGATTTTGTCAAACATTTTTTCTACATCTATTGATACGATCATATAATATTTTTGCTTTAGTCTACAGATGTAATGGATTATTTTAATTGATTTTTCACTATTGAAATAAACTTGTATACCATCATTTTACTTTATTTGTCAATATTTTTATGAAAGATTTTTACATCTATTTTCAAGACAGATATTGGTCTGCAGTCTTCCTTTCTTGTCATGTCCTTAATCAGATTTTGGTATTAGGGTAATGATGGCCTCATAGAATGGTTTAGGATGTGCTCTCTCTTTATATTTCCTGGAAGAGATTGTAGAAAACTGATATTATTTCTTCCTTAGATGTTTTGTTGACTTCATCAGTGATGCTTTCTTATTGAAAAGTTATTATTGATATAATTTTTTAATAGATATAGGTTTATTCATAGGCCCAGGTGGTACAGTCGTAAAGAATCGGCCTCTAAATGCAGGAGACACAGCTTTGATCCCTGGGTGAGGAAGATCCCCTGGAGGAGGAAATGGCAGCCCACTCTAGCATTCTCGCTGGGAAAATCCCAAGGACAGAGGACCTTGGCAGGCTACAGTACGTGGGGTTGCAGGGAGTCGGATACAACTGAGCACGCACACACAGGCTTATTCATACTATCTATTTCTCCTTATATGAGTTTTGGTAATTACACTTTTCAGTGAATTGATCAATTTCTTTTTTCAATAAAAAAATATTTCTTTATTGTCCTTCTAATGTACATGGGGTCAGTATTGATAGTCCCTCTTTCATCTGTGATGTTAGTAATTTATGTCTTCCCTTTTTTTCCCCTTGGTTAGCCTGGTTAGAAATTTTTAAAATTATTTATTTATTTTTGGCTGCGTCAGGTTTTAATCGTGGCTGGTGGGCTTGGCTGCCTGTTGGTATGTGGGATTTTTAGTTCCCCAACCAGGGATCAAACCCACATCCCCTGCATTGGGAGGTGGATTCTTAACAACTGGACCACTAGGGATGTCCCAAGCCTTAGAATTCTATCAGTTTTATTGATCTTCTCAAAGAACCAGTTTTTGGTTTGGTTGATTTTCTGTATTGTTTTGCTATTTTCAATTTCACTAACTTCTGCTCTAGTTTTTATTATTTCTTTTCTTCTGCTTGCTTGAGGTTTATATTGCTCTTCCTCCTACAGCTTCCTAAGGTGGCAGCCTAGATTACTGGATTTTGGATTTTCTTTTCTAACACTGCATTCAAGGCCATAACTGTCCTTCTAAGCACTGTTCTTGCTGTTTTGTTTTGTTCATCTGGATTTTTTAACTTTTCAAAAGAAACTCAACACGTGTTACACATAGGCATGAGTGCGTGCATGTGTGCTCAGCAATGCTGGACTCTTTGCGACACCTGTAGCCCACCAGGCTTCTCTGTCCATGGAATTTTCCAGAGAAAATAATACTGGACCAGGTTGCCGTTTTCTTCTCCAAGGGACTTTCCCAACCCAAGGATTGAACCCATGTCTTCTGCATCTCCTGTACTTGCCGGCAGATTCTTTACCAGCTGAGCTGCCAGGGAAGCCCCCATTACACATACAGGCAAATATAGAAAAGCAATATAAACTCTGAAACATGGATAGAAATTGTTGATCACTAAGATATGTTAGACCTGTGTAGCACTTTATTCAAATCATACATGTATATATGCTTATGTGTATGTACAAAAGAAAAATGCCTATAGTTTTTTCTTGGTTTTCCCTCTGAGCTAATGGCTAACCGAAATTTCAAAATAAGCATTCTAAAAGGTAAAATGATTAGCAGTTCTCAAATATCTGTAGCATATGATGTTACTGAATCTGTCTACAATTTCTCCTGATTGTATCTAAAAATTAATTTCCCTTCAAACAGGATCAGCCTTAGGCAAAATTAGAACATTTTTTCAACCACACAATGCTTTCTGAAATAAATGTGTACCAAAAGCAGATAGCTCTGAGAATGATCTAAACATCAATTGATCCTGATAAATTGATTTTTAACCAATAGGATTTTTTTTTAAATGATTGCTTGCAACTTTTCAAAGTGTCCTTAATGACAAGGCATGAATATCCCTCCCAACTGCTAGATACGATGACTAGAGCGTAAGTCATTATTCCAGGCTATAAGGGAAAAGACTCATGGTGAGGATGGCTGGGCAAAAAGATAAAAGGACCCTGGATTCCTGGCCCAGTGAAGTACCTCATCAGCCCCAGATTATTTTATGTGAAAGCGAAATGAACTTCTATCTCATTTAGGCCACTATTACTATGAATTTTTAATGGTTCCAGTGATAAATCAATCAGTAAACTAACTAATCCTAATTAATGAAGAGATTTACCTGCAATGCAGGAGACCGGGGCTCAATCTCTGGGTAGGGAAGATACTCTGGAGAAGGGAAAGGCTACCCACTCCAGTATTCTTGCCTGGAGAATCCCATGGACAGAGGAGCCTGACGGGCTAAAACACGACTGAGCAACTGACACTTTCACTTTTCAGGAAACTTTTAGGTTAAAAATGAAAAACACAATACTGTAAAGTAATTAGCCTCCAACTAATAAAAATAAATGAAAAATAAATAAATAAATAAAATTGAATTTCACACACACACACAAAACCACCACTTAAAAAAAAAGAAATGAAAAACAACTCATTCAATCTCTTCAGCAAGTGATGCTGGGAAAGCTGGGCAACTGCATATAAATTATTGAAGTTAAAACACTCCCTTACACCATATTCAAAAATTAACTCAAAATGGCTTAAAGACTTAAACGTATGACATGACACCATTAAATTCCTAGAAGAAAACGTAAGCAAAATATCTCTCTCATAAATCATGGCGATACTTTCTTAGATCAGTCTCCCAAAGAAAAGAAATAAAAGCAAAAATAAACAAATGAGACCTAATCAAACATATAAGCTTTTGCATAGCAAAGGAAACTATAAACAAAATGAAAAGACAACCCACAGAATGGGAGAAAATATTTGCAAACGATGTGACTGTCAAGGGATTAGTCTCCAAAACATATGAGGAGCTTATACAGCTCAATATAAACAACCCAATCAAAAAATGGGCAGAAGATTTAAAAAGATATTTCTCCAAAGAATACATAAAGAGGCCAATAGGCACATGAAAAGATGCTCAACATCACTCATTATTAGAGAAATGCAAATTAAAACTACAATATATTATCACCTTACATGAGTCAGAATGGCCATCATCAAAAAAGATCCACAAATAATAAACGCAGGAGAGGGTGTGCAGAAAAGGGAACCCTCCTACATTGTGGCAGGGAATATAAACTGGTGCACTCACTGTGGAAAACAGTACAGTGGTTCCTCAAAAAAACTAAAAACAGAATTACCATATGATCCAACAATCCCACTGTTGGGCATACACCTGGAAAAGAGGAAAGCTCTAATTTGGAAAGATACATGCACCCCGGTATTCACAGCAGTACTGTCTACAAAAGCAGCCTACACGTCCATCAACAAATGAGTGGGTACAGAAGATGCGGTACATATATTCAACAGAGTATTAGTCATAAAAAGGAATAAAATACTGTCATTTTCAGCAACATGGATGGACCTAGAAAGTGAAGTAGTCAGAGAAAGACAAATATCATATGATATCACTTATATGTGGAATCTTAAAAAATGACACAAATGAACTTGTTTACAAAACAGAAACATATTTATAGACATAGAAAGCAAACTTATGGTTACCAAAGAGGAAAAGAGGGGATAAATTGGGAGATTGGAATTAACAGATATATGCTCATATATACAAAATAACATGTACCTAACATATAGTACAAGGAGCTATGTTTAATATCTTGTAATAACCTATAATGGAAATGAAGCTGGAAAGGAATCTGAAAATCTATATTTATATCTGTATCCATATATATATCAGATATCTCTCTATATATATATATGAGAAAGAACTGGAATGAAATTTGTGAGACACTAGGCCACAGGCCACACTGCTTCGGCTGCCATTCCCCGTTTGACGCAGCGGGAAATGAGTTCCCATCAGTGCCTCGGTACCTCAAGGGCACTGATGCCCCCGTGGAGCCTGGTGATAGAGCAGTGGGCAGTGGGAGAAAAGGGGTGATGTGCTCAGAAATCTTACAACGCCAACGAGCTGGCTCACCAGACTTGATGACCACACCTGGGGATCCCTGCCTTCCTCAAATACAAGAGTGGTGAATGAGGCCAAGGACAGCAGGCTTCTCAGGAGACTGAGATGGGGATAGAGGTCACTAAAGAAGACACGTGACTTTAAACTGACTTTATTTGGATCCATGGCTGGTGAGGCCTAAAAAAATTTGGAATCCAGATGTGGTTTCTGTCAGCCATTGCCATTGTTTTAGTTAACTAAAACAAAATGCCACATAAATTACAGAAGAAAATAAATAAGAGCAGGAACAGTGAGATATACAGTATAAATGTATTTAGATGAGAAACTGAAGCAAGGGATGAAGATTCCAGAGTTCCTGATCCAGGCTAGAAAGCAGAAGGAGAAAAAGTGTGTAGCAGTGGTGGTCTGAAGGAGGTGAGCAGCAAAATCTTAGAAAAACTTAGTAGTGGTACAGATTTTCTCACAGCTGGTCCTAGCCAGTTCAACTGATATTTGAAGTTCCCCTTTTAATATGCTGAAGAATTTGACTTTCTACATAAGAATCAATACATTTATAATTTTAAAAAAATACAATATTTGCTTCAACTCTTCTAATCTAGGCTCTTTCCCTGGCCTGCATCCTTTTACTTATGGTGACAAGAGGTGTCATTTCTGGAGACAATAGAAAAATAGAGAAAAATAATAAGGAGAAAGGACAGGCCAAAACAGTTTAAGGTCTGAATACTCTCCGTCATCACACACGCCTCTCAGTTACCCACACTATCGCTTATTTTAAATTCAAATTAATTCAGATTAACAGGGCTCTTGTTAAGTGGATCCTTCATTTTCATCTACATAGGTACCATTTCAGAATTCTTAAGAGTATCTAGCCAAAATTAAAAGCTGCCAGAGAAAAAAGCAGAAAAGAAAACACAAGTAATATAATAAAGGTATATCTTGGAGAACTATCAGCATGGTAGAGAGAAGACAGCCAGAGCGAATAAGTCTCTTCACTGAGAAAAAGAAAATCAGTATAAAACTTTCTCTGTGAAAAAGTCCTGAGCAACAACTGCATTCAAGTGTCTCCCAGCATCAGAACACTTTTTCCATGGTGGGGGAATCCCAAGATTAGAGGAAGGCAGTTCTGACCTCCCATTATGGAAGACCTGATGCTCCTTTCACCATACCTGCCGATTAGCACGTGATGCATGATCATTGTTCTCTAAATTCATCTGTTGCTTTGAATCTAGCAGTAATGCTATTCTGCCAAGACACCACTGGAGGCCAGTCACGCTACAGTATAAATTGCAGCCACACCCTAAATTAAAAATACATTTGTACCTAAATGATACTTATAAAAACAATGACTAAACACAAATAAATGTACACAATAAATGTATACATTTGTATACATTGTAATGTACACAATAAATGTGCACATTTATTTGTGACTAAACACATAATAGTAAACATAATAGTATACATTTTTTCTGGAGAAAAGATGGGATTTGGTTTGGATATTTCAATTAAACATCTCAATCAATCCAAATATAACTAAATATATTGATTATCTTGATGTGGTAACTGCCTTATGGTTCACACATATGTCAAAACTTCTCATATTGTACACTACGTTAAATATGCACACTAAATATTTATGTCAATTATATTTTTAAAAGCTGTTACTACAACAGAGGGGCTTCCCAGGTAGCCATGCTGGTGGTAAAGAACCCAACTGCCAATGCAGGAAACACAAGAGAGGCAGGTTCGATCCCATCCCCTGGAGGAGGAAATGGCAGCCCCCTCCAGTACTCTTGCCTGGAAAATGCCATGGGCAGAAGAGCCTCACAGGCTACAGTTCATGGACTCATAAAGAGTTGGACATGACTGAGCACACACACAAATAGAAAAGAAGATATACACACCCACACAAGGGCTATACACTCCTCTCCACAGCAGGAAAGTTTTTCTGGCCTTCTCAGTATTGAAGGAATAATTTTGAATCCCTAACCAAAGTTCCTTCTCCAGATGAAATGTCCAAACTTTTAAACTTTCTATAAACATGGTTCCCTTGAGATTGTCTCTTTTCTAATGACACAAAGTCTCTGCCTCAGAGATCTGTTGATAAGTAATGTCTTTGCTTATTTATGAGTCTGATGATTAAGCAAAACAGTATTCCCATGGTTTTTAAGAAACTACTCTTTTTTAAAAAATCCCAGAGTACCTCAATGGGATATGACTTGCAGATAAATTAAAATAAGCAGAAAAAAAGGACCCCATTTAATTTGTGTTCACGTGAACAGGCAATTCAGTTTAAATATTTATTCAATGTGTTGCCCACATGTTCACCAGGAAAATTTATCATCACTAATTGAGAAAGAGAACTGAAAGCAGCAAATGAAGAAAGGTCCAAGAAGTTCTATTCATTTATAAAACTTACATAATAGACTCTAGTTCCACATAAACACTGACTGAGTTAATTATGAATTTGGGACAGGCTTTTCAGGCAAAGAAGAATTACTGAACTCCCAACAGTTGTTTTTGGTTATCACAGAGTTGAAATTTTGCTACAAACTTTATAACCAGAAAAGAGAAGCAACAAACTTCAGAGAATTTTCCAATGGAAAACAGACAGTTAGGATGAAGGTACTGTCTTTCATCCAATGAAGATGTGCAGTGTGTTTGCAATGATTTAGCCAACATGCTCACATAGAGCCTAGTCAATAAGGGACAAAAAGAGGAGAGGACAGCCAACTTCTATTCCAAGCTTTAATTAATGAGCTATTGCATTTTCAAATAGCAAATTATTTCCTATGGAAATAATGGATTTGGTTGCCTCATCCACCATACGCACCTGACCTCTCACCAACCGACTACAACTCCTTCAAGCATCTCACAACTGTTTGCAGGGAAAATGAGTCCACAACCAGCAGGAGGCAGAAAATGCTTTCCAAGAGTTCACGAAATCCCGAAGCATGGATTTTTACATTACAGGAATAAACAAACTTATTTCTCGTCAGAAAGAAAAAAAAGAAATAATGGATTTGGGATTAGACATGGGTTGCATGAATGCTCAGTCGTTCAGTCGTGTCCGATTTTTTGCAACCACATGGACTGCAGCACTCCAGGGATTTTCCAGGCAAGAATAATGGAGTGGGTTGCCATTTCCTTCTCTGTAGATATGGGTAATTAGAGTATATATGTGTGGTAGAAACAGTAACAATAATTTGAATGATTTTCTGAAACTTCTAGAAGTACCCAATGATAATCCCACAAAAAGATAGTCATCTGAACACAAATTCTCATCATTAAGATGATAAGTGGTTTTGCCAGTTCTATAAAATCTATAAAATAGTACTATGCGCATTTTATAGCATTTTATGTTCTCATATAATAGTCATGAAATCCAAAGATGTTAGACTTCAGGTTCAAGGTCAAGAGAATGGGACTAGAATATAGTTTGTCTAATTCCTACTGCAATGTTCTTCCAGTGGGCTCTTTAACTGGAAAATCTTGCTCCTTTTAATTTCAATTTTTAAAAGCATATTTACATTGGTATAACTTCGGAGGGAAAGTTATGATCAACCTAGACAGCATATTAAAAAGCAGAGACATTACTTTGCCAACAAAGGTCCATCTAGTCAAGGCTATGGTTTTTCCAGTGTTCATGTATGGATGTGAGAGTTGGACTGTGAAGAAAGCTGAGCGCCAAAGAATTGATGCTTTTGAACTGTGGTGTTGGAGAAGACTCTTGAAAGTCCCTTGGACTGCAAGGAGATCCAACCAGTCCATCCTAAAGGAGATCAGTCCTGGGTGTTCATTGGGAGGACTGATGCTGAAGCTGAAACTCCAATACTCTGGCCACCTGATGCGAAGAGTTGACTCATTGGAAAAGACCCTGATGCTGGGAGGCATTGGGGGTAGGAGGAGAAGGGGATGACAGAGGATGAGATGGCTGAATGGCATCACTGACTCGATGGACATGGGTTTGAGTAAACTCCAGGAGTTGGTGATGGACAGGGAGGCCTGGCGTGCTGTGATTCATGGGGTCGCAAAGAGTCGGACACGACTGAGAGACTGAACTGAACTGAACTTCGGAAAACAATTTTGTATTACCTCATAAAATTGAAAACATGCAGAAAACATATCTATTTACAGGTACAGGGAATTCTGAAATAAGTGTATTATCTCACTTGCCATGTGATAAAGGTAATATAATACAGTACATCAGAGAAACAATGAAAAAAAAAATCACTGCACGCATTTATTCACGACATACAACATGTGAATGATAGTCCATACACCTTTTAACAATTACACCATTTAATACTCACAACAGGGTGAGGTAGGTAATATTACTACCTCTATTTTCCAAGCAACTAAATGGAGATACAGAATAACTTGTCCAGAATCAATGTGGCAAGTGACAAGGAAGGAGGGAACTAAAATATGAGCACAGTAAGTGGCTTCCTAAAGACTGCACAACTAATAACTGGTGTAATCCAATATCTCTAGCCAAGTGTTTTTCAAACTTTAGCAGGTACGTGAATCAGCTGTTAACGTAAACATAAGTTCTGATTCCCTGGTCTGGGCTGGCATCTGAGATTATGCATTTCTTACAAGGGGATGCCCGTGCTTCTGGCCTATGGTTACCCTTTGATTAGCAAGGATTTATACTATTGTTTCTGCCTCTGCGTCAAGTTACTTCTCACTAATTGTTCCTTATATTTATTAAGCTTAATACTTATTAAACCCTAGTCCCCACAGTCAGGAGTAAGGGCAGTTCTGCACTGGGATAAGTGTGGTATATACCTTTGCTATCGTGTATGGAAAACACTTTGAACACATGGATTTTAATCCTATAGCCAGATGCCGTTCTAAACAAACTCAAATCTGTGCTCTGTGTTCAATCACTCAATTGTATCTGACTCTGTGGCCCCATGGAGCTTGCCAGGCACCTCTGTCCATGGAATTTTTCACGCAAGAGTACTGGAGGGTGTTGCAATTTCCTACTCCAGGGCATCTTCCCAACCCAGGGACTGAACCTGTGTCTCCAGCATCTCCTGCATTGGCAGGGGGACTCCATACCATTAGGACCACCTGGGAAGCCCTAGGTAAATTTAAACAGTCTAACCTTCATTTTCATCTTTGCACATTACCACATTTTAAGAATAACTTTGAGAATGTACACTGATTCTATTCAAGCCATCTTAGAGAAGAAAAGTAATGTTTAGAGTAGGAACACATGATTTTATTTTATAAGATTCTACAAATCTTCAAATTGAAGAATCTTCTGTTGTTATCTGTCATTATAGTCCCCACAGGGCTTCCCTGGTGGCTCAGGTGGCGAAGAATGCCTGCAATGCAGGAGACCCTGATTCGACCCCTGAGTCAGGAAGATGCCCTGGAGAAGGGAATGGCGACTCACTTCACTGGATTCTTGGCTGGAGAAACCTATGGACAGTGGGTCGCAGAGTCGGACACAACTGAGAGACTAACACACATGCACACACAGTACCTAGGATGAATATTCTTTAAGTTTCACACAATATGTTCCAGAAGCCACATGCATTGTAGACTCCTGCACATTATTAAAACATCTGGAAACAGGCCGTTGTGAAATTCAGTGGAGGCTGGAATGCATGTCAGAGAAACCAGGCGAGAGGTGGTAGAAAAGTGTGATTAAGAGCAGATTTGGAAATAAGACTGCCAGGAAACACATCCCTGTGCTCTGTGACTTTAGACAAACTTTATCCCCTCTGTATGCCTCAATTTTTTGTATCTATAAAGTAGGGCTCTCTAATAGGAATAAATGAGCTAATTAATATGGAACTTAAAATACTAGCATGTAATAAGCAGTCGATAATGTTAGCTACTATTGCAAAAATTTTGATCATTTTCAAAATTATTCATGGTGATCCATTCTTTGATTCAGAAAGGAGAACAAGAGAAATTTGGTAATTTTTTCTTTTTAAACAACCTTAAAATTGACATGAAATTCATAACTATATTCTGTAAAAAAATTAATAATAACAAGGCAGAACACATAGCATTTTAAAATAGAGAGATCAAGAAACATATATTATAAAGGCTTGGATCAGTTCAGTTCAGTCGCTCAGCCATGTCTGACTCTTTGCAACCTCATGGACTGCATGAAGCACGCCAGGCCACCCTGTACATCACCAACTCCCAGAGTCTACTCAAACTCATGTCCATTGAGTTGGTGATGCCATCCAACCATCTCATCCCCTGTCATCCCCTTCTCCTCCTGCCTTCAATCTTTCCCAGCATCAAGGTATTTTCAAATAAGTCAGTTCTTCGCATCAAGTGGCTAAAGTATTGGAGTTTCATTCAGCATCAGTCCTTCCAATGACTATTCAGGACTGATTTCCTTTAGGATGGACTGTTTGGATCTTCTTGCAGTCCAAGGGACTCTCAAGAGTCTTCTCCAACACCACAGTTCAAAAGCATCAATTCTTCAGTGCTCAGCTTTCTTTATAGTCCAACTGTCACATTTATACATGACTACTGGAAAAACCATAGCCTTGACTAGATGGACCTTTGCTGGCAAAGTAATGTCTCTGCTTTTCAATATGCTGTCTAGGTTGGTCATAACTTTTCTTCTAAGGAACAAGTGTCTTTTAATTTCATGTCTGCAGTCATCATCTGTAGTGATTTTGGGCCCCCCAAAAATAAAGTCTGTCACTGTTTTCCCATCTAAATGGGACCAGATGCCATGATCTTAGTTTTCTGAATGTTGAATTTTAAGCCAACTTTTTCACTTTCATTAAGAGGCTATTTACTTCTTCTTTGCTTTCTGCCATAGGGTGGTGTCATCTGTGTATCTGAGGTTATTGATATTTCTCCCGGCAATCTTGATTCCAGCTTGTGCTTCATCCAGCCCAGCGTGTCTCATGATGTACTCTGCATATAAGTTAAATAAGTAGGGTGACAATATACAACCTTGATGTACTCCTTTTCCTATTTGGAACCAGTCTGTTGTTCCATGTCCAGTTCTAACTGTTGCTTCCTGACCTGCAGACAGGTTTCTCAAGAGGCAGATGAGGTGGTCTGATATTCCCATCCCTTTCAGAATTTTCCACAGTTGGTTGTGATCCACACAGTCAAAGGCTTTGGTATAGTCAATAAAGCAGAAGTAGATGTTTTTCTGGAACTGTCTTGCTTTATCAATGATCCAATGGATGTTGGCAATTTGATCTCTGGTTCCTCTACCTTTTCTAAATACAGCTTGAACATCTGGAAGTTCACAGTTCGCGTATTGCTGAAGCCGGGCTTGGAGAATTTTGAGCATTACTTTACTAGCTTGTGAGATGAGTGCAATTGTGCAGTAGTTTGAGCATTCTTTGGCATTGCCTTTCTCTGGGACTGGAATGAAAACTGACCTTTTCTAGTACTGTGGCCACTGCTGAGTTTTCCAAATTTGCTCGCATATTGAGTGCAGCACTTTCACAGCATCATCTTTTAGGATCTGAATAGCTCAACTGGAATTCCATCACCTCCATTAGCTTTGTTTGCAGTGATGCTTCCTAAGGCCCACTTAGCTATATACAGCTCTAGACAGCAAAAACAAGACCAGGAGCTGACTGTGGCTCCGATCATGAACTCCTTATTGCCAAATTCATACTTAAATTGGAGAAAGTAGGGAAAACCAATAGACCATTGAGGTATGACCTAAATTAAATCCCTTATGATTATACAGTGGAAGTGACAAATAGATTCAAGGGATTAGATCTGATAGACAGAGTGCCTGAAGATCTAGGGACAGAGGTGCATGACATTGTACAGGAGGCAGGGATCAAGACCATCCCCAAGAAAAGAAATGCAAAAAGGCAAAATGGTTGTCCTTACAAACAGCTGTGTAAAGAAGAGAAGTGAAAGGCAAAGGGGGAAAGGAAAGATATATCCATTTGAATGCAGAGTTCCAAAGAAGAGCAAGGAGAGTTATGAAAGCCTTCCTCAGTGATCAATGCAAAGAAATAGAGGAAAACAATTGAATGGGAAAGACTAGAGATCTCTTCAAGAAAATTAGAGATACCAAGGGAACATTTCATGCAAAGACGGGCACAAAAAAGGACAGAAATGGTATGGACCTAACAGAAGCAGAAGATATTTAGAAAAGGTGGCAAGAATACACAGAAGAACTATACATAGAAAGAGGCTTGGATATCAATCCAAAACATGATCAAAGGATTTGACCACTATTTAGTTTGCCTAGATTTCTGAATTCAGAATTCAAGGTAACTTGAAATTATGTTTTTTTATTTTTTGTAGCTTTAGAAGAGTATTCAGAGAAGTCACAATTTCAGGCTATGTTGGCTTGCGTTTCAATATGCTGCTAAAGATGACTGATGAGTATTTTTAAAACAGCAGGTACAATCTGGTGCTGAAGTATTACTGCCAAAATCAGGTTTATGATACGGTTCAGAGAGAGACAGAATCTGTACCACTGCAGTTCAGAGCTTGATCAGCAGGTGGATAGACAGAGGTTCTTTTTTGCATTTGTTTTTGTGCCCATACACCTGATGGTCTCCACACTCGGTCATGCGTCTGCCACTGAAACCCCACTGTAGCCTCCAAAGTCTTAGATTCTCAAACATCACAGGGGTGTTTGGATCCTGTCAGCCATAAGCCCTCTGCTATCTCAAACCCAAAATGCATCTACAGGCAAACAGGTTATGTAAGCATAAGAAGCAGGGATGATGGTGACCAAGACTGCATTCGCCCTATCCAAAGAGGGCAATTTCTATTCAGCCTCAAACCATTATGTTCAAGTGGGAATGCTGGCTCAATATCATCAGATATTCTGATTTTTATAAAGAAGCTTGATTTCAGACTCTTATGTAAGATACTCTATCAAAATATTGACAACTAAATCAATGTTTAAACATTACATAAGCAAAAGAGAACATACCTATAGCTTAGGCCATGTTTTCTAATTTCCAGATTTTATGGTAGAGGATGCAATTTAAGCAGACAAACTTACATAAAAACAAATCAAAAAAAAAATCAAAAGTCACAGAAGGAAACCATAAATCCTTATAACATCAGTTACCAGAGCCATTTAAAAACAGATCATTTAGGGCTAATTTTCAAGAACCGATTCCTAAATAAAGCCCCCAAAATCTCAGACAGCTTCCTCTTAGAAAAGCAATCTCAGGAGGATCTCTCTTTTTGTTAGGTTTTCCATTTTAGAATTCATTTTGGCACACTGCAGTAATATTTTGAGATGCCAAAAGAAATTAAGATTTTTGGAAGAAGGAGTTAAGAGTCATGATTTATTACACAAAATGGTAGCTTATCAATTATTCGATGGTTTTATGAAAGTCATATTCAAGGTTAGAATAATCATTAGAAAGAAAGGCTGTCATTGAGAAATATTATGTTGGGAGAACACCTTTGGGTTAGCAGGCATCTCTGCATTGCTGTTTGTTTTTCAGTCCGCCAGTTGTGTCCTACTCTCTGCGACCACGTGGAGTGCAGCACGCCAGGCTTCCTATCCTTCAGTATCTCCCGGAGTTTGCTCAAACTCACGTCCATTGAGTCAATGATGCCATTCAATCCTCTCATCCTCTGTTGCCCTCTTCTCCTCCTTTAGCCAGAACCATTCCACGCTCATAATATGATTCTATAGACTTCTTGATATTAAAAACAACTGGATCTAATAGTATTAACCACCCAAAGGATGGCAAGACTTGGACTTCACACAGTTTTTACTTATTTCTTGATTCTACACAAACAAAAATACAATTAAAAAAATCACATTTCACTGCATTTCAGAAAACCATTAATGCTTCTGTAAGTCTAGAAGAAAATTCCTATGCCCTATGAACTAGAGATTGTTTCATATTTCTTTTTAATCTCGTTTTAATCTATTGAAAATTCCTTTTAACTACAAATCTACCATCTTTTATAAATCATAACATCTTAAATTACAGAGGGCTCTATTTATAAGCTTTCAAGATATCTTGATGCTCAAATCTCCTTTAAAATGGTAAAGCAGGACAAAATTAGGAGATACATTCAAGAATCTAAAGCATTATTTTCTAACATTCTTCAGTGTTTTGGTAATAATGCAACACAATATCACATATTAAAAATCAAAAACAGAAAAGAATAGCAGCCAATTAAATACGATCATAATATGTTTGTAGTCCTTCCCATCAGGAGACAAAATCTTTTTCCATCCCACTGAGTCTGGGCTTCCCCTGTGACTTGCTCTGACTACTGCAATTCGGTAAAGTGGCACCATGGGACTTTAAGAGCCCAGGTCTCAAGACACCTTGCAACTTTCATTTCTACCTTCTTTTCTGTTACCTTGAGACCCCCATGAAATAAAAGCTGACTGAGCCTACTAGAGTATGAGAGAATTTAAACTGCTGTTGTTTTAAACCATTAAGTGTTCCAGTGGCTTGTTATGCTGTAATAATTAACTAGAGTAGAACTAAGGCTCAGAACAAACTAATGATGTGTTTAAGCAGAACTGGGACACATGATAGGCAAGACCATGGACGTTAGAGCCAGAAAGGCTGCATTCCAATTCATGATCTAGTCGTCCAGTTTCTCTGAGCCTCGGTCTACTCATCTGTAAAATACGGTGCTAATGATGTCTGTGTAACAAATTGTGACACATGAACTAATGCAAAAAAAACAAATACAGTTTGGTTGCCTTCCCAACTTAGGTCATTTGTCTTCTGTTTCATTGTCTTTTGGAGACACAAAATGGTCTTCTTTTCTAAATGACATTTTGTAAAAGATTAATATTCTGGGGGTTTTGAGCTTTATTACATAAAGCTTATTAAAGAAAGAGCACAATCATGCTTTTAGGCCAGTTGTTGATGATGATGTGCTCTGAAAATCTCCACTTTAAAATAATGTTTGAAAGGGTGAAACAGATCACCAGCCCAGGTTGGATGCATGAGACAAGTGCTCAGGGCTGGTGCACCGGGAAGACCCAGAGGGATGGGATGGAGAGGGAGGCGGAAGGGGGATCGGGATGGGGAACACATGTAAATCCATGGCTGATTCATGACAATGTATGGCAAAAACCACTGCAATATTGTAAAGTAATTAGCCTCCAACTAATAAAAATAAATGGAATAAATTAATTAATTAAATTAAATAATGTTTGAAAATTAAGAATATGCTAATGTTTTGTTCACAAGGACACACATATTCTAAAGTACCAGTGTTATTTGATCATTCCTAGATGAACTGTGACTGCTGGCAACCACTAAAGAGAGGCCCCTCACATAGTCAGAGAGGCGCCCATGAAAAACTCCCAGTGACCCAACTGTACCTCTATGGGGGCTGCCTACACCTCTGAAGAACCTCAGAGTCCCTGAGCTCACGTTCTACATGGCCTGTGGTTCCCAAGACATTACTTCACATAGTACTTTCAGTTCTAATGAAGAGCATCAAGGGAGAGCTTGACACAGCAATTTATCAGCCTTAAACCTACCCAGTGAACAACATTCATGAGTGAATTCTTTTTTTTTTTTTTCCTCATTAAACTTTTTTTAATGGGTCTCAAATTCTGTGACAGATTTTTGGTCAAGTTGTTTTCATTAAAAAGTACTGATGAGTGAATTCTGATTTCTTATAGACAACATACAGCACTGTTAGAGGAATTCTAGGAACACTTTAATCTTCAAAAACAGTACCAATGAGGTTTTGCAGATGCCACCAATGTCAACACCCAGCCAAGGTCAACCCACCCAGTTCTTTGACATCACAGTCAAGGGTGAGACCTTCAGGCACATCTCTTTCAAGCTATTTGCAAACAAAGTTCCAAAGACAGCAGAATACTTGCATTCTGATCCCTAGAGAGAGAAGGTTTGGTTGTAAAGGTTGCTGCTTTCACAGAATTACTCCGGGGTTTGTATGTCAAGGAGGTGACTTCTCACGTGGTAATGGCACTAATGGCAAGTTCATTTGGGGGAGAAATCTGATGATGCAGACTTCTTCCTGAAGCATAGCCTGGCATCTTGTCCGTGGCAGATACTGGGCCAATACAAAAAGTTCCATGTTTCACTTGTACTGTCAAGACAGTCTGGTTGGATGGCGCATGTAAAAAAGAAGGTATACAGTAGAAGCCGTGGAGCACTTCTGGTGAAGGAATGGCAGGACCAGCAAGAAGCTCACTAATGTCCACTGTGAGTGATTCTAATCAATTTGACTTGTGTATTTTCTTAACCACCAGGTCATCCTCCTGTAGCTCAGGAAAACACCCTTCCACCCTTATTGGTAGGCAATATTGCATAATCATGCTCTCACTGCAGTTCTTCAAGGTCAATGTTTTCCTATCTCCAGGTAGGTCTAGCTGGATTGCAGAATTAGGTTTATGATTACAAAATCAAAGCTAAACAAACAATAAAAAAAACAATACCAATGGAAATATTGCATTAGGAAATTTATGTTCAGAGTCTAGAATTTATTTACAATTCATTTCTAAAAGTTTCCAGCCAGGATGTAAGACAATAAAGCAAATAAATTTTAAATAATGCTAACAGTCATTCAAAACATATGGAATCTCCTGAAAATATTACTTGAGCAAGAAAGAGTTGTTAAAAAATAGATTACTATATTTATGTCCCTAGAACTAATAGAAAGTCAATTTCTGTGAGGAAACCAGAAAATCCATCATTTTTTAAAAGTAATTATTAAGTAAAGTAGATACAACTTTGAGATTTTGATTTTTTTCCCCCAAAACTGAAAGTTAAAGCAAACATGGAAATTCTCCTTATTTGCCTGCCCTGAGGAAATAGAAAAATTCATCTATCTTTGATATTATTAATTCTTGTTAACAATTAGCCCTACTTTTAAGGAGTGCCCCCCCAAAATAAAACAGAGAAAAACAATGAATTTAATATAATTGATAAAATTTTATACTTCCATAGCATAAAGTAACTCAAATTAAAAAGGAAAAACTGTCTGGAATACTTTAATGTTCAGTTTTCTTTTTTCTTTTTTACTTGGCACTTTTATAATTCGATTCTAATCTATTCTCCAGCCTCATCTCCCATTACTTTCCAACATACATCTCGGGGGGTTTTGTTTGGCTTTTTCTTAATCTCATCAAACATTTTCTTAAATCTAAAAATATGCCTTGACTCTGGCATGTGCTCCTCCCTTCCCATCCTGGAAAGCTTGTACTCATCTTTCAAATTCCATTTCGGCATCACTGTCCCCTGAGTGCAGTCAGCTATGTTAGCCACTGTACTTTGTCCCTTTCTTCATAATGGCACCTACCACACTGTATGTAATTTACTCACTTATCCATCCATGTGCTATTTGAATATAAGCCCCGTGAAGCCAAGGGCTGTCTTAGTCACTTCTGTATTTCTGTCTCCCAGCATACACATGCCACCTAGAGCAGTAATTACAATGTGGTCCCTGGTGACTTCCGACCTTATCTCTGACCATCCTCCTTCTTGCTCCATACGCTTCAGACTTAATGACCCTTCTGCTCCTCATCAAGCCTGCCAAGAATGTTCCCTTCGCAGGAACTACTGTTTCTCTGCCAGGAATGGCGTACCTGAGTGTCACAGAGTCTACTCCCTCTCAGGTCTCCAATCAAATATCACCAACACTTCCTTTCCTAACTACCTACTTTAAACAGCCACCTGTCACTCTCTAGCCCCTTACTGGGTTTTAGCTTTGGTCATAGAATTTATTGCCATTTAACATTGTCTGTCTGTTGATTTATGTCTCCACTGTCTACCCTACCCCTCCCTCCACTAGAACATAATCACCGTAAGGGGAGGGACTGCTTTATCCATGGCAGTGTCCACTTAGAACAGGGTCTGTCAAGGGTGGGCACTTAGTCAACATTTGTTGAATAAATGAACAATCAATGCTTGAGTTAAACTGAATTGCAACTCTAGAAAAATATCAATGAATACAAAGAATGGAATATAAATATGATTTTAAGATAATATAGCAATTAACCTCTTTTCAAATTTTTCTTTAATTTTATTGTATTGGTTTTTCAATAAAAACAAAATGGTTTTTCACAAAAGAAGGGAGAGTCTTGCAGACATACTGTCTTTCATTGACTTTTGAACCTCATGTCAAAAGGCAGGCAAGATGCCTTCAAGGTATATATTAACAGAGTACAGTGGTTCTTAAATGAGTTCCAAGGCAGCTTTTGTGTTTACATTAAATATAATATGTTAAATTAGTTCTACTATAATCTTCTGATAAATGATCAATAAATATATAACACTGGAACAGATTTGGGGACATATAGAAGGAAAAACCGATTAGCAAATTGACAGATTTTACAAGGACAAGAAGCTAAAAGCAATCTTGCTAGGTCCTCTGTTCTGTCCATATTTCCCTCTCCTGTCTACATTTATGCAGCACTTCAAGAAAACTGTTCCAGACGATGAGAAACTATTTTTTTAAGGAAAAATAGGTCAAGGTTTTACAAAGCCTAGTGACTGAAAGTCCTTCCTTCCTCTCAACCTCTTAGGCTGCATCTAAGTCTGGGCTGGTAGGGCTTCCCCAGCCCTTTCCTCACAGCCAGCCTCTCTGCTAACAGGGCCTTCAGAGAGTTCAACAGTGTTACAAACTCATGTTTTGGTTCTATAATGAACTTTCTCTGATCTCCCAAAGAATTTCAATATGCAAAGTCACAATTTGCATCCATTGGTGACTTCTAGGTAGGCAGTAAATACTGCCACTGGAATTAAGAAAAAAAAAAAAAATCAAAGCCTGCAGAAACAAAAGTGTTACAGAAACCTGTGAAGGACAAGGACTAACACAAAAAAGTTGGGCCTAAGTAACCCACATGGAAACAACTACACATAACAAGCACATCACAGCAGGCACGGGAAATGATTAATGCAGGCTGGGCCAGAGGTAGAACAGAGACAGGGTAAAGAGAAGGATACACTGCAAATAAATACACATAGGTCATATACGTGAGGAAGCCCAGAATAAGCACGAGTTAATTATAAATCTAACCATAATAGATTTATACTTATGGAACAGTTTGCCCTCCCTGGAGAAGGGAATGATGACCCACTCCAGCCTCCTTGCCTAGGAGATTCCATAGACAAAGGAGCCTCTCTGGCTACAGTCCACGGGGTCACAAACAGTTGGACACAACTCAGCAACTAACACACACACACTCAGCCATAATACATGCCTACCATAGTATCCTATATTTTTAATTGGTTTTATTTCCCAATGTTTATGGGACGACAGAGAATGAGATGGTTGGATGGCATCACCTATGCGATGGACATGAGCTTAAGTAAACTCTGGGAGTTGGCAATGGACAGGGAGGCCTGGCATGCTGCAGTCCATGGGGTCACAAAGAGTCAGACACGACTGAGCGACTGAACAGAACTGAACTGAACTGATGGCTCTCTACTGAGCAGTCCTTTAAATTCCTTTTCTGAAGCCCAGATGTGGATACTATGTTTAGATATTATTTCAGAATTTTAAGTCAAATAATTATAATGTAACTGAACTTTGTATTTTACATTTTAAAAAACACCAGGTCTGGTTTGAACTTCTACTCATCCTTCCAGAATCAATTCAAACATCACCTTCTATAGCACCTATTCCATCCCACCCATTCCATCCCACCCTTTTCTGGGGGCCTATAAGGCTCCCTGAATATTCTTTCATCAGCTTTACAGATTGAGAAGTCTCTGCTTACTCTCTGACCCTCATGAGACTGATCTTCTTGAGAAAAGTGACTTTGTCTGTTATATCTGTAACAACAATTTTAGGCAATAAAAGCTCATTAATGTATCAATGAACAAAAAGGTTAAAAGTCAACTATACTAAACAAAAGCATTTTGAAAAATATACAAGAGTTCTGGGTTCATTTAGAAATACACTGGAGCTATAGCTTCGATGGCGCTTCTGGATTAAAAGGAAAAGCCTTAAGATCTGTCCACTCCTGGAATTCTACTCTATAAATATTTAAAAGCTAATGCACGAGATATGCCTACACCAGCAAAAATGAGTAAGCCCAACAATGCTGATTTGTTATTTCAGTCACCTTGTGATTCTCACATCACCTGCATCAGTGGTCATTTTTATAGACTGTACAAACTGAAAAATTCAGACTAATGGTCTTTTCCAGTGTTCAGATAGATGCAGTCACGTAAGTAAAGAAAACAGCATTAGAAGATTATACTTCTAAGGCATCTAATACTTACAATTCCAAGGATTTTAAGCTAGTCATTTAAACACTGTGAGTCTATATTTCTTATCCAAACAAGGGACTAATAACACCTTTTCTATGTTTCTCAAAGGCTCACTGATTGCCTCAGTGGTATAAGGACTCAGAAATACTTTGAAAAGTACTCTAAGGACACAGCTATTCTTAATCACAGAAATTTATTTTAGCAGCACAGAATGATTATATGTCATAATCATTACAATACAAAATGATGTGTTGAATATATCTTCTAAATAAAACTATCCTCTTGCTTAGCAATTTTATTTAAGCAGCTACAGAATGAGGGCTTTTATTGCGTTACTTAAAAACAATCACCAGAGGGGAAAAAAAGGAAATAACTATTTTAAACTTCCGAAATTTAAGAATATCTCCATAATCACTTAAATGGGATTCTACTTGATGACACAACCCATCTAGTTATAAAACAATCGTCCTAAGTTTATTCAATTATGGGTTGATAATGCTTAGTTGTTGTTTTTAAAAAGAGCCTTATTTTTTATTTTTTTATTTTTTTTAATTTTTTTATTAGTTGGAGGCTAATTACTTCACAACATTTCAGTGGGTTTTGTCATACACTGATATGAATCAGCCATAGATTTACACGTATTCCCCATCCCGATCCCCCCCCCCACCTCCCTAAAAAGAGCCTTATTTTTAATACCATTATTCTAAAGACAATTCTCAGTTGTTGCTTGAATATAGCAATCATAATCACCTTCTAACCAAAGCAGAGGAAGCTAGCTATTCACTAAAGGTTCATGCTGTCCTTTCACAGAAAAGTATTGTTTCTGGAAAATGGCCACCCACTGAAGAGCCTGTCTTCTTGTTCCCTTTCCAGCTGGCTAGACTATAAGACATTGCTGTTAATGAGTCACTAAATCGTGTCGGACTCTTTGCGACCCCACAGACTGCAGCAGGCCAGGCTTCCCGGTCCCTCACTATCTCCTGGAGTGTGCTCACACTCATGTCCATTGAGTCAACGACGTTATCCAACTGTCTCAGCCTCGGTCACCCCTTCTCCTGTTGGAGGAGGGAATGGTAAACCACTCCAGTATTCGTGCCTTGAGAACCCCATGAACAGTAAGACAGATTATGGAACCCAAATAGAAGGCATACACACCCCTTTCAGATGAAAATATCCTGCACAATTCTCCACATTTTCCTTAGTTGGTCAACGCTGAGGGAGACCTCAGAAGCCCAATGTTAGAAGAAGCAGAGTTTCTGTCAACCTGAGTCTCTAAACAAATGCATATAAAGCCAAGTCCCTGACAACAGCATGCAGAAGATGTAAGAACCTCAACCTCCAATCCACCATCACTGCACTACACTTCATGTGAACAAAAACTAAGCTTCTTCTGTGCGAAGACATGAAATTTCAGGCTTTTATGTGATAGTGACCATCAACCATAACACTTATATCACCTAAATTTAGCATAAAATATTAAATATCCATTAGAGAATTTTCAGAAAGAAATAACATGAATGAATGAATGATTTTTACCAGATACATAAATATTTTCTGTACTAACCTTGCTATCGGCTAGTATCTTTAATGCGATTGAGATTTCTTATTTCCTAGTCAATGCTGTCACTATAAATCAACATACCTATGCTATGGCCTTGAAATTCAGTGCCCACAATATTTGCTTGGCTCAGAGGGCCTTATAGATTACACAGTGGGAGGAATACATTGTAATCCCCCTTTCCCACTCCTTACATCCATCATGGACCTGGTTTGTGACTCTGAAAGAAGATGGAGTTGAGAACAAGATGCAAGTCATTTGTGTAACCTAATTGCCGAAGTAACTAGGAAATTATATGGAAATGCACTGTTCTGTCCAGATGGAGCTGAGGGCATGTATCAGAGAGGAACTTACACTACTGCGCCCAAGCTACCAAGACATGTTTCCACCTTTGAGATTCAGACAGATTTTGCAGTTTTAAGCAGAATCAGTTTCACAAAGATGGCTCAACATTTATAACAAAATTTACACAACATTTTAAGAAACATAACAATGAACCCTAAATATATTAAATTTAAAGAGAGAACTAAGAAAAAAAAAAGAGAACTAAGAATAATACAGAGGCATTCTGTTTTGTAATATTCATAAGATGAAAAGTATATTGAGTCAGAATATTTGAACCATGTTTTCTCTCCCCTCTTGTATAATATTCTCAACTGAAGTAGTTATCCACAACAGAGGAATACTCTCATCATGTTTCAAATACTAAAGCTGAATTGTAAACAGTCCAACGGATAAAATGGAAAGAGTAAATTGTGTGCTAAAACTAAACATGTTTCATTAAACTTTAATAATGACAGCATTTCATCATTAATAGTATAATATTATTAAATAAGTTAGTAAAATGTTTAATTATTATAAAACCTGAAAATAAAAGTAATCCTACAGAAATAAGAAGTAATACATTCTTGTACTAAATGAAGTTGAAGTACTATACACATTTGCTGCATGTTTAAATACAAAATGTCAATCACGCAAATCCAAATCCAAGTTGGTATTTTAAAATTTTTGTATATTACAGATTTTCATGTATGAGTTATTGGGCAAATATTTATCAAGTACTTAGAAGGTGCAGCTACTGTACTAATTGCTGGGAATATAAGTAGGATCGAGTTATTTTATAGGGAGCAAGATGAAAAAGTATAGAATGACTGAGTTTACTTAAGTAGAAAAGATTTTCTCAGAGAAATAGGATCTAACCCGAGACTTGACAGACTTGACTGGCCAATTTTGCTTGCTATTAATAAATAATTTTTCATCATCATTAAAAGCACTTATAAAACTATCTGAAGTCTGAACCAGCAATGATTACATGTTCTCCATAAGTGATTTAAATAATTTATTCAATCATCAAAACACCTTGGTTCCAAAGAAGAAGAACCAGGCAAGATTCTACTATGAATAGTTGACATGACAGCAAAAATTTCCCCAAGAATTGTCAATGATAATAAATTTTTCACACCAAAGAACAGGTCTTTTTTTTTATTCTATTAAATATTCAGCTTCTTATTACTTTATTACTAAACAGTCCTTAATGTCATGCTGCTAGGATCGAATTAGTGATGAACTCAAAATTCAATAGAAGCCAGCTTTATTAAATGGGAAAAAATGCCCAGTCATTCCAGCAGAGCATCGAAGACTGCTACCGCAGAGTGGAACCATGTTCTTTGAAGGAACTAAAGACTATTTAGAAATACACTCCTTTTAAACTTAAAAGCAATCAATATACATAGGAGATTCCCACTGATATCAGTTTACACTGAACTTAAAAATCTAAAGTGGTACATGGTACTAGATATACACAGTAAAAATCTTATTAACAGACCTAACTAAATGAAAAGACAGTCGAGTTAGTGAAATCTCTATATTGTAATATTTTTAAAAAGAAATTCAACTTATTTAAAAAACACAAAATAATAGATTTCTAGGGTCTGATAAGAATGATATACGTTTTGTAAGTAATACCTTTGAAGAGCTTGAAAATTGTTTGTTTGTGTATTTTATAGATTAAACTCTTCCCACACAATTTTGTTTATACTGTCAATGTATCTCTAAGGGATCAATGTGGAGGCTACCACACTGTCCTTACTGGGCTTGACTGTATCTTTTTTCTCCGTCAACCTCTCCTTTTCCACCCTGTTATTTCCTGTTCACAGGGTCCCTGGTTTCACTTTCTGCCACATCTCCCTCTGCCTTTCTGTCCTAGGGAGACTGATTCCAAATACAGAGGTGTAAAAAATAAAAAAATCAGTGAGTTACTTGCCCACTAACCACCAGGTGATGGCACAAACAGGGAAACTAGTGAATTACAGATTCAATTACAATTACAGATATAACAGATTTTTTTGCCAAGTAGCAGGATTTCTTGCCTTCCATTTGAAGGGCTTTTAAAAGTCTTGCATATACCTATACTAATTCCAGGCTTGAAAATTTTAACCTGTAAGAGCATAAAATCATGAAATCAGTTTTCCTGTGTAACTTAGTCACTCACAATTATAATCATCTAAAAACTGGTCATGGCTTGGAGGTTCCTTTAAAAACTAAAAATAGAGTTATCATACGATCCAGCATTCCCACTTCTGGGCACATATCCAGAAAAGACAAACACTTTAATACAAAAAGATACATGCACCTCAACTTTCACTGCAGCACTATTTATAATAGCCAAAACATGGAAGCAACCTAAGTGTCTACCAAGAAAAGAATGGACAAAGAAGATGTGACACCACTTATACATGGAATCTAAAAAATGATACAAATGAACTTATGTACAAAACAGAAAGGGATTCACAGACAGAGAAAACAAACACGGTTACCAAAGGGGAAAGGAGGTGAAGAGAATAAATTGAGAGGTTGTGATTAATAGATATGCACCACTATATACAAAATAGATAAACAACAGGAACTTTGTATAGAACAAGAAACTATATTCAATACCTTGCAATGACCTATAATGGAAAAGAATCACTTTGCGTATACCTGAAACATTGTAAATCAACTATATTTCAACTTTTACAAAATAAAATAATAAAAATAAATAAATAAATTGGTTACAGCTCAGTTTAAGAAAGTGACCTTTCACTTTGGTTAGAATCTAGGGTCTATAGATAATAGAGTTTATATCCATTACATTGGGTACATTCTCTCAAAATGATATGGGAAGGAGGCTTCCGGAATGTGCACTTGTTTTTCCATCAAACAATTTAAAAGGCTTCCCAGGGTTTTTATACTTTATTTTATTATTCCTAATTTTTAAAGTCTTTTAGTGATAAAGAATAACAATGAAAAATACAACCATTAGGGGCTGATTGTGAAACGACAGACTGCTATAACAAATAAAACCAATTCTACTTTAATAAACCACACACAAATCTCTTCCTTAGGAGAGCAATAGCAACTGTTTTGCTCTAGAAATCATCTTAAAGCCCAGCTAATCATTGGCAAGTTCATAATTCTTGGAAGTCACAAAGGACTGTAGCCAAATTAGCTAGAATTGTATCCACCAGAAGCAAGACATTAAGAATGTCAGGGCGGCAACTGGCTGCTCTCTCTTCAATGGTTAAAAGTGCCTTCTGCTGTCATCGTTGATTAGGTTTGAATATTCCTTGCTTTAGTTCTTGTCTAGGTTCCATCTGTTTTACCATGAGAAATTTTGGAGCAAGTGAGCTTTCTCTAGGTTTTAATTTTTCATTTTTAGGAAAGAAACGGTTTATATGAAATATTCTGCAACTTTCCATCTGAAACTCCATTTGAAACTCTCCTCTATGAGTCTCTAATTTGAGAATTAGCAATTTTATTTGGATGTTAAGCTATGAGTTTAAGAAGAAGGCAGCTTACTACTTTGCATTATTTTTACATGAATGACTAATCCTAAAATACCCTGTGGCAGTTGAGCCTTCTAAGTGCTTCAACGTTCCTTTTGGAACTCTGTTTAGAATATTTATAGGCAGACATTGCTAGATACTGTGCAGCAGAGGTTTTACCATCAGTCTGCCTGGGAGGTTCCAAAGTTTGGTCCCACTGACCTTGAGTGCACTGCCTGGTTTTTCTTAGCCTTGGTTTCCTCATCTTTAAAACGGCAATAACAATAGTGTATCACAGGAATGAGGAGAAGGATCAATGAGACAGAGCATGCTTGGCATAATGCCTGGCACATAAAGTGTTCAATTCCTGTTTTGAATTCAAAACATACTTACATGTTTTTACCTTTCTTTTCTCTACTAGACTGTAACTAGACAGAGAATATTGACAGCTACTTGTAAATGTGTCATCCCAGACCCCCAATCTAGAGACTGGCAGTCAGCTTTACACCCAACCTATACCTCTTGATCTCACCTCCTGAATGTTTCTTGAATTCTTCTTCCCACCCCTGACTATCAATACCCTCACTGAAGAAGTCCCCATTTGTTGCCTGGATGATAATCACATCCTATATGTCTCCCTGCCTGCATAGCTGCCAAAGTGACTTTTCTATAATTACAAATATTGCCATTATTTCCTCTCCTGATCAAAACTCTATTGCCTAAAGGACAATGTACCTCAGTTTTTAAGGATCTCAAAAAATATGGTGCCTGCTCACCTCTTCGCATACCAGGGGAAAAAAAAAAATCACAAAGATCTTATGGAGAGCATCAGGGAAGGTTTAATCAGTAAGGCAGAAGGAGAATCAGAACAGTATATTGTTCTGTAACAAACATCAATAGTATTTCTCCTTTCTCAAATAGGTAGGACTGCTGCTGTATAAATTTAGTAATAAAACAGCTAAAGAAAACAGCAGGACAGGCTCACACCTGGGTATTTTTCTGACAAGAAAGAGGAAAACGTCTATCTACCACAAAATTAATAAACTTTTAGAAGGCAAAGAATTCGGTGCTGATGACTCTATGAGGTTTAAGCTTAATTTTAGGGGGAAAAAAACCATAATTTATCTGTGTCCAGCCTCCACCTCAGACAGGTTGCAGCTGTAACCACTAAATCATTAGTAATATGGTGCTTCACTTGACCTTATTTCCCCAGACATCACCGCCACTACTGACCAGAGGCATCCAATATGCTGAGGGAATAATGTCACAAACAATCCTCAGCAACTCTGCCTTCTGGAAGTGTTGCTCCTGCCAATGACATCACAGCCTGTCAGCTCAATATGCTACTGGCATATGGACTCACTTTAAGTGGTGATAATAAATAGCATCGGGCCATCCAGTTGCACTCCATTTTGAGATCACATTACAAAGCAGCATGAAGTCCTGGGCAAGGCAGGAGGTCTGATGCTATTTTACTGACTCCTTAGCATCACTATGTACTTGAAAAGGAAAAGAAACCATGAGAAAAATGTGAACATAATCCTCTAACAACTATTTTAGAAATGTAGGTTACAAACTTCTTTATTACATGTTTTACAGGAGTTAGAAAAAGCCATTATGATTCCATTTTAAAGATGAATTAATTGAAGTTCACTTGAGTTTTCCAAGGTCACTCAATAAGATGTGGCCATCATGCATCTTGTCTTCATAGTTTCTGTATTTTTGGATGAGCAGAGGCAGATAAAACTGTACTCAGTAGTGTCTGCTTTTCATGCAGGCATATTCAAGATATGGGAGCAGGGCCCCTCTTGAGAAGCTTGGGCTTGGACTACTGTTCTCTGTAACAGTGTGGATGGCCAGCTGCTGGCTTTGATTCAGTAGCCAGTTGTAAAAAGTGAACAACACTTGCATAGAAGCAAAGTAGAAAGCAGCCTTCCTTGGGGACAGTTTGAACTCAATAAATATCTTCATTAGTTTAAGGCGGCGGATATGCACAGGGATACAGAATAGAACTCACAAAGACACATTTCATTCTGCTTTACTAACTGGAACTAACTTCTTTCAATGGTTACTGGTTAACAGAACTGGACAGATGGTCCTTAAAATTGAAGGGACACTAAAGGTTCACTTCACTCACCCGCCTGTCATTCAAAGAACCACACTTAACACAATTTCAGATTTTTAATGTTTAAATTTCTTTAAAATTTTTCCCAATCATGAAAGCCACATAAGCTCACTGAAAAGATTTTGAACTATACAGAAAATTATCAAGAAAGAAATTAAAATCACCTAAAATTCAATACTCTAGATATGACCATTGCTGTTTTGTGTTTCCATTCAATTTTTTATGTGTATGCTTTTATTTTTGTTCTCAAAATTAACTTTATTAATCCTGTTTTTCTCTTAACATTATATGAGAAAAGCCTGATTATGTGATGTGATACTTCCTGTTAAATACTCTTGAAAAATATTAAAATTAAATGGCTGATGAAATTATTTGCAGGGCAGCAAAGAAGACACGAGACATATAGAACAGACTTACGGACATGGGTTAGCGGGGAGAAAGGAGAAGGTGAGATGTATGAAGACAGTAACATGGAAACTCACATTACCATGTGTAAACTAGATAGCCAGTGGGAATTTGCTGTTATGACTCAGAACTCAAACTGGGGCTCTGTAACAAAGTAGAGGGGTGGGGTGGGAAGGGAGGTGGTAAGGAGGTTCGAGAGAGAGGGGACATATGTATACCTATGGCTGACTCATGTTGATTTTTGGCAGAAACCAACACAATTCGGTAAAGAAATTATCCTTCAATAAAAAATAAGTTAATTAAAAACATTTTGCATTTTCTCTCATACGAATATAACATAATATGTTTACCCTTGTTTCTATGGTTCAACAGTAAAGTTCACTTTGTTATTGACAAAGAAAGCTGCAATGATCATCCAACAGAAATGGTTGTCCAAATTTGTTCAAATGATTACTTCCTTAAATTCTTACAGAGGGAATTACTAGCTGAAGAAATATTAAGAGTTTATGACTTTCTGGGCTTCCCAGGTGGTGCTAGTGGTAAAGAACCTACCTGCCAACTCACGAGACATAGGAGATGAGGGTTTGATCCCTGGGTTGGGAAGATCCCCTGGAGGTGGAGGATAAGGCAACCCATTCCAATATTCTTGCCTGGAGAATCCCCATGGACAGAGGAGCCTAGCAAGCTACAGTCCACAGGGTCGCAAAGAGTTAGATATGCCGAAACTGACTGAGCGCACACACACACACACACACACACACTTTTTAATACAACCATGATTTATTCTTGTTTTCAAACAAGCACTAGCAATATATAAGAGGGACTCTTAACCTTCATAACCTTTAAATAATATGTTTTATATTTATGTTTGAATTTGCTAATCCAAAAGCTTGTAGGACTTCCCTGGTGGCGCACTGGATAAGAATCCTCACGCCAGGGCAGGCAACACGGGTTTGATCCCTGGTCTGGGAAGATTCCACACGTCCTGGAGCAACTAAGCCTGCGGGCCACAACCATGGGGCCTGTGTGTCGCAAATACTGATGCCCACAAGCCTAGAGCCTGTGCTCCGTAACGAAAAAAGCCACCATAGTGAGAAGTCTGCACACCTCAGCAAAGAGGAACCCTGCCCATCACAACTAGAGAAAGCCTCGGGAAAGCAGAGACCCAAAAACAGTAAAAAACTAACAAAAATAAACAAATAAACAAAAGATTGCAAATATTTCTGAATTGTATTTTATTTTTAAAGATATTCAGAGAATGGGATTTTTTTTTTTAATTTTTTATTAGTTGGAGGCTAATTACTTCACAACATTTCAGTGGGTTTTGTCATACATTGATATGAATCAGCCATAGATTTACACGTATTCCCCATCCCGACAAAATCCCACATGAATGATTAAATACAGACTGAATATAACAAAGTTCAAAATGCTACAAACACTTGTTGTCACTTGATGCAGAATAAAGTCAGGAACAAGAGATAAAATGAAATGGGACATGAAGGTAATTTAATCATATCTCAAATAAAAGATTTCTTGGTGTCTTAAATACACATAACAAATATATATTTTATCCTTTACTTGTCAAAAAGATATTTCACATTTGTCAACCTGAGTTTTTAACTCTTGTATCTCCTTCTATGGACATGAATTTGAGCAAAACTCCAGGAGATAGTGAGGACAGAGGAACCTTGTGTGCTACAGTTCATGAGATTGCAGAGTTGGACACGACTTAGCTGCTGAACAACAACAATCTCCTTCTATATTACAAATTCTCTTAGCTCCATTTTACATGGAAATGCAATGAAGTCATTGATTAGTCACAGTTGCAAAAATTTACTGATAAATTAAGCATGAGAAGTGGCACAAACTCCTCACTTTCCAAGATAAAACTCGACACTGACCCTGCAGCAGATTTACAACAAGATAACTTATTATCTAATATTTCTCAGCCCACAGATGGACAGAAACATCACTTAGCTTTTTTTCCTTTACCTTTCCTCTCTTCTACAATGGTAAGTAGGTATGGAAAAACAAACCAAACCAACAAAAAAAGTTTTCAGTCTAGGAAAATCAGATGCTAATTATAGATTTCTTATAAAAAATGTACTGAACTATTTCCTACAAAAATGAAACATGATCAATACTCAAATACAATGGATTGTACATTTCAATGCTTAGAATATGAAATTCTACAGATAATTAAAAAATCATTTCTTGATATCATCTCCTTCAGAAAGTTTGCCTGATTAAGTGGATCAATCTCCAGTTTACAAACCTTAGGTAATAGTCTGACAATTGGGTTTTAGAAATACTGGAAGAAAGTTATTAATTCCTAAGATTATGATGCCTACAAGCAATGTTTTTTCAAAATATAGTACTCTTAGCACCACCTAAGAACAACAGAATCTCTTGGAATATTTGTTTCAGTGCAGATTCCTGAGGCTTTTCTAAGCTACTAGATCAGAATCTCAGGTTGGAATAATTCTTTTTGAACAACTTCCTCACGTATTCTTTTGCACACTAAAGACTGAGAAAGGCAGATGGTTTCTGTACATAAAGCAAAATATTTGTTGCCAAATATCAACCTAAGGATATTTAACCAGATTACCACATCCAATACTACCATACATTTAAATTCATGTGACTTTGAAGAGGTTTTCCTCTTTAGTTCCCATCATTATGTCCTAAATGAGGATCTTTCAATTTTAGACCTTGATAATATTTCCTCTTCAAATGGGTGTCCTCAAAACTCACCTCTGAAACCCATTATAATCCAATATACTGTGCCACTGCCAGTCTACTACACGTGGGTTTGGCGGCATGTGGCAGATGGGAAAGAAGAAGAGGGGCTTGTGAAAATTCATCCATGGAAAACTGAATGCCAGAACGGACCTGATGTACACAGGGAGAGAGCCTAGCATGGGAGCTTAAGCATTATTTACCTCTTTAGTAGGAATTAAACAAGTGACTGCAAATAGTAACTCAGAGAGGTTTTGCTAAATGGCAGACTATTTTATGGAAAAGGCAATGGCAACCCACTCCAGTGTTCTTGCCTGGGGAATTCCAGGGACGGCGGAGCCTGGTGGGCTGTTGTCTATGGGGTCGCACAGAGCCGGACATGACTGAAGTGACTTAGCAGCAGCAGCAGACTATATTATGAATGGCTATTTGCCAACGGTGTCTCCAACCAAAAAGAGGCAGTATATCACAAATAATTCTCAAGACATCACTTTTCTCAAATATGTATTAATCACAATTAAGGAAATTATCACATGGGATTCTATGGTGTGATAAATAATAAGAGAGCTCCTGATCTGAGACCCATACACTTTGAATAGCAACGTATGGGCCTCCCTTGTAGTTCAGTTGGTAAAGAATCTGCCTGCAGTGCAGGAGACCCAGGTTTGATCCCTGGGTTGGGAAGATCCCCTGGAGAAGGAAATGGCAACCCACTCCAGTATCCTTGCCTGGAAAATCTCATGGACACAGGAGCCTGGTGGGCTGCAGTTCATGGGGTCGCAAAGAGTCGGGTACAACTGAGCGACTGACACTTACTTAAGTACATTTTTTATTACAATGTTTCATTGAAGTATAATTTACAATGCTGTCTAAAGTGCATTTTTATATCTATGCCTATCATGATATCTATTATATCATGAGACACTTTCAACCTTGTGGTTTTAACAATAACTCTTAGAGCATGAGAAAAAAGTTGCTGAAATATCCCATCATTTCATACATGTACTTGAGCTTTTACTAGCCCAAAATAGTTAATACAAATCCATGGTACTTTTCATAACAATCAACTGTGTACTCCGTTTATCATAATCACTCTCAGTGTTCTCAGAACTGGGCCCATTCTTTCCCATCCTTGCCTTTGACCCTCTTCCTGGATGCCCAAAATTTCACTCATTTAAAGTCCACTGAAGTATTACCTCCTTCATGAAGTTTTTCCTGATGGCCTCAATAGAATGTAATTCACCCCCCTTCTAAGTCCTCATACTTTTCAAACAGACAATTAAACATCTACTGTAACTTGGCCATGTACCTTTTCACTTTCTTTAGACTAGCTGTTCTTTCTCAAATCCAGTGGCACATTATGTATATGAGGAGACATATGAAAAATACTGAGGCCACAAGCCTCACCTAAGACTTCTTAAATCAAAGTATCTGGAGAGTGAGAACCAGGTATCAGATTCTAACATGTGGCCACAGTTGAGAATCACCATCTTAGATGGTAGGTTCTCCAAAGGGTAGCACTAGGTCTTAGGCATAAATATTCATAACAGTACACTCAGTTTAACTCAATAAATATTTACAGAGGCCCTTAAACACAGTAGGCATTTAATAAATACACATCAAATTGAACATGTAAATTTTCCATATGTGAACCTTGGGAAGAAAAGGAAAATACATCAATCAAAATAGTTTTATTCTTCACAACATTCTTTAGTGATAGACTGTCAATAACAGAACAAATCCTTTTGTAAAAAAAGAAAAAAATAGGTGAAATTGCTGATATATTCCTCCATTCAATCTCCCTTCATATGTTCACTCTGTAAATTAAGATTTTCCATAAGACTGGGTCCAATTTACTTTTCTTTTTTCAGACAAGCACTTTTCTCCTCTCTTCAAGTTGAATAGATACTACAAATCATTAATGGAATTTTCAGCAGCAACCATACTGGAAATAATCAGCTGACATCCAAGGTAGGGTGCACTTTTTGCCACTGTCAAACAAAATTAATCACAAGCTTCCAGCATGCTGAGTAGAAGCGGCTTGGGTGCCATCAGATGAGGCGTTTCTATGGCCTGGCAGCCGTGGGTGACCAGCAGGAGAGCCAAGCTGTTTTCAGAAAACACTGCAACGGGTTTCTGTATATTGCTTTCTTTTCTTTCTTCTTTTAACTTCCTAAGGGAGACTCTCCTGGCAATGCACCCAGGAGATTTTCTTATCATAGAAACAAGGAAGTAGGGTGTTTGAAAAGCCAGCTGCAGGAAAGAATGCTATTCTCGTTGCTTTGTTCTACCTCTGCTTATAGTCTTCTGCAAAGCACTAGGGGGATTACTGAAACAATGCAGGCTGAGTCCTAGTTTCACCAGAATTGCACAAATGATCCAGGTATATTGGATTGCCCTGACTATATTATCCAGATATATCTGTTCTAGTATTCTTCAGTATTATTTAGTAGAGATCTAAATTGTATATGTTCAATCAATAATGAGTTAATTTACTCATTATATTAAAAAGAAATTAATTGAGCAACATTTATGTGCCAAGTTGTGCAAAACTGCAATAATCAAAGGATGCAGTGGAGAAAACAGGCAGGTCTGTGAACCATGCTACTCAACTGTCATAAACTCTATAACAGGGTTTGAATAGAGACACCAGGAGTTTTAATTAAGCACCCAGTGGAAAGTTATGACCAACCTGGATACGATATTTAAAAGCAGAGACATTACTTTGCCAAAAAAGGTCCATCTGGTCAAGGCTATGGCTTTTCCAGTAGTCATGTACGGATGTGAGAGTTGGACGGTGAAGAAAGCCGAGTGCCGATAAATGGGTGCTTTTGAACTGGGGTGTTGGAGAAGACTCTTGAGAGTCCCTTGGACTGCAAGGAGATCCAACCAGTCCATCCTAAAGGAGATCAGTCCTGGGTGTTCATTGGAAGGACTGATGTTGAAGCTGAAACTCCAGTACTTTGGCCACCTCATGCGAAGAGTTGACTCATTGGAAAAGACCCTAATGCTGGGAAGGATTGGGGGCAGGAGGAGAAGGGGACGACAGAGAATGAGATGGCTGGATGGCATCACCGACTCGATGGACATGGGTTTGGGTAGACTCTGGGAGTTGGTGATGGACAGGGAGGGCTGGCGTGCGGCAATTCATGGGGTCACAAAGAGTTGGACATGACTGAGCGACTGAACTGAACTGAAATAATCTAAACACAAGCTTTAGTAGCTGGAAAGGAAGGACAGCAAAAAAATTTTTTGAAGTAAAAAGCCTCTAAAGAAAATAGAAATTACAGTCAAAGCCATCATGGTAATTTCTCAAATATTGCTTGAGTTGAATAACGTATTGTTTTGGCCACCTGATGCAAACAGCTGACATTACAAAAGACCCTGATGTTGGGAAAGACTGAAGACGGACAGAAAAGGGGGCAACAGAGGATGAGACAGGTGGATGGCATCACTGATTCAATGGATATGAACTTGGACAAACTCTGGGAAATGGTGAAGGACAGGGTTGACTGGCGTGCTGAGTCGGACACAATTTGGCGACTAAACAACAACACTGTCTAAACAATCACCACAACTTCCCTATACAACTAGTACCTCCAATCCCACTGCCAATACCTCTAAAAAAGATTCTTCTAAATTTCAGACTATCTCACACTTAATTTACTTGGACATCACCAAGACAAATCTAGCAAGAAGACTGATATCTGAACACCCAGATATACTGCCGCTTGAACTCTAGCATTCAAAACACAGTTCTGCCCCTAAAAATACAATTGTCTGGTTGTTTGAGTTAGCTTATTATATGAATCCGTACAAATCTACCTGTCATCTCTCCCTGCTGGAGATGCCCTGGACAGAGGATCTGCTTCAGTTCAGTTCAGTTTAGTTGCTCAGTCGTGTCCGACTCTTTGTTACCCCGTGGACTGCAGCACACCAGGCTCCCCTGTCCATCACTGACTTCCAGAGCTTGCTCAAACTCATGTCTATTGAGTCGGTGATGCCATCCAGCCATCTCATCCTCCGTCATCCCCGTCTCCTCCTGCCTTCAGTCTTTCCCAGCATCAGGGTCTTTTCCAATGAGCCAGTTTATCGCATCAAGTGGCCAAAGTATTGGAGTTTCAGCTTCAGCATCAGTCCTTCCAATGAATGTTCAGGACTGATTTCCTTTAGGATGGACTGGTTGGATCTCCTTGCAGTCCAAGGGACTCTCAAGAGTCTTCTCCAACACCACAGTTCAAAAGCATCAGCTCTTTGGCGCTTAGCTTTCTTTATAGTCCAACTCTCACATCCATACATGACCACTGGAAAAACCATAGCCTTGACTAGATGGACCTTTATCAGCGAAGTAATGTCTCTACTTTTTAATATGCTGTCTACGCTGATCATAACTTTTCTTCCAAGGAGCAAGCATCTTTTAATTTCATGGCTGCAGTCACCATCTGCAGTGATTTTGGAGCCCCCAAAAATAAAGTCTGTCACTGTTTCCATTGTTTCCCAATCTATATGCCATGAAGTGATGGGACCAGATACCATGATCCTCATTTTTTGAGTTTTAAGCCAGCTTTTTCACTCTCTTCTTTCACTTTCATCAAGAGACTCTTCAGTTTCTCTTCACTTTCTGCCATAAGGGTGGTGTCATCTGAGTATCTGAGGTTATTGATATTTCTCCTGGCAATCTTGATTCCAGCTTGTGCTTCATCCAGTCCAGTATTTCACATGATGTACTCTGCATATAAATTAAATAAATAGGGTGACAATATACAGCCTTGATGTACTCCTTTCCCAATTTGGAACCAGTCTGTTGTTCCATGTCTGGTTCTAACTGTTGCTTCTTGACCTGAATACAGATTTCTCAGGAGGCAGGTAAAGTGGTCTGGTATTCCCGTCTCTTTCAGAATTTTCCACAGCTTGTTGTGATCCACACAGTCAAAAGCTTTGATGTAATCAATAAAGCAGAAGTAGATATTTTCCTGGAATTCTCTTGCTTTTTTGATGATCCAATGGATGTTGGCACTTTGAGCTCTGGTTTCTCTGCCTTTTCTAAATCCAGCTTGAACAACTGGAAGTTCATGGTTCATGTAATGTTGAAGCCTGGCTTGGGGAAATTTGAACATTACTTCGCTAGTGTGTGAGATGAGTGCAAATGTGTGGTAGTTTGAGCATTCTTTGGCATTGCCCTTCTTTGGGATTAGAATGAAAACTGACCTTTTTCAGTCCTGTGGCCACTGCTGAGTCTTCCAAACTTGCTGACAGATTGAGTGCAGCACTTTCACAGTATCATCTTTTAGGATTTGAAATAGCTCAACTGGAATTCCATCACCTCCACTAGCTTTGTTCATAGTGATGCTTCCTAAGGCCTACTTGACTTCACATTCCAGGATGTCTGGCTCTAGGTGAGTGATCACACCATCTGTGTCATGAAGATTTTTTGTATAGTTCTTCTGTGTATCGTTGCCACCTCTTCTTAATATCTTCTGCTTCTGTTAAGTCAATACCATTTCTGTCCTTTATTGTGCCTATCTTTGCATGAAATGTTCCCTTGGTATCTCTAATTTTCTAGTCTTTCCCATTCTATTGTTTTCCTCTATTTCTTTGCACTGAATAGCATTCTTATCTCTCCTTGCTATTCTTTGTAACTCTGCTTTCAGATGGGTGTATCCTTCCTTTTCTTCTTTGACTTTCACTTCTCTTCTATTCTCAGCTATTTGTAAGGCCTCCTCAGACAACCATTTTGCCTTTTTGCATCACCTTTTCTTGGGGATGGTCTTGATCACTGCCTCCTGTACAATGTCACGAATCTCCATCCATAGTTCTTTAGGCACTCTGTCTATCAGATCTAATCCCTTGAATCTATTTCTCACTTACACTGTATAATCATAAGGGATTTGATTTAGGTCATACCTGAGTGGTCTAGTGGTTTTCCCTACTTTCTTCAATTTAAGTCTGAATTTGGCAATAAAGAGTTCATGATGTGAGCCACAGTCAGCTCCTGGTCTTGTTTTTGCTGACTGTATAGAGCTTCTCTATCTTCAGCTGAAAAGAATATAATCAATCTGACTTCGGTGTTGACCATCAGGTGATGTCCATGTGTAGAGTCTTCTCTTGTGTTGTTGGAAGAGGGTGTTTGCTATGATCAGGGCGTTCTCTTGGCAAAACTCTGTTAGCCTTTGCCCTGCTTCATTCCATACTCCAAGGCCAAATTTGCCTGTTACTCCAGGTATCTCTTGACTTCTTACTTTTGCATTCCAGTCCCCTATGACGAAAAGGACATCTTCTTTGGGTGTTAGTTCTAGAAGGTCTTATAGGTCTTCATAGAACCATTCAACTTCAGCTTCTTCAGCATTACTGGTTGTGGCATAGACTTGGATCACTGTGATTATGAATAGTTTGCCTTGGAAATGAAGAGATCATTCTGTTATTTTTAGATTGCACCCAAGTACTGCATTTTGGACTCTTTTGTTGACTATGAGGGCTACTCTATTTCTTCTAAGGGATTCTTGCCCACAGTTGTAGATATAATTATCATCTGAATTAAATTCGCCCATTTTGGTCCATTTTAGTTCACTGATTCCTAAAATGTAGATGTTCAGTCTTACCATCTCTTGTCTGACTGCTTCTAATTTACCGTGATTCATGGACCAGGTTCCTATGCAACATGGCTCTTTACAGCATCGGACTTTACTTCATCACCAGTCACATCCACACCTGGGTGTTGTTTTTGCTTTGGTTCCATCGCTTCATTCTTTCTGGAGTTATTTCTCCACTGATCTCCAGTAGCATACTGAGCACCTACCGACCTGGGGAGTTCATCTTTCAGTATCATATCTTTTTGCCTTTTCATACTGTTCATGTGGTTCTCAAGGCAAGAAGCCTGAAGGAGTTTGCCATTCCCTTCTCCAGTGGACCATGTTTTGTCAGAACTCTCCACCATGACCCGTCTATCTTGGGTGACCCTACACGGCACAGTTCAGAGAGGATCTGGTATGAGCATATAAAGATTGTTACAGAAGCTGTGTTTTATTGGCCTTCTTTCCCATACCAAGTAGCCCTTAGGTTATGATGAAGCCAAAGGCCACTCCTACTTACATCAATAGGACAATGGTAAAAGCACTGGTAAGAGTGGAGAGGTTAGTTTGTAAATGCCTCCTCAAAGTACTTGTTTTTCTGTCTGATCTCTAGCTGTATGGAGCAGATGTTATTAAAAAGAGAGAAAGGCAAGGGTGTACCACAGTCTTAGCCTAGACCAGATTATAAAGCTATTATGGCAACAAAAGGGCTTCCCTGGTGGCTCAGTGGTAAAGAAATCGTCTGCAATGCAGGAGACATGGGTTCAATCCCTGAGTCAAGAGATGCCCTGGAGGAAGAAATGGCAACCCACTCCAGTATTCTTGCCTAGGAAATCCCATGGACAGACGAGCCTGGCAGGCTATAGTCCCCGGGGTCACAAGAGTCAGACACAACTTAGCAAGGAAACAGCAATAGCAACAAAAAGGAAGCAATGGAAAAAAAAAAAAAGGAAGCAATGAATTCTACCGGGGCTATGGGTAGTGAGTAGGGAAGAGTAAGCATGTTAGACAATCAAGGAAAGAGGAAGCTTGGTTAAGGAGAAGGTAGATTTAAGTCTAGAAAGAGTTTTGTTGTTTTTTTTTTTTTTTTGGCAACCAAGGTAAGTAGTCCAGGTAAGGTACAGGTATGAAATACGTGGAGATGTTCACAAAGTGGTACCTGATCCCTCGGTTTGAGTAGGGGATGGTATTGTACATTTCTATACCACTCTTCAAAAATATGTAGCATGGCCTTCATTGCAATGAACTGTAAACACTGTTTACCATCTAGCCTTCCATCTTATGTGCTGACCTACGTTGGAAACCATGCTGTTATATCTGCCATTCCTTGTCACTAATTCGAGTGAAAAGACATCAGGCCTAAGCTTCTGTACCTCCCACTTCATTTAGGCTTGTTTTTAAATAAAATGTGAGGTAATTAAGACAAGAACAGTATATATTAGAAGCAGTCATTATTTTAGAACTATGGGATGATTGTCATCTCAATTTAAAGTGAACTTAATCTTATTCATAAGGCTTTCTCCTGCCAGTTACTTCTTTCTAGATAAATCTAACTAGACATTCTTGCTCAAAACTTCTCTGGGATGTGATAGTGTCCTTTATCCATCACCATTACAGTCATCAAAACTGGATACTATAACTGATACTAAGGGTTTACTAAGCAAGTAAATAGAAGCATTTCAAATGTCCCAAGGGCTTATTGTGCCATAAATTAACTTAATTAGTATTTAAGTGTTTTCAAAAGATTCAGTGCCTTCAATGGCAACAGCAAGTAAAGTCAAGAAAGTCACATAAGGGAATGAGGCCACTGGATGGACTTTCAAGGAAATGTACAATCTCACTGAGCAGAAATGGTTGCTTCCCAAGAAAATAAACACTGGTTGATTCCAGAAGTGTAGTGACAGACTCACAGGGCAAATATTCTGTCATTCAGACAAATGCAGTGATTTTTCAAATACACCTTGAATTTCCAGGAAATTCAAGTAAGTGCATTTTTGTTGGAATTCAAACTGAGTCACTAAATTCAGCTGCAATCAGAAGAAAAAACTCAAACATGGGGCAATGCCATTTGTACTGATTATTTCCAGAGTAAAAGATGCCAAGTAATTATGTGTGTGGAGAATCGCCATTACACTTCAAATTAAAACCCACAGTTTCATGAACTTTAATGATGCCAAGACTTTTAAAATGATACAGTGACAATGTTGGTATTTAGGAATAGATCTCGGTAGAGGACAAAGGAAAGCTGATCAGCGTTGTCTAGAAGAGAAAACATTCCACAACCAGAGAAATGAATACTAGAGGCTACATTTTTAATTTGGGGAATATAACACATATTCTCTCTGAGCAGAAATGCATGGAGAGGAGAATTTAGGTACCAGTTCTCCACAGTGTTCTCCCAGGATGAGGAACAAAATAGACAAGTGGTGTAAAGACTGACACGTGGGCTGAACCTCCAGTTGACCGGACATTCAACTGGGCGTGGGATAAGATGGGTTAGATTATTCTGGTCAAGTGTCAACCCGGAGGTAGATAATTCATTTAAAGCATGATATAAAGCTGTAAAGCCTGCTCACCTAGAAAACAAGATGAAAGGGAGGAGATTAACAGAGTCAAGCAGAAGATAGCACTTTGGCAGCAGCACTACTGGTAGACCAGTCATACATCCTTGAGGAAGGCCAGAGAAGGAAAAATGAATAGGGACCGTGGTACAGGTAAAAGTGATGAGCTACAGAGACACATTGGCTATTTAGCATAAGAAGAGCAATGAGTCACATGTGGTCCCCAAGGTTAAAGAGAAACAATACCCTCTAATGGAAAAGTTCAGCATAAATGATGATGCAATAAAGAGATGAGCAGCTCTTTCCTTGTCCTATTTAATTTCACTCAGTAGCAAAATACTCAGTTTAAGATAGGACATACAGTAGTTGTGCCAAAGGTCAAATGAATTATTTGACTTTTGAAAGACTGATTGCGGGACTTTCCTCATGGTCCAGTGGTTAAGACTCTGTGCTGCCACTGCCTGGGGCGAGGGCTGGATTACTGGCCAGGGAACTAAGATCCCAAGGGCAGCAAGTGTAGCAAAAAATTGGGGGGGGGGTGGTGCGGGGAATGGCTGACTGCAGTAGGGAAGTCTCATGAACGTCCATGGATCTTCTTGGATTGCACTATCCCTTCTTTTACTAAGTACCCTTTCTTGCCCCCCTACTCCCCACCCCCGCCCCGCCCCCAGCTGCTGCTAATCCTCCACTGCAGCGTGAGCTGGAGACCTGGATGTTGGCCTGCTCTAATTTGGCTCACTTGCTGGGTTGCGCCAATAAATACTACAGTTCTGCTCTCCAGGTGGCAAGGCTGCTTTACAACAAATTGCTGGCTAATTAGGGCATAAATGTTCTTTTCCTCACTTCTCCCTGACCTTGCTGATTACAAACCCAGAGACAAAGCTCCCTCCTCGTTCTACAACATCCCTTGTAATTTGTCCACATCACCTATGCCTTCTAGGACTTTGGTTTTCATTTCTAACTTTCTTCATCTGTTGAGTCTGACAGCCCTTACTTGATATTATATCTTTTTAGTGTTTCCCTAAATCTAGACTGTTACTTTATTATTTATTTATTATACAATTGCCTACATTTTGGGACTCTTAGCCATGTTATCATTCTTTTGGTAACAAGTATACAATCATATGAGTCATTTTGGATCATTCTCTTGACCCTCTGTGTCTGCTTAGTCACTCAGTTGTGTCTGACTCTTTGTGACCCCAAGTACTGTACAGCCTGCCAGGCTCCTCTGTCCATGGGGATTCTCCACGTAAGAAGACTGGAGTGGGTTGCCATGCCCTCCTCCAGGGGATCTTCCCAACCCAGGGATCAACCCAGGTCTGCCCCATTGCAGGTGGATTCTTTACCGTCTGAGCCACCAGGGAAGTCCAAGAACACTGAAGTGGGCAGCCTATCCCTTCTTATCCCAGGAACAGAACCAGGGTCTCCTGTATTGCAGGATTCTTCACCAGTTGAGCTACCAGGGAAGCCCATTGATCCTCATCTGATATCAGACTCTAATCTGAAATCTGGGAAATACATGCAGGTGCTCCTGTAGGCACTTTTCTAATCCATTACTAAAATGGTGTATTTTTATTTGCTTTTCATCATAGATTATCAAGTTACAATTTTCCAACACATTTAGGGGATGCCTGTTTGTATAACATTCACAATACAGCAACTGGTGGAAGCAAACAAGGGTAACACAAGTTTAAAGGACTTCCAGGGACCTCTATTTTGCAAATTATTTTAAAATAACAAGGTAAATATTCTTACAATACTTTCTGTCATCACTTACATGCAAAACATCCAGTATATACATAACTAATTGCCTCAATTTTGTATATCTTTACAATTCTTTCATTGTATAGGAGAAATTCACTCACAAAGGCAGGAATAGCTTAAAGACTTTTATCTGGTATTCATAGGCAATTATTAGCAGATTTGATTTTCTGCAAAGATGTAGCTATAAAGTTCAGGTCTTTCCACACTCAGGAGAAAACTGAAGAAAAAATAAGATATCATAGAGATGATTTGAATTTCTTTGGGAATAGTTGCCCAAATGAACTTTTTTTAACTTTTTATATGAAGTATAGTTGACTAACAATGTTGTGTTAGTTTCAGGTATACAACAAAGTGATTCAGTTATACATATATGTGTATCTAGTCTTTCAAAAATTATTTTCCCATTTAGGTTGCTACATAATATTGAGCAGTGATGCTATAGTGGTGGCTCAGATGGTAAAGAATCTGCCTGCAATGTGGGAAACCTGGGTTCGATCCCTGAATTGGGAGGATCCCCTGCAGAAGGAAATGGCAACCCACTCCAGTATTCTTGCCTGGAGAATCCCATGGACATAGGAGACTGGTGGGCTATAGTCCATGGGGTCGCAAGAAGTCAGACACGACTGAGCGACTAAGCACAGCTATGCTATACAATAGGTCCTCGCTGGTTATCCAGTTTTTAATTTATTTATTTTTAATTGGAGGATAATTGCTTTGCAATGTTATGTTGGTTTCTGCCATACATCAACATGAATCAGCCGTAAGTATACATACGTCCCCTCCCTCCTGAACCTCCCCAAATGATCTTTAGTGATCTCTTTAGTTTGGGAATAACTGTCTAAATGATCTGCTTAATACTCCAATGATACAGACTCTAACAGCATCAACTGGCATCACTCAATGGCCCCAAAAACACAATGACTGTGTGACCAATGGACAAGGGAATGAGCTTGGTCCACCTAACAAAGGAGAAACATGTGATCAGTTAACATTTTCACGATAAGCCATGCAGTCTGGGTGGAAAACCATGTAACCTTAGACTCATGGTTTGGCCTGGCATTCTTAAGTGGGGAAATCATACCTGGAGACAAAGATGAGCATGTGCTCTTTCCCAGCTCTCCTGGGGGCTCTCTGTCTCCTCTTGTCTCTCTCCTGAGAATCTCTTTCTTAGCCTTTCCTGTAATTACAAGTGTCACTCCAAGATTCTGTCCTCCATCTATGAGAGATTTCATCACTTCTCATGATTTCAATCTCACCATGCTGATGGCTCTTAAAATTACACCTATCCAGATCTTTCCCCCAAGAATCACACTTAAAACATTTGTTGGATTTTTCCCTCAGCATATCCTACAGGAACTACAAACCCTACTGGTGAAAATTAGGACCCAACACCTTTCCCTCTGAATCTGCTCCTCCTGTGCTATTCACTATGTCAGTTGTTAGTACCACCAGCCACCAAATCACCAAAATTGGACACCAAGGAGTCATTTTGACTCTTGCTCTTCCCTTAATCCACCTCACCACTGTCCACAATCAGACTCATATAAGTTTATCTGTCCCTTCCTCTCCACACCTACCACTATGACATCTTAGTTTATTCCCATATCACATTTCCCAAGCTTTATAGCTTCCTAACTAAATTCTCCCTATACCCTGGAGGAGGAAATGGCAACCCATTCCAGTCTTCCTCCCTGAGAAATCCCATGGATAGAGGAGCCTGGCAGGCTACAGTCCATGCGGTCTCAAAGAGTCAGACACAATTGAGCATGCACGCATGCACAATTTCCAGTTCAGTCTCCAGAGTGATGGAAAAACTAAATCTGGTCACATCACCTCATTGCTTAAAGCCTTTTAAAGTCTCCCCTTTAGCTATACAACATACAGTCCAAGCTCATCACCATGAGGCACAACAGCTTTACTTTTGCCGGTATCTTCAGCCTCATTTATCACATGCCCTACTTACCTTCCACCTTATAATCTAGCAAAAGAAAACTTACATGATGTTCATTATTGCCAAGTCTTCTTCTAAGCACTTTACATATATTAACTCACTAATTCTCACAGAAACCCTAATAAGCAAGATGAGGAAAGTAAGACACAGAGAAGCTAAATAGCTCATCCAGACTTACATACCTCACACACAGCAGAGCACCTGTCCCATTCCAGACTCTGACCTCTACCCCATTCTGCCCTGCTTCTCCAGGAGAGCTGGGCTATTTTCACTTCTCCATGACATGAGTCATGCTCTAACTTCTGTCGGAAATGCTTCTGCTGCACCTGTGCCGGGGTCACTCCTTCTCATCCTTCAGAGCTCAGCTCAATCACCATCACTTGCAGGAGTTTTGCCTGGCCTTTTCTGTGCCCTTATGCTAGACTATGCACACTTCCAGCAGGTCGGGTATCATCTAAGGATCAGGAATTAAGTGAGGGAGACATATTGTTGGGCTTCAAGGAATAAGTATTCTGTATTTTGCACCATATAGTATCCAGAGGCATTCAATAAATGTGTGTTGAGTGAAGGATTAATAGTACCTGGATAAATAAACAGCACTCCACAAGAGTAACCAAGAGCCTTTCCTAATAAGAGTACGAGAATAACAAAAATGTCAACACTCACAGAATGAATCCATTAGCCCCTGGAGAAGGCTTACAAGAACCATAAGGCACATGTGTGTGTGTGTGTGTGTGTGTGTGTGTGTGTGTTGGGAGGTGGGGGAAGACAACAGGAATCAAAGTAGGAAGAGAATAAAAACTGAAGCTGCATGTCCTCTGTCCTTGCCCAATGGGGTAGATATATAAACTTCCATTTTATTCCCTCTACTCAGATACAAAATGATAGAAAGTCTTCTCATCCCCACTATTTTGTAACAGTCTTATTTATAAACTTTGCACAATCCAAAATAAAATATTAAAGCTGCTCGACAGGCTCTTAGAAGTAACATTTTGGCAAGCTCTTCTAGCATGTTTATTGCATCTTGGGTTTGTAGTTACAGTAAGTCAATATATGTTGTTTGTTGTTTAGTTGCTAAGTCATGTCCAACTCTTGTGACCCTATAGAATGTAGCCCACCAGGCTCCTCTGCCCATGGGATTTTCCAGGCCAGAATACTGGAGTGCATTGCCATTTCCTTCTCCAGGGGATCTTCCTGAACCAGGGATCGAACCCACATCAGCTGCATTGGCAGGTGGATTCCTTACCACTGAGTTACCAAGGAAGCTTGATATATACTTCCAGATAAAATTTAAGTTTACACTTAAACACTAGATGCTTAAAAGAACATCAGAGAATGGAATATTAAATAATACTCCACCAACATCTGATATTAACTGTTAATTTTGAATAATACAAGCATTTAGGTGTTATAAAAACCTATCTTGAATTCTGTGAGCCTGGCAAGGAGGGCAAGGAACAGAAGCAGGATGTACTCCACTGGGGATACAGAGAAGTAGAGCGGATGGCTCTACTGAGGAGGGGAAATGTACGCTGAAGCTTGAAGGTGGAGCTGGGACAGAAAAAGATCTTGTGAACTGTGGGTTGTTATAATGTAAAGTGTGTGCAACAGATCTTATAGTCTAGTAATTTAGAATAAATGCAAGAGTAACTGATTTTTAAAAATTGAAGCTATTAATACAGAGACTGTTAGGTAAAACCAAGTCCCTTTATAAGACAGAGATATGTTAATGGCTCAACAAATCCATACAGTTTCCTAATAATGTTTGGATTCCAGCTACCTTTTTAGCTTGTTTTAAAGTTCTAATTTCTAAAGGCCTTAAGGTATTATAAAATACATACCTGAACCCAGAGGACACAAAAGTAGTGACTTCAGGAAAGGAGCCCCCGTCACATATTCCAGCTGAAAGACTGCCCTAGATCGAGAGCGCTAGTATAACAAGTTCTCATGAAGCATTTGAATGCTAAGTATCAAGAAATTAGCTTTTGCATAGGAACCCTGCAGATGAAAATTTAGCACATCACTTGGCATTAGAAACATGACTTGTCCTGTCAGCTGACCTAAGTCTCCTCTATAAGCATATAACGGGCCTTTGTAAAGTTTTACCTTGCTCAAAATCAAAACTTTAATACTCTTCTCATTACTAGGCTCTGATTACTATTTAAGATGACCCCTAAGCAATAGAAAGATCACTGTTCTAGGAGTCAGGAGACATGAAGTCTAGGCCCACGTCTGCCATTAATGACTTCCATGATTGTGGCCAACATATCTGATTTCTCTGCCTCTTAGTTTCCTCATATAAAATAAGACATTTGGATTTAGAAAATTTTAAGCTAATTTCAGCTCCATTTTAAGCTACTTGGAGCCCTAAAGTTTATACTCTCAAAGAAATTAGTAAGAATCACACAGTGAAGTCACTTGATGCATACACATTAACACACACATTCATACACACAAGAGTGAGAGACACTAAGCATTCATAAATATACTGGTTCTGCAATAATAAAAAATGTTACCTTTTATCCTATGTATTATACACACAGGATAGGTACTGTGGATATTTGAGAGGTATTACATTTGTTTATGCAAGGAGACCCAACCAGTTCATCCTAAAGGAGATCAGTCCTGGGTGTTCATTGGAAGGACTGATGCTGAAGCTGAAACTCCAATACTTTGGCCACCTGATGGGAAGAATTGACTCGTTGGAAAAGACCCTGATGCTGGGAGGGATTGGGGGCGGGAGGAGAAGGGGACGACAGAGAATGAGATGGCTGGATGGCATCACCGACTCGATGGACATGAGTTTAAGTAAACTCCGGGAGTTGGTGATGGACAGGGAGGCCTGGCATGCTGTGATTCATGGGGTCGCAAAGAGTCGGACATGACTGAGCGACTGAACTGACTGAAATGAACTGACATTTGTTTAAATTTCAATTCTAAAATTGTTTGTTAGAGCTTCTACAGATACATAGAAAATGAATGGCAATTTATGATTTAAATCATAAATAAAAGATTGCTTACTTCTCAAAGAAGTATACAAGGTCATATTGTTCACAATAGTCTGGATTTTCTAAAAAAAAAAAAAGAAAAAAATGGGGTAACAGGGGGCTTCTGGCATGGGAAAAACAAAAGGCGGCTCTGTGCCACAGTGGAGCGCAGAGTCCTCCTGGCTAATCCTGGCTAAATCCTGACTGGCACGCCTGCTGTTATGTATGTACTCACTGAACAATTGGCACCTGCACATGGGAAACATGATTAAAGCAGGCACAAAATCCTATCATCACGATAAGCCCCTAGGAGTATTGTTGAGGGAGTTTAATCCACACAGAGAGATGATGAGGTAAGTGGATGGGATTTTTTGTTTTTTTTTTTTACTGTTAGATTTGCAGTGAATTGTATTTATGCCATATCAAACTCTAAAGGGTTTCAAATTCATAAAGAATTAATGAGCCAAAATTTCTCAAAAAATAAGTCATATACATCTTTAATACCTATAATCAATACAGTTTAAACTGGACCACGGTGCTAAAAGTTCCAAAAATGACTTTCAACAGAAGGAAAGCCATTTGTACATATCTACTGGGGGAAAAAAAAAAATAAAACTTTTTTGTGTGCTTTTTAAAAAAATCAATTTCAGTTTAATGTTTTAGGTCAACCCCAAAATAAAACACTGTATTAAAATGAGCTTAGTGGTGAGTTTTCGATAAATAAAGTGCCATTTGAGCCATCAAATGAAATACAGAAGCAGAAACGTATCTTTCCCTTTGCAACCTAAATAAATTCTAATGAATTTAGTTGAAAATTATTATAATGTCTACTCAAAATAGACCAGAGATTTAGCTTTCAGCCTTACTTTTACATTTGCATTGAGTTTGGTTTCATAATTTTAAAAAGTAGAAATATTTTATTATAAGACAAAATATCATTTTCCATAATTCAATTATTTGATTTTCACATTTACATTAATTTTCAAGAATTTTTTAAATTAAAACACAAAACAACTACTGCCAGCAAATGAAAATAATCTCTAATAAATATCATAGATGTAGACTACTATTTACCAGTTTATTTGGTCTTCCATCTTCTCCCGAGAAAGTGGCCACATAAAAACTATGTTCTTTTATTGTGACAAAATGTGATTCTTTTTACAATGGAAAATGACATCTGCACCATTAAAGAAATACAAACTTTGACTAGACATATAGTGAAAGTGAACTCAAGAACTACAATATATCTTCTGAGAGAAAATACTGAAAGCCATTTTTCTCAGAATTTATTTTAATAATGACTGTTAAAGATATCATCTTACCTGCAGTGTTGGCTGCAGGTATGATTTTACTAAATGATAATCCAGTACTATAACTTAGAAAAGGTAGCAAATTTTATGGTCTCTTTTGCTATTATTTGGCAATATCCAAATATTTGTTATACATATACATATATATGTATGAACACATGCTCATATCTATTCCACTGGATATATTTTTACCAAATATCATATTCAATTTCAAACTTTTGATTCAAGTAGATAATACACTACAGAACTGGAATTTTGGTCACCTATAACACAGACCAATACAAAAATAAAGAAATATATAAAGAAACCTGAGCGCTGAAGAATTGATGCTTTTGAACTGCAGTATTGGAGAAGACTCTTGAGAGTCCCTTGGATTGCAGGGAGATCCAACCAGTCCATCCTAAAGGAAATCAGTCCTGAATATTCGTTGGAAAGACTGATGCTGAAGCTGAAACTCCAACACTTTGGCCACCTGATGTGAAGAACTGACTCATTTGAAAAGACCCTGATGCTGAGAAAGATTGAAGATGGGAAGAGAAGGGGACAACAAAGGATGAGATGGCTGGATGGCATCACTGACTCAATGGACATGAGTTTGAGTAAACTCTGGGAGTTGGTGATGGACAGGGAGGCCTGGCGTGCTGCAGTTCATGGGGTCGCAGAGAGTCAGACACAACTGAGAGACTGAACAGAACTGAACTGATAATACAGACACATCATTTGTTACTTAAATTGGTATAAGGACCTCATTTTCTCAAGGTCACTTTAGGGTCAATAGACATAATTGCTTTTCACTGTGGCACTAATCAAATTAGTTCTGTAGAAAGAAAAGGTAAAATATTAAATCCATTTTTAAATATCTCAGCTATACAGTCTTGAAATTACTGGATAAATAACAGATGAATAAGTACTAGACAACTGCCACTGAGCAGATGCAAGGAATCATTTTCATATTCCAGAACATTCAGTATATAGAAAAATGTAGTCAGCCATATTTGCTTAAATATCAGTCACCCCCATGATGTAATTATTTGTATCAAAAACATTCTAGGAGTTCCATGTTGGATCCCATATTCTCAGTTTATTGAATTCTTCACAACTGTTCACTTTTTCAGTTCATATAGTAATAAATAATCTTTATTCAAAATAAAGTTCTTCTGGAGGTTAAAAAAAGGTACTATGAAAAGGTGATATGCCTTCATATAGGAATATACAAAGAGCTCGTAGGCAATAAAGAATGTAACAAAATCTAAACTAAACCTCATTGATCACCTTGAAATGAATTTGAGAAATCATTCCAAACAGTAAAAATTCCACGATGCACACTAATGTTACTTTCTTTATTATAAAGTGCTAAGTTGAGATGGACATGATATTTGAACTGTAGGCCATCCCATGATAGTCTCCACGTGATCTTGACTCCTGGGCTGGCACTTGAGACTGCTGTCATAGATCCTGACATACACAGATAAAAGTAGTCTAACCTACCATAAGAGGAAGGAAACCTTTCTGGACATTTGGAAATTCAATTTATAACTTCCAAATTAATAATCTGGTTGTAGACAAGAATCTAAAATCTATATATGGCATAGCACTAGCTTTTTAGAATGAGGATAATTCATTACAGAAACTTTTTAGGACAACAGCAATAATAAAGTTATTTCAAACATCCAGGCAAATGTGAGTTAGACTATGGTTATAACTTATTTTTCAAATTAAAAGTTTCTAAGCCATTTCCAATAGTATCATAGCTGAAACTCAGAATAATACAAATGCATATGTATCTGTGTATACAACTTATTCCTAAACTCTTTGACATTGCTATATAGGCAACCTACAAAAAGTTGATCTCCTAATATCCGTTTTGAAAAGAAAAATTAATTTCTTTGCAAAGGAAGAAATAATTCCACTCTACTAATTGTCTTCACAAGTGGATAAATTATAAGTCAGATGTTACAATAAAAGAAATAATCATCCCTTATTATCAGAAAGAAGCAATAAGGAAAGGACCTTCACCATCTCAGTGAACTCTGGCCAGTGATTCAGAAAGTTGTTCCAAGGGTAGTTCTTTGTCTGACCAAGGTATTCTGTCAAAAGAAAAAGTACCCAAATCACATAGACTTGTTGCTGTTACCTAAGAACTATCTTCACAAATCAGGCACGGAAGCCACTTGGGATTAAGCCATTTGGAGGAGTGTGGAAATGGACCTCCTGTCCTCTCAAAAACTCCAGGTTACTCCATGGCCAGGAGACAAATGCTTGATTGGCCCCATGTAATAGGGCAATCACTCCTACTGATCCTTTAACAGCTGGAAAGAGGTCCCTGCTGTGTAACGAGATTATGGAACCCATGATAGATTAGTGACCTTTCAAATTAGGACAAGCAACAGAAACTGACTAACAAATTCCTCCTTATATTGGAGAGGCTGTGTTAATGGTATCAGTCATTTGCCTAAAATAGCTGAAGCACAGATGGAAATACCAATGGATAAAGCTTCATTCTTCAGTGTTCCAGCGCAAAGACTAAGCATTCACATCTGGCTTGGATATTATGAAAGCTTTTGATGATTTTAGTCAACAACGACATAAAAAACATTTTCCTATTTGGATTTATATTTTTATTTTGAACTATTTTTGAAAAAAAAAAATAATCAAAATAGCTTTTTAGATTCATTGGCCAATCAGTGAAGGCATATTGGTAACAATGGGTTTTGCACATAAAGAAAACTTTATTTCTTTCATTCTTTGGTCCTGTCTTAATTATTTAAACTGTTCTATCAGCTTATGACGGGGTTTTGGGGATGGGCAAAATGGTAGGTTTGACCTGGGGTTACATCTGGGATAGCTACTCATCTTTAATATGAAGATTATATGGTCACCCACTCATCGAATAATTGTGAAGAGAAAATTAATCTATGCAGAACTCAGCACAATGGCTGGCACCTAATACTATGATAAGCTCTCAGTAATTTTAATTATTGCTTTTTATTTATTCTCGTAAAATGTTGTTACAATGAGGTGAACTATTTTTCTTAATGAATATTTTTTCTATTATTAAATGGCTCAGTTTATTGGAAAAAGCATAATTTATTCAAACAAGCATAATTAATTGACAGGCAAACATCATAAATCAAAGAGGACTTACTCCTCGTATGGATCCTCTACAAAAGATAGAACTTTTTTTTTATTGAGGAGAAAGTAATTAGGGACGAATACTGATAAATAAATGTGTCAACAGAATATCCATTTCTTAAGACGTGCTGGGTAATGGATTTGGATTTACACACATCTAGCAGTATTCTCCGTCTCTGCCTCCTTTCAGTCAACTACTCTTTAAGGTTAAGAATGAAGTCCAAGGTTTGAGACTACAAGGTGTCGGGAGCCACCGGCATGCGCCCAGTCTGTGACAAGGTCATGGGACCAGAGAGGAACCTGCAAGGCAGCTCTTCCTTACACAGGACTGCCCCGGGGGCCCAATATGTCCCCTGCGGAGCCGCCGGGAGGAGAAAGGAACCTGCAAGGCAGCTCTTCCCCTCAAGGTTGTCCCGGGGGCCGGTATGTCCCTTTCTTCCTTCTGTCTTACTGTTGTTTGGCTTTCTATTAATTTTTGGAAATATAATATATAGTAATAAGACCTCGCTGGAAAAGTCCAAACCTTTTTGGAAATGCTCATGATTGCTCTGGCTCAGGACAAGACCATAAACATCAAGTCAAAAAAGAAAAGGCCACAGGTACAGTTTGGCTGCTTGCTTAAAAGATTATAATGTTCTAGAATAGAAAAGAGTAGAGGCATTTAGATTTAGATATACTGCTTTAGTTGAAACGGTTTTCACTATTGCTATTTCCTTGCTGCTATTTGTTCATTGTTTCCCTTTCTTTAAACAACATGGGATATTATGAGTATTTTTGTAAAATTAGAAAAATGGGGTACATAGGATTTCAATAGAAGACTTATATTAACCAGCTTCACTGCCATTATCTCACTATTAATAGAGGTGTTTTGCTGCTTAATAGTTGATCATTGTAAATTGAGATTTTGTGGTTTCAGGTAAAGAAAAATATCAGGTTTTTCTCATGGTACTATTCTCAGAAATGTCAAACATGTTACTGTGACCCTTCCCGTCTATTGTTTTATTGTCCAAAGAATTTACACTATACCTGAGATTTGTGGAACCTTGTTTTTGTTAGAGTGAGAATGTTAGGCCATTGAGGCAAGAAGACTATGTACGGGATATTTAAGAATAAACCCTGTAATCAGAAACGTTCTAGATGAATGCATAGGAGAAAAACATGAAAAAAAAATATTGACAGAAACACAAACCAATATCTGATGTAATATGTGGTGACTTAAGGGGGAGATAACGTTCATTCTATAAAAACTGAGCTGTCCTAAAAATAAAAAAAAAAGCTACCTCTTCTACACAACCTTCTGTGCGTGTCTGTCTGTCTGTCTGTCTGTCTTCCTCGCCGACGCCACTCATCCCTTGGGTATTCCTGGTCCTGCCGGGGCTGGACCTCGGCAACTACAGATAATTGGTCTGTATGGGATAAAGTGGCTAGATTAGCACCATGCCCTAAATAGGTGAGCAATTCAAACCAAAACTCAGTCACTATTAATCCTAAAACCCCAGTGTCGTTAATGCTGTTGTTCAGTTGCCAAGTCGTGTCTGACTCTTTGCAACCCCATGGACTGCAGCAGACCAAGCCTCCCTACCCCTCAGCATCTCCCAAAGTTTGCCCAAGTTCATGTGCATTGCATTGGTGATGTTATTCAGCCATCTTATCCTCCAATCATCATCCAACCTTTCCCCTTCTATTTGCCATGCAGTAATGGGGTCAGACAGAGAAGGCAATGGCAACCCACTCCAGTACTCTCGCCTGGAAAATCCCATGGACAGAGAAGCCTGGTAGGCTGCAGTCCATGGGGTCACTAAGAGTCGGACACGACTGAACAACTTCACTTTCACATTCATGCACTGGAGAAGGAAATGGCAACCTACCCTTGGATCTTTCCCAGCACCAGGGACTTTTCCAATGAGTCATCTGTTAGCATCAGATGACTAAAATACTGGAGCTTCAGCTTCAGCATTAGCCTTTCCAGTGAATATTCAGGGTTGGTCTCCTTTAAGTTGACTGGTTTGCTCTCTTTGCTGTCCCAGGGACTTTCAGGAGTCTTCTCCAGCACCACAGTTTGAAGGCATAAATTCTTTGGTGTTCTGCCTTCTTTATTGTCCAGCTCTCAAAACTGACGTGACCATTGGGAAGACCATAGATAGCCTTGACTATACAGACCTTTGTCGGCAGAGTAATGTCTCTGCTTTTCAACACACTGTCTAGGTTTGTCATCACTTAACCACCAAGAAGCAGTTGTCTTCTGGTTTCAAGGCTGCAGTCACCATCCGCAGTGCTTTGGGAATCCAAGAAGAAGAAATCTGTCTCTACTTCCAACCTTTCCCCTTCTATTTGCCATGCAGTAATGGGGTCAGACAGAGAAGGCAATGGCAACCCACTCCAGTACTCTCGCCTGGAAAATCCCATGGACAGAGAAGCCTGGTAGGCTGCAGTCCATGGGGTTGCTAAGAGTCGGACATGACTGAGCGACTTCACTTTCACTTTTATGCATTGGAGAAGGAAATGGCAACCCACTTCAGTGTTCTTGCCTAGAGAAACCCAGGGTCGCGGGAGCCTGGTGGGCGGCAGTCTATGGGGTCACAGAGAGTCGGACACGACTGAAGCGACTTAGCAGCAGCAGCAGCAATGGGGTCAGATGCTACAGTCTTAGTTTTTTTAATAGTTAGTCTTAAACAGGCTCTTGCACTCTCCTCCTTCACCCTCATCAGGAGGCTCTTCAGTTCCTCTTCACTTGCTGCCATTAGAGTGGTATCATCTGCATATCTGAGGTTGTTGATGTTTCTCCCGCCTGCCTTAATTCCAGCTTGTAACTCATCCAGCCGGCATTTCTCATGATGTGCTCAGCGTACAGGTTAAACAAACAGGGTGACAGCAGACAGCCCTGTCTACTCCTTTCTTAATTTTGAACCAATTAGTTGTTCCACACAGGGTTCTAACTGTTGCTTTTTGACCTGCATACAGGTTTCTCAGGAGACAGGTAAGATGGCCTGGTATTTCCATCTCTCTAAGAACTTTCCACCATTGGTCATAATCTACACAGTCAAAGGCTTAAGCCCAGTACATGGACTTATTCAGAGTCTTAGACTAATGTATTACTCGCATTTTATTAATGTTACTCAAATACGGTTTTCGAAATAGTCTAAATTTATTAAAATAAATGGGTAATTTACATTAAGACTTTTCCTAATCACTACTATAAATTATGGGCTATGAGCAAACTGTTGCCAATTTTGGAATTCTCAAAGTTCAGATACAAAACCATCCAAAAAGAATTTTACATATGTATTTTATTTTATCCCTGTCACTTGTTTCATTTTGTTCTGTATGTTGTCCTGGGAGAACCAAATCCCTTTGCTAGAACTAGAGGGTAAATGCCGTAATGTAGATTCTATTCTAATATCAGATTTACTTGTTCAAAATGAACAAAAAATTATAGTACCTTGAAACACACACACACACACAAACCTGCTGTGCAGATAAACCCTAGATGCAAATTTACTGTGTCCTGCTGAATCTACAAACTCTGATGCATGTCTTCTGATACGGCTGGAAGAGGCCACGGGACAATCCCTCCATCCTTCTCCTTACCTGTGCTACATAGGATAAAGCATTATCAGGGAAGAGCAGCACCTTGACTTTCTACAGAGGATGGGAAGCTGACAATCATACTGAAGGTCACATCAGCTTTCTTCAGGAGATTTAGAAGAAACATCACAACCCTGAATATGACCAATCTGCCTCAGCGCTGTCACAGGCACACATTCCCAGTACATGCTGTGTGCCCCAGCAATGAACAAACTGTGGCATACTGCCACGTCAAAGTCCTGGGACAGAGGAATAACTCATACAAACGCATATGTGATAGCCCTCTCATCTTCATGCTGAGGCAGAACAGAACTGATTCCTATAGGCTACTTATAAAGTCTATTCACTGACCATTTAAATGCAAGCTTTGGAACAACTTTTCTACACAAATGATGATAAATGATAAGACATGCTAAGCCTCAGTTGCATACACAATCGTTAACTGTACTATACTACTACAGTTCATGATAACATATGCACACCAAATTCCTATGTAGATCTTGTCTTTTGAATCTGACTGATTTAAGAGGGCACTGAAATGATTTATTGTGCCTTACATGGAAAATACTATACAATTGTAGCAGGTGAAACACATCTAACACAGATTTCATTGGATGTGAGTTAAATAAAACAGATACTCATACTCATTTTAATAAGCCAATAGGATGGGTAGTTCTAATGGTATCTCTAAATTACTGAATATAAAGTGTCTGCACTTGTTCTAGTTTTTTTTTCTTCCTGATTTTCATTTTAGAATATTGGTTTCTAGGTCTGTTGCCACCTCTCTGTGCAATGATCACGATGAGAGAATGTTGTAAAATAAGAGAGGAGGGCAACTCGCCACCACACCCTCTCAAATCAGGGCAAATATTTAGAACACCTAGGAAAAGGAATCTTTAGGGAAACACATTTTATGAAAAGAGAACTGAAACCCTGACACAGAAAATACCAAAGTTCTCATACATAGTTCTCATAAGGTTTTGCTTTTTTAAAACTTTCAATAATTTTTTAAAAGTTAGAACACCCTCACCTAAACTGGTTCAATTTGCCAGAGATATTTGTTGCTAAAGATCAGCATGACAATAAATGATTACATTAAAATACTTATAAAAAGGTATCACATACTAGAACTTGGTAGAACAATCTAGAATGGTCCACGTTTCATTTTTAACTTATTCAAACTTGCAAAATCCACACAGATCCTAGCACTTATTTCTGTCTTCATAGTTTTACTTCTAAAATACTCCCTTACTTCCTCTTCAAACCTTAAGTGTTCTTTGAAGTGGCAGTAGCTATTACTGTCCTTATTTTATGGATAGAAAGTCCAAGGCAGCTAGAGGCAAAATAATTGGCCATGAGTCACTCTGCCTGCCAGTGAAGATGGACAAAGACCAAGGGCAGAAACCTGTAGACAGACCACGTAAGTGGGAACAAAGGAAAAAGTCATGAATTTCATATTCAAAGATCTGAAAATACAACAGGACCTAGCTACGTGGGGAGAATTGAAAAGCATGCCAATACACAAAGCAGGCTAACGCACAACAGATATAATAACAACCAAATAAGAAAAGCCATTTTCAGCTAATATGTAAAATCTTAGAAATTCCTGTATAAGTGTTCTAGGTAGTTACAGTCCTGAGTTAACCATATCAGTATCTCTTAAAGTAAAGGCAGAGACTGATAATTTGGATAATTTATAAAAATGTTCTCATGTTTATTTATTGGAACTTACTATTGACTACAGAAATAATGTATAAATATAAATATGAGGCAAGGCCTTCATAAATAAGTGACTAGAGATATATAAGAGAAGGACACAGTAAAATTCCCCAAAGAAAATGGATTCCAAAATGCAAGCCTAGAACTGACCAAGGCTCAGAGCATCAGGATGCAACAGCGAGAGTTCACTCACCAAGTTTATAGCTGTGAGCTACAATAAATGTCTCAATAGTTTCTTAGTCTTCAATGTAACTTGAAATTACATGGCTGAAGTTGCTCCATCTGATTGCCTGTGTTCCTTCATACTGAAGTATTCGTTGAAATTCAAGGCTTAGGTCTATTGCTCATCCACTCATATGGCTTAGTGTTTTAACAAAATCACACTGATCTCTTGCTCTCCTCCAGGCTCTTACAGAATTAATTTTTGGCAATGTACAACATAATAATTATTATAACATAGGTTATACATAATATTCATAATATTTCTCCAAATGGCTTAGTTTTCAATAGAAATGTCTGCTCAACCAGATTATAAACTCAAAGTAAGGGTACCAAGCATTGACTTTCAGTTTAGGAATACCACAGCAGCTCTCGCAGGACTATACACCTAGCAAACCATTGTTGAATTAAAGCAACTTTCCTATGCATAAGGGAGAAACATCTAAATTAAGCCGAGTTAAACAAGTTGATTCTTAGAAATTGAAGCTCGTTAAGTAAATGTTAGAAATCAAGGTCTTTGTCTTAATGAGCACAAACACAAATTAGTGGGTAGAAGATGATAGTTGTCTATGAGCTACCAGGAGGAAAAAACGAAAACAGGTCTGGTAGCTAAGCATAAGCTTACCCTCTAGATTCAGGTGTATCATTAACTAGAACATTTCTTACTGTCTCCTTTCCTGGTGGCTCAGAGGTAAAAAAATCTGCCCGCAATGCAGGAGACATGGGTTCGACCTTTGGGTTGAGAAGAGCTCCTGGAGAAGGAAATGACAACCCCCTCCAGTATTCTTGCTTTGAAAATCCCATGGACAGAGAAGCCTGGCGGGCTACAGTCTATGGGGTCACAAGAGTTAGACATGACTTAAAGACTAAACCACCACCACCACCAGCTTTAAAAAATTCACCCTCCCTGAAGGGTTGGGAGGCATTAATGGATTTCAAAGAAATGCCCTATCATATTTACTTGGTCTCAAGTATATAAAAGATTTTTCTCTATCAAAAAATTGTTTCATTTGGTAGCAATCCCAACTCTGACTTTCTAAAGTAAAAGGAAATTGAGATGGTAAATTTATTTGCTATAATGAATCTGGTCAGTGCCAACTAAGATAAAAATAGTGATTTTGTTTCTGCTACTACAGAATGCAAGCAGGAAAGAAATACAACTGTAGACTCATTTATAATTTAGTATGTTCTAACAAATGCAGATTAAAGATCTTAATTCTATTTCAATATGCAATCACTTGTCTCTTTAGAAACTTTATCAAGAAGGAAAAAGAAACCTCAAACACTTTGTAAAAGAGTACATGAAGAAGAGTCTTCTACAGGACAATTACTAAGAATATCACGCTAACAAGTTCCTCAAAAGAATAATTAGAACTCAAATTATGACAGTAGGATCAACTTTTTATGCTAGCTTAATTTAACACACCTAAACCACATCAAGATACCTGTTTACTTTTTTTGTTGTTCCATTCATTATTGTGGATTTTCAAAGTCCAGTACATTTCTGTGTAAACTGAAAGAAACATCTATACAAATATGCCACAAGATGTAATGGAAGCAAAATGAATAGAAAAAGAAGTCCTGCTTAGAAGAATATTTCAGAGAGTCAGGAAAAATATCCTCTTTACATATTATTTCCAGGGATTACAGTAGGCATTTTGGAAACCGTGATCAACTGATGAAAGATAGGAAGTAACATTGGGGGGAAAAATCTGGAGGATATCTTAGCAGAAGATGAAACTATAGATAGCTTAGAAGCTTTGCTAGAGACACAGGAATAGCTTAGCATAGAATAACTTAGCATCTGGTTTGCATGCGAGAAATGGTTCAAAATATGTCACTTCTTGATTAGTGGGAAAAATGTCCATCATTTCTCCATCACCATCTCTACATAAAGCTTCCAAGTCTCCAGTTGCTAATCGATAAAACTGGGATAACAGTATTCGATAGGAGTTATTGTGAAGATTAAATGATACGGTGTATGTGAAGCATTCTAGGTTTTAGATGTAGAATAAGAATATAATAGGAGAAAAATGCTTTCTCCTCTTGTATTGTTACTACTGCCATTTAGACTTAAAAGAAACAAATGTAATAGCCAAGAAGCAATTTAAAATATGTAACTGAAATCAGAGATTCTTCTTTCTAAAGGAACTCAGCTTCATGGTTGCTGACCACATTCTAAAGCAATGGTTCTCAACTCCAGCACATATCAAAAAGTGTGGGACGCCTGTCAAAACTCACCAAAAATGACTGAGCAGATCTAAAGTGGATCCTAAGAATTCTATTCTTTTAGTAGGCAACCCAGGTAATTCTGGAGTTGCAGTCAGCAGACAGCACTTTACTCTAAAAAGGACATTTTAGGATTAATTTTCTAGTTATCGCATATGAAATTAGCAGTGGAAAAAAAATAAGTGTCATGAAGGTGAGTCCAAAGAAATGGAAACGAGTGACAGATAAAGAAAGAAAATCATGGAATATCAAGTTGCAAGGGATTTTTCCATCCAGTAAAAATACTTCCATCATCTCTGACAGATGGCCATTATAAATACCTTCACTGATGGGGAATTGCTGTCTTGCAGCAACACACACTGTTTTGGATTATAAACTAATGTAAAATAAAGGGTAAATCATAAATTTTTGGAAAATTGAAGAAATGGGGTATTATTCTGGGAGAATTATACATTGAAGCCTTTCTAGTCCTGGTTGAAAAAGATAAGGCACTAACTGAAATCAAAACTAATTTGACTGCCAGACAACTGCCAGATCCAACACCCAAATATTGGATCTGCTACCTGATTCCACTAAAACAGTCATACTTGCTGTGGCTGCTATAAAAATAAACCTTTCACTAGGTCTGTCGTTCACATTTCAATGGTGCAGTATTTCCACCATATATGTGGCACTACATTCATCTCCCCATTTGGGCAGTGGCAAGTAAAGAGCAATAAAATTATATAAAATCAAAATAATGTTGCAATGCTCATGAATATTCTCAAATAATGGCCCAAGTCAAAATTGTTTAAATGAATATAAGATACATACAAAGCCATTTTATTACTACTCTGTTAAAAACAACAGTACATATTTATATTTTAACTTCATCTTTATATTCATTTCCCCAAACAAGGAAAATAATTATAAAGCCATTTAATTATTTACTTGTTTTAGAAGAACTCACCAAACCTAGTGGCTTCAGATGGCTCTGCCACATGTGATTGATGTCTGGGCATTTCCATTATCATTTATGCAAATTATCTAAGGCTCCTGCAGCCTCTTTCAGGGCAAATCCATTGTCATGTCACTGACACAGAATTGAAAAGTGTGGGATGCTGCACACAAATATGGTCTTGGATTCTTTTCATCTAATCTGCCAAAATATTATCTGGGATAAGAAATTTTTATAGAGTTGGTTGGGATTTAGAACAGGCTGAACACTCACCCTGATACATCACACTAGTGTCAGGGCTTCCTTTTCGTTCAGGATACCAGGTGAGAATTCCAGCAGTTCTCTATCCTCTTCTCCATTCTCACTAGAATGTTCTCACTAGAACACCAATCCCAAATCTGTGCCTTAGCTAATATTTACTGATATTTGTGTGAAATAATTGGGCCTTAAGGAAATTATTTTGAAGGAGCATTAAATGAAAAAGTTTCTATGAATACTCTGGCAAAAACACTATCTGATTTATTTTCTTTGGACACTAAGGAGCAGCAAATAATAAATACATCTGTCTCTCTCTCCAAAAGTATCTTTGTGTACAGCTTGAGAAAAAGCTATTGACATCCAGGAACTGGTCTGTTCCTATCAGTTTGACCTTGGTGTTCTGCTGTTGAACATAAATAATTTCAGAGAGCATCCCATCATCAGACCAGGCCACTATGTGACCGTGATGGAGAGGGACAAAAATGACACCACTCTCTTATCATGTCTAAACACAGACAAAACATGAATACTATCCAAGCCACAAAAGTCCAGACTTCTGAGAGACTGCCACTTCTTTACTGATTCCGCTTTAGTCTGCTCTCCTAGAGCTAAGATTTACTGGGATACACAATCATAAAACTGACCCTGCTTCCTGAGAACACCCAACCCAGAGTGAGTCCTCGTTTTCTTGGACCCTACCCCAGATCACTCATTCAAAGCCCAAATCTAATGAGTCATTTCTCACTCAGCTCCTCACGATGAGCATCCACCCTCAGTGCAATGGCCTGTAATCCCAACACACCAAACCACATGTGTGCTCCTGGGGGGCTTTGCAGGAGAGCACCGACAAACGCAATGACTGAAGCCAGAACAGACATTCTTAACAAAAGAATTCCTGTCTTCCAGATACTCACTAAAATTCTAACACAAAATAAACTCCTTGAGCTTATTTTCTCACATGGTGGGTTTTGTGGCAGAGGAGCCTTTAGTTCTGACCCTCAGAAGAGTTACTTTTGTGAGGTGTAGAATAAACAGATGAATTGTGCTCATCTGCTAAATATTTACTTGAGGAAGAGGCATATTTCCAAAAACTAAGATTCAACATATTAGATCAACACCCAGGCCACAGTGAGCCTGGTGGTCCGTAATCCTGGATGCTGCACAGAATCCTATGGAGGATTCAATAGAAACCTCTAGTAGAAAGCAGACCATTGAATTAAAGTGATAGACGACATTGACTTCACTCCAATTCCTGCTTTTCTCAGATTTCATCCTTATTAGGGATGCTTATCTCTTGATTATTATTTCCTCATCAAAGCACATTTAATGGTCTGTTGAATTTAGCAAGAGAGGTATGACTGGTGTTTTCTGGCTTGGACAATTTAGAAGTTTCTAAATATGAAATTAAAGTTGTCTGCTGGGCAAAAGATGTGAAGCATAACTCTGAAGACCTAGGGTACATTTATGTAAATCTCAATAATTTGTATGAAATCAAGTTTCCAATTTTAACATATAATTTGTGACATTTTGAAAAATGACTATGAGCCTTTGCAAAGTACCAATAGTATATTATGCCTCTCTCTAAAACAATCTCTATAGTCTCTATATATAGACTTTCCTTCTACATGCTTTATTCCAATAAATAATTTCCACTTAAGGGAACAGCAACAACACCTAAAAGTTACTGTCAACAATATATTAACTACTGCTCAAACAATACTAAACACATTATTTTTAACCCTCACAAAATACCAAAAAGTATTCACGATTATTCACATCTTACAAATGAGGACCTGGATCAGAGATATTAAGTGATAGGCTCCAAACACAATATTAAAGGATAGAATTAAGATTCAAACCCACTTATGTCTGATTTGCCAAACTGAAGGATGTTTATGCGTGTGTATGTGTTCTTTTTAGATGAAATTACTTTTAATACTCAAAATTCACTATCTTAACAGCTCATTTAATATATGCCTATTAATGTATGTACAAACACACACACATTCAAAGCTTGCTATCAGTTGCTATTATTTTGACCTTAAGTGTGGAAGAGAATTTATTCTTAAAGTAAATATGTTTGAGAAAATGGAGCTTTAAAAATATTATAGTTATCACATATGATGATTTTGTCTCCTCTATCCCCTCAGACACTTTAAGATGGCTTTGGTTGTGTGAATTTAGTATCATCACTCAGAGCTTAAAATCTCCTTGAGATACATTCTCCAACCCTTTAATAGTTCTGAGTATATTGTTTCTAATATAGGCCAGGCCCTTCAGAGAGAAATTAAGAGGATTTTGGAATGATATTGTGAATGCAAGCAAAAATTCCCTTTTTCCTTTTCCCTCTCTCTAGCTTTCTTTCTCTTTTCTAATTGTTTTCTTTTAATGTTGATCAATTAGCTAACACTATAAAAATGACCTCAAGGGCTGGGGTATCCATAATCCTTAAGTACAAAAGGATATTCTATCAATGTTCCTGCCTGCCCTGAATTATCCTTTTGCCTTTATCAGATTGCATCATTATCTTCATGTTATTATCTAAAAACTGTCATAGGTGAGCATGCTTATTTTTATCAAATTACATGGTACTGTACAAATATACTAATCCCTTGCTTGCTTATACAATGATCTTTTGATATCAGAGGTTTTGAATTTTTTTAGATCATGAGACATTTAGTACATCAGGGATCTATCACTTCGAACACCATGCAGTTTCAACATTATTAAAATAAAAAAATATTCATTTCTTCAAGATACCTATTTTTTAATCTGCTCATTCAAAACCCTAAACCATCTAGCCCTGGAATCCATTTACATTAGAATCACAGATCCTGCCCATATTATTGACTCAGGAAATAAAGGATTTTAGGAGACTTTATTTAAAAGGCATCTCTGTCAGAGGTGGAGCTCAAAGAGCTCTGTGAGGCTGCAACAGTTTACCAGGAGTCAGGCCATAAAGAAAGAAGTGCTGGCATTGGGTGGGGCCGAATAGTTTGCATCTTTTCCCACTGTTTCTCACTGGTATCATTTCCATGATAATCACAGATGTGGGAACGCATGCCAGGGTAAGAAATCCTACATATGGCTCTGTGTGCCCGACACCCCGTACCCCATAACACTGTTAGCTGTTTACGTTAATCAATGAAAGAGCTATCACATTAATGTCTGGGAAAACTGCAGAGGAGCTAAGCAAATCAAAGAAATATCATGGTGGGGATCAAATTTCTCCTGTGACAACAGTCTTTTCTCCTTAAGAAGAATACACCTAGCACAGAAGCAAAAGGCATTCGCTGTCCAGCCATCTCAAGATCACCACGGAGCAAACACATCTGGCCCCAAATCTTCCTTCTGCTACACAATACACCTTGCTTAACCCATTCCTTTCTAAAGAACTCAGCCATTCTAAAAACAAAATGACTCTCTCTGTACCCAGTTACTACCAGAAGCATCTATCTGCGGCCGCAGTCCTCAGTAATCCATATGCCGAACACACCTTAACTCTGCGCTGCTCATCATGCTCCAGTCAACCTGCCCATTATGAACCCCAGCTCCTTTCCTGTTCTCAAAAAGCAGCAGCTTGCACCTGCCCTTTAAAATGCAATGCTTGGCACGGTTATAGTCTCTAGTTACTCATAACGCTCGGCGGTTTCTACAGCCTAATATTACACTCTTACACAAACACACACACACATCTCTATACGGCAGCAATTTACCTTTTTGGGTTTTTTCCTTCTCTGACTACTGCCATTGAACTTCTCTCCACTGTCGCTTTTCTGAGCTGCATCTTCGTTCATCATTTTGCACAGTTTGGAAAGAAAATAGCTCTGCCATTAAACCCGGCCGCCTGTACGGACCACTAGCGAGTCTGCACTTACTGGAGGAAAGCAGGCGGCGGAGGAGGGGTGGGGAAGGGGCGCGCTCGGGGAGGGTGAGGACGGCGACGTTGCCATGGCAGCAGCTGCCACAACTGTTTATCTGATTGCATTGTTAAATCTGATTCGGCCAATTACCATCAGGGACTGGTTACAATGAAGAAAGCCTTCAGAAAAAAACAAACGCCAGGGACTCGAATGATTGGGGACTCTGCCGGCTGGTTTTTGACACACCCGCAATTCCATCGGCTTTCCACCCACACACAAAACCTGCACTTAATTTTCTTCCTACAGGTACTTCAACACCGAGCAGACACAATGTGTAATGAGAAAACTGTAACACCCTTGAATGTGTCTCTGAACCTGAAGAGGTACATTTTAGCTGGTGAAGAGGCTACTCGATGAACAGGGTTAGCCATTAATATTCTAAAGTAAATGTAAGCTACATTTTTAAGATGTTATTCACTTGATTCCAGATGATAATCTTTCAAAACTCAGCTCAAAGATGATTTCTGTTATAAAGCCTTGAGAGCAGGCTCCCCAGCACCCAGGTAACACAGACCACTCCCTCTTCTCTGCCTCCTCCTTCCACTGAACTGTTCTGACATAGCACTGTAGCAGCTTACCCAACTGTTTACCCAGCTGTCTATTCTTGACAGGCCAGGAGCTTCTTACAGCCATATATATAGTGTGTGTGTGTGTAACACAAACGTAAGAAAGTTGTAGAGCTGAAACATTTTATAACTGATCTTAAAAGTCTTCTTAACCTAATTCTCTCTACTAACTGATGAACAAAACATAATTCCTGCTCTCCAGGAGTTTATAAAGTTCCAGAATTCTTCCCGATAAGAAAAGAAATCAGCGTTTGTTTTTATAACAAAAAAACCAACTTCACCTATTGGATTGTGGTGGTCATATTTGTATATTGAGGTGGTCACAATTTGTTGTAAATTGTGGGTGCAACCAAAGCCCAACATGCTTTGTACAAACACACACATGCACATACTTAACACTCATCTCTATTCCTAGAAAACAAACTCAAAGGATAACACAAAGAATACTTAAATGTAAAAACAGAGTAAAGGATTAAATCAATGAGATAATATATATATATAGAGAGAGAGATATGTACTTTGAAAATTGAAGGTACTTATATAAATGTGTTGTTTTAATCATATTATTAATACGAATATAGGTAATTTTCAACTCAGAAAAATCTACCTTAAAAATGTTTCTTATAGGAAAATGGCTACCAAAATTGGGAATTCATTTTTCCAGTAAACACAGCAAGAAAAACACCTTCTTTCCCCACTGCTATTGGGGTTGCTCTTTATCTCCGCCTGACCATTCCTGAGACCCTGGCCACTTCCTCATCTAGTGGCAGCCCCCGCTGACTGCCTCTCACTCTCTCCACCCTCCTGCTTGAGCAACCCTGTCCCATCAGTGATTCCTCAGATCCCACAGACAGGATAGAGGCAATAGAACTCTTTTTTTCCTAAATGAAATCCTACAGGAACTTCTACAGAAGCCTGACCCCCACTGCTGTCAGAGCCCACACCAAAATCCCTCACGATATCCCCCCATTCCTCCACTATCTCCTCACCCAGCCCCTCACTCATTCCCTCACCTGTTCCCATAGTAACTCCCTTTTTGATCTTCCTTAGGAGCACCCTCAGCCTGGAAACTGTATTAATTTACTCAATAAATGTTTATTGAATGCCTATCATGTGCTAGGAATTAACCACTAGGGAGACACTGTGTCCTAACCTCCAGGGATATAATGGTGAACAAAACAGGCAATGTTTTTTGCAATCATGGTGCTTATATTCTAACAGGGAAAATAGAGAGTAAACATAAATAACAGTGATAGAGCTATGGGGTGGGGGGGGAAGTAGGGTAAAGAATGATGGGGAACAGACGCTATTTTAGATAAGTTGCTGACAGAACAGTCTCTAGAAACCTGAATGAGGTTAGGGACCAAGCAAAGCAATTATCTGGAGGAAGAATATGCTTCCTTATTGTATTAAAAACAAACTTCAGGCCCCTATTATATGCCATGCAATGTGTCAGGTTCCATGTGGGATTTAGAGATAGATGCTAATCTTGCCCTCAAGGCAAAGAGAAAAGCAGTTCCAAAGTCCTGAAATGGGAATTTCTTGTAAAACACATTAGAAAAATTATGATACCCCAAAAGGGGAAAAGAAGGAAAAAGAAAAACTTTTCCAGAAACTGGATCTATAGGAGAGATATGTTATTAATACCCTTTATTCGCATTTGATGCCAGAATGTGTTTTTCAATCAATGGGTTTGGTGGCCCAATTGGGAACCTAATCATATCATCTTTGCAATATAAATCACAAACAGATGTACTTCATATTTCATTACTTTATGAATCGGCAACTTTTGTGTTTGAACCACCTCTTGTAACATTGCCTTCTCTCTCAATATCCAAATACATAGTACACAGCTTAGACACACAGACGCAGATCTCCGATTTGGACAGTGGATGCGTCTTCTGAAATGCTAAGCCTTTCCATAATATACTGTCTTTACAGAGTGAAAGTGATGTACACATACTAAACCAGCATACCACAGAGGCAAGCACCCATATTCAAAGTGTTAAATAAACATCTCAGCAAGTAGCTAAATAGGTGCTAGTAGTATTACATGCATTACAATATTAGAAGGTGAATTTTATACACATCGAGGTTATCAGCAACGTGTTATAGTATTGTGAGTGTGTGGGTTTCTCTTTTGAAGCTTTCAATCAATTTCTCTGTACCTCTCTAGTGGACACGCTCCCCTTTCCAATCTTACAGTGCCATTTTTGTGGGCATCTGTCCAACTGGACATGAAGCTTCTTGAGGGCAAGACTACTGTCTATCTGCATTCCACATGGAACCTAAGACATTGGATGGTATATAGTAGGGGCCCATGGCTCATTTTTAAATGCAATAAGGAAACATTTTAAATATTTACCATGAAATTATACTTATGGCTAAACTTCCAGTGGGTAAATTCTTCATATTGTGTGTACTTTCTGACATCTAGGAGCTAAGCATAATTTCAAACAAGATTTTTAAAGATATTTGAGAAACTGGAGTTGCAGCACATAAAATAGCAGTGATGACAGTACCTTACATTTTAAAGCATTTTATAATTTATATACTTTGTAGCTCCAAAATGTAAGATCCACAAAGACTGAGATCTTTGATCACTGATCTATCCTGAGGGCTTATTACAATACTGGCAGATGACAGACAGAATTATTTAGTGACTCTATGGGACTCTCACAACCACACAGGGAAAAAGATTAACATCGACATAGTGCAGGTGAAAAAATTGAGGTAAAAAGCAGTTTGGTGACCCTCCCCAGATAACAAGGTGAATAAGATACAGAGCTTAACGTCTCCTAATTCTAATGTCACTATTCTTTTATTAAATCTTGGCTTGCTTCAATGAAGAGCAGCCACTTAATAAAGTACAGTAAGATGGAAAATGCCAAGAGCAGAAACCATAGTCAGATGACAATGATTCAAGTAGAAAAAGGAAATCTTTATTAGTTTTATATTAAGCATATTTTATAAGCATGGACTTTTAGAGGCAATTATATTAATTTTAATATGCCTACTATGTTTTATTAAACCATTTGAATTAACAATACTACAAAATCTGACACATATACATACTCATACTGACACATTATAGCATTATTTGAGTGGGGAGAATTTCCCTGAAATATAGGCAACTGTGTCTTAAGATAGGTTATCTTCCAAAAGTTTGTCAGTTAAAGTTGCCTAGTGTTAAAAATATTTTTTTTACAGAAACAATGCTATCAATAAAGGCTTAGTTCTCCAAAATTCTCAAAAATATTTCCTACTCACTATTACTTGTAGTAGAGAATCATAACTAGGCAGAGATTGGACAGTGGTTCATCAGAAAATCTCTTTTCCTCCTGGCCAACTAGACCACTGTCCTGGGTTGAAATGTCCCCTCTTCCAAAAAAAAAGGACTTAAGTCTTACCCTCCAGCATCTGTGAATGTGACCTTACTTGGGAATAGAGCCTTTTGTGAATGGAATCATGTAAAGATGAGGTCATGATGGATTAGAGTTAGACTCAATCCGATGACTGGTATCCTTACAAAAGGGGAGAAATCGGCACAGAGACTCACAGCAGGAGGAGAGCCACATGAAGACTGAGGCAGAAGCAGGAGCGATACGGCTGCAAGCCACGGAAGACCAGCTGCCGGCAGCCGCCAGAAGCTAGGACAAGGTAAGGAAGGGCCCTCCTCTGGAGCTTTCAGGAGCGCGGCACTGACAGCACCTTGACTTCAGACTCCCATCCTCCGTAACTGAGAGAATACAGTTCATCTTAAATTGCTCAGTTTGTGGTCCTTTGTTATGGCAATCCTATACAACCACACTTACCAGCCACCCTTGCCAATGCCCCCAGGCATGTGACTTGTTCTAGCATTACAGAACACAAGTCCATGTGCCCACTGCACAGTGACGTCAAGCAGTAATAAAGCTAAAACATCAGAGTCACAGCAAGAAAAGGTTTATTGCAGGGCCATGCAAGGAAACAAGCGGATCACGCCTTAAAAACCCCAAACTACCCAAGAGCTATCAGCAAAGCCTTTATAGGAAAGGTGAGGGGAGGGTGTGGTTAGTTGTTGTAAACTTTTTGGGATCAGATCCTTTGTTTTTGAGGTCAGGTCACAGCTCTGTTCACCTCCACCAAAACAAATGTTATGCCTGTACTGACCAGAAAGGGCAAGGTCCCAAGGCTCAACTTTTCCCCTCTGAGGTCCAGTCTTTGTTTAAGATGAGAGGAGTCCCTGCACAGACCAGTTACCCTGTCTGAGAGCGTTCATTCAGCACCCAGTCTGGGTCCTCCTGCCAGTGCCCTGCCATGACTAAAGAGGCAGATCTCAGCTGTGGCACCCTCCGGGTCCCAGACCCTTCCCAGTTGTCATCACTGAGGGAGCAAGGTGCCCAGAACTCAGCTGGCTCTCAGAGAACCATTTGTATAGAATCAATAGGAATACCTATTGTAACAAATACCAATCAGGTTCATTCCCAGCTCACAACTGCCATTCTTAGAGAATAGCCCCAACCATAGAGGTGGGCCTAAAGGAATGTTGTATAACATCCTTGCAATTGAGACAAGGACCACTTCGTTGTACGGTTGCCCCAGGCCTGTAGTAACCACTTCATCCTAGGCCTGAATGTTTCAACAAGTGTACCTGTCCACAGGCTGATTATTGCCCCATGTAGGTATCCAAATGTGATCATGCATGTGTGTTCAGTTGCTCAGTCATGTCTGACTCTTTGCAACCCCATGAACTGTAGCCCACCAGGCTCCTCTGGGATTTTCCAGGCAAGAATACTGGAGCGGGTTGCCATTTACTTCTCCAGCGGATCTTCCCAACTCAGTGATCAAACCTGCATCTCCTGCATTGGCAGGTGGATTCTTTACCACTGAGCCACCTGGGAAGCTCCATCCAAGTGTGATACCTAAACATTATTGTGAATCATGTAACAAGATGACTCTTTTAGTTTAGGAAGAATATATATTCAGGCTCCCCCAGTGGCTCAGATGGTAAAGAATTTACCTGCAAAGCAGGAGACCCGGATTTGATCCCTGGGTCTGGAAGATCCCCTGGAGGAGGGCATGGCAAGCACTCCAGTATTCTTGCCTGGAAAATCCCACGGACAGAGGAGCCTGGCGGGCTGCAGTCCATGGGGTCGCAAAGAGTCAGACATGACTGAGCAACTGAACAACACCAACAAAAATTCAAGTTCTGGGAGGAAGTGAGAAGAGGGCAATGGGGAGACATCCTGCCTAAATCGCAAGAAGAAAGAGACCTCCTTTTCAGTGAAGCTTTACATTTAGGAAAGGCCTCAGAGAAAAGTTTTGGAAATCCATTTCAGTTAACAAAGAAAGAACAAGACTCAGAAGGATTAGAAATTGTTCCCGAGCTTTTACGACTAGCTAGTAGCAGAAGGAAGGTCAGGATCCTGGACTCATGCCCCTTCACTGAGCAGCCTTTACACTGGTAATCTTCACATGGGTCTTAGCTGTTTTTTTTATTTACAGAAGATGTAACAGAAATCAGAGAAAAATTAGTTCACTGAACAACCATGACCCTCAGGGAATGATTGGGAAGAAAGACCCTTGTTTCTCATGTAAAATGGTATGTGTTTGGCCCGGATTGAAGCAGGTTTATTAAATGTTTCATTGGGATGTATCTTAAAGAAGCAGCAGCAACAACTGATTAGGGACCTACTTCTTTCCCTTTAAGGTTTACCAAAGAGATATATGATTGCTAAATTTACCATGTCCAGCATAAAAAGGAGCTTTGGGAACCCACGGCAAACAATTTGAGTACCTCACTTCACCTGCAAAGTGAAAGTGAAAGTCGCTCAGTCATGTCCGACTCTTTGGAACCCCATGGACTATATAGTCCTTGGAATTTTCTAGGCCAGAATACTGGAGTGAGTAGCCTTTCCCTTCTCCAGGAGATCTTCCCACCTCAGGGACCAAACCCAGGTCTCCGGCATTGCAGGCAGATTCTTTACCAGCTAAGCCACAAGGGAAGCCCAAGAATACTGGAGTGGGTAGCCTATCCCTTCTCCCGCAGATCTTCCTGACCCAGGAATCAAACCGGGGTCTTCTGCATTGCAGGCGGATTCTTTACCAACTGAGCTGTCAGGGAACCTGAACAACCTAATTATTAAAATTAGCGTGTGTGTGTGTGTGTGTGTGTGTGTGTGTGTGTGTTCAGTCATGTCTGACTCTTTGTGACCCCATGGACTATAGGTCACAAGGCTCCTCTGTCTGTGGAATTTTCCAGGCAAGAATATTGGAGTGAATTTCCTTCTCCAGGGGATCTTCCCAACCCAGGGATCAAACCTGCGTCTCTCGTGTCTCCTGAATCGGCAGGTGGATTCTTTACCACTGAGCCACCTGGGAAGCCCGAAAATTAGCATAGTAATTAATTACAGTCTCATTTTACATCAACATCAGCAACAACACTTTAGATCAAAGGTGGAGTTTTATGTGCGAATAACAAAATATGGGTGAGCTCACCATGTCCATGCACCTGTCTAGGTCAGTTTTTTAGGACGCACTGTTGTCTGCTTGCTCTACTATAGGGCGACTCCGCTCAGTCTCCAGTGATATATGAGTTCTTGAAAACAGCTGTTATAATTGAGTTTCTCTGCAGATGCAAATGGTACATTTGGGCAGGCTGTGTCCTTGACAGACATTTTTCCAATGCCATTTAATTTTATTACTGTAAACATTTTAAACCTTAACCTAACCCAGCTTGAAAATAAGTTACAATTTTTTAAACTACAAAGAGAAATCGTGTCGCCATTGATAAATATGCCACATTACAACTATCCAGAGGCTTAAGTCTCATGCAAATATAAATCATATTTTAAAAGTGTGTAACCACAGTGGTAACAGAAGTGACAAACCACAAAGAATTACAATGTTAGAAGGTAATTTAGAGACTACTGTATCCAGCTCCTTGCTTTTAACAAGAAAATTGAAGCCCAACTTTGTATGCTACTTACTCAATGCTGTACCTACACTTATTAGCACTTTGAATTCAATTCCAAGTTTTCTCATTCCTAACCGAGTATTGATATCTTCCAGTGGGGTGTCTCTACTAAAATAGACTTCAAGAAGCCCTCCCTCCTAAGCAAACACACAGGCCCAGTGATGGCCCAGTTACTCAAAGAAAAGAGAAAAAATTATATGATTCCTTATACACCAGGCGTAAATGTTTCAGGCATTAGAAGTAGAGAACTAAATGAGACAAAATATTTTCTAATGTTGCAAAATATGCCAAGTTTGGACCAGAGTTTACTATATATTTACTATAACAGAATCACAGGAGAGGGGAAAGGAGGATTGTTTTTTTCCACAATGTTGCTCTTCTCCAAAGACTCAAAAATAACAGAAAATTAGTGATAATATGAACATTAAAGCTTCAAAGAGACTTTAAACAAATGGCTATAATAAAAAAAGACAGATGAGAATGAATTATTAATGAATGACCACTACTACTCCGTCCATTTAAAATAAAAGGTCAAAGTGAAGAGTTTATTATCTATTAGTGCTCTGACTTGTAACTACCATCCTGTCCAGATTTATGGTACTCCAAATATTTATTGCTGTTGCAAACTACCTCATAAACTAAGTGGCTTAAAACAATAGTTCTCTTTGGCTCACAGACTTGCAGGCCTGGGATTCAGAGGCGCTCAGCTGACGGATTCAGTCATATTCATGCGGTATCAAGTGAGACAGCTAGGGCATCCTTACTTGCACATCTGGGACTGACTGGTCTCTCTCTCTCCACATGGCGTTTCATTTTCCAGGTCTCCCCACAAGGCTGTGGCTTCTCACTGTATGGTGATCTCAAGGCGGCTGTACCCGTCTATGACAGTTGGCTGCTAAGAGGTGGGCTGTGGAAAGTGCCAATTAAGGGTGCTACCATATTGTACTGGTCAAAGCAGTCACAAGGCCAACCCAGATTCAGAAGGTAAAGAAATGGACTCCATTTCTTGATGAGAAGGGCAGAAAGGTCACCTGACAGAAGAGCATATGGGATGGGAGCCATCCTGGAAAATGCAACCTGCCATAGACGGCTGGCAAGTAAAGCAGGCAATGTGGGAGATGAAGTGTAAGGGCTGACTCTGCATCCTATAAACACAAGGTCTTTTCCCAAATGAACAGACTCTGCTAGCTATAAACACTGTGTTCTGTATTCTTTCATTTATTTTATTACCAAAAATGTCATCAATATTAATTTCTAGAATGATATTACTAGAATATATTACTGAGTCAAACTGGACTTATTTCCTCTTAAAGCAAAGTCTCTGTTGATCACTGAAGATGAGTCTCACATATTACACTTTCTGACTGTGAGCCACTGTGGCTAATAAATTCATAGGAAGTATTTTGTATATTTGAAGTACAGCTTGTTTTGTACTTTTTCTTTTTACTCTTTCTTTCCATTCTCCTTGGCCTTTCACTCATTCTTGCATCCATTCTATCCTTCTATATAATATCAATGTGACCTCATAACAACCTTAAATTTTACAGTATAAAAAATATGATAAAAAAGCTTTAAAAAAATGAAAATATGTTATAGTTTAGAATTAACTTCAGCTAATGTCTAAAGAGAAAGTTATGCACTGCACCCATATTCATTATTTAAACCCTATACCAGGTAAATAACTGGAGACAAGATTATTAACTCGTAAACTACACAGTTAGTACAGCCCAGATTTAGTCTGTAGGGCTGATATGTATAAATGCTGGATATTATATTTGTTCAGGGCCCTAACAAATCCTAAGTGTCTAATGGGTTTTCTTCATCATTCAATATTCTTAGTGTTCTATTCTATTTAGGCCTCACATTTAGTGTTTATGGCTTGGTGGTAAAATTAAAATAGACAGTATCTATTTTAATTATTCAATCTGCTTAACTACCAAGAGCAAATTGTGCCTTGGGTCTTGATAATACAGTGATAAGCAGACCTGAAAGAGAGTTTGCAAATTCAGGTAGGAAGAAAAAATCTTCCTCAAGGAAGTTTTTTGCAAAATTCGGGAACCAGGGTATAGGCAATCCGTCCATTTTGGTCATACTGACTATCTATATAAATAACTATATAATATCTACTTGCCAGTTGATCCTGCATAAATGTGGCAAAATAACTTTTATCACTATGTCAATTCACACAAACATTTAGAATATAATAAGAATAATATATTCAATGCTCTATATGTTGTAAAGGGTGATAAAAAGTCTTATTTCACAAATGCTACTATCAGTGAATCCCAGGATATTAATGCCACACTTGGATCTATGACTATTCTATCTAAAATTACAGAAGTCTAACCAAGTAAAAACTGATTTACAGCACTCCAAATTTCCTTTCAGTTCAGTTGCTCAGTCATGTCCGAGTCTTTGCAACCCCAAGGACTGCAGCATGCCAGGCTTCACTGTCCATCACCAACCCACAGAGCTTACTCAAACTTATGTCCATCAACATGATGGACAAATTTCCTTTCAGTTCAGTTGAGTTCAGTCATTCAGTCATGTCTGACTCTTTGAGATCCCATGGACTGCAGCACACCAGGCCTCCCTGTCCATCACCAACTCCCGGAGTCCACCCAAACCCATGTCCATCGAGTCGGTGATGCCATCCAACCATCTCATCCTCTGTCGTCCTCTTCTCCTCCTGCCCTCAATCTTTCCCAGCATCAGGGTCTTCTCAAATGAGTCAGCTCTTCCCCTCGGGTGGCCAAAGTATTGGAGTTTCAGCTTCAGCATCAGTCCTTCCAATGAACACCCAGGACTGATCTCCTTTAGGATGGACTGGTTGGATCTCCTTGCAGTCCAAGGGACTCTCGAGAGTCTCTTCCAACACCACAGTTCAAAAGCATCGATTCTTTGGTGCTCAGCTTTCTTTATAGTCCAACTCTCACATCTATACATGACTACTGGAAAAACCAGAGCCTTGACTAGATGGACCTTTGTTGGCAAAATAATGTCTCTGCTTTTTAATATGCTATCTAGGTTGGTCATAACTTTCCTTCCAAGGAGTAAGTGTCTTTTAATTTCACGGCTGCAATCACCATCTGCAGTGATTTTGGAGCCCCAAAAAATAAAGTCAGCCACAGTTTCCCCATCTATTTGCCATGAAGTGATGGGACTGGATGTCACGATCAGTTTTCTGAATGTTGAGCTTTAAGACAACTTTTTCACTCTCTTCTTTCACTTTCATCAAGAGGCTCTTTAGTTCTTCTTCACTTTCTGCCATAAGGATGGTGTCATCTGCATATCTGAGGTTATTGATATTTCTCCCGGCAATCTTGATTCCAGCTTGTGCTTCTTCCAGCCCAGCGTTTCTCATGATGTACTCTGCATGTAAGTTAAATAAGCAGGGTGACAATATACACCCTTGACCTACTCCTTTTCCTATTTGGAACCAGTCTGTTTTTCCATGTCCAGTTCTAACTGTTGCCTCCTGACCTGCATACAGGTTTCTAAAGAGGCAGGTCAGGTGGTCTGGTATTCCCATCTCTTTCAGAATTTTCCACAGTTTATTGTGATCCACACAGTCAAAGGCTCTGTCAATAAAGCAGACATAGATATTTTTCTGGAACTCTCTTGCTTTTTTGATGATCCAGCGGATGTTGGCAATTTGATCTCTGGTTCCTCTGCCTTTTCTAAAACCAGCTTGAACATGTGTACGTTCACGTTTCACATATTGCTGAAGCCTGTCTTGGAGAATTTTAAGCATTACTTTACTAGTGTGTGAGATGAGTGCAATTGTGTGGTAGTTTGAGCATTCTTTGGCATTGCCTTTCTTTGAGATTGGATTAAAAATTGACCTATTCCAGTCCCGTGACCACTGCTGAGTTTTTCAAATTTGCTGGCATATTGAGTGCAGCACTTTCACAGTGTCATCTTTCAGGATTTAAATAGCTCAACTTGTATTCCATCACCTCCACTAGCTTTGTTCGTAGTGATGCTTCCTAAGGCCTACTTGACTACACATTCCAGGATGTCTGGCTCTAGGTGAGTGATCACACCACCATGATTCTCTGGGTCGTGAAGATCTTTTTTGTACAGTTCTCCTGTGTATTCTTGCCGCCTCTTCTTAATATCTTCTGCTTCTGTTAGGTCTCTACCATTTTTGTCCTTTTTTGCGCCCATCTTTGCATGAAATGTTCCCTTGGTATCTCTAATCTTGAAGAGATCTCTCGTCTTTCCCATTCTGTTGTTTTCCTCTATTTCTTTGCATTGATCACTGAGGAAGGCTTTCTTATCGCTCCTTGCTATTTCCTTTATGCTTAGGTAAATTTCCTTTATGCCTAGCCAATTATCAGACTTTTCCAAGGTCCATTAACCTCTCTACCTAGAAACTGTTAAGAATTGTGAAAGGTCTGAGATCCTACTTGAAAGCTAACAAGTTAGCCTGCTACAGGTTGATGGATGTTGGTAGAAGATAATAAACTCTTGGGTCCAAGACAAAGAACTTAATTCCGCATGGCACAGCAAGCGGCATGGATATCAACATACTTGTGTCAGTTTCCCTGACTCTCAATTTTCACAGAGGTTCAAACGCATACCTGCACACTCAATGGGTTAGACACAGGAGAGGACCTCTAAGTGTCAGAATCCTGAATCTTTTATAGCAGACAATAAGCATATCTGTACTTTGCTCCACAGGGAGTCATTATCTTTATTATACTGGATAATAAGCAAGTCTGATCTTCGCTCCGCTATCTTCTAGGGCTGTATGCTATACCAGCATCTTGGAAAAAATAATCTGAACAAAGAAAACCAGTGCAAAATGTACGGAAGTGTAAGAAACCAACAGAAATTCTCTCTTCAACAGAAAGTTTTTTAAAAAATACAGATGAGGTGATAAATGCCAAATTGTTCTTTGTGACTGTCTAAATTTAAGTGGAAATTGAACAAGGCTTCCTGCAAATTTTCTACATACATGTCTGTGCAATGAGGTTTAACAGTTATCTTAGTTGTAAACATTTGGAAGATTTTACACATTATTTGTAGTTTTGCCAATATTACTATAGCACACAGTAAGGAGCAATGGTTTGAAAGTCAGCACATCTGGGTTTTCATCAGCCTGCTGTCATCAACTGACATGACTCACAGCAAATCATATAATTTACCTGGACCTTAGTTCCCACATCTCTGAGTATATGTGCATTCTCTTATTTTTCTCCTAGGTAATTCTCTACTTCTTTTTTATTGCTACAAGTCCTTGAATCTATGAACCTACATTTTAAAGGACAAAAATATGCCTCAAAGAGAATCTAACTGCAGATAAATAGCCAGTGATTCAGTATCAAACAGAACGTGGTGTGGCTGTCTTCGTTTTCAATTTCCTTTGTTTTTTTTCTAATGGAAAGCAGAGACATCAAAAAACACATGAGATTACAGAGCCTAAATTTTCTCAAGGTCAACAAATGAAGCCAGAAATAATGAGGGAAAACAGAAATGCTGACAGTTATAATACAAATTATTTAGATCTGTAAAACAAATCTGGCACTCATAAATATGCCGTGGAGTCTTACCCACCAGTCTGGAGAGAAATAAAATGTCTACGAGGCTGGACACTTTTGTCGCTTTCCCCCTCTCTCTGTTGAGTTCCTCATACCCAGTAAGTAAAATCTTCTGTTTCTACTTTGGAAATCTATCTTATGTATTCTTATTTCTTCCCTTCTGCTCCTGTCACCACTGTACCACCATTTTTCTTTTCATACCTGAACTATTTAAATCAACAGAATTTGCTACCTCATTACCTTCAAGTTTTCTCCTTCAATCTGACCTGCAGACTGTTGTACTTCTGTTGTTCATAAAACATTTTTTCTAGTCTTCATCATCCTCAGAATAAAGTTCAAATACCCTCAAGTATTACTCAAATTCATCGATATATTTTTGTCTTCAAGTGTTTTATTTAATGGTTTATTTTAAAGGACATAGATATATCACAATACAATGTGCTCAAATTTTTCTTAAGAAAATGTTATCAGATCTTTTAGAATGAGCGTCCATGAACTGCATCAATGAGGTAGGTCTGTGAATAATTCCCAGTTTAAAAAATACCTATTTTTCTTTTCTTCTTTCTCCCTAAAATCTACCCACCTCAAGTCCCAAACTGATCATGGAGCTTTTTCTAACAGCAAAGTACATTAAACTTTCTTTCTCTCAAGATTATTGTGCTACTTCTGTGTATTAATCACACAAGCTAGTTAACTGTTTGATACATAACTATCTTTTATGCCCAACTAAATGCCTTGCAAGGTTGAATAAAAAAACCCGTGGATGAACTCGGAAAAACTCCCCACACCACCACTTACCCTTTTATAGATATCTTTTTATCCTGAGTGAAAGGCACTTGATATTTTTTATTCCCTCTACAGAGTCAAAGCAGTAAGAATAGTAGAAAAGCCTATTTATATATATATATAAAAGGTGGATGTCAGACCCTAATTTATAAAAAGGATTGGGTTCCCAAGTTTGAATATATTTGGTCCCAGAAAATATATGTGACCTGATGGATAACCCACAAAACCCTTTGCGTTCCCCCAAATGGTTTTTCAGTTACATCCAAACTGCTATTTTAAACATGTTTTAAACATGAAGATGCAACATGTTCATCTTCCATAGGAAAATGAATTTCATTTTCCAATACAGATGCCAAAATGCACTTCCTCATCATGGTAACCTGAGCAGGCAAACAGGGGTGAATGGAGACAAGGAGGTCATTAGGTGGAAAAGAATCAAGTAATTTATTCATTCTCTACATTTCTCCAAAAAGGTTGTCAATACTCCTTCAGCAAACATTATTGTACACCTGCTAAGTGCTGGGGTCTATTCTCCATTCTAAAGATGCAAAGATAATTAAGAAATGTTTCTTGCCTTCAAGGTACAAAGGTGCTTTCTTCTGACTGAAACTCTGTTCCCACCTTCACTATAAATTAGGAAGGTTAAAACCACCTCCAGGAGGTGCCTTTGTATTGGTCACAGTTTCTTTTCATCAGTATTTTCTTTCCAATAATGCTGGTCACTCAGCAGACAGTGCATATTTCTTGATCAACTGAATAGACAGCAGATAAATCAAGACTACTTAGTTATTATAAGTTTAACTGAAAAACTCCATCTGGTTATAAGCTACATAAAAATACAAATAGACAGCAGAGATTCTTCTTTTTTGGCCTATCTAGAGAACATCTGTGACATATGTAAAATTAATCTTGATTTCCCCTCAGTATCATTTCATTCTCAAATTCACCCATCTTTAAGGCTTTCCTGTTCCAACATTCAACCTGGATCTTCCCTTGAATTCAGAGCCTCTTCCTCTAGAAATTTTTTGGTAATTCCTAGCAAATTTACTTATTCCATTCTACCGGCTAATTTGCCATGACAGCATACTGACAGAAAAAAAACGAAGCAAGCAGGAAGACAGATTGGCCTCAGCAAGCAGGAAAATAGATCTACACACTGGATTCTACCAGGAGGTTCAACGAGGGAGTCAAGACACACTCTCATTCCTTGGATGACTCAACCAGTCACCCAAGATGTGGTAACGAGACAATGTAGGGGAGAGGCTAAGGCATATGACTCCTGGAGACTGTCAACATAGGGGTCAATGCCAGTAACCATGGCAGTTAGATTGTCCCTACAAGGCTGTCTGTCTTAGACCCTATACACCTAAAACAAATGGAAAACACCCACTTAATTTGCTTTTTACCATAAAGAGTCACATACTCGGTTAGGCTGTAGGATACTATTAAATGAGAGCAGTCGTGAAGATGACAACTTCCATTTGACCCAACTTGAAATCGAATCCACAGACTTCTTTTTCAAATTGTCAGTAGCTATTACTAGGGAAAGAAATCTCTCCTCTCCAAAAATATAATAAAGGCATATGATAATAATACAAAGTTCACATTTGATGTGGAGTTTTGTTTGACTTTGTTTTTTAAAGTATTTCTCTATTTTCTAAGGTTTAATTCCCTATAGAGCACTCCCCCCCCCACCCCGTCATCCATTATTCACCTTGAGTTTTTGGTCTGCTGTATAGTGTAAGCAGGGCTTCCCAGATGGCACAGCGGTAAAGAATCTGCCTGCCAATGAAGGAGACACGAGACAGCAGGTTTGATCCCTGGGTTGGGAAGATCCCCAGAAAGAAAACACTATGGGGCGGCTGTACTAAACTGATTCTTACGTCTTTCACTGGTAGCACTGACTTTGGAAAACAGAAGCAGCTACCTTTGAAAACACCTCACAGACATGTTACAGCCTTCCTTCATTGCTCAGTGGAAGATTTGGGAACCACACAAACATCTCTCCATCTATTTCCAGAATCTCAATACCAAAATTACCAGATTGGGAAATTAATAATCTATACTCTCAGTGAATCCTGGGAAAACAGTTAAAAGGCAAATACTGTATGTTAACACTTATAGGTGGAATCTGAAAAATAAAACAGAAACAGACTCACAGATATAGAGAACAAATTTGTGGACACCACTGCAGAGAGGGAAGAAGAGAGGAGACAAGACAGGGTAGGGCATTAAGAGATACAAACCACTATGTATAAAACAGGTAAGCAACAAGGATATATTATGCAGCATTTGGAAACATAGCCATGATTTTGTAAAAAATTTAAAGGGAGTTTATAAAAATATTGAACCACTATGCTGTACTACACCTAAAACTAACACAATATTGTAAATTGAATATAATGCAATTAAAAAATTAAACTTACAAATGATCAAAAATGAGTAAGTGTAAAGGCAGGAATGAAGAATAACTGGCAATAGAAAAAGGACTCAGAGAAAGAAAGATTGATTTGTCATTGCTCTGGAATCCCTCTTATGCCCCACTGGGAAAATGGAGTTCAGTTCCCCAGTGAGAAACCAAATTGGTATCATAGCACATGGCATTCACAAGGTGACTTCACCTAGATTATTGCCCTTGGTCTAACACCAGAACCCTCTATGAAGAAGTTCTCCTTGGTTCTCTCATTTTACATGGGAGGAGACTTGTAGCTCAAAGAGGTTGCTGCTGCTGCTGCTGCTAAGTCGCTTCAGTCGTGTCCGACTCTGTGCGACCCCATAGACGGCAGCCCACCAGGCTCCCCCGTCCCTGGGATTCTCCAGGCAAGGACACAGGAGTGGGTTGCCAATTCCTTCTCCAATGCATGAAAGTGAAAAGTGAAAGTGAAGTCGCTCAGTCGTGTCCGACTCTTAATGACCCCATTGGCCTGCAGCCTACCAGGTCCTCCATCCATGGGATTTTCCAGGCAAGAGTACTAAGTACCAGCCTAAGCAAACCCCAGTCAGTGGCACAGACGGGCTGCAACGCAGGTCCTCCAGTTCACATTTCCACTCTTTCATATTCCTTATATTTAACCCATGCCCTGGACTTTCCATATAGTTTGTGCCCCAGGTCTGGGACAAATCCATGGGACAACAGGTTTTCTAAATGTAGAAGCCAACTGGAATTATAGAAAAAATTAGAGATGAATTCAAAACATTCCTCATGAGTTTCTCCCTCCCCAAACCACAGTTGCACATGTTTTTCAAATAGTGTGTGTAGCCAGAGTAGTACAGTAAATAGAACTGTTAATTAGAGTCAAGATAATGCTTTGATTCCTGTTTGAGGGCATTAACCTCTCTGCCATGGATATTTGGGATGCTTTGGCTTGAGAAGCTCTTTATTTCTAAAGCGCTCTATTGGGCTCATAGAGGGATTACACTACAATTTGATCACACTGTAATTACATCAAATGGGACTACCTCAAAACCTGCTATGCTTCAGTAAATATGAAGGTTTTGTTTAAGGGAAGACAAAAAAAAAGAAAAGAAGGAAGAAAGCATACGGTTTAGTGCAATTCTCACATACCCTTGCATTTGAGATTAAGGATCTCACTGTTTTATTCATCATGTGTTCTACATTTACAAAATAATAGGAGGAAGGATGTTCAGATGGGATTTCCCAATTCCTCTTTAATGAGAGGCTTCTCCTAGCTACCTCCCGCTGAACCCTGCAGTTACATCTGTCCTACTCTGATAACAAAAGAACAAAAGAACAAACCACTGGTCCATTTAAGGATTCATCAGTGATAACACTAAGTCACCAAATCAAACCATAATACCAAAAATTAGAAATAAGTGAGGGTTGGGGGAGACGAAATAATATCTTTATTTTTAATTATATTTCCATGATTGAATAAACCTCATTTTAAGTGGCTCCTCTCCCCCAGGAAGAAGTTTAAAGTCAAACCATTCCAGCTTACTAATAAGCAAGAGATCAGCCCATCTGCCCATTATTCTCCAACAGTCCCCAGGGCACCCTCCCTCTCCTTAAATGAATAAACCTAAGGCAAGATGTATGACTACTGCACAGAGATGAGTATCTCCCAAAAAAAAGATAAAAGAAAGAGAAATTTTCAGGCAATTAAGAAATTAATTATAAAATGTAAGTGTCTCTAATGCATCTCATAGGAGTCTCAAAAATAACATTATATAGCTCTGCCTTTCATTTATTTAAATTAAAACATCATTTATTTCAGAGTTTTTGGCAAACTTCAAATTATAGTCTCAGGAATGGTAGACAAGACAATTCAAGTCATCTGCCAAGTATTTTTCAAGTAAGTAAATATCTCAAATTTTCAGGAAAAACAACCATTCATTATCTCAGTCAAGATTTCCAGGATGGTAATTTCACTATTTTCCTTGTCTCCTCTAATAGTTATCAATCTGATAGCCATCAAAATGTCTTTTTGCCTTCACTGAACCTCTTTTCCTTCCATTTCAATTTAAAAACAAAATAATCAACCTCTCTCTTACTTAAAAAATTCTTTCCTGTACTTAAAAGCATCTATTTAAGTAATTTTAAAGCTCATTTGTTATTTTTTTAATTTTCTGGACTGAACCATACTGATTTCTTAAATATGTACTCACGTATGACCTTCATTTTCTTTCTTTTATATCATTTGGGTTTTCAGCAGTCTTCAGTTCTACCTTTTCAGTTCTTAAAGTACATTCGCTTTTCACGAACACAGAATTAACAAAAACCACAATCATCATGGGACAGACATTTTTAAATAATGGCATCATTGTATTATTAATATTCAACTTATACCAGATTTTTCCCCTAGTCTTTTCCTTCTTTTCTTTTGCTGAGTCAAATTATGTGTTTAAATTACAAAAAGCACCATACTACTCTGCATGTAAAACAACTTGAACTTTACTTCTATCCTTTGGGGTCTTGCCTTGCATCAAGTACAAATCTGACAAATATATTCCAGATTCTTTTCTCTAGGTCCTCTCTAAAGATACTAAAGCAAATGGCCCCAAACTCATTCCAGTTGCTTGATATTCCGTAAGAAAGGAAATGAGCTACCAAGAACCATGTAGGTTCTTGCTTCAAGGTCACTCTTCTGCACAACAGTCAGCCTGGCTGCAGACAACTACTTTGTTTAGGAAGCTATCATGCGTACTCAGTCACTAATTTGTGTCCAACTCTGCAACCCATGGACTGTAGCCTGCCAGGCTCCTCTGTCCATGGGATTTTCTGGGCAAGAATACTGGAGCAGGTTGCCATTCCCTTCTTCAGGGGATCTTCCTGACACAGGGATTGAACCCGCAATTCCTCTGCCTCCTGCATTGGCAGGATTCTTTATTCCTGAGTCACCTATCACGTGATGTCAAATACAAGACTTTCCATCCTCTAGATGGTTGGCCCTTCCTTTAAGTTATCTGGTTGTTTTTACTACAATATAAAGAATGTACTTTTTCTTCTGATCTTATTTTAGTTCCGCAGATCAAATACATGCTTTATTTTCCATATTGCCAGTCTATTAGACATTATTTTCAATATATATTTTTATTCTAAATAACAGATAGAATTATTTATTTTTCATTGAAAAAATATACTTTAGTAGCAGGTAAGTTAAAAAGTAAACTAGATTTTACACTAAATTTCAAATTTTTGAAATTTTTACACCAATTTCAAATAGAACAATGAGAAAACCATGTAAAATTGTGTAAATATTAATTGATGAGGCATGTGCATTTTGTTATTTCTCTCCCTTATAAATTTAAGAACAAGTCAACAGACATCCCTATAACCCTACCTCTTTAACCTGTCTCCTTACTCACCGGGTACTTGGGCTGTCACGACAAGGATGCCATCCCGAAGCACGGGGTACAGAGAACAGGCAGAGGCAAGAGGAGAAGGCGCACAGCTGAGGCCCCACCTGTGGGTGCGTCATTCTGAACAGGGAACTCCAGTTTGCTGGGTCTCAGGGGGCCTCACTAATCGCTCTGGCCTCTTAAGTGCTAAAGGTCCATTTTTTAAGGGAAATGTCTGCCATATTTATCTGTAGTACCTTCTGCCAAATCCCCAAATCCTCATATATCATAAAAGTCCTTTCTTTACCCAGAGATAAACCTACGCACCTATGGGCACTTTATCTTTGACAAAGGAGGGAAGAATATACCATGGAAAAAAGAAAGTCTCTTCAATAAGTGGTGCTGGAGAAAAAACTGGACAGCTACATGTAAAAGGATGAAATTAGAACACTTCCTAACATCATATATAAAAATAAGACCTAAATGTAGGACCAGAAACTATAAAACTCTTAGAGGAAAACATAGGTAAAACACTCTTTGACATAAATCACAGCAAGATCTTCTATGACCCGCCTCCTAGATTAATGACAATAAAAAACAAAAAAAAATTTTAGTGGGACCTAATTAAACTTAAAACCTTTTACACAGCAAAGGAAACTGTACAAAGGTGAAAAGACAACCCTCAGAATGAGAGAAAATAATTGCAAATGAAACAACTGACAAAGGATTAATCTCCAAAATATACAAGCAGCTCATGCAGCTCAATGCTAGAAAAACAAACAACCCAATAAAAAAGTGGGCAAAAGATCTAACTAAGCAAGCATTTCTCTAATGAAGACATACAGACAGCTAATAAACACATGAAAAAATGCTCAACATTGCTCATTATCAGAGAAACGCGAATCAGAACTACTAATACAATGAGGCATCATCTCACCCTGGTTAGAATGGCCATCATCAAAAAGTCTACAAACAATAAATGCTGGAGAGGGTGTGAAGAAAAGGCAACCCTCTTCTACTGTTGATGGGAATGTAAATTGATACAGCCACTGTGGAGAACAGTGTGGAGATTTCTTAAAAAAACTAGGAATAAAACCACCATATGACCCAACAATCCCATGACTGGGCATATAGCCTGAGGAAACCATAATTGAAGACGAGCCTCTTGATGAAAGTGAAAGAGGAGAGTGAAAAAGTTGGCTTAAAGCTCAACATTCAGAAAACTAAGCTCATGGCATCCGGTCCCATCACTTCATGGCAGATAGGTGGGGAAACTGTGGAAACAGTGACAGACTCTATTTTCTTGGGCTCCAAAATCACTGCAGATGGTGACTGCAGCCATGAAATTAAAAGACGCTTCCTCGTTGGAAGAAAGCAAAAAAAGTCCTTGCTTTAGAATAATCTTGCTTTCTTAAAATATTATTTGTCTAGGAATTAATTCCTAGGAATCAATATAATTTACTCTTATTATAGGTTAATAGTGCTTATAGTTTTCCCAGCTACTCTGAATCCAGGTTTCCATTTTAATCATCTACATTTATTCAATTGTGGACTTCCCTGGTGGTCTAATGGCTAAGACTCCATGCTCCTAATACAGGGGGTCTGGGTTCAATCCCTGGTCAGGGAATAGATCCCACATGTTGCAGCTAAGAGTTTGCATGTTGCAAATAAAGATCCATTGTGCCACAACTAAACCTGGCACAGCCAAGTAAATAAATATTTTTAAAAATATGTATTAAATTAATTCAATTGTGTTGATACAAGATATGATCAAGCTTTCAGAAGCTGAAATGCAATAAAAGAAAAAACACTACAGAAAACTATAAAACACTGATGAAAGAAATCAAAGAGGACACAAACAGATGGAGAAACATACCGTGTTCATGGATTGGAAGAATCAATATTGTCAAAATGGCTATTCTACCCAAAGCAATCTATAGATTCAATGCAATCCCTATCAAGCTACCAACGGTATTTTTCACAGAACTAGACCAAAGAATTTCACAATTTGTATGGAAATACAAAAAACCTCGAATAGCCAAAGTAATCTTGAGAAAGAAGAATGGAACTGGAGGAATCAACCTGCCTGACTTCAGACTCTACTACAAAGCCACAGTCATCAAGACAGTATGGTACTGGCACAAAGACAGAAACATAGATCAATGGAACAGAATAGAAAGCCCAGAGATAAATCCACGAACCTATGGACACCTTATCTTTGACAAAGGAGGCAAGGATATACAATGGAAAAAAGACAACCTCTTTAACAAGTGGTGCTGGGAAAACTGGTCAACCACTTGTAAAAGAATGAAACTAGAACACTTTCTAACACCATACACAAAAATAAACTCAAAATGGATTAAAGATCTAAATGTAAGACCAGAAACTATAAAACTCCTAGAGGAGAACATAGGCAAAACACTCTCCGACATAAATCACAGCAAGATCCTCTGTGACCCACCTCCCAGAATATTGGAAATAAAAGCAAAACTAAACAAATGGGACCTAATGAAACTTAAAAGCTTTTGCACTACAAAGGAAACTATAAGTAAGGTGAAAAGACAACCCTCAGATTGGGAGAAAATAATAGCAAATGAAGAAACAGACAAAGGATTAATCTCAAAAATATACAAGCAACTCCTGCAGCTCAATTCCAGAAAAATAAATGACCCAATCAAAAAATGGGCCAAAGAACTAAACAGACATTTCTCCAAAGAAGACATACAGATGGCTAACAAACACATGAAAAGATGCTCAACATCACTCATTATTAGAGAAATGCAAATCAAAACCACAATGAGGTACCATTACACGCCAGTCAGGATGGCTGCTATGCAAAAGTCCACAAGCAATAAATGCTGGAGAGGGTGTGGAGAAAAGGGAACCCTCTTACACTGTTGGTGGGAATGCAAACTAGTACAGCCGCTATGGAAAACAGTGTGGAGATTTCTTAAAAAACTGGAAATAGAACTGCCATATGACCCAGCAATCCCACTTCTGGGCATACACACTGAGGAAACCAGATCTGAAAGAGACACGTGCACCCCAATGTTCATCGCAGCACTGTTTATAATAGCCAGGACATGGAAGCAACCTAGATGCCCATCAGCAGATGAATGGATAAGGAAGCTATGGTACATATACACCATGGAATATTACTCAGCCGTTAAAAAGAATTCATTTGAACCAGTCCTAATGAGATGGATGAAGCTGGAGCCCATTATACAGAGTGAAGTAAGCCAGAAAGATAAAGAACATTACAGCATACTAACACATATATATGGAATTTAGAAAGGTGATAACGATAACCCTATATGCAAAACAGAAAAAGAGACACAGAAATACAGAACAGACTTTTGAACTCTGTGGGAGAATGTGAGGGTGGGATATTTCAAAAGAACAGCATGTATACTATCTATGGTGAAACAGATCACCAGCCCAGGTGGGATGCATGAGACAAGTGCTCGGGCCTGGTGCACTGGGAAGACCCAGAGGAATCGGGTGGAGAGGGAGGTGGGAGGGGGGATCGGGATTGGGAATACATGTAAATCCATGGCTGATTCATATCAACGTATGACAAAACCCACTGGGAAAAAAAAAAAAACAAACACTGAGCAACACATCATGCCAAGATATTAATTTATATTAATACAGAGTACTTGAGTTGATTGTTTACTTCAATCCTCTTCCTGAGGAGACTACATATATGGGGTTTACATAAAGCAAAATGCAATGGAAGTAGATGGCCTTTAAAGTTTCTCCTGCAGTCTTCGAGCTAACAAAACATTTTCTCCATCATGGAAACAATCTCCCAAATAGAATGAGTAGACTGCACAAGCATTGTTCTGATCACTTACTCTAGGTTTCTTATTCTGAAACCAGATGAAAGCAAACATATTATCTTGGTAGTACAATCTTGAATTCAGAATTAAGCACCTAAGTAAAAACTGAACAAAAAGTCCCTTTAACTTTTGGATTGTGGTAAAAAAAAAAAAAAAATCTCCAGCCTTCCTTCAAACCTCTAAACATAATTGATTATTCCTCCTTTGTTCTACTGCAGCTTTTGACATGTCTGTCTAATCCACTACTCATATACTGTCCTGCAATTATTTGTTAACGTGTTAATGGTACTTCCTGACTACAGAGCAAACACATGTAGTTGCTTTGACGTTATAACTGACTTTAGTATAGTGCTTGGCACACTTGGATGAATGAGAGCTAACAAATGTTCTCTGCATTTTCTGAGTTGCTGTGTCTGACTGGTGTCTGGGACAGTGTTACCCGCCTTTCCCTCTGTGCTCCTTCAGGCCTTATGTCACAGGTGACTTCCTCTGAGAAACCTCTATCCTGTTAGATCAGTTGCTTGCTCACTCTGGGCTCTCAGGGTATGGCACCTGCCACTCTACTGCAGTCACTTAATTGACCATGTCCCCTGCTAGACACACATAAATATATTCAAATTGCTTATCATCACCACTAGGGCATAATCCACAAAGGTGCTAAATAAATGCTAGTTGGATGGATAACTATCGGTCACCTTTTTTTTCTTTTTAAATTTTCTGGCTGCACTAAAGCAGCTTGTGAGATCTTAGTTCCCCAATCAGGGACTGAACCTGTGCCCTCAGCTGTGAAAGTGTGAAGTCCTAACCACTGGATTGCCAGGCAATTCCCCAGTCACCTGTTTTAATACCTTTACCAGAAGAGAAGAAATAAATTTGAAGTAAGTTAATTTCAAATTTGAAACAAATAAATGGTTTGCCTGGAGGAATGCACATTTTTACACCATCACATTTATGTTATTTTTAACATCAACAAAACTCTGTTACATTACACAACAACACAATAGTGTTTATAACCAAGGAAATCGATCATTTCATCCAAAGTCACCACTTCAAGATAAAGCCACTAGTCTCCCCTCCTCTATACAAGCTTTATTTATATGTGTTTTGGGGAATTTCAACAAAAAAGACAGATTTCTATTTCTATGCATTGCCTACATACCATACAACACAGTATTTATGTTTAATTTCCGCAAATAGGCTAACAGGAACTTCAAAATTAGTGAAAACAGGACTGTGTTGTACTATTCAGTACTCCAAATATGCTCAAGTGATGAGTCAGAATTTTATTAATTATCTCATGCAGAAGCTAGCAAGAAATTTTATGTTTCAACTATGTACACCAGAGAGGGGTTCACATAAGTCACCAGGCATGCTAGTCAAAAGAGGTCACTTACTTCCCAATATACCAGTGACAGTGAAGAGAGTGTATCACCACCCAGCTTCAAGCGAGCACAGGTACTCCCCATTTCCAACACATTGTCTTCCCTGAAACCAGTGGATTCCACAACTCTCCCCTCGTCTCTCTTCTCTTCGTATCCAGACTCCTGAGAAAGTGGCATACTTCTGGAGCTTCCAATTTCTCACCACTAACTCCAGTAACCTTCTCCAACCTGGCTTCCATCCCAGCTCATGCAAAGAGCCACCCTTTCCAAGGTTTCCAATAACCTCCTCTCAGCCAAATCAAATTGCTTCTTTCCTGGACTAATCACTTGATTTCTTCACTCCCAAAAGCCAGTCAGCACAGTCCACTATTATGAATAACTCCCTTCTCCCTGATTCCCCATTGTCCTGTACTTCCAGCCATACCCCAGCTATTTGTCATTTTCCTCTGCATCCTGTAACATCTTTTCTAACCAGATTGTAACATAGGTTCCACAGTTTATTGCCTGGGCCCTTTCTTAAAAATGGCTCCCCTCCTAACTATCAGTGTTCTTTGTCCACTAAAAGTACCTTTATAGGTCAAATTTCCCCATAAAAATTCAATCCAAGGACAGTTCTGATTAAATATTTTTGTCAGTCGCTGATCCACAGTAGCAATGCTTTTTATATAGTTAAAGAATAGATATAGCTCCTGCGCTCAAAGAACCTAGCACGGAGATCTCTAGCACTAGCTGGGTATTGCCTTCATTGTGTGACCTCATTGGGTTTAGTTTGGTCTACACAGCTTTGTTTTTGTTAGAGGTCACTTTAAAAAGTCAGGAGATTTTGTATCAAAATGCCAATTTCTTAATTCTTTTGAAAACTCAGATCTAGACACATTGAGCTCCCAATCCTACATAACAACAATAAGTTGAGCTAAATTGCTACAATTCCTTTCAGATAGGGCATTTGATTCCCACATACCAGGTCCCAAGTATCAGCTGCCATATATCACAGCACTTGCGTTTGTGGGGCGGTTGCCCTTAAGAAATTTATCTCATCCTTTGTGGCTATTAAATGTCAAAGTGCAAAATGATCAAGAAACAATGAAATGCTTCTTATGCTCATCCAGCTTCATTTGTTTATTTAACATGTTTGTTACTGTTTTAATTTATATTCCTGATCTCCTAATTTTATAAATTAGGACATTAACATACATAAAGATGAAATAACCTACGTAAATTCAACTATGGGCTTCCCTCGTAGCTCAGTCAGTAAAGAGTCTGCCTGCAAGGCAGGAGACCTGGGTTTGATTCCTGGGTCGGGAAGATCCACTGGAGAAGGAAATGGCAACCTACTCCAGTATTCTGGCCTGGAGAATCCCACGGAGCCTGGCGGGCTACAGTCTATGGGGTCACAAGAGTCGGACACAACTGAGCGACTAAGCGCACAGCACATACACACAAGTTCAACTACGCATCGTTTCTCACTATTAAAGTTACACTGCTGTTAGTTATACACCCATATCTCCACATCTCAGAAAAACCTTTTTAACCAGAAAACAATTCCTGATCCCTCCATCAGAGTAAGACGCCCCCCATTCCCCCAACCCCGTAGGTCCCCTTAACAATTTATATTTACAGATTTCACAAAGAAAGAAGCACTCATTAACCATTCATAAGAGCCCAAGAAAGAATGAACAGAGCTAATTACAATTGCACAAGGAGATAGCTACATTCATTTTGAAAGAATGTGGGTATGATTAAAAAGAAGCTTTAGAAAGTGTCACAGAGATTAATTTTTATCAATGCTTTGAATAGAAGAAAATGGCAGCCCACTCCAGTATTCTTGCCTGGAGAATCCCATGGACGGAGGTGCCTGGTGGGCTATAGTCCACGGGGTCGCAAAGAGTCGGACACGACTGAGCGACTTCACTTTCACTTTTCTGAATAGAAGAAACATGTTATCAGGAGTTTGGATATTATCCACAAAGGCTCAAAGAAAAGAGAAATTTACATTTGTTTGAACAAAATGAAGAATACAACTGGAGATGGGCCTGTCAGGTAAAACACGTGTGAAGGAGGTGGCAGGAGTGAAGTGATGTATAAAAATACCCAAGGAGGGACTTCCCTGGTGGTCCAATGGTTAAAACTTTTCCTTCCAGTTTATGGGGTGCGGGTTTGATCCCTGGTCGGAGAGCTGAGATCCCACAGGCCTTGAGGCAAAAAAATAAAATAACATAAAAAGGAAGTATTATTGTAACAAATTCAACAAAGTAAATGGTCCACATTGGAAAAAAAAAAAAAATCTAAGAAAAAAACGACACAATGACCAGGGAGACTCTCCCAGTCCACGTGCACACACAGACTTCCTCGCTCTGCCACGGCTCTTCCATCACGAGCCTCACATGACCGGTGTGTGTGGCGAGGGGTAACCAGTGGAGACTTCACAGAGGCAACCACTCTAGACATGTTGCCTTGTTGGAAAAAAATGCAATGTGATTAGGGTGGCACCTGAAGACTGATGCTGGCTATTATGTTTAGGATAAACTGGGGAAGAGAGCAGAAAAAGAGCAAAAGAAAAGAAGCAGAAGAGAGTTGGAGGGATATTGAGGGGTACTTTGAACAAGGATTGAGACTGCAATAGGAATTAGGAGGGAAAAGATGACTTTCAGAATTTTAGTTTTAGAATAATAATGAAATAACATTTCCAGAGTTATAAATCAATTGCTTTAAAAAAAAAGGTACAAAACTAACATAAAATATTAATTTCTAAAAGTTGACACAAGTATATTAATATGAACGTAAGGATAAGGGGTTGCTTGGGTAATCTCTGTACCTTTTAAATTTGACGTGAACCCAGAACTGGTTTTAGATAACAGTTTGGACCAACACAACATTGTAAAGCAATTATTCTCCAGTTAAAAATAAATTTAAAAAAATAGTTTGGGGACTTTCCTGGTGGTCCAGTGGTTAAGACTCCACATTTTCACTGCTGGAGGCTTGGGTTCCATCTCTGGTTGGGGAACTAAAGATCCTGCATGCTGCATGGTATAGTCAAAAGAAATAAATAGTTTCTTTTCCTTTTTTAAAATAAAGAAACTCCCTTTAGTTTGAAATGTAAAAGAAAGTACATGCTGGAAAATATTAACCTTTAACATTTTGAATAATACATTCTTCATACTTTTTACTATCATCACAGGGACTGAAATTTTGTAACTAACAAATATTTAGAACCAATAATATAAATCGTACTAGCTTCCAGTCTCAAACAATCACTTACACATGGCATTCCCTGTATGTTCTTTGTAAGGCTGGGAAACGGAGGTGTATTTAAATTTGCATTATGTCCTCAGGGTCATTAGTCTACAAGCTCTATGTTTCTCACAAAGACACAGAATTGTTTGCCCTGGCGACCTACACAGCATCTTGCCAGTCACAGGTCAGGTGACTGCTGTAGTTACCGAACTTCTGGCAGAGACACCCTGCAGCAGTATTCCTTAAAGTGTTTTGGATTATTATTTTTTTACTTTTACTGTTTGTTTGTTTTTGTAGATAAAAGAAATTTTCTGCATCCTTTTAAGAGTGCTATCTTCACGTGACAAATTAACAAAATAAATAAGTAGAGAGAAAAAAATTTTAATGGGTGAAAAGAAATCTGGTATCCTAAAATTGAACAACAGACTATCTCACCTGTGTCTCTGAGAGAATGCCTAGTATGTTTGTAATCCTTAAATTAAACCAATGAACATATACTGTTCATTACTAAGCCCGGCTTCTGCAGCAGCAGAAGATGCTCTTTGAGTAAATATACAATTTTCTGCTGTTAATAAGTTAAAGAATTCCTTTATATATATCCTTCTCAGTTACCATTCTCATTTTCTGGTCTCTAGGCTTGGTATATGTTCTGCTTTAATGGACTAGAATATATGTAAAGTTACTAAAATCAGAGGCTAAATATTTTAAATCCCATGAAGGAAGGAATTTTGCTGATTTCCTTCACTGTTTGCCTTTCGAAATTATCTTCTCATGAAGGAACTCACTGATTTTACTCCAATTATTACTAACCACCTACTAAGTACCAGGAACTGATCTAGATGCTGGGGATATAACAATGAACAAAACAAAGACCCCAACTCATGAAGCTTGAATAACAGAGCAAAGAGACAGAAAACAAATAAATGAAGAAGGAATATGGCCAGTGGTGACAGGAAGACAACACAGGGTGAGGTGTTAAGAATGTGGCGAGGGTGGAGTGGTTTTAGATGAGGTTCAGACACAGTGACTCTGAGAAAGTGGCTTTTGTTCAAAGACCTGAATGGGGTGTGGGAACCAGCCACTAGCACATCTTTCTTTACAGGCGTTCCAAGCAGCAGATTAGAACATGCCTGCAGGGAGAACTTGAAGAGGACCACGAAGGTCTATGTGGGCGGAGTGAAGGGTAGGAGGCAGAGAGTGACGGGGCTGAGGTGGCCAGGGCCATGCATGGACAGCCTGACTCCTGCTGGGTTAGACCGCTGGTGTGGAACCTGTGAAATGAGACGGGGGTTAATGAGAAAGAACAGTGTTTTAAGCTCTGATCTGAATTCACTCTACTCTTTGCTCCATATTCTTGGACTGACTCACTCCTCATTTCCTATCCCACCCATACTTTAAACCATTTTTGAACAATAGACACTACCTGGAGCTATGCACAGATTTTTTTAAAAAACTCAATCCTAACATGTATTACTTTTATAAAAATTCAAATAATGGAAGGAGAAGTCATCTCTTTTGCTTTAGCTTCGTTGTATTGATTATGCTAACCTCTTGAAATTTAGCAACACGGCCCCTGTCAGGATAGAAGAAAGCACAATGATAAAAAATTGGCTAATTTTTCAGGACTCATCATCACTGCATCACCCAATGAAAGGTGCAATGAAGTCTCTGCTGAAAACAGGCCACTCCCTGAACCCCCTCAAGTTTAAGTGAAACAGTGTCAGACACACTGACACAAGTAGCAACTATATTTTTACATTTTAACATTTTTCTATCATGGTGAGCCCTAAATGAATGATATAACCCCAAAATTCATTTCATATAGATGGGGAAACAGTGGAAACAGTGACAGAGTTTATTTTGGGGGCTCCAAAATCACTGCAGATGGTGACTGCAGCCATGAAATTAAAAGATGCTTGCTTCTTAGAAGAAAAGTTATGACCAATCTAGATAGCATATTAAAAAGCAGAGACACTACTTTGCCAACAAAGGTCCATCTAGTCAAGGCTATGGTTTTTCCAGTGGTCATGTATGGATGTGAGAGTTGGACTGTAAAGAAAGCTGAGCACTGAAGAATTGATGCTTTTGAACCGTGGTGTTGGAGAAGACTCTTGAGAGTCCCTTGGACTGCAAGGAGATCCAACCAGTTCACCCTATAGAAAATCAATCCTGAATATTCATTGGAAGAACTGATGCTGAAGCTGAAACTCCAATACTTTGGCCACTTGATGCGAAGAACTGGCTCACTGGAAAAGACCCTGATGCTGGGAAAGATTGAAGGTGGGAGGAGAAGAGGATGACAGAGGATGAGATAGTTGGATGGTATCACCAACTCAATGGATGTGAGTTTGAGTAGACTGGGAGTTAGTGATGGACAGAGAGGCCTGGTGTGCTGTGGTTCACGGGGTCACAAAGAGTCGGACACAACTGAGCGACTGAACTGAACTGAAAATTCATTCACATAAAGACAGCGCCTCCTGGCAGGGAATGGTCAAGTGCCTGCAGGATGTAACCAGGATTCTAGGCCTCCCAAGAACTGGAAAAATCTCTGAACCACTCTGAGTTACTATGAAAAATGATGAGTTTGTAGTCAAGCCCCTTCCAGTTGGAAAATGATGTTATCTTGGAACTGATTATCAAACACAATATGGGTTAGGAATGTCCAATTTAAGGATGAGGAATTAGAATAGATCTTAATAAAAATTATGGTTTTTCTCTTAAATTTTAGTTTGCAAGCTGGTAAAACATGCATTTCATAAATGACAGGAGCAATGTTGCTGAACTTGCCCAAACACACAGATCAGTTAATTTATATGTGTTATTAAATACATATGATCAACAACATCACATGGAAAAATTGATGATCTATCCTAGTTTTCCTTCCCAGTAGGGAAAAAACACATACAAACTCATCCATGTACATACACATATATTCTCTTGCTTAAAAAAAAAAAAAAAGGCAACCTTGCTGGAGGCCCTGACCAAAGAATCCCAAAGTTTTTACTTATTAATATAAAATTATCCAAACTTGGGGAAAACTTCTAAGTTCTAAAAGATTGGGAAAAGGAAGAAATAAAAGAAAGAAATCCAGACCATTGACTTCAAAGTGGGAAGCTTAGCATTACATTGTTTAAACATAACTTGTTATTAATATTTTAAAACATAGTTAATTCTTACAACAGTTTTATCTAAGTGTCTTTTCTTTCCCTTTATGTTCCAAGCTCCTCAAAAGCCATGGCTCAAATTACCTAACATATATTTATATGTAATACAGCTTCAACAGTCACATAGGGAGAGAGGCTGCCTAAATACACAATACTATGTCCCAGTCAATGAGCTATAAACAGTTACATATATTTCAGAAAGGCATCTCCTTATAAAGACGGCAAAGTTATTTCTCAAGATAATGTTTCTTGACATTTAAAAAATCATGCAAAATAGATTAAATGAGATCTAATTCAGTAAGGGTAAATAAAAAATGTCCCTAGAACTCATCTCCCTCTCCTCCAAAATCCAGGCTGAATTTCGTTACTGACTCTACCACAACTATGCCTTCTCAGCTCAGGATCCATCACCAAGGCTCTCTATATCACCCCCTCCCAGGCCTTTGGGAAGCCTTTTTAACACAAAACTGAAATTAATATTTATATTTAAAGTTCCTTTTAAAAAATAAAAGAAATGAAGCATCACACTGGGTATTAACAGTTACTTAAATGAGAGTAGTACTCGCTATTTTCAGAATTAAAACAAGGTCTTGTACCGTGTAGGTTACATGACCTGCAAGTTTTGCACCCCTGAAAGAAAACCTTCTTTCAGTTCTGTGAGTTTCTCTTTAATGAATTCCTTTATTTTGGGACTCCTGAACTTCAGAAAATATATTGGAAGAATTCTTACTTAAAGCTGGCTTGAAAAAGAAAAATCAAGAACGGAAAATGAGAGGATCCTGGATTCAATCACAGGAGTTAAGCTGTCAGTCATTTTGAATAACTTGGTCTCAACTGGGTCACTAGAGAATCATGAAATACAATTTACAAGTGTTTTCAGTGCTAGTTTTCAGTCAGGTTTGATTGAATCATATGGGTGACCTAATAATTAATGGAGTATTTTAAAATAAAAATCTGTGACATTGAACAAGCTGTCTCACTGAAGCTAACATCAGCAAGAGGATGAGGAAACTTCTGATATCCCAAATGGCCTTCACTGGGGAAACCAAGAATGGTTTTATAAAAAAATGCTTGGTCTCCATTACAGGCAGAGACCTATTCTGAATGTTTCTAAAGAGCTATTGAAATTCAGTGATGACTCTATATCAGGTGGAACAGCAGTGATGTGTTTTTTCTATTGTGATTGCCTTAGGAAGTGAATTCACATCGTGTGTACTAGAACATTTTTTGAAAATGTAGTTTTAAGAACAAAAGGACAGGAAAACAGTAGAAAAAACCCGATAGACTTCTGTCTGATACTAAATTGCATCGCAATGTTCTCTTCCTTTTTTGAATAGTAATAATTATCACTTACCTAGTGCTTTATTGTTTACAAAGTTTATTCATATTTTCTCAAGAGCCCAAAGAGGTAGGTAGATTTATACCAGTAACATAAGGGAGCATTTGAAAATGCAAACACTTGCTTCTCTCTTTTCTCTGGGACTCTTCCTTAATCCTTTCAGGTTTTTACCTCCAAAATGCCACCTTTTTCTGTGAGACCATCCCTGGTGGCCCTACCTAAAATTATAAGTCATCCCACATCTTTCACAGCTTTATTTTTCTTTTTTCTCTTTCTTCTTTGCACTTATCACTCCAATGTATGATATATTTTCTTTTTTAAAAACTCTTCATTCCCCTTCCCTATTAGGACACAGGCCTCTCTAAGACCCTGCCTTTTCTGTCTGAGTTGTTCATGGCTACATCTCCAGCATCTGGAGGAGGAATCTAACAGGTAACAGGGGCTCAGCACATACTCTTTAAATGAATAGAGTCAGCTTCCTTCTCTGTACTTGTTTCTTCCTCTGTAAAATGTTGCAATAGCTCCTATTATCTAAGGTTGTTAAGGCGATTAAACCTCGTTAAGTCCTATAATGCACTGAGCACAGCACTGAGAATGTAACAAGCATAGAGTCAATAGAAATCACTACTTTCATTTTTCAGGTAAGCAAACTGAGATTTGAAGAATTTCAATGACTTTGCTAAATCACACAGCAAGGATTTAATGGTGTCTGATCAGGATCTGGTTTGACTTCCATTTCAGTATCTTTTTTAAATGTATAGGAATTATTCAATACCGTAAGTGTCACCTTCTGTACAACAGACTTATTGAAAAGTGCTTTGGAATAAAATGCCTAATAAAAATAACTACCATTTATTCAGTGTTTACATGAGCCAGACATTTTCCCTTACATAAATCATTTCTGATAATACTCATTAAAGACTCTATGAGACCAATTCTATTATTATCCTCATGCTATTGATAAAACATAGAGGTACAGTTGAGTAACATGCTCTCTGTATTAAGTAACTTGACAGAGGTCCCAGTGTTACAAAGCAGATCTGGGGTCTGCTGTGAGGTCTTTCAACTCCAGAGCCCCTAACTACCCCACCGCATCCCCTGCCAGCCCCGCCCCAGCTTGCCATTGCTCCCCACACTCTCCTGCAGAGATCTCACAGAGGTTCACCCGAAGGTGACTACATATAGCGTCTTCTGGTTCTGAGTGACCCGTGGGAGAACAGAATAGTCCTGTGCAACCAGAAACCCCTGCAACATCTTACCCTGAGGATCTGGTAGAATAACGGGAATGCACAAGGAGAAGTGTTGTGCTCAAAGAGTACAGGGCTCTCTGAATTCTTTCTTTGTGTATAAAAGCTTCTATTCACTGGGACTTAAGAGAAAAAAAAAATCCCCTTTACTCTCTGTGCTTTGAAGGGTTTACATCATTTCTTCTCACATTCCAATAATTCAGCAGAAACAGCTGTTCTGCCATCATGGGCAAGAAGCCATAAACTGCATTCCAAAGAAAGTGTTCCATTCTGTCATTATTTATTAATTAATGCTATAGCTCCTGCCTTATAGTAAATGAATATGTCAAAAAGAGTAAAAAGGAATTAGCCTCCAACTAATAAAAATAAATGGAAAAAATAAATAAATAAATAAAAACAAGAGTAAAAAGGGAGAAAAGTTACATATTTTCTCTATTTCCCTAACCCAAAGAAACATCTGATTTTATATCCCTATCTTCTAAATGAACTGCTATGTTATTCTCTCCATTTTTCTAATAAATTCATTAAGAATCCTTCCTTGTCTTTTGCTACAATACAGACCAGAAATATTTTATCATTAAAGCTGTTTCATAAGTAAAAGTGAAAAAGACTTCTTTGTCTCAGGGAGCCAAAAAAAAAAAAAAGAAGAAAATTTCAAGACAGTGAAAATGGGAAATGTCTTGCATATAAATTTTTTAAATGATAAACATTCAAAACAGAACAATTCTACACAGCTAGTACAATCTTATCACTGAAAGCCTAACCAGTTACCCAGATGTTCCGAATCACAGGAGAACCAACATATCCTTAATGCAACTAACAAGATCTAATCTTTGAAGTTTGTTCTTTATCTATACAATTGCATCTATATATTTATTACATGATAGAAAATACCTTACTAATCTATATTTAGTTCAGAAATAAAATCTACAGCATAAATATATTCAGTTGTATTTAGCAATATATTCACTATTTTTCTGGATTTTTATGGTCATAAAAAATAGCTTGGCTACTTCAGATTTAAATTAGTGATCTAATTCTTTCATAAAACAGAAAATTGGGACTTTTCTCCCTAAAACATTATAAAGCTACAAAACCAGATTCTCAGAAGTACTCAAATTTTTTTGAATAACATTGTAATTTTTCATATACAGAAGGTATTTTTTCTGTTCAAAATTATTTTTAATATGCATTCATGAAAATACATTTTAATTCCTTTTTAAGATTAGTTTAAAAAAAAAAGGATCCAAGTACTAATATGAGCAAAAATAGTTGCATTTACTCAGTCATCAAAAACTAAAATGATTTTTTCTATAGTATAGTATTTTGCGTGTTTTGTTTCACCTGATTTCTGTTCAAAAAAATCAAACAAAAACATTTAACTGAAAATATTTTGCTTGAAAGAACTGACTTTGTATTCCTAGGGCAGATTTTAGATACAAAATGTGTGCTCACAACTTTATTTAAAAGTGTGATTAAAGTATCTGTGTATCTATTTCACACTATAAGTATAGTGACAGAGAACTGATGAGAATTTTTAACTAAATATTGTTGAAAAATACAGAATATCTTAACTAAGATATTTAATTTCTTTCAAACCTATTGGCAGTAGGTTAACTACCTTTTCTTATACACATAATCTGTAAGTACAGATATCTTTAAAAATAAATATGTACACACACCTTTAATTGTTACCGTAAATAAAAATTTTTGAAATCCTATCATAAATGCTCAAGAATAAGGAAGTCACACAGTTCTCCTCAGTCAGTTAATTTGAGAAGTCCAATATTTTAGGACATTCAGCTACACCTTGAATTTATGTGTCTACTGGGATGAAAAGAACAATAGATAATGGAGGGAATTGCAGAATTAAACAAGAAACTGATATTCTAGCAAGAATCAGCAACCCAACTCTGTCCACTTACATCCCAAGGAAACGTGGAGAGTGAAAAGAGTCGTACCACCCAGGGGCCACCTGAAGAAGCAGCCTCCAAGCCTTGGGCTCCTGTGCGTCTGTGACATGATCAGAGGGGAAACCATGCTGATGCTAGAACTGGTTTATTTCTTACAGTTTCGCTTTGATTAGCCCTGGCTATGGCCTTAAAAAAAAAAAAAAATCATCTTACTCACCACATTTGGCAGAAGTGCTAAAGGAAGCACCCTTTAGACTCTAAATTTAAACTCTAAGTTTCTGGACTGGTGAGCTGTCAAATGGTAAAGAATGATTTAACTTTTCTTCCATTCACACAGGCTTTTCTCCTAAGAGAATAAGATCTACTCCTATGATGTTGATTTTTAACACAATGGTTCCTTAGAAATTGTGCTACCAAAGCAAAATTATGCAGTTTAACTGCAAGCTGATGTTTTGATGGATGGTCAATGATTAATATTCCTCAAAGGATGGCCCTCACCCCAAGATAGACTTAATTTCAAATTTCCTCCAAGTCACAACCACTAGCTTTGCAAAATGGCTTCCTGTCAAGTTGCCTGTGTTTTCTATCATTAATTTCAGCCAGCTGCCTCAGGCAGCAGAATACTGGTCTTGTCAGTTTGAACACAGAGACATCGAGAATGACTGACAAATAAAACACTCTTTAAAAACCAAACACTGAACATTTCATCTTGTTATTTTCAAGGGAAGTATCACAGAGAATTGTGATAAATCCCCATTGTTTTCACATGTATGACTTTGAACTTTTCTTCTTTGTACCCATTAAATTCACATAAGAAGGAGTGCCTCAGTGGCCCTTTGCCCTAAAACCCACCACATCCAATTATGTAGAAAGTGAATGTTTTCTGTATCTAATGATCAGGTCTGCTGGGTCATTTGACACTGAAGTAAACAGAGAGAAGAAGCTTTGGAGCAATTGGTATGGATCTCATTCCATCATATACCATTGGTTCAGAGTGTGTAGCTAATAGGGGCTTCTGTAAAAACTGCATGCTGCAGCTAAAATTCAACCCCACTAGCCAAGTACTTCTACTCCATTTTTAGGTGCACGTAAAACAACTGAAGCATTAAAGGTCCACATGAAAATCTGCATGTTAATGAGAGACACAAATCCAAGGTTTGGATGGAACCCAAATAATATGAGTTTCTAAAAGATTTATAGTTGCAGCATACTTCATGAAGAGAGACTCCATCAACTAAATTATAGCGTCTTCGGGAAATGTATTAGGGCTCTGATTTCTGCAATGTTGGTTTAGTGTATCTCTTTTGTGATAGGCCAAAGTAGAAGCCTCAGTCTTGCAAAATTCTCTCTGTAATGTAAAAAGATCAAAGACTACTATGCTATACATGCAACACACTGGGCTACACTTTTTGTTTTTTCTGTTTTTTGCACAGTTCATACTGTCAACCATAGTTATTCAAAAAACAGAAAACTGATCAAGTCAGAGTTTCCAAACACCCAAGATACCTCTTGAAAGTACAATGGGTACTGGGAAATTTTAAGTTACACTATGTACTCAAAGAATATGAAAGTTTAATATTTAGCTAAACAAAACAGGAAAATTAACCCTTGCAAAGAGAAAATTCAGTAGCATACAAAGAGGTCAAAAATCAGCCACAAAGTCTTTTGAGATACTTTTAAATTAGAAACTAAGAGCTGTTTACTTGCTGTTTCAGAAGTGGTCTGCCACCTTTCTAAGTACACACTTGCTTAGAAATGAAGCGGATGGTAGAGAATGCTAATGATAATTCTTTGCTGGAGAGAGGAGTTGGGCTGGGGGTATGGAGATGTGGCCCCCAAGCCCTCCTTGTTGCCGTGAGGTAGGGCGATCAGGGACAAGCCGCACGCTTCTGATGAGAAGAGGCGGAGACTCATCTCTGCCTCACTACTTCCCACAGCCTCTCTGGCAGAACATATAGGTGGGCTCTACAGAATTGTTAGGGACGCGAACTGACTGAAATAGCCCACCCTGGCCAGGCACCACAGTAACCATTTGCGTGAGTTATAACCGGAGATCTCGGTAAGGAACACAGAACCAACAAGTCAGGAAAAGCTCAAAAGGAGACTGGCCGTGTCCGACCACCTCCCAGAATGCCTCTCGCTGGCATCCATCTTGGCTGAGCAATGAGAGCACCACCAGGAAGGACCCTGTGTCAGAATGATTGGCCAAGGACAACACAGAAACTAATCCCATCACCATGAAACCTGAGCCTGCGAGCCATGCGGCAGAGCAGGTCTCTTGGGTCCCCTTTCCCTACGGCTCTCTGCCCAGGTATCCTTTCCTTTGTCAACACAGGAGTCTCCTCGGGCAATTCATTTCCGAGTGTTAGACAAGCGCCCCCTTTCAGGCCCTGGAAGTGAAGTGAAGTGAAAGTCGCTCAGTCGTGTCCGACTCTTTACGACCCCATGGACTATACAGTCCATGGAATTCTCCAGGCCAGAATACTGGAGTGGGTAGCCTTTCCCTTCTCCAGGGGATCTTCCCAACCCAGGGATCGAACCCGGGTCTCCCACATTGCAGGGGGATTCTTTACCAGCTGAGCCGCAAGGCAAGCCCTTCGGGCCCTGGAAAGAGTCCCCTTTCCTGCAACAGAACCAGGATCCAGCTTCCTTTTCACATTGCTATCTTGGGCCTACTTTCCTATTGTGTCACTTTTCATTCCTTTGGGTCTTGACCATTTAAGAAGCAAAAACCCCGTGGTGGAGGTGAAAGGTCACGGCAGGAGAGGCAGAGGGAGGTACCACACTATCACTTAACCCTTCCCTGGTATATAGCCTTTGTAGAGCCCAGATGGCAACCCAGGGAAGAACGGGAGGCCTGGTAAGGGTATCTTGAAGAGACATAGGAGCTCTGGAAATGAAACAGGTGGTTGTCAAAACAACATGACAAATGTTGCCATTTCCCCAAAACTGTCTTCCATCACCATAAGAGCTATGAGTTGCTGAGCAGAAACTTGGTGGATAAAGAATCTACAAGAGCTTGTGCTTCCTGGACATTAAGAATGCATGTGAAAGATTCTATGGGCCACATATCAGATGAGACTTCCATCTTACTAAGCCCTCCTGATCATTCTCCAAAAGCCCTCAAAGACTGAAGCCTACTTGGAGAAAAACAAAACAATGTGAGAAAAATCATCATTTTCTCTGATGATTCTCTCAAATGCTTCTACATCTTTCTTCCCTGAAAAATAGTACATGTGTGTTTTGCAAATACTGACTTTTAAAAGGCCATATCACAATCTCATTAATCATTTGCTTGTCTTCCTAGTTGTATAGGACATTATTCCTCAAACCTTGAGCATAACCTTTTAAATCTATGCTAAATTGTCTTTAACTCTCTAGGAAAATGAGCAAAACTTCATGAAAGTAAAAAACATATGGGCCAAAAAAATATATGCACAATTGAGCATTTAAAATCTGTCAAGTTTTTACAATACTTCTAAACTGCTTTTGTGAAATGGCATCCTCCCTAACAGTAATCATTAGACCATGTAGTTTGCAAGGAAAATGGAACATGATTCAATATGATCCAAAACCCCATATATTTTACACTATTCACGAAGTAGAAGAAAGAGCAACAAAGCTGCAGGCAGCAAAAAAGGAAACTAATAAATTAATGTTATTAATGACCTCATGAACATATTAAATCATGACATTTAATTCAACAACTGAAAATGCAATGGACAGCACACAGAGGGCTGAGTTAGACACTCTCAAAGTTTGGGCATATGAGCAGGAACATGAATGAGCCTTTGAAATTTCAATTAGTTACACTATTAAAAAGTAGTCTTAACCATTTATTTAGGGCTCTGAGCTAAGTTTATTCTCATCTCATCCTTAAACTCTTTCACAACCTTGAAAATCAGGTATTACTATATCTTCTCAAAGAAAGTAAGAAACTATGGCTTAAAAGAGGCTAGGGGTTTGCCAGAAGCCATATACTTTTAGATGTCAGAAATTTCTAAAATTTCTTTAAACCTGCTCCATAAACAATAGATAAAATTTTTCATGATCTCTACTTACAGAAATGATATCTCATTTGACAAGATATGACAAGAATTTTGGCTCCTATGTACTAAGAGCACTATGTGAGTGACACAAATAATAAAGTTTTTCATATACACTTTTTCATTTAATCTTTACAGTAAGTGTAAGCAAGTATCTTAGTCCTTTCAGGCTGCCATAATAAATACTCAGACTGGGTAGCTTATAAACAACAGAAATTTACTTTCCATAGGTCTAGAGGTTGAAAGTATAAGATCAGAGAGCCAGCATGGTCAGGCCCTGGTGAGGGCCCACTTCTGAGTTGCAGACTGCTGAGTTTTCATCGTACTTTCACAGGGCAGAAGAGGGAAGTGAGCCCTCCGGGGTCTCTTTTAAAGGACACTAATCCCACTAATGAGAGCTTCACTCTCATCACCTAATCACCTCCCAAACAGCTCACTTCCTAACATCATCACCTTGGAGATTAGGTTTTCAACATATGAATGGGGACAAGAGATACACATTCAATCCATAGAAGAAAGTTACTTATTATCGCCATTTATTAAGATGAGAAAACTGAGGCTTTGAGAACTAGTGTCTAGAGAGGATGTGGAGAAAAGGGAACCCTCCTATGTCGTGATGTGAACGTATGTTGGTACAGCCACTACAGAAAACAGTATGGTGGTTCCTCAGAAAATAAAATGGAATTACCATATGATCCAGCAATCCCATTCTTGGATATATATCCAGGAAAAACTCTAATTCAAAAAGATACATGCAATCCCATGTTCATAGCAGCACTATTTACATAGCTAAGACATGGTAACAACCTAAATGTTCATTGACAGATGAATGGATAAAGAAGATGTGGTACATGTATACAATGGAATATTATTCAACCATAAAAAATAATGAAATAATGTCATTTGCAGCAACATGGGTGCAACTAGAGATTATCATACAAAGTGAAGTCATAAAGAAAGACAAATACCACATGATATCATTTATAAGTGGAATCTAAAATACGATACAAATGAACCTATCTACAAAACAGAAGCAGACTCATGGACACAGAGAACAGACTTGTAGTTGCCAAGGAGGCTGGGGTTGGGGAGGGACAGAGAGGAAGGCTGGAGTTAGGAGATGCAAATTATTGTACATGGAATGGATAAGCAACAAGGTCCCTACTGTAGCACACAGAGAACTATATTCAATATTCTATGATAAATCATAATGGAAAAAATATAAAAAAGAATGTGTGTGTGTATACATATACATATATATATATATATATGTATAATCACTTTGCTGTAGAGCAGAAAGTAACACATTACAAATCAACTATACTTCAGTAAAATAATATATAAAAATATTTTAAAAAGTTGAAAGAATTAGCTTCCCCAAAGACATGCCATACTAAGTGGCAGAGTCAGTCTCTTGGCCCACTATAGCCATGATCCTAGACCACTTTGCAATATTGCCATTACCTCTTCAAGTAGGTCAGCAAATGAACTGAACTCTCATTTTTCATACCAGAAAGTAAGCTAAATGCATGAGGAAGAGCCAGTTAATACTAATTGGCTAGTTTTTATCCAGTACCATTGTGAAGTAAAAGTGCTTTGGTCTTACATGAACTTTTTATTCTTTGATAGTAATACATCCCCAGAGTTAAAGAAAACCAGATACAGTGAAATTGAAAACATACTTTGAGAAATATTCATTCTAATTTCATTTTCATCAGAACTATCTGATTTGTAATTTGGTTCCCTGAGGAGATCTGCACAAAGAAAACAAGGTGTAAAGATGACGTGTATGAAAAAGTGGTATCTTATTTTGTGAATGGTTTATCAATCCATACCCTATGCATATACTTGCCGTGAGCACACCATTAAAATAGTGTGCCCCTTGATGAATTAACAAAGATACAAAAACTAATCTCTGGACAAGCAAAACTATGAACAAAATAATGGGCCATGAATATCCCCAATAGAATGAATGACTTAGCCTAATACAACCATCCAGTACTCCTCAGAGCAAAGCACAGAGGTTTTAGAAGAGGGATCTTGAAGTACCCTCCAGGTTTGAATTCTGGCTCTAATACTTAGTAGTCATGCAACCTTGGAAAGGTGTTCAACTTCACTCTTCCTCAGTGTTCTTATCTGTAAAATAGGACTCTCCTAGGGTTATTATTAATAGAAGTGGAATCTTCTTAAGAGTGCCTTGCACATACTTAGTTCTCAAAAAATACTGGCTATTAGTAGTTTCTCTTAGATTCACAAGCATCTCAATTTTTATTGATTAGCCAGCCATCCTATGAAATCATCAAAGATACGCTGTTTTATTTTTCATTCATGGTCTCCGTGAAATGACAAACAACAGACAGAGGATGCCACTTAGAGTTCATGCCTGACTCAACCCCATATTCAGTCAACCTAAAACCAACTCCCTAGGCTTCAGTGCTCCACCTCTTAAAACATGTACTTATTTTAATTCCATAAATTGAGTAAAATTCTTCATTACAAAGTTGAAATGAAACAGTTGCATAGTCTCTTTCCCTAGTTCAAAAGTTTAGTGACAAAAACAAGAAAAAATGCTGGCTTCATGTTCTATTAAGATGGTGATTAACCAAATCCTTAAGCCAAATATTTTGAATACCTCTTGAAACAGGACACAGCAGATATTTAGTAAACATAGAGGATTTCAACTTTATGACTAAGCCCTGACCATTTCAATGTTTCAGTGTACTTGTGAAGGAAAAACAATGTTAAAACCACAATAGAGCAAACATGAAGATAATTCAATGTAGATATCTTTTAAAAGCACACTGCCATCGAAACAAATACGTGTTGTACATCTCTTTATTTAGCAGCTATAGATATACATGATTTTGACCACAAGATGCACAAAGCAGTTAGCTCTAGGAGATTTTTAACTATCTATTTTATTCAATCTAAACTTTCAAATAAGAAATATGTAATAAATATAATTAAAAATTAAAATCATTTTCATTTCGAAAAAGAACTAAAAATATTATTGTTGGAGTCCTCAAGCATTCTGATGTATAACAGAATATGAAATAATAGTTTTGCTTTCAAATAATCAATGTGTGAGGATTGATGGTCTGACCCTTCTGTGAGCCCTTGAAGAGTCAGATGGTACTGACCTAGACTTAGGTAGTATCTGTGAAATCAAGACACTCCAAAAAACAGGTTGCTAAATTACCACCCTGGTACTGAAGATTACCTACTCTGAACTAACCATAAACTAGAGGGCATTTCATTGGGGATATCAGTTCCTTTCCAAAGTATGGAGTTCCTGCCTCATGCTAGCTAGGATGACTTTAAAATACCACTGAGATAAATAATGTCTTTCACTTATGAATTCCAACTGATTGCAGGGAAACTTTAAAGTCCTAGCAACACTGTTGCTATAGCAATGCAACCTGATTAGATATTCTTAGCAACCAGCCACAACTCACACCCACGGAGTCCCTTCATTTATTCCAAGAAGAATAATGTTGACATTCCAATCTCTCAAATATACAGAATTCAGTGACAGACATCTATGGATGAGAGGCCTGTGAGATACAATGGAATAGCAAGTTAATAAATAATACACCTGGGCCTTGAACACATTCTATATGCACACAATAAGCACATATTTAAAGTGTATTCTACATGGCTAAAAATTGAAGATGTTTCAATTTTGGCCCTTGGAATATATGTAAATCAGCAGAACCTTTCAATTTCATACTGTAGTAATTAAAGTTTACATGCTTCTCAAATAGTATATTTCATACTGAATTAATAGAGATAACAATAAACTTTCACGTTTGTGACCTACAGCAACAACCTGACATTTTGATTCTAAAGCTTTCACCAAAACTGGTATCACACTTGAAAAACCACAGGCACTGCTGAGAGTGTGGGTATGGCTAATTACGAGGGTGCACAGTGAAAATGCTGCCTTTATCACAGGTGCTTAAGCCAGAGCTGATACCAGGGATGGACGGAGCCACCGCTCTGCAGGAAAGGATCGGTCACATCCTGAGCAGGATGAGATTATGAAGACCAAATTCTGGAGTCATCTCCAGGCTGATCATAACAGCAAGGTCAAAAGCAGGATCAGACCTATGAAGGCTCAGAAAAGAAAACAACAGCCCAGAAAGCTACAAACATGACCCAAGATTCTGTAACTAAATAAAGGATGCTTTTCTATAAACCGAGATCCTGAATCATTCTGTTTTGATATGGAAAAGAACCCAATTACATTCTTAGCCTCCCCTGAATGGCTATACTCCTGGCAGTTAATAACCCAGTCTCTCCGCATATACAGCTTCTGTTATAAATAGAGGAGTACAGTGGGAAGGAATTAAGGTGAAAAATAACCAGAAGCTTTTACTGCTGTTGTCATTGCCTTTGAAAGTTATTAAATTTGAGACATGGATACAATTTTCTGAAAATAATGACTCTCAGCTAGCTACAGAATTAGAAAACCCTTTTGAGAGGTCTCCAATTTTGATAATTTATTTTAAAATTTCAATTCTATCTTAAAAACCTGCATTGAAAACTTTTTGCACATCCCTATATAAAAATTTAATATAAGAAAATTATTATCATGCACATATACATGGTTAGAAGAATGTTCATCCCAGCAGTCAAAAATAACAAATAACTTCACTGGAAACAGTCTAAATATATAAAAACGTGGCATTAACTAAATTAATTATGGTGTCTTGTGTCATGAAATCCTGCTCCACAACCCCCTTACCTGTCATCTTGAAACCTAAAAAGTATAAAAAACTGAAAGTTTATATATAACTTAATTGGAAGAAAAACCTGATCAGACCAGGACTCATTTGATACCAAAATCTAACTGGAAGTGAGACGATTCAGAGGCTTTATTTGTCTCACACAGTGTGATTATTCTTATGCTTCACTGCATAAAAACTCATGTGTTTGATTACAGAGTGCTACCACAGACACTGCTGAAAATGTTTCCTGAAACATTTCCTGAAACATTGCTGAAAATGAAAATGGTTTGACTTTAACCATATTACATTTCAAAAGTTTAAAAATTCCTCATTCTATTAAAAAAAATATATATGTGGACTGTGATATACCCTGTGTTTTCTCTACCTCACATACTGTCTTCTTGACTTTTACATGAGTTGTTTCTTCTCACCCCTCAGGTCTGGACTTTGTAAGACTCCTCTCCGAGTTGGTTCCCATCTATCAAGTCTAAAGAAGCCCCTGTAGTTACTCTCCACCACACATGCTCGTTATTCTTCCTTCACAGCTCTTCCTACAATCACTGGTGATCTCATTTGTTTCTTGGCTTGCAAATCTAGTGGCCGTCTCCCCCTAACTAGCTCCAGGAGGGCACAGACCTTATTTGCCTCACACAATCGGGCTTCCCTGGGGGCTCAGACAGGTAAAGAATCCGCCTGCAATTTGGGAGACCTGGGCTAGATCCCTGGATCAGGAAGATCCCCCTGGAGGAGGGCATGGCAACCCACTCCACTATTCTTGCCTGAAAAACCCCCATGGACAGAGGAACCTGACAGGCTATAGTCCATAGGGTCGCAAGAGTCAGACATGACTGAAGCGACTTAGCACACACTCATGCTTGTCCGTGATTAAATTGATTCACATTACACCAAACGGTCTTCCCTGGTGGCTCAGCTGGTAAAGAATCTGCCTGCAATGACGGAGACCTGGGTTCGATCCCTGGATTGGGAAGATCCCCTGGAGAAGGGAACGGCTACCCGCTCCAATATTCTGGTCTGGAGAATCCCATGGAGTATATAGTCCATGGGGTCGCAAAGAGTCAGACACGATTGAGCAACTTTCACTCACACCAAACACTTCTCTGAAAACACTATTAGAAAAAGTACACAACTATCAAGAGTTTCTTCAAGTCAGGACCACACAGCACAGCTCCACCAAAATGATAAACCCACAAAATAAAAATGAAAGATAAAAGTAAGCCTCTCTTAACATACATACAGCTGCTTCACTTTGTTGTATAGCAGAAACTAACAACATTATCAAGAGATTTTACTCTAACAACAAAAAAGTAAACCTCTCTAGATGTTGAACATTTTTTCTTCAACTGTTTCAAACTGTCACTTTTTCACCAAGTGTGGATTTACTATGTTATTTGCTCTCCTGCCTAATTCTCAAACCAGAGCACTACCCATACTGTACCACAAGCATAACGGGTGTGTGTGCCCGTGTATGTGTGATCTCTCCCAACAACAAGGCCTTGAAAACCACAGAATCTACCAAAAACTTTGGGCCAAACACTCTCTTCCTATTGATGAAGAGAGGCTGAGAATTAGAAACACAAACCTACTTCATAAAGGTAAAACATTTTTAAAATCCATAATGAAGCATTTCTAAAATGGATTCATCATGCTGAGTTACTGTGAATCATTTTACAAAGGACACATACGACCAAATGCTAAAATTTCCAAATTCGTTGCCAAGACCCAGTTTATCCTGAGAGGCAGTCCAGCAATGAGCAAGAGAGAGCACCCTGTCCTCTGACCCAGCCACCCACAACCTTGAGAACTGCAGGCTGTCTGGAAACAGAAAAGCTACATCATATTACAGCCACATTTACACAAAACATTCTCAGTATGCTTTTCTTCAACCTCCAAACACGTTTTCAGGAAACTACCTCAAAATATCCCGGTGTTTGCAGACTTTCCACACACTCTGTTTTCCATTTTTTCCGCACACTCTGTTTTCCACACATTCTATTCTGTATTTTTTGCACACTGTTTTGTATTTTGTACCTTTTTCAGATTAATGTACCTGGGACCATTGCTTTGAAATTAGAGGTACTTCAACTGAAAAGGTATCAGGACAATGAAGAAATACATCCTAAACACATAAAATTTTTAAATAACTAATGTATATTTAAAACAGCTCCAGATCTTGTGGACACTATAGTTTCCAGGATACATTTAAATCAAGAACAGCGTGGATTTACTATCATTTTGAGGAATTATTTGACACCACATCCATCTCACTTAGTTCTTTCTCTAATTCTAATAGCAGCTCAAAAAGCAAAACAAAACCAAATCACTCACCAGAACAGGGTTCTCCTTTATCTGCATGTCTGCAATGTTTATAATTAAAAATCTTTGGTTCAGGCCTGGTGGAGGAATCAGTTCCCGCCAGCCCTCGGCCTAGACTATTGTGCGCAGGTGTGTCGTATTGTTATTTAAAACATGCTGTTTAGAACACAGAATTCTTTCTCTGAGGCCCCTTAAGTGAGGCAGCTGAAGACCAGCAGCTGCAAGTTTTTTGCTTTATTGCTGAGCGCGAGTCATTGTTAGCTCTGGTCACTGAGCCCTTTTCCCTAATGAACAGGCTGGGTCTGGGGGCTGGGGAGCATCTGGACTGCACTGCTCCTATTTACCCCAGACGAGGAATACAGAGCCCCAGAGCCACACCTGCCAACGGCCAACAAGCATGCTGTTTAAGCAATGGAGTGTCTGGGATATCAGATAATAAAATTATCCCACTAATGATACAAAATGAAAAATCACTTTTGATTCAATAATTTTCTGCCCGATGTTCTCCAAATAGTATTTGGATACACTTAGGTTTAACTTATCTACAGAGAACCTCATTTCTTTTAAATTCACATTAAAACACAAAATACCAAAGGCTTATTTCAGGGTAACTCCCCCCCCAACTACATACTAAGTATGAATTAAACTAAATTCTTTCATCACCTATTCCATTTTTTTGTAAATGATTTTCAAACTTTTAGCCTAAAACTGGCTGTAATCAGAGGTCAAAAATACTCCTTCTGGTATGAGAATTAAATTTCCTGTCTAAGAACTTCAATCTTAACTAAAGCTAAAATAACATTCCTATTGGCGTATCAGTTCTAAATTCTAAGGCTACACTTGCAAAAACAAACAGATGACAATCATGTGAGGTTTCCCTGTAATTACAAATACAAGACTCTTGTACTAAAACCTCACTTAACAGCCTTTAATAGCCAATAAAGCATAGCACACAAGGCTTTATGCAGTATTTACAGTCCTATGCAAATAGGAAATCCTGAAGTTATAACCTGAGTTTATTTCCATTAAAACTTAGTTCATAAGGAAAAAGAAAAAATTCCATTCAGAAAAAAATAAAAATAAAAAAGCTTAAGGAGTGAATGGTGCAGAATGGTTTATCAGGGTAAAAACTACTCTAAGATGTAAGAATTAAAACTGTACATGATGGTGGCTCCAAGGAAGAAAATATTTGCTGTTCTTAACCCTGGAAGATTTTAGAGTAGCTGAACTGGAATCCTGAAGCTCACTAGCTGGATTTATATGGTGTGGAGAAATAGCACTCTATAATTTCTGTATGCTGCATTTTCATTTTTCCATGCCATATCACTACCATATGACAGTACTGTTCCACATTTATTTTGCAACCCACGTTGATACTGGCTTTCATTTGAGTTATGCTTGTGTTTGTATAGCCTTGCCCTTGTATTCACTTCTATCTTTTTGCTTCTGTTTTTAAATCTTAAGGTACTCCCAGACACAAGCTTGCACAGTTAATAAATTCAGTACGCATGTTCTCTGTTTAGCAACCCAAATCATTAATGTGATGTGATGCTAAATAATATTTTCTTACATCAAAGTCCTTCAGAGCTCTTTCTTTTCTTTGAGCAATAGTTTTCTCCTGGGATGGGGAGAATAAAACACTCTGAATAAAGTACATGGGAAAAATACATCTACCCACTTCAGCAGATGGCACTTTGGGTGTCCTGTAATGGAACTATTGATTCTTCACAGTTTCTGAATATAGTTGTCAGGTAGGGCTAAATCTTTAGGGGTTTGTGGGCCAGGGTCAGACTTGGCCACCTGCTTGAAAAGCTTAAACCATACACTACTCCCCAGAGGCCAAGACCAAGGTCAAAATATTTACAAGCAACAGCTCTACAAAGCAAGTCAAGAAATTCCATGTATTATATATTTTCCCATTTGTATTATAAAATCAAAGCATGTACCCTAAAAGATACAACTCTCTTTAAAAACAGATATTTTAGAAAAGCAATGGATAGTACATGCCAGTTTATGGTGTACCTATAATTTTTAGACCATTTATTTTCTCAGGCTAAATAAAATGCTAGCATTTCAGTTTCAAAATAGAAGATAGGAAGAGTAACTCTTTTCTTTCTCTAAATTTTCTAATTGCTAGCAGTCTTTAAAGTATGAGTTTCCGTGGAAATGCATTTGTCAGATTCATGGCGGATTCACGACAGTCTTACATGTTTGAAGCAAAAATAGGGAGACACATTGCCCTCGCTGGTGGTGGAGAAAGGCAGCAGGGAGAAAAGGACAATGCGGGACTAAAACATTATGAAATAAAGGTTTTTAAAAATAAAATAAAGTTGTATTTATATTTTAATATAGGAAATACATTAATACAGTTCTAAATATATCCATGAATTAAATCCCTACATGTAAAATTACCTAATCAAAGGGCATATTTATTTGTAATGTTGACAAATTTTGCCAACTACCCTCTATAAAAGATGTACCCACTTAGACTCGTACCAACAACCTATGAGAAAAATTGTTTTCCCACATCTTCTAGCACAATTATCAGAATTTTTCTTCATTTTTGCTAATCAGAAGGATGATACATGATACCCCAATAAGCTTCAATGTGTACCACTCTTGTGAGTAAAATCATACCTCTATTCATATGTCCAAGACATTTCATTTTCTGTTAACTGTCTCATTTCTTTTACCTATTTTCATTGGTTCATTCAACTTTTTCTTATTCATATATGAGGGTCCTTTATATATTTGCTAAATAAGTCTGAAGTCCATGATACAAGTTGCAAATGTTTCCCTTATTAAGAGATTACTTCTTGAATTGACTATAGTGATCTCTGCATGCAGAAATTCTTTATATGTAGTTGAACTTATTTTTCTTTCTTATGGCTTATTATTTTTATGTCATACTTAGAAAGATTTTTCCCTACTCCAGTTTTATAAAAATAGTCTCCTGTGGCTTATTGAAGGATATATATTATGCTTCCATTCTTCATATTTAAATCTTTAATTCATTGCCATTTATTGTGGTGTCACATTAGATTATTTTTCCTAACTGATCAGTGGTCCCTACAGATTTGAGATGTCATGTAAATCATATATTCAGTCCTCATATGTATTCCAGTCTATTTCTTCATCTTCCATTTGGTTTAATTGATTTGTTTCTTTTTGTATTCCAAAACTATGTTCTATGTTTCATGCTTTTATAGTATTTTCAAATATTTAACATTTTAAATATTCAATATAATATTTTAAATATCCAGGCTCCAGGTGGCGCTAGTGGTGAAGAACCCATCTGCCAATGCAGGATACATAACAGACACGGGTTCAGTCCCTGGGTCTGGAAGATTCCCTGGAGGAGGCATGGCAACCCACTCCAGTATGCTTGCCTGGAGAATCCCACGGACAGAGGACCCTGGTGGGCAGAGTCGGACATGACTGAAGAAACAGCATGCACACACAGCTCTCTTCCCCCAGGTATTGTTCATCTTTTATAGAAGCTTTCAGTCAATTCTTGATTATTTTTTCACTTGAATGTTAGATTCAGCTTGTCTTGCTCAAAAGAGAAATAGAAAAAAAAAATCAATATTATTTTGGGCATCATGTTAAATGTATAGATTAACTTGGGAAAAATGTATATGATATTGAATTTTCCTATGTGAAACATGGTATTGCCTTTCCATTTGTTAATATCTTTGAGACTTCAGGATATAACTTTTTTTTTCATAAAAGCTCACAATTTTTTGTTTTATTTAAAGTGTTTTATCTTTTCTGTTGCTATTGTAATTGGGAGTACAAAGAATTGCATGATAAGACTTCTAGAAAGAGTTTAACTCCAATAATAAAGCATTCAGGTTCCTAGAACCACTAAAATATAATGTGATGTGTGCCATTTAAAAAGTCTGTAAAAGCACTCTGTGAAAATGGGACCATGGAGATTAGCACACAGAGGAGTCCCAAAAGACCAAAGGCACTTCAGATGGAAAAATCTGTACAGATGCCTGAGAGAAAGAGGTGACTTGATGAACTGTAAATAGTTTCTCAGAAAAAATCTGTCAGAACCTTAGAGGGAGTTAGGAAGAGATGAGGCTGAAAAGGTGGGTAAGAGTCCAGTCACAAGGAACCTCTGAGTCCTTGCAAGGTGTTTAAACTTTATAGATATTAAGGCTTATAAACAGAAAGGGTCCAAAGTGCCCCAGAAATGGGCTAGCCCATAAATTAGGAAAATAGGAGAATATTTCAAACTTCAAGATAGGAAATAACAAAGATCTGAAATATGGAGTTCAATAAATGGATTAAATTGATTCCCAGGAAGTAGAATTTGAATTTTAGGACTTATAAATAATAGAATATGTAAAGTAAGAAGGAGGATTCCAGCTTTCTGCCTTGAGCATGTACCAGGCAAGGACTAGAGAGAAAACTTCAAGACAGTAAATATTTGGAGATAGATGAAACACACTGTCAAAGTCAAGATAATCATTTGGTGGTGGTTTATCTCATTACCATTCACTCGAGGGGTGAGGTTGAAGGGATAAAGTGTGACAACAGAGACTTAGGAAATCCCAAACTTTAAGTGTCAAGTGGAGGAAGGGAATCCTTGTAAGACTGAGGAATAAGCAGAATTGTAAGTGCAATTGACTCAGTGGTGTCTCAGAATCCAGTGCAGGACCAAACTCACAAAGAGTGAGCGGTCACTAATATCAAAGGTAAAATAATATTTGAATAATTTTCACTTAATCAGAAACATAGGGACACTTGAGTGTGGTTTAGTTTGGGGGGATGGAGTGGGATGGGGAAGGAAAAATCTTAGTTAAATATTTATTAATCTGACACACTCTCAGAATATTCTAGAATATGTCAATCATCTGATTGCAGTCTTTGGTAGTTTTGCTTCATAAACCACATCTGCTTTATGTTTTTCTGTATAATAAAAGTATTTTTATTAAAAGGTTCACACTGTTTTTAAGGAAAAGAAGAAGAAAAAAAAAGAGAAAAAAAGAAGAAAATGCAATGGAAAGAAAGAAACCGTTCAACATTCATCTCATATCTTTACCATCACAGATATGAGACCAAAATTTTGTAGAAATTATTCCTGTGTTTTTTGTAAACAGAAAAAGTGACAAATAATTATGTCTTTATGATCTTCCTTACAGTGATGATGGTTTGGGTCATAAGGAGAACAATAAAATCAACATGTTCAGTAATGAAACTATAACAAGGAGCCATGTGAAGGCATCTGGAGTTTTGAGTCAGTTTGTTGGTAGTTGATCTGAACCACCCACACGCTTTCACCAGAAGCTGTGTGCACAAATCTAGTTTTTCTGGTTTACTCAAATTATGACTCTGTCTTTAGATACCATATTCAACTTTTCTTCATTTCTTTCTATATCCCTAAAAAACTTGCCAGCCACTTATCAGATTATCGTCCTCCATTAACACGCTGGCCAGTGTAGTATGATGAGAAAAATACTGGATGGTGTATTAAGAACTTTAGATGGCCCTAGCTTTATTATATGTTATTGAGTAAGTCTCTTTACTTCTCTAGCCCTTAGTCCTTTCTAAGACCCTCTGGATTTCACAGTCCCAAATCAACTGGCTTATGATGTTTGTCAAGAAAAGCCAGAAAGGATTCCAGGAGGTTCAAATAAAATTAAAATTCACAGCAAAACCCTTCATGGATGGTATTCCATGGGCTCTTGTTTTTCTTTTTCTTTTTTTAATTTTTTTAGGAAGAGGAAGTGGAGGTGGGGTGGAGGGAAAACAGTATATTACTAGAAATCTCCTACTGCTTTTGCAATATAAAATTTTAGATATTCTTCAGTGAACCAAAACAGTGAACTGAATATTTCAAAGCTATATATAGGCTTTTGGAATTTTTATCCCTTTGCCTCCTGAGACGCAGGCCTAGATCAGGCTGTGTGGTCTTCAGCAAGTCATTTAACCTCTCCCATCTCCATTTCACAAGTGTAAAAGGAAGTCAGACTGGACCTGTCTATTCCACAGTGTGATTTCAAGGACTAAGTTAAATGATTATATTTAAAATTGCTTGGTAAACTGTAACATGCTAATATAGGGTATTAAATTAGTTACTCTTTTGAAACTGTATTCTTTATCACTATTTTATTATTAAAATAGAGCAAAATATTTTCAACATGAGGAATGATCTCAGGATCTCTCTGCATCACACAGGAAAATGGCAGAGTACAATGCATGTCAATTTTATTTTAATATTTAAAAAGGCATAATGTGCACATAGAGCATTTTGTCTAATATATGTGTTGCAATAGTTTATATATGTGTATACCTTATAGACATACAAGAATAGAAACAAGGATACTCTTGCTAAATTACTGATTATCCTCCTAATTTCTTTTTTTGATTTGCAATAAAATATATATGAAAAGGAGCATATACAGAAAGATTTCTCCAAATTAATTTAGACGTGTGTTTATTTTCTGCAAGATGAAAATTGGTATTTTTGAATTAAAGAAAATGTGCTGTGATCAAATATGTTTATTCTATGCCGTGGACTCTATGCTTATCTTAGAGATTAAAAATACAGCAACTTATGAAAGGTTCCAAGAAATCTTGCAACAGAGGAATCTGTTCAACTTCATTTAACACAGTTTCCCAAATTTATTTAACCATGACACTCATTTTTTTTTAACTAACTGCCTATTAATAGCTTATGAACCTCCAGTATTCTGCATAATACAATGTAGGAAATGCTGAAACCTGTTCCAAATATGAAACAGTCATTATAAAATAAAAGACGCGCAGTGTTGACTCTACACTAGGGTTGCTGAGCTCTTTTTCCCTCACTAACATTTCAACCTAAAAGTCATCCTGGAAAACCCTGGTAAATGCAAACAAAACATGCCACCACGTGACAGATCGAAGGAAAGGCAGAGGGACACTTCTGGCAAATGGTACAAAGTATTACAGTTGTTAAACACCATCAGTCATTTTGGACATAAAACCGCTTCTGAATTATACCCTCAGGGCCTAGGGGGTGAGGGGAAAATTGCACCCAATATGAGGCAGGCATAATTGACTTCTGCTTGAAATAGTCAGTTTGCCCTTGGCAAAACAGCCAAATGTACCTTGAAAATGGCAATTATTTATTACCACTGGATTTTCTGAGATTTATGAAAAACTCAAAGTGTGCCAGACTCTATGAAAATATTAGTCTCACCTAATGGACCTTTTAAAATTTCTTTTAACTTTCGAGAATAAAATAAGAGGAATTAAGACCATCATGTTTAGTCAGAAAAAAAAAAAAAAGACCATCATGTTTAGGACCACATGCTCAAAAGATGACCTTGGTGTATGTTACAATTTTCCACATGCTATATAATTCAACAAAATTTTGTGAAAACTGATGTTACAATTAGAAAATAATGGCCAAAATATTTGTGTACATGCATACTGTGAGAATAAAACAAAATGCTACACTCTCCAAGAACAAGGGAGTTCTGTTGAGTATTGTTAGTGTTTGAGTAGAAATGAGTTCCCAAGGGTAAAACGTCCAAGAGATGTGATGGAGAAATCACCTCAGACTCTGAGGGGTTTCAACATGAAGACTGGTAAAGCTTGTGTTAGCGGTGGTTTCCTGGGGAAGGAGGAGAGGCGAAATGGAGAGGGGGCTAGGGGAGACGGGGCTAGGGGAGACGGGGCTAGGGGAGACAAGCTCCGAGATTTGATTCTGCCAGATTCCACAAAGTGCGACACGTGTTCAATTTGAAAATTTTTACTACGCTTACTACCAGAAAAAAACCTCCATCATGCTCCTGTCAACTACAAACTGGCTCTTGCCAAGGACGTTTGCCACCTGCCTCCATGGAGACTGAACCCTGTGTTACTGCAGCTACTGACCTTCAGCGCGCCCTGCAGGGAGTTCAGCGTAGAGAGGGAGGCACTCTGTGCGCTGGGGACACTGATGCAACAGGTCTTCAGATGGCCAGATGTTCTCAGGAACTGATTTCATGATCCCAACCCTTGCATCCCCTCATATCTAGAAAAGCATTAAATCCCTTCATGGTGACATCAGCTCCTTGTGACCAGCAGAAAACCTCTTGTAAAGAAAGTGACTGATTGCACTGAACTCCCCCTTCACCAAAATCTTATATATTGACCTTCCCCCACTACCTCTTTGGGGCAGTCTCTCAGAGCTATCTGAGGTGCTGTCTCCTGGGCTGCAGTCCTCATTTTGCCCCAATAAAACTTAACTTGCAACCCTCACATGGTGCATCTTTTTAGTTGACACTCTTGACTAGTGAAGATACGCTTAGCACAAAAGCACTAGAAGAGCTGAAATGAATGAAATATTATGATACAAATTAAGTGGATAGTGCAATAAAAGAAAATGCTCCTATTGCATTCTATGAGCCCAGTCTGTGTTTGATGTGTAAAATGAATTATATATGCTTTCCCTTTTTAATATAGTTTTGAGGTAAAATTTATGTAAAATAACCTGCATGTATTTAAAGTATACAATCAGAAGCTTTGATGTATGTATATACATGTAATATATGTAAGCAATCATCACAGTTAAGATAATGAACATATAAAGCACTCCCCCCAAATTTCCTGATGTCTTTATAATCTGTCCCTCCCTATGCCCAACTTTGTCCCCAGAAACTCACATATCTGCTTTCTGTCACTATGGATTAGTTGGCGTTTTCTAGAGTTTCATATAAATGGAATAATACAGCATGTGTTTGTTTTATCTCTGGTTTTTTTACTTAGATAATTATTTTGAGATCATCTATGTTGTTGTGGATATCAATAGTTTGTCCCTTTTGTTTACCCATTTGCCAGTTGATGGATATTTGGCTTGTTTCAAGTTTGTGGCTATTACAAATAAAGCTGTTGTAAATATTTGCATACTAATCTTTGTATGGATTCATGCTCTCACTTATCTTGGGTAAATATTTAGGAGTGGAATGGCTGGGTACGGTAGGTGTGTGTTTAACTTTTTAAGAGACAGTCATATTTTTCTCCAGAGTGACTGTACCATTTTACATTCCCACCAGCATTGCATGAAAGTTGGAAAGGATGTGGAATCCTCACCAATATCCCATGAAAATAGACCATCCTATCAAAAATCCAACATATAGATCACAAAGAAGTTTTTCAAACTAATGAAGAACTTACTCATAAAATCTTGCAGTCTGAGTGCTGCCAAACTTTATTATTAATAGTAGAGGAAACCCAAAGTAATCTTCGCTAATTCTCTTATGAATTATTGGCCCTAGAATATAAATTTCAAATTCTGTAAACAATCACATTATTTTTCTTTTTGCTACTAATTGCAATGACTCTATCAGTGAAAGGGATTTTATCTATCTACTTGTTTATTGCAATATGTGACAAAAACATGGAAGAAGAAATTCCTTTCCTCGGTGTCAAAGAGAACCTGTAAAGATGTCTCTGAGATAAAGTCAAAACCATCACTAGAAAATTGGTTAATATCTGTTTTTATTATTGCATTCACTGATTCACTCAGGTCCAACCATCAGCATGCAGATCTACCTAGCAACGAATTAGATGCTCCAATAAGATGACAGTCCATCAAATAGAAATATGTTTGTATGCATGGATGAGCTCAGGAATGCAACGGCCACTAGCGCGTAAGCTCTATGTACCTGGGGACTTTGTTTCGCTTATCCCTGTGTTCCTAGTACCCATGACAATGCATGGCACACAGAAGGTACACAACCACAAACATGCTGGACGTTAGAGAACAAAGAAGTATCTGGGCTTAATCCAAAAATAATACTCAGAGTACAGCGTCATCTACCCTATGAGAATAGAGCCTCATACATTAGAGATTCTGCTCATGTCAGCCTTTTCAGGGCCTCAAAGCTCCTGTTTTGGCTTAATACATACATTATTATAGAAAGTTATTAATTCAGTTTGCTAATATATTGTATTTTCAACAATACCTATTTGGAATTCAATGTTAATTCTCAATTTCATCTTGGAAGGATACAGTCATGAATTCTCCAAAGTTAAAAAAAATATTTCCTTATGATCCATTGGTTTAAAAGCAAGTATTATTTCCACAGTACAAAACTTGGCACACTATTAACATACCATATACTACCATTAAACCATCAAGCTCGCTGACCTCCCACCATTCCCTTTAAAACTCTTCTCTTTCCAAGACCTCTCATGAATCTCCACCATTTGGGGGAGTTGACAAGACTACACCATGAGGCTGCAGGGTATTTCCTAAAACTACTCATTTAAAATTTACCCCACTGAGACATATTTTATGAAACTATAGTGAGAACATACTGTATAAGGCTGCTGAGTCAGAGGCACTAGGGCTTGTTTTTATCCCCAGAATCAATTAGCTACAAAAAATATAAAATAGCACCACAAATAGAAAGAAATTTGGTAGGTAAATATTATGGCTAAGAGGAATCAATGAATCAGTAAGACCAAATGTTTTATCGTATGTTTGTGTCTACAGATTTCATTTTCATCAATATTATAATGTAAGTTGTCCTATTTTATGAGTTTCTGTTATACTATTAAGAAATTTTTAACTTGGGAAACTGATGACCTCTTTGTGTCTCAGTTTTCTTATTAAAGTATGAGAAGAACTAGATCTCTAGGGTTACCTCTAGTCATGTGTTGGTTTTTATCTGCTTTAAGAAAAACACAACATGGAGATACATCTACACATAAATGAAAGTAACATTTGTCTACAGAGGGTTGAGCAGAATCATTCTCTTGGCATCTGGCTCACCTAGAAAATCTGCCTCCTCCCATCAGACTAAGACCAAGCTCTTTTTCTCTCCCAGGTGGATGAAGAAAGTCACCTCCCATATCAGTAATCAAAGGATGCTGCAGCCCATCAAGCCATCAGCAACTGAAGTTGCCCCATGTGTACCCTGAGGGGATTCAGATTGGGAAAAAAAAACAACAGGAAACAGGATACTGACCCTAGACAGTAAAGGTGCATATCAAAAGCATGATTTCAGAGAGCACAGACTCTTGCAATCTTCCCATGCATTGAAAAATGCTAAATTCATTAACTTGAGATGTCTGGTTTTTCTTTAATTAACAACAATCTTTTGATGTTCAGACCACCAGGGTTTTGTTGCAAAAAATGCCTATATATCCTGGCTGCTCCTTAACTCTTCAGAACAGTCCCTCACAGCTGTCTGAGAGGCTGTCTCCCAGGCGTTAAGTCCTCTCAGTATGTCTGCTGAATAAAAAATAATTCTCAGGACTTCCCAGGTGGTCCAGTGACTGGGACTCTGTGCTCCCAATGCAAGGGGCCTGGGTTAGGTCCCTGCTGAGGGAACTAGATCCTGCATGCTGCAACTAAGAGATTCCAAGTGCCACAACTAAGACTTAGCACAGCCAAATAAATCCACAAATAAATAAATATTTTAAAAATAGTAATTCTCAAATTTTAGGGTGTGCTTTATTTTCAGTTGACACCCATCAGATTTTTTTTAACCATTTGGGTTACCCAGCAAAAGTTGGTTAAAAGTTACAAGCAGAATAAAGACTCTCACTGTTGTTTTATCTACATGTTCTCATACACACATACAGGTTAACTTACCTTTTCCATTTACCTATAGGGTTTCTGTTAGGTTCTAAAAGCATGAATTAGGTGAAAGGAGACTGTAGAGCATAAGGCACTGTATGTATTTTAGCTGTTACTATTTAACAAACATGAACATGACATGGTGACTGAGCAACAACAACAATTTAACAAACAACAAATAAACAAAGCTAAAATACATCCCAAGTTAATCAGTCATTGTATCTCCAGAGAGGAGTCTCCAATTTCCATGCCTAAGTCTAGAGACTGGAGGTGACTGCTTGCCCTGTAGCAAATTGTTTCCTCTTGCTTTGAGAGTAAGTATATGCTGGATTTCTTCTCAGTTCAATCCTTCTTTCCACTGATTTCGTAAAGCCTCACTTCCACATCTCAGAATCTACCCAAGTGGAGGGTTGGAGTAAAACATGGAATAACAAGTCCACAAAAGTAAGAAGTAGATCCCCCACTCAAAGTACTTCAGCCATCATCCTGTAAGCAATGCTCCTAATGTGGTCACCAGAAAAACAGGGACAAGCTCTGCTGAGGACACTTGATTCCTACCACAATGTAAATGGCCAGAGAACAAAGGGCTTTCTCTGTTTTGTTTAATGTTGCACCCAGTTGTGGGAATAGAGCCTGGCACACAGAAGTGAAGTGAAAGTCGCTCAGTTGTGTCCAACTCTTTGCCACCTCAAGGACTGTAGTCTGCTAGGCTTCTCTGTCCATGGAACTCTCCAGGCCAGAATACTGGAGTAGGTAGCCGTTGTCTTCTCCAGGGGATCTTCCCAACCCAGGAACAAACCCAGGTCTCCCGCATTGCATGCAGATCCTTTACTGCCTGTGCCACCAGGGAACACCCTGGCACATAGAAGGTGCTCAATAAATACCTAGTGAACAAATCAACCTGCTTCAAGTATGCTATCTTAGCAACTTCTAAAAGAGTCTTTTCTCACATAGCAGTCACATGTGTGTAGCTATTATTAGTCTGCAACGCAAAGGACTGGTTTCTTTTCACTAGGGCACCGAGAAAGCACTAGAGCATAAATGAGATGCTAATTTGGAGCCCATTCCTCCTTTCTTATGCTAGTTCTGCTCTGGTGTCTGAGTCACCTTCCCTGTTTCTATTTCCTATTCTGTTCCACACTAATACTGTCACTTCCTGGAATCTGAAATGATATTATTATCATTCAATTCATTTATCATTCAGTAAATGAAGGTTATTCCTGTGTCCTGCCACATTTACTCAGGCATTCCCTTTCCCAAGACAGGACAGCTTCTGACAAAGGCGGGTCCCAAAGCCAACCTCCAATCTGAGCCAGGCTAGCACCCGAAACAAAGGATAAGCGGTTGTTGTTATCGTTCAGTCTCCAAGTCTTGTCTGACTCTTTGCGACCCCATGGACTGCGGCACGCCAGGCTTCCCTGTCCCTCACCGTCTCCCAGAGTTTGCCCAAGTTCACGTCCATTGAATCAGTGATGCCATCCAATCATCTCATCTTCTATCGCCCTCTTCCCCCACTAACCTCACCTGGAGAGGTGAGCACATAACCTGCTTATACCCCAGCACTGCCCACAGCACCAGACGAGAGGAGTCTGACCCAGAAGAGCAGACATCTGCCCTGGATGCCAACCCAGGATGATCAAGATGGGGAGACGGGACCACAGAACTATGCAAGATCTTGAAACAATTGGGCAGCGGACTTGTGAAAAACTGAATTAGATATATGCAATCTGTGTTGATATCCATCTAGTGTATCAAAGTGCAAGTGAAACTTGAACAGAAAAGGTGGAACATGGCACAGTGTTGGTGTCTAGAAGCACTAAATGTTCACTCTGAACAGCTATACCAACTTTATTACCCAAAATACTATTACTCTATTATATATATATATATATAGATAGTACACCCATAATACAATTTAGCAATTTGATGTCTCACAAATCCAAAATACTAGAATGCTTAATAGTGAAATGCCTTAAAAGCAAACACTCTGTTACTGCCTTCTGGAAAAATGTCACCTACAGAGAGATCTGTTGCAGTCAGTCACACAATATATAGGGCATCTCAAATGTGTTGAGGATTTTCCTAGCTGAATGTTACTAGGAAGAGTCTTCTCCAAAGTCAAAGCCATTTTTTCTATGCATGTGTTTCTTCTTCCACTCTCAGCACTTCCCTAGCTAGAGTAACTTAGGAGAAAAACCCTCTGCTAACCACCTTTCTGAGGTTTTTACTATTTGCTGGTTTTATGCTCATGTTGGTTACCAGAATACATGCCCTCATTTAAAACTAGAACTGCAAGCATTTCAAATTCTGTAACTTCATCTTTTTTAATAAATGAAGCTTTTAAGCCTTAAAACACATATGAATGGAACATACAGTCATGACTTGTTCAGTTAGAATAAAATTCACTATTTATATACAGCAACTGTGTATATAGCTTCTCCATCTTTGGCTGCAAAGAATATAATCAATCTGATTTCAGTGTTGGCCATCTGGTGATGTCCATGTGTAGAGTCTTCTCGTGTGTTGTTGGAAGAGGGTGTTTGCTATGACCAGTGCGTTCTCTTGGCAAAACTCTATTAGACTTTGCCCTGCTTCATTCCGTACACCAAGGCCAAATTTGCTGTCACACCACGTGTTTTTTGACTTCCTACTTTTGCATTCCAGTCCCCTATAATGAAAAGGACATCTTTTTTGGGTGTTAGTTCTAAAAGGTTTTGTAGGTGTTCATAGAACTGTTCAGCTTCTTCAGTTGGGGCATAGACTTGGATTACTGTGATATTGAATGGTTTGCCTTGGAAATGAGTTTATATAGTCAGCAAAAACAAGACCGGGAGCTGACTGTGGCTCATACCATAAACTCCCTATTGCCAAATTCAGACTTGAAGAAACTGGGGAAAACCACTAGACCACTCAGGTATGACCTAAATCAAATCCCTTATGATTATACAGTGGAAGTGAGAAGTACATTTAAGGGGCTAGATCTGATAGAGAGTGCCTGATGAACTGTGCATGGAGGTTCGTGACATTGTACAGGAGACAGGGAGCAAGACCATCCCCAAGAAAAAGAAATGCAAAAAAGCAAAATGGCTGTCTCAGGAGGCCTTACAAATAGCTGTGAAAAGAAAAGAAGCAAAAAGCAAAGGAGAAAAGGAAGGATATGCCCATTTGAATGCAGAGTTCAAAGGAATGGCAGGGAGAGATAAGAAAGTCTTCCTCAGTGATCAGTGCAAAGAAACAGAGGAAAGTAATAGAATGGGAAAGACTAGATATCTCTTCAAGAAAATTAGAGATAACAAAGGAACATTTCATGCAAAGATGGGCTCAATAAAAGACAGAAATGGTATGGACCTAACAGAAGCAGAAGATATTAAGAAGAGGTGGCAAGAATACACAGAAGAACTCTACAAAAAAGACCTTCACAACCCAGATAACCATGATGGTGTAATCACTCACCTAGAGCCAGACATCCGGGAAGATGAAGTCAAGTGGGCCTTAGGAAGCATCACTACAAACAAAGCTAGTGGAGGTGATAGAATGCCAGTTCTGCTATTTCAAATCCTGAAAGATGATGCTGTGAAAGCGCTGCACTCAGTATGCCAGCAAGTTTGGAAAACAGCAGTGGCCACGGGACTGGAAAATGTCAGTTTTCATTCCAGTCACAAAGAAAGGCAATGCCAAAGAATGCTCAAACTACCGCACAATTGCACTGATCTCACATGCTAGCAAAGTAATCCTCAAAATTTTCCAAGCCAGGCTTCAACAATACTTGACCTGTGAACTTCCAGATGTTCAAGCTGGTTTTAGAAAAGGCAGAGGAACCAGAGATCAAATTGCCAACATCCACTGGATCATCGAAACAGCAAGAGTTCCAGAAAAACATCTATTTCTGCTTTAATGACTATGCCAAAGCCTTTGACTCTGTGGATCACAATAAACTGGAAAATTCTGAAAGAGATAGGAATACGAGACCACCTGACCTGCCTCTTGAGAAATCTGTCTGTAGGTCAGGAAGCAACAGTTAGAACTGGACATGGAACAACAGACTGGTTCTATATAGGAAAAGGAGTACGTCAAGGCTGTATATTGTCACCCTGCTCATTTAACTTATATGCAGAGTACATTATGGAAACGCTGGACTGGAGGAAGCACAAGCTGGAATCAAGATTGCTGAGAGATTATATCAATAACCTCAGATATGCAGATGACACCACCCTTATGCAGAAAGTGAAGAAGAACTAAAGAGCCTCTTGATGAAAGTGAAGGAGCAGAGTGAAAAAGTTGGCTTAAAGCTCAACATTCAGAAAACTAAGACCATGATATCCGGTCCCATCACTTCATGGCAAATACATGGGGAAACAGTGGTTGACTTTATTTTGGGGGGCTCCAAAATCACTGCAGATGGTGACTGCAGCCATGAAATTAAAAGATGCTCGCTCCTTAGAAGCAAAGTTATGACCAACCTAGATGGCATATTAAAAAGCAGAGACATTACTTTGCCAGCAAAGGTCCATCTAGTCAAGGCTATGGTTTTTCCAGTGGTCATGTATGGATGTGAGAGTTGGACTGTAAAGAAAGCTGAGTGCCGAAGAATTGATGCTTTTGAACTGTGGTGTTGGAGAAGACTCTTGAGAGTCCTTTGGACTGCAGGAGATCCAACCAGTCCATCCTAAAGGAGATCAGTCCTGGGTGTTCATTGGAAGAACTGATATTGAAGCTGAAACTCCAATATTTTGGCCACCTGATGTGGAGAGCTGACTCATTTGAAAAGACCCTGATGTTGGGGAAGATTGAGGGCAGGAGGAGAAGGGGACGACAGCGGATGAGATGATTGGATGGCATCACCCACTCAATGGACATGAGTCTGAGTAGACTCTGGGAGTTGGGGATGGACAGGGAGGCCTGGCGTGCTACAGTCCATGGGGTCGCAAAGAGTCAGACACAACTGAGCAACTGAACTGAAACTGATACAGCAATTGTACATTTTTCTAAATATATTGTACAACTCAGTTACAAACAGAAACCAACTGACCTTACCAGGATCTTAAACCCTGATTCTATTAACTTAGACCAGAGTATATTTCTTTAATCAGAGCCTAGGGTCTCTAGATCTTCAGTCCCAAATCCTGCCTTCCTAAGGGAGCTGTGAAGCCTAATCAGAATGGCCCTCCAACAACTTGAATAATGAGACTACAGGTAGACTGCTATATTACTAAAGTAATATACAGATGTCTTCTGAAGCTAGTAGCTTCAAAGAACTAACATTAAACCAATCAGGTCCCTGTGGAAGAGTGAATATCTTTAGAAACCTCCAGATGAGAATCATTTTATTAATATGAAAAAAAAGGAGTATCCTTAATAAAAGCTCAGAAAGAGGTTTCTTTCTGTTAAAACCACAACATAACTTCGGAGGGAAAGCACACCCTGTTTGAGAGTCTTCCCTGGAAGCCTTTTTGCTGTCACTGCCTATCTTCCACCCTTAGGAAAATGACTGGAGAGAAAGGGGGAAGAAAACAGGCTTGTGTCAGCATTCTTAGTATACTGGCACAGGTGGGTGTGTTGCGGTAGTCACAACTGTAATACAGATTTCTTACCTGTGAGAGTGAAAAGTTTGCAGAAAACACTCAGCTGGTAGTAGCTGGAACTATATCTCAGTAGGACTTCCCAGGTGTGAGACTGGTAAAGAACCTGGCTGCCAAATGTAGAAGACATGAGAGACTCGAGTTTCATCCCTGGGTCAGAAAGATCCCCTGGAGGAGAAAATGACAACCACTCCAGTATTCTACTCTGGAGAATGCCATGGACAGAGGAGCCTGGCATGCTACGGTCCACTGGGTCGCAAAGAGCCGGACACAACTGAAGCGATTTAGCACACAGACACACACACATATCTCAGTAGGAGAGGCTTAGGCATAGAACAGTATTCAAAAGTAGATTTGGGGATTTCCCTGGTGGTCCACTGGTTAGGGCTCTGTCCTTTTACTACAAGGGGCATGGGTTCAACCCCCTAATTGGGGAACTAGATCCTGCAAGCCAGATGGCACTCCCCCAAAAAAAGTGGGTACTCTGTGGGAGGCCCTTCGGTGATTTAGTAGGTAGATTAGAAATATAAATATTGCTACCTTGATAACAGCAGATATAGATAAATTTATGTAAACATTTAATTATAGAATCTAGGTTGTAGGCATATGAACATTCACAATACAATTATTCTGTACATTTGAATTTTTCATAGTAAAATGTTAGACACTGTTGAGGAAAAACCACACTACAGAGGAGTTAGTTCATGGAGCTGAGTTTATCAGGGGCTACATGCGGCTCGATACATACTGGTAACATAATTGAGCAGCTCGAATCTAAAGGCGGTCTGAATGTTCTCTGCAGGCTGGCATGCATGAGCTCACTCCTGACTGCTAGGATGAACTTTAATAACAGTCAATAACATTTGCAACAACATGGATGGATCTTGAGGGCATTATGCTAAGTAAAAAAAAAAAAAAAAGCCAGACAAAGACAAATCCTGAATGCTATCACTGATATGTGGAATATTAAAAAATAATCAAACACACAGAAAGAGACAGTGGGAAACTGACTACAGGGGCTAGGGGGTGGAGAAAACAAGCAGAGGTTGGTAAAAGGGTGCAGCCTTTCATCCATGCGGTGACTATGTTCTAGGACCTAACGTAAAACATAGGAACCTATGTACAACATAGGGACTATAGTTTATAACATTTTATATAACTGAGGTTTGCTAAGAGAGTAGAACACAAATATTCGCAACAACAATAGAAATTTCTTTAAAGGATATTAAAACAATGTATATTAAAACACATATCAAATCCCTATTAATTATATCTCAGTAAAGTTGAAATTTTAAAAAGTTAGTCAGTAACCTACTTGGATTAGATGAATTTCTGGGGCTCTACACACCCAGTCACCTTTATTCTTTACATGGAAAGCAGGGGTCTAGTAATAAAAACCTGGGCTCTGGATCATAGTTCAGATCTTGACTCTACTGCTTTACACTCATCAATCTTCCCGATCCTCTCCCCATACATCAGAAAAACAAAGACACTAATTTCAATTTTTTTTCCTCTGAAAATATGTTTTTAATTTACTGAAGTATTGTTGATTTTCTTTTTCTAACATTATTGGAGTATAGTTGACCTTCAATACTGTGTTAGTTTCAGGCACACAGCAAAGTGATTCAATTATACATATACATATATTCATTCTTTTCCAGATTATTTTCTCATATAGGTTATAACAGAATGTTGAGTAGAGTTCCCTGTGCTATATACCGTAGGTCCTTGTTGTTATCTATCTTATATATTAGTAGTGTGTGTATGTTAATCCTAAACTCCTGATTTAACCTTCCCCCCAAAATTTCCCCTTTGAAAACCGTAAGTTTGATTTTGAAATCTATAAGTCTGTTTTAATTATAAATAAGTTCATTTGTATTATTATTTTTCATAAATAAATTCCTTTGTATTTGTATTGTATCGGGGGCTTCCCTCATAGCTCAGTCGGTAAAGAATCTGACTGCAATGCAGGAGACCTGGGTTCGATTCCTGGGAGATCCCCTGGAGAAGAAAATGGCAACCCACTCCAGTATTCTTACCTGGAGAACCACATGGACAGAGGATCCTGGCAGGCAACAGTCCATGTGGTTGCAAGAGTTGGACATGACTTAGCAACTAAACCGCCACCACCATTTGTATTACTTTTAATTAGATTCCACATATAGTGATATTATATGATACTTGTCTTTGTCTGACTTACTTCATTTAGTATGATAATCTCTAGGTCCATCCACATTGCTGCAAATGGCATTATTTAATTCTTTTTTATGGTTAATATTCCATTGCACATATGTACCATATCTTCTTTATCCATTGCTGTGTCAATGGACTTTTAGGTTGCTCCCAAGTCTTGGCTACTGTAAATAGTATTGCACTAATTTTAATTTTACACAACTGAGCACAGGGTAGGAGAAGTTTAGTTATGATTTCATGTTGACTGAGCTTTGCCCAGGATTTTCTAGAACTGTTAAAATAGCTTTCAGGCAGTAGGATATCAAATTACTATTACTATTTTTTTCAGAATATTAGAAATATAGATAAATTCTTTTAAGCAGACTCTATATTAACTTCCATACATCTACAGAAAAATATTTGGGTTGTTGAATGATGACCCCGAGGTCCCCAAAATTCCTAAAGTGGCTCCTGAATCATGTTGCCTGAATCATGGCGATGAAAGGGACAAAAGGGGAAAACAGCTGTTCACTCTTCTATAACTCAGTTCTGTCTGTTCCATTTTATCCATTAAATTAGGGAGGAAGCAGAAAAGAAATTGCAGGAGATAAATTTATAAAGGAAGTTCAATTTTTTTAGCCCACATTTTGCACTCTGATGTTAGAAGTCTATGCCCCTCAGATGGAGATTTAATGCATGCAAATGCTAAGGAAACATAATCATTTTTGTCATTATCTGAACAATTATATAAATATACATGATCTAGAAAATAAGAAAAATCTAGCATGCTGAATAAAATAAAATATATAATGATGTGAGGAAATAAATACATTATATTGAGAAATGCATATTCTTTTCTAATTCAGCATGATGTTTTTCTCAAGATAATAAAGAGAATTTTGACTTTAAAGATAGCTAAAAATATTACTTAGAGTTAATGAGAGAAATGAAAATGATTACTATTATTAGTCTTGTTGGAGTGGTTGAAATGCCGTGTGGGTCTGGTACACTGGTTGCCATGGTGTATACTGTTGCATTCTCCAAAATGAGGATAAAACAATTCTGCAATCAATAACAAAGATTGAAAGAATAAATTCCACTGCACAAACTGCAAAACAGCTTTTACATATCTGATTTTTCCTTCAACTATCAGGAGGAGTAACAGAATATACACTAAATGATGGTACTTTCTAGAACTGCTTAACTAAAGGTGTAAACAGTGTTCTTGGCGGTTCAGTTCAAATTTGGCCAGTTTTTATGTCACTGTCTCCCCATCTACAGGACAAGTTCAATTTATGCTAGTCATACAAACTAGATTATTCTGTTTTTCTGATGACTTCACATTGATAGCTGTATATTAGACAATAATGTGGCTTTTCAGTGTCTGTCAAAGATGACGATCCTTTTTCAAAATTTAATGCTTGAGATCACCGACCTCTAATGCAAGACCTTCCTCCTATCAGCTTTACGCTTCTCCCTGTCCCTCTCAGTGACCATACCTCCTCCCTTCTCCACTTTCTCTACCTTTCCCTTTAAAACAGGAAAATGTCTTGAAGTTTCTTCTTTTGATAAATTTTCTTCTCTATCATCTTTTGTTCAATGACCTCATCCTTCACCATGTCTTCCAAAATGTCCTCCATGAAGAGACCCACTTCAGTCTAAAAAAATGACAGTTCCCAGTTTTTCCCTTCAACATGGATGGAAACACAAATGCCCACTGAAGGGTGAATGAGTAAGCAATATGTGGTATACACGTACAATGGAATATTATTCCGCCTTAAAGGGTAAAGAAATTCTCACACACCACAACATGGATGAACTCTGAAGACATTACAATAACTGCAATAAGCTGGTCACAAAGAGACAAGCATCACACGACTCCACTTACATTCAGTCCAGTTCAGTTCAGTAGCTCAGTCTTGTCCGACTCTTTGCGACCCCATGAATCACAGCACGCCAGGCCTCCCTGTCCATCACTAACTCCCGGAGTTTACTCAAACTCATGCCCATCGAGTCAGTGATGCCATCCAGCCATCTCATCCTCTGTAATCCCCTTCTCCTCCTGCCCCCAATCCCTCCCAGCATCAGGGTCTTTTCCAATGAGTCAACTCTTCGCATGAGGTGGCCAAAGTATTGGAGTTTCAGCTTTAGCATCAGTCCTTCCAATGAACACCCAGGACTTACATTAGGTGTATAGTGTAATCAAATTCATAAAGATACGAGGAAGAAAGGTGGTTGCCAGGGGCTGAGAAAATGGAGGAAAAGTCGTTTTTGTTTAATGGATATGAGCTTCAGTTTGGGAAGATGAAAAAATTCCAGAGAGGTATGGTGGTGACTTTCCCATAGAAATGTTAATGCACTTTATGCCAGTGAACTAGACACTTAAAACTGCCTAAATGGTAAATTTAAAAATAAAACAAAAAATAGATCAAAACTACCTTGCAAACTCAGAGTAAGAGGGATTTTTAAATGAAAGCAACAGGGAAACAAACTTTCAAAAAAGACTAATAAATACTTTTTATCAGAAATTTATTAAAAAATCAACAAATTAATGTTAAGTGCTTAAAGAAGAACAATGACAGACATTAGAAAAAGAATCACATTTAAAAGAAATTCAGAAAAGACATTACAGTCAATGATTCAAACTCACTTTTAAAATTTCTTTGTTTTAGAGTTAATATAAATTATTTTTGAAACTGAATTCAAAAGATACTTTATAACGGTTTGTACCTTGTTGATGAAGAAAAGTTTACTTTGCTATCATTAATTTCAACAATATTCTCTAAGGGAGAAAGGTAATTATCCATAACAAATAACTTAAAAGTAACTATTTCCATATCAAAACAGCACATTTGACATTATCAATTCATTTCTTTAAAGATACAGTAAAGATGAAAGAAAGCTCTATGATTACAGTCTGCTGGGGCTGCCTGCTGCTAAGTCACTTCAGTCGTGTCCGACTCTGTACAACCCCATAGACAGCAGCCCACCAGGCTCCTCCATCCCTGGGATTTTCCAGGCAAGAATACTGGAGTGGGTTACCATTTCCTTCTCCAGTGAATACAGTCTAATACCTGCTATTTGCTTCTCCTTCCATAAACATCTGATTTTTAAAATAAATTTGGCTCAGTATAAACTTTCTTTTAGCAGAGCAAACCTCTATTTTATTTAAGAAAAGATAAACAAGTGAAAGAATAGAATGCACAATTCCTGCTTTCTTGTCTTGCAAATTAAATCTAATTCAATGGAGACTTGCAAGAGCATACAATTGGCAACACCCAGTATAAGATTCTAGGGCTACAAAGATGACTAAGGCCTTTTCTTCCTGTTCTCAAGGAACTAAGTCTGTGGGAAATACAAACATGCATGTAAATGCATCTCTATGTTGTGAGCAGAGATTCAAAGAAGTAGACTTAACAACAGAGGTAGATTCAAAGTACAGTAGGGACACAAAGAAGTAATCAACTTGAAGATGGTGATTCTGGAGCTCTCTTAAAGAAAAATGAAAAAAAAAAAAAGAAAATTACAAGTCTCTCTAGTTTGGCATGGGCTTCCCTGGTGACGCAGACGGTAAAGAATCTGCCTGCAATCCGGGAGACCTGCATTCCCTGGGTTGGGAAGATCCCCTGGAGGAGGGCATGGCAACCACTCCAGTATTCTGGCCTGGAGAATCCCCATGGACAGAGGAGCCTGGTGGGCTACAGGCCATGGGGTCGCAAAGAGTCAAACATGGCTGAGCTACTAAGCACAAAGCAGCACATAGTTCAGAACGGATGTCTAGAAAAAAGCCAATATAAACATTAGTGTCACCTTACATTTCTAATATCACCTTATGTTTCATTGTAAAATTTATTAAACAATTCCTCACACCCTGCTGGATATAAACAACCCATGGAGGCCTGTGTGTGTGTGTGTATGTGTGTGTGCGTGTGTGTGCGCGCACACTCAGTCGTGTCCAACTCTTTGCGACCCCATGGACTGTAGCCCTCCAGACTCCTCCGTCCATGAAATTTTCTAGGAAAGAACACTGGAGTGGGTTGCCGTTGACTTCTCCAGGGGATCTTCCCGACTCAGGGATTGAACCCAGGTCTCCTGCATTACTGGTGGATTCTTTACCATCTAAGCCACCACAGAAGCCCTAAAAGCAACCTGGGAAGCCCAGGATTGTTCATGATAAACTCTTATAATTCCTAAACTACTTACTCACTTACACCAACGTATTCACAAAACAAAGGCATAGGGAAATTGTGGATTGCAGAAACAAGTCTACAAGAAACAAAAAAATGTCCGAAGCAAGTTTTGGTATATCACATTTTCAAACTGAGAAACATCAATTAAATGTGAAATGGAAACAACCTCTTATCCTTCTGAGGCTTTCTGAATTAAAAAAAAAAAAAAGAAAGAAAGAAAGATTAACTAACACTAGACACAGATTTGGCATATTCAAATATACCCACAAATGGTAGTCATTCACCATCTGTGGAGCATTTTTTAAAAAGTAATTAATTGGTGCTGTAATCTAATAATCTAATAGTTTAAATGAAATTATATGATTATTAAAATATAGAAGAACTACTGTAAGTCATGCTTCCTGATTACTGTCAACACTAAGAAAAGCACTTGTGCAAAAAAAAAAAAGTAGAGAACGCTAAAAGAGAGTTTGCTTCCAATCCTGCTGTATATTATTTGTGGAAGGAATAAAGACTAGAGTGGTTGATGATGTTTGCTTTCAATTAATTTTATCTACAGGTAATTTTATCTACAGATCACTGTAGATAAAACTGTCAGCCCTTCCTTTTTATTTATTTCCTCTAGCTTAATTAAACCCATTTTTTTCTGTATTTAGTCTTTCCTTTCTCCAGGAGATCTTCCCAACACAGGGGTCAAACCCAGGTCTCCCTCATTGCAGGTGGATTCTTTACCAGCTGAGTCACCGGGGAAGCCCTTCTGTACTACCAAACAAGGAAAAATCATTTGAGGTTGTGTGTAAAGTTTTCCAAAAAAATTTTTTAGGATCCAGTAAGTGTTTTTCCTTTCAAGTTTATATTTACTTCAATGATATTTGACAGTCTGAAAACTATATTATTTTATTTGAAGCAGCAATGGCAACTTCAAATTTACTCTAGCAAGAAAAAAATTGTAAAAAAAAAATCATCATGCACTTGGGAAAATTACAAGTCCTGCTAAGTGAACAGAAACATCATTAAAATACACGGATACAAGTGACTGAATGGAAGTTCCTAACCACTATATTCCTTTACAAAAAAGTCTATGTCAGACAGACAAATAACCTCATCTAACTTAAACTGTCTGGGAAGGGGGCATTTTCTTGGTTTGCAATGAAGAAAAGCAATGTAATACAGCATATGAATAGTACTAGACTGAAAGTGGGCAACACTTGTTTCAAGTTCAGGCTTACTTCTAACTAACTGTTTTATTTGATTATTCTGAAAGCATAGTTAAAACATCTGAAAATGAAAATATTCTACTAGATAAACTGCAAACTCCTTCCTATGGTATTTCTTCTCTTCTTTCGATAACCCTGCTTCTCCACTTTTGACTAAGCACAGGCTACACCTATGCTAACTTCCTTTCTTCTTTTTCTACATTTGCCAAGGCAAGACTGGGGGCTAACTTGGAGAGAAGAAACAGAGAAGACATTTCTATGGAAAATGTGAGTTCTTTAAAGAACACTATTAGGGAAATGAAACTAGACCACTTTGTTAATCTCCCTAAACTTCACTGTGTCCATCTATAACGTGAAATGATAAAATTATCCCAAGGATTAATGATATAATTCATATGTAGGCCCTGCTGCATAGAAAGCATTTAATAAATTCTGGCTATTATTATTATTGTTTATTTACCATGGGGAGGTAAAAGGAGACATAAGACAAGTCCAGGATCATCTATATCCTCTCTTTCTTCTTTTTATTTCATTTTCCCTTTCCTCCCAAACATTTACAATTCCACTTCACTGTGATGATCTATACGAAATGTCAAGTAGTATTTTAATTTAGCAACAAGAGAAAGTAGGCCTTTTGAATTAACATTTTATGTTTATTTGATCCCTCTAGGCTCTTTATATTGGACATAGGAAATTAGCAAGGCCCTCTTTTAAAGGAAAATGTTTTCCAGCTAACTCTACATTGCTTTCCAATTTAGGCCCTTGTCATTGTGCTTCCACAAATGACACAATTTAACAGTGCATGGGTGGATTCTCTAGAGACTGAGAAGGCTCATGAAAACATGCATAAGAGAGGTGTGCTATTTCCCTCAGCACTACGCATTGCACCCAATTTAGAAAGACAAACTCTAAGCAGATGGGTCTCCTGGCCTCTTTCCAATACATGATGCGAATTGCTCTTCAAAAACACCACAAATCAAAAGCTGACTGAAGTTACAAACAATTTTTATGTCTCAGAGACTCAAGTGACAAGGTCACTGTGAGGCACTGCTTTAATTATTGTACCTTTTAATGACTTGCTTTGTCAAGTATAGCTGGTGGCATAAGTAGCTTGAGGCTTTCCTAAGATTATAATGAAATATTTCTTACTTTCAGTTATCTATCCAGTCAGATGGACAGTGACTGACCCTTAACAACAGTGCAGTGGCCTGTAAGAAATACATTTCTGATTTTAATCCTGTTCCTCAATAGAGCACAACCTACATCACACAACCCATCACCCGAAGTGTGACAGCTGAGCCTGAAGGAACAGTGGCCAGAAGTGGCCCGCAACCGGATGAGTTAACGCTTCAGTCAGCGTCCTAAATGACGGCACGAGGGGCACGCTCAGTGAGTCTGAAGAGGAAGCCAGGTCTGAAGGGAGGCAGAGGCCAGCACCTGAGAAGATGCTACCCAGCTCTCTGCGATCATGCCTCCTCGGGTCCTTATCAAAAGCAGCACCACAGAGCTAGGCCAGGAGAGTACAGATAGACACAGCGGAGGAGGAAGGATAAGACAGCAACGTGCTAAGCTGGTCAGAGCTCTGAGGTCAAGGCCTAACTCTGCCATCGACAGAGAAATGTGTATTACATATTTATTAATGTATCATCATAATTATAGAGTATAAATATACATTTTAAAAACATATATTTAAATCTTGAGCATATCACTCTGCTTCTCTATATATAATTTGTCAACTATAAACTATAGAAATATCCTACCACACCTATTTGCTAGTTTTGTGAAACTCAAACTGCATCCGTTCACTTGATTTTAAAAATAAAAACATTAAAAAAATAAATAAATAAAATAAAAATAAAAACATGAAAAACGTGCATTCCAGAGAAAATGGCCTCAGTGTTCTGTTGTCCTACTCATATGGAAGTTTTATTGAGGAAATTATATTTATGGAAGACTGCACTACCTGTGCTATCCTGCTGAAGGCCACTACCACGCGCTCACCCTCGCATCCAGGCCCTCCCCTGGCTCAGAGTGACACCCGTACATGATGACTCGCCACACTCATCACCAGATCCCTCCTCTGCTCTGAACTTCAGTCACTTCAGTCCACCTAACATCCCCACCTGCATATCGAGGAAGCACAGCCAAGCTTATTTTATAATAGGAATAATAATGATAGTGATGATAATGGCAGTTACAGTTTATTGAACCCTTACCTCACGTCAGGCACTATACAACATATGTTTTCAATACCACCTTATTGTTTCTGCCCTGGCAGGCTTCCTGAGAGAGTCAATTCCTATAAGAAGCCCGGGGTCCCCGAGGAGGAGAAAAGGGTCTGGAATTCTCAAGGAGGAGGAAAGGACAAATGTCTTGTCTTTTTTTTCTCTACATTGCTTAGTCTTCATCACTTAAAACTTATTTTTTTTTTCTTCTTTAAGGGAACTGATGATTATACAACAAACAACTCTGTTTAAACTCTGTACTAAGGATTATATAATGACAATGTACCCTGCTTGAGGACAGTTTCTCCTTCCTGAAAACCTTCCAGCTAATCCTGTCATCTTAAAATGTATATTGTGTGCGTGGGTCTGGTAAGACCTTTACAGCCTTGAAACAGTTTTTTGATTTACTGCAATAACCAGTCGAAAAAGTATATAACTCCCTTTTCTAAGACTAGCAAGGCGGGCACTCTCCATCCCCCCTCTGATGTCTACGTCAGAAGTGTTCTCTGTCCCTTTTTCACTTTAATAAAACTCTGCTATGCAGAAGCTCTTGAGTAATCAACACTGGTCCCTGGTCCCAAAGCTAAATCGTCCGCTTCAGAGATCACGAATCCAACATCATTCACCACAAGCTATCACTCCTTTCTCTTAAATTTCGCACTGCTCCTGGCTCAACTGCAAAAAGAGCTCACTCATTGAACCTTGGGTGATTCTTCTGCATCTCTTTGAAAAGAACCATTACTAGAGGTAGATCACATAAGCCATCTTAAAGTCAGATTCTTGGACTATAATGATTGTTTCCCCTCCATCTCACCCTATCTCAGTCCCAGGGGAGTTGCTTTATTTGGGTGGATTTTAACGTCCCGTTTGAGGCCTCCATCACAGGGCACTAAGAAAACAGCCCTATGACATTTGTAATTGCATTTTCTGGAGAACTGTTTTGAGGACTGGGATGTAAAATTCCAAGTTCCCATACCCTGACCCCTAATAAGAGGCTCCCCAGGATAAACTTGTCTTTTTTTATGAATTGATGTATTCTTTCCAGCCATAAAATCTTCTAACCTTTCATATCTTCTATTCTCTTTGGATACCAAAAGACCTACAACTAACTACAAATTTCAAACATATCAATTATGTAGGACCTTACAGCTAGTCTATGAACTTATAGTCAATTTCCCACCTTTATCTTGATCCTTTACACTAATTTTATGAATTATCTGTCAGAAAAATTATCTGAAACTTGGAAATAGGCAAAAGAAATTACTGCATATGCTTTCGTGCAGTACTGTGCTTGACATTCTATTTAGTGAATATTTACATCTCTGTAGAGACAGAAGTTAAAATGTAGATTCTGTCATTAGAAATGCAAGTAATTTCTGTCCAGTGGAACCAGAAGGTTATGGTTTATAGTCCTGTTGGACAGTCACCAATTTTGCATTTAATTTAGTAATCTAATAAATTGTAATAAATTTAGTAAAACCCAAATGTTCTTTGGACTGATTTTTAACATTTTACTTGTTCCCTCATCAATTAATATGATGAATGACATCTGTAATATGCACTCATTTTATATTCTCATGAATTAGGGTTTTTCATTTTTAAAATCACTTTAAGATATTTTATGTAATCAAGATTTTAAATCTTTATTTATAGTTTACCATTTTGTTATATGTACTTTGGTAAGCTCTCCAGAATCATATCATTTATATAGAGATAACATGTAAAAAGAGATTTGTATCATACATATATGTACATATAGTTTGGCAGCACTGCCAGTTAAAACGATATGACAAAGTCCTGTATCAAAAATAGTATTTAGAATTTGATATTAGCCCTCTTACACTTATCACTAATGGGACTAGTATATTAAAACACCATATAAGGACACAGCTATGAAGAAACATAATACTTCTCATCAAATACAAAAGAAGGTTGAACTACTGCTACACGTATCCACCAAGGACAGAACAAGAGGTTACTGGTGCACAGTACAGGGCAAATGTTGGTTTAGATGTAACAACAAAATAGTCTATAAGCAAAATTGATCTAAAATATTTTTTAAAACTAGCTAGATGAGGTTTGCTTGACTTTTTCTCCTCCACACCATTCAGCTCATATTCCGCCTTTTCAAAGCATCAGCCTCAAGCTTACTTTTCCATTTTTTTTTCCTCCCTACCACTTCATTTTTCTTAAGTCTTACCCTTGAAACATCTAAACATAGTTTGGAAACAGCATAAACTGTTCAATATGCAATTCCTGGGCAAGGCCAATGACATGAGAAGTCAGAAAAGAAGGCTAAGAACTGAAGTGAGAGATTTGAAAATAAGAAGTCAAATTTTGGGAAAAAGCAATACCTCTTCCCTGGACACTTAGGAAATGGTAGTCTCTTCCCCAGGAAAAATGAAATGCTGCATGTCCAGGGCAAAAAATATTCAGGGCATTTTTATGGCCTGAAGTCTAAGTGGAGATGCAAGCAGCTCTCACTAGAGTGTTTTGGAGTCAAGAAAACAGAGCGTCAGTGCCTAAAGTCTGAGAGATCTAGATATCACCATTACTAACCATGTGTGTACCTGCCAAGGTATTCAGTCGTGTCCAACTCTCTGAGACCCTATCTATGGACTGTAGCCCGCCAGGCTCCTCTGTCCATGGGATTCTCCAGGCAAGAACACTGGTGTGGGTTGCCATACTCTCCTCTAGGGGCTCTTCCCGACCCAGGGGTAGAATCTGCATCGCTTATGTCTCCTGCATTAGCAGATGGGTTCTTTATCATGAGCACCAACACCATGAGGTCTTGAGTAAATACCTCCCAGACCCTCATTTTCCCATTTGTAGAATATGGGTGATCACATACACTTTGCAATATAAAGGTGAAGATTAGACACATATGTAGAACTTACAGTGTAGATCCTGTGCTATTCAAACTACTAGTTAAACAATTTTAATCTGTAATTATTATTAAGGAAGAGAGCCATTCTGAGTTCAGGCTATGGGGATGAATCTGAGGCCAAGATTCACACACGCAAAAAAACCCCAGCTTCTCCAGAGATCTAGGACCAGCTTAAAAAACCAAGAAAGGTCAGTATCAATAAACAAATGAGCACCTAAAGAGTAAGTAAAATATTAAACTCTCTAGGACGTATCATTTAATGCTTTAACCCTATACTAAGATAATTATATAATAAATGTTTGTGTCCCTTATGGAAAAAACATGTAATTTCTAACTTGGGATTCCCTCCCATTGTAGTAAAAATTGCTTTGAGTGTTATAACAGTAGTTGCTATTGGCAACAGTGGTCAGAACGTAGGAAAAGAGGAAAAACAAAAAAGGAGGTTATTCTATAGGGAATCTCTCTTGGCAGAAATTCTTTACCCTTATTCCTCTGTTCTTCATTTTGGGGGCAGGATAAATTTCCTAAAGAGAAGCTGAAGAAAAAACCAGGCCTAGGGCTGCATGAGCAATTCCTCAGCCAAAGACTCAGGCTTTTCTCTGGGATGGCCATTCCCTTCAGCCAAGAGCATGGCACAGGAGAGATGAGACAGGAAAAAGCACCAACCAGCCAATCTGATGAGCCCTGTCAATGGTGAGGTGACAGATGCCCCAGTCAATTGCTCTAACATCTGAGAATAAAATCTGTGACTGTGGGGATCAATGCATCCGACCATGATTTAATAGCATTACTACCTCTTTGAACCCTGTACAGTGATACAGATTTCAATTTAAGAATTTCACTAACTCACTAATAATTCATGTTAAATTATAATTAATGATTCATAGGAAAGTCCTTCAGACGAATAATCTACTAAAAGAAAGTCCAATGCCTTCAAAATTTACATATTCTATGACTAAATAAATCTCTCTGGAATAAATTTTAAAATGTCAAAAATGAATAAAAATTACTCTAAGAATCATCTAATTTTATCCCCTAACATATGTAATTTACCATCAACTTCTAGGGAAATGTCTGGATGGTAGACAAAATGGGTCCAGTTAGATTTTATCTTTTTTTTTTTTTTTTTTTAGATTTTATCTTTTTTGAGAGACAATGGATTTGACAGTCTTCCTTGATATGTCCACAAGTATCTGTCTACTCACCTCAAACTGAGAGGGGAAATAATTAAATTTAAAATAAGCAAGCTGCTATGTCTCTCTGCCACCCACATCTAAGGATTTTGCATTTAAGAGCTGTCTGAGTATGACTAATAAGCTAAAACTAAAGGGTCTAACTAAAATAAAAACCAATATAACATCAAAAACATATTGGCTTGACATAGTTTTTAAGGAGAAATGTGAAACCATTAATCCTTTTGACTTGCTACAACTTTGGTATCATTTCTGCTCATTTTTATTTTTTACACGTTTGGAAATGTATACATTTCAGTAGCCATTTTCATAGATTTTTCTAAAAAGGCAAAAGTCATTTAAAAATGGACAACTTTTATCACCTAGATTACTATTAGGATTATAAAATAAAGAGACTTCTGAACGTCCGTACTAAACGGTGGCGAGAGGAAAGGAGACAAACTCAAGCCCTAAGATTCAAGTTTCAGGTCTGACACAGAATAATGTGGCTTGGGGGAAAACTGTTCCACCTCTTTAAAAATTGCGTTCAAAAATAAAGAGATCTGGATTAATTTAATCTTGATCTTGACTCTCGGTATTCAGCCCTGGAAAGGCAAAACCCATAATCCAGCCTTTGGTGCCTGACGAGGGAGAGGGAGCCAGGCCACGTGCACAAACATGCAAATTGCACCCTCCTGGAGGGTGGAGATGACATTTGTTTATGTTTCTTATTCGAAACAGTACAATACCATACTATTTCAACATTTTAAAATAATAAGTACTTATTTCATGAAGAGACCAACTAAGAATATTTCTAAATTATCTGTAGAGAATATATTTTCTCCTACCACTCAAAGCTGCTCAGTTTGTCTTAAGCACATCCGCAAACAACTATTATGCCAAAGAACCCGCAGTTTGCTTGACATGCTAACCCCAAGGCGCTCGTCAAGCTTTCTTACATTTATTGACAGTGCTTGTTTGGGCTGGAAATGAGAGTCTGCCGTCCCAAAAGGAAGGTGTCAGAAGAGTGACACTTTTATTTAACAGGTTTTACAACATTTTATGCATTGTCAATCAAATACCACCACTCAAGATTTTTCAATTGTTTATAAAGTGATTTCATAATGGATTTTCAAAGTCTTATATAGAATACATTGTTTTCCATATATACCATCTTACACATGGCTATGGTTTTCAGTCATACTCAAGCACAGATATTTTTAATTCTCTAAAAATCAACTCTATGTACAAAAATATTCACTGTAGCACTACTTGAAACAGTAAAAAAAAAAAAAGCAACACTGATAAGAACATTTTCTGAGCATATTTATAAACATGAAGAAATTCCTATTATATAATTAACTTGAAAGATTAATTTTCAATGTGATCACAAATTTGCTTTTAAAAGTATATGTGTGTATATATATATATATATATACCTGCTGCTGCTAAGTCGCTTCAGTCGTGTCCAACTCTGTGGGACTCCATAGATGGCAGCCCATCAGGCTCCTCTGTCCCTGGGATTCTCCAGGCAAGAATACTGGAGTGGGTTGTCATTTCCTTCTCCAATATATATAACTATATATATAGTTTAAAAAGGACTAGAAAGAAAAATAAAACATTAACACTAATTTAGGTGGCTAACGTGACTAATGTGAATAATTTTCTAAATTTTATAATAGTAAATTTTTATATCCCTTGGACTGCAAGGAGATCCAACCAGTCCATCCTAAAGGAAATCAGTCCTAAATATTCATTGGAAGGACTGATGTTAACGCTGCAACTCCAATATTTGGCCACCTGATGGAAAGAGCTGACTCACTGGAAAAGACCCTGATGTTGGTGAAGACTGTAGGCAGAAGGAGAAGGGGACGACAGAGGATGATATGGACTCGATAGACAAGAGCGTGAGCAAGCTCCGGGAGTTGGTGATGGACAGGGAAGCCTGGTGTGCTGCAGATCATGGGTTCGCAAAGAGTCGGACACAACTGAGTGAGTGAACTGAACTAAACTAGATCATATATTCCATATTTAGTTTTCCAATTATCTACAGGAACTATTCTTGTCTGGAATAGTCCATGGACAGAGTCTAGCAGGCTACAGTCTATGGGGCTGCAAAGAGTCACGGCTAAGACATGACTGAGCAACTAACACTTTCACTTTAACTTTCATCTACAGGGAACCAAGGTTTGAAGACTAAAGGCTAGACTAATGGTTCTTAACTCTGATAGCATATTGTAGTTAGGAAGCTTCCAAAGGAAAGCTTCACAAAAATTCCTAGGTACAGGCTCCACTCCAGACAAATTAAATCAGAAATTTCTGAAGGACTCAAATATCAGTACCTTTTAAAGCCCCTCAAGTCATTATAATGGACACGCAAGGTTGAGAACCACTGCATTCTTTTGTTTTCTTGAAAGCTCTTAAGTCTACTCTGTGAAAGTGAAAGTGTTGGTCACTTAGGTTGGGTCCAACTCTTGGCACCCCGTGGACTGTAGCCCACCAGGCTCCTCTGCCCATGGGGTTCTCCATGCAGGAATACTAGGGTGGTTCCCATTTCTTTCTCCAGGGGATCTTTCTGACTCAGGGATCAAACCAGAGTCTCTGATGTCTCCTGCTCTAGCAGACAGGTTCTTTACCACTAGCACCACCTGGAAAGCTCCATCAGCAGATTACCTTACATTAATTGAAAAACGAGAGGAAACTGTTTAACAAGAAGTTGACCCAAGACACATTGTTCAACGGTCTTAAAAATGAAGGCAAATGCAACATGCTTTCATCTTGGTTATAGAAATCATAGTCTGCAAAAAGCAAATTTTATATGTCACTTGGAACCTGCTCCTATCCCCACAGGAAGAGGAGGTAATCTACAAGGTAAGATCCTTGCTCCTGGCTCAAAATATTCCTCTCTTTCCTTTGCTAATGACTTCCTGGACCCACTCCCCTTTCTATAAAATCCTTCATTTTTTCTATCACTCATCAGAGCTCCCTTCTAGTTGCTAAATGGATGCTTTGTGATTCATGAATAACCTATCAAAGCCAATTAAATATTCAAATGTGCTGGGTTGTATTTTGTTTTTTGATGGACCAAAACATTATCCTGGGTTCCAGTTTTAAGATTATTTTTACTCCCCTGAACTTCCAGATGTTCAAGCTGGTTTTAGCACCTACAGGTAAGCCAATGCCCAGTCTCTAAGGCATTTAGAACCTATTAAAGAAATAAGCTGATTAAATACAGAATTTTCCTTTCTCCATCCTATGTTCAAAATCTTTATGGTCGTAACTTTGTTTTGGTAATTTTAGTGTAAAACAGATTCTGTTTGGTAGTGTCTTTGAGATGGAAAGAAGTAATGATCACTTATATACCTAAAAAAAAGATCCTTTAAGTCAGTTCTTTTCCCACCAATGTTGAAAGTAGCACACAGGAGTGTTGCTGCATATGATATACCGACTTTTAGAATCCAGAGAAAGCACTTGTTTTTCTTCACACAGAATTCATTGCTACTAGATCAGACAAACATTTTCCATGGGCTGTCTGCCCAGGCAAGGAAATATCTGTTTGTACAGAACTCTTCTCTGTAATGACATTTTTGTAAAGGAATGTTATCTGTAACCTATTTGCCTCAGTTCAGTCCACTATTATGATAGCAATTACTTAAGCAATTTACATAAGCTAAAGAATTTATAATACATCTTAAAAAATAACCATGCTACACAGATTCCCATAGAAATTCAGTTTTGCAAACAGCTTACGAATCTGATGATCTGAAAAAGCATCTGATGATAAGGCAATGTGGCAAACTGAGAATAACCTGGAACTTATGTCCTAAGGAAAAAAGCAAATTATTATTTTCTGAGGAACCTTGGTTTTGTAGGTAAAATTAGAGTAATGATACCTATCCTCAATATCCTCATGGGGATGTTACAAAGGTTAAGAGGGAAAAAGCATGGAAGGAAACTTGGCAAGCCAATATATAAAATAAATTACTCTTAATACTATAAAAAATGGTGCAGTTAAGGGAAATATTGGTAGAGTTAAATTTTATTTTAAGAATTATCACTAATTTATTATTTTAAAGAATATATTTATCAAAATAATAGTGTTTGCTTATTTTAAATTGATTTAATTCTGGTCTTGAGCTAAACACAATCTAATTTTAGGCACTGTGATTGCATTCAAGATTAGGGTTAATAATTTCTTCTAAAATAAAAGATGTTTTGAGTTCTGGTTCTTAAAAAAACAAATGTTAAAAAAAAGCAGAAAAAAAACAAACAAGTCACTCTCACTTTCTGACTTGAACTATGTTCTATATATGGAATGTGTATCTCTCTAAATAAACTTCCTTTCATTCTACTTCAGCTCACTCCTGAATTCTTTCCAGCAAGAAGCCAAGGACCCTTACTTGGTGGCATGTCCCAGGGACTCACCTGAGACCTGGGATATGACCATCATCTTATGCCCCATTCTATTGCAATGCCCTGGGGTCAATTATATCTCATTTTTTTTTTTTTTAATTTTTTTATTAGTTGGAGGCTAATTGCTTCACAACATTTCAGTGGGTTTTGTCATACATTGATATGAATCAGCCATAGATTTACACTTATTCCCCATCCTGATACCCTCTCCCACCTCCCTCTCCACCCGATTCCTCTGGGTCTTCCCAGTGCACCAGGCCGGAGCACTTGTCTCATGCATCCCACCTGGGCTGGTGATCTGTTTCACCATAGATAGTATACATGCTGTTCTTTTGAAACATCCCACCCTCACCTTCTCCCACAGAGTTCAAAAGTCTGTTCTGTATTTCTGTGTCTCTTTTTCTGTTTTGCATATAGGGTTATCGTTACCATCTTTCTAAATTCCATATATATGTGTTAGTATGCTGTAATGTTCTTTATCTTTCTGGCTTACTTCACTCTGTATAAGGGGTTCCAGTTTCATCCATCTCATTAGGACTGGTTCAAATGAATTCTTTTTGACGGCTGAGTAAAATTCCATGGTGTATATGTACCACAGCTTCCTTATCCATTCATCTGCTGATGGGCATCTAGGTTGCTTCCATGTCCTGGCTATTATAAACAGTGCTGCGATGAACATTGGGGTGCATGTGTCTCTTTCAGATCTGGTTTCCTCAGTGTGTATGCCCAGAAGTGGTATTGCTGGGTCATATGGCAGTTCTATTTCCTTTTTTCAGTCGAATCTCTCCAGTCATGGCATTGATCTCAAAGGTTTTGCTGATGTCTTCTGAAGCCTGGGAAAGTGAATAGGAAATCTCTCCATTGACTCCTATGTCTACATCGGTAGCAGAGACTTTGACAACAAGGAAGCCTTTGGGACTGTCCTCAGGGATCTTTATTCTGTAGAAAGGCTGCTCAAATTCAGGGGCGTTATCATTGATGTCTATGACTTCTATGTAGACGTGAGCGGTGCCAGACCGTGGTGGAGAACCACCATCCTGAGCAGTGAGGGTTAACCTGAGCTCAGCTTCCTCCTCGCGATCCAGCACTTTGTCCAGCACAAGTTCCGGATATTTTCTGCCATCGCTGCGTTTGCGAGTGAGGACCCGAAAATAGGAGTTGGGACTGATTATATAATTTTCAATATTATTTTGACCTACATCCATGTCCTGAGCATTCTTCAGAGGAAATGTAGTGCCAGGAAGACTGCTCTCTGATATTTTTAACAACATATCTCCGTCCATGAACACTGGAGTATGGTCATTTATGTCTATTACCTGTAGCTCAGCTTGAAAAAACTCTAAGGGATTCTCTAGCAAAACCTGGAAACGCAGCACACATGGTTCGCTCTGACCACACAGTTCCTCGCGGTCCAGTTTCTCATTTAGCAGTAAATCCCCAGACTCCTGATCCAGCTGCAAATACAGTTTGTTCCCTTTGGAAATGACCCTTGTTCCCCGCCTGGAGAGTTCCCCCTGCCCCAGACCCAAGTCTTTTGCTAAATTGGTTACAAAAGAGCTCCCTTCAGCTTCCTCCACCACAGAATAACGCCTAAATTCAATGCCTATCTCATTTTTTTTAACATGGTACTTGCAAGCTGCATTGCAAACAGTTATAACAGTGAATAGAGATCACATACTTTTTCTAATGGCTGTAGCAATATATTTAAGAATGAATGAAATAAGAATGAATCTAAAACTTTCAAAACTAAATAAATAAAATTTTTAAAAATTAGAAAAGAAGCAAACAGGGATTATACTTGGGAACCAGAAAAACTGTATTAGAAAATAGAAACTTTTTATGTGTCTGGTGGATGGGATGAGATCTCAGAGGACAAGGCTGTATGGCACCACTGACTCAATCAACATGAACTTGAGCAAACTCCGGGAGATGGTGAAGGACAGGGAAGGCTGGCACCCTGCAGTCCATGGGGTCACAAAGAGTCAGACACGACTGAGCGACTGAACAACAAATGTGGCTGGTGTAATGGTCAACTATTTTCTGTCATTTTGAGTCACTTTGGAAATGAGATACCAAAAGATAACAGTATTTTTTAAAATGCAGCATTCACACTGTTCCTTCTCTGGTTTGGAATCTACCCTACACATATTTCATTTACGGTCATCGTGTTTAGACAACCTTGCCCTCAGAAAGTGGCTTTCTGACAATACAGGTAGGTCCTAAAGCCTAGGGGCACCTCCTGACATTCCTGACACAGATGGGCTTCGTACTATTATACTAAGGTTCTCCCAAAAGTTTTCCTCTTAGATGATACTATCCATCCAAGTTGTTAGGCATGGATACACAAAGTCTTTTGTCTTCACCTAGGCTATTTTAAATAAATTCTTAATTATTACCAGTGTCACCACAGGAGATCAACAAAATGAAAGGCTCATCAGAGTTTCCATTACGCACTTTCTCTGTCTGGTTTCAAGTTATTTCAGCTGTTTAATCTTAAATCAGTCTAAGCCTTGACCTCCAGATTGCAGGAGCATTTTAATGGCTGACAGTTCCGAGGCAGATGTCAAACAGGGGTGTCTCAAACTGGGTTGACATAAGGTTCTCCTCATGTTTTCTTTTTTGGCTATCCCAGGCAGCATGCGGGATCTTCAACCCCTGACGCAATAGGACCCTTGCCCTCTGCGTTGCAAGCGGAGTAGGGGAGCACCAGGGAAGTCCCAAGTCCTCACGGACCAAATGAGTACTGGTGGCTGGACTTTACAATTCTTCTCCAACATTCCTAGAGTTCATCAGCTAGTATTGCTTGTCTCCATTCTTTAATCTTACTGCCAGCACTTTCAGTAATGGCAAACAGGAAAACTTGAATGTACATATATTTCTAAACATCAACAAATTTGAAAGAATTCTGATCATAAAAGGTGGTACTAGAGACTATCTCAAGTAAAATAAACTAGTATCGATCTAGCTATCTATATGCATGTATGTGTCTTATGATTATCTCCATGAGGTTCCTAGGCCTTTATTTTTTACCTTTGTATTAGTTCATTTAGGCAAACATTGATTAAAGCATTAGAGAACCAAAAATAATTTATTAATATCCCTAAGGAACATCCTCTTATTTGTGGCAGTAGGGAACACTTCATTAATAAAATAATATTTCATATTCTGACCCTTTTTTCCCCAGAAAATCTGCTTCTTTAGGGGTTAAGTCTGAATTTCAGCCTCCTTTTCTCCCAATAAGTGAAACTATTATCACTGGATAGGGACAAACACTTGGCTCCACATATTAAGAGTAATTTATCATTAACTGCTTTTCAAGTATAATCAACTCAACCTTACGTGGTACATATTAAATCTTCAAGACAAGGGCAATATTGCAGATACACTATTTTTAAATTTAAGAGGCCACTTTAAAGAAATATGTCATCAACTACATAGTATAGATAGTGTCCACCTTTCTATCCTCAGCCATTATATTTAACTGACACCCAGAGCACTCAATGTCTTTTATCCACTTTACTCCCTTCTTTCAATTTTAGCTTTTTCACCAAGACCCCAAGAGAAAATGACTTAAATATCATCCACAATCTTGGGATGCCTAATATTTATAAAATGCAATAGTTCTCTTTGAAGGAAGAATAAAAATAAAAATCATTTTAATGTTTTAGCTAATAATTATCTTTCCTGCACTAAATACAGAGACTGGTGATTGATAAGTACCTATTAAGTGAATGAATAAATTAATAAATGCCTGTATTGCGGCAACAAAAAAAAATTCTTAAGGAAACAAGGTGACATCCATACAAACTTTCCTAACTAGAGATATAGATCCTTCATTTTCCCTCATCCCTCAAATCCTACTATTCAAAGATTAGTACGTAAATATTGGCAATTACATATTTGATGTTTTATATGCCCAGCATATTACTGCATATAATATGTTTGTTTTTAGTAAATAACACTCACGACATTACAAACTAGAATCCCATTGTATCAGGTGGCTGCTGCTGCTGCTAAGTCACTTCAGTCGTGTCCGACTCTGTGCAACCCCATAGATGGCCGCCCACCCATAGAAGGCAGCCCACCAGGCTCCGCCTTCCCTGGGATTCTCCAGGCAAGAATAGTGGAGTGGGTTGCGATTTCCTTCTCCAAAGCGTGAAAGTGAAGTCGCTTAGTTGTGTCCGACTCTTAGGAACCCCATGGACCACAGCCTACCAGGCTCCTCCTTCCATGGGATTTTCCAGGCAAGAGTACTGGAGTGGGGTGCCATTGCCTTCTCCTGTATCAGCCTACATGTGTGCATATAGTAAACTGGTAATTCCTTATGTAATCAAGTATATGTTAACTTCATTTTCATTTAAAAAGGTTTTTACAATAAGATGTTTTGGGTTTAAAAGATTTTAGACTAAGAATTAAAAGACTAAAGTTTTAGCCTTTTTTGCTACAATGCTGTCACATCTATATATCATATGGAAATTTAGAATATGTGATCTCTAAGGTTCTGGCTCTTTCACTATTAAAACTTCTTACCTTCAGTATAATCTTAAATTACTGTAGGGATGAAAGATGGTTTGTACAAATCATTAGACCTAGGTTTACCAGATGCCTAGTTCTGAATGAGGAATGCAGCTCATTTTTCATGATCTTTATTATAAAAGTAATATGACCCTTTTAATTCAAAAAAAGAAAATGTTAGGCCACAACCACTATTAACACATCATTTTCTTCCATAGAAAGTTTAAATTTTTGCCTATTTTTAGTGAACTTTATATAATTTGTATCAAAGAAAATTATTTCTACCTTCTTTTTTACTTACATTGCCATAAATTTTCATTTTGTTGCCTTGCTTGTGTTAATATAATTGTAATATGAGCATAGTTAATGTGACTTCATATTTCTTGCCAGAGATCTACATTTTTTCACAATTATAAGCACATTTAGCCACGTAGAGTTTTTAAAATATACTTAGGATGACTTCCTCAGAACTGGTTCCTAGAAGTTGACTTCTCGCTTGTGTGCACTTTCACATCTTTAATACACACTTCAAAATTATTTTCCAAAAATATTATCCATCGCATGCTCGTGCCAGGAGGCAAACCCTATTTACAATATTTTATCTACACAGAATGTGTACCTACAAACAAAAAGCAGAGATTACTTTTCAATTCTCTGAATTTTTTCATTTCTAAAACTAGTGCCTTTTTAGTTTATCAAGATGTCTTCTTAGAGACTATATTTATATACTGCTATTCTTTTTGTTTAGAAATAAATGCCAGCTAATGGTCAAAGATAAATTAAATCTACAAAGAAATCAATGGAGGTTAAAAACCAGGAATTACTGGTCTAGGTAGCTAGTACAATTGTCTACTGAATGAAGCCCCAAAACCACCACCTGTTTAACAATTTAGAGTTCTTACTAGTGGGCTTATATTTGAATTGTGTGTTAGATATGAGCCATCAGGACTCCTGGTGCACCATCCCTTCCATTTAAATACTTTATCACATTATTCTCATGGACAATAAATGGCATAACTGGAGTTCAAGTAATATTCTGCCTCAGTTCAGGAAATAAGTTAATGGAAGTACTTTTTGCCATTCTAACTCTGTAGAGGGAACGATGCCTTTTTAGGGCTGATGTATTACTGAATTGATTTATGGAAATATAAGAAGGAAGGAAGGGATGAAGGGATGGATAGATAGATAGATGGAAGCAAGGGAAGAAGAAAGGAAAGAAGGAAGGAAAGACGGAAGGGGAAGGGAGGGAGGAAGGGAGAGATGGAGGAAGACAGCAGAGGGAGGTATCAATATCCAATGGCTAATACAATACCATAAAAATGAACCAAATTATTCACAAAGGAATAGCAATTAAGCAATAAAATCCTGTTTGGGTTTAAAATGTGGACAGAAATTATGGCATTTTTCTTAGTCTATAAAGTATCAAACTATCCTGTTCTCTAGTCTTTTTGTTTTTTGCCTTTCATTTATACAAAAGAAGAAAAGATCTGTTTTTATAACTTCAATCACCTAACTGAAAACTTAAAAAATGGGATACTTGAATAAAGTGGCTAAGATCTCTGTGGCTAGTTCTTATTTATTTTCACGATGTATGAGATGCTTAAAAGTGGACAACCAAACATTTGATAATGTCCTTAACAAAATTCAAGGGGTAAGCTCTAGTGCCAACATGCAAAAGAACTACCTTCTTGCAGAGTGGAGAGCCAGGGCTTAGAACTGCAGAGAACGCCAGAAGTTTAATTTCCTTAATTGGAAATTAGTATCTATCAGAAAGAGTCTCATATGAGAAATGCTAAGGTCAAAGCTCCGAAATTAAAGCAAACTAAACAGGAAATCAGTCCTGAATGTTCACTGGAAGGACTGATGCTGAAGCTGAAACTCCAATACTTTGGCCACCTGATGCGAAGAACTGACTCATTTGAAAAGACCCTGATGCTGGGAAAGATTGAAAGCAGGAGGAGAAGGGGATGACAGAGGATGAGATGGTTGGATGGCATCACCAACTCAATGAAGTTTACATGAGTTTGAGTAAATTCCGGGAGTTGGTGATAGGCAGGGAGGCCTGGCGAGCTGCAGTCCATGGGGTCGCAAAGAGTTGGACATGACTGAGCAACTGAACTGAACTGAACTGAAACAAGTAATCCTCTCAACAGCTAATGATGGGATTCTTCCTACATCCAGGTGAGGAAGCTCAGGAATGGGATGCAGAGTGGCCCTCTGTGTGACCATCTCCCTCACTGGAACCTCAAAAAAGAACTCCAGGTTTTGAGTTTCACATAGAAACAAATACCTGAATTTAGCACTTTCTTTCTGGAATGATGCAAAATAGAAACTCAGAACAATGAAGCTGTATTACTGAGTGGCTAATTGTTTGAAAATATACAATCCCCTAAATAGCAGAATATTAACTTTAGTAAGTTAGCAGAGAGAAACTCATATGCAACAAAAGTCCATGAGCAAACAAAACTCTACAAAGATGTGGTACAACAGAATACATCTGTTACAAGAAATCAGCTTTAATTAGATATTTAAAAGAACAGCTATGGTGTATTCTCCCCCTGGGTGTTAAAATATTTAAAGAAGGGAAATTACTACACACATCAAAGCTTGGACAAGAAGACGCTAGGATAAGGCTAAAAGTGTCTGAAGAAAGAAAAGGGGGGAAAGTATGAATACTGTTAAAAACAAAAGCAGAAACTATGGTTGAAAAATAGTTCAGTAAGTTTTAGTCAGTATTATTTCTATCACAAACTTGAAAATATTTTTTTTTTATTAGTTGGAGGCTAATTACTTCACATCATTTCAGTGGGTTTTGTCATACATTGATATGAATCAGCCATAGATTTACACGTATTCCCCATCCCGATCCCCCCTCCCACTTCCCTCTCCATATCTATGGTGAAACAGATCACCAGCCCAGGTGGGATGCATGAAAATATTTTTAAAAGCCATTCATCATGATTTCTTTATTTATTTAAAGGAAAGATACTAAAAGTTCCTCAGAGGCTCTTAAAATAACCAAAATTTTAGAAAATAAAAAGGAAAAACAATCCTGTTTAAGGAGAAAGGTAGTATTTAATGATTTTTCCCCTGGAACTAATTTTGTAACATTCAAATAAATAGTAAATCATACCTGCCTGAGAAATGAGCCAGATATTAAACTACATTTCCCATTCTTTATCTGCATAGAGTACAGAGTACAGGTTAGAAATGGGGGGCAGGAGCTTGTTGCAACTCTTGGAATTAGATTCGAGTCACACACACCTGACTGTGAAACTTCATGCTTGTCACTTCTTTTATAATCTTGCACAAATCGCTCTTCCTCTATGGTCTGGTTTCCTGAATTGAAAAATGGAGATTTATTGGTTTGCTGAAGGGATTAAATGAAACCCTACCTACAATGCTTCGTATATCTCCAGTCGTTGGCCAACAATTCCTGTAGTGACACTGTTCCTCCTGTTATAGTTGCTGTTCAGTCGCCAAGTCGTGTCCGACTCCTTGCAACCCCATAGACAGCAGCACGCCAGGCTTCCCTGTCCTTCAGCATCTCCCAGAGTTTGCCCAAACTCATGTCCATTGAGTTGGTGATGCCATCCAGCCATCTCATCCTCTGTCGTCCCCTTCTCCTCCTGCCCTCAATCTTTCCCAGCATCAGGGTCTTTTCAAATGAGTCAGTTCTTCATATCAGGTGGCCAAAGTATTGGAGTTGCAGCTTCAGCATCAGTCTTTCCTAAGAATATTCAGGGTTGATTTCCTTTAGGATGGACTGGTTGGATCTCCTTGCCATCCAAGGGATTCTCAAGAGTCTTCTCCAGCACCACAGTTCAAACACATTAATTCTTCAGCACTCAGCCTTCTTTATGGTACAACCCTCACATTCATACATGACTACTGGAAAGACCATAGACTTGAACATATGGATCTTTGTCAGCAAAATGTCTTTGCTTTTTAATACACTGTTTAGGTTTATCATAGCTTTCCTGACAAGAAGCGATTGTCTTCTAATATCATGGCTGTAGTCATCATCCGCAGTCATTTTAGAGCCGAAGAAGAGGAAATCTGTCACTTCTTCCACCTTTTCCCCTTCTATTTGCCATGAAGTGATGGGACCGGATTTCACGTTCTTAGTTTTTTATTATTGAGTTTTAAGCCAGCTTTTTCACTCTTCTCTTTCACCCTCATCAAGCAGCTTTTTAGTTCCTCTTCGCTTTGGGCCATTAGAAGGGTATCATCTGCATACCTGAGGTTATTGATACTTCTCCCGACAATCTTGATTCCAGCTTGTAACTCATCCAGCCTGGTATTTCACATGATGTGCTCCACATATAAGTTAAATAAACAGGGTGACAATAAACAGCCTTCTCATACTCCTGTCTCAATTTTGAACCAGCCAGCTGTTCCATATAAGATTCTAACGACTGCTCTTGGCCCGCATATAGGTTTCTTAGGAGACAGATAAGATGGTCTGGTATTCCCTTCTCTTAGAGAGTTTTCCACATTTTTTTAATGATCCACAGAGTCAAAGGCTTTAGTATAGTCAATGAAACAGAAGTAGATGTTTTTCTGGAATTTCCTCACTTTCTCTATGATCCAGAAAATGTTAGCAATTTGATCTCTGGTTCCTCTGATTTTTCTAAACCCAGCTTGAACATTTGGAAGTTCTCGGTTCATGTACTACTATTATAATCTTTATTATTATAACTCTCCTAATCTCTCTTGACCTTGGTCAAGCCACTTAACCTTCTGTATTCCCATTTCCTAACCTATAAAATGGGAGTAATGATACCCTCTTAATGGGGTGTGAACAGGGTCAAATGAGACAACATGAAGAAACAATTTTAAAAATAAAAGATTTCATAAAGCTATCCCCAAGAGATATTTTATTTTGGATAACTGTGTCTGCATGATGATAATTTCACTAGGTAACTGAGAACTTTGCATGTATCTTCTATGCTTTATTCCCCCTTTTTAAATTAACATTTAATTTTTGACTGTGGTGGGTCTTTTTCGCTGCACATTGGCTTTCTCTAGTTGCTGTGAGCAGAGGCGATACTTCACTGCACTTTGCAGCTTGCTCTTTGTGGTGGCTTCTGTCTTGTGGAGCTCAGGCAGGCTCTAGGCATGTGGGCGTCAGTAGTTGTGGCTTTTGGGCTCAGTAGTGGTGACACGTGAGTCTGGTTGCTCCGAGGCATGTGGTATCTTCCTAAACCAGGGATGGAACCAGTATCTCTTTCATTGCAAGGTGGGATTCTTAACCACTGGACAACCAAGGAAGCTCCCCCGACCTTTGTGTTTTAACAAGAAGCTCAAAGATTTAAAAGACATGTGTCAAGCAGGAGTTTTCTCCTTAATTAATGCATGTTAAGTAAGTAATTAGTCTTCTTCAACATGTACTAATGGCAGATAACAATAAGACAAGCCATAATATGCTGCACAAATACAAATTAGAAACTCAAAGAATGGTTCTCTTTCATGGTTCTGCAGTTTTCCCAGAACAATAAAGATAACTCAGAAAGCAAAGATAAAAGCTATATTCAGTGATGTGCTGGAACTGGCTAACACAGGCTTGCAAAAGCCAAGTGTCAACTTTTCAAGAATTTTGTAAGTCAGTTGTAACAATTATTGAGGTTATGGTAATTTATAATTAAATACATTATATGAAAACTAAAGAAAACTGCATATTTCAAACTTACCTCTTCCTATTTATCACACTGACTACACTGTACTATTATACCTGTTTATGTTGAAAATACTATATAATGGTGTCCTACTGTGCATCTGTTCCTAAATTCATGTTTAGTGAGGCCACGTTGATTAGATTAAGACGGACCATGGTGAGAATATTTACACAGCAGAAATTTACAATTGCTACACAAAAGGGACTTGGTTTAGTGCTAAAGGTGAGATTTGAGTTTAATGAACATAATTCATACAAGAGTGATAAACAGTTATAAAGTAAATCAGATATAACTGGGAAAAGAGTGGACTGGAACACAACTCTATGTGTCAGATCATGGTTGAACTCAACAATGAGCACCCTTCACAATGACTATCATCAAAAAAGTCTACAAATAAATGCTGGAGAGGATGTGGAGAAAAGGAAAATTTCCTGTACTATTGCTGGAAATGTAAATTGGTGTAGCCAATATGCAGAACAGCATGAAGGTTCCTTTAAAAAATGAAAAATAGAACTACCATAAAATCCAGCAATCTCACTCCTGGGCATATATCAAAAAAAACTCTAATTTGAAAAGATATATGCAGCTCACCATTCACAGCAGCACTATTTACAATTGGTGAGACATGAAAAGAACCCAAGTTCCCATCAGCTGACAACTGGCATGAGATGTGGTATATACACAACAGAACATTACTCAGCCACAAAAAAGAATGAATTATTACCATCTTTAGCAACATGAATGGACCTAGAGAATACTGTACTTAGCGAAATAAGTCAAAGACAAATACTGTATGATATCACTTATATGTAGAATCTATTACAAATGAATCTATATACAAAATAGAAACAGACTCACAGACCTGAAAGTCAAATTTATAGTTACCAAAGAGGAGAGGGGGAGGAATAAATTAGGAGCATGGGAGTAACAGGTACCAAGTATTGTATATAAAATAGATAAGCAACAAGAATTTAGAGTATACACAGGGAGCTATATTCAACATCTTGTAATAACCTATAATGAAAAATAATCTGAGAAGAATTATATATGTGTATATAAATGTATGTATATAACAAAATCATTCTGTTGTACACCTGAAACTAACACAATATTGTAAATCAATTATACTTCAAGTTATGGTTGAACTGCAGCCATCGTTTAGCTACATGATGTCAGCAAAAAAATCAATGAAAGCATTTTGTGATAATTAGGTATATATAGCTTAAATAAACAGCATTTCCTACTTTATTATTACTTGTACATTGTGTGCTACCTTTACATTAATTGTGTGCATCTTTTATGTGAGTAGAATTTGTTAAAATTTATGAATATATATAGTTTCTTGGAAATTTTGTTCTTAAACATTTACCAGTACACCACTGGTGATTTTTTTTTAAAGACTCCTTTAAAAATAGAGCTATCTTTGGGAAAGAAAAAAGCTACAATCTCAAATAGTAAAACGGTAAACAACTCCTCATCCACTAGGTGGCAGTAACAAGAATCAAGAAAATCAGAAAAACAAACTAGGAGGAAAAGGAATTTACAAAGAAATTACTTCATCTGTTTTCTTTTCGTTTGACTCATTAAATAATATTGGGAAAGAAAATTATGACCATTTTTAAGGCTGCCTGTATACTAGCTAGTTAAAAATAACCCACGTTCAGTATAAAAATTGAGAAAATGAACAAGGCCATATAAATCAAGTAAAATGGCCCATAAAATGACTAAAGAACTAACTGCTGTCAATATTTTGGTGAATATCCTTGTATATATTTTACAAAAATAGTATCATATTATGCACACTTTTTTATAATTTTCTTTTTCCCCTGCTGTATCACAAACATTGTTTTCGCAAAAAAATAAGATCTATACATCATTTTTAGTGACTGTAATATTTGGTTGTTTGGATGTGCTACAACAAATCAATTTCCTATTTATTACTGAGCACTTCACTTACAAATAACTTTTCCCTATCATTAGTAATACTTTTATAATCAACCACATGCATATATCTTCGTGCATAATTTGTCCAGTAATTTTCTTAGAGTAAATTCCAAATTGTGAAATTACTTGATTAAAATGATGTATACATTTTAAAATTTGATTCAATCTGCCAAAGTTTCCTGCAGAAATATCGTGCTAGTTTATGAGAATACATTATTTCACCCACACCGTGCACCTTCTGTTTTCAACCTTTTGCAATTCAATAGGTAAATATTATATGTTCCAATTTACCTTCTATTAACTCCTTCATTCATTTATACAATTACTCAACAAACATTTGAGAATCTACCCTGACCAAGCACTAGACATACATTTAAAAAAAAGAAACCAGAGATTAGTTTCCTGATCTGAGAAAGCTTCTATTCAAATAAGAGGCAGGCAGGCCGTGATGCTGAGTGTTACTGCGCTGAGGGGCATTAGAATGAAGACCTGAGGGGAAAGGATCAAGCCTATAAAATTTGTGAGGAAAGGAAGGAAACATTTAATACAAACCAAATTGCAAGTCATTTGTGAGACTGAACATATAATCACAGCTATATTTATCTTTACTGAGTTGCCTATTTCTAGCCTTTGTTAATTTTTTTATCATGTTTCTATTTTTTCTTAATATCTCACATATTGAGACTATTAGCCTATTTTGCAAATTACTTATCTATTGTGATAATTATTCTTTTAAATGGTGCACATCATACAAAAGTCTTTAATTTTTGCATATCTCAATTAAGCATCACTTTCCTTTACAGTTTCTTAACTTTGGCATCAAATTTAGAAAGGCTTTTCCCAGACTAAAATGATAATATCTCTTTTTTCTACTCTATTTATTTTATTATCAACTTTTTCATCATTTTAATCTTTAACCTACCTCAGGTTTATTTTTGTGTCTGGTATTAAAATAGAGATCATACTATTTTTGTTCCAAATGGTCAGCAGGATATACCATACCATTTGGAAAGAACTTTCTCTAACATGTATGATTATTATATTCAAAAAATACCATGGAATAAAACCCTTTGTTTTGACCCAGAATTTAAGTCAAAGCCCCAGTAGGTCAGCAGTATCTACAAATATTCTAAAAATAACCAATAAAAAGATTCATCATCTCCACAAGAATCAACAAATACAAGAGTCAGCCAGTGGATATATACAAGATGGCTAGACAACATTAAGGCTGTTTCTCTGAAGACAATTTTAGCAAGAGAATCCTCTGTGATATCTCCCCTCCACCAAGCCTTGTAGGAAAAGGAGGGGCCAAGAGAACCAACTGGGAGATGGTTCCAAGTTTTACCCAGCTGAAGATATACCAATCTTTTGTTTCACACTAAGACCAATGAAACTAGACTCAAGTAGCTTAAGTAATTAATAGTCATTGTCAAGAAAGCTGCTACTTGGTGGGACAGAAGGACCCAACAGGAAATGGTGGGGGTTGAATTGTCTGGGACAAAAGCTGAGGGGTGAGAGAAACTCGGAAACTCACTAGAGAAATCTCATGGGAGATCCTCAAAGAATTCTATTGATGGTGGCCTCACAAAAGAGGCAGCAGCTGAGTACTTGAAATAAAGAGGACATTTGATACCAGGAAAGTGCCACAAATGACATGACTCATTATCCTTTTTCTCCCAACCCAAGAAGATCTGAAAGTGAGGAGAATGTGGGACAAGAAGACTAAAAGCACAGGCTTTACTCCTCCTTACCCCCTGCTGACACCACATCCAAGCAAAAGTCAGACCTGAGCAGAAAGGAGACAGAGACTTTAGACTACATATCAAAACTAAGTTTTGATATGCATAGACTAGACTTTTTAAAGGTCTGAAAATAAGATCTTAAAAAGGTCACCTGAAAGTGGCCAAAAGCTATCAGATGATTTGAGATGATACCCAGAGCTAAGGATGACAGAGCTTGAATGAAATGTTAGGGAGAAGTCAAAGCTGTTTCCTGTGTGTGACCCCTTCATTGAATCAAGCCAGCTATACATCTATCATATAATTGGATTTCTTTCTGGATTCTATCCTGGCTCATTGATCTGTCTATCTCTCCCTTTAGCAGGGACCATTTCAATGATGAATTACTGTTGCTTTAAAATTGCCCAAACACAAATAGCAAATACGTTCAACTTTAATCCAAACAGTTAAAATTTTACATCAATTCTCACAAAAATGAACTATAAATAGAAAATGGACATGGGCTGTGTATATATACACACACACAGATACATACATTATCAGTATAACATCTATGCTAAACATATACTATCTAACTGCCTGGAAACAATAAGCTTACAACCTTCAATTGTACAGATTTCTGAGGCCATCCCTCCGTGGCTTTGCTCTGGATGCCTGCATGCTTCTCTTGCGTGCTTGCATACTAAGTGGCTTCGGTTGTGTCCAACTCTTTGCAACCCTATGGACCATAGCCCCCCAGGCTCCTCTGTCCATGGGATTCCCAGGCAAGGATACTGGAGTGGGTTGCCATGCCCCCCTCCAGGGCATCTTCCTGACCCAGGGATCAAACCTGAGACTCTTATGTCTCCTGCATTGACAGACAGGTTCTTTACCACTAGCACCACTATTCATATCTTGATTTTATGAAAGCAAAGTAAATTCTACTCATTTTTTGGCATAACTCATAACAAAGTATAAGCACCACATTTGATAGCAAGATCCCAAAGCAAAGATTTTCCTTTAAATTTTGGGCATATGTCATCAGTTAATGAAATAGGTAAAATGCCAACCATAAAAGAACTACGCTTCATAAAATCAGCACGCTGAGATTAAAGGCACCACACTGAGATTAATAATGGGGTTAAAGAACTGCTTAGTTATGGTTCCTACTCCCAAAGGGCATATTATGTGGAAGATAACATGGACTTAATTAATGCAGCATCCATTCATAAGAGTGAATCATTTGAGAGAAAATACTGCTCTTTTTGCATTGGTTTCATATCAAGGAAACCAATGCAAAAAGAAAGGGAGTCTAGAAATGTGGGGTGAGCAGAGATTTTGAGAAGAGCTGTAATTCTTCAACTTAAAAGTAGAATTGATCCACTGAAAATAATCATCTACATAAGTATATTTCAAAGAAAAGCAGATGTTTGAAGCTTAGAACCATGACTTTCCAGCTGTATAACTGCAGAGGAAATTATTTGCTTTAAGTTTCAGTCTGCTTAGCTATAAAATGGAATCATAATCAACAACCCTCATAGGGTTGTGAGGAGTCAATAAAACAAGCTATATTTGGCATAACTCCAATACTTCAGCCACCTGATGCAAAGAACTGACTCATTTCAAAAGACCCTGATGCTGGGAAAGAATGAAGGCGGGAGGAGAAGGGGACGACAGAGGATGAGTTGGTTGGATGGCATCACCGACTCGATGGACACGAGTTTGGGTAAACTCCAGGAGTTGGTGATGGACAGGGAGGCCTGGTGTGCTGCAGTCCATGGGGTCGCAAGAGTCAGACACAACTAAGTGACTGAACTGAACTGAACTGAACCTGGCATTGTTTAGTAGTTTCAACAAAAAGCAGATTTTTTTTTTACTATTGCAAACACCAAAATTAGTTGGACTGATATTGTTCCTGGTGTATATATAGATACGATATAGGGCTTCCCTGATAGCTCAGTGGTCAAGACTCTGTCTGCCAATGCGAGAGATGTGGTTCGATCCCTGGTTCAGGAAGATCCACTGGAGAAGGGAATGGCTACCCACTCCAGTATTCTTGCCTGGGAAATCCCAGGGACAGGGCAGCCTGGTGCTCTACAGTCCTCAAGGTCACAGAATTGGACACGACGTAGCGACTAAACAGCAACAACTATATATCTGATATAGACCTCATTTATCTCTAAGTTAGAAATGGTGAATAATAGATAGCTACATCTGGGTGACTGATAATTTCACCCTATTTGCCTTTTAATTCTCCCTGAGTGCTGTCTTCCTCGCTTGGTTTGCTTTAAGCACCCCTTTAAAGGTCCATTAGCTGCCTGTGCCTTAATCAAATTATAGACAGTCCTCAATTTACAAGAGCCCTTGCTATTTACACCAAGTTCTCACTGTGGCAGCACTTAGGGCCTATCAGTCAGCCTGTTCATTTCCCCAGAGCTCCGACTCCTAAAAGCCCACCTCGCCCTCAGCCCCACCACATCCAAGTATCAGGAAGCCAGCTCTGCCGGGCAAAGGCTCTTTTCCAGGAAGGGCTCTGGTCTTCATCTTCTGGGAGATCCCTGGCTCCCAGCCTCAGACAAGGCCTTTCTCCCAGGCCCAGAGCAAACAACAATAATAACTGGGCTTCTGTAGCAGAAGTCTAGAAAGTCACTCATTTAAAAACACTTTTTTCTGGTAAGATTATGAGCACAACTACTACAGAGTGCCAAGATCAGTCACTCTTCCCCCAAGGAGTCTGGCTGACCCAGCTATACCAGCCCTGTCTCCTGACTGCCCATGGCCCCGGCAGCCAGGTGCCCCATGCCACTGGGCTTGCTGCAAGCTAGCAGAGCATGCGATTGAACACATGTGCTTCGGGGCCAGACAGGCAAAGCTCCATGCTACTCGGGAGATGTGACTTGACCTCTTACAGCCTGGGCTCCATGTCCATAAAATAGGCATCACAGCACCACCTTCACTTATTATAAGCATGATAGGAGGCAGCCTTGTATCTCTCAAACTAGAGTCTGTTCATCTGAATTCTTGAGGCTGGGGCTTGCAGGTGAGAGTGCAGTCCTGTCTCTGCTATTGACTCATGCTGAATTATTATACCCCTCTCCCAAGAAAACAAACTTCCTTAGTGATAATTTGCAATTAATAGCTTCAGAAAACAAAACTTCAGTTTGATAAACTGAGGTTCCTCAGTCTGTTGTTCAGGGAGGCATTCCCCTGTACTTCTCAAAGTGACTGCCGTGTGGTTACCGAGAAGAAATAGCAGCCTTGACTCAGGGATTTATTAAATAATTTTTTGTGATTAGTCACTATATCTATTTTTCCCTTAAACCTTGATACTAAATAGTAATTGAAAATAAACTTTGCTCTTTTCAGTTGAGCTTGGTGCAATTCACCAGTACTTTTGGTTCTCCCCCTTCTGGGCCCAAGGTGGATCTGTTCTTTTCTTGCACTTGGTTTAGCCAAAGAAGTATGAGGAGAGGTAACGTTCCTTTCCTCGAAGGAGAAGCCTCTCCGTCAATACCCATGTCACCCACTGCCACAGCACACAGTGATACTGAATATGGTGGAGGCTCTATGAGCCTGTGCCTTGAATGAGGGCAATGTGAGGCAGAGGCCCCACCAACCCAAGGTGCACATGTGATAAAAGCAAGAGCTAAACCTTTGTAGTTGTAAATCACTAAGTTTTGTCGTCATTTGTTACTTCAGTATAACCTTGTCCATTTTGACTGGTACACACCTGGTTCTATACTATGTAATAACTTGTATAAAACCTGTCTAAGAATGTCAGCTTTCACTGTAGCATTGACCTTTTCAATAAGCTGCTTTTTCCTAAAAGGCAATCAGCCACGAGAGGGTGAAACACCTACACTAAATCTTATTTCTCAAAGCTGAGCTCTCATCCTCACCAGTCCACTGGTGGCTGTGTTGCCTCTCTTTCCCTCTAATGTCCTCTACAAGCCATATTTTTACTTTATACTATCTGCCTCAGCTCTTTGCTGAAAATAAGCTGTCATTTCCTTTCTTGGTCTATGTTGCACCTTAACCTTGGAATCACTTCCCAACTGCCATATGCAAGCAACTACCTGGCTCATCACCTCAGGAATTCACCCATTTACACCATCAACAATGGAGGAAATAAATATAAAAGAGAAAATTAGAGTTTATAAGGCCCTAGGCTCTTAAAGTTAAGGGTACCTTTCATGCGCTACATCACTCACTAAATGTATTTATTCATAATAATAATTTCCCATTATCCTATCACAAAGATATCCTACATCTTTGGAACAATTCCAAATGAGCCCATGATTTTGTTTACCCAAGTTAAAGAAAATACTATGTTTGGGAGGTCTATCAACTGCAAAAATCACTGCCTGTTTATTAACTGGAACTGGAAATACTTATACAGTAGTCTGAGGGTAAGATTATGGTAGACAAACAGACAAGGCAGCTAATACAATCTATCCTCATCTTGTCAGTTAGGAACAGGCTATGACAAACAGATTCATCCAAGCCCAAGCCCTCTCAGAACAATAAGGGAAAGGCTGGTCCAGGACGGAAAGTGGGTTTAAAAGCTGATTTCTATGTAGATAACCCTGATGCATGTTTTTCCTAGTCCTCATTAAATACAAATATTAGTTCAATGGACTGAAAATTCTGCAAACAAGACCTAGACTTCTCTAATGAAGGGCTACCAAAATCCATTCTCATTTCACATAAGTAGTCTGAAGTCATCTAAATTACATCGGACATACAAATTAGATTTGAATCCATAAAGCCTGTTACTGAATGCCAACTCTGCCTTCCTAATTAAAAAATATTACCCATGAATGCCAGAAAACAAATTAAATTATATTCTCTGAGTAATCATCTCTTTCCACTGCCCCAATTCCATCTTCCAAATGTTTATAGCAAAATGAGGTAGAGGAGAAGACAGAAAAAAATTATTATAGGCTCCACTTTACTATTATTTTTGTAAAATGTCATTAATCTTGTTATTATTGTGTACACACACACACACACACACACACACACACACACACACACCCCTTTGATATACAATAAAATCAGAAGAGTATAAAGCTGAAAGAATCTCCAGATGCCTAATGCCATTATTGTGAAGATGAGAAGACAGAATCCTACAGAAATCAAATCCAGGACTAGAACTCAGATCACATGACTTCTAGTCAAGAGTTACTCCCAACAGTGCACAATGGTCACAAGCGGAAATAAACAGAAAGAGACTAACAGGATCTGGTTCTCCCAACAACCTCTAATTTTCTCCAACAGAGGGAGAAGGAAGCGGGGAGACACAGGGAGAAACTACGTTTATAATGAGAGTTCTCACAGAGGATACACTTTCCTTTCAAGCTGTACATTTGAGACGTCAGCATCTAGCATCCAGGATAAGAAGACTTAGCCACCCACTGAGCCCCATCTTTTTGCTTAAATCTGAACTCAGACTTAAGGGTTTATTATGAGACTTAGGCTTCCCAGTGGCACTAGTAAAGAATCTGCCTGCCAATGCAGGAGACACAAGAGAGGCAGGTTCGATTCCTGGGTCGGGAAGATCCCCTGGAGAAGGAAATGGCAACCCACTCCCGTATTCTTGTCTGGAAAATCCCATGGACAGAGGAGCCTGGTGGGCTACAGTCTGTGGGCTGGCAAAGAGTCAGACACGACTAAGCACACATCACAATGAATATGAGACTTAGACTCTGCCATCTCCCTGTTCACAAAAGTCTAGAGAAAGAAAAAAAAAAAGATTAAGAGCTGCAAAATGGTTACTATGTTTTGGGCTTCCCTGGTGGCTCAGTGGTAAAGAATTTGCCTGCCAATGAAGGAGACACAGCTTCATCCCCTGGTCCAGGAAGATGCCACGTGCCATGGTGCAAGTAAGCTCACGTGCCACAACTAAGGAAGCCCGCAGGCCCTAGAGTCTGCTCCACAGCAAGCCAGGCCACTGCAGTGAGAAGCCAGCGCTCCGCAGCTGCAGACCAGCCCCCACGCTACCCAGCTAGGCAAAAGACTGCACAGCAACGAAGACCCAGGACAGCCCACATTGAATGAATAAATATTTTTTAAATTGTTACCAAGTTTAATTACTTACATGTTTGGGCAAGTAAAATTAGGTTCCATTTTGCCGTTTGTCTTGTTGCTAATACTTTGACTACTGTTAATTTTAAAAGCTTCCCTCCCCCAAAAGAGATAGCCTATAAGAAATGAATGGAGAACATTATTTTCTTAATTTTATCTTATAAATCTGAGGTAATATAAAGAGATAAGCAAATAAATATAAAGTTAAAGTTGACATAAATAGAAATGATTTGCTTGGGAAATTATAAGGAAAGAATGTGGTATGTATACACATGCAACCCCATCTGTAAAGCATGCTAGATATGCGCACATTCTGTTCCGTTCTTCCCAGTTTTATTTTTTCAGTACCAACAGGTATTTCAAGAATGTCTTATATTATTGGTGTAATTCCTTAGCAGTATTGCTTTAATCACTTTTCCTCATTTTTCTCAGGAGAGACAGCACCCTTTAATAACATTACCTGGGTTCAAATCCTGACCCCACTGCTTGCTTGCTTGTGCGTCAGCCTGGTTTTCTCATCTATAAAGTGGGAGTAATATCACTAAACGACATAGCACAAAGTGCTAAATGGCTATAAATTCCTTTGAACATATCCTTAGCTTTCATTCATCCAACAAACATTTACTAAGCACAGACTGGGAACTGGAAGAGCATTAGACACAGAGGAAACTAAAATCAGCAAGACCCTCACTGCCCTCTCAGGGAAGTGTCAACAGCTCACCGACAACAAACCTCAAACAGACAACGAATGACAGCATCAGTATAGGCCGCAAAGGAGGATGATGAGAGCCTAGCCACCTCACTAAGTTTTGGATGACAGCATTTGGGAACTAAAAAAATTCCCAGAAATAGATAATATATATGTTTTTAAGATTTTTCTTGATGTGGACCATTTTTGGTCTTTATTGAATTTGTTGCAATATTGCTTCTGTTTCATGTTTTGGTTTTTTGGCCATGAGGCATGAGGGATCCAAGCTCCCTGAACCGGGATAGAAGGCGAAGTCCAGTGGTCACACTGGAGCAACAGGGAAGTCCCTAAATAATAAATAAGTAAATAACAATCATAAATTTAATATATTGACTATAGAAAAATTAAAAAGAAGTAAGGAAAAAATAAATCTACATAACAATCTATAAAACACTATTCATAGCAACAAAGATGATAATAATAATAGCTATCATTTATAGGAGACACTATTCTAAGCATTTTATAACTATTATTTTATTTAATCTTTATAACAACCCCATGAAATAAGTCCTGTCATTTATCTCACTTTTAAACTGAAGAAACTGAGGCACAGAGAAATTGTCTATCAAAGTTTTGATATATAGCTTTTCAGTTTTTTCTGGGCATGTATAATATGTGTTTTTCTTTTTAACCAGATTAGATTAACACAGTTTATATTCTTTTCTAATATGCTTTAATATGTTCTATTTACTCAACAAAATAGCATGACCATTTTCCCGTATTATTAACAATTCTTCTGCCACATGATTTTAGTGCATATTACGTAAGTGAAGAATGCAAACATCTCAGTGTTAGTCTCTGGGTCCTGTCCGACTCTTTGCGACCCCAGAGACTACAGCCCACCACATTCCTCTGTCCATGGGATTCTCCAGGCAAGAATACTGGAGTGGGTTGCCATTTCCTTCTCCAGGGGATCTTCCTGACCCAGGGATCAAACCTGGGTCTCCTGCATTGCAGGCAGATTCTTCCCCATCTGAGCCACCAGAAGTGAAGTGAAGTTGCTCAGGCGTGTCCAGCTCTTTGCGACCCCGTGGACTGTAGCCCACCAGGCTCCTCCGTCCATGGGATTTTCCAGGCAGAATACTGGAGTGGGGTGCCATTTCCTTCTCCAGGAGATCTTCCCGGGATTGAACCCAGGTCTCCTGCATTATAGGCAGACACTTTACCATCTGAGCTACCAGGGAAGTCCATAAACATCTTAAAGATGCTTTTAACACATTCATGGCAAAGTAGCCAAACTCCTCTGACAGTAGAGTTTCAGTGTGTTTTCTCAACCTTTAAAATGCAAAATATTATCTACAGCAGTATGGTGGGTTGAAAGTATCTGTCCCTTTCACCCGTTGTTCTTAAGTTCTTAAAGGGAAATCAAGCATTAAAATTTGTGCTCCAGTTCATAAATAAATCTTACAGCTTGACACAAGAATCCTTGTTTGGCTACACTTTCACCAAGACAGACGGATGGGTCAGGGACCCATCCTGTTCTTTAAGCTCTCTGAAATAAAAATGCTGCTTTCCCATACAAAAAACAAACCAGAAAAAAAAAAAAAAAGTTCAAAGATTCTCAATAGATTCCTTTACTTTCGGTTCTTTATTCAAAATACAAATACTGAGCTAGCATTGCAGGTATGATTCAGAGGCTGTTGTGTTAAATGAAGTCCCACAACAGTTATCCAACTGACCATGTGTCAGACAGTCTGAACTCCACTGCATGATATTAAAAGGTACCCAAGTTTTCTGCACAATGCCTCCAGCATTTGGAAGAGTCTTTAAAAGCTCATGACATCACTTCTCATTATCCAAAGACTGAAAGTGATCTGGTGTCAGTAAGTTTTTTTTTTAAGTAATTAGACATTCCTTGTGTGTGTGTGTTCAGATATAGCCAAGTTTTAAAATGTCACTAGTTTCTTTTATTTACGTGTCCCTAGGTAGAATTTTTACCACAAATGGTCTACATAATTACTAGGTGATTTTTAGTCTTTAGCATAGTTTTAGGTTTACAGGCATATTTAAGAATGACTTGTCAAATGAATACGTATCCTGCGTCTTGGTTTCTTAATAGGAAAATAAAGAAATCAGGCAAAAACAAGGCCAGGTTAATAGGCAACTAACATTTGATAAGGTAAAAGGCCTGTAACTGTGTTTCTCCTGCCTGCTGCTATGATCGCAGCAAATTACCAAGGCGTGGAAACATGAAGTGCTTGGTGGACATTTACAACCACCTGGTAAAACTGTCAAACAACATACAGAGAATCTGTGTAAATAACTTACATGCAAGTATAAATTTATTGTGACAACTAACTTAAGAAATTGACAAAACTAAAATAAGGACTCCAATTGAAACATAATTCAGGGAACACCTAAAGGAATTTTTTCAGTGGGAAAATACTGCTATTTTTAATAATAAAAGCCTATTATGAAAGTTAAGATGACTAAGTAACTAAGTTTTCCATCAAATTGTGTTCTTTATAATAATAGGTTTAAGTTGTCTAGTAGTTTTATAATATGAGGTACAATCTTATAGACAGGCGTATTCACTTGCAAACATCTAAGACGACTCAGGAAAGACCATGGGAAAACAATGCTGGTGGCTTCCAGGTAAGGGAGTTGGGAAACTGGAAGACAGAGACAGGGAGGGAGAATTTTCACATTTTTTGTACTTTCTGAATTTTGAGTCACTTTAATGACTACCCAATTTTAAAATAAAATTGTAATTTTAAAGAATGATTTTTCCCTGACCTTTTGTTTTTTAAATGAACTCCTCTGTACTTGATTACTTTGCCCATGAGCTTTCCCATTTTCTACTGACTGACTTGCCATTTCCCAAGCAAATTTAACGAACTAGTCATTTCCACAAACCCTATTTTATTTTTTTGAAAAATATGCTTCAAGTTTAGATATTAGCAAAGTGACTGTGTAATAGGAGATAGAATTCAAAATTCTAAAGTACAAATAACACTTTCAATCTTGTTTTTATATATGAACTATAGAAAATTGTCCAGCTAAAAGAAATCTACAAATAATATTTTTAATGTAAAAATGAGAAGTCAACTCATTAATTAATTCATTTAATGCATACTGAGTTGTGACATGTGATGGACTGTTCTGGATTTGGGGATACAGTAGTGAACAGAAGAGAAAAATTACTGTGCTTACATTCCAGTGTAATATTCCACTGATGGGTGGTTAAAAGTACACTAGAGATTCTAAGGCGGTAAACAGACTCCTTGGTTACATATCCCTTTTCATTATTTTCCATTATTTCCACTTTTCCTCTAGGTGCAGAGCTGTCTAGAAAAACTCCACCAGGTGGCACTGTTTTCACTGATCGGAATAAAAAGTAACTGGTTGTTTACAATGTATTCTTTCTGTCTCTCCTTTGGTTTTTATTTTTAACCTGCATTTTTTGTGACCAAAACACAATTTACAAGTATACCATTTGGCGGAAAACAACAAGTATAGAAAAAGAAGACCTATTAGTCTAAGTGTGCTGACACATTCCATCTTCTAACATAAATTATGATCCATCACTTAATCACACCCCAAAGCATATAATAGTGGTTCTATCCATTTGTGGTGGATGAACCACAAATGGATAGGACCCCTGAAAACTAGTGTAGAATGATGGAAGAGAAGTCAGCAGAAGGTATCTAGAGCTATACATTCAAGTCCTAGCTTTAGCTCACCTTTAACTCACCTTTAGGTAAGCAACCAGGGACCATTCACCTAATCACCATGAGCTTTCTTTACTAATTAATGCGGTCTTGTAAAGATCAAATGGTTTAAAATCTGTAAAAGTGCTATTTTGAACACATTTAGCTATATGGTTCTGATAAGGTATTTTGGCTAGGAGAAAATACATGATTTTTTGAATTGTGAACATAATAAATAGCATTTTTAATTACTGTTTACTATGTATCTTGAGCTTTTTGAACTGCTTTAAAAATATAAACTCACTTAATATTTTAAATATAACACTATGAGGTAGATACTACTATTATCCTTATTTACAGCTTAGGAAACTGTGTTACAAAGAGCGAGAATAACTTGCCAGAGGTCACTCAGTTATTAAATGGCAGAGCTCATCTCTTCCCAAAGATCACCTCATTTTTATAAACCAACCATTACAGGAGCTATCTGAGGAGCCCCTGTACCACTGAAAACATCATAGCCAGCAGAACACTTAGGGTATGCTAGGACTAAAGAAGAGAAATTTCTTCCAGAACATGACAGTGTAATGAATGCTTCATATACAGAAATCCAGCTATTCAGACCTAAAGATGCCCAAACTGAAAGAGATAAGAACTGTGATCATACAAATAAAGCCTTACTCACATATCTTGGGTACTGCTTCAGCATACAGCTGCCATCCCAAAGGGAAGCAATGAAAGGTAAGATTTTCAACACCTACTTATCTCAGGGAGCCTCATCCTACAATAGTTTGGAGTAGGGCTTGGGCTCCCAGCCAGAGACTGGGGTCGGGATACAGCAGTGAAGCACCAGATCCTAGCCCCTAGATCAGTTGTCAGTGACAAGGGCTCTGGGCCTTCAGCTCTGCAAAAAAGAATTTCCAAGTAGACAGGAAGTAATGAAACAAAGCATTTATTAAGAGGAAAAGAGTACTGTATGTGTGGACAGGCACAATGACGGACTGAAGGAAAGAGAGAGCAGCTGACTCAACCTCGTGGCAGCTTGAACTACTTTTACAGAGTATTTCTTTTGGGTTTCCTTTGGCCAATCATTCTGATTTGCCTGGTTCACAGTCCGTATTTGGTATATCTCAGGATCTTCCCATGTGTGTGCATGCACCTCTTGGCAAAGATGGATTTTACTAAAAAGGCGTATGGGTAGAGAACATCCCTTGATATAACTCCCCTGTGACTTCCAATGAGCGTCTTCTGTTTATGTGTGGTCAGAGAGCTCTCCTGACTTAGAGAGCTATGTGGTCTGAGTAGGGCCCAGCCTCCCCGCTTTTAACTGCCCTGCTATTTTCATTCTGGAGTTTCGATCAATAGGGAATGAATCTCCAGTTGCTTTACGCTGGGTGTGGAGGGGCATCTGCCTCCTGCCTCACACTACCACTATTTCATCCAACCCTTCATATACGTGTAAGCTCTTTGAAAACAAGTTCAGATTTATTTGTTCATAATTTTTTTTAAAGTTGTTGAAGTACAAATAATAGTTTGGAACATGACCTCTGCAGAGTATGGACTATTTTGGAGAATTCTGGTTTCCCATTCACCAGTTAAAAGATTTAGGGAAAGTTATTGACCTCCCATGTCTATAAAATAGGGGCAGTAATAGTATCTCTTCGAGTTGCAAAACAGTAAAATGAATTAATACATGAAAATGCCTAGAATTGGACCTAGCACATAGTAACAGCTCAGTAAGTGTTAACAATATTCTTTTTGTTCCCACTTCCCAAATCACAGGAACTCTTTGCACTTAGTGGTCAAATCATCTTCCATTTAGTGCTATACAATAGAGAAGCTCCTCCATTTACAAACTTTCTATTAACACGATTACTGAGACAGACAAAGTAATGCTCTAGAAGAGCATCTACCACTGATAGGTGGTGAGAGCAGTCACTGATAGATGGGAAACTCTCAGGGTGTTTGTTGTCATCCTTGTTGTGCTTATTGTATTCTCCAAAAGTCACAGAACTGAGAGGACAAGGTGGATGGTCTCCCATCCAAGTACTAACCAGGCCCGACCCTGCTTAGCTTCCAAGATCAGACGAGATCTGGCGCGTTCAGGGTGGTATGGCCGTAGACAAGGTGGATGGTCTCAAAGGCAGGGTCGTGGCTTAGATATCTTTTTCTCTCATGACTGATATTGTTGTAGGTGCTATAGTCCCATGGTGTTGTGCTGAGCTTGTCACTCAGTTGTGTCTGACTCTTTGCAACCCCATGGACTGTAGCCCACCAGGCTCCTCTTGTCCATGGGGCTTCTCCAGGCAGGAACACTGGAGTGGGCTGCCATGCCCTCCTCCTTCAGGAGATCTTCCCAGCCCAGGGATTGAATCCAGGTCTCCCACATGGCAGTCAGATTCTTTTACCATCTGAGCCAGCAGGCAAGCCCAAGAATACTGAGCAGATAGCCTATCACTTCTCCAGGGATCTTCCCAACCCAGGAATCAAACGGGGGTCTCCTGCATTGCAAGCAGATTCTTCACCAGCTGAGCTACCAGGGAAGCCCCCATCTTTGCTTAAATGTCATCTAATCAGAAAGGACTTTCCTCTCCATTTTATATATTAAAAAAAAAAAACAACTATCCTACATATATAGTTTACATATCCTCCATGTAAACTATCCTTCACATATAACACATATTACTATCTAACAAACATATTATTATTAGCTTGCTTTCTGTCTTCTTCCAAGAATATAAACTCCATGAGAGCAAGAATCTTTTGCTAATTTTGTTCAGTGCTATACACCTCCAGTACCCAAAATATCACTGGCATGTAGAAAATGCCCAATAGTTATTTATTCTAAGTTAATTTTCCATCATCTCCCTAATATATAACTATGTGTTTAACAAAATATGAATAAGTAAATTCAGTAAATACTGGGAGAAGGAAGGAGGTGGATTGACAGTGACCCTAATGACAGAAAGAGAAAATATGGAACCTAATAAAATACCAGTGAATTGACTTAAATGCTGGAAAAATACGAGATGTTGACTAAAACCTCAAGCAGAGAGGAATTAGGAGACCAGAGGGAGAAGAAAAGAATGTTGAGAGAGAATAACGACTTAGATAAAATGAAAACCAGAGAGATATGCAGCTACAGGGATCAACAAAACCACAAACAGCTGCAAGTTTTCTCAAGGCTCAAGAGCATCTAACCCCCGCCCCCCCCCAACCCCTGACATTTAAATATAGAAACACCTTAGCAGGGCTTGATAGTAGGTCACTAGCTTCCACTGAAAGCTTCAACCACAAAAATAGTCTTATTTTACAAAATAATCAAACTCTATCTGGAGAAATTCTCATTAAGTAGACCTTTCAAATTCTGAACCCAAACCTTCCACTTTATACTCCCATAAACTGGTCCCATTCTGCCTTCCAGAACTACACTGATTCTCTTTCCACAAATCTCCAAATATTCAAAAGCAACAAACTGGCCCCATCTCCCCCAACCATTCCTCCTCTAGGCTAAATCTCTACAATGTCTTTGGCCATTCTAATATGATATCATTTCCAGACAGTCATCCATTTTTCTTAGTCAATCTCCTTTATATCTATCATAATTTTTTAGTTTGCTTTAAAAAAAAATTTGCACAAGGATAGGTTAAAGTTAAATGATTATTTATAACTTGTACCTTATTTATGGAAATATTTTCTTCTTTCTTCAGAGTTCTTTACATGAGTTCTATAGTTCAATCCTCACTGGACAATGCATTTTTTTTTCAATTTTAAGTTGGAAAAACTGAGAATCAGAAGGGCTCATTAACATATCCAGAGGGTGGGTCCAATATCAAACACCTGTCTCTAGTTTTGTTTTTGTTGAACTTTCTGTTATGAAAAATTTCAAGACATACAAAAAGCAGAGAGAGGCAGAGAGAGGTTTGTAAACTGAACACCCATATCTCTTTCCCTACATTTAACAATTGTTGGCGTTGGCTTCATCTAAGTTATTTTATTCTGTGGTATTTTAAAGCAAATTCTAGGCATATGCATCCTGGCATTCCATCACTAAATTTTTTAACATGCATCTCTAAACTATAAGGACTTCTGCTTACGTAACCATGAACTGGTATCACATCTAACAAAATTAACAATAATTTTTCAATATCACCTAATTATCCACCCCATATTCTAATTTCTCTGCTTATATCCAAAATGGCTGGATGTTTTGCAATGAGTTTTCTTCATGAGTCATATCCCTTAATTGGGGCTTCCCTGGTAGGTCAGACAGTAAAGAATCTGCCCGCAATGAAGGACACCAGGGTTCAATCCCTGGATCAGGAAGAACCCCTGGAGAAGGGAATGGCTACAGTATTCTTGCCTGGAGAATCCCATGGACATAGGAGCCTGGCAGGCTACCCCTAACTCCTGATCCATTCTTATTTCTTCTATTCCATGGAAATTATAAACAAAACGGGAAAAGATATGCTTAAGAAAGCAAAGATGAAAGGGGAAATCGACTGATTAATTAACTGATATTTACATTTTCCTGAATATAGGAAGAAATAGAATATCAAAGGCTACATGAAGTTAACTCCTTTGATTAAGTGAAGGAAAATTATATTAGCAATTTTAATAAAGTTTTTTACTAACATGTCACTTTCCTTTAGCTTTACATTAGGGAAATTTTAATCTTATCTAGCATGCAGCTACTTTGAAAACTAATTAAAAGAGGTTTTTGGGTTTCCCTTGTGGCTCAGCTGGTAAAGAATCCACCTGCAATGTGGGAGACCTGGGTTCAATCTGAGTTGGGAAGATCTCCGAGAAGGGAAAGGCTACCCACTCCAGTATTCTAGCCTGGAGAATTCCATGGACTGTAAAATCCATGGGGTTGCAAAGAGTCGGACACAACTGAGCGACTTTCACTTTCATACTTTGAAGAGTGAAATTATATGTAGTAATCTGGGACATATTTTCAAGAAGTTTCTTTCTCTTTAGTCTTAAAATATTCTATTAAATCTGATTACAAACAACTGAAACTTTGGATTAACACTGAACCTTATATCCTCTGTAGGCAGAAAGTCACAGCTGCAAATATGAATGAGGCTAGCTTGTTTAAGACTGTTCAATATATCAGCCAAATGTTTTACCTTTATCACTTTCATCAGGCTAGAGGCTAAACCTCGTACTTATTAAACAACATATTAACACTTGTTGATAGATAGCTAGTCAATGGCAGTAGGAACACTATGATATTCTGTTGTCTTTTAAAATATGAATTACACTAAATATTCAGCACCTATATTAAGCAGCAGTTTACAATTTTGTAGAGTCACTATAAGCCTGAGTGTTTGATTTCATCACAACTCCTAAATATGAGTGAAAATTAATTTTGTCTATTTAGAAAAAAATATGTAATTCCTGTTAAGATAACTAGAGATAGCAGGATTGGGGATATAAATCAGTATGGGATGCTGTCTGATGGAATTATTGTTTGATTCTCTAATCAAGGTATCAAGACCAACCTGAAGTAACTTCAAGTGAGAGAGGAGCCTTTATGGAACTGGTTAAAGTAGAAATCCTGGAAGGGTACATAAAGTTAGTAGTATGCAATCAAGGTTATCATTAACTTACAAAAAACACAGGGCTTCTTGCACCCCCATTCATTTGTGCTGTGAGCCAATGATAAAATGGGATTGAGGAGAAGACCAACTTTGTAGGTTCCGGCCTCTCTATTTCCAACCATTAAGACTCTGGTCTCCATGGCTCAGTTCTGCTCAACCACCTTCCCAGAAATGGCCCCAGGCTTTCTCCCTAGTCACATGCAGAGTCCATAAAGGGTTTAAAAGTTCTTACCATACCAAGAGCAAAGGATTACAGTACTGTTACAAAACATCAAACTTTCTGTTCATCTCCACCTGACACCTTGAAACCTCAATGTCCTATTCCACATGTGCTCTTCTGACCAAATCCTGGCAGTTATTCTCAATCCTTGCTTAATATAGTTTCCCCACTAAGACATTTATACTTGTCAAAGGCAACCCCACCTGCTACTCCTGCCTGTTGTCCTTTATCAATTTGAGCCTCAGTCTTATATCTCACTTTTTTCCCCATATACAGTCCAATCTCACCTTCTCTCTCTGCCCCTCATACCCTGGTTGGTATTCATAGGTAGCACCCTAAACAACACCTGAGTATTTTCAATAATCAGGAAAATGACTGTACAAGGTGAGTTCCCATCCTGATAAGAACTTCCACCACCAAATAGTCTATTCCTCTACCCTCTCAGTGCCATCTTCTTCACCAGCTCCATTTTATAGGTCTGGAAGCAAAAAATGCATTATTCTGCTAGTGGCAAGAGAGTCACTTAGAGACTGCACTTCATAAGTCAGAAACTCCATCACAGGGTAACAACTGGGTAACAACTCATCGTAAATGGGTATAGAAGAGTTCTTCCAACACCTATATAAGCCTCTACTTTCTGGTAACAAGAGAAAACAGGCCACTACGCCAGTCCTCATCCTATGGAAGGACATCACTAGACCTATGGTCATCAGAGAATCAAGGTTTAATCTGTGGACCAGATGGTTATGGTGAGAGAGCCTGCACTGGGATGCAAGAACAATGGCTCATTGTAATCCAAACTCATTAATCTCTGCATTCACCTAGAGAGAGTCATTGAGATAAAGAAATCGAAGATTGCTAAGGGGAAAATCAGCTTGGCCAGCTGGCTAGTGCCTAGGTTGATCATGATAGAAACAAAAAAGAAAGATTAATGCATTGGTTGCACATGAACACAGTTTCAGGCTGAATCCAAAGAACAGGATGAGTATTTGTCACAGCAAAGCTACTAGGTCAGGGATGTCCCTTCCACAAAGCTCTCCTCACTTCTTCATTTTTTCCATAATCCTAAAAACAGTTTGTTTTCATCATAGCAAACTCTGTTTAGAATAGATATATGTCTAAAGAAGAACAGTATGATCATCTTTAAGTGAGGAGGTGTATAGCAGTATAAGTCAGGGACTTCCTAAATACAGAAGTTAACTTTGACCAAAGTATGAGCCAAATAAATGTTGACTGGTAAGCACAAATCAACCTACTTATAAACTTAAATACATATGATTCCTCATACTATCTTGAACTCAATGAAAACAAAACAAAACAAAACTTAAGAGTGGGTGGCTTAGACAAGAAAAAATATTTCCTGACAATTCTGGAGGTCAGGAGGAGTCCAAAGTCAAGTGTAGTCAAGATTGGTTTTTTCTGAAGCCTCTCTCCTTGGCTTATAGATGGCTGTCTTCTCCCTGGATTTTCAAATGGTTTTCACTCTGGATGCGTCTGTGTCCTACTCTCTTCTTACAAAGACAAAAATTGTGTTGGACTAGGACCACTCTAATGATCTCATTTTAAAGAACTATCTCTAAATATAGTCTGGAGTACTGGAGCTTACAACTTCAACATATGAATTTTGAGAGGACACAATTCAGTCCATAACAGTTACTATTCCAAAATATTCTTAGACGTTTTAAGAAAAATGCACATTTTTATGATTGATAATGGAAATATCTCATAGTGTCATTTGTGTTTTCTTTTGTAAGTGCTAATGACTTGAGAATATATTCTTTTCCTATTTAAAACATTTCCTAATTGTATCAGCTTAGGAAAATAAAAGATACTTCTTCCTATCAATTATAATTATTGCAAAAGCTAGTTCAAAAAAAACACAGCAACTGTTTTATTCTGAATTCCAATGTATTATTATTTTCTCTATATTTTCACTACTTAAAAATGCAGCTATACTTACTATTAAAACTTAAACTTATTGGCACAGGTGATTCTATTCTTCAGCAATGTTTTCCCTGATATTTCCAAAAGTATACATATTAATTTATTTTATTTTTTAAGATTAAAAATGAACCAATAAGACAATTAGAAAATCAGAAAATGCTTATACATTTTATAGGCTAATAGCACAGCAGAGACTTTCTTAAGTAAACATGAAAAAAATCTAGAGATAACCTTATAATGGCTCTGATCGTTTGGTATGAGAAAGTTTACTGGTCTGGAAAGCAAGAGAGGATCTTTGAATTGCTTCAAAAGCAAAGTAACATCTCCATACAACAGGTCAAAGAAATAATTACAACTTAACATATAGCTTTGACATATTTTGCCTATTGCCATAGGAGCAAGGAAACTTTCTCTAGTGAATACAATGGGGTTATGACTATAGCTTAGCAAAAGATGTAAGAATTATTATGATGTAATTAAAAGCTGCAGAATGGTTAATTTTTTTGTCAATAAATCTGCCAGAATAGATTTTTAGAAAATGACAAGGTAGATGATTTTGAGAATTTTTTTATGTGTGATATCAGAGGCAGACTCATCTCAGCTTATGAAAGAAGAAGTGATGGGCAAGAAAGATATATATCCTATCTCCAACTCCAGTCCCAAGTAGTGATAAGTGAGAAAACAGCCACCACTTGGAAGAGCAGCAGGTATAGAAATATTTCTGACGGGAAGTCCTTTCCAAAGTCAAATCTAAGTCATACAAGGATTTACAATTGAGAAAGCACCATTTTTGAAAAGGTAAAATCATAATTATCATTCAAATATTTGATGATACATGTCAAAGATTTTATGTATCTAATTAATGACAAGATCAGTAAAACTGGTTCAAAGGAGAATCTGAAGAACAGACTTACACATGGATCACTACATACACTAAATGCTGAGATAATTGGTTAGTATACACAAAACTGGTTACTATCCTATTTGACACAAAAACATGTTCTGGATTATCTTTTATATAAAACAGAAATTAATCATATTCAAACTGGACAAAGTCTATTAGCATTTCTAAGGAAAAGAATCATTTGCATTCCTATCAGTTTTCTACAAATTAACTTCTACTTCTACAATGTTATAAAATGGCCTGGAAAGAGAATTAAATATGCAAAGCCTTACAAAATCAGATAATTCTAGGAAGGTCTGCTTGATAACACCTACCACAACACTGAACAGACACCCAGGAATCTCTTCTGCCCATCTGAGATCTTTGACAATTTATTCTGACACAGTTGAATCAATCAACCTGTTGTCACTGTATTCCTGGCACGGTAGAACCTTAGACAATAGACATAAAAACTATCAGTGTGTGGGATGAGCGCTCATGAAAGAAAGATATAGTTTCTAATAGAAAAAGTAAGTATTTACCTATTTTAAAGAGTAGACTCTGAACTCTTTCAGAGAGTAAACAATTTTGAGGACGAGTGGACGTCTTATTTCTTCATATTCTCAATGATCTGCACATACAGCCCAGTCATTCCTAATCTAGGCTACACTTCAAAATGACTAGAGGAGATTTTCTGTTTTGTTTTGTTTAAATACAGTCACTCTGCTGGTGATTTGTTTCACCCTAGATAATATACATGTTTCGATGCTGTTCTCTCGAAACATCCCACCCTTGCCTTCTCCTACAGAGTCCAAAATTCTGTTCTGTACATCTGTGTCTCTTTTTCTGTTTTGCATATAGGGTTATCATTACCATCTTTCTAAATTCCATATATATGCGTTAGTATGCTGTATTGGTCTTTATCTTTCTGGCTTACTTCACTCTGTATAATGGGCTCCAGTTTCATCCATCTCATTAGAACTGATTCAAATGAATTCTTTTTAACTGCTGAGTAATATTCCATGGTGTATATGTACCACAGCTTCCTTATCCATTCATCTGCTGATGGGCATCTAGGTTGCTTCCATGTCCTGGCTATTATAAACAGTGCTGCGATGAACATTGGGGTGCATGTGTCTCTTTCAGATCTGGTTTCCTCAGTGTGTATGCCCAGAAGTGGGATTGCTGGGTCATATGGCAGTTCTATTTCCAGTTTTTTAAGAAATCTCCACACTGTTTTCCACAGCGGCTGTACTAGTTTGCATTCCCGCCAACAGTGTAAGAGGGTTCCCTTTTCTCCACACCCTCTCCAGCATTTATTGCTTGTAGACTTTTGGATAGCAGCCATCCTGACTGGCGTGTTATGGTACCTCATTGTGGTTTTGATTTGCATTTCTCTGATAATGAGTGATGTTGAGCATCTTTTCATGTGTTTGTTAGCCATCTGTATGTCTTCTTTGGAGAAATGTCTGTTTTAGTTCTTTGGCCCATTTTTTGATTGGGTCATTTATTTTTCTGGAATTGAGCTGCAGGAGTTGCTTGTATATTTCGGAGATTAATCCTTTGTTGCTTCGTTTGCTATTATTTTCTCCCAATCTGAGGGCTGTCTTTTCACCGTGCTGGCTGGATGCATGAGACAAGTGCTCGGGCCTGGTGCACTGGGAAGACCCAGAGGAATCGGGTGGAGAGGGAGGTGGGAGGGGGTTCGGGATGGGGAATACATGTAAATCCATGGCTGATTCATGTCAATGTATGACAAAAACCACTACAATATTGTAAAGTAATTAGCCTCCAACTAATAAAAATAAATGGGAAAAAAAAAAACACTATCCTGTCATAAAAAAAAAAGAAAAAAAAAATTTAGTCACTCTGATCCTACTGAAATCTACTGAATCAGCTTCTCCAGGCACAGAATCCAAGTCTCTGGACTTTTTTAATGACGCTGATGAGTGACCACAGGAGAGACACACTGCTGATTGACAGAAAAGAAAAGGTTCAAAGAAGTTATTTCTGAAATTGTTGTGCAGGAGCCCAGAGCACAAACTCATTGCTGACTTTAGCTGCAACTATCCTATCAAAAGCAAAGTATCACTGTATTTTCTTTTCATGATCACTATAAATTTTCTCCTCTAACTATCATAATTATAGTCAACTGTAGATAAATGTGTTGATTACCAGAGAAGCCCAGGAAAGAAACTTATTCCATGCTCTACAACTTTAATTAATTTTATATTCTATACCAGCTAACTCTTCTGAATAACCTCTCAAGTTCTTCCAAGTTTATTACACTCAGGTAATAAAACCCTAAAATGTTTACAGTATATTTGCACCATCAGATTTTATCAATTAAGAATTTCTTTGAGTTACTTACTATCACTAAGTATTAGAAGGACTATGCCAACTTCATCTTGGTGGGGATTTGCCAGAATTAAGCTATTATTTTCTTCCAACCATGTGCAATTTTTCTTACAGATCATAATTCATATAAGCAATGGAACATACATTAGGCAGATATATTTTCTGTATTAATGAAAAAATGTCATACAATTTACCATGGCAGATAGAAAACAGATGAGTGTTATTCTTCTAAGATCATGACTGCTAATCTGAGAGGTGAACTGAAACCATTGATCCCAGTTTCAGGCTAATAAAGGTATTTTTGCATTCACTGTTGCTTTTCCGTCACACATTTCAGAAAAAAACCTAGCTTTTAACATGTATTATTGATAATGATTATTTCACCACTGTGGCTTGAAATAAGATTTGGAATAAATAAGCTTTGAAAAATGCAGTTTGCAATTTAAAAAGATAATGTGTTCATTCTAAGAAAAATTTGAAATTTAAAAAGTTGAAGAAAAATGATAAGTATCCAATAAAACTATTTACATATGTATTTCTTTTGTATGTTTCTATGCATATGGATAATATAGTTGAGGGCATATTGGATGCATTTTTTTCATCCTGAATTTTAAAATTAATAAATCATGAGCATGTTTATGTCATTAACCTTTCTTTTAAAAGATACTTTAAGAATGGATTCATAATATTCCATTTCATGGATAAAGATAAACCATAATTTATTTAACAATTTCCTTATTATTAAATATATGATCATTTTTAATTTGGCATCATAATAAAATAGTAAATCAGCCTTTAAAAAGCTCTTTTCTCAACAAGCTTTATCCATATTACACACTAGTCATCTAAGACTAAGTGTCATCCATGGATAAACTACTTGAATTTTCTGGAGACGTTTCAAGAAATCTAAGGAGCTCATAGCTTTAAATTATCAGTATATACTTTTTAATTAATTTAAAAATCATTTTTATAAAAATGGAAACCATTATGAGATATCATCTCACACCTGTTAGAATGGACATCATCAAAAAAATAAAAGATAACAAATGCTGGCATGGATGTAGAGAAAAGGGAAACCACTGTACACTATTGTTAAAAACTGAAGCAGCTATTGTGGAAAATAGCATGAAGGATCCTCACAAATTATAAATAGAACTGCCATATGATTCCGCAATTCCACTTCTGAGAATATACTCAAAAGAAACAACAACACTAAGTCTAAAAGATATCTGCACCTCTTTGTTTACTCCAAGATATGGAAACATCCTAAGCATCCATCAATGTGAATGAATAAACAAACTGTAGCACAAATAAATACAAGGGAATATCATTCAACTGTAAAGAAAATAAGAATTTGCTACAACATGGACCTAGAAGGCATTATGATAAGTGAAACAAATCAGACAGAGAAAGATAATACTGTATGATCTCACTAATACGAGGAATTTAAAAAAAAAAAAAAAACCTCATAGAAAAAGAGATCAGACTTCTGGATACCAGACACGTAGGGTGCAATGAGGGAAAAAAGGAGGAAGTTGATCGAAGGTACAAACTTCCAGTTATAAGATAAATAAGCACAAGGATATAATGCACAATGATGATTAAAGCTAACACTGCTATAAGCTATACATAGGAAAATTGTTAAGAAAGCAAATTATAAGAGATCTTATCATAAGAAGAATTTTTCCCTTTTTTTCTTTATTCTCTTTTTATTGTATCTATATGAGGAGATAGAGGTTAGCTGAACCTATTGTGGTAATCATTTTGCATTGTATGTAAATCAAACCATCATGCCAGATGCCTTAAACTTACACGGTGATATATGTCAATTATTTCTCAATAAACTGGAAAAAAGCTTCTTAAAAAATAAATTAACTATATAAAAAAACATTTTTACATATCATCTCTTAGTTTTTCACACCAAGATTTATAGAAGTACCTTTGAGGTCATTAAAACAGAGGTGTGACTAAAGTGCATCACAACTGGAAGAATCATTATTTTTAAAACTGTGCTAAATTTCAGAGATCGTTTCCTTTCGGTTTGAATCAAACTCCAAGAATTTGGGCGTTGCATTGTATTCCTTTCCAAATCCTCATTCCTCTCTATTTCAATATCTAAAATGCCTTAACAACATAGAAAAAGTGACCAATTCTTTTTTTTTTTTAACAACTTTACTCAAGAGATGACTTAATATTAATATTTTGGTTCCCATTTTGTTCCAATCTCTGCACTTGGCCCTTAGGAGTATTTAAAATAAACATTCTAATTTTAGAGCAGTCATGAACTTTTTTTACTTAAGAGCTAATTCATATTTGCAAAACACAGTCTTTTTATTTTAAAAAATATCTAGTTCATGTTATTCTCCCCCAACTTCATCTACAACTTGAGCTGGCTATTTGTTAGCATTTTATTGGCCTGACACGAGTTTAAAACAAAATGGCAACAATTAGCTTAATAATCAGCTTCCAAAACTATACTATAGAGTTCCATACTATAGAGTTTAATATTTTAGTTAGCAGTTTAAGTACCCACAACATACAACACTCTCTATCAGAATGACTGCTTTAGCATTTTATTTGGAAAGGCAAAGAAGCAACAACATTAAAGACATTCTTAAAAAGTCTTCATTATTATCTTCTACAGGAAATTATTAAATTATTGGAATATAAATAAATTTCATTCCTCTAATCTCTAGTTTAGTATTAATGTGTTAAGTGGGATTGGCTTTGACTCTAGCACTATTATATGTCAAAATACAAAAATGTCAAAAATGGAATGATAAGTCCAATAGAATATATTGGTTAATGAAACCAGACCTCCATTTTAAAACTATTAATACCTATCTGGTGATGACATTTAAATCTATGCTTTTCTAACAACAAATCAAGGTATTATTTTCTTTGAAGTTAGAAAAATAATCTTAGCATTATGTAAGTTTTCTTTTTTAAAAGGAACATTAAAAACAAGTTATCTTTTATAATACTAGAAAAAAGAGAAACAACCTAAAATAACTCTGTTCCCTCTGCTTCTGCATCTTGAGTTTTGCTAGGCTAATGTCAGTGACAATAAGCATTAAAAAGATGGTAACGATAACCCCATATGCAAAATAGACAGTCATTTTTAATTACAGCTGTTTTTTTAGAGTTTGGCCATACTTAATGAAAATGCAACATTGATATTGAGCTGTCTGAACTGATTAATGTATTAAGTCAACATTAAACTTCAAGACCTTTTTGAAACTTTAAGTAATCTCTTTACAAAACCTTTGCTCAAAATAAGTGATTCACCCCATCTCTGAATCTATCATACCAGACTGAGCAGTTTTTGCTATGATCTCAAGTATTCTCAAGCAAAACACACTTTAATCAATAGGCACTTCGGTGTTTTAAGATAATAGGGAAAAAAAAATGTATATATTGGTCTCTCACTGGTTCCTGGCACAGCCAGCCTAAAATCCATGTAAATAACAAGAACTGAAGAAGAGAATCTTTCTGTTCTAATATTTGATCTTTGGCCCCAGTTTCTGACATAGCTGGAACTTCCCTGTGAGACAGGAGTGCCTCTTGTTCTAAAGAGGTGAGTCCTGGTGGGACCCCGGACAGGGGCTGATCACCAGAAACACCAAGCCTTGTTTAGAAGCTTCTTGTTTTCAGCCCCACCATCCCCCACTCTCCAGAGAAGGGAGAGGGGCTGAAAACGGAGTTCATGAAGAATCATACCACATGATGAAGGTCCAAAAACATCCCCAAAATAGGGGGTTTGGAGAGCTTCCTCTGGGTTGGTGAACAGTGAGATGTCTCCCCTTCCCACAGGGCTTGCCCTACGCATTCCTTCCATCATCCAGTCCTCCACCTTTATTTAACAATTTAGGAAACTGAGGCCCAAACATGTGGGTCAGGTATTCAAGGCCACAATATTAAATAGCACTGCAACTGGACTAGCATCCCAGTCTTCCAGCTTTTCAGACCAGACCTCTATTCCCTCTGCTGTGTGTCAGATAATAGTCCCCAGGCAGATGTACACAAGGACAGAAGATCCAGAGGTGACCTGCTGTGCATTCTAAGCACTATATATAGGAGATCATGATGTCTGACATTTTACAAGAAATAAGTAATAAATTCTTGTTAGTTGCCATGGCCACAAACATTTAAACACAGGAACAAATAGAAATGTAAAAATGTGGAATTGTATTTAAAGTCACTCTTAAAAATCTAATAAAAATTAGAGAGAAATGGTATCTCATATTTCTCAAGGCACCTTACTTAACTCTGAATCAGAGCATTTAATAGTGACTATAAAAAAAAAAAAAAGAAACCTAAAGCAGAAAATTTTCTCATAAAAAGGAAATACTTAGAATTATTCATTCGGGCTAATTACCATTAAAAACACTCTGATAACATGATGTATTTAAATAAGTAAGATTGCCTGAATATTTCTTAACCAGAAATCCCTGAGCTATCCAAGCCAAAGTTTTGATTTAAGGTGGATGTTAAAAGTAAAATTTAACAATTTTATATTTGGCATTTAAATCAACACTGAACAGAAAGCGAGAGAAGGTGGAAGGAAAATTCTTTAACCTTAAGTATGTATGTGTGCAATAAGGAATAGCCAGAATTAAAGCAAATCTGCAAAGTAAACATGACAATTCAATTAAATAAAAAAGAACAGACCACCTTTGATGGCATTATCAAAGTCTATAGACACTGTATCTATGAAGAAGGTAAGCAATAAATGGCTTCTCTGTGCCAGTCTGCACATTATTTATAACCAATGTGGTAAATCTTTCAAAGTTCCAAGAGAATATAAAATATTCAAGCTGAAATTACTGTTCATAACTGAAAATAATGTATGCCTGTAATAAAAACTCATTGAGATTGCTTTATTTTGTTCAGATTTTAAAAGCATAGCTCTTAATAAAAAAACAAATCGTGTTTCTTTAGTGCTACATTCTATATCCTCTGATATGTGTGTAATATCTTCGAAACATTTATCATTTCTTAGCTAACTGCTTTTCCATAGGGAACACGTTTTGTGTGAGTGTGGGAAGGTGTATGTATACACTGACATTTCTGACTCAAATGTCATGCGATCATGTCTCTCACCTGACACCATCTCAGGAGTTGTTGCCAACACATAATGTACTTTACAAATACTCGAGGAAAGAATAGTGAGTTGAGTCTCCTCAACATTAGAAATGCAGACTGATTTTGTGTCATATAACAGGTTTAAGTGATATCCTATACCATATTCAGAGGTAGCACTGAGTGAGAAGCAACAGCCTGAGATTAGAGACAGGAGATGTGACTTCTAAACCTTGCATTGCCACTAACTAGCCAGTGGAGAACCTTCACTTCTATTGCACTTAAAATAAGATGACTGGACTGAATGATCTGTAAGGGTCATTTCTAGGAGACCTAAAATCCTATAATATTATTATTATTCTACTCTAAAATATAATAAACTTTATTAATATCTGCATGAAAAAATACTATAAGCAGATTGACAGATTCATTAATTAAAACCATATTTATTGTTTTCTAGACAAAATAATTTTTTCATGAAGATGTTCAATTTTCATTGATGGCAGACATTTTAATGCAATTAAAATTCACTTTTCTCATTCCCCAACTAGAACTTTAGTTTGGCTGCACTTACATTTTCAAGCATTAGCAAGACACTTAATATGACTAAAGCAAATAAAAGGTTATTTCCTATTACAGAAAGTATGAGCAAAATGCTGGCTTATGAGTTTTCTGCTTAGTACTTAGCAAAAACAATGCACTCATTCCATTTGTCTTAGGAAAAATAAAGAGACTATCAAAAGCTCTATGCATCTCACATTCTTAGGATTTAGGAAATTTAAAAATAATGTAATATATATCCAAATTAGTTACATTAATTATCCTCTATTGGCTTTCATGAAATAAACTAATTGTTTTATTTCCTCACCTGAAAAGTTGGATTTCAATCAACATTAATGACAATGACTTCTCATGTTAAGTTTCTATTTAAAATATCATTTTTTTAAAAGCATAGTTAATACCTATAAAGAAAAACATCTGTGATAAAGAAATGAAATCTGACTAAAGTTACAAAAGATGCTTCTCACATGAAAAAATGCTCAACATCAATAATTATTAGGGAAATGCAAATCAGGTCATGTACACACTGCTATACTAAAAATGAATAAACAACAAATACCTATTGTATAGCAGATGGAACTCTGCTCAACGTTATGTGCTAGCCTGGATGGAAGCAGGGTTTGGGGGAGAATGGATACATGTATATGCATGTCTGAGTCCCTTCACGGTTCACCTGAAACTACCACAACACTGTTAATCAGCTATACCCCAATACAAAATAAGAAGTTTAGAGTTAAAAATAAAATAAAATTTTTTTTAATTTAATTAAAATAAAAACTGCAATGAGGTATCACCTCACACTAATCAGAATGGCCATCATTACAAAGTCTACAAATAATAAATACTGAAGAAGGTGAGAAGAAAAGGGAACCCTCCGACACTACAGGTAAGAATATACATTGGTGTAGCAACTATGGAAAACAGTATGGAGGTTCCCCAAAAAACTAAAAATAGAGTTGCCATATGATCCAGCAATCCCACTTCCATGCATATCCCAGACAAAACTGTAATTTGGAAAGATACATGTACCCCTACTGTCAGAGCTGCACTATTTATAATAGCCAAGAATACATGGAATACAAGAATACATGAATACAATACAAGAATACATGGAAACAACCCAAATATCCATCGGCAGATGAATGGAAGATGCTAATATATCTTCTAGTATCTTCTATGTGTCTAGCACATAAAAAACATCAATTAGGGCTTCCCTGGTGGCTCAGTGGTAAAGAATTTGCCTGCCAATGCAGGAGACATGGGTTTGATCCCTGAACCAGGAAGATCCCACATGCTATGAAGCAACTAGGCCTGTGTACCCCAACTATTGAGCCTGTGAAGTCCATGTGCCCTACAACCCATGCAATGCAACAAAAGCCACAGCAATGGAAAGCCTGTGTGCCACAAGAGGAGCCCCTGCTCGCTGCAACCAGAGAAAAGCCCACGCAGCAACAAAGACCCAGTGCAGCCAAAAATAAATAAAAATATTTTGGGAAAAAAAAGCATCAATTATGTCTGGCTCATCAACTAAGAAAAAAAAAAAAACAGTTCTGGATCATAAAAGGCCCAAGTCTACTAGTTCGTAATTACTTGCAAAAACAACCATGTCTTATAATAAATTATATCCCTAAGTCAGGTGCCTCATATACAACATTTTAAAAATACTCTTTAACAGACAAATGAGATTCCAGTCATTAAAAAGTCTATGTCTGGGGGAAAAAAAAAGACTGCTCAAGAAAGAGTCTCAACCTTGTTAGTGAGATGTGCACTCAAGTCATGCTATAGTCAGGGACTGCCTAATTCTACTCACAGCAAAACTGATGAAAACAACCCTCTTTATCAATTAAGTAGTGCTTTATCAAACTGACTCCACTTACTAACAAAATAAAGCAACAAACAAAACTATAAATCCTCGGATGTGGACATGGGAGTCGGGAGAGAGCATTAAAAGCACTTAGTGGAACGCTCTGAATAATAGTAGTGTTCAAATTAAAGGGCACCAGTAGATTTAGGCCATAAAGTATGATGGACTTGTCTCTCAGTTAACCATTACTCAGAATTAAGCAAGAATTTTCCACTAAACTGAGGAGTGCTGATTATAAAAAGGCCCTCAGCTTTGCTCAACAAAGCCAATACTTTTTGATATGTTTTTCCTTATTCTTCATACAGGAAAAATAGTATTCACTTGGACAACAAATGCCATCATGATGAAGGCAACTATAGAAAACCAGTCTCCAAGGTTAGATGTTTCTGCGATTTCCCTCAGCTATTCCCAAGTAGCTTACCCTCAGTGATACTGGGTACATCAAAACTGGGGAGGCAACTCGGTTATCTTGGCTCCTCCTTAAAGGAAAATCTGATGAGGTCACTTTTCTGCTTATGCTCTTTCAGGTACTAGTACAAAATATGAATTATTCATGCAGAGAAAGAAAATATAGCGAATTATCTCTACCCTCCCCTCCTGGAGCCCAGAGCATTCTTCAATCACAATCTTTCAGGCACTCTAGTCCTCTAAGCTTGTCTGAGTTTCCAAGTCCTTCTCAAGACAGCTCCAGGTAGCAACTTCCAATCAGTCGGAGATGGCCCATGAAATAAAACCTATTTATCACCTGAATACACTGCTAATCAGGAGAATGCTCTGGCCAGAGGAGGGTCTAGGCAACACTGGCCTCACAGGTAAAGCAGAGTCAAAGAATAAACACGTGGACAGTGCCCGTCCAAGCAAGAGAAGTGATGTGTGGGCCCCAGGTCACCTGCACTCCTATCCTGCTAGCCATACGACCCTTTTATGCAGATGGTGTCTTGGGATACTAGGCTAATGCCCCAACAATTAAATTATCTAAGTATCTTCCTCTTCCTCCAGTCTCATCCTTATGTAAAAATCTTCTGTAAATATTTGACACCCATATAATTTCATTTGCTTATAAAGTTAGAATATCAAACTCATGTTGGCACTATTCCAAAGCTGTAACAATATAGTGGAATCCCGTTTTAGATATCACATTCTGTGAGTTCAGTTGACATGAAAGTCACCCCTAAGAGATTTATTCTTGATGTACTAACAAAGTTAGCTCCTGATCCTACAAAGTAAGGATTCAATACAAAACCATGATGGATTTACTGAGATCTATGCCATCTTATAAAGCATCATAACAACCAAACAGCTGACGTTTATTGCTAATGTTACCTCTTTCTCACCAGACCCTCAACATGGAAAACAGGTCCCCTGTGATCTAAGCCCATCTTTATTGTAATTTGACCTCCTACAGTTAGTACCAACAGCAGGAGTGCCACTCACGGCAGCGCTGGTGGTGGGGCATAGGACGCATTATATCTACAGTCATGAAGCAACATCTAGAATAGGAGAATGAGAAATAACATGAGAAGTCGGGAGCATCAAAAGCTCACAGAACGGACCTGGATGTCAAATGTTACAGGAAGTGAGTTTATATCCAAGAGCGCTGTCAGTGATGAGACTCAGGAGTCCTGGGTTCCGTGGTGTCTGGTGCTGGGGCAGAAAGATGGCAGCTGCGAGCACTGGTCTGACCCCTGGGCTCTCGGCGCTAGCTTACCTCGTGCACAGGCCCCAAGGACTCGCTACTCTGAATCATTTGCTCTTCTGGAACTGGCGTTTTCTTCATACTCCTGTGCCTTTGCAAACGCTTTTCCTTCCCTCTGAAATATCCATCTCTTCTCTGCTCCCACAGCATTTATGAAATTGGAATTTAAGTTGTTCCTGTATATTTCCTTTGTGATTGTAAGTTCCTTAAAAGCAGAGCCCTGTTTAAGTCATCTTAATCCCACTAAAGTGCTATAATATTACTTTATATCAATATATAATAAGGAAATATGTAATTTGATCATTGAATTATTCATTAAAATACGCTGAATGGAAATCCTGATGCTATTATAATGGTGGAAGATATTCTCACATATACTCGTTTATTCACTTATCTGACAAATGCATATTGAGATTTTAGTTTTTTACCTTTTTAATGTGTCAGACCAGGTGCTAGGAAAGGGAGATATGAAAGTGACACGACCTTGACCGTTACAGTTCTCTGCACTGTAAGCCCACACAGAGAGCACAGTCTTAGCAGGAAGTTGATGCTTTTACTCATTACTATCCAAATTCCCATAAAATATACACAGACTAATATTTCATTGAAATACTTGTATACTTAATAGATTACAGGTACAAATTTTAATTTATGCATTGGTTAGTCATCAAGTTTTTATAGATCAATTTCCTCTGCTTCATAACTATAGTTTTGAATAGAATTATAATGTGCATCAAAGATGATTTCAATAAATGACCCCACTTTTCAAATTTTCCATTACTGAGGTTCAGAGTCCTGCTCAGTGGTAAATATGCAATAGTACATTTAGTGCATTAAACTTCAATAACAAAATCAAAGGCAGATTTTTATTACCTATGTCCATAAACTATTAGATCTTAATATTAGCCCATTTCCTCATCAAATCACATTAGAACACAAAAATTCCACAGATTCATGTGTTTGGTTTATTAACTCAGGAACTGTACCATTTAGAATCCGCAAACCAAAAGTGTCATTTGATCTCTAAAATAAATATATTTATTGGATAGTTGAACAACTTTTTTACCTTAATGAAAGTCATACATCAGTTTTTCTCAATGCAGAAGTTAAATATTAATTAAAAACACTAAAAAGTACACATGAAAGGAAAAAATTTCCATATCTAATTGTGATGGTCTGGGTACAAAATTCTGTGCTAATAGGCAAATGTTTGGCTTCCCTGGAGGCTCAGACAGTAAAGAATCCACCTGCAATGCAGGAGACCTGGGTTCAATCCCTCAGTTGGGAAGATCCCCTGGAGGAGGGCATGGCAACCCACTCCAGTATGCTTGCCTGGAGAATCCACATGGACAGAGAAGCCTGACAGGCTACAGTCCATGGGGTGGCAAAGAGTCAGACACAATGGAGAGACTAAGGACATACCCAGGCAAACGTTACATTGTTATACTAAGTTCACTTAGTAACTACACTAAGCAAAGTCATGTGCCCAGAGGCAAAACTGCAAAGCCTACATCATGAAAGCAAATGCAAGACCAAAACCTAACACAAACTGAAAAATAATTTATACTATATTGTTATCAGTTTTTAAAACTCAGAAGTATTATTCAAGATAAACCCCATCCTATATTCTGCTTTGACAATTTTAACTTATTCTTTTAAGAAAAATCTGTCTGGAGTCTAATTTTCCTGTCAAATCTGTTCTTGGCAAAGATTTCTTTAAATCTAGTTTGCCATTTGCTGTTTGTTTATCCCAATATGATTACCAAGCTCCATCATGAGCTCCAAGGCACTGAGAATCCTGAGGTTAAGAAAATGGACAAGACTCCTGCTCTGAAAGAGCTTTCTCTAGAAAACAAACCAGGAAATAGAAAGAGCAATAATAACTAGAGAAGAAATCAAAATCTAATTTTTGTAGCTCAATTCAATTCACTAAAAGTCATCGACTTATTATCTTGGGAAAAGACATTAAATTTAGCCACACCCTTTAGTCTAGATGTAATTTACTTAACTATTCAGAAGAAACTAGCAGTCATGGAGAATCAGCCTCAGAAGCCCCAATAATTACCATTTACATTAATACGGTATTGCATTAAGCTTTCCAAAAATAGGATTCACATCTTCAAATTCACATGTGCCTTCATGTATCCTCAACAGATCTCGCCTCCAACAGAAGAAACATTATGTTCTTCCTAGACCATCATTTCAATGGTGAGTTAGGGATTTGAATGTTAAAGATAACAGGGGTTGGACTACTCTGTAAGAACATTATAAGCTCTAACTTTTAGGAAACAACAGGTGCCACTGCCTCTCACTCTGAACACACATATGCTGGGGTCTTTCCCCCCTCAGGTTACAGAAAAAAACAGTAAGCAGGTGTGTAATCAGATTGTGGTTCATGTTAGAAACCACATGCCATCACTTCACACTTTATCCTACGTTAATTCTATCAACGACTGGATGTAGTCAGCGTTACACAAATGGATGTTTCATTATTATGTTTATGTTCGAGACAGATGTGGATCTGAAGCCTAGCTATGCCACAACTGATGCTATCCAAACAAGCTATGCAGCCACGCTAAGCCTTGGTTTCCACTTCCACAAAATGAGTCTAAGCATCTTCCTCAAAGTAAGATGTGCCTGAGGTCCTCAGGAGCAAGTAAGTACTAAAGATGTCAGCTATTACCGCAATAAAACATTTCCATTGAAAAGAACACAGAATAGTATCTGTGAAAAGTTCCCTAATATAAGAAAACATAAATACAGAAAGCATATCTTGAAGATGTTATTACATCTAAATTTCATAGCAAACTGTACCGTGTTTATAAGACTTGGATCTCTTTCCAAACTCCAAACACTACAACTTCTCTAGAGTTTCCAAGCAGAGCTTTCAAGTTACTAAATAAAAATAGCTACATCTGTACCAGTCCAGCAAGTTTACAGATGAGGACAACACAGATGAGGAGAATAAAGGGTATGAGAGTTCTGAAACATTTAGAGAATTCAAGGTGTTGGAATTAATTACAGATTCAAAAATCTAACTGGGAAAATTCAAGAATATGCACTTTTCCAAAGGTATTATTCAAATTAATCCTGATCAAAAAACAATGTTTTAGGAAAATAATTTAAAAGCACAAACTAAGATCAATTTTCAGCATTAAAATATTCCATTTGAAAGGGGCAGATCTGGACTTGACAAAGTACTCATATGATACACTGGGAAGTCTCCCTCATTCTCTCATTCCCTCCATCTCTCCTTTCCCTCCTTTTTACCTGGTTTGTTTTTAGAATGGCAGAGATCATATTCATTTTAAAAAACTTTTATTGAGAATTATTATATTCAGCAAATTTCTTATTCTCTCAGTATCTTAATTACCTTGCTCAGAAAGTGGGAATGATAATAACTTTACCTATTCAAAAGGAAAGGAATTATACTGGTCAGAAGATTTTACAATGAGCTTCATTTTGCTATAAAATTATACTGCAAAAAGATGCTAAAGCGCTGATGACTGATTATTTTATACAGATATTTTATATTATATAAATATTTGTTATTCAGGCAACATTTAAATGGCACTATTCAAGTGATATCAGATAATATGGATAGTAACAATGGTATGAACTAGCAACAATAGATGCGAACAACTATGTAAAGTATTCTGACTACAAGCTAGTATTAGTTCTTTTAGGTAACCTGGGCCTATGTAGTGCATCTTGTTCCAACCCTTTATTGACTTATTATATCAGAAAAGTATAGATCTGGAAGAAACCTTTGAGACTTCAATGAATACTCTTCACTCCAGTACATTTTTTCCCTAATATGTTTTCCTAGCTGTTTTCATTATCAGACCATATGGAATTTTAATGCAGATTTATAGTAAGTGAAACTGATGGACCCAAACCAAAACTCTACATATGTTATGAAGGAAAAAAGCTAAATGCTAATTATTTTCCCACTCACTAGCAATGGCTAATGATGAATTCTGTCACTCTATCACATATAATCTTCTCTATCACATGACGTTTTTGTGACTCCCCAGTTTCATTACTTTCAGAGTAACATTTACAAATAGAAACAATTTTATTTTAGTGCTACTCTCTTGACACCATCATAACTCTACACTTATTGCAAAGTTCTTAGCCTAATTATCTCAATAGAACTGCTATATTTTCTACCTGTCAGTGACCTTATTTAACAACAAAAAAGTTAATCTTCTCTTCCTTATCCATGATTCTCTTAATAAACATAAAATATTAAGAGGAAATAATAATAATAATCGTAAGAGCAAGACAAGCAAATCTATTTACTTTTTTAATGGTCACACACTCAATAACAAAGTCAGGACTAGTAGTCTTTCTACTTTGTTATTCCTCTTAAAATATATACATATTTCCTTAAATATATATATATATATATGTATATATATATATGTATATATATATATATATATATATATATATGGGTGTGTGAATACTTGAATACATATGTATTAATAAACACTCATTGAAAAAAGATCCAAACAATACAGAATCTATTTATAAACATTTCCGTGTCCACTGACAGAGTCTTATTTACCAAAGGCAGCCACCATTAACAGTTTGGTGTCCTTCGAATATTTACTGTGGCCAGGAACAGCAATAGATTCAAGCATAGCATTACAAACCTTTCTTTTCTCTCATTTTTCACTTTTTTTACTTTGGCCATCTTTTCACCTCAGAATACATAAATTTATTCATTTTATTTTAAAAACTCTTCATCCACCATCCATTCTTAAAAAGGTATGTTCTCTTTTAATATGCCTATAATTTAACCACATTAAATATTTTGTAATACCCCAACTGTAACTAAAAATTCTACAAAAGGTGAAAATCAAGGATTTATATTTCAAATAAGTCAGTCCTCTCTACTGTTTTGTACGATTTAACTCTGTATAATTAAAAAAAAAAACACTTAAAATATGTATATTGAACTTAAAACATTTGTATCAAATTACTTTAAATTGCTATAATAATTTGTTCTGAAAGACCATGTCATCACCCAACCCATATATTTTCACACAAACACATATACTATAAAGTATATTCTGTATGTTAATATTTATATATACATATGTAACACATTTTCATTATGCCAACATTTTCTAGAAAATATTCTTTGTAGTAAACTCATTTCTACTCTTTTATAATGAGAATTTTCATTGGAAGGCCTGATGCTAAAGCTGAAGCTCCAATATTATGGCCACCTGATGCAAAAAACCGACTCACTGGAAAAGACCCTGATGCTGGGACAGATAGAAGGCAGGAGGAGAAGGGGACGACAGAGGGTGAGATGGTTGGATGCCATCACCGATTCAATGGACATGAGTTTGAACAAACTCCGGGAGATGGTGATGGACAGGGCAGCCCGGTGTGCAGTCCATGGGGTCACAAAGAGTCGGACACGACTAAGTGACTAAACAACAACAACTCTTTCATAACTTGTTTTTCTGTCACGTAAACAGGATTTGTTTCATACAGATACGTACTTAGAGAAATGATGGCATTGGTTTTATAACAATGAAACTAAAGCAATAAACAGCAAGAAAAAAAATGATAATGAAATAGAATTTTGGGGTAAAACGGCAAAGAGTAAATAAATGTCTTCAAATTAGAAACCATATGGCTTGGGCTTCTGTTAATTATGATAAACTATTTAAAGAGCACAAATGAGTATTAAAAATATTTTGATAAAGGTTAAATATAGATTTTTCTTTTAACATTTTTCAAATGTTGCTTCTAAAACCTCTTAGCGGTTAATTGTCTTCCAAATATTACCCTCTTTCTAAGGTAAAAAAGACAAAAGATAATTAGTTGCTCTGGAAGTTTATGTTTGCCTGATTATTCTGAGTAGAAAAATGCACATTTGCAGATCTGCCAAGTTCAACCCATTTTGCTGGAGAATTCCCAGTGCACTGGATTTTTGCCAAAGAACTAAGCTAGGCTGTTGAAAGTTCTTTTATCCATCTGCAAAATTTCACTCTCCCTCTGCTGGCGGCCACAGACACCCTTTACAGACACTAGGTTTAGACGTGCAATGAAACACACATTTGTTCCCTATAAGCTTTTCAACAAAGCACACTTCAGTGTCCCCTTCTTATAAGTATTTCACTTTAGAGCAGCTCTCACCATTCCCTGTGGAGCTGAATAAAGCTTTTCTATGATAGGCTCTTCCTATAAGATCTGCAACTCTTACCATTATTTGAAGAGTTCAGAAGCACTTCTAAAAGCTCTAAGCATTTTACAATGTTTTCTTTGCACCACTGAACAGCTCCAGCTGATGAAAGCAAAATGAAAAGGGCCAGATGCATGCTGAGAAGGGCATGATCTTTTCTGTGAGATCAGTATTTCCAGCTTTAGTCCACCGAAGGGTAAGGTCCTGCTTCCCTCATATACTTTGCCCTTAAGCATGTGGACTCAGACACTGTAGATCACTGCGATTCATATCAGGTTGTGATTTTTAAAAAAAGTTCTCCAACTTATCCAAGACAAACATGCTTATTCTATTGTTCCCTTGTTTGCAAAATTTTAAACACTAGAGAATATGGTTGATAAAAAAAATAACACAAATTTTACTGTTGTGCCCCTGATTATGTGACCAATATAGTAACTGTAATAAAGAATTATTAGCATAGCTAGAATAATTTATACAAGTTAAACGAAGGAATTGGGGGGGGGGCAAATTTGGCTAGGAAAAAAATAATCAATTAGCTCATTAGAGCTTTGTTCATTATACCAGATATCAATCTGCTCTCCACGGTCTGTGTAAACTAACCACAGACTTAGGGACTGATTAGTTTCCAAAAATCTTGTCATGGAGTGAACCCATTCTCGCTCCCACCAAAGTCTCTTTTTCACTTTCAGAAAAATCAGTAATACTTTGGTTTACTGAGTTTTCATATTCTCCCTTTTTCATAGTGAAGACAGAAAAAGGGGTTTTATGCCAATTGTGAATAGATTTAACCAAAACCAAAATAAAATAGGAAACAGGACAAAACAAAAGGACATTCTTCAGTCGTAAGAACTGTATGTAAAACACAATTCCAGTAATACAAAGATTATATATCTATTAAATTTAGCCAGGGGGACAGAGAGCATCTAGGAAGCTGCCACATTGATTTGATGCTTAGTAACACTTTAGGGATTAATATGAACAAATCTAATTCTATCATTACTCCTAATTACATACATTCTCCAAGAAAGAAGTATTCCAGAAGATATAGAGCTTAAGAGTTTGAGTTTTCTAAATTAAAGCAAATTATATCATAGTTACTGATCAGAGCAAAGGGTCAACATTCCAGCACTGTAGCAAAGTCTCAAATATTACATTTGATTTATACAAAAGATAAGAAGTTGGAACCACTTAAGTATAAAATATTTGGCATCACAGGCAAACAAAAACACACATTATCAATAATCATATTAATGCAGAGAATTCTATCCCCTAACATCTGAGAAGTTTATAAACCTTTGCTACTTTCTCCCAGTAACCCTACACATTTTAAACAAGTCTTGAAAAGCCTTTTGAAAACTCAAGGTTGTAAATTTTATATCTGGCTCACATGATATCATAGTTAACTTTTCAATTGTTACTTCCTTTTGCTACTTGCTTCTGTATAGCCGGAACAAGATTTCACATACTAGGAGATACAGATCTCAGTGTGTGATTCAGGGATCAACACCTGAATAGAAGATGTCAGGGCACAACCCAGAGCTGAGCTCTTTTTCCTTCCCCAGGAAAGGAATCCTGGAATAAAAAGACAAAGCTCTCACCATCAATGGGCAGAATCTCAAGTCAGGGACACATGGGGAGTCCTGAGCCACTCAGAGTTCTTCCCATCTGACCTCACTATTGAAAGCTGTTGGTGGCATAAAGCCCCAAGTGATCTGAGCCATGAAGAGACAGTCCTCTAGTCACCACAGTTTTTAGAGGAAGGACTGTCTGGAGGCAATGAGAAAGACAGTAGATTCTAAGGGTAAAAATCCTCATTGGACTGTCAGAGTCACTTCTTTCTTGGTGAGCTAGTGGAGATACCTAACTTCCTGAGAAGCACTCTGGTGTGGAGGACAAGCCGTCTTCTTGCTATGTCTCAAAAGTTGAGGACACTGTTTTCACTTCAGTTACTTCTAATCCCAGCTGGCTGTTGAGACTGACTTCAATAGGCCATTTGGTGGTGAAAGAAAATGATCTGGATCTCAATTTTGACTCCACTACACTTGCTGGTCATTTAGTGTGTGAGTTGGACAAATTGCTTAACCTCTGGGAGACTCATCAAATACAAAATCAAGTTATAATATTTACCTCATTCAGGTACTATGAGAAATAACTGAAGTACACAATTTGAAATTGTATGTGGCACAAATCATATGTTCAACACTGTCGTATATTAGTTTGACTTTATAACTCCATTAGCAAGTTCTACATACTCTAATTTAGCTTTCTTTTGACCATTCCCTGTATCTATCTTATCCATGCTCTAGTTCCCTAAAGGTTATTGTTTTCTTTAAAACACCCCATTCTATTTCTATGAATACTGTCAGCCCTAGACAAAGTCACATCCTAACAGAACAACATCTTTGCAACTTATACCACATACTTTCATGGCTGCTCAAGATCAAGGCAGTTAAATCCTCCCTGTCCATCTTTTGATGACTACTCCTGAACTTAGTAAAAGGGTCCCCATGTACAAACTTAAATTAAACTAAGTGCCTGGCTTTTCAAACTCCAGATTTGCACATATGTAGCAATGGTTTTTATGGAGTTTCTTTGGCCAAAATCAGTATCTATTATCACTAAAATTACCAATATAATTATGCACTAACAAAGTAATAAAGTCAAAGTAAACACTAACCTGCCTATTGGAGAGAGAGAAATTATCTTAAAGTCACAGTTTATCTTAAGAACTTTATATTTTAGTGAAATTCAGTATGGCTGTGGACCACCTAGAATTGTAATTTTCAAACAATGTTCCACTTCAAACAATTATAACTTTTCAAACAATGGTCAATAGTGATGTCTCAGGGGATTTACACAAAAGTGGATGAAGAAGGAGGAGAAAGAGGTGACCAGAGCAATTGGGTTCAGGTCCCGCATGCCTACTGGAACCAGAATACTTCTCTTTTTATCTTTATTTACTCAGATTTTATTTTTCAGTGTGGTTTTGCAGCTAAAACAACATTTGACAGTTCCTCAACTAGAGCTCTTCTCAGTTTTATAAAAAGCTCTACACTCTCAAGTAAACACTCAAAAGAACCAAAATGGGAAATAGAAATTTAGAGTTCTCTCATTAAATGGACATATTAACATACTCACAATTCAAAGTCAACAAACAAGTCTTTCATCTCTGGGCCTGCTTAGTACTCCCACAGTCTAACTCTGCCGTGCCAAGGACTCACGCCAGAGCAGGAAGAACATGCCTGAGGAGCTTCAGACAGCAGGCTCTCTCCAGTCATGGCACACAAGACAAAAGTTTTGGGTTAAAAAAAAATCATCTGGTCAAAAAGTGCTCTTAAATTTTGCCATAAAAACACCATCATGAGGAGACACACACCAAAAATGAGCACCTAAGAATACTCAATAACTTCTTTTATCCCTTTTCTCCAAGCTGAGTATCTCAGATTTCTGATTTTTAGAAAGAAATACTCAACATACAGTTCACTTATAAACACACACATGTTCATGCAAGCTAAGGGAAAACACCACGCTTAGATCAATGTCTTCAAATATGGCTCTGTTTTAATTCTTTGGGAGGAGGTCATTATACACTAGATTGAAATAAATCTTCCTACCACCTAAGGCTTGTCATGATCTACAGTGGTCAGTTGAGAATTGTAATCAGATTGGAAACTTTAGTCCACTGATAAAATTTAGGGAATTTGATTATACTACAAATTTCCAGTCATTGATACCAACCTAATGCAATTTTTCCCTCTCCCTTTCTCCACAAACACTACTTCAAACTTTTCTTCTTTCCTCAAATCCCTATTAACTACTCTGGCCACACCCTCTTCATTGAGAAAACAGAAATCTTTGTTGACACGCCCCTAAACTTCCTGCACCAAGTCTATCAGCTCATCTGTGTCTGTGCATATTCTACTGTCATTGCCTTAGTTATGTGAGGTGGAGTCCTCCCCTCAGTCACGGGTAATCCTCCTCCCTGCCCTGCGACTCCACCCCTTCCTTCCTTCTCTCACCTTCAATCCATCCCCTTCTCTTCACTGTTCCCATTAACACTGAAACATGTTTGAAACTCTATCATCCCACCATCCCATTCCAGCTACTGGATTCTCCTTACTTTTATTCACAGACAAAATTTTCGTAAGAACTATCTTTGTGCCAACTTTGTCTCCTTACCTCACATTTATTCTTGAGACCACTCCAATATGGCATATGCCCCCACCATTCCACAAAAATTTCCCTAGCCAAAGTCACTAAGGACGTTTATGTGGAAAAATCGAGTGGGTTTATTGAAATCTTCATCTTCCTTGACCTGTCTCACCATTCTCTCCTTTTCTTCAAGTATTGGAACTGGTCCTCTGTTCTTCATCATACTATAATCTCTACTAAATGGGTCTCATTTATTCCCACAGTCTTAGTTACCAACTGTGAGACAGTGGTTTCCAAAATCTACCATAGATCTCTGCTCTCTAAGACTCATCTATCTATCCAACTGCCAGTTTAGCATTTATGCTTGGAAATATCACTGGTATTTCAAGTGAAGCAAATTGTATCATAATATATTAATATAATAAGACAGGGTAATAGCTGCCTTGTCTAAAAATAGCCCAAGCTAATTAGGGCTCTCTCATTATAAGTATTAATAAAGTTGCCTAGTTCTCATTTGACATTCAAAAAATAGCCACAAAGTAGAGAAAATTCTTGCTAATTAAACGATCATCATTGAAAAAGTATAAATTTTTTGATGTAAAGCTATTTCCCTAACTTTTTTTAAACTTAGCTTCAAATTAAGCCTCTTCAGAGCACTTGCCCTGGGTTTTGTAAGGTCCCTCAGCAGAACTAAAAAGTTTTTTAAATTGTGGTTTTATACAGACATTAAGCTGATTTCTCCTCTTTTAGTATTCTCATATATCTTCTATTCACTGGAATGAATTTTTAATTTAGTATAAAGGGACAATACATGCTTCATTGCATCTAAATGTCACAGGTCTTTGCATAATCGCCAACACTGATGGAGTCACACAGCTCATCTAATAGTTCATAATGCAATTGTTTCCCTTGTAACCAGACATCATGGTTTCTATAATATTTTAGATTCCTTCTTGAAAATAAAGAGAGTCTTCTAAACTTCAAAAAGGAATTGGATTTCCCCAAATCATGCATATGACAGATATTTAAAACTTTTATATTCTATTATTTAAGTGCATCATTTCCTTTCCTCTATTTTATTAAAAAATTTTTTTCATGTAAACAGAAACTGGAAAATTCTCCACACTGACGCAATCTATTTGAATTATCCAAAATCAAATTGCCTACTAACAAACTTAGAGCAATCAATTTTATAAGCAATTCTGAAGATAATTTTTTGATCACAGAAAACAAACCATAAGCCTTTGGAGAAAAACAGACAATTTTGATGCACAAATCCCAATGTATTCACTTTGTCCATTGTATCTAATTTCTTTCCATCATCTCCCTCATTCTACCAATGAATATAGATAAAGTGATCGATTTACTTATCTTTCCAATCCTAAATAGTGACAATAATTTGCTAGACTCAGAAAGAAAAGCCCTATCTTATTGCATTTCTCATAATTAAAATGTTTAAATTATTAAAAGTGTAACATCTTTAAATCTGTTTTGCATTGGCACCCATGCTTAGTTGTGTCCTACTCTTTGCAACACCATGCCTAGCTTCCTCTGTCCATAGAATTTTCCAGGCACGAATAGTGGAGCTGGTTGCCATTTCCTACTCCAAGGGATCTTCCTGACTCAGGGGTCAAACCTGGGTCTCCTGAATTGGCAGGCGGATTCTTTACCACTGTGTTACCTGGGAAGAACTTTAAATCTATTTACACACACACAAAAAAATGTTTACCAAAGTAGAACTTATACATTTCAACTTCTGTGTCTTTTTATAGTATTCCTTCTACAGTAATATTAAAAATACCAAAAGTACCTTTTGCAACATGGTTGTCATTTGAAATTTCAGTTCTTCATGTCCCTGTTCAGTTACTTACCTAGAAGAACAAAAAAGAAAACATAAGTTTGAAATCATTTCAATATATCTTCAGGAACAGCTTTCACATTTCTAATAAAATAAGTTTTAAAAAAAAAAAAGTTTTGTAGTAGGCATTGATAAACTTGTTAATAAGAAAATTGCCACTCTATTAGAAATATGAAAGAGCAGCCAAAAACATGTAAATCTTTCAAGAGCTCAGAAAAGTAAGCAAAACAAACTTTAAAAATTATGAAAATGTTTATCTAATTATTATAAAGAACTTTAAGCAACATTAGTAGATTTGAGATGGTCAAGATAATTGAGACCAAAATTAAATTCTGTGTTCATACTTCCAAATTATTTTTTGTTGGTTCACATTTAGTATGACAAACATTATTTAGCCAATATGCTTCAGCTGATGCTTTAGTCATAGTCTATATGAAAGTTTACATAATCTACATTAAAACTTTTTTTATTAAACATTATAAAAACAATAAGACTTAGGAACAATAAAAATCATTCTTATTCCACTATATGAAGTCAACAGGTTTACTTATTCATGTTCTTCCTCTTTTATTTTTTTTTCATTTATTTTTATTAGTTGGAGGCTAATTACTTTACAATATTGTAGTGGGTTTTGTCATACATTGACATGAATCAGCCATGGATTTACATGTGTTCCCCATCCCGATCCCCCCTCCCACCTCCCTCTCTACCCGATCCCTCTGGGTCTTCCCAGTGCACCAGGCCCGAGCACTTGTCTCATGCATCCAACCTGGGCTCGTGATCTCTTTGACCATAGACAATATACATGTTTCGATGCTGTTCTCTCAAAACATCCCACCCTCGCCTTCTTCCACAGAGTCCAAAGGTCTGTTCTGTACATCTGTGTCTCTTTTTCTGTTCTGCATATAGGGTTATCACTACCATCTTTCTAAATTCCATATATATGTGTTAGACCTACAAATATGAATAGGCATTCATTTAAACAGGCATGAATATGTTCTTCTTTAAATTGAGAACATATAATACACTATAATTACAAAATATTGTATTCATTTTTTACCTATGATTTACACTCCATGTTTCTATCTACTGTTCACACATGTCATTTTAACATCTGCAAGTGTGTGCACTGCAGTGCTGTTTCAATGGTCTTTATCTTCTTAATGAAAAATTATTGTCAAATTTCTATAAATTATCATTTAAGTATGTGTGTATACACATTTTTTAATCTCTTTTCACTTTGGTCCTAACTTTTGCTGATTTATGCATCCCTACATCAGGTAGGATATATCCTTCTCCATTATTATGTCAAAATATACTTTTATATTCAGGCCTATGTCTTTTCCAACTGAAGCGTAGTACCAATTTGTTGAAAGTTTAAGTCCTTAAGTTCCAACTAGGTTTATTAGGACTGCATTCAGTCTATAAATAGACTTGATAAGAACTGACATCCTAACAATTATTTGCCATGTGATCCATCCCTTATTCAAATCTCCCTTTTCATCTCCCAAAAGAGTTTCAGTATTCTTTGCATAGTCCAGGCACACCCTTTGCTAAGCTCTTTCTGAAGTACTTAATACTTTTTCTTGCAATTTTCAAAAGTAACTTCTTTCTCATTACATTTTCTCCTTGATAGACATCACTACTATTAACTCATACACTTTTATTTTGTGTTTATTCTCTTTAGAAAGTTTGTTGGCTCCTCAAAGTTTTTAACATTTCTCTAATTACATTACAGCTTTTAAAACCATAAGAAAAATTCACAAGTTCTTCCTGAATATTCCCATTAGAGAAGCTAATATAATTAGACAAAGGTATTTGGGTCAATCGAGTTCATGACAGTGAGAGCAATTAACATGACTTTGGAGATGCGGCTCCAAAGCAGGCTTTGATTTTAGCGTGTCCTTCCAGTTACAAACTACTCTGCCTCCCACACAGTATTCAAATATTTCATACCTTTTCATTAGGAGCCTATAAGCACCAACCTAAACAGTTCTGCCGATTAGATTTTCAGATAAAACTTACTACACAATTACGTGGTTTGGCTTTTTTCAGAAAGCTACGTAAGTGCATGTGTGCCTTACGGGAGAAAAGGCCAAAGCGTGGGAACTGTGATTAAATAGGAAGAGCCTGGCTTTGGGATCTTATTGGTCTGGTCTCAAGGTCTGACTTGGCCACTTGCTAACAATAGGCCCTTTGCAAATGGCTTAACTCTGAGCCTGGTTCTCCTGAAATGAGGTTAGCTGGGGGCTTAGACACAGGAGATAGGATGCGCCTGGCATAAATTTTACACTCAAAAACTGGCGGGTATCATCATCCAATAACAGAAGACCACCATATCTATACCCAATCCCAAGCATTTTATATATGTTTAATCATTTAATTTCACAATAGCCATGTGAAATACCTCTTTCCATGAGGAATGAGGTCAGAGTCTATACCGAACAAGTTCATGGTAACAGTCAACACAGATCCACAGAATAAATCAGCTAACATTGATCCCTAGTCAGCGTTCTCTCTACTCTGACAATGCTCTCTGTCCTATCTTCTGTTTTCATTACTTTTTCCTACTAATATCTGGGCTTCCATAATAGTCTACAGATTTCTTTTTAATTGAAATGATCAAGAAGGCACCTTTTCTAATTAATTTTAAAATGCACTGAATAATGTCCATAATGCTGAAACTGTCATTAAAACCACTTATCATCTATCTGACTCAAAATACCTTTTCCAACATTATCATTAATTCCCTTTACTCATCCTACAAAGAAACCAAATTCCTTGCTATTCCTCTTTACATACTTAGAAAAATTTATCTCCTTTTCCTGTCTCCATATTTTATCCCAAGATTATTCATTTTTTAAAAATTTATTACAAAATAAATAACTGCTTGCACTGGTTATTTTCTAGGCACCCCTGAGCTCCCATCTGTTCACTTTTCTTCTCTACCCTTCTCTCATTCTAGGAGGTTGACCCCACACTGTGTCACACAAGCTCTCCTACAAGCTGACTTCCATTTGTGTTTGCTCAGCACGATGCTCCAGCAACAACAGATCCCAAAGTGGAATCAGCGTGATATGAACATATGTATTCTTCATGTTCCCTCCCAGCTTTGACATCCAGGCAAGAGTTGCATTTTTCTAGCACCAACAGATTCCATCAGAGAGTCCCTCTTCTATATTCAAGTAACACAGTTTCCACACTTTAGTCTTTCAGGTCTAACCTGAGGGTGATGGTGGTTGCCCCCACAATACCTCACCACCCATTGATGGTTCCCTTAACCTGACTCAGTTCTTCTTAAACTATCTCTTCATTAAAATCTCTTCAAGATCCTGGCTGAGGAACTTCCATGGCAGTCCAATGGTTAAGTCCCCTCCACACTTCCACTGCCAGGGACACAGGTTCGATCCACGGTCAGGGAACTAAGATCCTGCATGCCACAGGTGCGATCTTAAAAAATAAAAATAAAAAAAGAACCCTGGCTGAATGCTTCCTATCCCTTCTCATTAAAAAAACAAAAAAGGAAACATAAAATGTACAAAGAAGAACATTCTATGCACAAAGCATATGAAAGTAAAGAGAAAATTGTTCTTGGAATAACCAGGCTTATAACAGGAGACACACTACTCCCAGAATCCCTTTATATGCACACATATAGCTACTTTTGTAAATATTATATTATATTATCTAACATTGCTTTTTGCCTCATGGTCCTTAGCCATGCCAATATTAATATATACAAACTCACTTCATTTATTTAAACATTTTCCTAGCATTCCAGAAAATATGCATCAACCATATGTCTATTTAATCAAAGAAAGACATGCTTTCTATTATATAATATCCAAAATTAGTTTAAAATTTTCTTAGTTTTATATTTTCAAGTTTTTACATTTATAATTCTTACATGAAAGAAACTTGAGGGATGTTTACTTGCAGAGTCAATCTAAAATTCACACAAAAGCATTGACTGAAATTGTTGGCCAAAGAATGTTAAGTTGAACAGGCATCTCCTGTCTCACAGCTAAACTGCAGTGAGAAGAACTGAAATGAGAAATGCCTGTGTCCTGTCATTTCCTCTTCCCTTGTAACTGCTGCTGCTGCTGCTAAGTCACTTCAGTCGTGTCCGACTCTGTGCGACCCCACAGATGACGGCTCATCAAGCTCCTGTCCCTGGGATTCTCCAGCCAAGAATACTGGAGTGGGTTGCCATTTCCTTCTCCAATGCATGAAAGTGGAAAGTGAAAGTGAAGTCGCTCAGTCGCGTCCAACTCTTAGTGACCCCATGGACTGTAGCCTACCAGGCTCTTCCGTCCACGGGATTTTCCAGGCAAGAGTACTGGAGTGGGTTGCCATTGCCTTCTCCGTCCCTTATAACTACCATTTATTAATTATCTACAATATGTCTCTCTATGTATCATCTATTTATTCTTTGTAACATGTAAGATTGTTGCTTAGTAGTTCAGTTGTGTCCGATTCTTTGGCAACCCCATGGACTGTAGCTTGCCAGGCTTCTCTGTCCATGAGATTTCCCAGGCAAGAATACTAGAGTGAGTTGCCATTTTCTTCTCCAGAAGATCTTCCTGATGCAAGGATTGAACCTGCGTCTCCTGCATTGGCAGGAGGATTCTTTACCATTGAACCACCAGGGAAGCCCAACATGTAAGATAGGAATTATTAAATCCCTTTCACAGATGAGAGAAGGTTAAATAATATGCCTAGGCTCTGAATGCTGAAGTCAGGAGCTGCCCATCTGCAAAGTCTTTTGTTATATTTTGCTGACTCCTTTAAAAAATTTATTTATATTTTACTTGATATCAGGAGATTAGGCAACTTTTTCATGCCAAAGTCTAGTTATATCAGGTTTTGCTAAATTCTCATCACATTATATCACAATATATCATATTTTTATCAAAAGTGATTTGACCTATTGTATCAATAAACCATTAAAAATATTGTAAAACAAATATTGTAGTGTTCTCATTTTATTGCCTCTGATTCTTCAAGGCATATTACAACTCTAACAGTCTTTAACTGACAGTTGAGCTATAAACAGTTAGGAACATATGAAGGACCCAAGTACTAAAGGGTTAGTGATGTTCCAACGGCACGGAGCCCATAGACTGGTGTCCCTGGACCAATTACAGAATCACTGAACAGAATCACCACAGGCTTTGTTTAAAAGCACAGAGCCTTCAGTCTCACTCCAGTATAATTTTTTTAAGACTTAACAACTTTTTACAACCTCTGCATGTACTCTTTCTGCATATGAAAGTTTGAGAGAATAAGGCAAGAATCATTACCTTACTTCAGTGATCTCTGACCAGCAGAGATGTCAGCATCACCTAGGAACTGAGATGCACAATCTTGGGTCCCACCCTAGGTCTTCTGAATTAGAAATTTGGGAAATGGGCCCAATAATATATTTTAGCAAACCTTCCTACTTACAAGCTATTCTAGAACATTATGGAGCCAAGGCAGTGTCACTCTTCACTTTCCAAGGAGGCTCTTTAAAACTCCCAAAAAGCACCTTCTCTGATACATACAGTATCAAATGCCCACCACTTCTCTTCCTTGCCCTATTTATTTCATCTACCCGACTTCTAGACTAGGGCATCCCTTGTGGCTCAGCTGGTAAAGAATCCACCTGCAATGAGGGAGACCTGAGTTCATTTCCTGGGCTGGGAAGATCCCTTGGAGAAGGGAAAGGCTACCCACTCCAGTATTCTGGCCTGGAGAATTCCATTGACTGTATAGTCCCTGGGTCAGAAAGAGTCAGACACGACTGAGTGACATCATAATTCATAATAATGTCTAGATTAAAAGATTAAAGTTTCAACAGATGCAGTGTCTGCATTCAAACAATCATTTTAGGAGCTGACAAAATCATACAGAGTTATTGAGACACTTAAACCAGAACCATCACTTCAAATTGCTTTAGAATCATGTATGTAACCATAGAGATCACACAGCTTGCATAATGCTCTTTAGAAAAAGTCTTCCCTAGTCCACTTTGTTTGTGGTGAACAATCCTCTCTGTGCCTTGGCCCCAATTTAGAAAGTACAACATTGAAGCATTCATGAGATGTTTCCATGGAAAAGGCCAATCAAATTGAAAGAAGAAAAACATCGTCTCCAGGTGTCAAGAGAAGAAAACAAGTTCACAGAAACCTTGTCCAATTAAAGTTCAAGACAAACAGCCAATAACATCACAGAATAGTAATTGTGGGTTGTCTTGCTTTCCAGCTCTTAATGCTCATGAATGTACTCACAAGGACCTGACTCAACATTTCACACAACAGAAAAACCAATGTGGTACACGACACGCTGAGTGAAGCGTTCCATCTGACACTTAGAACTGGCTGCACTCAACTACTTTTCATTTTCGTCCCAATTTCAAGACTGCCACCAACACAGGGCCTGACGTCCTTGCATCTAGCTTGGGCTGTTCTGTCAAGTCTTTGAGTAGTCTGAGCTCCACTGCCAAGAACACGCCTTATTTCCTTTTGAAACCGAAAACCAGTGTCTGGGCCTTTGCATACGTGTTTATTCTTCTCCAAGAAAATCAAAAGCAATTTACGTGCATTCCCCTTCACTGTGAGCCTGTAACTCTCCTCGCTTAATGAGGCCGTATCTTGTGCTTAGCTGAGTTTAAAATGCACTTTCTCGGCCTCTTCCAGATATACAGTTCAACTAGATTCTCTTGGCCTCTGACTGTGAATAAATTCCTGCAGTGAAATATATCACACTCTGATTTCTCTTCTTTCAGGGGAGAGTATTTTGCTTTGAGGTTGGCAAGGAAACAACTTGGAAAACCATTTGCAACAAACAAAATATTAACAAGACAGAATCTCTCAGCATCAGTTTCTCAACATCTCTTTCCTCCCTAAACTTAATAGAAAATCCCATGTAAAGACAAAGACTCACTAATTTAATCTTTTTGACCTCATTTAATAACTCCTTAAATACGAAAAATAGCTACAGTTGCTTTCCTTCATGTTCTAGTCATTTTTCACAATGTATGTTTCTGTTCATACTTTATAGTTGTCCATTCACAACTGACTACTAAAAACAATATCTGGACAGGTGGATTAATATTTAGATGACTATGTAGGAACCCCAGGGTTAAAGGTGGTAAGTCAGAACCTGAAAAATGGCTGCCCATAAAATGATATGCAGTATCATCAGTATACTAGGCATTAATTAACGGCCATTCAGTCTAGCTAGAGATGACATAATTAAGCAGAAATTAATAATAACAATAACTTATAGAATTATTTCTAAAATTATTTCGGTAATAATAGAGCCTATAGAATTTTCCAAGTGCCAAAAATTACATTGACTGCTTTACACACATTATCAAAACTATTCAAAACTACTCCATGAAATCATCTTATATTTTTTACTCTAAGACAAGGAAAGAGAAATATGAGAAATAAAAGGACTTGCCCAAGACTGTACTGCTAATAAGTGATAAGACTGAAACTCAAATCCAGGTCTCTGATGTATAAAGCCTAGGTCTCAGCCACATTTGACTGTAAATGAAGGCAAGGTAAATTAAGTGACATATTGGTGGGCTTCCCTGGTGGCTCAGCAGGGAAGAATTTACCTGCAAATGCAGGAGACCTTGGTTTGATCCTGGGTCAGGAAGATCCCCTGGAGAAGGAAATGGCAACCCACTCCAGTATTCTTGCCTGGGAAATCCCATGGACAGAGGAGCTTGGTAGGCTACAGTCCACGGGGTCGCAAAGAGTCAGACACGACTTAGTGACTAAACCAACATCATCCCTGGTAGAGCAGGCATTAAATGGCTTGGTGGTGTGTAATCTTTACTGAGGTGATGAAGCTGAACTTGGAAGTAATTAAGAGGAGAGAACAGAAAAAAGAACTGGAGGAAATGAGATAGGAGGGAAGAGAAAGACCCAAAGAAAAATGTAACATGTGATGTGTTACTCTTGGCCTAAAGTTCCCTGCTGGCTCAGATGGTAAAGAATCCACTTGCAGTGCAGGAGATCCAGGTTCAGTCTCTGGGTCTGGAAGATCCCCTGGAAGAGGAAACGGCAACCCACTCCAGTATCCTTGCCTGGAGAATTCCATGGACAGAGGAGCCTTCGAGCTACAGCCCATGGGGTTGTAAGAGCTGGACGCAACTGAGCAACTGACACACGAAGATGCCCAGAGGCTTCCCAAGGGACTCAGTTGTAAAGAATCAGCCTGCCAACGCGGAAGACACAGGTTCAGTCCCTGGGTCAGGAAGGGTCCCTGGAGAAGGAAAGGACAACCCACTCCAGTATTCTTGCCTGGAAAATCCCATGGACAGGGGAGCCTGGCAGGCTATAGTCCATGGGATTGCAAAAGAGTCAGACACAACTGAGAAACCAGCAACAAGAAAGATACATAGCAGATATCCAAGGCAAGTTGAAGAGACTAGTAGAGTTATTACTAGCTGCAGTAGAGCTAACAAAACAGAAAGATAAAATTGAAAACCTAAGTTAAGGTTGGACTTCAGGGTTTTAAGTGTCCAGCTATGCAGTGTGACCTTTATTGATAGAATATGATGCATCATACTTCAGGTTTTTCAGTAAGGAAATGACATGATCAAAATAGAGTCTTAAAGAGATGCATCTAGTAAATAGGCAGGCAGCTTGGATGAGCATTAGAGATAAGTAACTGCAATGAAAATAATGCTCTGAGGACCTGTCAACTGCAAAATGCTTCAAAGCTTAATTACATCTTAGTTCTTAAACATCAAATCTACATCAGTCAAATATTCTGGACTTATTGGTAAACTTGCCTTTCTTCGCTCCAGGTCAAGTCAGGGCTATCACTTCCAGAGGCTCTGGCCATCAGACTGCAAGTTCCATGAGGTAGGGATTGCTGTTGCTACTTAAATTGATGAACATCTGCGCTTAACACTGAGTAGGCATTGAGTAAATACTTACTGAAAGAATTCATGCCTGAGTCAGAATGCTCAATCCTGTAAAGGGCTAACTCTAGGCCTATTGTTATTAAATGTTTAAGTAGAACAGAGAAAAATGGAAGCAGAAATACACTTTGTATGCAAACCATCATTTACATATCTTTGACATAAATCAATATGCCAGAAAATTTGGAAAAATCAGCAGTGGCCACAGGGCTGGAAAAGGTCAGTTTTCATTCCAATCCCAAAGAAAGGCAATAACTAATAACTGGGCTTCCCTGGTGGGAAGATCCCCTGGAGAAAGGAATGGCTACTCACTCTGCTATTAACAATACAACCAAGAACTATAATTCATAGTCATTTCTTGTTAATTGTAACAAATGTACCACACTACTGTATGATGATAACAATAGGTGAGATGGGTGACAGAGTAATACAGAAATTCCCTGTACTATCTGCTCTGATTTTTGTAGACATAAAACAACTCTAAAAAACAAAGTCTTAATTTTTTAAATGGTTCGCTTCTTCCTTGATGAAATACATCAAAATATATTCTTACCTTTTAAATTTATGTTTCATTTTATGTATTAATACTATACTAGATATTAAATCTCTATTCTTTTGAGCTACCTGAGAGGAATATATATCTTTTTTCTCCATTACCCAAAATAGATTTCCCAGTCTCAGAAAGGAAATATGGTGGAAACTATCTCTTCCCAGGTGGCGCTAGTGGTAAAGAACCGGCCTGCCAATGCAGGAGACATAAGAGACACAGGTTCAATCCCTGGGTCAGGAAGATTCGCTGGAGGAGGGCATGGCAACCCACTCCAGTATTCTTGCCTGGAGAATCCCATGGACAGAGGAGTCTGGCGGGCTACAGTCTCCAGGGTCACACAGACTCGGACGTGACTGAAGTGACTTAGCCTGTATGTACGCATCTCTTATATTATTCTTGGAAATAATAAGAATTAAAAACTCTTCCAGAGACAAGAGGCATGACAGCTTCTGGAGAGGCGTTCTGTTTCCGCCAGCTGAAAGGGAGAGCAGGGGGAATTGCAGTGCAGTGGTGTCAGAAACCCCAAACAGATGTTCAATCCATTGATCAAAAAGATGAGCACTATGGAAGCTGAGGATCCATCTGTCCTCTCCCACAAGGAGACGGAGCATCACCAGTGCATGGAAACTTTTGGCACAAGAAAGACCTTAAGAGATTCTTTGCTCTCATCCCTTCATTTTCACAGATGAGGGAATTTTAATGGCCAACTAATTTCTGATAGGCAGTTCTCTCCAAACTTTTCTGAAACATGAAAAATAAAGAGCCTGATTCTAAGAGGTTAGAGAAAATCAGCCTCTTTTCTTTATCATGTATGCAAATAACTTCTGCTTGAGACATAAGAATTTTTTCCATTTGAACTTCTAGTAACAAGAAGGGGCAAATAGAAACAGAAGCAAAAACAAAGACACAATGAGAGGTGCTGGGCAAAGAAAGAGAGGATTGGTAGATTAAGTCAACAAACTTGAGGCTCAAGGAAAAAGCCAGGAGCAGGGATTAACTTCTGTGATGAACTCCAGAAGCCAGAGTCATACAATGTTTTTGGAGGCAGATACAGTTTTTGTTTTGCTTGAGTGAAATCCTGAATACTCATTGCCAAATCCCTAAAGAAATGGCCCCTTCTTCAGTGACCAGTGATCAGAGAAACTCAAGGAGAGGAGACTCTAGCTTTGGCTGTAAAAGAAAGAAGACTTGTATATCACCATCTGGAAAAGAACCAGCGGGAGAGCACGCTGGAGAAGGGAAATTGAAAAAAGGAATTTGTGACTGAGGAACAATTTTCACCTAGGATACAAGAGGCTGCACTTTCACTGATACATCTGTATATAGCTCACGTGTGTGCGGTCGGCATCCTCACACTTGGGAGTTAAGTGGTTTGCTTTCCTCTAAAGGACGGTTTGACTACAAAGTCAGTGATGACCCAAGTCAGAGGGAGCTGTCCTTAGAGCAGGAAAGTGGCCACGGCCAACATTCCAAGGTTGGACACAGAGGGAAGCCCCTAACGGGGCTCAGGTTGATGACAACAGAAGTGACAACTGACAAAGCCCAGCATTCATAGTTTTTGTCCAAAACAGCCCCATGGCAGCAAGAAAAACTTTGGCTGAAAGCTCTTTACCCCTTTCTCAGCATCTGAGATGCCCCAAATGAGAACTCAACTGCTGTCTTAACCCACCCCAAGAAAAGCACCCAGATACTCATTTATCCTTTCCACAAGGATAGAGAGGTCTCAACAAGCTGAGAAGCTTTGTGCTGAGTTCCTCAATCTTTTTTTCTCCCTGCTCTTTATTTTATTCTGGTGAAAACACTTCGAACTTTCTTTCCAATGCACAGATTTATCTCTCAGAATGTTACTTGCTTAGACAAAGCGAAGGACTTGGCAACACATGGACTGTAGGAGAAATTCCTGCTTGCACTGAGACTACAACCCTGGTTAATAAATGGCTTTGCTCTAAACAGAACTTTTTCAAACCAGAGTCTATATCACCCATGGCAAAAGAAATAATTTTTGAAAGTATATTGTAGTTCCTTCCCCTATGTCTGGGAAACAACACACAAACAGGTAAGCTCTCAAAATAACCAGCTGGCATAAATTAAATCAGTGCTTTCCTCCAAGTGCAGCAGTTCCGCTGACCCTTCGAAGCATTCTAAAGCAGGTTCCTTTCTCTCCACTAGAGTGTGGACACAGTGGCTTGGAACTGAAGCAGTGCAGTGACAAGAGACGGAAAACAAACGCTCCCATTGTGCAGCTGGCTGGGACAGAAATGAGAGTCTGACTCGCAAACACAACACAATTAGAGGCAGTGGAGAGGCCACAACGGGCCAACATGGAAACACAGACAAGTGAACGCTTTCACTTTGACACATACTCTCAGAGTCCAGCAGGCCCCCTGAAATTACTGCCAACCAAGAAAATGATTTTTAAATCGCTTTTACTTATATTTTGATTCTGGAATTCATGAATACTCAGGAAGACAGATTTGACTGGATGTTTTGCCTGGTTTGCTGTTTGTCAGCACTTTTTAAACATTAGGATCTTGCATTTCTCACTAGTTTGGGGACGCACGATTGTGAGAGGGCACAGTCAGGCAGAATTTCAAAGTAACGGAACCACGCGATGCAGTTGCTTACGAATTAAAGCAACTTATCATTTCTTATCATTTGCCTGATGTGCCAGCACCTACAAGCTCTGGTGCTCTATGAGCATAAAACTGTGACCTCGCTTGAGCATTTAAAAATATCTATTTAATTCCCCTGAATTACAGACAATGGTAACTTTCTGTTACTCTGGGGAGAAGCAGATGGCTTTCTTCACCTTAAAGGTCATAAAGTTGGTGGGGAAAGTAATGCTGATCTTCACTAATGAAGGAAAATTCCTTTTGCAAATCCTGCTTTGAATGATTATTTTTTTCTGTTACATTGAAAAGAGGCTTACCTCCTCACGTCTGTGAAAGAGAAGATTCACAGGCGTTACGGTGAGTGTATCAAATTCTCTCTAAGTACTGCACTGATGTCATGCACTGTGGCATTAGGCTAATTAGGCATTACACCCATTTCCAGTGCCATCTGCATTTTCAGACAAGTGGAATATGATAGCAATGAAACTAAGTGGTTCAGTGTTTATCACAATAAAAATTTCCATTAGGAAAATATGTTTAAGAGGACTCAGGATAACTGAATTAGCCTTAGGTCACTTACCAGAACATTGATGCTTCATTTCTAACAGGCTCCATCGGAAGTGGCCTCATAAAACTATTGCACAAAATGTGTCTAATGCACCAACATCGTGATGTCACCAGTGGCATAATTGGTACATTAACCCTGCCAAGCATTTACTGAATTTTTGAAATTTTGTCACTTGTTAGTCATGAAAACTGAGGGGGGAAAATGTATTAATACACCCAACGTGGCCTTCATCCCATGCAGCCTCATCATATCTTTGAGCTTGGCTGTTCTGAAGCATGTTTCATTAACGTGACTCAAAGAAACCACAGCTAAACCATGACTATCACAGACGCCCCCCTTGTTTCCACCCCTGTGAATTCATACTGGAATGGCCAAGGGATGGTGGAAAAATTGGGGCAGCTACTGAATCCAAGAGAACATCATGCTTCCAATGAGAAATAACAGGGAATTATGAGTAACTGCATTTTCCTGTGTTTTCCACATCTATCTTTCAGGCAATTGTGGAACATTCTATAGCACACCCAGAGAAAATAAGTAGCCCCCCAAATTTTATGTCAGTCAATGACAGTTATCTCCTTGAAAAGAAAGACCAGAAGAAGCTATTTATACAAATGCATGGAGTCCTCCTTCCTCACAGAATTTCCCAAAGATAGAGACAGTGTTGTATTCACTTCTGTATTACGGGGGCCTTACATGGCTGGTATATACTAGGTGCTCAAGAAATGAAAGAATTAGGCTAAAAAATATATGCTTATAAGTAGTCACCTAGGACATCTTGAATTGGGACATCACTGAGCTTAGAGACTACGAATCAACAGGAGATGGTGGAAACTGCACAGGCTTGTGTTTCTGTCCTGATTTTATCACTTCCTGTCTGTATGGTATTGAATAAATATCTCAACCACTGCAGTGATTTCCTCCAAAACCACTAACAAGAATATATGAAAAATGTAGAATTTGATAAATGGTAATTAAAGTATCACTACGAACAAAGCTAGTGGAGGTGACGGAACTCCTGTTGAGCTATTTCAAATCCTGAAAGATGATGCTGTGAAAGTGCTGCACTCAATATGCCAGCAAATTTGGCCACAGGACTGGAAAAGGTCAGTTTTCATTCCAACCCCAAAGAAATGCAATGCCAAAGAATGCTCAAACTACCACATAATTGCACTCATCTCACACTCTAGCAAAGTAATGCTCAAAATTCTCCAACCCAGGCTTCAGCAATACATGAACTGTGAACTTCCAGATGTTCAAGATGGTTTTAGAAAAGGCAGAGGAACCAGAGACCAAATTGCCAACATCTGCTGCATCATCGAAAAAGCAAGAGAGGTCCAGAAAAACATCTATGTCTGCTTTATTGACTACGCCAAAGCGTTTGACTATGTGGATCACAATAAACTGTGGAAAATTCTGAAAGAGATGGGTATACCAGACCGCCTGACCTGCCTCTTGAGAAACCTGTATGCAGGTCAGGAAGCAACAGTTAGAACTGGACATGGAAAAACAGACGGGTTCCAAATAGGAAAAGGAGTACGTCAAGGCTGTATATTGTCACCCTGCTTATTTAACTTATATGCAGAGTACATCATGAGAAACGCTGGGCTGGAAGAAGCACAAGCTGGAATCAAGATTGCTGGGAGAAATATCAATAACCTCAGATATGCAGATGACACCACCCTTATGGCAGAAAGTGAAGAGGAACTAAAAAGCCTCTTGATGAAAGTGAAAGAGAAGAATGGAAAAGGTGGCTTAAAGGTCAACATTCAGAAAACCAAGATCGTGGCATCCAGTCCCATCACTTCATGGCAAATAGATGGGGAAACAGTGGAAACTGTGTCAGACTTTATTTTTTTGGGCTCCAAAATCACTGCAGATGTGATTGCAGCCATGAAATTAAAAGACGCTTACTCCTTGGAAGGAAAGTTATGACCAACCTAGACAGCATATTAAAAAGCAGAGACATTACTTTGCCAACAAAGGTCCATCTGGTCAAGGCTATGGTTTTTCCAGTGGTCATGTATGGATGTGAGAGTTGGACTGTGAAGAAAGCTGAGCGCCGAAAAATTGATGCTTTTGAACTGTGGTGTTGGAGAAGACTCTTGAGAGTCCCTTGGACTGCAAGGAGATCCAACCAGTCCATCCTAAAGGAGATCAGTCCTGGGTGTTCATTGGAAGGACTGATGCTGAAGCTAAAACTCCAATACTTTGGCCACCTGATGCGAAGAGTTGACTCATAGGAAAAGACCCTGATGTTGGGAGGGATTGGGGGCAGGAGGAGAAGGGGACGACAGAGGATGAGATGGCTGGATGGCATCACCAACTCGATGGACATGAGTTTGAGTGAACTCCGGGAGTTTGTGATGGACAGGGAGGGCTGGCGTGCTGCAATTCATGGGGTCGCAAAGAGTCGGACACGACTGAGTGACTGAACTGAATTATTATAATACTATCACTTCCTGAGGTTATTTATAGCATGCTAAGATTTAAGATGCATCATTATTCATATTCATAATAATAATATGTCACACTTGTAGGTATAAGGCACTTTTCTAAGCATCTTGTAACTTTTATCGTGTTAACTCAATCAACAACCAAATAAAGTAGTAGTATCAGAAAAAACTGAGGTTCATATTCCTAAGTATATTTACAAAATTAATTAGAATCTCAGAATCCAATCCTCTAAAGGAAACAAATAAAACAGTTAAAAACCTTAAACATTTATCCAAAATGCAGTTGAAATGACTATTTTTTGGATGTATTATCTGTTTTAATGAATAATTTGTAAGAAAAAATACAAATAAGATGTCTGAAGCTCAAGTAAATGCATGAAGAATGCATCTTTTCTCACCTTAAAGGCCACTGATGTGGCATCATTTAACAGCTGAATATGTGTTGTCAAACTGATTTTTCAAAGATTGTAATTAAGCTCAAAACCACTGAAGCCCCATATCCTATGATCTCAGGGCACTAAGGGATTTTTTTGAGGGAATTTAAAAAGTAAGTATGCTTTAAAGTTTAACCTCAATACACTCTTAGCAAACACATCAGTCACAGCCTCAACTCTGACCACATGAATACGGAGCACTGCCGTTTCCGAAGACCAGCACCCAAGGACCAGGGCTCGTAACTAGGACAACGTCAGCATTCATAGCAAGGCCACATCTTTGTAAAGCACTCCACAGTCACAAAGAGCTTTCAAGTACTTAACTTCAAGATTCTATGAAAAAAAAAACTCTATGAGTCAGATAGTTGCTATGATCCTTAAAAATTATAAAGCTGTCATTTCTTGAATTTCTACTATGAGCAAACATTATATTCATGTATATGCACATGCACGCACACACATACTTCATTCTAATCCTACAACAACCTTATAAAGGAAATATTATTATCCCTAGCTTTCCAGTGAAGCAGCTGAGTCTGCCTGCCCAAGGGACTTGCTCAAAGTTAATAAAGACAGTCTGATTTCAAGAGCCAAATTTTCCTACCATGCCAGAGCTATTTCTCTTTTCCCAGTATAATGCCAATAAAATGTTTGTGCAAATGACATTTATCTAAGAGCCTCTTCCATTTCCACCCCTTCATGACACCTGAAATCTAGAAGTTTTACTGGCCCGGAGAACATGTCTAGAAGTCCCACATCCCATCGGAGTCTGCCCCAGAAGTTGCACACAACATTCTTCCCACCCAAACTCCCATCTTCCACTGCCACCATCAAAAACTATGTGCTCGTCTCCATTCCTTTCAGTTTCTTTAAAATACAAATGATCCTTGTAACACAAATGGATGGTAGCACATTTTATTTCTCTGGAATAGTACACCCATTCATTCATTTAATTAACATTTATTGAGAACTCACTATGTAATTAATACTTTCCAAAAACTAATGTTTAAATTCTAAGAGCCAATGAAGCTATATTTATCACCTGACAAGTGTTTGGATGGCACTCAAAGTTCTCTATGTATAAAAATAGATAATGCTCACCAAGTGTTTTATTCTGTTCTACTGCTATACAAGTATTACTTCATTTAAAACAATGGCCTTATAAAATAGGTACAATAATATTATTCCTATTTTATATATGAGAAAATTGAGGCATACTGGTGAGATACTGTCACAAAAATTACTTGGCTAATTAATAGCAGAATCATGCTTCTGCTTGACTAAGTTCTATCATGAGAACAGCTCCTCTTAATGAGCCATACCAGCTTTAGAGGTTTTTGTTTGTTTTTATAATTAAAGTATGTATACATTCTAATTTGCCTGTGATAATTCTAGGATTAGTCTATTTTCCCAGAATAAGTAACAACATCCTTTCATGCAAAGATGGGCTCAATAAAGGACAGAAATGGTAGGGACCTAACAGAAGCAGAAGATATTAAGGAGAGGTGGTAAGAATACACAGAAGAACTATACAAAAAAGATCTTTACGACCCAGATACTCACAATCGTGTGATCACTCACCTAGAGTCAGACATCTGAAGTCAAGTGGAATGTGAAGCCAAGTGGGCCTTAGGAAGCATCACTATGAACAAAGCCAGTGGAGGTGATGGAATTCCAGTTGAGCTATTTCAAATCCTGAAAGATGATGCTGTGAAAGTGCTGCACTCAATATGTCAGCAAATTTGGAAAACTCAGCAGTGGCCACAGGACTGGAAAAGGTCAGTTTTCATTCCAATCCCAAAGAAAGGCAATGCCAAAGAATGCTCAAACTACCGCACAATTGCACTCATCTCACACGCTAGTAAAGTGATGCATAAAATTATCCAAGACTGGTTTCAGAAATACGTGAATGGTGAACTTCCAGATGTTCAAGATGGTTTTAGAAAAGACAGAGGAACCAGAGACCAAATTGCCAACATCCGCTGGATCATCGAAAAAGCAAGAGAGGTCCAGAAAAACATCTATGTCTGCTTTATTGACTATGCCAAAGCCTTTGACTGTGTGGATCACAATAAACTGTGGAAAATTCTGAAAGAGATGGGAATACCAGACCACCTGACCTGCCTCTTGAGAAACCTGTATGCAGGTCAGGAAGCAACAGTTAGAACTGGACATGGAAAAACAGACGGGTTCCAAATAGGAAAGGGAGTACGTCAAGGCTGTATATTGTCACCCTGCTTATTTAACTTATATGCAGAGTACATCATGAGAAACACTGGGCTGGATGAAGCACAAGCTGGAATCAAGATTGCTGGGAGAAATATCAATAACCTCAGATATGCAGATGACACCATCCTTATGGCAGAAAGTGAAGAGGAACTAAAAAGCCTCTTGATGAAAGTGAAAGAGAAGAATGGAAAAGGTGGCTTAAAGGTCAACATTCAGAAAACCAAGATCATGGCATCCAGTCCCATCACTTCATGGCAAATAGATGGGGAAACAGTGGAAACTGTGTCAGACTTTATTTTTTGGGGCTCCAGAATCACTACAGATGGTGACTGCAGCCATGAAATTAAAAGACGCTTACTCCTTGGAAGGAAAGTTATGACCAACCGAGACAGCATATTAAAAAGCAGAGACATTACTTTGCCAACAAAGGTCCATCTGGTCAAGGCTATGGTTTTTCCAGTGTTCATGTATGGATGTGAGAGTTGGACTGTGAAGAAAGCTGAGCGCCGAAAAATTGATGCTTTTGAAATGTGGTGTTGGAGAAGACTCTTGAGAGTCCCTTGGACTGCAAGGAGATCCAACCAGTCCATCCTAAAGGAGATCAGTCCTGGATGTTCACTGGAAGGACTGATGCTGAAGCTGAAACTCCAATACTTTGGCCACTTCATGTGAAGAGTTGACTCATAGGAAAAGACCCTGATGTTGGGAGGGATTGGGGGCAGGAGGAGAAGGGGACGACAGAGGATGAGATGGCTGGATGGCATCACCAACTCGATGGACATGAGTTTGAGTGAGCTCCGGGAGTTTGTGATGGACAGGGAGGGCTGGCGTGCTGCAATTCATGGGGTCGCAAAGAGTCGGACACGACTGAGTGACTGAACTGAACTCACTCTCAAAAGTGTCCTTCTTTGAAGAATAAATTATAGTGTCATCCTATTTCTAATAAAAGAATAATAGTTAACTTGACATGGCTGGAAGAGAAAAAGCACAAGAATATTCTGTAACAGTCATTAAGATACACACAGAATATGGAGAGGAAGGAAAAACAAAAAACTAGATGTCAGTTGACCTAGATTCAATACCAGGTTCTGCTACTGGTTGGTTATGTGGCATTGGCCAAGTTGTGTTGTGAGTTGTGATACTCAGACCTCTCTGAGTCTCAGCTAATATCCTCTATAAAATAGAGTTTAAAACCCCAGCTCCCATGGCTATGATGGGAAGAACTTCAGATTACGTAGGAAAAGTACCTGGAACATGACAAGGTCTCAAAAAAAAAAATACATGTTTAGTTATTGTTTGGAACAGTTTCTGTTATATTCCATGTGATTTTTCTACTGCAAATGAAAATAAATTCTTAGAAGAATTAAACAGGATTTGGATAGGAATCTAACATTTAGAGCCAAGAGAAATTTATACCACTAATTCCTGCAATGCTTTTTATTCTTCTAGTTACAGTACTGGGAATTATTAATGAAAATGAATTCATTACATAATGCACTCCTTGAAGGCCACACAATATTCTAAAGCCGGAATGTCCACTCATTGTAGGTGGTCTTATCATGGAGGCTGAAGTAGCAAAACGACACCACACTCTTGGATACATATTTTAATTCTAGAATCTGGGCCTTCAAAGATTGAGGAGCCAAATTTCAAGGCATCTTGGGGGAACAGGAAAGGAAATCCAAGAGCAGCAAGGTAAAATGAAGTTCTTTCCCCTTCTCCCACTAGGAAAGGGCAAAACTATTCTGCAAGAAATACTATGTTTGTACCTCCTTGTCCTATGTTTAAAAGAAGAAAAAGAAGTACGAAAGAATGGACGGGACCTGAGTGTATTAAAAACCTCTAAATATGAGTTTAACATTTCCTAAGCCTATTATTCAGGAAAAAATATTTATTTCATCTTTGAAGTAGTCTCTCTTCTTAGCATGGCTTAACTAGACAATCGTGAGGCAAGATGCTAAAGAATTACATGTTTTCACCTAACAAACTATAAAAGAAGAAATAAATTTAGAACAGCACTAACCTAAGAGAATATCACAGTCCCACTGGCCTCTGGAACCCTGAATCCTTGAAGAATGTGGATTTATCCAGCATTGGCTATCATTATACTGGGGAGTGATTGTGTTTCTTTAAATTCAAATAATTCATGTCAATTACATAATTCATGTAACTCCCTATGGATTTAATAATTCCCTAACAGCTGGGATGTGAAATAAAGACCATAAGCTGAGTTCTTTCCAAGGATAAATTAAAACATAAACTGACTGCATCATGATATTACTTACTTTATGAGTGAGTAAGTAATAAGTTATTTATTTATTTATTATAAAGTACGATGGTGGACTTTCACTTCTCACATTAATTTTGTAAAGGAGAAATAACTGGTTATTTTTTAAAAGGAAACTGAGAAAAAAAATCAAGAACCCGGCAAAAAAAAAATGAAAAAAGAAAGAAATATGAAAAAATAACACATCCCCGAAATCCGAAGTGTGACATCTAAAATACATTGAGGTAAGTGTTTACGCTGTTCTCTTCAGTGTGGCACTACAGAATTATGGTCCCCACTGTACCCAGAAGGAGCAGGATGGAGCACACATCTATAAATGTGTGCAATAGCCTATACAGTACTCTATTATAAAGCAACATCATGCATCACTCACTTCAAAGAGAAAGGCTGATAGATTCGATAAAAGAGAAGACCAACAGTAGCCACAGTGTACCAGTGAATTTAGAGTTTATCTTCTTAAATGAGAACTTCAAGAGAAATAGCACTCAAAGAATCCAGGAACTAACTGAAGTCGTTTCTATGTAACAAGCTTAAAAAAACTGAGAAATCGTTATTTTAAGGAAACCTTCATAAATTGAGATTTTACAGAGAAACATGTCATTTATAGGAGAGTTAGGAATTGCAAATCACATTTTTGTAACACCACTATATAAGTTAGTAGATAAATTTGTATCAGTCAAAGGGACCAAATAGAATGTGGAGCTTATGCCCTCATTTTTTTTTTTTTTTTTTTTTTTTTGCATTACTACTAACAAGCTTTCGAAAAACACCACCAGACTCAATAAGGTTCAGTGCACTGGGGTCAGCATTCTGAATCATCCTCTTCTTTGTTTGGCTCTCCTGACATGATACATGTTGGAACCACAACAACGACAGCTGACAACGGCTTTTCCTATTTGAAAAGACTTTGCCATTCAACTTGGACCAAAAACATTTGTCATGTTGTAGGCAGTGGATTAGCTATAATCAGACCAGGCCAGCGGTAGTGCCAGTTCTAGGCTGAAAGAATCTGGTGGAACAAAGGCTGGATTTATCTCTTTGAGCACTGTTAGTTTCTTTTTGAGGGGGTGGAAGGGTGAGAGGTTAGAAAACAGACAGGACTCTTTTTCTGTAAAGTTGAAAGAAAATTTCAAAATTAAAATTATTTAGAGCTATTTATTTTGCTAAAATTTTCCCCAAAAGAATGTTTTCATATTGAGTATTTATCTTAGTTACATTGTAAAATACAAACATTTGTTTAATCTCAGAATGCCAAAAAAAAAAAAAACAAAAAAACTTCTTCATACATTTTTTTTTTTATTGGTTATCCAAAATATCAACTTTTCCTGACTGTGAACCACTCTCTTTAACTTTCTGGAATTAATTTCTTAACACCTCTGATGATTAGATGAATCTATAGGGTCCATTTTACTTTAAAATATGAGGACATTAAACATTCTATTAACCACTGCCACTGTTTATATAACTAGCAATTCCCCATCCACTGATTTTTTTTTAATTTGTGAGTTGTTATTAAAGAGAGAATAAAATTAACATCAGTATGATATATAAATAAAAAGCAAATAAAATCTACAGCTAAAATCATCTTGTAAAGGAAGTAAAGGAAATGAATACTTATTTTTATTATAATGTAGATGTCAGTTAATAGGCCTTATATTGCAATTGTCATTTCAGACAAAAATTATTTGAAAACTCTGAAGATTTTTCTTGACACACTCAAATGGTCTAAAACAAATTATCATGAAATGCTAAAATGAGTACCATACTTGTGTATGTGTGTTAGTCGCTCTTTGACACCCCTTGGACAGAAGCCCACCAGGCTCCTCTGTCCATGGGATTTTCTAGGCAAGAATACTGTGGTGGATAGCCATTCCTATCCCCAGGAGATCTTCCTGACTCAGAAATCAAACTTGGGTCTCTCGCATTGCAGACAGATTCTTTACCACCTGAGCCACCAGGGAAGCCCATATATGTATCAAAGTTTGGCCAAATACCAGTAAATATATGAAACTTAATCAATATTTATCAAGCATTTACTATCTGCCACAAATTGTTGAAAATATTGGTGATAAAAAACAAAGTCTCTGTCTTCAAGTAGCTTACATTCTAGAGGAGAAGATAGAAGTAAATAAATTTATATTCAATGTTTAGTATAAAAACAATTAGCAACTACCTTTTAGGAAATACAATCCCTGACCTCAACCAAGAAAAAAAACATGCATGTAGATGGTTGCTGCTCAGTAGGTAAGTTGTACCCCACCCTACAACCCCATGGACTGCAGCATACCACTCTCCTCTGTCCTCCACTATCTCCCTAAGTTTGCTCAAATTCATGTCCATTGAGTCAGTGACGCTATCTAACCATCTCACCCTCTGCCACCCACTCCTCCTTTTGCCTTCAATCTTTCTCAGCATCAGGGTCTCTTCCAATGAGTTGGCTTTTCGTATCAAGTGGGGGAAGTATTAGAGCTTCTGTAACAACCCTTCCAATGAATATTCAGGGTTAATATCCTGTAGGATTGACTAGTTTGATCTCCCTGTTGTCCAAGGGACTCTCAAGAGTCTTCTCCAGCACTACAATTCAAAAGCATCAATTCTTCAGCACTCAGACTTCTTTCTGGTCCAACTGTCACATCAGTATATGACGAGGTAGCCATAATATAATACAATCACGTAGCATGGAAGAGACATAAAGCAGTGAGAAGTCAAAAGAGAAATAAATTATTTTAAGTTGAAGGAATTTAGGGAAGCCTCTTGAAATTTTCCTACCATTTAAATAGAATCTTGAAGGACATATTAAATATCAACTTTAAAAATGGGAAAAGGCACTACAGATTTTTTGTGGGTTGGCAATAGCTGGGTTGTTTCAGGCTCTCTTTCTCTTGACTGCATTTTTTTCTTGATCATGGATCTTGTTTGTCTTTTCCACATAACTAGCATTATTTTTAATGTCTGGTGAATATTGTGGGTGATATGTTGTATGAAGTCTGGATTATGTCATCTTCATGTAAAGTATGTTGCACTTTTTTTCTGGAAGGCAGTTAAATTATTCACAGACCCTTTTAGTTCCATAAGGATTCATTTTGCATTCTTTGTCAGGGCAAGTCTATTTTGAACTTAAACTTGAGTAGGGATAAGCCATAGTTCTTATCCCTACTTCACACACTCACTGAAGCATGGTCTTTAGGGAATCTCAACTAAACACAAAGGGTCCAATGTGGTATCTCCATTCTCACTGGACCAGAACTTGAACACCTCCCAGAACAAGCTCTGTATCACATTCACCTCTCTGGCCTGTGGCAGGCGATTTCTGCTGGGTCCCCTGGAATCTTGCCTTGTACAGACGTAGGCTTGTCTTTGGTCAAGGAAGCACAGTAAGTCCCCCAAAAGACTTCTATGACACTTCTTCTCCAGACTCCTGCCCTACAAAGCCAGCTGCTTCAGCAGTTTCAAGCTCTGATCTCTGCCTTCTCAGCCCTATGAGACTGTGCATGTGGCTCCACCTCCTTATGTCATAGCAGGAAAGTGTTCCCAGAAAGAAATCAGGGCCACCTCATCCCCATCCCTTTAGATATCCAAAATATATTATCTCAGGAAAAAATTAACTCCTTAACTCAATACAGAATAGACATATACCAAAATAAGCAGAACATTTTATTGTTATTGTTGTTAGCTTTTTTATAAAGAGCAGACTTGAGCATGACTACGGACAAGAAAGGCAGTGGAAAAGATTAAGAAAGAGGGGGAAGAAAGGATATTTGAGACCAAAGACTCAAAAGTGCTTTACAATTTAGTGAAAGAATAATAAATATTGTATTTTGACAGGAAACATGCCCATCTAATAAGTATTTATCCTTTGTGTGCTTCCTCCTATGTTGAGGAAAATTAGAGGGAATATAATACATGATCTCTGGTCCAAAAAGTTATAATCAGAAGAATCAAAGCTCACAAATCTGAAATAATAAAGGGTTGACTCACACTACAGAGAAGGCAATGGCACCCCACTCCAGTACTCTTGCCTGGAAAATCCCATGGACGGAGGAGCCTGGTAGGCTGCAGTCCACGGGGTCGCTAGGAGTTGGACACGACTGAGTGACTTCACTTTCACTTTTCACTTTCATGCATTGGAGAAGGAAATGGTAACCCACTCCAGTGTTCTTGCCTGGAGAATCCCAGGGACGGGGGAGCCTGGTGGGCTGCCGTCTATGGGGACGCACAGAGTCGGACACGACTGATGTGACTTAGCAGCAGCAGCAGCAGACTCACACTAATCATAGGAAAGAGAACAAAGGTGCTTAAAAGAATTTGAAGGCAAGGGAGACACCTGAGGGAAGCTGGGAACATTATGAGGAAGAACAGAGGAATTAAGCTAATTCTGGATTAGAAGACACAAAAAAGTTATTCCAGGCAAGAAAAAATATGAGCAAAAAAATGTAAGCAAATGTAAACACAATGTGTTTCTGTGATGCTGAAAGATCCTGATTAGGTCATGAAAAGGCAGTGTTGAGTAATTAGAATAAGGGCTAGATCAGGAGTGGGCAAATGAGCCTAAGGGCTAAATCCAGCCTCCCACATGTTTTTTAACAGACTGCAAGCCAAAAATAGTTTTTATATTTTTAAATGGTTGAGAAAAAAATCTGAAGAAGAAGAATATATCATGACATGTTAACATTATATGAAATTCAAATTTCAGTGCCCATAAGTAAGTTTTACTGGAGCACAACCATACTTAGAGCACATGTTGTCTGGGGCTGCTTTGGGTACGAGTAGAATTGAGTAGTAACCATATAATACACAAAGTCATAACGATTTATTATCGGGTTCTTCACCAAAAGAGTTGCAACCCACAGTCAAAAAATAATGAAACTCCTAATCTATTCTATTAACCACAGAACAGTTTTAACTGTTTAAGTCAAAAGAGGCCAGTTTGTTTCATTTTTGTGATAAGACTACTAGAGAGAATTTTACAGACTACATATTTGGGACTTTCCCGGCGGTGCAGTGATTAACACTCTGTGCTTGCAACACAAGGGACATGGATTCAATCCCTAGTCAGGGAACATAGATCCCACATGCTGTGTGACATGGCCAAGAAAATAACTAAAAAAATTTAAAAGGCTACAAACTTATAATCTATCACTGCTTTGGAAACCTTTTATCAGAATTCCAAGTTTTTCTATAACTACCAAAAGTATTGATGAGTCTAAGTCACATTTTTATAGTTACTCAGGGGAATTTATGAAATGAGACCAAATTTGGTTGAACCGTTATAGAATCTTCTTGTTTTTTAAATCCCTATTGAAAATCACTCACAGTTTCAATTCACTCTCTTACCTCCTCACCTACAACAAATCAGGTCCAAGTCTTGACTGATAAATTGAAAAAGTTAGAATTGAGAAGTAGTTTAAAAGATATACATACATATATATATAATAATTTAAATACTTTAACTTAATTAAAAGTCATTCATTCACCATTGTGTAAGGCCAAGAGCCCTTGTTTAATTTCATGACTGCAGTATCGAGTTTTAAGTCTTCTTCCTTGCATATACCACAGCCTCAAAGGAGAGTCTACTACTTCAAATTTTAGTTTAAGTGGAGGGAAAGTGTCAAGCCAAATGTGAGACAATCTGAATACAGATCCTTCGTGATCGAAGAGGAAATTCTCTCTAATCTTTTAGTTTTCTGGCCCACCTTGACTCACCTTTATTATCTTTCCAAAGCATTCCATTTTACATAAAAATAACTTTTTTCAAATATGTTTCATCTGCTTTTGTAACACATGTGTTTGCGTAACTACAATAACAAATACAAATAGAAACACAAGTAACTGTGATATGCATACAGCTCCCAGGTAAACCAGGAAGTGGTCTCTCACCACCTGCATTCAGCACATCATGGCCCCCCCTTCAACATATTCTCCAGGGGAAAGAAGTATATAAATTAATCCAGCCCGAGGCTCTGTGAGCACTTACTGTACTCTGCTACAAGCTAGTAAAGGTTTGCATCCTTTGTACAAGACACTGTTATTTTCATAGAATTTGTCTAGAAATACTTCATATTCTCAGATTTCCTAAAAAACTTAAAATATTTTCTGTTTATATTAAGCGATGAAATCACAACAGAATCTAGGAGTTTTTTGTTTTGCTTTGTTTTTTAATCTTTCAGTTATTGATGCTTTAGACCTAGCATTCTTGCTTAATTTTAATTTGGATAATTCCATGTTGCCTACATAAATTTTCCCAAAGTTTCAATTAGATATGGTATCCTTTGATTCTGATCCTAAATCAACACTCATTGTTTTGAACCATGGTCCAGCTGCCAAATTCCATTTCCCAGATCAGGTTTCCAGTCATTCCAATTAGTAAATATCATTCAGAATCTGAAATGAAAAACACATTTTAAACTACAAATGAATATTTCAGCAACTAAAAATTAATATTTTCTTCTTTTCTAACTAAGCTGGCAACCTTGACCCTAACATTGCTTGAAATTACTTTTGTACTTTTTCCCCTGTGTGTGGGACTATAAAAACAATTCAAGGGTAAAAGGCTTAGAGGAAAAAATGTCTTTATTCACAACAGCTGATATTCAAATTTCATTAAACAAAAATATATATTAGCTAACTTTGTTCTGCATTTTCCAAGTCTCCAATAAATGTTATCATACTTTCATGATTTAAAAACTAAAGAAAAAAAGGGAAAAAAGTATACATTAGCTATTTTAAATTGTGCTACAGAATATATTTGAAAACATAATAATTTATGATACAGTAGGTAAGTAACACTTAAAATGTATATCTTTATTCTTATAAAGAAGAATGAGAATTCAGTTTATACTAAAATAGTTAATAAAACTGTAATTGTAAAAAAAAAAAGAAAAGAAAAGAAAACTATTTCTGTATGTTAGGCATAGTCATGATTTTTGCTTTCTTTTTTAGCTTATCTGTACATCTGAATTGGAGCTGTTCCCCAAGAAACAAACCACTGGCGCTATTCTTCAGGAAAACACTGCCATATTCCTCTCGGTCTAGGGCTTCGGGTGAAGGTGAAAGGGACTAAGATCTTTCCTAATTCATCAATCCTAATCTAATCCTAATTTATCAATCTCTTTGAGGAATTTATAGGGAAGTTACCAACCTCTAGTCTAATCAAATAGAGAAAAAGGAAAGAGGATCAGAGGATACAGATAGGGAATGCTCTGATCATATTTGTATGTGATAACTAAATGGAAGCAGCAAGTTTTATTTTCCTACTTCAATCAAAAACTACAAATCTCTCTTCAACCTATAAAGCTAACTTTTCTAATTACAATCAGGAGCTAGTTTCCTGGAAGAAGATGATGATTTGCTGTTAGCATTTCACACTCTACATAATGGGGTAAACTTGCTATATCTCAGTCAATCTGGCAAACACATCCCTAAAATTCAAGAGCTATCTCATCACAACTGTCAACAGACAGAATTGTTTCCCTATACTATTAGGTTGCAATGCTCACTGACTTTGTAGACAACCAGTATATTAACTACAACAAAATAAAATGGGGTATTCTTAACCAGACCTGCACAAGCACTTTCCAGTAGAACTTTCTATAATGATGGAAACGTTTCAGAATTTCCCCAAAGAAGTATAATTTGTTCAAAATAATTAGGAGAAGAGAGAGATGATGTGAGAAGAAGGGGTCTGGAAGAAACTTTTAGGCATAATAGCTATATTCACTATCTTGACTATGGTGATGGTTTCAGATAAAAGTCGCTACAGTCGTGTCTGACTCTGTGCGACCCCATAGACGGCAGCACACCAGGCTCCCGGTCCCTGGGATTCTCCAGGCAAGAACACTGGAGTGGGTTGCTATTTCAAATATGTACAGTTTATTACATTTTAATTACACCTCTATAAAATCGTGTGTGTGTGTGTGTGTGTGTGTGTGTGTGTATCCCACTGTACTAGAAACACATAGGATATATCCCTTCTATTAAAAAATTTGTATGTCTAACTCTTCCCCTAACTTTCAACACAAACACACACACACAGAATTTTATGTTTGCTGCCTCTGAGGTATCTTCACCTGGCTGATCAATCGATACTTCAAACTCAATATTTCCCAAACTCATTCCTGTCTTAAGGTTTCTCTTTCTTTCAGCAGTTAAAGAACTGCTTTAGGGTGTACCACTGGGGTTTCAATTCAAGAAGCTCATCTTTGTTGACCCAAGAATTCTGAAACGTCAGAACACAGATGAAAGTCCAGGGGAACCAGCGCTAAGAATCTCCTAGCTGCAGACACTGAAGAGAGAAGTGGAACAAGATCACACAGACTGGGTAAGTGCAAGGAATTCAAAACGTAATGGGAAACCGCTGGGGGATTTAGGCAGAGATTTCATTTTCAGAGCTCCCTTTGTAGTTGCTATGTTTGTTTACACAGATAATACATTCCCATGGTTCAAGAGTGCAATACCTATAAAAACGTATACAGCAAAAAGCCTTCTGTGTTAGTTTTTCCATTGCGATGTAACAAATTACTCTAAAACTTAATGGCTTAGAATAATAAACAATTATTATTTCACAGCTTCTGTGGGTCAGGGATTGGACAGTGACTTGGCTGGGTGGTTCTGTCTCAGGGTCCCTCAAGAAGTTGCATCAAAACACAGGCTAGGACTCCAAGCATCTGAAAGTTTGCAAGAACAGAGGATCTGTACCCAGGAAGGGACTCACACATGGTTTTTGTCTGGAGGCCTCAGTTCTTCAACAGATGGACCTCTCTACAGGTGTGGGCTGTTTGAGGGCCCACAGCAAGGCAGGTGGCTTTCTCTAGAGCTACTGACCCACCAGGACAAGATAGAAGCCACGTATCTTTTATAACCCAGCCTTACAAGTTTTGGCAATGCCCCGTATGTCCCAGGAGCCAGCCCCATGCGGTGTGGGAGAGGAGTACACAGGACGTAAATGCTGGGAGGTGGGAATCTTTAGAGACCATTTTAGAAACTGACTACCACGATCCTACCCATTTTATCTTTTATGCAACTTCCACCTTTCATCTTTCCAAATTTACCTTTCAAGTCCTACTTCAGAGCTGACATCTTTCCTGAACTTCTCATATTGGTCAAAAAATATAATCTCTCCCTCGATGAGTCCTCCCTAGTATTTTATGCCCAGAATGCCATTAAAAATAAGAGTCACTGAAAAAGGAGAAACCATGGAGATAAGAACCAGTCTGGTTTGGAAAATGCTGAATTTGAAATATCAATTGATCAGCCAGGTGAATCTATCTCAGAGGCAGCAAATATATATTTCTGTGTGTATATGTGTGTGTGTGTATGTGTGTGTGTGTGTGTGTGTGTGTGTATCTAAAGTTAGGGAGTTAGACATATAGGTTTTGAAGTTACCAGTTTACATACAGATTTTGAAGTCACACACTTACAGAAAAATCTGGAGTAACTAGGGTGAAGGTATGGAATAAGTGAGAGGACAGTTGGCACCATGAGGATCCACTTGGTAAAATCCAGGGATGGTCATTTACTCATTCAAGAAATAATTTGCTACCAACCATAGTGCATGAAAAGGAGATGGGACTATATAAAGAAGATTAGGTTAATGCAAAAATTTCAAAATAAGAACTGAAAAACATGCACTGATATTAGCTGTGTGGTAATCCTACATGGCATTAAGAAGGAGATAAAAGATAGTTTGCAGTGGGGCAAGAGGTGAACAGGAATTCAGTGAATAGAAATAAGGAAAAGAGACCAGATTACAGGGTAGATTTCATGATGTGCAACCCACTCAGTTACAGGGGCCCAAGAGCCTATGCTTGATTTAATCCTCTGCTTTTGCCATCTAGAAATTCTCAATAATTTTGGGCAAGAGGCCTCATATTTTCACTTTGTACTGGATTCTGCAAATTCTGTAGCTGGTCCTGTTTAGACCATACTTTGAAGATGTTTGACTAAGCGAGGAGGGATGAGGCAGCAAGGGTGAAGTGCAGACATCAGACTGTTCTCTACCTAATTATTGTGGCCATTCTGGTTATTGTTGATATTTTTATTTTAGGATGAGAAAGACTTACTGGCTTATGGAAATGAGCCAAAGGTGAAAGGAGGTTGAAGGTAAAGAACCAAGAAAAATTGGGCAATAGAGTGAGAGAGAGATGAGAAAGAAAGGAACAATGCAATAGAGCCCAGGAGGACACTTCATACCCGAGACTAGAGGAAAAAAGATGAAAAGAAGGAGAAAGTAACACAGGTTGATCTGAGACTCATTTATCTAGTGAAGGAAAACAAAAGTCACGTACTCCTAGGAAGGCAGAGGAAACTGTTGGGTAAAAAAGTTGGACAAGAAAAAGAATGTTTAACACTAGAAGGAAATGGAACAAAATGTTCACCAAAAGTAGGAGGGTTGAATAGTAAACTTAGAGTCTAATATTTTAATATTTTACATGGATGAATCAGAAAACAATTATGCTAAGTAGAAGTCAGGTGAAAAAAAAAAGGAGTAGATATTGTATAATTCCATTTATATAACATTATAAATGCAAACCAATCCATAGTGACAAGCAGCCTGGGGGTAAGGGAGGGGCAGGAAGGGGGGATCCCACAAAGGGGCGTGAAGAAACTCTTGGGGTGATGGATATGACCACCATCTTGATTCTGGTAATGGTTTCATGGTTGCGTACATATGTCAAAACTTATCAAATTCTATACATTAAATATAATGCATATAACTCAATCAAGCTATTTAAAAATTATGGGTTGAATAAATAGTTCTGTGTCATTTTTGGTACAACTTGACTGTACCTCTCATCTGTCTGGTGCAACAAATATCTCTGCTAATGGGGATGAGGTACATCCGTGATCCCAGACATGCTGTGTGTGCTACCTGATGCCTGTGTTTCTTAATTTTTTTTTGGCTGTTCTACATCACACGGCTTGCAGAATCCCAAGTTCCCCAACAAGGGATTGAACCTGGACCCTGGCAGTGAAAGCCTGGAAACCTACCTACTAGCTACCAGGGAATCCCTTAGTATATCCATTTCTACACCTGTTTGTTTCTTCCATTCCTGCGGGCAAGTGGTACATCCCATCTCAAAGTTAAAGCCTCCATCTATGTCCTCCATCCCCACACACTTCTTTTCTTGCTTCTGAAATAACTTCTATTCTCCCTGGTTTCCTCTTCCTCTTAATTTGCCTCTGTAGATAGTTTCACCACAAATAAAACTTGCCTAATTTATCTTAGTTTGAGACTGCCTGCTGTTTTACTCCTGACCGATAGGCTGCATAATCTCAAAATAGCCACCACAATGTATGTATGTACATCAATTTAAACTGATATGTTTCAAACCACATAGAAACTCCAAGCAGGATTCCCTATTTTAAAGAAGAGATACTGTGATTATCATTATGATGAATCCCTTTCACCTGTTTTGTGCTCAGTTTCTATATATTGGCTTTCTATTTACTTAAACAACAAACATCTGAATAGCAACATTGGCAAAGGACTGACTATACACATTCATGAGTGCATGCTAAGTCACTTCAGTCATGTCCGACTCTTTGTGACCCTATATATCGTAGCCCACCAGGCTCCTCTGTCCATGGGATTCTCCAGGCAAGAATACTGGAAAGGGTTGCCTGGGATGCCCATGCCCTTCTCCAGAGTATCTTACCAATCCAGAGATGAAAACTACGTCCCAATGTCTCTTGCATTGGAGGCAAGCTCTTTACCACTAGGGCCACCTAGGAAGCCCATACACATTCATGAAACCACTTTAAACTGTTGGAAAGACAATGAACACTCTAAAGAAAACAAAACAAAACAAAATTCCAAATATTCAGGGAGCATTTCACAGTTGCTTTAATGATAAATACAGGGAGAAAAGGTAATTAGAGAGTTGAAACATAATTTCCCAGAAAGGGTTTCATTTGTCTAAGCATCTCTTGCCTAAAATTTTAAAAACAAACTAGTTATCCTGCCTGTCTCTCAGTTTTTCAATCCACACTTCAATCATTCAACAAATATTTGTTGAGCTGCTAAGTAGAAGGCACTGCCCCAGAAATGCAAGAGATACTGTAATTATTCATTCCTGCTAAAAACTCCCACTGACTTTCTATTGATTACAAAGAAAGTCTATACTTATTGGCAAGGCAATCACCATCTTTCATAATCAGACTCAAATTTGAGTCTAAGGTCATTTGTCACCATTACTTTAAGTCAGTGGTTATCAGCCATTTTAATCTTAGGACCTGTTCACAATTATGAAAAGTTATGAAGAACCTCAAAGAACTTTAGTTTATGAGTTATATCTATCAACATTTATCATATTCAAAATTAAAACCATGAACTTTAAAAATGTTTTTCAAATCGTTTTGCATGTGGATTATTCTCTAAGATACACCATATATTATGCCATAAAACAAGTCATTAAATGCAAAAGAAAGTATATGAAGAATATTCTCCAAACACAAGAGAATGAAATTAGAAACCTATAACAGTGGAAAATATTAAAAATTTTAAAAGATGTAGAAAATAAATAAAACACTTCTAGTAACCAATGGGTCAGAGAAGAAATCACAAGAGTTATTAGATAATAATTTGAGATGAATTAACATGAAAACACAACATAACAAAACTTATGGATTGGAATGATAGCAGGGGGAAAATTATAGCTGTAACCATGCATGTTAAAAATATTTCAAGTCAAAAACCTAATGTTTCACTTTAAGAAACTAGAAAAAGAAGAGCAGAGTAAACCAAAAGCAAACGGAAAGAAGGAAAAAATAAAGATTGGAGCATAAGCAAAACAGAGACTAGAAAATATATCAACAAAACCAAGAGTTGGTTCTTTGAAAAGATTAACAAACTGACGAATTTTAATTGGATTGACCAAGGGGAAAAAAAAAAAAAAAGAAGATTTTCAAATTACTAAAATCAGGAATAGAAAAGGAAGATCCAAAAAAATAAAGAGGATTAAAAAAAAAAGGATCCAAAATGCCAAACAGTATTAAAAAGGAACATGGGTGAGGGGACTGCAAGATCAACCCATCAGTCCTAAAGGACTGAACATTCATTGGAAAGACTGATCCTGAAGCTCAATACTTTGACCACCTGATATGAAGAACTCACTCACTGGAAAAGACCCTGGTGCTGGGAAAGACTGAAGGCGGGAGGAGAAGGGGGCAACAGAGGATCAGATGGGTGGATGGCATCACCCACACAACAGACATGAGTTTGAGTAGGCTCCAGGAGTTGGTGATGGAGGGGAAGCCTGTTGTGCTGAAGTCCATGGGGTCGCAAAGAGTCGGACACGACTGAGTGACTGAACTGAACTGAACTGAGGGGAGTGGGATAGGGGAGTGACTGCTAACAGGTACAGAGTTTTCAGACACAGAGTTTCTTTTTGGGGTGATGAAAATATTATGATGGAATTAAACAGTGTTATTTGCACAACTCTGTGAATATGCTTTTAAAAACACACTACTTTAAAATGGTGAATTTATGGTACACATGTTATAACTCAATTTTTAGAAAAACAGAATTTGTACAAAAAGTAATGCAAAAAAATGAAGAAAAACAGCAGAAATAAATAACAAATTAAGAGCATTCACCAGAAAAATGCTCCCAAAGACAGATAAGATTTAATCAAAAATATTAATGTTTTTTAAACTTTTAAAAGTAATTGCATTTATAAAATAAGAGCACAAACTAAAAATACAAGTACTTAGGGAAGATGAGGAGATATCAATACTTTCAAAGGAGATAAAACATGAGCTGGTAGAAATCAAGAAAAAATTAAAAGCCCTCTGGAGTTCCCCAGTGGCCTAGTGGTTAGGATTCCAGACTTTCACTGCCAGGGCCCAGGGTTCAATCCCTGGTCAGTGATCTGAGATCCCACAAGCTGTGTAAAAGACCTCAAAAAAGGAAATCATTGTAAAAGCAGAAAAAAGGGACATTACAGAGAAAACATAAGCTTTTTTAGAGTATATTAAAGGAGAACTTAGAAATCCAGTATAGCATAAATCTAGAAAAGAGCTAGACCTATAGAAATACAAATAATTTTTCATTGTATGGAAGAGTAACTTTGAAGTAATTGCACAAACTTAGATTTATTTACAATTTATGGCAAGCTTTGATACAAGGAAATTAACTACAGACCAAGACTGATAAACTACCACAAAAGTTTATCAGCAGACAATGTGGAATTGTGAGGGAAAAGGAAAAGACCATAGTTGTCTGCTAGATATAATTGACTTTTGTTGTTTGTTTATAGTAGCTTTATTCATTATCACCACAAAATAGAAGCAACCAAGATGTCTTTTAGTAGGTAGATGGATAATAGATATAATTTACTTATGAAAAAGTTAAGAATTTAACATTGGGACCACAGCATAAAGCTTCCATATCTTTAAAAAATAACAATAAACATGAAGAAAAACATGTAAAAAGTTTACACCAGTGTTAACATAAAAAATTAACTTAACTTCTGGGTGGTTAGATAATAAATGAACTTTATTATCTTCATTTTGCTTGTGTTTTATTAATATTTTATTAATGTCAATTTTCTTTAATAACTAAATTTAAAAAGTATAAGAAAGGACAATGGTATATATTGTTTGCTATGTAATTATATACCTGAAGAGTATTCTTATCATTCTTATTCTGCAGTTTGGGTTTAGTAACTCTGTCATTATATAATCTCATATAAATGGTTCCCTGAGGTATGTGGACTAAGACCTTAACTAGACCTCTACCACAATATTTTGACGTTCTTACCAGCAGCTGGATAAGCAGCACTCATGGTATCATGCTGCTTAAGAATTTTTCCCATCCAGGATTTATAGGAGGTAAGAGGACATAAATTATAGTCACAAAGCATACCCAATAACAAATAATTAAGAATATTTAGTTCTCCAAAAGATAATTTTTCCTTGCTGTACCATATACCATACCCCAACTTAAAAACAATCATGGGTAGTATTTCTTTAAGAAAAACAGTAGTGCTGACTTTTTTCAACAGAAAGCTTCATAAATGTAGCAAAATGATTCACCAAACAATCAAGCAAAGTCAAAAGTGTGTGTGTGTGTGTGTGTGTGCGTGTACACACATCTGTAGTTAATCCTGCTGCTGCTGCTGCTGCTAAGTCGCTTCAGTCGTGTCCGACTCTGTGCGACCCCATAGACGGCAGCCCACCAGGCTCCCCCATCCCTGGGATTCTCCAGGCAAGAACACTGGAGTGGGTTACCATTTCCTTCTCCAATGCATGAAAGTGAAAAGTGAAAGTGAAGTCGCTCAGTCGTGTCCGACTCTTCGCGACCCCATGGACTGCAGCCTACCAGGTTCCTCCGTCCACGGGATTTTCCAGGCAAGAGTACTGGAGTGGGGTGCCATTGCCGTCTCCAGTAGTTAATCCTAATTTCCCACAACACACTATTCAACAACTGAAATGCACATTGCTATGGAAAAATAACAGGGTAATTAATTTCCTTAAAACTTGGAGCAAAAAAAAAAACAAACAAACTTGGAGCAATAACTTTTTTTGGAATGAATATATAAGAAATCCAGTGGACCATCCTCTGCCAATAATAGATATTTTTAAAACTGCAAGGAAATTTGTGAAACATCCATCTTCAATGTTTTAAGTATATATGTCAGAAAATAAATCTTAGGTAAATGAAAGAGTCTATATTTTTAAGGTTATGGTATAAAATGAAATTAGATACCTTGTAGTGTTTTCTATCATTGCACCTTTTATGAATTCTAACTGCAGCAAAACTTCATTCAAGTGACTCATTATGTTCCCCAACCCCACACCACATTATGTTTCGCCCTCATCATTCTGCAAGTAGTCTGCTCCTCTATTTTTCATGGGTGAACCTAGCAGTACATGCAGTGAGATTACTGTCACAGAATATATCCTTTTTATGTGACACAGTAATGTTATACTTGGGCTTCTCTAATGGCTCAGACAGTAAAGAACCTGCCTGCAATGCAGGACATATGGGTTCAATTCCTGGATCAGGAAGATCCCCTGGAGAAGGCAACAGCTACCCACTCCAGTATTCTTGCCCAGAGAATTCCATGGACAGAGGAGCTTGGACAGCTACAGTTCATGAGGTCACAAAGTGTTTGACATGACTGAGCAACTAACACGCGTGCATGCACAAACACACACAATGTTATACTTATACCCCAGTATCTTTCAAAAAGAGATTTTTAACCATTTTTTAAATTGGGCTTCCCTTATGGCTCAGCTGGTAAAGAATCTGCCTGCAATGAGGGGACCTGGGTTTGATCCCTGGATTGGGAAGATTGAAAGATAGTTAATTTACAATGTTGTGTTAGTTTCAGATGTACAGCAAAGTGATTCTGTTATATACATACATATATGTTCTCTCACAGATTCTAAAACGAGATTAAAAAAAAAATTGAGTTAAAAACAGTACACAAACATTCCCATTGAGACCTTCTACTGTTGTGAGTTTGGTATAAACCAAAATTCATTGTAATTGCAAGTAATAGACGTTTCAAAATCTTTGAGAAAACAAAAAGATGGGAAGGTTAATATCTTTATTGTAATTTTTAAACTGTCTACAATAAGTTTCAGAACTATTTACAAAGCTTTTGGGAGATTATGACTCAAAATGCTGAGCCACAGTTCTCCCCGTTACTTTGGCAGCAAGTGAAGTAAACTGTACCATTGGGTGGATCAGTCATCATCACGCACAGGTCTTAGCAAATGCCATTTCTAAGGCTAACAAATCCCCAAGTTACTCCTAACAGTCACTCAAATTAAAGGGTCATCAGCATAGAACCTAGTTGCTTTTAGATAATTTCAAAATATAGCGTGAGCTAATGAATCACTTTTGACCATGTATACAAGAAAAAAAGTCTTGGAGGTGTGGCCTCAAAACCCTAATAAAAGATATTGCTTTCTCTTTTTTTGTATTACAGACAGTAAATAATGTCAACAGTCACAAAGAATTAACCTATAAAATCAGCCCATGATGCAAACTCTTCTTAGAGGCAGAGTCGCAGAAGTTCAAGGCAGGCAATGTCATATCTCCTGTTCCCCTGCCCTGATCAGTGCCTGCCACATAATAAGTGGCGGTCTCTGAGATCATTAACACTCTGACAAGGCATTTATGATACGAACATACCTGAAGTAAGAATGTGCTATGTGCTATTTCAAATTAGAATTCATCAGTAGTGGAAAAACAAAAGGAAAGTCATCAAAGCAGATGTTGGCAATGCCTATCTTAAAAAAAAAATCTTTAAAAATCCTTATCAATATGTTAATTAGAAAGTAGTTCCCTTTCACAATGTATATGTATATCAGATCACCAAGATGTACACTTTAAATATTCTACCATTTTGTATGTTGATTATACCCCAATAAAGCCTAAAGTTTAAAAAGTCTTTACCATTTAATGAAAATGTTATTGGTCTTTCCCAAAATGTAATAATGTCACAATAATAGGACAGCACTGAGAATCAGTGATGTATGTGATTAAAGGATATTTTGATCCCACCTGGAACAAAATCTTTCTTGAATGCTAAATGGGTGCTAATATTCATTTCTTAACCACAATCCTTATTTTTAGGTCTTCCCTAATCATCTTGAAACTGTTTTCTTCCTTCTATAAATGATTTTGGGCTCCCCTCCATTATACTCAATCTCTGTTTCTTCTTAGTGTGACTGCCTCATTTAAATAGTTTTTCTGGTTGGATGTATTCCTACATAAATGTAAGGTTCTTGGGGACCCCTGGCTGTACTGTCAATTTATCTTTTATTAATTCCTTTAAAATTCCAGACAATTCCTAAGTGGGCCTTAGGAAGCATCACTATGAACAAAGCTAGTGGAGGTGATGGAATTCCAGTTGAGCTATTTCAAATCCTGAAAGATGATGCTGTGAAAGCGCTGCACTCAATATGCCAGCAAATTTGGAAAACTCAGCAGTGGCCACAGGACTGGAAAAGGTCAGTTTTCATTCTAATCCCAAAGAAAGGCAGTGCCAAAGAATGCTCAAACTACCACACAATTGCACTCATCTCACATGCTAGTAAAGTGATGCTTAAAATTCTCCAAGTCAGGCTTCAGCAATACATGAACTGTGAACTTCCAGATGTTCAAGCTGGTTTTAGAAAAGGCAGAGGAACCAGAGACCAAATTGCCAACATCCGCTGGATCATCGAAAAAGCAAGAGAGGTCCAGAAAAACATCTATGTCTGCTTTATTGACTATGCCAAAGCCTTTGACTGTGTGGATCACAATAAACTGTGGAAAATTCTGAAAGAGATGGGAATACCAGACCACCTGACCTGCCTCTTGAGAAACCTGTATGCAGGTCAGGAAGCAACAGTTAGAACTGGACATGGAACAACAGACTGGTTAAAATAGGAAAAGGAGTACGTCAAGGCTGTATATTGTCACCCTGCTTATTTAACTTATATGCAGAGTACATCATGAGACACGCTGGGCTGGAAGAAGCACAAGCTGGAATCAAGATTGCTGGGAGAAATATCAATAACCTCAGATATGCAGATGACACCACCCTTATGGCAGAAAGTGAAGAGGAACTAAAAAGCCTCCTGCTGAAAGTGAAAGAGGAGAGTGAAAAAGTTGGCTTAAAGCTCAACAGTCAGAAAACTAAGATCATGGCATCCGGTCTCATCACTTCATGGCAAATAGATGGGGAAACAGTGGAAACGGTGGCTGACTTTATTTTGGGCTCCAAAATCACTGCAGATGGTTACTGCAGACATGAAATTAAAAGATGCTTACTCCTTGGAAGGAAAGTTTAATATGCCTAAATGGCATATTAAAAAGCAGAGACATTACTTTGCCAACAAAGTCTATCTAGTCAAGGCTTGGTTTTTCCAGTGGTCATGTATGGATGTGAGAGTTGGACTGTGAAGAAAGCTGAGCACCGAAAAATTGATGCTTTTGAACTGTGGTGTTGGAGAAGATTCTTGAGAGTCCCTTGGACTGCAAGGAGATCCAACCAGTCCATCCTAAAGGAGATCAGTCCTGGGTGTTCACTGGAAGGACTGATGCTGAAGCTGAAACTCCAATACTTTGGCCACCTGATGTGAAGAGCTGACTCAGTTGAAAAGACCCTGATGCTGGGAAAGATTGAGGACAGGAGGAGAAGGGGATGGCAGAGGATGAGATGGGTTGGATGGCATCACTGACTCAATGGACATGATTTTGGGTTAAAACCCTGGGAGTTGGCGTGCTGCAGTCCATGGGGTCAGAAACAGTCGGATACGACTGAGCAACTGAACTGAACTGCACTGAATTCCTTTAAAAACAGCATTTCATCATATAGTATTTGACCCTCCTTTGTTTACAAATATTTGTTTTTCTTGTAATGCAAAAAAGAGTCATCATTACATCAAGAATAAAGATACCCCAAAGTTAGATATTTTCCCCAAAATTGTGTAGGAGTGAAAAATTAAAAAACAAGATTTTCTTTCTTTTTTAAAAAAAAAAAAAAAACAAGATTTTCTAACCTTTAAGATAATGCTGAAATCTTTAAATTCAGTAAAAATACTGAATTTATTATACCTTACATAAAATTACAAATTATTTAATTAGGATGTAATACATGATCATTAATATTTTTAATGATACTATTTGAAAGATAAAAAAAACTAAACCATCAATATTTCCACTGCCCAAATATAGCCACTCTTCCTCCTAGCCTTTTTCTTTATTGAAACACTCTTTATATTTTCATAGTTACACTCACACTATGTAGAAATTATTGTCTCTTTAAGTCAATTTTTTAAATGAAAAAGCATATTTTAGGAGGGAAGAGGTAGTTTGCTAACCTTTTGTTTCAGGAAAAAACATAAACATACATTAGAAGAAATTATAAAATGGCAAAACATTTAATAGATTCCTAAATCTTTGCTTTATTACTAAAGGTACACATGGTAATTTATGTATAAAAACTGTATTTATAGGAAAATTCAAGTTCTCGAATTGCCTGAATCCTCTAGAGTAAATGGTTTTCATTTAATTTTTTTATTTGTAGGAAAAACATTTATCTCATGCCTTATGAATGTTTTCCAAATCAAATATATAAAATAATTGCAAAGAAAAAAACTAGTTAATCTAACAATATTATTAGGTCATAAGACTTCACATTTGAGTATTTGATTGACTAATTTCATTGCCATCTATTCTGAGGAAAAATAACCCTTCTCAAAGGAATCAGACTCAAACCAGAATCCATAAACATTTTTCCCACTAGTTTTGTTTCTGAGCTTTTTTTAAAATTCCATAAAAACAACTGGGACTCTGGAATACAGCTGCCCTTGTTAGCATTCCAAAAATTAAAGCTCTGATCTGCTTTGGCCAGGAACACTCTAGAAATAATGAAGTCCAGCTTTCACATGGAAGATTAGCATGTTTAAAAACATAGCTTAGAACTGCTCTCATTGGACAAACCATCTCTATCTCTTTGAAATCAAAAAGTAATAATTAGGTGTTAAAAAATAATGAAATAAATTTACTCCAAGAGGAGGCATCCTTCCTGACATTTGTCAAGCACCATTGTATTAAGCCTCTTGGTTCCTGTTTTTTATATTGAGAGCTCAGCAGTTTAATGTCAGTGGTGGAGGGGACGATGCTCCCTAACTAATACTGGGTGCTGAGCAAATGCCAGATAGTCTCTGTCCATCCTTTCTTTCATCTTCACAACCACCCCCAGTGAAATTAGACCCCCTAAAACTCAGCTCCTCTGTCAAATTAATAATTAACCTCTCTACCCAAATCTTTATTTCCTTTCTTGTCCCGCACCTGTTCCCCTTCAAAATTGAGGAGTATCAAAGACAAGAGGGGATTGAAACTGAGCAGAATTTCACAAGGCCCTTCCAGGTACAAAATCCCTTTTGTACCCCACTATTCTTTTTCTAGAAAAAAAAAAGGGGGGGGGGTGGCCTTCCCTGAGTTCCAAAGAGCAGGATTAAGCAGTTAATGATTAGGACAACAGTCACAAAACTCCTAGCTCCTCCTGAAGGGAGACAGATCTGATGAATATCTTTGAGTTGTCCTGCAGAAACTGAGACCCCCACCCAGGTGGAGGATGGTGACTGCATTCTGACCACAAACACCTCAGACTGGCTGGAACCAGGAGGCTGAGATTCCGGATACATCACCCCACTACCTCACCACCTACCAATCAGAAGAATGCCCACGAGTTGCTCACACATCCTATGAACCTTTCCTCTAACACTACCTTTAAAAACCCTTTCCTGAAAGCCAGAGTTTGGATCTTTTGAGCACAAGCTGCCTGTCCTCCTGGCTTGGTCCTGTAATAAGTCTTTCTCTGCTCCAAACTCAAACATTTCAGTGTGTTGGCCCTCACTGTGTACCAGGGACACAAGCCTGGGTTTGACAACACTAGGAGTATTATTACCTTCCCCATTTTAGATGAGGAAAATGAAGCAGATAAGCTACACAACTTGCTCCAGTCACTCTAGATTTGACTCTGGATTTGAACTCAGTGCTGAGTTCTCAATCCCTTTACAGAAAAAGGAAAAATGTCTTTATGCTCTCCACGCAGCTTTGACTACTCCCCCCCACGTTCTTTCCTCTTTTCTCTAAGCACCTTTCTGTTTGCCTGTTTTTAACAGAGTGATCTCAATGAACATTTATGATAAAATGTTGCCACCATCAAAGAGCTCCATTTTAAAACATCATACCAAGTTAAAAGACTAGAAGCCTCATCATGTCCCTTGGGACACGGACCATGTGGCTGAATTTTATTTAACCCTCTCATTAACTCTTTACTTACCCCATTTTATACATAAACTCAAGTAATTCAAGTAACTCCCCTCAAAGCAAACAGCTATTTAGTAGCTATTTATGAAGTTGAGATTTTGTACAGCTGAATTTTGAACCCACATATTGTTTACTTCAGAGTCCATGAGCTTTAAGAGGCTAAAATATGTATGCTACCATGCCTGCAGTAAAGAGGATATTTAAGACAACCCTCAGTAAACCAGAGTAACCACATGTTTAGTTTGGGTCTCAATCTAAATCCTCATTAGTCAAATATGATCAGCCTTTGGGAGAATCCTAAATTCCTCAGAAATAGATTTAAAAGTTCCAAATTTCAAGGAATTCCAACCTAATTAGTAGTCCATATGCAATTTCAACCTTTCCTTTCCCCAAGAAGACACAAATCCAAGAGCTTGAGTGTAGCCCAGCTAATTAGGTCTTTGTCAAACAATAGCCCTTTTCTTTAAATCTGTGGCTTCTCACCCAGATGATAAAAAGCTATTTCAGCTCAAGACTTTTACTTAATTGGTTTGCACCCTCCCAGGGACCTCCTGGGCTCCTCCTGCATATCCCCACATCAGAGTGTAGGGAGAGTTCTCTGCCTGCCAGCAAAGCACAGTTCTTCTAAGATTTATGCCTGCCTTTCATGTTCAGCCACTGAATTAAATCGAAAGGCTTTGCTCCTATTGCAGCAACTACCTTCCCCAAAGAAAGCACCACTTTGGAAACTTGGGCATGTCAAAGGAAGTTTGTTTACCATTAGAAAAGTCCTGCAGAATTAACAGTGAAGCAATTCTTTTGTAGCCTTTGGCAGCCTCTATGGCTAAGGACCCCAGATCACAATAGCCCCAATCACCCAAACTTGGAAGGCAAAACGCACACTGAAAAACTAGCTGTTGTAAAATCTTTTCACTCAAAACTGTTAACTTTTTTAAGATTCTACTGATACTTATTAAACCTGCAAAATTAAAGAAGCTCCTAATTTGGCAATTATTGCCTTATGTTGTAACTATATGGTATATGTACACTACACAATTTTAGACCTAAAGATACAGTAATTATTTTCGCAAATTGCTTCATTTTTTCAGAAACTTAAGGCCCAGAGGGTTCAAGTGTCTTTTCCATTAGTAGCAGGGTGGGTCCAAAACCCAGATCTTCTCAATTATTTCTTAGTGTTCAAATTAAAACTTAAAAAAAAGGGGGGGAAGAAAAAAACCTCTGTTAAAAACTTGAGTCACAATTAAATGGTAAATCTGACTCCAAGAGACTGTGGGAGGAGAGAGTGACTGGGAAAAGCAGCACAGTCAATGGCACTAAATCAAATAAATGTTTTGTTCTCCGAGTGCTGGGACACTGTAAGAAAGAAACGCGGACACAAATCTTGCTTTCACTACAGCTCTTTTCCCCCAGGATGGATCAGATTTGCCGGGATGTACCACCCAATGGATATATGTGCTCAGTCGTGTCCAACTTTCTTGTGACCCCGCCAGTCTCCTCTGTCCATGGGAATTCTCCAGGCAAGAATACTGGCGTGGATGGCCATTCCCTTCTCCAGGGGATCTTCTTGCCCCAGGGATCGAACCCGCATCTCCAGTGACTCCTGTAATGGCAGGCGGACTATTCACCACCAGGCCACCTGGGAAGCCCATACCACCCCATGGATGTAGAGAATAGTATTCTGTATCCTGTAGAGAGTGGTCACTCCGTGATAAGCAGATCAGCCTGTGTATTCACAGCTGTTAGGGAACAAACATCATGGAAACCAGGGCAAATTTAAAACTAAAATTTCATCTGTTTAGATCTTTCTTTTTTTCTTTCAAGCAATCAAGATCATTAGTTCAGGAGAGTGCTAGCTCTTAGCCATCAAGTGGAAGTCAGCCAGGTGAGAGGGAACTCCAGAAAGGGCTTGGGGCCAGGCAGGGTGGTCACAGATGAGCAGCGATGCAACTGCCACCACGCTGACCGCGAACACACACACTGGATCCTTAGCAGAGACTTTCTGAACAAGACTTCAGGCAGCAGAACAAAAATCCCTGGCTTCCTGCCATATAAGCTGGCAGCAAATGAGAGACAATAGAAGGGACAAACTTAAACTTAGGCCAAGACAGCTCCCTTGAGGGCTGAGGCCTTCCTAGTCACGAGGAGGAGGAGCCTGCTGAGGCCAGAAAAAACCCAGAAAGACCAACATCTATCTGGACCCAGCTACCCTTGTCCTTTCCCAAATCCAGAAAGCATAAAAGAAGAGTACCAGGAGTGTAAAAGGCATGGTGTTTTAATGTAGATAGTGAAACAAATGCTTGTAATTCTTATATAAAAGTATAATGCTTTGAGAAAATGCTTTGTGTTAAGAAAACCCCTAAGTTCTCTCTTTAGCTTTGCCCAAGAACTATTTGGCCCAGATATTATACAGCCCTCAGCCCAGACATATTCGTTTGTCATTTTACTTCAAAGACTTCAGGGTAGGCAGTGGGATAATACAGTTGTACACTGAAGTGACTTAGCACATAAGCACGCAAACTGATTTTAATCCACACTCTGAGGGCAGCTAAATCACATTTCTTAGGGGTGGTTTTCTGCACTGGACAAACCTTCACCAAGAGTCAAAATTCCCAAGGTTGCTTGGGCAAACACTTCAAGCATCTCCATCTGAATCTATGCAAGAGGCATCATGAACACAAAGGCCTTCGATACAACCTGTTATTGTGTGAACTGACCAGTGCTCAGGCAACGGGGACGGGCTGGAAACGTGGGAGGGACAGTCCTACCCTCCAGAGCCAAGCACCTGTCTAGCTGAGCGGCGTAGAAATTATGAGGTGGCTCTTATGGGAAGACCCAGAGGGAGCGGGTAGAGAGGGAGGTGGGAGGGGGGATCGGGATGAGGAATACATGTAAATCCATGGCTGATTCATGTCAATGTATGACAAGACCCACTACAATATTGTGAAATAATTAGCCTCCAACTAATAAAAATAAATGAAAAAATTTAAAAAAAAAAGAAATTACGCGGTGGCTCTTATGACTAGAACTTCATGTGCTCCTGCATCTGTCACATAACAGAGAATTCTGTCACCTGTGCCAACTACAAGGTTAGGAACCCGGCTGCCAGGCCGTCATGACATTGCTCAGACAGAACTCATATGCTGGGATCGCAGGAAAGCACGGGACAGTGGAGAACCGCAGCTGCATTTCAGATTGTGTGACTACTTTTGTGCTCGCCAGCTTGTTGAACGTGTGTTCACAGAACAGTTTGGTCTGACGCACGCTTTCACTGTATCGCATCACGCGGTAGTGATATTGTGGATGGGAGAAAATACAACTTTCACTCGTTTCATCCGCTCGCAGCAACTACTCCATGCACAAAAAGAGCCTGAGAACTGTCACTGGCCACACCGCAAGACAGATGTACCCCTGAAACCACCACCGCCCACCTCTGCTTGTATTTGCTAAAAGTTAAATGGGAAATTTCGCACACTTATGTCTCCCTCTAAAACAAAATCCTATAAAAACTATGAAGTTACATTTACTTCTGCAACTCCCAAGTATGTTAGCAACATGATTAAACGGTACTGACAAGATGCCATATACGAGTGACGTGTGATGTTGGTGGTTGTACTCGGACTGATCCCACTAACCGCTGACAAGATGAGCATCGTGGGATTTTAGGATGACTGAAGGCATGGCCTCTGAAGGTTGAGTAAACTGTTAAAACTTAGGATCCATCAGGCCCTTTGCTTTGTGTTTTGTCTTTAGGCCTTTTCAGCTTGTATATCAAATTTTGTTGCTATTTTTCACCAGAAAAAAAAAATTATTCAGAGTATTTTGCTGCCAGTGTGGCAATTTACTGAAAATATATGTGTATTAATATACTTTAGAAGTGACTGATTAGCATTTGCTGTACATAATCATGAAGCAATATTCCAGGTCAAAAAAAGAGAAACTTTCAAGGGAGACAATAAGATGGTAAATAGTCTCTAAATCATCTTTGTCTTCAAAGATGTTATTCACAGTCATGGTCCCAAACAAAACCGTTCAGCCAAGCTGGTCTTCTTTTCTAATTTTCCCTTTGTTTCAATCAATACAAGAACTAAGATGGACTGTGAAGAATAGAATCCTCCTGAGAAAATAAGGGACCTTGACATCATTCCCATTACCACCCCCAAATTTGCCCTTATGATTAGACATAACTTTAGAGTCAAGCACATCTGAGTTCAAATTTCCCTTCTTTCATTACAGGTTCCTAACTTCTCTGAACTATGATTCCTTATCCATCAATCAAAATATATTTAATAATACTAACCCGCAATGTTGTTATAAGGACTTAGAAAGATAATATATAAAGAGCACCTGAAAGAAGGCCTAGCACATAATCCGTGCTCAACATATGACAGTTTTATTATTTTTCTTATTGACCTTATTTTTATGAGCAATAATATTATCACTCATTAGGAGCTTGTGTCCATAAAAATGCTTCCTCTTAAGAAGAGATCCTAGAATGAAGGAAGCAATGATACTTATAAATAATTCATGAAATGTCCATGAAAGAATAGTCATCTTCACTGCCTGGAAGTGATAAATAAATTAAAAATCTGATTTTCTTCACCATGTGATAAGAACACAAAGGAGATCAAACTATCCTGTCATAACATAAATCACAGCAGGATCCTCTATGACCCACCTCCCAGAATATTGGAAATAAAAGCAAAAATAAACAAATGGGACCTAATGAAACTTAAAAGATTTTGCACAACAAAGGAAAGTATAAGCAAGGTGAAAAGACAGCCCTCAGATTGGGAGAAAATAATAGCAAAGGAAGCAACAGACAAAGGATTAATCTCAAAAATACACAAGCGACTCCTGCAGCTCAATTCCAGAAAAATAAATGACCCAATCAAAAAATGGGCCAAAGAACTAAACAGACATTTCTCCAAAGAAGACATACAGATGACTAACAAACACATGAAAAGATGCTCCACATCACTCATTATCAGAGAAATGCAAATCAAAACCACACTGAGGTACCATTACACGCCAGTCAGGATGGCTGCTATCCAAAAGTCTACAAGCAATAAATGCTGGAGAGGGTGTGGAGAAAAGGGAACCCTCTTACACTGTTGGTGGGAATGCAAACTAGTACAGCCACTATGGAGAACAGTGTGGAGATTCCTTAAAAAACTGGAAATAGAACTGGCATATGACCCAGCAATCCCACTTCTGGGCATACACACCGAGGAAACCAGATCTGAAAGAGACACGTGCACCCCAATGTTCATCACAGCACTGTTTATAATAGCCAGGACATGGAAGCAACCTAGATGCCCATCAGCAGATGAATGGATAAGGAAGCTGTAGTACATATACACCATGGAATATTACTCAGCTGTTAAAAAGGATTCATTTGAATCAGTTCTAATGAGATGGATGAAACTGGAGCCCATTATACAGAGTGAAGTAAGCCAGAAAGATAAAGACCAATACAGTATACTAATGCATATATATGGAATTTAGAAAGATGGTAATGATAACCCTATATGCAAAACAGAAAAAGAGACACAGATGTACAGAACAGACTTTTGGACTCTGTGGGAGAAGGCGAGGGTGGGATGATCTGAGAGAATATCATTGAAACAGGTATACTATCAAGGGTGAAACAGATCACCAGCCCAGGTTGGATGCATGAGACAAGTGCTCAGGGCTGGTGCACTGGGAAGACCCAAAGGGATGGGATGGGGAGGGAGGCGGGAGGGGGGGTTCAGGATGTGGAACACATGTAAATCCATGGCTGATTCATGTCAATGTATGGTAAAAACCACTACAATATTGTAAAGTAATCAGCCTCCAACTAATAAAAATAAATGGGAAAAAAAACCCACTATCCTGTCATAAAATATACCACATTTGCATAAAAATTGTCTTGAGCTGAAAGCAATTAAACTACAGCAAATATAGAATGTAGAAAGAGATCTCTGCCCTCAATTTATCTGCCTAAAAGTGGAACATAAGTTTCCCTTTTGGAAGGTATTCTCCCTTCCCTCTCCCACACCAGGAAAAGGAAAACAACCACTATTACTGGAAGACAGAAAGATTTTAACACCAAGATTGATCTGCACAAACAAGCCTTACTAAAGCCTTTATCTTTCATTGTTGTTGCTCTTTAGTCACTAAGTCATATCTTACTTTTTTGTGATCGCGTGGACTACAGCCCACCAGGCTCCTCTGTCCATGGAATTTCCCAGGCAAGAACACTGGAGTAGGTTGCCACTTCCTTCTCCAGGGGATCTTCCCAACCCAGGGACTGAACCCATATCTCCTGTGTCTCCTGCATTGACAGGCAGGTTCTTTACCATTGAGCCACCAGGGAAGCCCATTTATAGTCCATTATTTCTCCCCCACTATATATTTACTCTCCCACAAAATACTGTCCATAGAAACCCAAACCCTCTTTCTTTCACTTAATCAATTCTCCACAATTTATTGCTCTTTGTGAAAATGGTATATGAGGCTAACTGCTTCTTTAAATCTTCGTTTTCTTTCTATAAGGGGCTCTGTGTCCTAAAATTAAAACATTAACACCAAATAAAATGTATATGCTTTTTCGCCTGTTAATCATTTTATCAGTTTTTGAACATTTCAATAACAGAAAGAAGAGGTTTTCTTTCTCTACAAATTTACATACGGTTTGAAACTAGGAAGTACTCATCTTAATTTTAGGGGAGACAAGTAAATATTAATAAATAGCTTGAAAGAGCACTTAATGCTATTCCTTTAGAGTTAGATCTTTGCTACAAATTCAAGAACAGAATCAGCATCACCTGGGAGCTTGACAGAAACGCAAAATTTGAGACCCTACCCCAGACCTATGGAATCAGAATCTGCATCTTAACGACATCCAGGTGATGTGTATGCACACTGGACCCCTGACTATCCTCTTTGTTGTTATTGTTTAGTTACTAAGTCGTGGCCAACTGTTTGCAACCCCATGGACTGTAGCCCACCAGTCTCCCCTGTCCATCGGATTTCCAAGGCAATAATACTGGAGTGGGTTGCCTTTTCCTTCAGGGGATCTTCGCGACCCAGGGATCAAACCTGTGTCTCCTGCATTGGGGGATTCTTTACTGCTGAGTCACTAGGGAAGCCCCCATATTCCTCTACTTGCATATTTAATGATACTTTACGCCTAGTCAACTTGCAGTGGTGGGCATTCTGTAATTCTGTTTCTAATCAGTAGGAGGTGACTAAGTAAGTCACTGCAGCATCAGTTCAGTTCAGTTCAGTTCAGTCGCTCAGTCGTGTCTGACTCTGCGATCCCATGAATTGCAGCACGCCAGGCCTCCCTGTCCATCACAAACTCCCGGAGTTCACTCAAACTCATGTCCATCGAGTTGGTGATGCCATCCAGCCATCTCATCCTCTGTCGTCCCCTTCTCCTCCTGCCCCCAATCCCTCCCAGCATCAGGGTCTTCTCCAATGAGTCAACTCTTCACATGAGGTGGCCAAAGTACTGGAGTTTCAGCTTCAGCATTGGTCCTTCCAATGAATACCCAGGACTGATCTCCTCTAGGATGGACTGGTTGGATATCCTTGCAGTCCAAGGGACTCTCAAGAGTCTTCTCCAACACCACATTTCAAAAGCATCAATTTTTCAGCACTCAGCTTTCTTCACAGTCCAACTCTCACATCCATACATGACCACTGGAAAAACCATAGCCTTGACCAGACGGACCTCTGTTGGCAAAGTAATGTCTCTGCTTTTTAATATGCTATCTAGGTTGGTCATAACTTTCCTTCCAAGGAGTAAGCATCTTTTAATTTCATGGCTGCAATCACCATCTGCAGTGATTTTGGAGCCCAAAAAAATAAAGTCTGACACTGTTTCCACTGTTTCCCCATCTATTTCCTATGAAGTGATGGGACCGGATGCCATGATCTTAGTTTTCTGACTGTTGAGCTTTAAGCCAATTTTTTCACTCTCCTCTTTCACTTCCTGCAGCATCATAACATGTTCTTTCTTTTTCTACACCCAGTTCAAGCCTTGTACAACATGTACAAGGCTCAGAATATCCATGGTGACAAATTATAAACAAATATATTCTTGTCAATGGATTTTTCATGCTGCCTTGGCCTAACCATGAGCATCTGCCCCTTGTGCTATGGTCTCTGTAGCAGAGAATATAGTTTACATAATATGTTAATGGTGAGCTCAGAAGGTAGACACTGTTGATTTGACATTTCCTGACTTCTTGAAATACAAAATCTCAGTAAGTCTAAGGAGTACCTTCCTTCATTTCTTAGAAAAGTGATTTCATCCACGTGTCTATTTCTCACAGTCCTTTTAAAATCTTTTTTTTTCTCACTGATTGACAAAAGGCTCATTACCGAGGGCTTCTCTGGTGGCTCAGTGGTAAAGAATCCACCTGCCAACGCAGGAGACAGGGGTTTGATCCCTGGGTTAGGAAGATTTCCTGGAGAAGGAAATGGCAACCCACTCTACTATGTTTGCCTGGGAAATCCATGGACAGAGAAGCTTGGTAAGCCACACAGTCCATGCGGGTCACAAAAGAGTCAGACACGACTTAGCAGTGAAACACCAACGACTCATTACCAAACTTTAGTTAGGTTCCTTTGGGCCCTCAACTAAGCCTCAGTCTTGGCCCCATCCTTGTTAGGACTGGATAGATCAGTTTCAGTAAGAATTCTGCTAAGTTAGTTTAGAGAATCTCCCACCCTGGATATCTGATCAAATTCTTCATCTCCCACTCCTAATATCTAGTCACCTCAGCTTGTCTTCAGCAAGAATCCTGTTAAGTCAGTTCAGCAAGCATTCTCCTACCCTTCTCCTCTTCATTACTTTCCATCCACTGACTCCCTCACTCTGCTCATTGGCTTCAAATCCCCAGCTCTCTTTGCTATACTGGAAGTCGAGTCTGATCTCACACATCTATTACAATAGTCACGACATTTTTCATGATAGTCCTAAGTAGTCTTCCTTAGCGTTTTAATACCTGTCAAAATAATTTTCCCTTTAACAATAAATTTTTTAGAAATTCTTAATGAGATGCAGCCAGAGCACAGAAACATTGGCAAGAATTCATACTCATAGAGAACTATGGCATACTCATACAGAACTGTAAAACACTGGCAACAGTTTGAACAGAATTTACAGAAATTGAACAGAAATTTGAACAGAATTTATTACAAGTATATCTGAGACTATTTAACTCAAAACAAAACAAGTTAAGTTATGCAAGGTTGTGATTTTTACCAGAATGCTAAATATAGTCCAAGTAAAATCAAACATCTAAACAAAAAATGTGAGGTCCCAAAATACTAATGATCTATTTGTTTGTATCAATAGTATAAATAGAAATGAGTAAGCTGAACAGAGGTCCAATAATTCTGCATTAACTCATCTCTTGGGCAGGTAACCACATCTAGTTTCACTCACACTGCTCAAGTTAAGCCCAGAAATGAGACAACAGGAGACTCTTCTCACATCCCTCCAAACGACGACAGGGTGGTTCATTTACAAAGGTCTGGGCACTCTACACAACAGTGCCCCCACTGCATCAAGCATCTCACTACGGATAATCTTTAAAAGACCTCTAAATACTCTCAAGTCTAAAAATTAGCAAAATAGTTCAAAGTAGATGAAGTTGTAGACATCTCCTTGATTGGGTGCTTCCTTATCCACAAGTGTCTTTCCCAAGGCTGCATTCTATATAACACAAGCCAATAATATGTTCTCAAAAATAAATAAATAAATGAATAAAACAAAAACCAAACAATGGTATCTTGATCAAATAAATTTGGAAAAGAATGAATGTTCTATCCTCCTTGAAAGGATTCATGTGTTCATTAGCATACCCTGGCCAGTGAACTAGATCCCAGGTGTTGCAATTAAAGACCCAGTGCCATCAAATAAATAAATAAATTTTCAAGATTCTAAACCATATTAGCATTTAAGGTTCTGAAAAGTTCTGAAGGAAAGGAGCTTGTAAAAACTTTCTTTAATCCATGGTTTTCCCAAATGACAATTGGCACGGAATCACTTTTCTAAATCTTACATTGTGCATTACTCATTGAAAATTGCTGAACTTACAGTGAGGACTTCAACTTCTTGGGGAAAAAAAAGGAGGAGATGAGAAAGAAAGGTATGTTATATATAGTCCATGAACTTTATAAAGGAAAGGATTAAGGTATGGCATTCACAACACTCACACACACACACTCTCACACACCACCATCATTACTTTCTCATCTGTTAAAAAAAATACTAGAGAAATTTTGCTTTTCCTTTAAAGGTGGAGAGCTGAGATTCGAGTGCTGTCAAGCAGAAGAGGCCCTGCTGGCGACAGGAAGTGAGGACAGGCGTGGAGGGTAAGAGGCATCCCCGTAGTCCGCGGGGCTGGGGGGATACCTGCACTCACCAGGGGCAAGAGAGCCCAGGCTAGTGGCAGCAGCTCACAAAAAAGTCTCATTTATTCAGAAAGACAAAATGCAATCACTAAGAGCACTGGAAAAATAGGAGGAGGACCCGAGAAAGCAAAGAACAGGGAGGTAATGGAGGTGACATTTGCACCCACTGTTACCCACCATTTGCTAGTACCTTGAAGATGTGGGGACCTTGGCGGTTAAGCTCAGGGACTCTGGAGCCAGACTGCCAGAGTCTGAACCCTGGCCCTGTCACTCAGCAGATGTGGGATCTTAGAGCAGTCGCTAACCTTCCTGTGCCTCTAGTTTTCTCACATATATATGACATATTTACATGATACACTTATGTCACAGGGCTGCTGGGAAGCTGGTGTGTACAATTCAATATGGCAGTGTCCTGCACACAGAAAGTACTAAGAAATATTAGCTATCATCATTACAGATATTTTTGCTGTAGCTTAATAAGAATTCTGGAGAAAAACCTCTGTATCCAACTGTGCTCTAAAAATACAGTTTATGAGAGGAAAACAAAGAGGAATAGAGGTACGTGTCAAAACATATGCAACCTGTCATCAGGGCACTACAAAAACTGTAGGTAGCATTGCTCGGACTTCCCAGGTAGAAAACAACACAGCTGAAAGCTGCCGCAGCAGGTGCTTCAACTGCACAAAGACCAGTGAGTGGAAATGTGGGCAATCCTTCAGTCTGGACTGATGGGTGCCGAGAGGATGCAGATGGGCACAGGGCTCTGGGTCAGAGGTGCTGCCACTGAGGTGATCCCGGGAAGCAGTGTGACCCAGGAGTCATCAACGGCATGAGGCCAGGGGTGTGTCCATAGCGGAATGCAACCTTCAGTCCAGACAAATGATTTTATTTTTCACAAAATACAGCAGAAAGTATCCCTGCCAACAATGCAATTGACCTATCCCAGGGTGTCCACTGAGAGAAAGAAACTTAGGAAGCTCACTGTTTCCACACATCTAAGCCACATCCTTTCACCCAGTTTTCTCAGCACTCAAGTGAGTAGTTTGCTATCTCTTTCTTTGCCTGAATTCTTTGTCACTGAGTTAATATATAACTCATGCAGGAAAGAGAAGTATTTTATATTAGATTCCCACTTAATAAATTTTCCCATTTTATTTTCTTGGTCGTGCTGTTCAGTTTGCAGGATCTTGGTTCCCAGGGATTGAACTCTGACCCTCAGCAGTGAAAGTCTGGAGTCCTCACCACCAGACTGCCAGGAAATTCCCTAAATTTTCCCATTTCAAGACAAGGTAACTGAGGAAAGGACTCATTGACTTGCCCAACATCAGACAGCCATACAGAAGCTGAGTCTATGGTCTGTATTCAGAGAGTGGACAGCCTGTCTTCTTCAGTGTCTTTGTGAGGTTAAGAAACTAAACTCCAAAATCAACACTTGTCTCAATCGGAGCTTAAAGTTCAAAAACAAACTGGAAAAGTTTTTTAGGTTTGGCTATATGCCTTCAACCTAACTCTTCAACACCCAATCAGAAACACAAGTAATACAAAAATGTAAGGAATTAAACTTAAGTCAGAGCACCTTGCCTCCACACTACCCGACTCCTCCCACACTAAGCCCCTCCCATTCGGCACACAGTCCTGCCCTTCTTCTCCTCACACCATTCCCAATTTGTGCACAATCAGTCCTAACTGAACCCTCCAGACACAAGTTCGTTATGAACCCATCATCTTGTTTTGCTCCTGAATCCAACTGACTTGGAGAGTCAGTCTCCAAGACTGACTCCAATCTTGGTCAACCATCTCTCACTCCGTTAGGCAAGAACCTTTGCACCTTCCTGAAACCTGGAACCTCTCCAGACAGGTAAATTGCTGAATCATGTGGATTTAATCTCGAATTCTTATAACAACAGCCCTTATCATCTCTCTGGAGTCTACAACACTCTCCCAACTTACCTCCTGCCTGCCTGCCACCACCTACAGTACTTCTACAAAAGCAAGCAAGCTGCAAGCCAAGGTGCTCCCGTCCCCACAGCACAGCAGTCTGTCTGTCGTCTGCCCTGCACCACCACCCTCTCGTCTCCTCCCGCCTGCCTTCATCACACTAGATGGCTTAAAGTTCCTTAAACATGCCAGACTGGTTCTTAAAATTTTGGTCCTTCAAGCACTTATCTTATTCTGCCTGAAAGATCCCCTCCTCTGCTCCCAGACCCACCTCCTCCAGTTCTACAATCCACATAATCTCTTCCTAGTAAACCCTCACCCCAAGTTTATATGGTTCTATTTAAGAATCATGTTCATTGTTGTGCCTTTACAAACCTGCAGTCCCTCCTGAATCCCACAACTTCTGCAGAAGTGCCCATGCCTTCTTTTGGTTCCTTATTATTCTTGGTCATAGAGAGTTCTAGCTTCAGGAATTCCCTGGCAGTCCAGTGGTTAGAATTCAGCACTCTCACTGCTGAGGGATGGGGATCAATCCCTGGCTGGGGAACTAAGATCCTGCAAGCCACACCAAGCGGCCAAAAATAGTAAATAAATAAATGCTGCTGCTAAGTCACGTCAGTCGTGTCCGACTCTGTGTGACCCCGTAGATGGCAGCCCAACAGGCTCCTCTGTCCCTGGGATTCTCCAGACAAGAATACTGGAGTGGGTTGCTATTTCCTTAGTCCTAGCTTAATCCCTATAACACTCTTATCGCCCTTTGTTCCTTACAGGCACATCTCCCTCTACTACACTCTGGGCTCCTTGAGGACAGGAACTGTATCTAAACTATTTCAGTATCTCTGGTGCCTAACATTATTCCTGGTATGTAGTTGGGGGCTATTAAGTGCTTGTTTACTGAGTGAATGAATGACATTTATGTATGTTTAAGGTATTTATTTCTACACCTTCTTGTAGTCATTCTTAGACATGGCACCTTCTCCAAGATCCTGAAATCCTGTGAATTAAGAAACATTCCAAATTTCTTCAAGATTTCTTATTCTTAGCTGTCCAAAACACTCATAAAGGTGGGAGACTCAACTGATTAGATAACTTGCAATAGTTGTTCCTCTACTATTAAAAGGAAGACTTTCTTAATGACTAAAAGTCAAGAACAATAAAAACTTAGGGAATCAATCTCTCAAGTTGTTCTGCATTTATCAGAAAAAACAATTGTGTGGATGTAAGTAAGACAAAAGCAGAGACATTACTTTGCGAACAAAGGTCTGTCTAGTCAGCACTGTGGTTTTTCCAGTAGTCATGTATGGATGTGACAGTTGGACTATAAAGAAAGCTGAGCACCAAAGAATTCATGCTTTTGAACTGTGGTGTTGGAGAAGACTCTTGAGAGTCCCTTGGACTGCAAGGAGATCCAACCAGTCCATCCTAAAGGAGATCAGTCCTGAATATTCATTGGAAGGACTGATGCTAAAGCTGAAACTCCAATACTTTGGCCATCTGATGCAAAGAACTGACTCACTTGAAAAGACCCTGATGCTGGGAAAGACTGAAGGTGGGAGGAGAAGGGGACAACAGAGGATCAGATGGATGGATGGCATCACCAACTCAATGAACATGAATCTGAGTAAACTCTGGGAGTTGGTAATGGACAAGGAGGCCTGACATGCTGAGGTCCATGGGGTTGCAAAGAGTCAGACACGACTGAGTGACTGAACTGAACTGAACTGAAGTAAGACAAAATCTCCTTCTTATAATATTTTCCTTTAGTAAACTAAATTCTAGTAGGTATTTCTAGAGTACTTGTTGGCCTTTCCATCAGATATTTTATGCTATTGCACAAATTCAATTCAAACTTACCAGTACATACAGCAGAGAGAAACTGGAGTCATTATAAATAAATAACTTACTTTATTTTCCAAGATGAATGGTCTAGAAAGTGGCTTTAAATATTAAATGTACCCAAATGTTTTCTTTTAAAATCAATGAGCCCAGATGACAATATGTCTTTTCTCCAAATTCCAGCTTAATTCCTTCTGATGCTTTCTTGATTGAGGCCATGTGTTATCTTGAGAGGTTGGTTTTTTTTCCTGTCAGTATTCCATTGCAATACTCTCTCTCAGGATCCAACAAAGAAAAGGGTCTAGGGTCTTATAATCCAGCAAGGAATGCATCAGGGCTTTAAATAGGATACTTATAAATGCCTATTCATTTACAGAAATTCATAACTAGAAAACAGAGAAGTTTTTTTTTTTTTTTTTTTTTTTTTACTTTTTAAAATGTGGAAGACTCACAACTTAACCTGGAAATTTAACCTCAAATATATCAAGTAACTCATGTTATCCTAACTTTCTCTACTAATCAGTTCCACTGATTTTTTGGTTGTTGTTGCTGTTTTTAGTCCATACTAGATATGTAGGGTAAGGTTGAGCAGACATAAGCTAAGGAAATCCTCCTGACCTCAAGAACATTAGTTGAAAAATTAAAACCAAAAATAATAATTTGAGAATTATAAAATATAAATTTTAAGTACCATGGCAGAGATGCCAACTAGAGTACACAGAAAGCTATCTAGGAGAGATGGAATTTGAATTGGAAATTTAAGAATATAAAGGGTCAAGGGGCTTTTTTCCAAGAATAAATGTCCACTTGGGCAAAGATGCAATAGGAATGAGCATGAAATGTTCCAAAAGCATTTCCTTTCTAAAGTGCTATTGGTAAGCTGCAGTCTGTCACAAAAGAATGTCATGCAATGAAGAACCACTTAAACACCAATGTGCATTTAATCCAAAATACCCCAGATTTATAAACAGTCTTCTATAAGAAGCAAATGAGAATGCTTAAAGATAGGGCAAATTCATTCAAGGGTACTAAGGGCATGTCATAAGTTAGTGATACTGATACTGATACATAAGTTAGTGATACTTCCAATACTGAAGAATGGACAAAGAAAAGAAGCATTTTAAAGAAAAGTAATGATAGCAATCTGTATCCAGGAAAGGAAGCAACAGTTAGAACTGGACATGAAACAACAGACTGGTTCCAAATCAGGAAAGGAGTACGTCAAGGCTGCATATTGTCACCCTGTTTATTTAACTTACATGCAGAGGACATCATGAGAAATGCTGGACTGGATGAAGCACAAGCTGGAATCAAGATTTCTGGGAGAAATATCAATAACCTCAGATATGCAGATGACACCACCCTTAAGGCAGAAAGTGAAGAAGAACTAAAGAGCCTCTTGATGAAAATGAAGGAAGAGAGTGAAACAGTTGACTTAAAACTCAACATTCAGAAAACTAAGATCAAGGCATCCGGTCCCATTACTTCATGGCAAATACATGGGGAAACGGTGGAAACAGCGACAGACTTTATTTTGGGGGGCTCCAAAATCACTGCAGATGGTGACTGCAAACACAAAATTAAAAGATGCTTGCTCCTTGGAAGAAAAGTTATGACCAACCTAAGACAGCTTATTGAAAAACAGAGACATCACTTTGCCAACAAAGGTCCGTCTAGTCAAAGCTATGGTTTTGCAACAGTCATGTGTGGATGTGAGAGTTGGACTATAAAGAAAGCTGAACATCGAAGAATTGATGCTTTTGAACTGTGGTATTGGAAAAGATTCTTGAGAGTCCCTTGGACTGCAAGGAGATCCAACCAGTCCATCCTAAAGGAAATCAGTCCTGAATATTCATTGGAAGGACTGATGTTGAAGCTGAAACTCCAATACTTTGGCCACCTGATGTGAAGAACTGATTCATCTGAAAAGACCCTGACGTTGTGAAAGACTGAAAGCAGGAGGAGAAGGGGACAACAGAGGATGAGATGGTTGGATGGCATCACCGACTCAATGGACATGAGTTTGAGTAGACTCTGGGAGTTGATGATGAACAGGGAGGCCTGGTGTGCTGCAGTCCACAGAGTCGCAAAGAGTCAGACACGACTGAGCAACAGAACTGAACTGAATGATATTATAATACTTGTGGCAAATGAGCAAGGTCAAGTTACTTGAGAAGTTCAAGTATAATAAGAGTAGTCAGGAAGGAACGCTGTCTTTGAGGAGGATGTGATGAACATGGATCTGGGATGAGCCTGGGCTATCAGGAAGGAGATAGGTATGTGGAGGGGAGAAGGAGAAATGTTCCTCCCACTCCCAGTGTTTCCTCCACGTGGATGAATGTCCAGTAGTGCAATCCCCCGGCCTCACTCCACCTCCTCATTCACTCCTCCCCACATGAGGCTGATTGAAGAATTTGAGAGTAAAAGTTGGACAAGTACCACATCCCTCCTTTTTCTCCTTATCTTGGGCAGCAATTGCCAGGAGGAGGTACATCCTGCTCATTCTCCACCTGCTCAAGTTTTAAAGTGGACTGTCTAGTTTTAGGCCCAGTATTAGGAACTCAATTTCTCCTAAGTATAAGCCACTCTCTCCAGTTGCAACTTTATTAATAGTAAAGATGGTGTTTTGGTTTCATTTGACTTACTCCCAGTCTACCTCTTACCTAACTCATATCCAGGTGTGGAGGTTGAGTGCTAGTCCTTAGTTCCCTAAAACCTCAGTACTGTCCTTCAGGCAATGAGACCATACACAGTGATGCTGATTTAAGAAATATCAACATATAGGTTATAGTTAATGCTGAATTCCCTAGGAGTGAGTATAAAGAAATAAGAGTGGAAGATGGCAGACAGAGAGATGAATAACCAAACACAGGTCACTAATGCATGCTAAAGCTTTCCAAGCAAAAAGACCAGCACAGGCAAAATCAGGAAACTATGGGGCATCGTAAGAAAAGGCGATTAACCCTGATGGACTAAACTATAAAGTCTGTGTAGGGAATGAGAGAAAGGAACAAATGATAGGCTAGAAAGGTAAGTCAGAGCCAGATTTTAGAAAAATTTAGACATTTCTGGATAGCAATGGGCACACAGTAAGTATTCTAAACAGATCTATGACAAGACACATGCTTCTTTAAGAAGCATAACCTAGAGGCAGTGAATCAACTAGCCTGGAAAAGTGAGAGACAATGTATGAAGAGACAGAGAAATCCTGACAGGACTGATGAGCCATATATGCAGTGGAGTGGAAAGAGAGAGAATGGGTGTAAGAACTACTACAGAACGGAGGGGTATTAGAGAACTATTCATTATAGGGGACAAGGAAGAATAGGGAGGGATAACTTCAAGACTTCAGACCCATAGAATACAAAGACTGATAACATCATTGAAAGAAATTTAAAAGTCGGATAGAACATCAAAACTACAGGCAAAAAAAGCAAAAACAGATAAGTGGGACTACATCAAACTTAAAATCTCCTGAAGATCAAAATAAACAACCAAGAGGGTGAAAAAAGCAGCCTACAGAATAGAAGAAAATAACTGTAAATCATATAGCTGATAAGGGGTTAATATTCAAAGTATGTAAGGAAAAACTCAACAACAATGACATCCAATTAAACCATGGGCAAAGGACTTGAATAGACATTTGTCCAAAGAAGATACTTAACATCACTAATGATTAGGGAAATGTAAATCAAAATTACATGAGATACTACCTCACTCCCATCAGGATGGTCATTACAAAAAAAAAAAAAGAAAATAACACAGTTGGTGAAAATGAAGAGAAATTGAAACCAACCTGTGCACATTGGTGAGAGTGTAAAATGGTATAGCCATTACTGAAAAGAACATGGTGGTACAACCATTATTGAAAAGAACATGAAAAATAGAATTACCATATTACCTATCTATCCCATTTCTGGCTATTTACCCAAAAGAATTCAAAGCAAAATCTCCAAGATATTTACACACCCATGTTCATCACGGCATTAACACAACAGCCAAGAGATGGAAATAATCCAAATGTTCATTGACAGGTGAATGGATAAAGAAAATGTGACATATACAAATAATAGAATATTATGCAGCCTTAAAAAGGAAGAAATCTCATCACATGCTACCACATGGATGATTCTCAAGCATATTATAAGTGAAATAAGCCAGTCATGAAAGGACAAATGCTCCATGATACCACTCATGTGAAGTACCTAGAGAAGTTAAAATCAGAAATAGAAACTAAAAGGGTGGTTGCCAAAGGCAGGAATAAAACAAAAAGAATAATTACTGTTTAGTGGGTGTAGAATTTCACTGTTACAAGATGCAAAATTTCTAGAGATCTGTTGTGCAGTATTGTGAATATACACTACTAAATTATAAACTTAAGAACCGTAATGAAGGCTTCCCTGGCAGCTCAGCTGGTAAGAAATTCACCTGCAATGCAGGAGACCCCAGTTCAATTCCTCAGGAAGATCCCCTGGAGAAGGGATAGGATACTCACTCCAGTATTCTTGGGCTTCTCTGGTGGATCAGTTGGTAAACAATCTGCCTTTAATTCACTAGACATGGGTTCAATCCCTGGGTTGGGAAAATCCCCTGGAGGAAGGCATGGCAACCCACTCCAGTGTTCTTACCTGGAGAATCCCCATGGACAGAGAAGCCTGACGGGCTGCAGCTCATGGGGTCACAAACAGTTGGACACAACTGAGCATCTAAGCACACACACAAGAATAGTTATGAAGGTAAATCATGTGTTTTATGTTTTTACCACATTTGAAAAAAAGAAATAGAGAAGAATAATTTCTTTGATGGGGGAAGCTGATGTTAAGCCTGATTTTGTCACATAAATATATACCCTGTTTCTAGTGCCAAAACGTCCTCTATAAAAATAGCAGATTAAATTGTCAACTCTGAATGCTTGAATACATCAATTTGTCTTACATGTCACTTTTTTGGGACTGTGCCCCACTTCAACTTTGGCCTCCAAACAGATGCTCCTGTAAATCCCTTACATGGTTCAATAAACATGGACTATGAAACAACATTCTACCCTAGTGATGCCAAAACAAAACACTCCAGAATAAATGCAATTTTGCAGATTGTTTCACAGTCCAGCAGTTGCCATTTCATGTTCAAAATCAGAAGTCTGCTCCTTTTCGTTACAAAACAGCATATGCACATCCATCAAACTCCTTTACCATTCCTCATGGGAAGGGTAAGTCGGAGCCAAAAAAACTGACTGACCTTTATTTTTCTACTAGAAATCCATTTCATTTCAATTCAATTCAATGCACATCAGCTTAAAAGACACTTGTTTTATATCTGTTTTTGCCTAGCATCGAGGACTAAAGGTGAGTGAGTCAAGACTCCTGACTTCAAAGAGCTCAAAGTCCAACAGGTGAGACAACCATATACATAAATAAATATAATAATTTAAAGTTCTCTTATAGAAGCATTGTTGTTGTTGTTGTCATTGTTTAGTCACTAAGTCATGCCCAACTCTTTGTGACCCCATGGACTATAGCCCACTGGCTCTTCTGTCCATGGGATTTTCCCAGGCAAGAATACTGGAGAGGGTTACCATTACCTACTCCAGGGGATCTTCCTGACCCAGGGATCAAACCTGACTCTCCTGCATTGGCAAATGGATTCTTTACCACTGAGCCGTCAGGGAAGCCCACAGAAGCATTATCAAATGCTGTAAAAACACAGACTGGGGAAACCAACTTCTTCCTGCAGGAATCACACACACCCAAATATAGAGAAGTGACATTTGAGAAGGGGAGGGAAGAAACTGACATTTTGAGGTTCTCTTATGGCCTGGGTGCTTTGTGTAGATTCCCTTATTAAATCCATTTTTCCAATGAAGAAATCAAGGCTCAGGTGAGCTCTGAATCCAAGTTATCTAGCTCCAAAGCTCACGCTTTCTCAGGTGAGTAATGGTGTGGCCAGGGAACAGGGAGGAGCCACGCAGGACTGCAGAAACAGGAGCAAATGCAGACCCAGGAGAACCGGACTCGTGTTGAGGAGTGATTGATGCCATGTGACGAGAAGAGAGATGATAGAAATACTGGCTAAAGGTAAGTTTGAGAAGGTCAGCTAGGACTGGGTTGTGAGAACTTGTAAGGGACTTCTAATTATCAGCAAGTAATCTGAATTAAAATCCCGAGGCCAGTAATTTTCAAATGACATTCTAAGGACAATGCCCATTCAAGAATTCTGCATATTTTTATAGGGGGAATTTGGAGTAGTATTTAAGGAAAAGGGGTTCCATTTCTAAAAATCATATTTAAAGAAAACCCACAGCAAATGGAGGGCCATTACAGATTTTTAATCATCCATATGTGCTTTAGAAAGGTAAATATGGTGGCTGTGTAGAGAGAACAGACATTTAAGGAAACAACTTTTGGACTAGAGATCAGTCAGAAGGCTTCAGAAATAATATAAGATAAAGCTTTTTTAATATTTATTTTTATTTATTTATTTTGCTGGGTGAGGTCTTAGTTGTGGCATGTGGGATCTAGTTCCCCAACCAGGGATCAATCCCAGGCTCCCTGCACTGGGAGTGCAGAGTCCCAGCCACTGGACCATCAGGGGAGTCCCAAGATCAAGTTTTTTAGGGTCTAGAAAGACATAGACAGTGGTAGTAGGATGGATTCAATAGTTTAAATATATGGAATTTGGTGGCATTTCCTTGATAGTCTGGTGGTTAAGACACTGCACTTCCACTGCAGGGGAGCAAGGGTTCTATCACTGGTCAGGGAACTAGGATCCCACATGCAGCATGACCAAAATAAAATATATAGAACCTGGTCACAAATTTGCCATGGGGAATTAAAAAAAAAAGAGCCAACTCATTGGAAAAGACCCTGATACTGGGAGAGATTGAGGGCAGAAGGAGAAGAGGTGGGCAAAGAATGAGACGGTCAGATATCATCACCAACTCAATGGACATGAGTTTGAGCAAACTCCAGGAGATAGTGAATCACAGGGAAGCCTGGCATGCTGCAATTCATGGGGTCTCAAAAAGTTAGGCAGGACTTAGTGACTGAACAACAAGATTTTTATAGCTCAAGCAACATAGTAATGACCACTAACTAAGAATGCTAAAGTTTGCTAGGAGTAGTAAACTTGGAGAAAACAATTAGTTCACATTTGTTTCATTTTGACATGTTGAGTTTGAGGTGTCTACAGTACACACAGAGGAAGACATCACGTTCAATGAGAAGATTCTTTCACAATGTTTACATAATCAAATCACCACAACATATACTTTAAATATCTTATCATTTTATGTCAATTACACTTCAACAAAGTTGAAATTAAAAAAAAACTAATGAAATACATTTTTAAAATGAAGACATCAAAAAGCAGACAGATCTGTGAATGTGGAACATCAGAGAGTAGGGCTAAAGGTATTTTTGTGGGGATCAATAATTTTGCCTTCTCCCCTTCATCCTCCTAGTCATTAAGCTCACTCCCAACCCCTTTAGATACTACAGGGGGTCAGCAGACTACATCCTCATCAAAGCAATTTCAGCAGAAACACTGCATAGGTTCTTTTTTTTTTTTCTGTCACTTCCTTAGGCCATTCTTGATCTTCATTTCCTGGGTGTTAGAACACAGACATGGTGCTATTGGGCTACTGCAGATGGTACAAAAGACAGCACATTAGCAGACGGTGAAGGAACAAGAGAGAAGAAATCTGAGATCCTGGGTGACCAGATGGAGCAGAATCACCCGTCTACCTCATTGTTGCAGCAGCTTAGCCTCACTCTGACTACTGCAGGGGTCTTCAGCATATAATGGAAACCTTAGGATGAATGAGATCACCAGAAAAAGGAGAGAAAACCTAGAGAAATACACAAAAGCATAATCTCTAAAAAGTAAAGAAAGGCACTTTACAAGGCCAAAAAGAAATAGCCACAGGGGTAGGAGAAGATCAAGAGAGAGGAGAGTGCTCCAGACGGGAAGAAGACTGGTTTAGGAATATAAAATGGGTCACAGGAAAACTAAGATGGAGATTTAAAAGAGGCTAATAAACTTAGGGATTTTTGCCGGCACAAAGTCAGTGAAATTGTAGGGGTTAGCCTATTAGAAGTTAATAAGAAAGAAGGAGATACAGTTGGGCAAGACTACTGTTTCAAAAAGTAAAGAAAAGAGAGACGGAGAAAATATTTTGAGGGTCAGGATTATAATTTTTTAAGCAGCTTAAAACTCCTGAATGTATGGTGACTCAAAAAAATTAGAAACCAAATAATGCTTATTTACCATCCTAGATCTGTCTGCTTACCCTTGCCAGCACCAACACCACAAGTCAGAAGTAAGGATGGAGTTCAGAGTAAGGTTTTATCCCAACCTCAGAATTTCCAATATTAAGACAAGAAGCCAAAAAGTCCCCAAGATTTAACTCTGGGGATGTCACATTTTATAAAACTCTTCAGTACATTTTTGTGTGTGCTCAGTCACCTCAGTTGTGTCTGACTCTTTGTGACCCCTAGAACGGTAGCCTGCCAGGCTCTTCTGTCCATGGGATTCCCCAGTCAAGAATACGGACGCGGGTTGCCATTTCTTCCTCCAGGGGATCTTCCCCACTCAGGGATCAAACCCAAATCTCCTACGGCTCCTACTTTGGCAGGCAGATTCTTTACCAATGAGCCACCTAGGAAGCCTCAGTAAATTTTTGCATGTGGACAAATATCTCCAAACTGACATTGGTGGTGCCTCTGTCACAAAATGGCAATATAAAATCCTCACAAGTACATAAGAACCTGACAGTTAATTTCCCAAAAGACATACTATTGCTATAACATCCCTGCAGTTACAACACTTCTATCCAACTTTCCCATCCCCAAGAGAGGGCTCCAGGTGCATGCTCTTTAATTGGTTTCTATTCTCACCTTTCTTTAAGTAATCATTTTCTGGGATAATTGGTATCTATGAATTTTCACTACAGTCCATTTCCTTCTACTGAAAAGGAGCTTAAATTACAACCTAAAGAAGAAGTATATTCTCTATTTAACTCAATTTTCCCTGCTGTTTAACAACTAGTTCTGTTTGCTGCATTCTGTAGTTATAAATAGAAAAGTTAAAAAAAAAAAAATCAGTAAATGATGCTCATCAATATTTGAGCCCCATCTCCAGACAATTGTTTATAATTTATTCTAATAATTATATAATACATTTTATACTCTTCCACATTTTTTTTCTTTTACCTGCTAGTGAAACTTTATATCCACATTAATTGCTAAATACAGATTTTGCAAAAAATGTTTGACAGATGTTTTGCAATTCTGTTTTGATCACAGGATTTCATGAACCACTGCTTGTGGTGGAGATGCTACCAGTATAAACCAAGGGTAATATAATACTCTTTGAAGTGCCTTGCTGTGCTTAAAGATAAGCTGAATATATTATTCTTTATACTATACAGTAAACTCCTTCCAATATACCATGAGAAGAATTTCTCTCTGGTCTTAGTTCCAGCAATAACTGTTTCATGTGATCAACCAGCATCATAATTTTCTAGATATGGAAAATCAACTGCTTCCTTCATACGCTTCTAGTAAGTTTAACACCAAATCAATGTTCTCCACTTGCAAATGCATATGATTTTATGGTATATATTTTTCAGAAAAAGGTTCAGTCCTACTCATTTTACTTTCCAACTCTTTTCTTTGCTGTAATTATCTTACCTAATTTTAATTTAGCTTTTTTCTTAATCTCTCTATATATGTATCTTTGGGAATGTCCTCAAATTTTAAGTAGGGAAGGATACAAATGCATGGATTAACTGATAGATAATTGACATACACACCTGATATTGCTAGGATTTCCATTCTAAATTAATGCATTCATTCATTCATTGAGTCTTTCATTTGACAAACACTGGTCCAGTCCATGCTAAGGGAAAAGCACTGAAACAGGCACATGACGGATATATACCCTCAGGAACTTTACTTGGTGCAGATAAACTATAACACACAACTAATAATGCATGATTAAAAAGTTATTGGTGTCATAAGAAAGAAACAAGGAAAGTACAATGAAAGTCTTACCTGACAAAGACTGCACTGCCAACCTATGCTAAGGACCATCTTTCCATGAACCCAGAAGGGGAGGCTAAAGCTCTCTTCACACCATTGTTGGAAGCTTTCAGGTGAATCAACATAAGTTATCAGTAGCATTCTGGACCCCTTTAGAGGAACTGTTTTCTCAAAATAGGAAAAAGATGAATATAATTTTTCAACAAATTAACAGATTCAAGTAGTCTGGTGATTCAGAAATGGTCAATTTTTCTACACACCTTGAAAAAAATCAAGACATTATCTCCCTTCTTAAAACAATTTCGTTTGTGTGGTCACAGTCACATAACATTTGTATGCATGTAATACTATTCTAAATATTTATTAACAGAGATATAAGTTATTCTTAATATCAGTTTTTGAATTTAAATTATGAAAGTTGGTTGCCTTAAAATAGAAATAAACTAAGTTCCACATAAGTAGAGAATTAAATAGGAAATATGTCATCTAGGAGATACTTAGAGTCAACTCTAATATATGCTTTTTATTTTATTTTTTCAGGGCAATATAGTTAAGCTTTAGAATCAAAGACCACAGTAAGAAAAACAGTTACTGAACATGATACACTGATATCCTCGAGAAGACTACTGATAATTATTCTTTTAAGAAAATAGAAGAAAAAATTTATTGTCAAATATATTTACAATCATAGACAATATGCTAATGTATATTAAAGAGGAAGGAGCATACAATGTATTTCAATCTTATTCAACTCAGAATACTTTTTTTTTTTTTTTGGCTGCGTCCTGCCTCTTGCAGGATCTCAGTTCCCCGACCAGGGACTGAAGCTGGGGCCACAACCGTGAAAGCGCCAAGTCCCAAGCGCGGGCCCACTAGGGAACTCCCTCAGAACAGTCTCTGATACAGAACATCTTTAACATTTCATGGACCTCGGGAGCTCCAGTTTGGTAAATGCTGCTCTAGGGCCCTTTTCACATCACAGTCAGGTGTTCTCAGATAAATCAAATGGGAGACCTTAATGGAACTCCTGGTATTTGGATGAAAACAGAAGAGTTGAGGGAGAAGCACTAATTTAATATGAATTTCTCCCACACAAAAGCTGCTGGCAAATCTGAGTTGTATTCTATGGAATGTTTTTAATAAGGAGCACATATTATTTTAATGGAAAACAGCTGAAATTAACAAAATAATTTGGGTTTGAATATTCAGTGGGGTTCATCAGAAATTCATGCATCTTTTCACAGTCAGAAGTAACAGAAATAACCATGCCTTTCAGTAAAGCTACAAGAGCTGGCCCAGTTAGGCAGGGGTATTGTTGAGTGCAGGAGTTAAGTATTTATGCTGCAAAGCTATGCCTAAGAATGATTTGGTCAGTTTTGGATAACGGCTTGTGCATATAGTTCTTCCTACAAGATGGCCTGGAAGATGTCTACATTACCAGGCTACTGGGCAAAATTTCCAAGAAATGGCAGACCTCTTGCTCCTCATTCTACAGGAAAAAAAAGAGAGAGAGTGAGTCATCTCTATTTATCAATTTCCTTCTGATTTAAGACAACTCCAGATCTGTTTATAAGCCATGTCTCTGACAGCTGGTACAATATGTGAAAGAACGTTAAATAACTCCTGAAAAAGAACTCAAATCTAATAACTCTTGATGTCAGAAGCTCAGAGTTCACAAGTATTTTTCCTTGTTAACATTTTTTAAACTTGTTAATGATTATTAGTCATGTAACTGAACACCCAACATGAAAGCATTTTTTAGAGGCTTTCCTCTGAAGAAGTCCCAGGTACTAAGAATGTGCAAGACAAAATTTCAACTGCTATATATAAATTTGTTAATATCACCCCTTCATCCTGGGCACATAAAAGTTTTGATTAAAGAGCAGAGATGGGTCATTATTGTTTAAAGTTGGTCATTGGCATCTCAACTAACTTGTCATGGATTAACTGTAAAGTGACTGAAAAAATAAGCAGCCTCCATGTTCCTGATCTTTTCCTCTGCTTTATATTTTATTTTTCATTTAAATAACAAAACGATTCTGTGAGAGTTTGTGATTGCTCCAAATCTCATTAATACACCATTCATCTTAACCAAGATCATTTTTCAATACTTAAAAGTTATTTAAACTTGTGAAAATATTTACCCTCACCACTTTTTAAAGACTCAGCACGTGTTCATGGTATGTTTCTGTCAAAGCAGATCGAGTATCACTAGAATTACCAAAAGTACCTCTTGTTCTCCAGACTGTTACTAAAATATGAGTGTGCCCCTTCAGCAGATTTCATTAAAAACGGCCTGATCAAGCATCACGGAGCCAACTGTTCTTTTTCCAGTCTGCAGTGCTGACTCCGTTATTATCTTCGACATATCATTTCAAATCACTTAACCTTCCTGTACACTGTATATCTAAGAAACCTGGAGCCAGTGAGAGAAAAGCGCTTGTCAGCTATTATATAGGAACATGGGAGAAAAGAAATGAGGTAATGCTGAGAAAGGCCGGTTTTATCCAATAACAGGGACAAAGGAGTACTGCAAAATGTCTCCTTACTTCATGAACATTTGGTGCTTCTGAGAATTGAAAGATAGATCAGCAAGTAAGGAGAGGAGATGCTAGAAGCCAAAGTCCATAGGGGTGAGAGGGAAAAAGTGGCCATGATTTGACAGCGGTAAGTGGAGGAATAAATCTAAGATGAAGACCTCACTAAGATGAGGTCTTAGTGAGATAAGAGTTGGACCATAAAGAAGGCCGAGCATCAAAGAATTGATGCTTTTGAACTGCGGTGTTGGAGAAGACTCTTGAGAATGCCTTGAACAGCAAGGAGATCAACCAGTCAATCCTAAAGGAAATCAACCCTGAATATTCATTGGAAGGACTGATGCTGAAGCTGAAGCTGAAGCTCCAATGTTTTGGCCACAAGATGCAGAGAGCCGACTAGTTAGAAAAGACGCCGATGCTGGGAAAGTTTGAGGGCAGGAGAAGTGGGTGATAGAGAATGAGATGGCTGGATGACATCATCAACTCAACAGACATGAGTTTGAGCAAACTCTGGGAGACAGTGAAGGACAGGGAAGCCTGGTATGCTGCAACCCATGGGGTTGCAAAGAGTCAGACACAACTTAGCAACTGAACAACAACAAAATGCCATATGGTCTTTAAAAGAATAAGCCAACTGTATTTAGATTAATCAAAAAGTTGATATGGGAAATATTTTTGTACACACTTCCAGGCAATAAATGCAAAAAAGGAATGGAAGAACTAGAAAATCATTTTGCCACTTTAATGGAATAATAGACTGAGGCAGTAATAATCACAGATTTCCAAAAACATTAGATAAAATGCTGATGGGAAACTTTACAATAGGCAGATCAGACTGACACCACCCAAATCCTCTGCTCAATTTCTGAATCACTCAAAGTGAAAAGTTAGACCTATGAGCCTCCTAAGGTGATGTATCAACACAGCAGAACACGGCAGGCACCACCCAGGAAGTGGTGCCAAAAATATTCAACCTGAATACAGTCAAGCCCCAAATACAAGGGGATAGAGGAACAAGTTGAACAACACCTGGAGGGAACAGTCAAATCCAGATGGTGGGGTAAAATAACTTAGGATAAATAACTTAGTTTCTTAAATGAATAAATGGCTTTTTTAAGGAAGAGAATTATTAAAGTTTAAAAGTTTTAATGAATGCCATATGTGGACTTGATTTGGCTCCTAATTTAAACAAAACAACTTTAAAAAGACATTCTTGAGAAAATCAAGGAAATGTAAAAATAGACTGGATTTTATTATAAATTATATTTAAAGATATCAATTTTCTTGGCGTGATAATAGCATTGTAGTAGGTTTCTGTTCAGTATGCCTTAGGAATACACACTAAAGTATTTATAGGTGAAATTACATGATATCTTCTATTTATTTTAAAACACTCCAGAGAAAAAAGGAGAGCTAAAGATGAAATCAGAGTAGCAAAGGTATTGTTATGGAAGTTTTCCAACATACACAACAGCAGAGAAGTAATACAATGAATCTGCATTCATCCAACTTCAACATTTTGTCAATCTTGATTCAAGCTATTCCTCCTACACATACCTTTTCTTGTATATTTTAAAGTAAGACCAGAAACTATAAAACTCCTAGAGGAGAACATAGGCAAAACACTCTCCGACATAAATCACAGCAAGATCCTCTGTGACCCACCTCCCAGAATATTGGAAATAAAAGCAAAACTAAACAAATGGGACCTAATGAAACTTAAAAGCTTTTGCACTACAAAGGAAACTATAAGTAAGGTGAAAAGACAGCCCTCAGATTGGGAGAAAATAATAGCAAATGAAGAAACAGACAAAGGATTAATCTCAAAAATATACAAGCAACTCCTGCAGCTCAATTCCAGAAAAATAAATGACCCAATCAAAAAATGGGCCAAAGAACTAAACAGACATTTCTCCAAAGAAGACATACAGATGGCTAACAAACACATGAAAAGATGCTCAACATCACTCATTATTAGAGAAATGCAAATCAAAACCACACTGAGGTACCATTACACGCCAGTCAGGATGGCTGCTATCCAAAAGTCCACAAGCAATAAATGCTGGAGAGGGTGTGGAGAAAAGGGAACCCTTACACTGTTGGTGGGAATGCAAACTAGTACAGCCGCTATGGAAAACAGTGTGGAGATTTCTTAAAAAACTGGAAATAGAACTGCCATATGACCCAGCAATCCCACTTCTGGGCATACACACTGAGGAAACCAGATCTGAAAGAGACACGTGCACCCCAATGTTCATCGCAGCACTGTTTATAATAGCCAGGACATGGAAGCAACCTAGATGCCCATCAGCAGATGAATGGATAAGGAAGCTGTGGTACATATACACCATGGAATATTACTCAGCCATTAAAAAGAATTCATTTGAACCAGTCCTAATGAGATGGATGAAACTGGAGCCCCTTATACAGAGTGAAGTAAGCCAGAAAGATAAAGAACATTACAGCATACTAACACATATATATGGAATTTAGAAAGGTGATAACGATAACCCTATATGCAAAACAGAAAAAGAGACACAGAAATACAGAACAGACTTTTGAACTTTGTGGGAGAATGTGAGGGTGGGATATTTCAAAAGAACAGCATGTATACTATCTATGGTGAAACAGATCACCAGCCCAGGTGGGATGCATGAGACAAGTGCTCGGGCCTGGTGCACTGGGAAGACCCAGAGGAATCGGGTGGAGAGGGAGGTGGGAGGGGGGATCGGGATTGGGAATACATGTAAATCCATGGCTGATTCATATCAATGTATGACAAAACCCACTGGAAAAAAAATAATAATAATAAAAAAAAAAAAAATAAAGTAAACCTCAAACATCAGACAACATATCATCTCACTTATAAATACATCAGCATGTATCACTACTCAATAAGGAATTTTTCTTTTTAACTTAATAACTAGGCCAGTATCACTGGAACAAAGTTAATGATTATCTCAATATTTTCTAACATATATAGAAAAATTGTCAAAATCTTAATATGTATGTTGAAGCTGGATAATAGATACCTGGAGTTCCTTATATATCCCAAATTTCTGTACATTAGAAATTTTTCATGATAAAATATTTGCTTAATGAATAAGGCAACTTTGTGTATACTGATATAGAACAATACTCAAGACATATTAAGTGAAAAAAACATAGAAAAGTGTATGTACTATGCTAATATATATGTATACATTGAATATATACTATATATATATACACACACACACACAATCATGAAATAAATCAGAAAATACACATAGAACTAAAATCAGTAGTTGTCTCTGAAGAGGGCAACTACAGCACATGGAAGAAAGAAGATGCATTTATCCTTTTGTATCTGTTCAATTTAGGATGTGTGCCAAGTTGCTTCAGCCGTGTCTGACTCTTTGCGACCCCATGGACTGCAGCCTGCCAGGCCCCTTCTGTCCATGGGATTCTCCAGGCAAGAATATTGGAGGGGTTGCCATGCCCTTCTTCAGGGGATCTGACACAGGGATCGAACACATGTCTTCTGATGCTACCTGCATTGCAGGTATATTCTTTACCACTGAGCCACAGGGGAAAATTTAGGATATTATATCAAAACATAATTTTATATTTATATATATTTTATTTATATATATTTTATATATATATAAAAATATCAAAACATATTATACTCAAAAACATAAATCAGAAACTAAAAGGAAAAAAAAGCAATGTATAGACATCTGGTATATCATGTATCTTCAAAACTACTAATCATTAACTGTGATTATTGGCCACAGCTTAAACTAATCTAACTTTGGGATCCTTCCAATTATGTTGGAAAATTGCCCTGATATTTCTAAAATCAGATATCTCCAGCCATCTGTTTAATCCAATATTGTGTATTGTGTTTTAAAGCTACTATGGTCTAAAAGAATGCCACTTCAGCTTACTATCATCTGCCTTACTTACTACCTCATGTTTGGCTTCTTCTTGTTCAATCCTTTTCTTATTTCTCTGTTCCAGCCATTCTTCAGTACAGCAGATCTTTTCTGTTTATTTCTCAGGTGGTTGAGCTGAAAGCAAGACCACCATTCAGAGGGTGGGTGAATTGAGAAGGTAACACTGACATGCATATTCTACCAGGTGTAAGACAGACAGCTAGGAGGACACTGCGGCATAACGCAGGGAGCTCAGCTCAGTGCCCTGATAGACGGACGGGAACGGGTGGGGGAGGCAGGCTCAAGAGGGAAGGAATATGCGGATACTACACTGATTCATATTTTTGTACAGCAGAAACTAACACAATATTGTAAAGGAATTATCCTCCAAATAAAAAACTAAAAACTGTCCCACATTCAAATGAGACCTATATACAACCCAGCTGCTACAGATCATTCTGTGCCCTTTCAATCCAGCTAACTGTTGATCAGCTAACATACACCAGGCTAAGAGTCATTAGAGAAGATTTGCCTTTTTTCCAAATTAAATTTTAAATATTTTTGAGATTAATCCTTTGTCTGTTTCTTCATTTGCTATTATTTTCTCCCAATCTGAGGGCTGTCTTTTCACCTTACTTATAGTTTCCTTTGTAGTGCAAAAGCTTTTAAGTTTCATTAGGTCCCATTTGTTTAGTTTTGCTTTTATTTCCAATATTCTGGGAGGTGGGTCATAGAGGATCTTGCTGTGATTTATGTCGGAGAGTGTTTTGCCTATGTTCTCCTCTAGGAGTTTTATAGTTTCTGGTCTTACATTTAGATCTTTAATCCATTTTGAGTTTATTTTTGCGTATGGTGTTAGAAAGTGTTCTAGTTTCATTCTTTTACAAGTGGTTGACCAGTTTTCCCAGCACCACTTGTTAAAGAGGTTGTCTTTTTTCCATTGTATATCCTTGCCTCCTTTGTCAAAGATAAGGTGTCCATAGGTTCGTGGATTTATCTCTGGGCTTTCTATTCTGTTCCATTGATCTATGTTTCTGTCTTTGTGCCAGTACCATACTGTCTTGATGACTGTGGCTTTGTAGTAGAGCAACTCCTGAAGCTCAATTCCAGAAAAATAAATGACCCAATCAAAAAATGGGCCAAAGAACTAAACAGACATTTCTCCAAAGAAGACATACAGATGGCTAACAAACACATGAAAAGATGCTCAACATCACTCATTATTAGAGACATGCAAATCAAAACCACAATGAGGTACCATTACACGCCAGTCAGGATGGCTGCTATCCAAAAGTCTACAAGCAATAAATGCTGGAGAGGGTGGGGAGAAAAGGGAACCCTCTTACACTGTTGGTGGGAATGCAAACTAGTACAGCCGCTATGGAAAACAGTGTGGAGATTTCTTAAAAAACTGGAAATAGAACTGCCATATGACCCAGCAATCCCACTTCTGGGCATACACACTGAGGAAACCAGATCTGAAAGAGACACGTGCACCCCAATGTTCATCGCAGCACTGTTTATAATAGCCAGGACATGGAAGCAACCTAGATGCCCATCAGCAGACGAATGGATAAGGAAGCTGTGGTACATATACACCATGGAATATTACTCAGCAGTTAAAAAGAATTCATTTGAACCAGTCCTAATGAGATGGATGAAACTGGAGCCCCTTATACAGAGTGAAGTAAGCCAGAAAGATAAAGAACATTACAGCATACTAACACATATATATGGAATTTAGAAAGATGGTAACGATAACCCTATATGCAAAACAGAAAAAGAGACACAGAAATACAGACTATTGAACTCTGTGGGAGAATGTGAGGGTGGGATATTTCAAAAGAACAGCATGTATACTATCTATGGTGAAACAGATCACCAGCCCAGGTGGGATGCATGAGACAAGTGCTCGGGCCTGGTGCACTGGGAAGACCCAGAGGAATCGGGTGGAGAGGGAGGTGGGAGGGGGAATCGGGATGGGGAATACGTGTAAATCTATGGCTGATTCATATCAATGTATGACAAAACCCACTGAAATGTTGTGAAGTAATTAGCCTCCAACTAATAAAAAATTAAAAAAAAAATAAATAAATAAATTTTAAATAATTTAAATAGATTAGTACCTAAACACAAACATATAGTTGTCTTTTTACAGCAACAATTTAGATTTTTTTTTTTTTAACAATTTAGATTTAACTGAGGCAGCATATTGGGAGATTATAAAGCACCAAGACACTTCTTTCTTAAATATTTTTTTTTCCAAATTTCTTTTCAATCACTAATGGAAAATGAAGTCAGAGTACATAACAAATAGAAAATCACTGAATGTTATTATTCCCTGTATGAAATTTTAGAGTAATAATTATTTTTATTAGTAACATCTGGGTCACATGTTCTTACATGATTTAGTTTATTCTTAAATTAAATACCATACAATATTAGGATGTGGCATTTAATATTCTGCAGTATTATTCCACAAGTCACTTTACAACTGGAAGGAATACGCTTTTCTATATACCAACAGTTTTAGTAAGCATAAAATATATAACATGGAGAACCAATAGGCTTTTCTGGGCAAAACAAAATAATTATGTGAGTGTAAAATAGTGCAAAATCTACTTTGCAACTCAGCTTCATTCTTCATTGGGGATGGTTTAATGCTTTTTTTATTATAAAACCAATGATATTGAGTTATGAGGAAAAGTTATGAATGGCAGAGTTGATGTTCCAACACCAAGATGAGGAAAAGATCTAATATGTAAAACCTGCTGGAACCTATTTTGCATTAGCTCTTGAATAGCACATTTAAGGGCATACTTGTGTCACAAGACCAGCAACAATATGTAGGTATCCGAAACGGCTGGCATGAAAGGATTTGTCAAATTGCTTTGCTAAAAACCAAGGCACAAGCAGTTCAGTCTGGATTACTTAGATGCTCTTCTGTTAAGTCAAAGAAATTCTACTTTGAAGTCCCAACCATTAACCTTACATCTTTAAAGAGCTGGCCTCTGAGTGGATGGTAATTTTGTGAACAAGCAACATCTTATACCAGCCACTGTGCCCAGCTGAGAAGACAAAGGTAAAACCTGACCTTTCTTTCAAGAACTAGATTTCAAAGATACATGGGCAACTGATTACTCAAGTTCAGGGACGCGAAAGATACACAAAAGAAGGAAAACATAACAAATATGATAATGTGCTTTTTCAGATTTTTAATAATATTGTTCTGTGAAACATTTTTTTAATTTTTAAAATGAATTTTTATTACAGTATAGCTGCTTTACAATGTTGTTAGTTTCTATTGTACAGCAAAATGAATGAGCCGCACATATACACACATGCGCCCCCTTTTGGACCTCCTTTACGTTCAGGCCCCCACAGTGCATTAAGGAGAGTTCCCTGTGCTACACAATACGTTCTCATTAGGTATCTACTTTATGTAGTATCAATAGTGTGTAAGTGTCGATCCCAATCTCCCAGTTCCTCCCTGTCTTTCCCCCTTGGTGTCAGTACATTTATTCTCTACAACCGTGTCTCTGCTTCTGCTTTACAAATAAGATCATCTATACCATTTTTCTAGATTCCACATATATGTGTTCATATATGACATTAGTTTTTCTCTTTCTGACTTACCTCACTCTGTATGACAGTCTCTAGTCCATCCACATCTCTACAAATGACCCAATTTCATCCCTTTTATGGCTGAATAATACTCCATTTGTATATATGTACCACATTTTTTGTAACCATTCCTCTGCTGATGGACATTCAGGTTGCTTCCGTGTCCTGGCTATTGTAGATTGTGCTGCAGTGAACACTGGGGTGCATGGGTCTTTTGAATTATAGTTTTCTTGGAGTATCAGTGCATTAAATTACTTTTATTTTCTTTTTTAAAATTTATTTTTATTTGGAGGATAATTGCTTTACAATGTTGTATTGGTTTCTGCTATACAACATGATTAGCTATAAGTATACATATATCCCCTCCCTCTAAATCCTCCCTCCCACCCCACCTCCCCTCCCCATCCCACCCATCTAGGCCATCACAGAGTACCAAGCTGAGTTCCCTGTGCTATTCAGCTGCTACTGGCTAGCATCTGTTTTACACATGGAAGTGTATATATGTTAGTTCGTCTCTTCTCTCCTTCCTCCGCTGTGTCCACAAGTCCATTCTCCACATCTGCACCGTAAATAGGTTTATCAGTAAATTTTTCTAGATTTCATATATATATATATATATGTTAATATATGATATTTGTTTTTCTCTTCCTGACTTACTTCACATTGGGGCGCATGTATCTTTTTGAATTATGGTTTTTTCTGGATATTAGTGCATTAAATTTCATTGATTACTTTCAGTTCAGTTCAGTTCAGTCGCTCAGTCGTGTCCCCATGAATCGCAGCATGCCAGGCCTCTCTGTCTATCACCAACTCCAGGAGTTCACTCAAACTCATGTCCATCGAGTCAGTGATGCCATCCAACCATCTCATCCTCTGTCGTCCCCTTCTCCTCCTGCCCCCAATCCCTCCCAGAATCAGGGTCTTTTCCAATGAGTCAACTCTTCACATGAGGTGGCCAAAGTATTGGAGTTTCAGCTTCGGCATCAGTCCTTCCAATGAACACCCAGGACTGATCTCCTTTAGGATGGACTGGTTGGATCTCCTTGCGGTCCAAGGGACTCTCAAGAGTCTTCTCCAACACCACAGCATCAATTTTTTGGCGCTCAGCTTTCTTCACAGTCCAACTCTCACATCCATACATGACCACTGGAAAAACCATAGCCATGACCAGATGGACCTTTGTTGGCAAAGTAATGTCTATGCTTTTTAATATGCTGTCTAGGTTGGTCATAACTTTCCCTCCAAGGAGTAAGCGTCTTTTAATTTAGGAAGTCCTTAATCATCGCAGGACTTTATAGTAAAGTCTACCATGTTTTGGATAAAGTTGAAAGAACTACTTTTTTAAAAATAAGATCCTGTCATTCAAAGTTTTGTTAAATTATATTTTTGTTAGTAACTTGCTATGGGGACTGTCTTCTAGATACTATACTTAGAGTAAAACTAATAAGCAAGTTAGTATTACTTCTAAGCCTTCCCCATACCTTTTAAGCATACCATACCACAATTCATTAACACAGTGAAATCTTACCTAAAATAAAGGCAGTCCCTTATCCGTAAATTAACATCCCCCCCATCACTAAATCTGTGTTGTATATAGATAAAAAGGGATCTGTCATAACCTTTTAGTTTTGTGTGCACAACTCGATAGAAATCCATAGGTGAAACAATAAGCATAAACAACAACAATAAAATAAAGCACTTTACACTTAGAAAGACCTGGTTGGAATCTTGGCTGATGTCATGTGCTTTGATGCAAGTTTACCTTACTATCTGTGAAATGTCCACAATAAATGAAATGTTGGTACAGGGTATAGCATATGGGAAGTTCTCAGCAAGTGGCAATTGCTATTATCATTATTATCATTATTACTTATTGATACCTGAAAATTTGCTAAAAAGGCACAAATAAAATGAAGAAAGATTAAAATAAGGCATATACCCGAGTCAACAAAATGCAGTACTGGGTCTTGAATGACAGAATTTTCTCTGAAACTGAGAAGAGTAGGTAGTCTTTTTCTAAATCGGTATACACAGAACTATTTTTCTATGCAGCCTTCTCAAGGGCTGTGTTGCAGTGGTATTTTCAAGTGTAGCATTGTGCAAAGATCTTCACGCCTTCCTTTCTGTGCTCAAGACAGAGGACAAAAATATGCTGAAGACCTATACCAAACCCAAAGCCGAAAAGACAATAAACAGTTTTCACAAGGAAGTTCTCCATCTAAACAGTTTAGACAGTTGGGTGTATATTAGGTTTAAGAGACTGCTCTAAAAAGAAACATTAATCAAAACAGACTGGAGCATAGGAGCTTGAATTCATGATTGGAAAAATCAATCTATAACTTCCATTGACCCCAAACTGCAATCTCAGATTTCACATTGAAGCTGGCTGAGTTACTAGCACAGTAAACAGTAGCATCTGGCTCTGATGTGGGATGGTGTATACGATGGACTGATCCATAACTTTAGTCTACTTTAGATGTTTAGATAGATGGGCTAAGAGCCCAGTGTGTTATAGTAACCCTGAAAAGCTTTTGGCTCTGGCTGTGAACACATTAGCCTTAACTTAAATCTGTTGCTTTGTTTACAACAAGAGGTATTTGCTTGTGCTTTTGGCCTCAATGGAACCAGCGAAAGGCACCCAAGACCTAAGAGTGAAATGTACAGCCGTGACAGCAGCTACTCACTGTGCTGAGGCCCCATTGAACATTTTTTTTTTTTTAATTTCCTCTTAGTTATTACATCTTGTGGTACCTTTATTTGGAGTTTCTCCCTTATTAAAAACATTAATGCCTAATTTCCCTTTTCTGTTTTTTTCCCCTCTCCATAACCTGAAGCCTAAACTAAAAAATCAGAGGGTTCCTCGACTATGTCACCATTTAGAAATGTCACACGTGCAGCCATTTGTTTCTGAGCTAGAGAGTGCACGCTCTTAGAACAGTGTTCCAATTATTCTTGTTGAAACCACCCAAAGCTACCAGAACTAATTTCTCCCAATATATCACTATAGTTTAATGTCTAGAATGAAAAGATGCCCTCACTGGACCAGTAGAAACGGATTATTGCACATTAAGGATATAATCAGAGGGCGTCTAGATTGTAGTCAAGGATTCAAAAAAATGTAATTAAACTGTACCCAGTCTAACTACATGTTTATTGCTTTTACAAATAAAATTAACATAGATAAATGTGACATTTATTCATATTTATTTAAAAAAAAGATTTCAAACTACTATGTTAATCACACCCTGACTGAAATTAGATTGAATAATTAACAGATGGACATTCTAATACCATAAAGGAACAGTGTAACACTACATTATCTTTTATACTCATAAGAGGCATTGTGTTCTGTATATCCTATCATTAAATCAATAAGTATGTTTCAAAAATTCTTTTGGGTCTAGCAGTAATCTCAGGAGAGTAAGTCAAGCTGAAGTTTTATTTTAAATTAAGCATCTCTTATAAATAGTTTTAAATATGTTACCGTAAATAGGGCCTGTATAAAGAAAGAACATTAATATGACTCAGAAAATTACCCAAATGGGAAGAAGTTTCTAAATGTTCTTGGCATATTTGATTTGCCAAAACTGAACAAGAATCCTTTTATTAGTTAAAGTAGTCCCCATTCCCAGTAAGGCAAGACTGGAAAACTGATGATCAGGTGTTTGAGATCTCACCACATGACCTGTAAAGACAATATACATGCTACACCCCTAAGGAAGGAAAAGAAAATTTTCTCTTTAAGGACTTTCCAATCTATTCCAAGATATTCTAAGGAAAGTGAAATTGCAGTGGTTTTAGGACTCCAGTAATACCATGCCTAAATTAAAAGAACCTAAAATTGTGGGGGTTGGGAGGGGAGGAACCTCAGTACATAGGAAAATACTCTTTCCTTGTGATACGTGATTGCAGAAGGCAGACTGAGATCTGGGTGCTGGTCCTAATTCTATCACTCGTCACATGTATAACTCTGGCCAGTCTTCCCCTCTTAAAGTAAGGGGATAAGGTCTGTCCAACTCTAAGTCCCTCCCTGCACGTGCTTTCCCTGAAAAGTAGCAATGTGGGGTGTAGATGGCCTCTCTGCATTAATCATAGCCTGCCAAAAGAGATGACATTAAGACAAGGGAACGCTAAGACAGTAAACGGAGCTTGTGTAAGATGGAGAAATGGGTAATTTCCTTCCATTTCTTTTCATAGCAGTGTATCAACTTTTGCAGAAAAGAAATTCTAAAACTCCCAGAAAGGGGCATCTTTATCCTGAGAAGTGGGCAGTGTTCTCTTACAAAGAGAGGAGGGCTCCTCGAGTTTATGTCCAGGGAATCAACACGCTCAAGCAGGGACAGCACTTCATCAGGCCTCCCTTCGGAGAGACGGAATTTGGCACATGGCCAAAAAAGGGGGTGTGGTCTCAGGGAGGGGGGACGGTGTGGGTGAAAACACCTCTGAAGACCCGCCTCACACAGCGCTCACCTACTTCACCGGCAGAGTACCAGCAGCATTGCCTCTGCCTTTGTCAGCGTCTCTGAAATCACTAACAAAATTACAAGCAGTGATAGCACCCTTTCCGGCATAAATCTGGCTTCACTCAACAATATGGAAGGCAGACAAGGTGGGGTGGGGCAGAACAGGGGGAAGCTTCATTTTTCTGTGCTTCATTTTATTTGGCTTGCACTCTATTCCACAGAGCTCAAAGGATGAATTGGAAGCCTCTCTGCACTGAGTGCTCACACAATTTAGTGGAATAAAATGGCAAGTGAATAATCCGTGTTCATAGCACCATGGGTGGGGCAAGCTCTTGTCTGTTGTGTGATGTTCTGTGACTTAAATCATCTCTTGTAAAAGGCTACAATAAAAGAACAGACCTCATATCCGCTTACTTTGCTCCCACCTCACCATCTTTCCCACCCAAAAGTTTCCTCAATGCTTAAATGTTTCTGGAATTGGTCTTTGGCCCCAAAGTCTACAGTTTATGCAGAGACTCACAGAAAAGACTAATGTTATCCCTCAAAATAAAGAAAAGAATAAATATTTTTCAATGCTTAAAGACATAGTCTATTTATGTGCTATTGTCTTTCAAGTGGACATCCTATATACTTTGACCTAAAACTCTGTCAAGTCTTCATAAAAAAAAATGCTAAGACAAACAATTTGTTCTAAATTTCCCTTGAAAATCCCTTACAACCATACACATTTATTTTCAGTCTCTGAAACATTTAGTGTCATATGCCCAGAAAGAACAGTAAGATGTTGCTGAATTTATTCCCCTGTTCTCCAAAAAGGCCACACCTAAACATTGCCAAGGTGAGAATCTCTTCTGATGCCTAAGTGTGGCAATGTGATACATATTACCAGCAAAAAAAAAAAAAAAATAGCCCCCAAAAGCTGGGCTTAGGAATCTGCACTCTCGCAGTTCTCATCACTCTTTAATTGGGCTTTTGAACCAGACGAGACAATCTGAAAAGGGAGTGAGAACTCCATCATTTTCTCACCGCCGGCACCTGTTCCGCCAGCTGACACCACCTAACATAATTTGACCATTAAAAAAAAGGCAATTTATCAACACCAGTAACTCTAAATCTACATGCTCCTCACTGCTGGTTCATCCTGCTTTCTCTCTCAACACTCATCCAAAGCAGAAAAGCAGCAGCAACTGCTAAATATTTCTCCAGCACAGACACAGTCAATATCTTAACATAAGAAGCAGTGATTCTGACCGAGAGAGCCACCACCCTCTCTCCCCGCTCGCTTACCACACAGAGACCACACCAAGTCCACCCAGGGGTCTGCGAATCTGAAATCAGTTCGCTTTAACCACATCCAGCATATCTCCACTACAATCACAAAAATAGAAAATGAAATTCAGAAAAACACATCACGTGGAAAACAAACCGAAATCAGGGCTGGGGGACATTTGCACATGGGCGCTGCCTGTGAACTCCGGGATGGCATAGAAAGCAATGCTGCCCAGCCCAGATTCCGGGAGAGTGTTTTACAAAGGACTTCCAGGCACCCCCATCAACACCATCGCTTCCTTTCCGCTTCCAAAATGCTCTGAATAAAGCCCCTCTTTAAGCACTTACTGGGAGCAGCAGCTTCTCTCAGCAATGTGCCCGTGAGTCATGCAGCAGGAGGGGCCCGGAGCAGAGCAAATCGGAGAGCCCCCAGCTTCCCCGCAGGCTGATGTCTGGGAGACAGTAGCCCAGGAGCCGACTTTCCCATCACAGCCTCAGACTGTAATCCATGTGCTTTCGGCGGGCCAGTCCCAGCTGCCCACAGAGCACCACATGATCTGCTGTGACATCAGATCAGCCAGACATGACAGCCCATCCGCCAGCCTCTTCCACACTCGTGGGTTGCATCATTTGGGTGCCTTGAGCTTGCCTTTAAGCAGGTGGTACAGAATAAGGAACTGTTGTTTTCTCACAAAATATTTTTTTGGCCTGATTTCTTCTGTTTCTAACAGAAGGAAAAATAAGAAAAGCACTTGGGTTTGTTTGCAGCCAGAACTTATCAGCTATCTGGGAAGTAACTGGACTTCCATGCCTGGTTCTGAAAAGGTGAGAAATGAGCCCCTGTCACGATGCCAATACCAAGGGAGTTATTTCATCTGCAAATCACCACCACCTCCCCAACCTTCCTGTGGATTATCATGCATGTTATATACACACACAGACACACATATGTATCACAAAATATTGGTGGGTTCTGTGTAGATTTTATAAGCTAGTCACCACTGATTTTAGTTCACAGAAGATCATCTCAGGGAGATAACCACTGGACTCAGGGCCAGTTACAACAATTCCACTGTGAGGGAATTCATAATACAGTCCAACAGAAATCGATTTGTAGACCTAGAGAGACAGATAAGTAAGTAGGTAGAAAGTCATTAATGCTTCTGTTCATTCAGTGACCATTTACTGACCACCTACCAGGCACCCAGCAACAAAGGTGAAATATTAAATTGCAAGGAGGAGGTGAATATTTGAACAATATGCATAGTTTCAGTATTTTATTTAATTTGGCACAGGGCTTCTAATTCTATTTCTGTAATAATTATGGAGGTAATAGCTTTATCAAGGCTCCTTATGATATGTTCTGCACTAAATCTGAATGCTGATAACAAAACCATGTTTTACCCTGATTTCATTATGATAAATGGTAAAAAATATAACCTTTAAGAATAACCAAAATTATTACACTTTTATGAAGCAAAATAATAGCCAAGCTAGGCAGCAATGACCAGAAAATACATTCTTCCCTAATCAAGAGGAGGATTCACTCTGTCTGCTTTAACTGTATTACTTCCATGAGTTTGGTTAATCAACTTCACTTCAGATATTTATGTGGATACTGGATCTCCCTAACCAGCTTATTAACCCACTGTATGTCATGCAACTCGGTATTACTTACTGTAACTTAAACGTAATAGTTGTTCAATAAGTAGTGAGAATGAATTGGCTCAAAACAGTTTTATTCTTTATGTGGCTTATTCCCAATAGAGATCAAATGGACGTTAGCTGCCCCACGGAATCTCATATTGAATTCCATACAAACAACCTGGTAATCTCAGGAAAAAATATCACAAGCTTGATGCAAAACAACAGATGGCTTAAATATTACATATATATGACAGATAAATTATTAGATGAATAATTATGTAGATTAATAGATTATTAGACTAGACTATTTCCATAACAAAGAGGATATGTAAATATTATCTAAACACTGATATTATAGCTTTAATAAATGCACAAGAAAAACAACACAATCCACTTTATTTTATTTTTTTTTTATTTTTTTTTTAAATTTTTTTATTAGTTGGAGGCTAATTACTTCACAACATTTCAGTGGGTTTTGTCATACATTGATATGAATCAGCCATAGATTTACACTTATTCCCCATCCCGATCCCCCCTCCCATCTCCCTCTCCACCCGATTCCTCTGGGTCTTCCCAGTGCACCAGGCCGGAGCACTTGTCTCATGCATCCCACCTGGGCTGGTGATCTGTTTCACCATAGATAGTATACATGCTGTTCTTTTGAAACATCCCACCCCACAATCCACTTTAAATGTAAAGAACAAAGCTAAAATGCTTTTGATTATTCTGTAGGAAAGAGCATATTAATTAAGATGCAAGAAAATTAAATTGAGGTATTATTCTACTTGAGAAGTATCCTTTAGTTTCTTGGCATTTTACTCACCTTTAACTTTATAAACATAATTAGCCTGAATATTTTAAAATAACACTTTCCAGGTAAGTGTCTCTACCAATAACTCACCTAGTGATATTGTGCCATTGTCCCTTACTATATGGTCTGAGTAAAGTAGGGAATCTGGCCTCACAGACAAAATAGTCCTTCCAAATCTATACAGTTAATAAAAATTTAATATTTAAAAGACTAACACTGCCACTGCTAAAACCCTAGTCGAAACTACATCACCATTTGTCTCCTAGACTATGGCAGCTGCCTCCTATGTCCTCCAGACAGGAAGCAGAATGTTCTTCTTAATCAAATTGAATCATTCTGCTACTTAAAACTTTCTAGCAATTTCCCATCTCATTTAATTCCTTACCATGGCCTCTAAAACCCTTCAATAATAGTGCATAGATGTTTCTCAAGAGCCTTTCTTCTCTAGTAAGTAACATACTGAATATTCCTCTCATTGGCTGAATTATTATTCTTTAAGTAATTAACACATTTTCTGTAACTGATTTATTTCACTAGGATAGACTATCAGAAAGTGGAATTATTGAATTGAAGGATATGGCCTTCTTCCAAAGTAATAATGTTTAAGCTAGATACACAGTTAACTGAGCAGACTACAGCTCCCAACCCCTCTTGCTAGATGTGGCCTCGTAAGCAGAACTCTACATCTCCTGTTAAAAGAAAACAGCTTATTCTAGACTTCTTTCTTTTCCCTTCATACGAACTGAAACACAGACTTACCTGTGACCTAGCATCAACCACACAGCTTTAACACTTTGGAAATGGCAGAGCAAGAGAAGGGAAGGAAACAGGGCCCCCAAATGATCAGAGAAAGCAGAGCTTTTCTTCCAACCCAATCCATGTACTATGGACTATTACATGGGAGAAAAACTAATTTTTTTTAAGACCCTTTATTTGGCACCTCTTTGTCACAGCATCTGAGGCTCTATCCTAGCTAATACAAGTGGTTGCATTTTTAATACTGCAACTTATTTCATATTGCCCAGTTACTTAGCAGAAAGCCAAAAATCAAGTGACATTTCCACCAATATGTACAAGATTATAGTTTTAGTGCATTTTTATCAACATTGAAGCTTATTTCTTTCAAAGAAAATCTACTGAATTGATAAAGGAAAATAATTGTATATGTTCTCTCTTATTATTAGAAAGTTAAACATGATTTATTGCTCATCAGCATCTCTTGAGAATTGCTTATTCATGTTATTTTTATTTTTATTGGAATTTTAGTATTCTTGTCCATTCTGCTAAGCTTCATAGTTTGTCTTTCAACTCTGCTTTTGGGAAATATGCTGAAATGTTTTATTGTCATCAAGTTTGTAATTCTTTTATTACAACTTGTTTCATGAAAAGCATTCCTAATGCCATGATTTTGAAACCTAAATACTATTACCCAGTAAAAAGTTTTTAGAGGGTTTTAGGAGCAGAGGCTGATTTCAGATCTGAGACAGAGAATGTACAAGGTAAATTTAGGACATTCTCTTATGCCAGAAAACAGGGAAAGTATTATTGAAGAGCACTGGCACTGTGTCAAAGGACACAGGAATCAATTCGGGGAGACTCCCAAAGACCAACTTCATTAAAACATCTGTCCTAATTACTGTGGCCATGTAAGAGCCACACCAAACTTGACTTAAAACATTTATTCTTTGCTCAAATCTTCACTCTGGGCAAGACTGAATGCGGGGTCAGCTAATGTCTACTCTGTCAGTATCGACTGAGCATCTCAAAAGCTGGAGGCTGACACTCCTGAGAGCTTGTTCCCTCACATCTCTGTTGCCTGGAAGTGAACACCTAAGGAATGGAACAATTAGAACAATTAGTTAACTCTATATTTCTGTGGTGTCTTTTCACAACCTCTTTTCAATGCAGTGGCTTCAATGTAATTGAATTTCAGTGAACACTCATGTTTCAACAGAGTGTTGAGCAGAAGTGATGGACAAGTGTCAGCATGACATTCTAAGAACACGTGAGACCAAGTATATTGGTAGAGCCTTCTTTGGTTAATGTGCATTAACCAAAGCACAATCACAGCATCATAAAGAATACTATAGTTGATTGATGTACTTGAATATGTAAAAATCCTAAAGACATTCAACACAGGAACAAAATTAACACACTGACTACTAATTCCTTACTCAAAAATTGGTAAAGAGGGGTGGGATGGGGAGGGACATGGGAGAGAGGTTCAAGAAGGAGGGGACATATGTACACCTATGGCTGATTCATGTTGATGTTTGGCAGAAACCAACACAATATTGTAAAGCAGTTATCCTTTAATTAAAAATAAGTTTAATTGTAAAACACTTTGTAAAGAGAGCAATTTAAGTATTAATTCTTTCTTTTCCATGTGGAACTGTATTTCAGAGTAACAATTAGCTCCAGTTGACAAGGGAAAGCTCTTTTTGACAGAAGAATTCCAATTAATGAATGCAAAATGACTGACAGAATTGGGAAAGTCATCATTTTGCAACTTGTAATGGAAAATGTGGTTCCGGCAAGAATCAGCAATGGATGCTAAAAGCATAGAGTATGAGGTTGACAAGGGACTGGATACTAATCTTCTGCCAAGTGATCAACACATAGAATATTTACTCGCCTCAAGGGAAACAACGGTAACTTTACAACGGACTGATGTGGCAACTTTGACATTAACCATCAATCCAGGGAAGGAGCTTAGCATTATAAAAAGAAAAACAACAACAAAAAAAGAAAAACAACTGGGCACTATGCAACTCCTAAAATAATACGATATTCACAGCATCACTCATGAAGTATTCCTGACAAGAATGTTTTACCTGACTTTAGTCATAACTTGAGATCACAATTTTCAGTTTATGGAAAATACAATGGAGAGTTAATGAAAAGTGAAATAAAACCAGAAGGAAACAATCATTTAAGTACAGAGGGTGGAATTTTACCAGAAGGTGCATTCTACCAGAAAATTGACCCAATTTCTTGAATAAGTATATCAGTTCAGTTCAATTCAGTTCAGTTGCTCAGTCGTGTCCTACTCTTTGTGACCCCATGGACTTCAGCACACCAGGCCTCCCTGTCCATCACCAACTCCCGGAATTTACTCAAATTCATGCCCATTGAGTCAGTGATGCCATCCAATCATCTCATCCTCTGTCGTCCCCTTCTCCTCCTGCCTTCAATCTTTCCCAGCATCAGGGTCTTCTCCAATGAGTCAGCTCTTTGCATCAGGTGACCAAAATATTAGAGTTTCAGCCTCAGCATCAGTCCTTCCAATGAACATCCAGGACAGATCTCCTTTAGGATGGACTGGTTGGATCTCCTTGCAGCCCAAGGGACTCTCAAGAGTCTTCTCCAACACCACAGTTCAAAAGCATCAATTCTTCGGCGCTCAGCTTTCTTTATAGTCCAACTGTCACATCCATGCATGACTACTGGGAAAACCATAGCCTTGACTAGATGGACCTTTGTTCACAAAGTAATGTCCCTGCTTTTTAATGTCTAGGATGGTCATAACTTTTCTTCCAAGGAGTAAGTGTCTTTTAATTTCATGGCTGCAGTCACCATCTGCAGTGATTTTGAAGCCCAAAAAATAAAGTCTGCCACTGTTTCCCATCTATTTGCCATGAAGTGATGGGACCGGATGCCATGATCTTTGTTTTCTGAAGGCTGAGTTTTAACCCAACTTTTTCACTCTCCTCCTTCACATTCATCAAGAGTCTCTTTAGTTCTTCTTCACTTTCTGCCATAAGGGTGGTGGCATCTGCATACCTCAGGTTATTGATATTTCTCCCGGCAATCTTGATTCCAGCTTGTGCTTCATCCAGCCCAGAGTTTCTCAGGATGTACTCTGCATAAAAGTTAAATAAGCAGGGTGACAATATACAGCCTTGACATACTCCTTTCCCGATTTGGAACCAGTCTGTTGTTCCATGTCCAGTTGTAGCTGTTGCTTCCTGACCTGCATACAGATTTCTCAGGAGGCAGGTCAGGTGGTCTGGCATTCCCATATCTTTCAGAATTTTCCACAATTTGTGGTGACCCACACAGTCGAAGGCTTTGGCGTAGTCAATAAAGCAGAAATAGATGTTTTTCGGGAACTCTCTTGCTTTTTCAATGATCCAGCGGATGCTGGCAATTTGATCTCTGGCTCCTCTGCCTTTTCTAAAACCAGATTGAACATCTGGAACTTCACGGTTCACGTATTGCTGAAGCCCGGCTTGGAGAATTTTGAGCATTACTTTACTAGCGTGTGAGATGAGTGCAACTGTGCAGTAGTTTGAGCATTCTTTAGCATTGCCTTTCTTTGGGTCTGGAATGAAAACTGACCTTTTCCAGGTCCGTGGCCACTGCTGAGTTTTCCAAATTTGCTAACATATTGAATGCAGCACTTTCACAGCATCATCTTTTTCAAATAGGTATATCTTTCCTTTTCTCCTTTGCTTTTGGCTTTGCTTCTTTTCACAGCTATTTGTAAGGCCTCCTCAGACAGCCATTTTGCTTTTTTGCATTTCTTTTTCTTGGGGATGGTCTTGATCCCTGTCTCCTGTACAATGTCACAAACCTTTGTCCATAGTTCATCAGACTCTCTATCAGATCTAGTCCCTTAAATCTATTTCTTACTTCCACCGTATGATCATTAGGGATTTTATTTAGGTCATACCTGATGGTCTAGTGGTTTTCCCTACTTTCTTCAACTTAAGTCTGAATTTGGCAATAAGGAGTTCATGATCTGAGCCACAGTCTGCTCCCGGTCTTGTTTTTGCTGACTGTATAGAGCTTCTCCATCTTTGGCTGCAAAGAATATAATCAATCTGATTTCGGTGTTGACCATCTGGTGATGTTCTTGTGTAGTGTCTTCTCTTGTGTTGTCGGAAGAGGGTGTTTGCTATGACCAGTGCGTTCTCTTGGGAAAACCGTATTAGCCTTTGCCCTACTTCATTCTGTACTCCAAGGCCAAATTTGAACAAGTCGCGAAGAGTCGGACATGACTGAGCATCTTCACTTTCACTTTTCCCTTTCATGCATTGGAGAAGGAAATGGCAACCCACTCCAGTATTATTGCCTGGAGAATCCCAGGGATGGTGGAGCCTGATGGGCTGCCGTTTACGGGGTCGCACAGAGTCAGACACGACTGAAGCAACTTAGCAGCAGCAGCAGCATATATAATTTTTAAAAAGAGGGAGTAGAGAGAGAAGGAACTTTCCTGGACTAACAGAGAAATGTGATCTATAATAGCCAAATGGTAACAGCCCTGTGTGTCACTGATTAGATCCTGGTTTGGACAAATTAGCTAATAACAAGCAAACAAAAAACCACGCCCTTTAGGGACAACTGAGAGAATGTGAATGTGTACTGAATATTAGAACATATCAGGAAATTTTTATTAATGTTTTAGATGTGATAATAATGCTTAGGAAAAATATCTTTAGTTTAGAGGTGCATACTATAGAATCTAGGGATAAAGCAACATGCTCTGATTTATTTCCAAATGCTTTAAAAAGAAAATTAAGTAAATATGGCTAATTTTAATGATCAATAAACCTATATAGGAGTGTATGGGTGTTTGTCATGCTATTCACCCCATTTATTTTCATATTTGATAGGTTTTATAGTAAAACATAGTAACACAGAAAATTCTTTCCAAGTCCAAGAGTTTTCTAAATATTCACTTCTAATTTTTAAACTATTTAACAATTTAAATTACCTGGATTGTTTTTTGCAGTATTTTGTCTTTCCTCAATTATAAAACCAGTTGTCCTAAAATATCGATTAAATAATCCTTCTCTTTCTCCTCAATTGTTATACTTCTTTTGTCTTTTATTAAAGTGTTGATATATTAGGGCCTATTTCTGAGATAATTATTCCAATAACTTGTCTATACCAATGTCATATTAATTTAATCATTATAGCTTTATGTAATAACAAAACAACTTATCTTTCCAATTTTTAAATCCGTTATTGCCCATTTGTTTTTTGATACTGTTGTTTTTGTTTGCTGTTATTATATTCACTAATTCAGTTTATTTTTTTAGATTCCACATACAAGTGATATCATCCAGTATTTTTCTTTCCCTGTCTATTTGATTTTGCAGGTAATTTTTGGAATTTGTCCCCAACCTTCCCAAAAGTCTCATTTTTATTTGTTTTCCATTGCAGTTTGATTAAAATTGAATTGGGAAGAATTATCATCTCTATATTACTGACAATTAATACTTAATCTCACTCAAATTTTAGGAGCTCTAGTTTTTAATTCTTCATCACACTGAGTTATAATGTGCTTCCTTCAAACTTCCCACCCCACTGCTTCAGTTCTGCTCTCTGGAGTGACATACAATTTATGTACTCCTTCTTCTACATAATTGAAGAGAGCAATTGAGTTTCCAGTTTATTCAGCCATTTCCTGTCTGACACGATTTTTCGTTTTCTTCACTCTCCTGCTTACCCACTTCCAAATACACTCTGCTTTGTCAGTGTTTCCTCTTGAAATGTGAAACTCAGATCTAAGGACTCAAGACTCCAAATACATGTGGTCTGAGAAGCACAAAGAAATGGGATTATTATTTATCTTATCCTGAACACTCGGCTGTTATTAATGCAGTCTCGATTTGTATCCACTTTTCTTGGCAGTCCTCTACACTATTGGCTCAGAATGAGCCTGCAGTCAACTAAAATCACTAGAACTTTTCCACTAAATTGTTCTTAAAATATTAATAGGTCTACATTTTCTTGAACATAAGCAGATGAATGCTGAATCTAATTGTATATATATACATCATTATATGTATCCTTATGAAATTTCATCTTTTCAACAATGGTCCATCATTTCAGCCTAACTATAAATCCTAATTTTACTTTCAAGGAATTAAAACTTAGTCATCTGTAAATCTAATAAACATGTCTAACAAAGAGGAAAAAAACCAAGTCCAATGACAAAATAACCAAATACTTCATTCTGGGGGATTACCCAAGGCTGAGTTGAAATAGTAGATCTTTAGCATTTCCTTCAACTAGGAGATTTATGAAAAAAGGAGCAAGTTTGATCTCACCTGCTCTTTGTAAACCCATACTGATTCCTAATTCCCAATCTGAATGCGCACATACTTCTTATTTTCAGTTCATTCTAAATTTTGCTGAGAACCAATGGCAAACCCAATGGTACATCACAATCCAAAGATGATCCCTTTTCTAAAATTATGAGTAAAAATCACCCATCACCCAGTATCTTTGCCATTCTCCAGTTCTCCTAAAAAAAAATATTGACTGTGAATTGTATTTGCACTTTTTCATTGCTCTAAAATATCATTCCTTAGGTCCTAGAACCATGAATTTATTATAGTACCTGCATGTACTTCTGTGAAGGTGTTTGCATACACATTTGTCTTCTCAACAAGATGTTAAGTTACTTAAATAATGCTGAGTCACATTCAGTTCAATTCAACCTAGTTAATGAGTAGCAGGCATTTTAACAGCAGCTGTAATAGGAGACGGAGAGACAACAGAGAAAACACCAAACAGAGATGCAAAACAGCATAGTGTGTACAGGGCCTAGAAACAGTTATGCACTACCGGAGTGAGAGTTACGGAATAGCAGAAACAAGGATGGAAAGAGACCTCAGTTAGAGAGGGCCTTGGCAGCCATGCTAAGAAACTTGAACTTTATCCTTCAGGAAAAAGTAACAAACAGCCCTCCCAAAAGCCCGGCTCCCCTGCAGACTCATTTTGTTTGCCCCACACAATCTTAAAAAGAAAAAACAAGATACAAAAGTCCAGAGAGCCTTCGGGCTATACTTTGTCACAGTCCCTAATTCCTTGGGGTCTTAAACGGCAACCAGAATATTAGCTCTTGGAACACTGGGCCTTCCTCTGGATACTTTATAATGGTCTCCTCAGAGTCTAGGTCAGCGTCTGGGGCATACAAAGCATCAAGATTTTCAACATCCTTTCATGATAAAACCCTCAAGAAATTAGGTATAGAAGGAATGTACCTCAACAAAAGAATATATACAAGCCACATCTAACATTATACTCAATATAATATATATTGTCTATGTATATATAATACAAGCCCACATCTAACATCATACTCAATGTGAAAAGCTGAAAGCATCTCTAAGGTCAGGAACAAGACAAAGATGTCCACTTTGGCACTTCTATTCAGCATAGTACTGGAAGTTTTAGCCAGAGTAATAAGGCAACGGAAAGAAACCAAAGGCATCCAAATAGAAAAGAAAGAAGTAAAATTGTTTGCAAATGACATGCCCTTATACATAGAAAACACTAAAGACTACACACACACACACACAAACTTAGAACTGATAAACAAATTCAGTAAAGTTGCAGGATACAACATCAATGTACAAAAATCAGTTCTGTTTCTATACACTAACATCCAACTATCAGAAATGGCATTTTAAAAAAAGAACAATCCTACTTACAATAGCATCAAAAACAAAACAAAACAACAACTTAGGAATAAATATAACCAAGAAGGTGAAAGACCTGTACACTGAAAACCATAAAACACTGATGAAAGAAATTAAAGACAAAAATCAATGGAAAAATACCCTATATTCATGAATTTGAAGAATTAATACTGTTAAAAGATTCCTATTTCCAAAGCAATCTATAGATTTAATGCAACACCTATCAAAATTCCAAAGGCATTTTTCACAGAAATAGGAAAATTTCCACAATTCATATGGAACAACAAAAGACCCTGAATACCAAAATAATCCTGAGAAAGAAGAACAAAGCTGAAGTCATCAGTCTCCCTGATTTCAAACTATATTACATATCTGTAGTATTCAAAAAAGTATGTGATTAGCAGAAAACATATAAATCAATGGGACAGAATAGAGAGTGCAGAAATAAATGCATGCACATACAGTCATCCAGTCTTTGACAAGGACACCAAGAATACACAATAGGTAAAAGATAATTTTTTCCAAAAAACAGTGTTGGGAAAACTGGACAGTTACATGTGAAAGAATGAAATTGGACCCTTATCTTACACCATACCCCAAAATTAAATCAAAATGGATTAAAGACTTAAATGTAAGCCCTAAACTTTGAAAGTCCTAGAATAAAACAGGAAAACAACTTCTTGACAATGATTTTTTGGATAGGAAACCAAAAGCAAAGACAACAAAAGCAATAATAAATAAGTGGGTCTATGTGAAACTAATAAGTTTCTGTACAGCAAATAAAACAACAAATAAAAGAGCAGCCTATGGAATAAGAGAAAATATTTGCAAATCATATATCCTATAAGAGGTTAATATCCACAATATACAAGGAATACACACAACTTAATAACAAACAAAAATATGATTAAAAAATGGGCAGAGAAATGAACAGACATGTTTTCAAAGAAGACATACAAATGGGCAACAGACACATTTTTAAATATTCACCACTAGTTACTAGGGAAATGCAAATCAAAACCACAGTGAGATATCACCTCACATATGCTAGCATGCCTATTATCAAAAGAACAATAAAAACTGGTAACTAGGTGAGGTGATGGATGTGTTAATTTATCATTTCACACTGTATACATATAATATATCATCACATTGTACAACCTTTAAAAAGGATTATAAGTAGATTAAGGTTATTTTAACTATCATACTGATTTTGATTACTTAAATACCCATTTACATACAATTAGTGATACTGATTTCAAATTATTCTTCTTTGGTGACATTTTATTGCACTTTGTTGTCTTGAAGTACTGCCAAAGAGTATATGTCAAAATAGAGAACATAATTTTCTCATTCTTTAAATCAGATTTCAATTAATTCAGACATCTTTCTCAATTATTTTGTGAGGCTGACATGTATGGAGTCACTTACAGGTATATTTACTATAGACCTGGATTCTTCTACTGAATATTTCTCATTATAGATATCAATCTTTGGAGAATAACTAGAAAGTATTTTACTTAATGTGCATGATTCTAGGCTCAAAACCCTCTTCTGCTACTTACTACCTAAAGGTAAGTTGCTTTACTTCTTTTGTCTCAGTTCCCTCAGTTATAAAACGGAGATTAAAATAATATCTATTGGGACTTTCCTGGTGGTCCAGTGGCTAAGACTCCAGGCTCTCAATCCTGGGGACCCGGTTCGGATCTTGGTCAAGGAACTAGATCCCACATGCTGCAACTCAAGATCCTGCATGCTGCAGTGAAGATGGAAGATCCTGTGTGCTCTAAGACCCAGTGTGGCCAAATACATAAAAACAAACATTGAAAAATAAAATAATATCTATTTGTAGAGGACATGGGGAGAATTATGTTAGTTAATGGATATAATGTGTTTAATATGTTACCTGGCATGCAGCAAAGACTTTATAAATATTCATTGGTATTAGAATAAAAATTGAGTCCCTAATCTTTTTTAGATACATTATTTATATTAAAGATATTATTTTTACATTTCAATTATCGACAATTAATAGATACAAACAACTGGTATTTATATAAATAAGACAACAATCTTAAAAAGAGATAAGAGAAAAGTTGGAGAAGGAAATGGCAATCCACTCCAGCCTTCCTGCCTGGAGAATCTCATGGACAGAGGAGACTGGCAGAATGTGGCCCACAGTGTCACAAAGAGTCGGACACAACTGAGCACACACACAAGAGCAAAGTGACCTTTCTAAGCCATAGCAGTTGTGAAATTTACTTTAAAATTATAAAGAATTTTCAGGTCCCAAAGTAATACAGTATCATTTTTGAGGTGCACAGTGAAAGAACAATAAATGCTTAATGCCTGACATGTAAACAAACAAGCAATCTTTCTTATGACACATTTTGTGCATTTCCCTGACCTACTTTCCTATTCATTTTTCTCTCCTCATTCTTACATCTTCATATGTTTTAGACATATGCAAATTTATTTGTCAATTAAACGTCAATAAAGCCAGAAAAAGAAAAGGCTCTCTCAATATATATAACTGATTCACCTTGCTGTACATCTGAAACTAACAAAACATTGCTAACAACTATACTCCAAAAAATTTTTTTAAATAAAAAATAAAAGAAAGCAAAGGTTCTCTCAGCTAGTTAGTGGCCTGGCCCACTCCATTGGCTCACACCACCTGTTATAAGGATGGGCAACCAACAGCAGGTGCTAGAGATGCCTTCTGGTCTTCTCTCTCCCCATAAAAATGTATGAAGCTTAACTTAAATTTTTGCTTTTTTTTAACAGAATTTTCTGTTTCTCTCACACCTGCACATCATTCACCATCCTCATGATGCAACTAAACCTGAATTTTGGAAGTCTACTTTTCCTACAAACCATGGTCTGACTAAGCGCAGCCCTCCACTCCTTGAGGACTTCACATTCAGGGATGATATGGCCGTGTGGTCACACCCTCCCTCAGTGGTAGGCACTTCCAGGCTTCCAACCTGTTCTTCCTTGGCGTTCAGAATCAAATTCTGGATGTCCATTCTCCTGATTGCTTCCTTGCTATACTGAGAGGTAAAAAGCAGGAAAGCTAGTTGAGGGCTCATGAAACGCTTTGTTTTTAGCAGAACAAGACTACCAGAAGTTGTATTTACTGGGCTCTGTGCCTATGTTTCAATTTATATTTGGAAAATATTGGCCACGTCTTCTATCATAACCAGCATTCTATAGCAAGCACCTTCAATCATAAAATCTTGTTTTGCTCTCCTGTCATTCATATATAAATGCTTATCATTCTCCACTTCCCTGTTTCCTTTGGGAAAACATGCTATTTGAAATTCAGTGCTATTGACACCACACCCTTTTGCTATATATATGAACATATACTCATAAATATATACATACAAAACAAAACCGCCAGAGCTGCTTATTGTGAACAATGTATTGTTTTAAAAACTGTGAGGTCGGCTATCCACTGATAATTGTGGAAGCTCAGGGATAAATACATGGGGCTTCACTCCACTATTCTCTCTACTTTTGAATATATTTGAAAATTTCAATGATAAAATATTTTTAAACTATTTGTAAAATTATTATTATATTTTCCCCCCAAGCATCCATTTTACCAAATGTTGCTAAATAGTAGTACAAACATTAACACATAATCTCCATTTAGGGTTACAAAATAAAATATAAAATGCCTGCCCTGTTAAATTGAAATTTCAAATAAACAACAAACAATTGATTTTCAGTATATTTAGGGTATTTATTCTCTCAGATTTCTAGAGGTTTTTTTTTTGTTTTTTAGATTTCTAGAATTAAAGAACCCTGAAATCAGTTTCACTAAATCAACGTCAAGGTGTTAACAAGGCTGTATTCCTTCCCAAGGCTCTAGGGGAGAATCTGTCCCTTACCACTTTTAGCTTCTAGTGGCTACCAGCATCCCTTGGCTTGTGGCCACATCTCTCCAATCTGTAAAGCCAACGCCTTCAAATCTCTATCTGCTCCACTTACACTACCTTCTCCCCTGTGTGTGTCAAATCTCTCTCTGCCTACCTAAGGATACTTGTAATGCATTTAGGGCCTATCTGGATAATCCAATATAGTTCCCATCTCAATATCTTTAACTTAATGACATCTGCAAAGATCCTTTTCCAATTAAGGTAACATTTAAGGGTTTCAGGAATTTGGACCAGATATTTTTAGGGGTCATTAATCAACCCACCAGAGGAGCCATGATAGAATCTATCAGGAAACACTGGAGAAGCAAAAAAGGAGCTGACAGTTCAACTTGAAAGGAATTGGAAGAAAAAGAAGATGTCAAGAAAGGTTTCCTAGATGAGTGATGCCAGAGATTATAAATAACTAAAGCAATAGTGATAAATAACAACAGTAATCAGACCAATCACAAGAGACATTAGCTATAAATCACCACTACAGCCTACCAGTGAGTACCAGTTGAGCATCATTCTTGCTAACAGGTATGATGTTGGAGGATTGCTACAAGAGAATAAAATAAGCAGCAGCAACTGAATAACAAAAGTCCTTATACAGGGTTCCTGATAAAGGGAGGCAAGAAGGCAGGAAGACCTGCTCTATGTAGTTTGTGGAGTATCCGCAAACCACGTATCTTACTTCCAGTCTTTTTATTTTCTATGTCTTCTGCAATGCCCTTCAAAACTTCCCTACCCCTTTAACTACTTTTTATCAACTCAATGTACTCAAAACTTTTGCTCAATCATTCACTCAATAATTTTCATTTTATTATTTTCATTAAAATAGTGTTCTGCATTTAAAAAAAAAAATCTAGCAATATAAGCCTCCCAGGTGGCTCAGATGGTAAAGTGTCTGCCTGTAATGTGGGAGACCGCAGTTCGATCCCTGGGTCGGGAAGATCCCCTAGAGAAGGAAATGGCAATCCACTCCAGTACTCTTGCCTGGAAAATTCCATGGACGGAGGAGCTTGGTAAGCTACAGTCCATAGGGTCACAAAGAAGCGGACACAACTGAGCGACTTCACTTTCATTTTTTCAAAGGTATATAAAGTAATATTCCTATCTCCAACTAATGCTAATGAGTACACATTAACAGATATATCAGGACCTTATCTATCTATGTACAACCATATATATATTTAAGTAAACAGGAAAGTGCAATTGTTTAGCTGTTGGCAGAAAGTGATAATCAAAACAATGCTACCTCAGCCCATTATGCTTCCAAGAAGCAGCAAGTTACATGCTCCTGCTTATTATACTCTTTGGATCCAACCCTACAGGAAATATCTCTAATTCATAAATTATTTCTTCTACAGTGGGATCCTAAAAGAGGACTGGCAATAGGGTAAGAATTAAAACATCAACAACAACAACAAAAAAATAAAACAAAACATCAACAACAATAATTTCCCTTAATCTCCCCTTAAACTTTTCACCCCAAAACCCTTCTTGGTTGTTGAACAGGCACCTCAAATATAAATTACCTAAAATTGAATTTACTATCTCTGGAAACCTGATACTCCTATTGTTTTCCAATTTACCAGTGGCCAAGCCAGAAACCAGACAGTCGCCCTCTTCCCCCACATCATATATCCAAAAAGCTACCAAAGGATTATAATATCCTAGATTAGCAATTTCCTACTTAGCTCCCTGGCTTCATCTCACACCCTCACAATTCTGGTCTCAAACCACCATGCTCACACTTTTTTCATTTTCTTAAGAATGTATGTTTACCCATACTGGAATTTCGTATGTGCTATTTGAACCCATGAATTGCAGCACGCCAGGCCTCCCTGTCCATCACCAACTCCCAGAGTTTACTCAAACCCATGTCCATCGAGTCGGTGATGCCATCCAACCGTCTCATCCTCTGTCATCCCCTTCTCCTCCTGCCCTCAATCTTTCCCAGCATCAGGTTCTTTTCCTTGCTTACCTAAGTCCTATTAAATTGATAGCTCTTAATTTAGTTACCAGTTTTCCCAGGAAGTCTGCCCTTAATTCTTCTAGTCTGAGTTAGTGGTCTCTTTTCTATCTCAGCATCTTGCGCTTTCTGTCATTTACTAATTCTTCACAATTATAATTGCATATTCACTTGTCTTTCACCACCAGTAGACTACAGGATCACCTTTGTATAATCAGGACCTACTCTGATATTCTTGCCTGGAGAATTCCATGGACAGAGGAGCCCAGCATGCTGCAGTCCATGGGGTCTCAAAGAGTCAGAAGCAACTGGGCACAAGACAACAATAACAAAGCCTGGTATTGGGGACACAGTAGGGTCTCAGCAAACACTTATTTGTTGTTCATTGTTCAGTCGCTCAGTCGTGTCCAACTCTTTGCGACCGCAAGGACTGCAGCACACCAGGCTTCCCTGTCCTTCACCAACTCCCAGAGCTTGCTCAAACTCATGTCTATTGAATCAGAGATGCCATCCAACCATCTCATCCTCTTCACCCAACCTCTCATCCAACATTGCCCCCTTCTCCTCCTGCCTTCTATCTTTCCCAGCATCAGGGTCTTTTCTAATGAGTCAGCTCTTTGCATCATGTAATGAAATACGTAGAAAGAGTAATGCAGATCCCATTAGCAAACTGTTATACCTGTGTGTTCAGGGAGGCAGTTCAACACATGACTTGAGCATAATAGACAAAATGGGAGCATAACTGTTACAGCATTTTGTTTACTTGGTCATACGACAAATAAAACCCACCTTCTCCCCTCCAAAAACAGCCCATTCTCCTCTGCAACAGGAAGAAAATCTGACTGTGACTCAGCTCCAAACACGTCCTCCTTATCTCTCTGAATTTATACAGAAAGCAGAAGTAGTAATAGAATAGTAGAGCTGATTGACTCCGCCATGCCTCTGCCATTACCATGGTCCAGAGAACAGTCCTCAGCTTAGCAGGTTCAGAAGCTCGATTTTATTGTTTCACTCAAAAGTAGAAAGTCACTGAGGTAGGCGTTCTTAACAAGGGTTCTTCATCCGAACACAGAATACAGAAAATTATATGAGAGATTATTTCTCAATTCTCCCAAGGATGGCAAATAGCTACTCCCAATCTAGATGGGAAGAGAAGTTAATTCATTACATACAATAGATGCTTTATAGCCTTTAGATCCTATTTCACTTCCAATACCCCCAGGGGCTTGAATGCCATGAAGTAAATTATATATATATACATGCATGCATATACACTTTATACATATATATGTATACATGTGTGTATGTATGTATGTGTGCATATGTGATGAGTCATGTCCCGCCAGGCTCCTCTGTCCATGGAATTTTCCAGGAAAGAATACTGGAGTGGGTTGACATGTCCTTCTCCAAGGGATCTTCCCAACCCAGGGATGTAACCCTTGTCTCCTGTGTCTCCAGCATTGGCAGGCAGATTCTTTACCACTGAGCCATTTGGGAAGCTGGTATGTGTGTATATGTATATATTATATGTACTAATTTGTAAAAGAAAATACATGTGTCACAAAAACTAGAATACAGCATCATTACTAATAATGTAGCTTGGAAAATACGGACTCTAGAGCCAAAAGACCTTTCTATTGTTAGTTTTAATCTTGTTAATTTAAGAGGTATGTTGTGGGAGTGGGTCTGATAAAAGTATATATATGGCCTTGGTAAGACTAGTGAGGGGGGCACTCTCCATCACCTCTCTGATGTCTTGTCAGAAGCTCTCTGTACCTTTTTATACTTTAATAAAACTCTGCTACACAAAAGCTCTTAAATGATCAAGTCTGGTCCCTGGTCCCAGAGCTAAATCTACTTCGTCGGAGATCACAAATCCGACATTGTTCACTACAAGTGATCAGAAGCACATTTGTCTTAGATTCACTTTTTATTGAAATTTGAACTCCTAATAATTAATGTAGTGCATGGCACACATTCCATTTCATTAATAGATAGATGATTAAGTTGTACTGTAACACATCCTGGATTATTTTCTAATGATATTTCATTTCATATATGAAATGCAAATTCTTGCTCATTCATTTAATAGGCACCCATTACATACATGGAGCCTAGACAGACTATGCACTATACATCATTTCTTTAAAATTAATCTACCACTTCACATTCATTAGGATTACATTATCAAAAAAAAAAAAAGAAAGAAAAGAACAAGTGTTGGCAAGGATATAGTTAAACTGGAACTCTTGTGCACTGCTGATGGGAATGTAGAATGATATAGTCACTATGAAAAAGTTTTGGTGATGCCTCAAAAACTTATAAACATAACTACCATTTAATCCAGTAATTCTACTTCTTGGTATATACTCAAAAGAACTGAAAGCAGAGACCTGAACAGATATTTATACACTCATGTCTTTAAAAGTTTACTCACAATAGTCAAGAAATGGAAGCAACCCAAGTATCCGTTGACAGAAGAATGGCTAAACAAAATGTGGGGGATATATATATATATATATATATATTCTATTCTATGTACTAATTTGTAAAAGAAAATACATATATATATGTATATATATATATAAAACAGAATAGAATAGAATGTATATATAATATATAATAGAATATTATTCAACACAAAAAGTAAGAAAATTCTGACACAAGCTACAATATAGGTTGAACCTTGAAACCATTGTGATAAGCAAAACAAGCCAGTCACAGAAGCACAAATCTGTATGATTCCCCTTGTGAAGTATCTAGAATAGTCAAATAAAGATAGAAAGTAGAACAGTAGTGACTAGGGGCTGGGGATAGGGACTTACTGTTTAATGGGCATAGACTTTCAGTTTTAGAAGAATAAAAATGTTCTAGAGGGAATTCCCTGATGGCCCAGAGATGAGGACTGGGTACTTTCACTGCTGAGAGCCTGGGTTCAATCCCTGGTCAAGGATCATGGCAAAGTCAAAAAAAAAAAAAAAGGTTCTAGAGGTGGATATAAGTAATGCTTGCACAACATTACGAATGTATTTAATGTCACTAAACTTGTACACTTACCTGAAAATCGTTAAAATAGTAAAGTTTATACTATATTTTCCCACATTGTTTTAAAGATTAACCCAGTTTCCTTTTCTGATCGTGTTAACTTAACCTTTATCTTAATTTAGCATCTGCAGTCTTGTCCATTTTTCATGAGGAAGAACAGTAACCCACCTTACCTGAGCACTGGGATTCTATAAGCAATTGGGATAAATCTCGGATCACTTTACCCTGGAATGCAGGCCTTCATCCTCATGTCAAGTTTCTAAGTAATATAACCAGAGATGAGGCTTTGGGGAATTGGAATTAATTGGATTTACACAACCTGAAAATGCAGCTAGGGCTGAAAAGGGCTAGGAAGGGGGCACCCTGGAGAATGGGAATCCCAATCCCCTCCTACACACACAGTGTCCACAGACAAGATGCCTTCTGTAGCAGCCCAGTGTTCTGTCCACACCTCAGTTATTCTGCAGTTTGGTCTCCAAAGGAATCCAAAGGAAGTAGAATTGGATTTGCAGGGAGACAGGGAGGGAAATAAGACCTGTAGCACGTACCAGATATTGCCACTGGTGCCTGACGTTCATGATTTCATTTGATTCTTATAAAGAACATATTATTATCCTCATTTTATACATGACCAAATTAAGGCTTAGAGCAATTAGCATTTCCCAAAGTCATTTGCTTGCAAGTCCAAGGACTAGGATTCAAACCTAATTATTTTCTAACTCTTTTAGCCCAGAATCATTTTGTTGCTCTGTCTCACAGTTGCCTACGGAGTCAATTTCTGCCACTGGCTCCTCTTTAGAAAGAGCTATGTTACCCTGTATGAAAAAGCAAAAAGATACCAGTATGAAAAGGCAAAAAGATAGGACACTTAAAGATGAACTCCCCAGGTCAGTGGGCGCCCAATATGCTACTGGAGATCAGTGGAGAAATAACTTCAGAAAGAATGAAGGGATGGAACAAAAGCAAATCAACACCCAGTTGTGGATGTGACTGGTGATAGAAGCAAGGTCTGATGCTGTAAAGAGAAAGACTGCATAGGAACCTGGAATGTTAGGTCCATAAATCAAGGCAAATTGGAAGTGGCCAAACAGCAGATGGCAAGAGTGAACGTTGACATTCTAGGAATCAGCAAACTAAAATGGACTGAAATGGGTGAATTTAACTCAAGTGACAAGTGAAGTTGCTCAGTCATGTCCAACTCGTTGTGATCCCATGGACTAAAGCCTACAACACTCCTCCGTCCATGGGATTTTCCAGGCAAGTGTATTAGAGTGGGTTGCCATTTCCTTCTCCAGAGGATCTTCCAACCCAAGGATCGAACCTGGGTCTCCCGCATTGTAGGCAGATGCTTTACCATCTGAGCCACCAGGGAAGTCCTGAATTTAACTCAGATGACCATTATATCTACAACTGTAGGCAGAAATCCATTAGAAGAAATGGAGTAGCCATCTTGTCAACAAAAGAGTTCGAAATGCAGTACCTGGATGCAATCTCAAATACAACAGAATGATCTCTGTTCGTTTCCAAGGCAAACCATTCAATATCACGGTAATCCAAGTGTATGCACCAACCAATAACACTGAAGAAGCTGACGCTGAACAGTTCTATGAAGACTACAAGACCTTTTAGAACTAACACCCCAAAAAAGATGTGCTTTATAGGGGATTGGAATGCAAAAGCAGGAAGTCATGAAATACCTGGAAAACAGGCAAATTTGGCCTTGGAGTACAGAATGAACCAGGGCAAAGGTTAATAGAGTTTTGCCAAGAGAATGCACTGGTCATAGCAAACACCCTCTTCAAACAACACAAGAGAAGACTCTACACATGGCATTCACCAGATGGCCAACACCAAAATTAGACTGATTATACTCTTTGCAGCATAAGATAGAGAAACTCTATACAGTCAGCAAAAACAAGACCGGGAGTGGACTGTGGCTCAGATCAGGAACATCTTATTGCCAGATTCAGACTTATATTGAAGAAAGTGGGGAAAACCACTAGACCATTCAGGTATGACCTAAATCAAACCCCTTATGATTATACAGCAGAAGTGAGAAATAGATTTAAGGGACTAGATCTGACAGACAGAGTGCCTGATGAACTATGGATGGAGGTTTGTGACATTGTACAGGAGACAGGGATCAAGACCATCCCCATGGAAAAGAAATGCAAAAATGCAAAATGGTTGTCTGAGGAGGCCTTACAAATAGCTGTGAAAAGAAGAGAAGCGAAAAGCAAAGGAGAAAAGGAAAGATACTCCCATTTGAATGCAGAGTTCCAAAGAATTGGAAGGAGAGATAAGAAAGCCTTTCTCAGCAATCAATGCAAAGAAATAGAGGAAAACAATAGAAAGGGAAAGACTAAAGATCTCTTCAAGAAAATTAGAGATACCAAGGGAACATTTCATGCAAAGATGGGCTCAATAAAGGACAGAAATGGTATGGACCTGACAGAAGCAGAAGATATTAAGAAGAGGCAGCAAGAATACACAGAAGAACTGTACAAAAAAGATCTTCACGACCCTGATAATCACAATGGTGTGATCACTCACCTAGAGTCAGTCATCTTGGAACATGAAGTTAAGTGGGCCTTAGGAAGCATCACTACGAACAAAGCTAGTGGAGGTGATGGAATTCCAGTTCAGCTATTTCAAATCCTAAAAGATGATGCTGTGAAAGTGCTGCACTCAATATGCCAGCAAATTTGGAAAACTCAGCAGTGGCCACGGGACTGGAAAAGATCAGTTTTCATTCCAATCCCAAAGAAAGGCAATGCCAAAAAATGCTCAAACTACTGGATAATTGCACTCATCTCACACGCTAGTAAAGTAATGCTTAAAATTCTCCAAGCCAGGCTTCAGCAATACATGAACCATGAACTTCCAGATTTTCAAGCTGATTTTAGAAGGCACAGGAACCAGAGATAAAATTGCCAACATCCGCTGGATCATCGAAAAAGCAAGAGAGTTCCAGAAAAACATCTATTTCTGCTTTACTGACTATGCCAAAGCCTTTGACTGAGTGGATCACAATAAACTGTGGAAAATTCTTCAAGAGATGGGAATACCTGACCACCTGACCTGGCTCTTGAGAAATCTGTATGCAGGTCAGGAAGCAACAGCTACAACTAGACATGGAACAACAGACTGGTTCCAAATCAGGAAAGGAGTATGTCAAGGCTGTATATTGTCACCCTGCTTATTTAACTTATATGCAGAGTACCTCATGAGAAATGCTGGGCTGGATGAAGCACCAGCTGGAATCAAGATTGCCAGGAGAGATATCAATAACCTCAGATATGCAGATGCCACCACCCTTATGGCAGAAAGTGAAGAACTAAAGAGCCTCTTGACGAAAGTGAAAGAGGAGAGTGAAAAAGCTGGCTAAAAATTCAACATTCAGAAAACTAAGATCATGGCATCTGATCTCATCACTTCATGGCAAATAGATGGAGAAACAGTGGAAACAGTGGCTGACGTTATTTTTTAGGGCTTCAAAATTACTGCAGATGGTGACTGCAGACATGAAATTAAAAAAGGCTTACTCCTTGGAAGGAAAGTTATGACCAACCTAGATAGCATATTAAAAAGCAGAGACATTATTTGTCCACAAAGGTCTGTCTAGTCAACGTTATGGTTTTTTCAGTAGTCATGTATGCATGTGAGAGTTGGACTATAAAGAAAGCTGAGCACCAGAGAATTGATGCTTTTGAACTGTGGTGTTGGAAAAAGACTCTTGAGAGTCCCTTGGACTGTTAGGAGATCCAACCAGTCCATCCTAAAGGAGATCAGTCCTGGATGTTCACTGGAAGGACTGATGCTGAAGCTGAAACTCCAATACTTTGGCCACCTGATGCAACGAGCTGACTCATTGGAGAAGACCCTGATGCTGGGAAAGATTGAAGGCGAGAGGAGAAGGGGACCACAGAGGATGAGATGGTTGGATGGCATCACCAACTCAATGGACATGAGTTTGGGTAGGCTCCAGGAGTTGGTGATGGACAAGGAGGACCTGGTTTGCTGCAGTTCATCATTTCGCAGAGTCAGACATGACTGAGCAACTGAACTGAACTGATGTTACCTGAAATCAAAAATCTATAACTAAACTTTTATGTTGTCAGGCAAGTAAGGCTCTTGGCAGCAAGTTTGTTCTTTGATGAAAGCACTTAAAAATTGATTCCCAACAAGAATAATTAGAGGCAACAGAAGAAAGTGCTTCTTATCTCTGTTTCAGTCCCTACCTTGGCTCAAAAGGAAAACAGCCCTGCCTCATATTGATGAAAGAAATTAAACCTGATGCCTGAAAATCACTAGGTTTAAATGCAAGCTTGTATACTGTACTCCCCTACAAGCATTCAAGACCATGTACACTTAATTATACTTTTTTCAGGAGTATTTGTTAAGGGATTGATTTTGCTTTATTGGCTATAGACAACCAAAGCAATAAATGAATAAGATAACTATACACTCTGTTTTTGTTAATCATTCAACCAACTGAGTATCTTCCAGTAAATGACCAGTTCCTCTTCCAGACAACAGGGGACTTGTCTATCAAAATACTGCATTAAATCCATCAAGTTCTTAAAAATTAAATCTTATTATATGGCAATTGATTTTATAAGACTTCCAAGTTAGAAATCTATGCAAATAAGCTATTAACTTCATGAAAACTTTCCAAAGGATTTTCACAACGTTTTATGGCCTGTCTTAAAATGAAATCCACTTTTGTCACAGAATCACTTCAGAATCTCTTGCACTGTTAATAAGTCTTCCAACACAGTGGATTGAAATGGGGGAAATTAACAGTTCATTTCATTATGCCATAAATCCACAAATGAAATGTGATGAAATGCAATGGGGCTGGTAGGAAAGGGGGAGCTGATAGTTACTCAGTGAAGGAAATTATCTCATTTCTATCTGAGCTTTAGTTTTCTCATTTATGAAAGATAAAAATTGGCCAAAATCATCTCTAAGGATACTCCAGTCTTTGAGTTTCTATGATTTGGTTATTCAGCAATGTGATAAACCAAAACACAAAATAATTCCTATCTAATTTTGAATAATTAATTGCATGATGAGATAAAATTCATAACAAAGGGTTTAAGGGTAAATAACAATGATAAAAACTACTTTTCTTATAACTACTTTCCTAAGCCATTATTGTATAACTAAAATGCCTATAATTACATTTCATATCAATAATCTTGATATAAACTAACCTATCTCAACTTTTGGCTCATTTGTGACATTTTCATTTTAGGGGCAAAATAATTTAAAGAATGGCATCAAAAAAAATTAATTTGAAGATTTTCTTATATTTTTAATACCTTTTGGTTAATTCTAAAAATTGAAGTTCTTGTTAAAGTAAACCACATTGTTGTGGCTTTATTTTGTAATTTTAGATCAAAAGGGATGATGAGTTCATGTTATCCCCAGAAAAATCTAGTTTCAAGGTAACAGATGGTAAGTTTAAAAATAATGCACTCTTTTTCAAGCTTTCTATAATAAGCATGTATCAAATATATACTAAAACAAAAAGAATAGGATGCCATGCAAATAAAATTCACATTTTCCTTTTTTTCAGGACAAAACTTCTATTTCTCTCCTTCCTTCTGGCCCTTCATTTCTCCATGTTTCTAAAAAGTAGCAAATCAACTAAGCAGGGAAAGTAGACAATTATGATGTGTCACATCTACATTTTTCTAACATCTTGTAGCAGACCAAATATTTATTATGCTGCAGTTAGGATAAAGTATATATTCTTGTGGGACTTCTCTGGTGGTCCAGGGACTGAGAATCCACTCTTCTACTGCAGGGGGCACGGAGCTGATCCCTGGTGAGGAAACTGGTATCCCGCATGTCACCCAGCATGGCCAAAAAATTCAATAAGTAAAAAAAAAATTGTGAGACCAGAGTAAATATCAAACACCTAAGATGATGACTGTCCTCTAAGTAACCATTCTATAGTCATCACAACACTGAACAATGCAAACTATCACCTATTTTTCATGCTAAAAGAATTCAAGTTGCTTGAATAGAATTCGTATCCTATTGTGTGAAAATTGTGTAAACCTTAATTATGTTGAATTGGTTCATAGTGCTTTTCAAGTCTACTATATCCTTCTACTTTTCTGTATACTCATTCTATTAATTTTTTTGTGTTTGTTTGTTTTTCATTCTATTAATTTTATACAGCTTGATATTGAAACTCCAACTAAAATCTTAATTTATCTACTGAAAAAATAATTGTAATATACAATGGAACTATATGTAACTTTTTTCTGTATTTTCCAAGTCTCCTGTAAATGTATCATATTTGGATAATTTAAAAAATAAAAAAGAAAGAGAAAAAGAAAGGGTTCAAGTTCCAAGGAGATATGACCTATGTAAGAATGTTTTCAAACCATTCAAATGTTTAGTTATTAGGTTCAATTCTGATATCCTAACAGATGCAAAATTTACCTCATTGCCTATTGAATCAGAAATTCTGTTGGAACATGCTGAAGAATAAAATTAAATGAGGTTTATGTTCTCAAAAAGTAGGTTATCAGCCTTTCCTGGTGGTCCAGTTGTTGAGAGTCTGCCTGCCAATAGGGTCACAGGTTCAATCCCTGGTCCAGGAGGATGCCACATGCCATAGGGCAACTGAGCCCATCAACTACAACTACTGAGCCTGTGCTCTAGAGCCTTCGGACTGCAACTACTGAGCTCACATGCCACCATCACTGAAGCTCAGATGCCCTAGATCCCATGCTCTGCAACAAGAGAGGCCAGCGCAATCAGGAGAAGCCAGCGCACTGCACCTAGAGAGCAGCCCCTGCTTGCCAAAACTAGAGAAAGTCCGCACACAGCAACCAAGACCCAGCACAACCAAAAATAATAATAATAAAATTAATTAATTAATTTTAAAAAGTAGTTATCAACATCCATGAATTACACAACGTATTTAAAATGTTATTATCAATTTGTCCTTTAAAGAACCAACAACATTACAAAAACATATACGTTCCCTTTATTTCTGTTATTTATGAAGATTAAGATATTCTGAAATTCTATCTAGGGAGATTTTAATGTTCTCAATTCTCAAATTTAACTATGTACAGGCAGCTGTAGAGGTTAGAGGTTTTCTTTATTTCTACCTTGATTTTCCAAACTCTATAATTTTGGCTCCCAAGAAGCTTCCAGAATAAAATCAAAAAAAATTTTTTTTTCAAATGTGTGCCCCAAGATATGCCTGTCTTCAAAAGTTGACAGCTTAACCTTGTTCCTTCAGAAAACTGAGAGCATCTGGCCAAGACTTTCCTAGTTCAAGGATTTCCTCTAAAACTTTCCTGACAGATGGCAAGCAGTTTCTATTTAAACACTCCAAACACAGCCTTCTCCTATCTTATTTGTGTCCCCTCAAAATTCATATGCTACAGCCCTAACTCCAATGTGGCTGTATTTGGAGATGGAGCTGCTGAGGAAGTAATTAAGATTAAATGAGGTCAAAGGTGGCCTGATGGGAAAAGGATTCGTGCCCTCACAAGAAGAGACACCAGAGCACTCGCTCATTCTCTCTCCCTCTCCCTCCATGTCCTCAGGAAAGACCATGTGAGGACAGACTGAGAAGGCAGCCATCTGCAAAACAGGAAAAGAGATCTCACTAGAAACTGAATCAGCCAGAACCTTGACCTGGGAGTTCCAGCCTCCAGCCCTGTGAGAAAATAAATTTCTCTTATTTAAGCCACCTAGGGCATGGAATTTTGTTTTGGCAGCTGACTAATAATACATCCTGCTTCACAAGTGGTTAACTCCACTCTCAAATAATTCAAAGTGTTGGAAATTTCCTATTTTAAGTAGAAACCTGCTTTCTGCAGCTTCCACCCAATAATCCAAACTTCTGGGGCTACATGAAATATATTTAATCCATCTTCACAATTAAGGAAGAGATTACATGAAGAGTCCCCAATATTTTAACAATTCTTCCATATCCTTGGGCTCTTACTTAGACATACTCTAATTTACCAAGACTCTCTTTAAAATGTGGACACTGCTGTTGCTGCTGCTATGTCGCTTCAGTCGTGTCCGACTCTGTGCAACCCCATAGACGGAAGCCCGCCAGGCTCCTCTGTCCCTGGGATTCTCCAGGAAAGAATACTGGAGTGGCTTGCCATTTCCTTCTCCAATGCATGAAAGTGAAAAGTGAAAGTGAAGTCACTCAGTGATGTCTGACTCTTTGCAACCCGATGGACTGTAGCCTACCAGGCTCCTCCGCCCATGGGATTTTAGAAATACTCTGTAAATATGAGTAATACAGAGGCATGATACTTTGATAAATTAGTCCTACATTTTCCTGAGAAAAAGCTACTTTCTGAAAACCACTAAAAATCCTTAAGAAGGCAACAGTCATTGAGACCACCTGTCTACAAAGAAAAACCTTCTATAAGACCCCCTCATTCTGCTGGAAATCTAGTCAACTGATTCAGAAATCAACAAGATATACTTCAAGATCAACTGGTTGGAGACCTGATGCTTCAAGCACATCATTGAGAACAATTATTTCTACTTACCTCAAGGTCACTGTGGACAAAGAATTTATTCATTCCTTCTCACCAGCAAAATTCCTTAATTTTTTATCACCTTTCTTATGTCCAATGTCTAAATGGGTTTTCTTTTACTCATTCTCTTTTTTCCATAGGGATAAACTAGGTGGCCCAATGCACATCTTTGTAAACTACCACTACTATATTAGAAGAGCATATACGCATAGTCCTGTGGGGTCTGGGGAGCTTCTCAGTGAATCCCCTGCGGTCACCATCTTGGGTAACTCTCTGGCTTCTTCCAAAGATCAAAGAGAGGGAGACTTCTGTCTTCAAGTCCTGGACTTTTTGGCTTACATCCTCTCACACCCATTTTTTTTTTCTCTAACTTATTCTATTGTGCTTTTCTTCTAAATATGTCACATCTGAATTGTCAAAAAAATCACTTTGAATACCAACTGCCGTGATCCACAGCACAGAGATCAAAGCACAGATTTACTAGTGCCTTTACCGCAATGTGGATGGACCTAGAGATGATCACACCAAGTGAAGTCAGAGATACAAACAAACGTCATATGATATGACTTATATGTGGAATCTTAAAAAACAGTACAAACGAACTTATTTACAAAACAAAAACAGACTCATAGACAGAAAACAAACTTACAGCTACCAAAAGGGAAGCAAGGAAGGGACAAACCGGGAGTGGGGAGTGTGTGATTCGCAGACACAAACCGCCACATGGAAAATAAATAACAAGGATTTCCTGTACAACACAGGGGACCATATGCAATATCTTATAATAAACTATAATGGAAAAAATTTAAAAGAACATAAATATATACATATACATGTATAACCAAACCACTTTGCTATACACTTGAAACGAACACAATATTATAGATCAACTATCGCAAAGAGTCAGACATTACTTAGCAACTGCATAACAAACAACAACAATACTTTTTCTTTTAAAAAAGCACAGATTTACTAGAGTATAAGGGAGATAGGGAATACAAACCATATACCTGATTAATCACTGGTAAGATCTGAAGAATTCATGAATCTATGTTGTCCTTATTGTCCTTATAGGCCACGCTGCTTCTCTCCACACTCGTAAGCCCAGAATAAATTCAACTCCAAATGTAGTAGATATTAGTATTTTCATTTTTGCATTCTTACACCCTCTTGAAAAAGTCATTCCTCTCTAGGCCTTTCTCCAGTTCCTTGGTCTCCAATCATCTTCCTTTTGAGACAATGGAAATTAGTCCAATCAGACTACTCCCTCCAGAATTCATAAGGAGAATGAAGAGAAGATAGAACAGGGGGAAGCAAAGAAGAGAGCAGTCAACGAGAAAGGCACCAGAAAACAAAGTCTAGGTCCTTAGTATTTACAATAAACCCCTTATATATTAAGATTACCTTAGTGAATTTCCTCCTTACAACAACAACAAAAAGCCTAGTGTGATATATTTTAGGAATAGTCAAAACACAAAGTGAAAGTGAAAGTGAAGTCGCTCAGTCGTGTCTGATTCTTTGCGACCCCGTGGACTGTAGCCCACCAGGCTCCTTCGTCCATGGGATTCTCAAGGCAAGAATACTGGAGTGGATTGCCATTTCCTTCTCCAGGGGATCTTCCCGACCCAGGGATTGAACCCAGGTCTCCCACATTGCAGGCAGACGCATTAACCTCTGAGCCACCAGGAAAGACACAAAACACAGGTCTACCCTAAAGAATGGTTTATCCAGGGGATAGCAAAAGTAGATTAGATTCAGTAGATTAGGGTCTTCACTTGTGAAGAATCTTGAACACTAGCTATACTTTTCCTTATTTTTTTTTTAATCTTATCTAATCTTACTTTCATTTTGCCATTGCACAATTGACAAAACTTTAAAAAAACAAGAGTGCCTATCAGTTGAGACTGAAATAAATTAATTTACAAGTGTGACTTGAGTACCATAAATAACAATATTTGATTTTATACCTATTTGTAACAGATAACCAAAGGTATTTAAATATCCAGTAGTGTGCTGACATAATAAGCAGATGCTCTCTAAACTTTTCCTTTTTTCATACATAAAAAAGATGGGCATCTCCCACTCTGATCAGGCATAAGGAAACGACATTCCCTCTCACCACCTCTTTGCAACATCATAATGGAAGTCCTTGCTAATGCAGTAAGGCAAGAAAAGGAAATAGACGATACACAAGGGCACACTGGGAAGGAAAACATAAAACTGTCTGTTTGCAGAGACATGATCATCTATGTACAAAGTCCAAAAGGACCAAACAAACAAAATTCCTGAAACCAATAAGCAATTATAGCAAGGTTCCATGATACAAGATTAATATATAAAAGCTAATTACTTTCAATGTACCAACCATGAACAAGTGGAATTTGAAATTAAAAACACAATAAAATTTGCATTACATCAAAAATAAAAGAAATACTTAGGTATAAATCTAACAAAATATGTATAAAATCTATATAAACAATACTCTGATGAATGAAATCAAAGAACTAAATCAATGGGAAGAGACTCATCTTCCTGAATAGGAAGACAATACTGTTGAGATGTCAGTTCTTCCCAGCTTGGTCTATTGATTCAATGCAATTCTAAACAGGATCGTAGCAACTTCTTTTACAGATATTGACAAACTGATTCTAAAGTTTGTATGCAGAGGCAAAAGACCCAGAACAGCCAACACAATATTGAAAGAGAATAACAAAACTGAAGGACTGATCCTACACAACCTCAAGATTTGCAATAAGATGGCAGTAATCCAGACAGCATAGTATAGGTGAAAGAATACACAAGTAGATCAACAGAGCAGAACAGAATTGACAGAAATAAATTCACATAAATATAACCAACTGATCTTTGACAAAAGAGCAAAGGCAAAACAATGGAACAAAGGTAATCTCTTCAACAAATGGTGCTGGAATAACTGAACATCCATACGCAAAAAAAAATAATAATAATAATAATCTAGACAAAGCCCTTACACTCTTCACTTAAAAGTTAACTAAAAATGGATCACAGGCCTAGACATAAAATGCAAGAACTATAAAGCTAGAAGATAAATTCCTAGCTAACCTTGGGAACAATAACAACAAAGGCATGCTCCATGAAAAAATTAACTGGTACACTGGACTTCATTAAAATTAAAACATCTGTTCTGCAAAAGACATTATCAAGAAAAAGATATATTTGCAAAAGACACAGCTAAAAAAGGACTGCTATCCAAAATATATAAAGAACTCTTAAAACTCAATAATAAGAAAACAACTGGATTAAAAAATGTGCCAAAGGCCTTAACAGACATCTCACCAAAGAAGATATACAGATAGCAAATAAGCATCTGAAGAGATGCTCCACATCACACATCATCAGTTCAGTTCAGTTCAATTGCTCAGTCGTGTCTGACTCTTTGTGACCCCATGGACTGAAGCACATCAGGCCTCCCTGTCCATCATCAACTCCCAGAGTTTACTCAAACTCATGTCCATTGAGTCGGTAATGCCATCCAACCATCTCATCCTCTATTGTCCCCACTCTCCTCCCGCCTTCAATCTTTCCCAGCATCAGGGTCTTTTCAAATGAGTCAGTTCTTCGCATCAGGTGGCCAAAGTACTGGAGTTTCTAGTAATGCATAATAACTGGGTCTGCTTTATAAGTATTTTTAATGCAAAGCATAAGTAGCAAGAACGTTTAAAGGCATGTGAAAGTGATACTGTTAGTTGCTCAGTCGTGTCCTCACTCTTTGCTACCACATGGACTGTAGCCCACCAGGGTCCTCTGTGGAACCTGTGTTCCACCAGTATTCCATTCCTCAGGGAATACTCCAGGCAAGAATACTGCCATTTCCTTCTCAGGGGATCTTCCCAACCCAGGGATCGAACCCAGGTCTCCCGCATTGCAGGCAGATTCGTCACCATCTGAGCCACCAGAGAAGCCCTGTAAGATGTTAAAATGTTCTTTCTTGTGTCTAGTTGTATGCTTTAAAATTTTTTTTTAATTTAGTCATAATTCTTTAATTGAAACATCTTCCTTGACTGTCTCTGAAGTGAGGGCAACTGAAACCTTTTACAAAAATAAGCTTTCATATTCAGAGAAAAAAAAAAAGCATCCAGTTTTCCAAGATAATTTCAACTAAAAATTTACATACAACGCAGGAACATTGACCACTAAGGATTGCTAACATGGGAATAAGAGAAAAGCGTGGAATTAAAAAACAATACCAAGTGGTAACGACTTATTTTCCAGTCCCTCCAGCACCTCATCTCTTTCTACAAATGCATGTGTCAATAGTGCAAGGGCCATGGAAGCTTGGCAGAGAAGATTCACCTTGGTATGCCTAGCAGTCATTACTGAAGCTCAGGCTTCCCTGTATCTTTATAGGTTTTATGTGAGAAACAGTCACTGCTTCCAAGAGCCTCAACCATTGAGAGTCAACAAAAAGGCTGTTGATAATCCAGACTTATGCAGAAAGATATATTAGGGATCAGGAGAGGTGGAAAAACAAATGTGAGACTGGGACAGTAAAAAAGGATAAATATGTCCACCAACAATCCAGATGTACAAACCCTTCCATCATTTGTATCCACAGCCCCTAGACTCTTGAAGATGAATTTCTCTCAAGAGCAAGCAGCTGTTTCACCAAAGCTACACTAAGGTTATTTCTATATGACAATATATTATTATGTGAAAACCTCCTCCTTCTTTGTATTTCTGGTTCTTTCTCTCTTTTTTATATTATTGGCCACATCATCAAACTAAGTAAACATTTTCCAGTTCAGCCACATTATCTGCTTTGTCGATCCACACACATTCAAAGTTGCACTAGAGATGTGGTGGGGGTGGGGAGGGATGTTTTTCTGTGAGAACAAATTAAATACAGTGTCAAGAGAATCAGTGAGAACCATCTGGAATATTTTCAGGGAGGACCAAATGAAACCCAATCAAATATGTTCGAGAAGGAAAAGAAGTTCAATGTGGGATTTTTATCCATTAATTGTAAAGTTTTTAAGTTGCCATTGTTGATATGTATTCATCCTTTGAATGTAAATCATACAAGTATGCCAAATACATTTGTAGGGGCAGTGCTTATCATAACAAAAGACCAGAGGCAATCTAAATGTCTATCATTAGGGAGCTAGTTAAATAAATTGGTTTATCTCATACAAAGAATAGCTACTATGCAACTAATTAAAAGGAATGCAGTACACCAATAGTTCAAAGATGTAATGCACACCAAAGAATAAGCAACATTGAAAAACAAGTGAAAATGAAAAGTGTAGCTTTAGCTTATGTATTTTCAATTGTATAGTATGCCAAAGTATACCACAGTATATTTATAAAATATATCAACATAAACGTACCTCCTAAACATAAGGATAAAATGCAAATTACTAAAATACTAACAAGGGACTTTCTCAGTGGTTCAGTAGTTAAGATTCTGCACTTTCAATGCAGAGGGCACAGGTTTGAACCCTAGTCAGGGAACTAAGATCCCACATGCTGTGCAACAGCAGCCAAATAAAAAATAATAATACTTATTGATTACTGACGGTATGATATTTACTAATGGTATTAATACTAACAGTATGATATCATTTATATGAACTTTTAAAACATGAGAGACAATTCCATCTACTGTTAGGGACACACATATATGAAATAAGAATACAAAGAAATGCATCAGAATGATGTTAGTTACTCACCTGAGTATTAGTGGGGAGGATGTAATTGGGACAAGATATGGGGTTAAGCTGACGGAGCAGGAGCACAATCAGATTAAGCCACATGATACTGCCAATGTTCCGTCATTTTTCACCAACAAAAACAACAATGTCATATATGGTTCAACCTCACATGTAAGTGGTGTTTGACCATGCTAAATAGTTTTTTTTTTTTTTTTAAAGCTGAGAGGAGGATACACATGGGTTCACAAGAACCCATGTCAATCCACCATTATTTAGCTCTATGAGCCGAAACAAGTTATTTAACCTAATTTCTTCATCTGTAGACTTCCCTGGAGGCTCAGACAGAAAGTGTTTGATCTTCCTTTGTAGCTCAGTCGGTAAAGAATCTGCCTGCAGTGCAGGAAACCTGGGTTCGATTCCTGGGTTGGAAAGATGCCCTGGAGAAGGAAATGGCAACCCACTCCAGTATTCTCGCCTGGAGAATCCCATGGACAGAGGAGCCTGCCATGGGGTCACAAGAGTTGGACACGACTTAGTGACTAAACCACCACTTCATCTTTAAATGGGGATAAAAAGAAAACATACCTCACAAGAGTACATGAAGATCAAATAATTGAATATGTATTAAGCACTTATATAGTACCTGGCACATGGGTAAGCACTATCAGATTCAGCTACTGTTTCCAGTGGTTAAGCGGAAAAGAATTCGCCTGCAATTCAGGCGACGTGAATTCAATCCCTGGGTCAGGGAAGAGCCCCTGGAGAAGGAAATGGCAACCCACTCCAGTATTCTTGCCCGGAGAATTCCATGAACAAAGGAGCCTGGTGGGCTACAGACCATGGGGTCTCAAAGTGTTGGACACAACTTAGCAACTAAAGAACAACGACTGTTATGAAAACACAAGTGTTTCGATACGCCCAACACACCGAGAGGCCAAACACTACCAAAACCTTGCAGTCTGGAGCAAAGAAAGATTTGCAGAGGGCTATGCAAGGAGATGAGTGGCTCACGCCTGAAAAAACCCAAACTCCCTGAAGGCTTTCAGCAAAGCTCTTTTCTAGGAAACGTGAGGGAGAGGTGTGGTTAGTTGTTGCAAACTTTTTGGTGTCAAATCCTTTGTTCTTGTGGTCACTTTGTTGTCAGGTAATGATGCTCTTGTAAATCTCCACCAAACAAATGTTATTTTCTGTTCTAACAAGAAAGGGAAGGTCACTAGGTACAACTTCCCCCTCCCCACCCTCCACCGCCCCGAGGTCCAGGTCCTGGCTGAAGAGGCAGATCTCAGTTGGCAGCTCCTAAGCCATACCCAGCTGTCACCACTGAGGGAGCCAGATGCCCAGGACCCAACTGGCCCTCAGACTCCTCAGGCCAGCCAATGGCAGGGGCCAGGCCCCACAGACTGTGACCCAGACAGAGGGCCACTGCCATTACTTCACAGAGGCGGGGATCGGGGAGAAGTCCACTGCCACCTCAAGGCCTCAGCCTGACCAGTGGGCAGTCTTGGCAAGGGCTCTGGAGCCCTGCAGGGCACAGCCCCCTGACCTGAGGCCTGCTGAGCTGGATCCAGGATCCACTTCTTACCTCACTCTCTGCCTGAGGACCACGACTCTGCCGAGTTTGCTGAATGGACCCACTAAGCGTCACTCACGAACAGTTGGCTGCTTGTAGGAGGACCCTGGAACCAACCAATGGCTGAGCAGAACCACTAACGGTCACTCACTGACAGCTGGCTGCTTGTGGGAGGAGCACAGAACCAACCAATGGCTGAGCAGAACCACTAACGGTCACTCACGGACAGCTGGCTGCTTGTGGGAGGAGCACAGAACCAACCAATGGCTGAGCAGAACCACTAACGGTCACTCACTGACAGCTGGCTGCTTGTGGGAGGAGCACAGAACCAACCAATGGCTGAGTAGGACCCGGAACATCGCTAACGGTCCCACAGTGAGCCCCGTCTACTAGCAGGATGGGGGCGGGGGGTAGCACACAGCGAAGGCTGCAGCGCTCAGGGCTATGCCTGGCCACGCTCGGCCATGCTCTGTTCACTACTATTATATTCTACAGCTTTCTGTACAGCCGTACGATTTCATGACAATATTTTTCATTTATTAAGGAAAACTATCTAAATATAAACAAAAGCAAGAAGACTAGTACAATAAGTCCAAATGTACCAATCATTTTGTTTGAATAATTAGCAAATCATGACCAATATGTTTCATTTCTATCCCCATTCCCAGAAACATACATTAGATTATTTTAAAGGGAATCCTAGATTTCATCCATTAATACTTTATTACATGTCTTTAAAACAGAAGAATTTCCAGAAATACAACCAAAAATACCATTATCACTCTTTAAGAGTTAAAAATTCCTTAATATTATCAAATACCTACTCATTGCTTCAATTTCCTGGCTTGCCTCATAAATAAGTAAATTTTGTCTTGCAGTATTTATAAGTACACAGCTTGCTGAATTTTTACAAAGTGAACATTCCCATTTAATCAGCCAGCACTTGAAAGAAGAAATAGAATGTTGAATTTTTCTTTTGTGTGTGTGCCTTTCACAATTTTTTTCAAATCAGGATTCAAACTGGGTCACATCTTACAAATGGTTGACAATCTCTCTTTCACAGTAATTTTACATTTTTAAATTCACATTACAGTGATGAAGGATATGAACCTAATTCTACTTTTGAGACAGTTTAGATGCTTTTCATTATTTCTAAAAGAATATATAAAATACTGTTTGTTACCACTGGCAATGGGAATGGAAGTCAGAAATTTGGCAGTGTAGTTTTTCAAGGCATTACCAACAAACAGCCTTTTTAAAAAGGAAATACCATTGAAAATTAAAACAGACTCAACTATGGTCATTAAAGAACAGTATACACCCAGAGATCTATTCTCCAGCTAACTCAATGTAGAGATTCACTTACGGAATTTACTTGTTTTTTTCAATAATCACAATTGTGTTCTAACTGTGCTTCTTGAGTTTCCAGCCCTGAATCACAATGAAATAAAAGTCTCTTAATGGTATGCCACTAATAGAACTTGAAAATCCTTACTCTGAGATATGGTAGCTTTGCAGCCCTTAATGGCATTGTCCTTGACTGGAGATGTACAGCAAATTTACTTCCTGCCAGCCCCTCTAAGGCTAATGGGCCTTCCAACTGCAGAGTTTGCACTGATTTCTAATGACTGGGTGCAGCAGAGAAGGGAGTCTGGGAGCAGGATGCTGTCTGCTGGCAGAGTTCCTGGGAGAAAGGAAACCTTGAAAGATGCACTGCAATGAACACCTTGTTCTGGGAAAACAGAAAGTCAAGCTCTATCATAAATTTTTTATTTTCCTCCATAATTTGACTGTAAGATTACATTCAGGAGAAAGCAAGAAAAGACTGATGAAAATAATTGTGAAAAGATCTGAAATTAAGATAGATAGATATTTATATAAAACAACTGTGTAGTGTACACCGCTCTCTAGGACTTTGAGAAAAATGCTGGTGATAAAATCTGAGACTGTCTTTCATACATTTGTAAAAGTAAGATAATTATGTGAGTAAATGAGAAGAAAATGAGAAATCTATATATTATTACACTGCATACTCAATGAGAATAAAGTGATTTTTAAAGAAAATGCAGAATTATAAAAAATATCACTTAGCCATTTCACATTGATATTATGAGATATGTGCAACTATAGAAAATACACCAGAACCTCACCCAAAAAGTGTTTCCACAGTCCAAGAAGACAGCACTGATAAATGGAAACTGCATATCACACAAACTGAATAACAATATAGAAAACTTGCACAGAAACAGGTTTTCATTTCTGACCATGCATGCAGTCTCCAGTCAAGAATACTGGAGTGGGTTGCCAGCCCTCCTCCAGGAGATCTTCCCAACCCAGGGATCGAACCCATGTCTCTTATGTCTCTTGCATTGGCAGGTGAGTTCTTTACCACTAGCACCACCTGGGAAGCCCCCCATTTCTGACCACTTTGATACAAAGGAGATTTCCCTAGAGGTTCAATGTGATGTAAAGAATAAGCAATTTAAGCTAGCTCAGGAAGTCAGAAAACAGTGGTAATAACAAAAGGTATAGTCAAAGGAATGGTTTTTCCGGTAGTCATGTATAGATGTGAGAGTTGGACCATAAAGAGGACTGAGCGCCAAAGAACTGATGCTTTTAAACTATGGTGCTGGAGAAGACTCTTGAGAGAGTTCCTTGGACTGCAAGGAGATCAAATCAGTCAATTCTAAAGGAAATCAACCCTGAATATTCATTGGAGGGACTCCAATGCTGAAGCTGAAGATCCAATACTTTGGCCACGATGAGTCAACTCACTGGAAAAGACCTGATATTGGGAAAGACTGAAGGCAAAAGGAGGAGGGGCCAGCAGAGGATGAGATGGTTAGATAGAATCACGGACTCAACTGAATCTGAACAAGCTCTGGGAGACAGTGAAGGACAGGGAAGTCTTGCATGCTGCAGTCCATGAGGTTGTAAAGAGTCAGACATGACTTAGTGACTAAAAAACAACAACAACAGAGTGCTTCCTGGAAAAGGTGATGTTTAGAAGTTGGAAGGTATTATGGAATTCAATTTCCCCATTCAAGAAAAAATAGCAAAGCAACAAATTGCCATTCCAGACAATGGTGTATGGAATGTTTATCTGACAGTCAAGTCACTCTCTTGTGTCCCCAGCCCTCAAACACAAACAGGAATAACATAGCTAGCCAATCTTGTTGTAGCCTGCCATCAATTCTCAAAAGATTTGGTTCCATGACAGCTCTTGCAAAGGGGTAAGCAAGGCACAGAGGACTTGCTTTGAGAGGAGGTAGACAAGATGACCCTCTCAAGGCAAGGACCTATGTGTTCTATATACTCATCCTCTCAGTTGTTGGCATCACCAGGTCTCACTGTATCCTCCACAGATGTTTGTTTGGCATGGAAGCTGGCTGGAAGTCATAATATTTCAGGATTTGTGTGCAGCCAGACCTTGAAGTAGCAGGGTGCTGATAAAATTTAACTTCTATATACTCATGAAACAATGCATCCTTTTAAAAGAACTTTCATATACATAGCTGATTTCTTCTTTACCATAGTCTTAAAGGAAGCTAGAATAATTCCTATCCTGATTTACAAAAGCTGACTAAGACTACAGGGGACTGCACTGAAGACATCAAGATAGGTAACAAAAATGGGCCTCAAACTCTGGTAGACTATATCCAGCGTGCTTTTCTCCAAGCTTCATCTGCTGAACTATCCAGTTCCAACAACCACAGAAATGGGAAGGACCAATGACAGCCACCATGATCACCTCTTCAAGGTCTCAGTTATCATCAGCAGGACCCTGGTCTTGTTTGTGGCCAATACAAAGATCAACTGTCTTGACAATCCCAGAATCAGCTGTGGCCCCAGGACTAGCAAAGTCTTGGTTTTTACTACATTCTGATGAGAGTTGGGGATTGGGAATATTCATCTGGAAGTAATAAGCAAGATGAGAAGTGACCTGAAGCAGGAAGAACCATGAAAATAGCCCTAGAATAAGAGACTCTCCTAAGTAATATAAGGGGCTTCCCAGGCGGCACGAGTGGTAAAGAACCCACCTATCAATGCAGGAGATGTAAGAGACGTGGGTTCAATCCTTGGTCAGGAAGGTCCTCTGGAAGCATGGCAACCTACTCCAGCATTCTTGCCTGGGAAATCCCATGGACAGAGGAGCCTGGCAGGCTACAGTTCCTAGGGTCGCAGAGTCAGACATGACTGAAGTGACTTAGCATGCACATAAATAATATGAAAGGAAAAGAAATATGGATCAATAGCTGAACCTTAGATGATAGGTAGGTAGATATATATCTGAGAGACATCAGATACATACATATAAATTATAATTTCTTAATCCTGAAATATATATCTTTACACACATAACGTTTGTGAAATAGGGATGCATTTTATAATCAATGCACATATTTAACACAATGGTATTATTTTCCTAACACTAGAGAAGGGAAGAAATATATATGTAATTTCTACTGCCTAGTTTCTTTCCTTTAATTCAGAACTGTAGATCAGAGAATAGTTGACTAATAAACTAAATTTGATTATCGTTTATAGTCTTCTCATATTTTTGCCTCACTACATTAGATCTCTTGGAGAGCAGAGGCCTCATTTTACTTATCACTGTAATTTCCCATATCTAATATTTGTCAATACAGAGTTTAATAAATGCTTGCTACTGGGTATTGTTAAAAATTACACACATACAATTAGCAAAAAATATGTCTCAAGCAGGTGACTCATGTCTAACAAAATGAGAGAAATTGAGAAAATTAACACTGTTGCGCACATTTAAGCACTAGACATATCCATTAGACTCAGATGAGATATCACCTAAATATCTAAAGAGCAAAGATAATGTTGCCAAAAGTTAATTTCTGATTATGATATTTTTGTAGAAATTCTCTATCATACAAAGAAGAATATTAATCTTTACCTCACTATATTTCAATTAGAATAAACTTTAAAAGGGCTTCCCTGATGACTCAGATGGGTGAAGAATCCAAATGCAATGAAGGAGACCCAGGTTCAATCCCTGGATCGAGAAGATCCCCAGGAGAAGGGCATGGCAACCCACTCTAGTATTCTTGCCTGGAGAATCCCATGGACAGAGGAGCCTGGCAGGCTACAGTCCATGGGGTCACAAAGAGTCGGACACAACTGAATGACTAACACACACAAACTTTAAAAGGATACAACTTGAGGCAATAGTTAAATTATGATAGAACCATAAAGTAGAATGCAGTGCTGCCGATAAAAAAGTGAAGTTTCCAAAAGATACTTAATGACCACATTATAATACTCAGTAAAAGAAAAAAAGCATGATATAAAATTTAATCAATTATTTAATTTAAATTTTCTAAATATTGATGGAGTTCAGAACATGCTGTTCCCAAAATATGGCTCCTTGACATAATGACTATTTCAAGGCAAATGACAGATATGGAAAGGACTCTCTGACCTCCCCCATCTTCCCTGAAACAAGTCATAAGACCCTCATGTGAGAGGTGCCCTCCTTATACCTGGATGAAATCTCTGAAGGCATAGGGGCACCAAGACAAAGCCCAATGAATAGGCCTTGCTAAGTTTCCCCCAGTTTACTACCTTTAGCTCAAACTTTTCTGCCCATGACTGTCCATTCTTCATCAGAACCAGTATAAAAACACTCAGGTTTAACTATTTCTTCAGGTCTCCATTTCCTTATGAAGGTTCCCATGTCACATAAAGCTAAAATAAATGTGGTTGCTTTCCTCTCGTTAATTTGTCTTTGGTCAGTCTAATTTATAGGGCCCCAGCCAGAGAACCTAGAAGTACAGTAAAAATAAAAAAATAAAACAGGCTTCCCCGGTGGCTCAGTGGTAAAGAATCCACCTGCCAACGCAGGAGAGACAGGTTTGATCCCTGATCTGGAAAGATCCCACGTGCTGCGGAGCAACTAGGCCCATGAGCCAGTTATCGAGCCTGTGCCCGAGAGCCCAGGAGCTGCAACTTCGGCGCCCTCACGCCCCAGAGCCAGCGCTCCACAAGAAAAGCCACTGCAATGGGAAGCCCGCGCTCGGCTAAGAAGAGTAGCTCCCACTGGACGCAACTAGAGAAAAAGCACATGTCGTAATGAAGACCCAGAACAGCCAAAAACAAATAACTAAATAAATAAAATTATTTTTTTTAAATTTTCTTCCCCTACAATATATATGAGACTAGAAAGAAATATACCTAAATCTTCATAGTGGTTATTTCTCTAATATGAAACTACAGATATTTGTTAAACTAATTTCTATAATTTTTAATATTTTTATCAGCAGGGCTTTTTAGAAATTTGCCTTAATGAGCAAGCTCCCCACGATGTGATTTTGCCCATTTGAGTCTTCTATGTGCATACTGCTGGCCAGCTGGAGCTCACCCTTCAGAGCAAAACTGTGTATGGAAACGACTCAACCCAATTACAAGAACATACCACACCAACATTTACAGAGTCATTGTTACCAATATTATTTTTATTTTCCTCTAATAAGAAAAATTAAAATTCATTTCAACTTTTAGAAGCAACTCACATGAAATCTCAGATTATAAACTTGATCTGACTTTTTTATCCAGGAATGGGTTAAGCTGCTCAGTTAATGAGAGGACTAGTTCCTGACACTTGCACAAAATGGATGACACCCAAACAAAAGCCATTCAAGAATTAAACAGTGAGACCGATTTCCCAAAAAAGACCAGACTTCTGGGATTGAGAGCATCAGGTATCTCTGTGCCACCCATGGCTCATTGCTCACACCTCCATGAGAGCTTCCTTTTTCTTACAGGTACACGGTAGCTATTTAGTTATCTAACAACATTTGCCCTGAAGGGCATGATGGTGACCTTAATTCACTTCTGTATCTTCTACTACTTAGCCCACTTTGAAATCACTGCGCTGGGCTCTGAATGTTTGTGTCCTCCCAAAATTCATATTTTGAAATTCTAATACTTAATGTTATAGCATTAGGAGGCAGAGCCTCTGGAAGGTGATTAGGTCATAAGGATAGAGTCTTCATAAATGGATCTGTGCTCTTACACAAAGATCTACAGACCTCCCGGCCCCTGTGGCCACATGAGGATACAATGATAAGTTGTCAGCGGGGAAGGAGATCCTCACCCAACTGTGCTGACATCCTGATCATGGACTTCCCAACCTCCAGAACCGTGAGAATTAAACTGCTTTTGTTGATAAGGTACTTAGTCTGTGGTATGTTGTTACAGCAGCAGAACAGACTAACACTAACTCAATAAACACTAACAGTGGAAATACACATGGTATCAATCACCACACAAAGGTTAAACCAACCCAACCTGTCTTTGACACAAACTGAATGCTTGAATGGGTGTCTTCTAGTTTCTCCAGAGCAGCGGCTGTCACAGCTGGGTGATGGTGAAAGAAGAGAGCTGAGAGTGGATTTTGCAGAGTGCCCAGTTTAAGAAGGAAATAAATGAAGAGGAGCTAGGGCGGGACACTTACACATATGTTCTAGAGTTTTCCTCACATTGTAATAAAAATAGTTGCACATTCAGTATGCACATTTCTTCCCCAAAAAGTAGATTCCCAAAATACCATCTAGACAGAAACAGGGAAAAGCAATATGTGAATACTTTTTAGTAAAAGACCAAAGGAGCATAGAGGGAAAGTTTTACTATAGCAGTGTTTCAGTACGTTCTTCATATTCCTATTCTTTTCTTAATGCCAATATAGGTTATCTGATTACAACAACATATGCCACTTTTATGGGTTTTTAAAAAATAGTTTCCTGTGTTTTTTTAAAACCTAATACATTGTTTTAAAATTAAAATAAAATATAGATTCTAAGGGCTCATCCTGAAGGTTCTCAGCTGGTAAATCTCCAGTGGGGAATGTGCATCTTTTTCCAATCTCCCCACAGGATTCTGGTAAACCCTCCGGGGGCACATACTCTGGTGGTTAAAAGGGCGAGGCAAATTCTGTTAAAAGTGTAACAGAAAGATTCGTCTGATGGTGCAGTGGATAAGAATCCCCCTGCCAATGCAGGGAACATGGATTCAATCCCTGGTCTGGGAAGATCCCACAGCTACTGAACCCATGCCCCACAGCTACTGAAGCCGAGGAGCCGAGAGCCCATCCTCCACAGGAGAAGCCACTGCATGCGGAGGTCGAGCACCACCATGAAGGCCAGCCCAGCTCAGCACAGCTAGGGAAAACCCCACACAGCAACGGAGGCCCAGCACGGCCAGCGATAAATATTTAGAATTTAAATAAAAGTTAAAGCGTATCTTTATATTTAATAAAAGTGTAACATAAGGGAATTCTCTGGCAGTCCGGTGGTTAGCACTCTATGTTTTCACTGCCAAGGGCCCAGGTTCAGTCCCTGGCCAGGGAACTATATGATACCATGAGCTGAGAGGTGTGGCCAAAAAAAAAAAGGTGTAACAGAAGAAGAAAGCAACTTCACCAGCAGATAACAAAATGGACTGGAAGGTGTAACCTGGCGACAAAATCAGTCACACAAAGGCACCAAACAGACGATACAGCAGAGGTCTTGGCCTCTGCCTCTGGAACACACACTTCTTCCCAGAGGTTACGCTACACTATTCAGGGAGGCTGCCTTTGCCTTTGCTGTCTTCTTTGCCCCTCAAAACCGTCTTTCATATTCTTTTAAGCCAGATTTAGGAGAATAAAATACTGCCTTGCCAAACGGGGAGGGGAATACAGGAATGACATTGTCACTTCACCTCAGGAGAATCCCCCATACTCACACCTGAGCTCAAATTATAGGAGTCCTTATTAACTGTGCTGAGGAGCTGGGACGTTAACCTGAAATAAAGACCTTTCAAAGTGCAATTACCTGACCATCAGCATCAACCCGGTACTGGGAACCTATTAGAAAACGCAGTTCTTAGACCTCAACCTAGATCTACTAAACGGGAAATCCTGGGGGTGGGACTTAGAAAACTGTGTTTCTTAAAAAGTCCTCCAGGTGATCCAAATGTACATGAATCTGTACACCAGTGTAAGGGAAAAGCAACGGGACTTTCCTGGAGGTCCAGTGGTTAAGACTTCACTTTCCACTGCAGGGGCGGTGGGTTCATCCTTGATAGGGAAGCTTGTTTAGTTGTTTAGTTGCTCAGTCGTGTTGGACTCTTGGTGACCCCACGGACTGCAGCCCGCCAGGCTCCTCTGTCCACGGGATTCTCCAGGCAAGAATACTGGAGTGGGTTGCCATTTCCTTCTCCAGATAGGGAAGCTAAGATCCCACACACTTCATGGCCAAAAAAAAAAACCAGAATACAGAAGCAATATTGTAATGAATTCAATAAAGACTTTAGAAATGGTCCACGTCAAGAAAAAAAAGAAAAAGGAAAAGTAGTGACTGCTGGTTTAAAACAAAGAAATGATGTACTTAAATCTGTTTTAGGAAGATATCTCTGAGAGTATAAATCAAAGCCCAGGGAAACACAAGAAATCAAACACTTCTATTGTACCTGGAGTGTATCAAGTGACAGGGACTTTACAGGTTGATGTCTTGTTTGGACGGAAAGCCAGTGAGGCCATCTGTTCAAACTCCCAGAGAGCCCTCAACGCAGGGCTCCCACGAAGGGTCCCCTCAAGCTGCCCGTGCCTGCGACCTTCTGCTGCCTCTGCTGGGCCAGCGGGTCACTGTCTGCTCATTATCTCTTGTCCTTCTCACACACTGACCTTTGAGTCCCCCAGTCCCTCTCTTAACGGCCAGAACCGACGTGCATGGGCCTCAGTGGGGCACACTGATACTGTAGATTCTGCTGGGCCAGTGTACCTTTGGGACCTTCGCCACAAAGCCCTGGAGCTCCTCTGATCAGCAAGGTAAGTCGGCACCAGGCTTTCCAGCATGGGCTCCCTCTCCATCCCTTGTGTCCCAGGGCCATAAACAAAAAGAAGACACCCGTGCAGACCTGGACGAGACACTTGCTAACTTCCACCATGATGGTCCCAAGATCACAGTGCTCCCCAAACACTTCTTCACTCCATCCTTGTGGTGGAAATATTCCTATATCCCACCCAGCTTTTTGGCCACAATAGATTCTAGACTTTCTTTTAGAAATGTGGAGCCTGTGGTACCAGCTGCTGCTTGATCCTGTAGAAAATCTGGCAATTTAAGGCTCTGAAAGGCATCACCAGAGGCATGCCCACCAGGAGACACCACAGAGAGACACTGGCATCCCAACCAAGGTCTGTTTTAGTGACCTTCTGTGACCCCAGCGTTAGAGGCCTCCAGAATCTATTTCCAGTGCTGATGCATCCGGTTCTCTGCTGATGAGTGTTCTGTGGGGAACTGGAATCTTCATGAGCATTAGCTACTGTTAAAACTGCTCTCCTCCCATGTAACCAGTAACATAACTGATGAATGAAGCCTGAGTCCTTGGGATGCTTCCTAATACGCTGTCTGTAAGCAAACAGGACCCTTCGGGCCCTGCCCAGGACAGACCTCTCCTCCATATCCTCTGCTTTAGCTCCTCTTCCAAGTTCCCAGATAATGATATCTCATGCGTATTTCCTGAATTTTTCCGATGTTAAAAACCACCATTCCACCAACTGGAATGAATTAACTGTTTGATGATCACGAGCATGTAGCCCCCAGACCCACTGGTGCCTAAGGACTGAACATATTGATATGTTGCCTCGATATCAACCAGTTGGAGAACTGTGGACATGCTGATCACATGCCCTGTGAACCCCCTCCCTTACCTGGCCTTTAAAAATGCTTTGCTAAAACCCCTGGGGTTCAGAGCTTGGGGAGGCATGAGCCACCCATCTCAGTGCCTGGCCCTACAGTGAACCTTTCTCTCCTCCAGACTCCAGGGTTTTGGTACTGTCTGGCCTCATCGTGTGTCAGGCACACAAACCTGCGTTCAGTAACACACCCAAAGGTGGATGAACAAACAGCACAGAAACAAACAGCAGGCTCACCCACACTGTATGTCCACACTCCGTGAAGCTCCTCCAGGCACAGGCCTAGGAGGGCTAAAACACCTCTGGGGGCGTGGGTCAGAACTTCCAGAAAAGGGAAACCAAACTGATGGCTATCTACAGGGTTCTTAGAGAAACTGAACCAGTTTTATTGTGATTTGATCTAGAACTTGATAAAATGGGGTAGGGGTGGGGGAAGCCTACCAATACTAAAACTGTTACAATAATTTAGGAGAGTGATGGTTAAGGTCTTAAATCAACTAGTATTAGTGGGCACTGATGAAGACAAAGGAAGAATAAAGAAGACGTGATTAAAACTCTTAAGAGGAAAACAGAGGCAGGGCACTTTTTGACATAAATAGCAGCAATGTTTTTTTGGAACCACCTTATAGAGTAATGAAAATAAAAACAAAAGCAAACGGGACCTAATTAGACTTAAGAGCTTTTGCATAGCGAAGGAAACCCATAAACAAAATGAAAAGATAACCCACAGAATGGAAGAAAATATTTGCTAACATAGCGACCAACAAGGGATTCATCTCCAAAATATACAAACAGCTCATGTAGCGCCTTATTTAAAAAAAAAAAATCAAAAAATGGAAAGATCTAAATAGGCATTTCTTCAAAGAAGACATGCAGATGGCCAAAAAGCACATGAAAAGATGCTCAGTTTATTAGAGAAATAATACAGTGAGATATCACCACACACTGTCAGAATGGCCATCATCAAAAAGTCTACAAACAGTAAATGCTGAAGAGGGTGTGGAGAAAAGGGAACTTCCTACTCTGTTGGTACAACTACTAGGGAGAACAGTATGGAAGTTCCTTAAAAGACGAAAAGTAGAACTACCATGTGACCCAGCAATCCCACTCCTGGGCATATGCCTGGAGAAAACCATAATTGGAAAATGAACACTCCAGTGTTCATTGCAGAACTATTTGTAACCACCAAGATTTGGAAGGAACCTAAATGTCTATCAACAGAGGAATGTATAAAGAAGATGTGGTATATATATATATATACACACACACAACGGCATATTATTCAGCCATAAAAAAGGATGCAATAATGTCATTTGCAGCAACATGGATGGACCTAGAGATTCTCACACTAACTGAAGTAAGTCAGAGACAAATATCACATGATATCACTTATAGGTGGAATCTTTTTTTTAAAAAAGGACAGAAATGAACTTATTTACAACAGAAACAGACTCGCAGACTTTGAAGACAAACTAATGATTACTAAAGGGGAAACGTGGAAGGGAGGGATAAATTAAGAGTTTGGGATTAACATGTACACACTACTGTATATAAAATAGATAATCAATAACAACATATAGCACAGGGAACTCTACTCAATATTCTGTAATAATCTATATGGAAAAAGAATCTGAAAAAGAACAGATACATGTATGTGTATAACTGAATCACTGTGCTGCATGCCTGAAGGTAACACATTGTAAATCAACTCTAATACAAAATAAAAAATAAGTTAAAAAAAAAAGGAGACATGATCAATGAACTGCATGAAAAGTAAGAGAGAAAAACCAAGGATAACTCTGAGTTAAACTTAGACAAGTAGAGTAAATTGATTCCACTAGTGGCCCCAATTAAATGGACTCCAATATCTATACCCTTTACCCTATACTTAGATCCTGCCTACTCTAACTCTGGGCTGGGCTATGTGACATGCTTTCACCAATGGGACAATAGCAGGCTTGGAGCAAAAAGTGACTTGAAAAAGCTTTAGGAATTTCCACCTATTTTTTTGCTCCTCTTTGATCACTAGGAGCATATTCTCCAAGCATGCTCAGGCTAGCCTACAGGGATCTGAGAAACATCTACATGACAGACACATGAAAAAGAGCCCAGTTATCTAAACTAAGGTCATCTTAAACCAGCCTATAGCCAGCTGCCCCCCACAAACATGTGAAAACCTAGCCAGGCTCAGCAGAAACCTGCAACCAAAGGGCAGCTGACCTCACTTTACATGCTGGAACCCAGCTAAGACCTAGGAGCCCTAATAAAGAATGTATTTTAATGTTAAACAGCATTTCTGTAGCAACAGGGAACTGAGATACTAAGGAACCCAATGGTTCTCTTTTTATAGAATTTGAAACAGGAGCAGAGCATGTGAGTACAGAAAGATAAATTCAGGTCTAGACATCATGAGTTTGAGCTCACTATAAGATGGCCTGGTAAAAAATAGAATAAAAATATAAAAAGACGGCCAGGTAAAAACAACTAAAAGTAACATGGAAACAAAAGTCTAGAACCCAAATAAAATTTTTAGATAGTGACATAAGTTTGCACAGTCAGCATAAAACTGATCCCAGGAAGAACAAAGTCTTTTTTTAAACAGCAAAATGAGAAATCTGGGGAACATCACTTAAAAGGTGGCTTCCCAGGTGGCACTAGTGGTTAAAGGACCCATCTGCCACTGCAGGAGACCTAAGAGATGCTGGTTCAATCCCTGGATCAGGAAGATCCCCTGGAGGAGGGCACTCCCAATGAGGGACTTCCCCGGTGGCCCAGTGGTTAAGAATCTGCCTGCCAATGCAGGGACATGGGTTCAGTCCCTGGGTCCAGGAGGACCGCACATGCTTGGGGCAGCTCAGCCCAGGCACCACTACTGAGCCCACACGCCCTAGAGCCTGTGCTCCGCAACAAGAGAAGCCACTGCAGTGAGGAGCCTGCGCAACCAGACAGCAGTACCGCTCACCGCAGCTAGAGGAAGCCCGCACACAACGACGAAGACCCAGAGCAGCCACAAATGAATAAACAAAAAAGAAGACTGTAAAAGATTTGTTTAAAAAAAAAAAAAAAGAAAGACTTCAGCTCTTTTGGGGAATTCCCTGGGAGTACAGTGGTTAGGGAAGATGCCCTGGATGGCACAGCAACCCACTCCAGTATTCTTGCTTGGAGAATCCCATGGACAGAGGCGCCTGGTGGGCTACGGTCCTAGGGAATCACAAAGAGCAGGACATGACTGAAGAGACTGAGCACGCACATACAGGAGTTAGGACTCTAGGCTCTCACTGCCAAGGACCTGGGTTCAATCCCTAGTTGGGGAACTAAGATTTCACAAGCTATGCAGCATGGCTGGAAATAAAAAAAAGAAAAAAAAAACCTTCAGTTCTATTTGGAGTACTCCTTTAGTTTCTACCTTTGTGGTAAGATAGGAATAATGCTTTACATCATAAGATATCTAAAATACACAAATAATGTTCAATATTTGGTCTTATACAATTACATTAAAATTACACTGTATAATTACATTTAAAAAATCTGTGCCCAGTTCAGATAATGATGATGATGATGACTGAGTGAATATTTGATTAGTGTTCTGTACTGTGTGATGGGTTTAAGCAATGGAAATGTATGCTGTTTTGCTGTTTGTTCCTATTCAGCATCCATCCCCTCTTCTTTTGATAAAGTGTCTGGTGCAGATGGGCTAACTTCAATGCCTGCCCTGAGTAAGGAAAAGAATGAATCATGTCTGACCCATCAATGTTACCCATCTCCTCTGGCCACAGTGATGGGTTTGGGTACAAGCATGAGTGAGTATGGGCTTCCCTTGTGGCTCAGCTGGTGAAGAATCTGCCCACAATGCGGGAGACCTGGGTTCGATCCCTGAGTTGGGAAGAGCCCCTGGAGAAGGGAAAGGCTACCCACTCCAGTATTCTGGCCTGGAGAATTCCGTGGACTGTATAGTCCATGGGGTCGCAAAAAGTCGGACACGACTGAGCGACATTCACTTTCACTTTCACATGTGTGAGGATGCGAGCTCAGTTGCGTCCAACCCTTTTGTGGTCCCACGGACTGTAGCCCACCAGGCTCCTCTGTCCATGGGATTCTCCAGGCAAGAACACTGGAGTGGGTTGCCATTTCCTACTCCAGGGGAGCTTCCCGACCCAGAGACTGAACCTGACTGGGTCCCAAGTCTCTTGTGTCTCCTGCACCGGCAGGTGGGTTCTTGACCACTGCTCCACCTGAGAAGCCCTTATGGATAAGCCGGTGATGCAAATGACTAGTAAGATTAAAGTGTGGGTTGGAACTGCTAGGAAAAGAAAATCCTTCCTTCTCCTGAACTTCAAGGTAAATGATAAAATCCTTGAGCTGTTGGGCACTCTCTTGAGGAAAGAACCCATCAGAAAGGGTATTCAGAGTAGAAAGCCAAAAGTTAAAGGAAATCAAGTACCACTAATACAACTTAAACCCATGGATCTAGCAATTCTGAAGTTGAAAATCCTGGAACTTTTCTATTACATAATGCAGTGTGAACTGAGTTTTTCTCACTTGTAACTAAAGGAATAGTTACAAATACAAAATAGTTTTGTATAATGTGTGTGTGTGTGTGTGTGTGTGTGTCAAAACAGTTTGCTTTAAAAGGACAAATTCCAAAATTTATTCACTAAACAAATATTTATGGAGCACCTACTATGTACTGGTGTATCAATCAGCCAAAAGTAAATTAACCAAGGTCACTTGCATGGTGTTTTGACACTATAATAACTTTAGGCAAGGTAATTCTTAGTTGGTCAGGATTGCTCCAAGTAGGGAAGAACATGTAGCATCCCTGGTCTATGATCAATATACATGCTAATAAGTCCTCACTGTGACAACTGGAATTGTCACACATTTCCAGAAGTTCCCCTAGGGGGCAGTGTGTGTGTTAGTCACTCAGTAGTGTCCCAACTCTTTGCGACTGTACCCCAAAAGGCTCCTCTGTGAGTGGGTTGCCATTCCCTTCTCCAGGGGATCTTCCAGACCCAGGGATCAAACCGGGGTCTCTCGCATTGCAGGAGGAGTCTTGACCTCTGAGCCACAAGGGATTGAGAATTACTGAACTGGGGAGGTAGGGTTGGGGGGGTGGATGACCCTGATTCTGACATCATAGAACTAAGAATTTTAAAGCTGTCAGGCATAGCCAATATAAAGGACATGTTAGAAGTACCCATCAGGAAAAAAATAGAGTGGGAAAAGTTTGCTCAACAAGTCAGAACAAAATGATAGCTACTATTAGAAGGTAAAAGGCAAATAAGGGTTTCAATGAATAAAAAGAGATTTACAAAATAGCAAATGATTAAGGACACAAAGAAAAAAAAAATGTTTGAGGTCACCAGTAGCCAGGAGTAAGATACAACAAGTTATTAATAAAATTGAGCTTCAATCTGACAAATGTAAAAAGGAGACATTCTGCAGAGAATTGGTCCTCCCTCTCAGCAAGACAAAGTTAAAAGAGCAGTTAGGGCAGTGAGAACTATCCTAGATTAAAAGAGACCTAAGAAACAGAACAACCAAACAAAATAAACACGCTAACCTTGCTTGGATCCTGATTTTAACAAATAAGAGGTAAAAGACATTTTGGGAACAATTGGAAAAATTTGAATATAGACTGAATCTTCGATGACATTAAGAAGTTGTCAATTTTGACTGATGAAGCAAATATGGTAGGACCTTAATTGTTAAAGCTAGTACACTGTGTTAGAGATTCATTTAGCATTTTAATTCTCTCTTTAACTGCTTTTTAATTATCTTGTTAAAATGCTGCTCGATATATAGATTTTCACTAGCCTGTTCTACTTTTCTTTATATTAGAAAAATTTTTCTAATAAAATGTCAATTAAAAAATGAGAACTTTATCAGTTAACTGAAGAAATAATACATATGCATCCTTTCCACAGTTTTCTATAGCCTATTCTGCATAGTTTCTATATAATGATACTATTTAAAGATTAGTTTAAACAATTTCTAACTTTTTAAATAAATGTTTAATTTAAAAAAAAAAGGAAGGGTATGAACTGTGCTATAATATTTTGGTCTTCCCCCCTCCTTTTTATCTTAAGGCTAAAGAAAATCTAGAGAAACAGCTTAACCTATATACTTAGAACATTGTTTCAAGACTACTTGAATCTAAAATATGGGCAAGTTGCTTAATATCTCAATATTCAATTTCTTCATCAGTAAAACAGACATAATAATTATTTTATATTTTGCTGAGATTAAATGAATTAATACTTGTGAAGTGCTTGGAACAATACCTGGCACATATTAAGCTGTATATAAATTCTTTTTAAAAAGACCATTTCAGTTTAATAAGAGACAGTTTGGAAGAAAAAGGTAAATTCCTCATGAGATATCCTAAAATAATGGTTCTAAATTATAATTGTACATTAAAACAAACCAGGTACAGGAGAGTATTTTAAACTTCTTTGTGGGCCCTATTGTAGACAAATTAAATCAGAAACTTTGGGACTAGAACCTGGGCATCAGTAGTTTTTAATGCTTCTCAGGTCCTGTGAGCAGCCAAGCTGCTAACCACTGACCCAAATTTTACTTTGCATGTGTGAATGTGGTGGTTTCACATCCTGTCTCAGTGATGCCCTATCAAATTCCTGACACCACCCTGCAGCTTGGAATTTATACTGGCTTGAGTCAAGAGAGGATTTTTTTTTTTTTTTAAGAACATCAACATTTATTTAACATGATAAAAAAGAAATGAGATATGAACATTTGCATTTAAACAATAGTAAGTAGCCTTTAATACTTACATTACGTGTGCTCATTGTATACAAAGAGAGGATTTTTAATAGCTCCAATCCTATATGTCACAATTCGGCTACTCTTTCTTCTAGGGCCATTCACACTTTACCATCCAGTTCTGGAATCTGAGATAAACTGAGTGGGTATCAATATCTAATCACCATAAGAAGAAAATGGAATGTGAATATATAAAAGATCTTCATAATTGAAGAAGTTTCTGATCCAGATAAGAATTCAGTGTCCTGATTTATCATCATCCCATTTTATAGACCTTATGGCTCAAAGATATTAAGGACTTGTCCAAGTTTGTTGTTGTTCTGTCACGAAGTTGTATCCAACTCTTTATGACCCCATGGACTGCAGCAAGTCAGGCTCCTCAGTACTCCACTATCTCCAAGAGTTTGCTCAAATTCAAGTCCACTGAGTCTGTGATGTTATCTAACCATCTCATCCTCTGCCTCCCCCCCTTTGTTTTGCCTTCAATCTTCCTCAGCATCAGGATCTTTTCTAATGAGTCTTCTCTTCACATCAGGTGGCCAAGTATTGGAGCTCCAACGGCAGTCCTTCCAATGAATATTCAGGGCTGATTTCCCTTAGGATTGCCTGGTTTGATCTCCTTGCAATCAAAGGGACTCTCAAGAGTCTTTTCCAGCACCACAATTTGAAAGCATCAATGCTTCGGCGCTCAACCTTCCTTCATGGTCCAACTTTCACATCCATATATGACTCCTGGAAAAACCATAGCTTTGACTATACAGACCTTCGTCAGCAAAATGAAGTCTCTGCTTTCGATTGGGTTTTTTGTTTTTGGGGGGTTTTTCTGCTTTTTAATATGCTGTCTAGGTTTGTCATAGCTTTTCTTCCAAGGAACAAGCGTCTATTAATTTCATGGCTGCAGTCACCATCCACAATGATTTTGGAGCCCAAGAAAAGAAAATCTGTCACTGCTTCCACTTTTTCCCCTTCCATTTGCCATGAAGTGATGGGACCAGATGCCATGATCTTAGTTTTTTGAATGTTGAGTTTCAGACCAGGTTTTTCACTCTCCTCTTTTGCCCTCATCAAGATGCTCTTTAGTTTTCTTCACTTTATTCACTTAGAGTTATATTATCTGCATATCTGAGGCTGCTGATATTTCTCCTGGCAATCTTGATTCCAGCTTGTGATTCATCCAGTCTGGCATTTCACATGATGTACTCTGCATAGATGTTAAATAAGCAAGGTGACAATATACAGCCTTCTCATACTCTTTTCCCAATTTGGAACCAGTCCATTGGTCCACGTCTGGTTCTAACTGGTGCTTCTTGACCTACATACAAGTTTCTCAGGGGCAGGTGGTCTGGTACTCCCATCTCTTTAAGAATTTTCCACAGTTCGTTGTGATCCACACAATCAAAAGCTTTAGTATAGTCAATGAAGCAGAAGTAGATGTTATTCTGGAACTCCCTTGCTTTCTCCATGATCCAGCAAATTTTGGCAATTTGATCTCTGGTTCCTCTGTCTTTTCTAAACCCAGCTTGTACATCTGGAAGGTCTCGGTTCACATACTACTGAAGCCTAGAGTCACAGAGCTCATTAAGAATGTAGGCAAATCATAATCATAGGCTTCTGACTCCAGGTTCAATACACTTGAAAAAAGTGAAACCACAGGTTAGCCATGACCTGTGTTTGAAGAATAAAACTTTAGCAAGTGTATACAGAATGCCCTGGAGGAGTGCATGGCAACCCAGTCCAGTATTCTTGCCTGGAGAATCCCATGGGCAGAGAAGCCTAGTGGGCGACAGTCCATGGGGGTCAAAAAGAGTCAGATACGACTGAAGTGACTTAGCACATAGCACACAGAATTAATTAGACCAGAGAGTCTAAAACTACACATTCTTGAACCCCATCAAAAATCTAGTGAATGTAATCTCAAGTCCAGAAATCACTCTAGCTGATTCTCATTCTTTGGTAAAAACTGGACTGAACTCACTAGTTCTCTGTAGAATGTAGACAGAAGAGAAGACAAAGTGTATTGCTGAGGGTCTGATACATCCTGGGTGGCTTGAGGGGAGCAGAATGCAATAGAAAGCTCTCTAGGTTATCTTGATGCACAATGACCACCTGTGCCAGCCCTACCAAGTTCAAACCATAAGATAAAAGAGATTTAGTGGGGTCAAGGAGACCAGTCAGAAGATACAAGGGAAAAAATCAATGAGAAATACAAAAAATACAAAAGTGACTGGATTAGAAAGAGCCATAGATTAGGGAACTACAACAGAAAAGAGATCCGTGGGACCAAGAGCCATCTAATTAGATATGCAAATAGTCAAAGATAATGTCAATATTTAGTCGCTATATAGTAGGAGGATGGTGGAGGTAAAATAATGAGATGCAGGGGAATAAATATGACAGTTATGCTAAAGTGTAAGTGACGGGGCTTCTCTGGTGGCCCAATGACTAAGACAGTGGAGCCTGGCCAACTACAGTCCACAGGGTTGCAACGAGTCAGACAGGACCGAAGCAACTTCACACTCACACGTGCTGGCTTTTAGTCTAAATCCTGCAGGCACAGAAGGAAACTTCCTCAGCTACAAATCTAATCCTTTCATGTGCCAGAGAAAAAATGGCCTTTGGGATAAAATCCTAAGCAATCAACATGACCATTAGGGTTTGGCCTCAGCTTCCAGGCTAATGTCTGTTCATTAATTTTAAGTTTCAATTTCAGTATCGCCACGTTCTTTCTTGGCAGTAGTTAACTCATCACACCTTAAATTGACTGCTTAACTGAAAATCCCACATGCCACACTACAGAGTAAACTCCCTGAGAGCAGAGAGCAAGTTTGTCAGCCCCGCGCAGCCCCTGAGCACGCGTGCACGCCTGCGCCCACTTCAGTCGTGTCCAACTCTGTGCGGCCCCGTGGACTGCAGCCCGCCAGGCTCCTCTGTCCATGGGATTCTCCAGGCAAGAATACTGGAGTGGGCTGTCATGCCTCCTCCAGGGGATCTTCCCAACCCAGGGATCAAACCTGTTTCTCGTACATCTACCTGCATTGGCAGGCAGGTTCTTTCCCACAAGAGGCACCTGGGAAGCCGACTTAAGCATAGGTCCTCAAAATTTATCAGGCAGATGGGGGGCTATGGAGTCTTCCTCAGGCTCTTTTTATGTCTCTCTCTATGGTTTTTGTTTGTTTGCTTGCTTGCTTGGGGGTTTTTTGTGGTTTTGTGTTGGGTTTTTTTTTTGGTTTTGTCTTTTGGGATCTCAGTTCCCCAACCAGAGATTGAATCCAGGCCATGGCAGTGAACACTAACCATTAGACTACCAGGGAACTCACTATGTTTTAAATGTCTGTTTCACATGCTATAACCTCTGCCCCAAAAGTACTTACACCTACTTAGTCTTAATTAAATCTTCAAACTCCTTGACCTTATTAAACATTCTTTTAACTTCCCACTCCGGCAACACTGCCTTGGTTCTCACTGCTCAGTTTGTGATTTCTCAGGACCCCATGGATCGTAACCGACATCAGCATAATGCCATAGCACTGAAATCGGACGGTACTGTAATGCTGGGTGTGTTTCCCACACCAGACCCGAAACTCCTCGTTGCACTTACTGTTTTTAAATACTTTGTTAAAGATGAATAAAGTGCACAAATCATGATGTAGGGCTTGACAAATTTTCACGAAGTAAACACATCCATATAATAAGCAATCAAGTTAACAAACAAAACATAAAACACCACAGAACTCATTTTCCAATATCCAGTGACTAGCACAGTGCCTCTCAACCTCCTATAAGACAGTCACACACACACACTGAATGAATGAATGCCTGAATAAGAGGTTTGGAGAAGGATGAGTCAGATTGATGTGTCACAGAAATCAAAGGAAAACACTTCAAGAGGGAAAACTTAACAATGCCAAGAGTAAATGAAGGTTAAAAAGAGAGAGAGAGAGAATATGTTAGACAACTGTGACTGCTGATCTTTCTTTGTTGTTGTTTTTTCTTCCATTTTAATGAACACTTTACAAAGTACAAAATATACTATCTTTTTGGGGGAACATTAGGTACTTTTTTTCTCTCCATCATACAGTACATGAATCTCGAGGGTTTTGTGTTTCTTCAAGAAAGAAAGAAAGCGTGAGGGCCCTGGGCAGGGCTGCTCCGTTCTCCCCGAGCCCAGAACGTGAGACAGATAGATGTAAGTGCCACTGGTACTGCTGGTGACCCAGGGCGTGCAAGGCCCCGGGCAGGGCAGAGGCCTCTCTGAAGCCCGCTGTGCAGCCAACATCCACTCACCCCTGTCTCAGGATAACGGAAATGGTTTTGGCAAAGAGCAGGAGGAGGGCCTGGGGTTTTGTTTGCCGTTAGCCCCTCCTCTCCACCTCCAGTTTTGGAGCCAATGTTGCCCAGCTCTCCCTGGACCATTTTCTGAACAGATAAGCTGAAGCAGTGGATAGGAAGATGCACTAGGCTTGGCCTTTGCCCTGGGACCTGAATTTGGCCTGTTTTCCACAAGCTCCTCGCCCCCTACTCTGGCCTTGTTGGATGCTCTCTGTGGATGAGCCCCAGTAGGCAAGGGGGCACTGGCCCCCAGAACCTCTCCTTGTAAATACTGTCTTCAGGGCTGGCTGCATCTGAGGAGTCTGCTGGGCAGGTCTAGCCCTTGGGACTGGCTGCATGGACCACCAGGCCTCTGCAGGGCGGAGCAGGGCCCCATGGGGACACCTCTGATCTCTCCCCAGTGTTAGTAGTTCAGTTGTGTCCGACTGTTTGCCACCCCAAGGACTATAGCCTGCCAGGCTTCTCTGTCCATGGAGTTCTCCAGGCAAGAACACTGGAGTGGGTTGCCATTTCCTCCTGCAGTGACTGCTGATCTTAAAAACAAGTTCTAATGGAAAGCCAGAATGCAAGGGGTGGCAAAGTAAGTAGGTGATAAGGGAATAGAGACAGTGGATGTGATTTTTGGTGATGAAAGGAAAAGAACATGTTGACAAGATCAGAGAAGGATTTTTATTTTATTTTTAGAAAGATCTTTAAGTCAAAAAAAAAAAAAACCTGCATAGCACTGGAGTTGACAGTAAGAACTCTGAAATCCCATTTCTCGATTTACGTATTCACATCACCAAACACTAGACACGTGACTTGAGACCTCTTCACTTCATATTTCATCCAGTTCGTCATTTGTACTACAAGGTTCATAGCTTGTACAACATGGGCAATATAGTCAATACTTTATAATGACTATAAATAGAGGGCAACCTTTAAAAATTGTGAATCACTATCCTGTACATCTGTAACATGTAACATTGTACATCAACTATACTTTGGTGTTTTAAAAAACTAAAAAAAAAAAAATTTCATAGTAATATCTTTCCCTTACAAGATCATGAGGGGAAATGACAGACTGCAAAGAAAATACTGATATAGTAAACACTCAACATTTATCCTTGAAAAATCTCAGATGGCAGACAGTATTTGAAGAAAGAAAAAGAGGTAAGAGGTCAAGAAGATAAGAGAGGGACGGTAATTCAATGGACAGAACACTGGACTAGGATCTTGGAGATGAGTAATCTTATTCTGGCTCTGCCATTATCTAGTGAACACAGACACCAAAATATGGGAACTTTGCATAATGGATGTTTTAAGCTAAAGAAGTCTGGAAATGGCAGATACAGGAAAGACTCTCTGACCTCTGCTGATTCTCCCAAAACAAGTCTTAAGACCCTCTTGTGAGAGCTGCCTTCCTTATACCTAGAGGAAAGGAACATTGTTATTTCCAGAGACAGGAAGACGCAGAGAGGAACAGGCCTTGCTAAGTTTCCCCCAGTTAACTACCCTTTTCTCCTATCATATTTTTCCATGACTGTTCACTCTTCATCAAACCTAATTCAAAAACTCTCAGGACTAACAGTTACTTCAGGTTTCCATTCCCTTATGAAAGCTCCTGAGTCACATAAAACTTATGCTATATCCACTAAAACATTTTTCTCTTATTAATCTGTTTTTCATCAGTTTATAGGACTCTAGCCAGAGAACTTGGAGGGCAGTAGGAAAAAGAATTTGGGGGCTTCACTGGTGGCTCAGTGGTAAAGAATACACCTGCCAATGCAGGAGACACGGGTTCAATCCCTGGTCCGGGAAGATCCCACACGCTGCAGAGTAACTAGCCCATGTGCCACAAATACGGAGCCTGTGCTCCGGAGCCTGGAAGCTACCACCCCTGAGCCCACACTCCTTAGAGCCTGTGCTCTGCAACAAAGAGAAGCCACTACAGTGAGAAGCCAGCAACACGACTAGAAAAAAGCCCGCACGATAATGAAGACCCAATACAACCAAACAAAGAAAAGTCATTTTTAAAAATTTTTAAAGAATTTTTGTTCATCTAGCAAATCATTAAGTTACTGAACCACACATGTGAAATGGGATCACTGTAGCCTATCCAGAAGGATAGTGTAAGATCAAATGGGACAATGTGTGTGTACAAAGGCACATCCACTTTTCATATATGGATGGTAAGTAGTTTAAGAAGAAAGGAACACAGAAACAGCTGACTGAAAGAGCTAGACTAACCAACCCACTCACTATAAAAGCAATTAAATTAGAACTAGGTGGAAATGGTCAAGTAGACCCTAAAGGGAGGCTGCATATCAGTGACAAAGGAGAGTCTTGGAAAACAAAGCCAGTGCCAGAATCCAAGACATGTAGCCACTGGAGGTGCTGCTGCCTCTTCACTATGGTTTTAATTGAGAACTGAAATAGAAATCCTGAGCTCAGATAGGAAGCCAGAGCGCAGTCAGGGTGCCTAGTAAAAAGAGAGGCTAGAAAATCTAGGGGGCATAGACAGTGCCAAAAAAAGGTGATTTCCAATGAAAGAAAAGATATATTGAGAAGCTTTGCCCCAGAAATACTTGCAACTGTCACTGCTTTATTTTAATACTATGACACAAGCAAGGTTCCTCTGGCTTACTCAATAGTCAAGATTCCCTGCAACTCCTGAAATTAGCTTCAGCAATTCTATTATGGGTTCTCCATTGATTGGGACTAGGAATTACTGAGTTAGAGGGAAGAGAGAGTGCAGTGAGGAGACCAGATTAGAAGATGCAGGGAAGTGCATCTGTGGAAGAAAAGTGTGTGGATTCCAAGGAAATGACTTCTTTAAGGGAAAACTTCCTATTTGCCAGATGGTAGAGCTAGTCAAAGTGTGGAATGAACCCTTAGATGAGTGAACCCTCCATTCCAGAAGCCTCCTTGGAGTCTGACAGTGCTAACTTCTACTGGCAGACTCAGGAGGGAAAAGCAGTGTTTTTTGATGAAGCCTGAATCTTAATGGCTGCATCCTAAATAAAGCGATGCGTGCGTGTGTGCGTGCGTACTGAGTCACTTGTCTTGTCTGACTCTTTATGACCCCATGGACCGCAGCCCAACAGGCTCCTCCATCCATGGGATTCTCCAGGCAAGACTATGGACTGGGTTGCCATGCCCTCCTCCAGGGGATCTTCCCACCCCAGGGATCGAACTCCTGTCTCTGTGTCTCCTGCACTGTCAGGCGGGCTCTTTACCATTAACACTACCTGAGAAGCCCCAAATACAGTGACAATTGATATAAAATTGAAAAGTTTCAAGGACAATTCACAAAGGCAAATGAAAACACCCTAGAGACTCCAACAAAGACCCAAATTAAGCCTTAAACAGCTACATAGTGAAAAGAGAAAGGTGCACGATAAACATTGCTCCCAGATCCAGAGAGAAATGTCCAGTCCCCTTCCCGGGGGAGGCTAATTCTACCTGCCTTTATTGACCTTTCAGGCCTAACCTCCTCTGTACATTATAGTTTCGAACTCAGAGACTGGCATTTTTAAAATGTCTTAGCAGTTGCCAGAAGCCGGGTTGTAATAACCCTCCTGAATGGCCCTCCATCTGTGTCTCCTCAAGCTCTGCCTCCTAACAACACTAACAATTATTAGGAATAATAATAACCTTATTTTAAAGTAGTTCTAAAATTAGCAAGTGCTTTTCCTACACATTTAAGACACAAACTAATAAATAATGAGCTATTACAGTTTCCACTGTACAGACGAGAAAACTGAAGCCCAGCAACAGCTCAGCAACACGATAAACGGCAACAGCCGGGGTTGAAGTTACTGTCCAAACTCATTCTCCAGACTCTCGAACTTGAGCCCACCATTGGCGTGATGGCAAACACAGGCATTTTAAATGTCATGGGCACCATCTTTCCACTGGTGTGGAAACTGATCTTCAACAACAAGCAAGATTTTAAGATTTTAAAGCTGCATGACCCTGCCTTGAGTTTTTCAAAAGAAACCTGACCAAATATCCGATAATCTGTATGCATATAAACTGATTTCTGGGATCAAGGAAAATTCCATTGCACTTGGTTATCTTTTGAATGTAGCAGATTATTACCTCCCAGGGGCAAAATTTCCTAATTATTGAAAATCTGTATATGAAAGAAACTATGTAGATTATCACTCCACTTTGGCGTGATCGTCATTTATAATCACATCATTTCCTCATTTCCTCTTGGTGTGATTCAGATGTGACACAGATTCTTAGATAACTGTGTCAGTTTCAAACTATGTACCTTAACACCTTTTGAGAACTGCAGCCCACAGATTCTTTTTTCTTAAATGAATTGAATATTCATCAAGTATTCCAACAGTGTTTCTAGGAGTTATTACATTATGTTAATCCAAATTAGTTCTTCCGTCTCATTAGTTGAAAGCCTAATTTTCTCCTAATGAAATGTTGAATATGCATAAAATTAACTAAATCAAGTAGTATTGAGCATTTTCAAAACACTAAATTAAGGATTTAATAGTTCATTCCTGCCACGAGAGGGCACCAGATGCTCAGAAGCATGAGCATTAAAAAAATGCCACTGTTTTTCAAGTTGCTAAAAATTCATTAATTTTCATTCAATTTTGAAGTATTTAAAAAATAGAGTACAGGTTAGAGTGTCAAAATATTTAGAAAAATCTAACTCATTGCTTAATTTTACCCTTTTTCATTAAATATTTTAGACTGATTTTTAAAAACTTGATACAATATTAGAAATTCTTACAAAAGAATGATCTTGTATATCAAGCTTACTGCAATTTTAAATTAGAAGATATTCTGCTTAACCAAATAAATTACCTCACTTTACTGAGGGTGCAGATTTCAGCTTAGTAATTATCACCTTAGCTAACACATTTACTTGTCTTCTTTTGTGTTACAATGATTTATTCAATCAAAAGCTAAGAAAACATTATTTACTTGTATTCCAAAGAAACTGACTAACTCTTAGAAGTCTATATTTTCATTCTGTCGGTGCACTGATCATATGGGACAACTTGGATAAAGTCACATCTAAAATGCTGAAACTCCCCCTATATTAATATATATGATGTCTTTTACCTGAAAAGTCCTTCCCCCTAGCCCAACAAATTCAAGGACCAGCTCAAATACTGGTCCACCTTCCTTTAAAACTGTATCACCTATAGAAAAACTAATCCCTCCTCCCTCTGTGCTTCTCTGTACACTGGTATAATCATCCAGTTTCACTGGGTCTTCATTTCCTTAGAAAAGTACTGAGATTATATAAAACTTACTTTAAGAAACTTGTATGCTTTTCTCTTGTTAATCTGTCTTTTGTTACAGGAGTTGTAGCACAGAACTAAAAAGAATAGAGAAAAAAGAGTGACATGACAAAAAAAATACAAGTACAAGCAAAAATAGGTATATGGTAATGGAGGAAGAACAGTGGAAACAGTGGCTGAGTTTATTTTCGGGGGCCCCAAAATCACTGCAGATGGTGATTGCAGCCATGAAATTAAAAGACGCTTACTCCTTGGAAGGAAAGTTATGACCAACCTAGACAACATATTAAAAAGCAGAGACATTACTTTGCCAACAAAGGTCCATCTAGTCTAGGCTATGGTTTTTCCAGCAGTCATGTATGGATGTGAGAGTTGGACTGTGAAGAAAGCTGAGTGCAGAAGAATTGATGCTTTTGAACTGTGGTATTAGAGAAGACTCTTGAGAGTCCCTTGGACTGCAAGGAGATCCAACCAGTCCATGCTAAAGGAGGTCAGTCCTGGGTGTTTATTGGAAGGACTGATGTTGAAGCTGAAACTCTAATACTTTGGCCACCTGATTCGAAGAGCTGGAATTGGGGTGGTGGTGGGAATGAGAGTAGGGAGCTAAGCAGTCTCTGCCTGGAAAGCAAAGTGGTCCAGGTACCTGCAGGGGGCTGGGAGGTATGGTGGGGCTGACCTATAAAACTGTCAAAGCTAGGTAACTCTCATACCTCAGCTTCTTTATTTAACGGATGATGAGTTCAAATTAAATGGTCTGCAAGGATCCTTCCAGCTCCACCATGCTGTGATTTTTATGGTATCAGTTATTGGAATAGAAGTGTTGAATTTAAAAGATATGGGAAATTCCCTGGTGGTCCAGTGCTCTTACTGCCATGAGCCAGGTTCAATCCCTGGTCAGGGAACTAAGATCTGACAATTTGCTGGCATGCCCCCCGCCCCCCCCCCCGCCAAAAAGTAAAAGACATGATAGTCAGGAAATCAACAGGAACTTAACACAAACTGGATAGGGAGAAGATGAAGGGAAGACATAACATGAAATACATCATGGATGCAGAAGCACTCTGAAAAGCATAAAGTCCTCTACAAGAGATTCTGAGAGCTCATTGAGATTATTAGACTCTAATAATCTCTAATAATTAAATAAAGTTCCAAGCCTGGATGACAGGCAAATGCTGAGGGATCCCACTGAAGCCAATCAAAATCGACAGAAGTTAAGAATGTGAGTGAAAAGGGGCTTTCCTTTCACGTGCTAATTTACTCACCCCCCACCTCTCTACAGTATTGAGATGGAATTTACCACCAATGAACAGACCAGAGGGAATCCTCTTATTCTCATGCAATTTCCACCTTTGTTCTTATTGTCTGATACCAATTCCTAGGAAGGTAAAAGAAAATTGCAATTCAAGTTTGGTAATTAGAAAGATCTGCTGCCTTGTAAAGACTGTTCTGACAGTTTAGTAAATCTGATCCTTGGTACTGTTTTCTGAAAATCATAAATAGAAAAACTAATTTGGAAGAAAATGACATTCAAAACAGATCAGAGAATAAAATACATGTAGGCTTCCATTTCAAATCCAAATTAGACAATAAATTTTTTAAAGTTCTATTTTTCTAACTTTGAAACTTATACACAACCACACACCTACAACACTGCATCTTTGGAAAGCCAGGGGCTTCCCTGGTGGTTCCGATGGTAAAGAACCTGCCTGCAATGATGGAGGCTGGGGTTCGATCCCTGGGTGGGGAAGATTCTCTGGAGAAGGGAACGGCAATGGGCTCCAGTATTCCTGTCTGGAGAATTTCATGGACAGAGGAGCCCAGCAGGCTACAGTCCATGGGGTCACAAAGAGTCGGACAAGACCGAGCAAGTAACACTCACTTTCTTTGGAAAGATTATGACAGAGTCCATAATCAAGACATACTACCTCAGAATATGGCCATTTGGCATATTAAACATTTTAAGCTAGAGGAATCTGAGAAACGGCAGGTGCAGGAAGAACTTTCTGACCTTCCCCTGAAGCAGGTCTCAAGTTCCTCAGGTGAGAGTCGCCCTCCCTACACTGGAGGCAACCAGCACTCCTGTCTTCTAAGAAAAGGGGACGCAGAGAGGAGCCTGACGGGCCTGACTTGTTACATTTCCCCAGGTTACCCAGCCGCCCTCATTCCCTCTGTCTTACCTTACCTTCCAGGACCGCCCACAGCATGTCAACCCAGCATAAAAACCCTCAGGTTTTGTTGCAGGAAGGGGGACCCCTTCCAGGACCGAAAGGGGGCTCTTGTCTTAACACTCGGAACTAAACTGTCTGAGGAGAACGCAGGTGCTGACAAAGCAAGAGACTTGACTGGGGAGGGGGGCCCAGGCGAAGAGCCGTCGGGTAAGGGAACCCAGGAGGGCCGCCCTGCCTCGCGGCTCACAGTCTTGGGCTTTATGAGGATGGGATTACCTTCTGGGTTGTCTTAGGGAAGGGAAGGGAAGTCGCTCAGTCGTGTCCAACTCTTTTTGACCCCATGGACTGTCGCCTCCCAGGCTCCTCCATCCATAGGATTTTCCAGGCAAGAATACTGGAGTGGGCTGCCATTTCCTTCTCCAGGAGATCTTCCCGACCCAGGGATTGAACCCAGGTCTCCCGCATTGCAGGCAGACGCTTTACCGTCTGAGCCAGCAGGGAAATCCTCTGGGTGGTCTTAGGCCAATCATTCTGACTCAGGGTCCTTCCTGATGGCACACATGTTGCTAAACCAAGATGGATGCCAGTGAGAAGGATTCTGGGTAATGGCAGGACACACGGTGTCTCCCTTTGATCTTTCTCGAACTCCTCTAGTTGCTGACGTCTTTTTAGTTCCTTGCTCCTTACAAGAACCCCATCATAAAATAACTGACTCAGTGGTTACTATGGTGCCTAGCCAGGATGAGCGGATTCAGTCAGCGTGTTTCTCCTAACAGTTTAACTTCTTCTAATATTTGCTTTAAGGGTGCGTGTGTTCTGTAACACTTATATTACATAAAAAGGACTGAAGCTGAAGAGCCAATACTTTGGCCACCTGATGTGAAGAGCCAACTCATTGGAAAAGACCCTGATGCTGGGAAAGATTGAAGGCAAAAGTACCAGTGGTCAGCAGAGGATGAGATGGTTGGATAGCATCACCAACTCAGTGGACATGAATCTCAGCAAATTCCAGCAGATAGTGAAGGACAGGGAAGCCTGCAGTCCATGGGGTTGCAAAGAGTCAGATATGACTTAATGACTGAACAACAACAACAAATATTACATAAATTTGTACACTTTCTCCTATTAATCTTTCTTTGTGCATCTCATGTTCAAATCCAGCCAGGAACCTAAAAGGATCAAGGAAAACTTTTTTTTCTCCTATAGCCAACAATACCAAATTATGAAGCCCTTGATATTCCTGTTTTTGACCACATACACCATTTCTCAATCCACAGAACTTACTCCTATATTATGATGAGATGGCTACAAACAGAAAAATTAGATTAACTCTACAATGCAACAGGGAAAATGTTGGAAAATGTAAGATATTCATGCCTTAGAAACTCTACAACTGCAATTTTATTAATTGTGAATTCCTTATGAAGTAAGTGATGAACTTCTCAGAAGTAATCCATCATATACCAACTCTCTTTATTTCAAATTCCTCATCTATAAAACCAGAGAAGGTAATAGACATATTTCACAGGGCTGTTGTAAGACTTCAATAAATTAATACATGTAAAATGCTTGGACTTGTGCCTGACAAATGGTGTGCCATCAAGGTAGACTCTCATTAATACTGCTAAGTTACTAACGAGAAATGTCACTGCCACAAACAAACCTCAAGAAAGTGCCAAGCTAAACTGTCAACAACAAAATTGTAACAAGGGGATTGCAGGATGATATAATCACAAATGGAAAAGGTGAAATGAAAAGAAGTCAGGGATTGACTTTAAAACACTATAGCCACAAAAATAAAGGAAAGGAGGAAAGAAAAAAATTGGGTTTAGATGAAGTAAGAGCAAAAGTTAATAACTGTTGAGTCAGAGTGATGTTATAGAGAGGATTATTAAACTATTCTCTCTACTACTCTATAGGATTGAACACTTTCATAACAAGAAGAGTAATTTTAAAAATCAGAAAAGCACGAAGAAGTACACAACTCTTAAAATGACAATATAATTACTATTATTTACTGTTGAACATATTGAGAGCTTAAAGTGTTTTTATCAATTCAGTTTTATTTTTGTTGGCTTTTTCTTTTATTTTTGTTGGCTTGTTCTTTGGTCCTACTGCTGTTAATAATCTTGGCCTTTAAATCTTGGCCTAAACAAATCAAAACTGAACTTCAGTGTCAAGGGAAGTCAAGTTTCTCCTATGCTTTCCACTTGTACAATCTGTCCATACACTGGAATCTAAGGTTTTTAGAAGAATGATGTGTCTGTGTGAAGTGGTGAAGGAAGATACTGTCATCTGGGATCGAGGCTTCAATCTATTAACAACCAGCTGTGTGGTTCACCTCTCAGAACCCAATCTCAGTTCAGTTCAGTCGCTCAGTCGTGTCTGACTCTTTGCGACCCCATGAACCGCAGCACGCCAGGCCTCCCTGTCCATCACCAACTCCCGGAGTCCACCCAAACCCATGTGCATTGAGTCGGTGATGCCATCCAACCATCTTCTCCTCTGTCGTCCCCTTCTCCTCCTGCCCTCAATATTTCCTAGCATCAGGGTCTTTTCAGATGAGTCAGCTCTTCACATCAGGTGGCCAAAGTATTGGAGTTTCAGCTTCAACATCAGTCCTTCCAATGAACACCCAGGACTGATCTCCTTTAGGATGGACTGGTTGGATCTCCTTGCCAATCTACTCACTTCTAAATGAGGGATCTGAACTCCATCTCCTAGGTTCCTCCCAGATATAAAACATTTTGACTTCTAATTGCAAGAAGAGTGGCTTCCTTTTAAAAACTAGATGCATAGGGGAACAAAACAGAAAAGCATATATCAACATGTTAATGATGACCATTCTCAGGTGAAAAATCAGGGATTTTTACTTTTGTCTCTTTGCTTATGTGCTTTCCTATTTTTGCTTTTCTACATCTATAAGATATCACTGAAACTATTTTACTTACTACATTCAAATATTTTAAGATTCAAAGTATCCTTCCCCTCACCTAACATAATTTTGTATCCTCAAAGAGAACAAATAATATTAGTGTTTTGAAAATTCTACAAAGCATGGTCTCTCTATTTACAATACTTGGACACTGCTTTGTAATATGGAAAAACAGTGTTTTAAAGCAATAAATAATTAAACCACAAATGCTGGCTGTCTACTCTAGCCCCTTTCTGCACTGACCTAACTGGGTCAATTTTTTTTGGCTGTGCTTCTTCGTTTTGGGGATCTTAGTTCCCAGACCAGGGATCAGACCCATGCCTCCTACAGTGAAGTACACAGTCCTAACCACTGAACTGCCAGGGAATTCCCCGGATCCCAGTTTTCACTTGCTGAAGGCTCTCGTATCCAGAAGTCAGTCTTGTATTCCTGCTGCCCTCCCAGCAAGGAAGTGAAAGTGAAAGTCGCTCAGTCAAGTCCAGCTCTTTGTGACCCCATGGACTATACAGTCCATGGAATTCTCCAGGCCAGAATACTGGAGTGGGTAGCCTTTCCCTTCTCCAGGGGATCTTCCCAACCCAGGGATTGAACCCAGGTCTTCCTCATTATAGGCAGATTCTTTAGCAGCTGAGCCACAAGAGAAGCCCAAGAATACTGGAGTGTGTAGCCTATCCCGTGTCCAGTATTCTTGGGCTCGATTCTTCCCAACCCAGGAATCAAACCGGTGACTCCTGCATTGCAGGCTGATTCTTTACCAACTGAGCTATCAGGGAAGCCCCCCGCAAGAAAGACCCTTTGTTAAAGGAACTAAGGAGTCTTTCTAGTCAAAAAACATTCTCCATTCACAGTTATTAAGGAATACAGGCTATTTTCTTCCCTTTTCAAAAACTATTCAGAAATTTAGTGACTTAGTTTAATAATAATTTCTAATATAGAAGACGATGTTACACAGATAAATAATGTAGAAAACTTATGGCCATTAGTTAGGAAATAATAATAAAACCATTACCCTATTTATAAGGATTAACAAGATTAGCAAAGATTGCAAATCAAATTAGGGGAGAAACAATGCTAATTAAGGGCCTGCTGAGTGATTTTCATTTCACTTGGTATGCTCCCAGTCTTTCTGAATTGCATCACCTTCACTTCTTTTTTTTTTTTGGCTGCACCACAGGGGAACTAAACCTAGGCCCTGGGCAGAAAAAGCTCAGAGTCCTAACCGGTGGACCATCAGGGAGTTCCCTGCAACATCCTCACTTTTGTCTTCATTTTCTTGATTTACTATGGCCAGCCCCTTTCCCTATCACACTGCCTCTTCCCTACCTCCCGAGTCTGTCAGCAGTTAGGGCTAAGAGGCTCCTTACACATCTATACTGTCTCACCTGCAATAAGCACTGAATGTCAAAAAAAAAAAAAAAAGAACTGAACGTCATTAATTAAGCTATATATATCAAATAATGTCAAAGATATATCACAGAGAACATTTAAGAGTCTCAGATTGTTTTCCTATAAATCTCTATCTGATAGGGACAGGACACCTATTGGTTTCATATTCTCTCTCAGCAATCTATGATTTTATGAAGGCTAGCGCTATATTAAGCTTTTTCCAACAAAACTTAATACAAAGGCAACAGTATACTTTTCCTCAAAATTAAAGGAGATACTTGTCTAAAAATTAGAAAAGGCAGATCAGTAGATCTACATTTTCCTGAAAACAATCTTAAATGGTGCATTTGATTTGCCTATTTTTTTTATCTGAGATTCAGGACTGGATGCTTTACGTTTTAAACAAGGTTGGGAACTAATGACAGGCCTGAACAGAGCTTGCAGGTTTAGATGATTTAATTTCTTGAAACCAGAAGTACAGTTATTTTTAAGATAAGGCTCTGGTTTCCTCCACTTTTTTCTGTAGCAATTACATCCCTAAATAATAGTGTGGATAAGGTAACAATGGAAGGACCACCATCTTCTGTTGAACAAGTATTTATGAAGAACTTTACACCTGGCCTTAAGGAATCTAGTCTTGACTTTTTAAACTGTAGAAACCAGGCCCATATTGTTTAAAGGGCAGAATCCAAGTCAGATGACATAAGCGACATGTTGGAACCCACGGACCCAGCCTGGGCCCAAATGAGTAAACATTCTCCAGTGAATAGTCAGACTAGACGCTGACAGATTCATGGTCAGATACACTGGAGCCATTATCCCAACAGGTTCAAGTCACATCTATAAATCTCAGCTAGCCAAAGAATAGCCCAAAGGATTTCAGGGATCAACTTTGAGAAATACTGAAATGTATTCAATAATCTGAAGATTATTAGTTCTCTTATTTAAACTCAATACAGATTTACTCTGCACCCATATCACTCTGTAGCGCTTACTGAGTAGTTAAAAGAATGAACAGGAGTTGTTCCCGCCACAAGGTCTATACATTTGGTCTACTATCAGACTTAAAATCTCGTCAGAGTAAATATCAGCTACTTTTAAGTTGCTGATGCGCCTTAAACTTTTCATCTTGGATTTTTCCCACTTGTAGATTGTTAGGACACAGAATTTAAGGCAGAAAGTAAAAGTCTTCTCTCTATCCCTCCTCCTCTGTCTCAATTTATAGGGGTGACCACTGTTAGGTTAGAATTATTCATTATTTCATCCCCCACAATCACCGCTCCTAGTTTTTCTTTACAGGACTCCTCTCTCTCTGATTTCTACCACGGTCCTCTCTAGCAAGTTGTCCTCAGCAGCTTCAGGGCAGGGACTCAGATACAGAACATAGAGTGGTTAGGAAATAACAACAACAGAAAAGCTAAAACAGGCTTATAGGCCTGAGAAATGGTAAACTTTATCAAGTCCACAGAGAGTCACCCTAAGAAAGTGACTCCAACCAATATGTATCAGAAGGAAACCACACTTTTTTCAAGAGAAGCTAAAATCTGCACTTTTAAGAGAAGCCTTTAAACCACTGGATAGTAAAAATTTTTGCATTAATTCAGCCCCCAAAACCCATGCAACAAAAAATGTAACATGGACCCAACTCAGCTCACAAGTTGACAGCTACCTATACCTACCTATGCTTTTAATTTACAAGAAGTTTTAGATGACTTACAGAAATTTAGAATTGAAAAGGGTTTTAGAAATCATTAAGTGCAAAAACTTTGCGAAAAGGAAACTGGGGCCCAGGGAGCGGCTACACCTTCAGCGCAGGTGAACCAGTGTAAACTCGGGTTGAATCCCAGTGCCAGGCAGAGTACATGGACGCCCTCAAGCTATCCTCAAGCTGCTTGCATGCTCACAGAGTTGAGAAAAGAATCTGCGAACACTTGGAAATCAGTTTTATGACGGTCCAAGCCTTTAGAATGCCATATACCACAATCAGATAGTCTGTGAAAGAAAAGAAATACTTAGATTTTAATTTTTAAAATATGGTGGGCCTTCCCAGGTGGCTCAAGTGGTAAAGAATCCACCTGCCAATGCAGCAGACACGGGTTCGATCCCTGATCCGGGAGGATCCCACGTGCCACAGGGTAACTAAGCCCGCGAGCCACAGCCGCTGAGCCCAGGTGATGCAGCTGCTTCAGTCTGAGCGCCCCAGAGCCCGGGCTCCACGGTAATTGCCTCCGCAACGAGAAACCTCAGCTAGAAGAGCCCGCACGCCCAGGTAGCCTCAGTATAGCCAAAAATAAACAAATAAAATTATTTTTAAAAATATAATAACAAAACCTAGTGGCGCAGCTAACAGCCCTGGAAATGAAAAACGCAGAGGTCTAGACCTGGCTCAGCCATTAACCAGCTAGGCAAATACCTAAACCTATGGAGTGAGACTGGGAGGTGACTTAAGGAGCTGGGAGTTCAGTCATCTTAAGACTTTTTATGACAGACTTCACTGAAATTCAAACATGAAAGATATTACTATGGGTAGGAAATGGGGGCAGAGAAAACTGCAGAGGAGTTATGGATCAGATTAGGTCCTAAAGGATGAGAAGGATTAAGGAGAAGAGGGGGGAGGGATGGAATTAGAAGCAGGGGGTGGGCACTGAAGGAAGTAACTTTAGCAAAGCTGTAGGGGCTGGTATGCATCCTGAGATATGCTAAGGTGTGGAGGGAGTTTACACCAGATGGCAGAGATCTTATCTCTAAAGTAGGAAGTAAGGTCTATCTGCATAAGGAATCCAAGGGAGTTGTTAACAACTTAAGAAGTGGGGCAAATTTTTTAGACCTTATCTTGTGGGGGGATGTGCTGAGGTTTAAAGAAAGGGTGTTGAAGCAGAGCTAGGAAGTCTGCTTAATGAAGGCTGGGACATTTTAGGGAGTTGCTTGTACCGTAAGTACAGTGAAGAGGGGGAACATAGTTTGGAGTATCCTCTGGTTGACGTTTTTGTTACAATTCTTAGGACTTATTACCTGAGGATAAATGAGAACTGAAGGAACTATAGTTTCTTTAGGAGACAGAAAATTCAAGGGGGAAAAAAAAAATCAATCCTTTATTCATTCATCAGTCATCTACTGAGTTCTATACAAGACACTGTTAGGAACCTCACTCAGTAGCATTCTCTGCTCTTCATCATCCCTTTCAACCCCACCAACCCTCCCTGAGTGACAAGCACAGATGCATGCAGGGTGAGCATCCCTCTCACCCCCAGAACAGAAGGATGGAGCAGGAGAGATGCTTACTGCCTGGTTGTTAAAATTTGGGGCAATAGGTGCCTCCTGTTTCCTTCTAGGCCAGGGCTCGGAGGATACAAGCAGCATTTCCTTCCCTCTCTTGTAAGCAAGCTTCCTGGCTGGGTCTGACTCTTTCCTTCACGGCCCCACTTCACAGCAGTGCTGTTCTCAGAACCTTCGCACAAGCCCTGAGTCTCCTCAAGCCTCTGTTGCAGGTTCCCTTCCTTCACAGAGTACCTCTGACTCTCAGGCCTCACCTGGGGGCTTCTCCTGAACCCAGTACTGGTCTTGCTTCATCTGCCGATATTTGAAGGACTGTGCTGACAGGTAGCAGAGCTTTGGAGAAATCCAAGCCCACAGATATATACAATAGATACAAATAGTTACATCAGTAGTAAATAGTAATATTAGATAGCAAACAAGGCATCTGGTCAAAATGCAGTGTGCACTTGTTTGAAGTTATAACTCACCTGTACCTAAATACATAAAAGTCTGAAGGGTGATTTTTTTTCTAAAAAAGAAGTAGGTATTTCCTACTGAGTGAGCTTCTGTCTGAAGGGCTTCCACTTTCCTTTGCCTCTCCTTGATGTGCTCAATCACAAACAGGTTTTTTGCAGGGTGTCCTCGGGGCTTTCTATAAACACTGATTCCTGCTGTTAACTACCCTTCAGTTCACTGTTGTTCTTCAGTGGCCTAGTCGAGTCTGACCCTTTGCGACCCCATGGACTGCAGCACGCCAGGCTTCCCTGTCCTGCACCATCTCCCGGAGTTTGCTCAAACTCTTGTCCATCGAGCTGGTGATGTCATCCAACCATCTCATCCTCTGACGACCCCTTCTCCTCCTGCCTTCAATCTTTCCCAGCATCAGGATCTTTTCCAATGAGTCTTTGCATCAGGGGGCCAAAGTATTGGAGCTTCAGCATCAGTCCCTCCAGTGAATATTCAGGGTTGATTTCCTTTAGGATGGGCTGGTTTGATCTCTGTGCAGTCCCAGGGACTCTCAAGAGTTTCCTCCAACACCACAGTTCAAAAGCATCATTCTTCAGTGCTCAGCCTTCTTTATGGTCCAACTCTCACACACATGCATGACTACTGGAAAAACCATAGCTTTGACTAGATGGACCTTTGTTGGCAAAGTAATGCCTCTGCTTTTTAATATGCTATGTAGGTTTGTCATAGCTTTTCTTCCAAGGAAGAAGCATCTTTTAATTTCATGGCTCCAGTTACCATCTGCAATGATATTGGAGCCAAAGAAAATAAAGTCTATCAGTGTTTCCATTGTTTTCCCATCTATTCGCCATGAAGTAATGGGACCAGATCTTTGTTTTTTGAATGTTGAGTTTTAAGCCAGCTTTTTCACTCTATTTCACATTCATCAAGAGGCTCTTTAGTTCCTCTTCCCTTTCTGCCCATAAGGGTGGTGTCATCTGCATATCTAAGGTTACTGATAAATCTCCCAGCAATCTTGATTCCAGCTTATGCTTCATCCAGCCTGGCATTTCTCATGATGTACTCTGCAAGTAAGTTAAATAAGCAGGGTGACAATACACAGCCTTCAAGTACTCCTTTCTCAATTTTGAACCAGTCCATTGTTCCATGTCTGATTTTAACTCTTCCTTCTTGACCTGCATACAGGTATCACAGGAGGCAGACAAAGTAATCTGGTTTTCCCATCTCTTTAAGAATTTCCAGTTTGTTGTGATCCACACAAAGGCTTTAGCATAGTCATTGAAGGAGAAGTAGATGTTTTTCTGGAATTCTGAGCATTACCTTTTGAATATCTGTTTTTCTTTAAGAAAAAGGGAATGGCCTTACAGATAAATAAAGCCTAATAATATCCATGCTCTCCAACATGGAAACAATGAGGTGCTTATTTATGACTTATGTGTTTAAATTCTTCTCTTTCATGAATATCCAAGTGAAAAATGATGGAAGTAAGAGAATAATGTGTTGGAAGGTAACTAGAGCTGAACAATAGTGAAATGAACTCCCTTTATGTTCTATGATAAACCACTATGCCTAAAAATTTGCTCCTTTATTATCCAGCACCATCGAGAACATCATGGCGCAATCCTAGAAAATATTACTGTGATTGTTTTCAACCCCGTGATTCGATCCAGTAGCAGACCATCTAGCCCACAAGCACTGCACTGTTGGAACAGATGACTTCAGGAAGTTTTAAAGTAAAGGGCCCATGCTTTTTCGTACATTATCTGAATGAAATATTTTCTCCTAAATTTCAAATTATTTATTTAGGTTCCTAGGCAAATGCTTGCCATTAATATCTATGGATCTAGTTTTATACCTAAGTGCATAGTCAACCAAGATATGTTCCCACAAGAAATCTGAAATCTTCAATTTAACATTACCCATAATAACATTTTACAGATGGTGATAAATGCTGAAATGTGCAACAGACAGAAAAGAGTTGATTAAAAGTAACTTAGAATCTTGAATCAATCCAACGCCTTTATTTTGAAGAACCACCTCTATTTTTGTTATTCAGTAAGTTCATTATCTGTAATTTTTTTCCCAATAATTCCAAGCATTTAGAAAGTATGATTGTGTTTCAAAATGTTCTCCAACTAAGTGGTTTTCAACTGCCGAGCTTCAGGGTAGATAAGAATCTTATATTCATTCATTCTCAGAACACAGGCAGGGCAGAATCAACTACATTGGAATAGTCTGCCAACAAGCCAACAGCAGCAGGTTAGAAAACAAGGGTAAACAGGAATGTGTTTTCTGCGTATGAAATTAACAAATACTCACAGGTTAACCACAGACAAAGATACAGCCAACTTAAAAAATCAGATTTAAGGAAAGAGTTTATCATTATGAACTCTCTCTCCAGGAACTAGCCCTCTCCAGGAATTAAAGACCCTGGGTCACTCACTTCCCTAAAATTAAGTGCTTCAGATTTGTTATTAAGAAATTTTCTATCTTTCCAGTGACAGTTTAGTTGAAGCGAGCCTGAATTAGATCTCAGCATACTTGGGGACCTTGAATTTTATTTGATGGTGCCTCCACATTTGCTTTACGAACTCCACAAAGACCAATTTAATTTGCAGTCTAAAAATTATTACATGAGAATTAAACATGGGAAACATGTTTGTATAAAAAAGGCAAATGTGGTGATTTAGCTCCAGATTTAATAGGGATTTTTGCCTCAGGTATCCCTTGTAAATTGGAACAGAAATTCAGGAACAAGTGAGTGTTCCAAAAGGGCTTTTAGTGTTCCATGTCATACAATATTAATCACTACATTTTCTTGATGTACCAAAGATATTGAATCACTTAGAGGATGCCTTACTAAAAAATGTATGTATGAAAACAACTTTTACTATATCTAAATAGCAAATGTAGAACTCATTAAGTTCTAGGATGATAGCCAATCTTTTCAACAATGAGAAGAAAAATAAACATACATACGATGACATCTTTGGGAATCTCTACAATAACGAACTATTAACTCATTGTGCAAGGGTTACTCTTGGGTTACGGTTATGCTAGATTTAGAAATACTTAGCAATTTATGCCTTGTATCTCATAATTTCTCAAAAACGACATCATAATCTGTTTGTTTCCAAGGCAAACCATTCAATATCACAGTAATCCAAGTCTATGCCCCAACCAGTAATGCTGAAAAAACTGAAGTTGAATGCTTCTATGAAGACCTACAAGACCTTTTAGAACTAACACCCAAAAAAGATGTCCTTTTCATTAGAGGGGACTAGAATGCAAAAGTCGGAAGTAAGAAACACCTGGAGTAACAGGAAATTTGGTCTTGGAGTACAGAATGAAGCAGGGCAAAGGCTAATAAAGTTTTGTCAAGAAAACGCACTGATCATAGCAAACACCGTCTTCCAACAACACAAGAGAAGACGCTACACATGGACATCACCTCATGGCCAACACCGAAATCAGACTGATTATATTCTTTGCAGCCAAAGATGGAGAAGCTCCATACGGTCAGCAAAAACAAGACTAGGAGCTGACAATGGCTCAGAGCACGAACTTCTTATTGCCAAATTCAGACTTAAATTGAAGAAAGTGGGGGAAACCACTAGACCATTCAGGTATGACCTAAATCAAATCCCTGACAATAATACAATGGAAGCAAAAAACAGATTTAAGGGACTAGATCTGATAGACAGAGTGCCTGATGAACTATGGATGGAGGTTCGTGACTTTGTACAGGAGGCAGGAATTAAGACCATCCCCATGGAAAAGAAATGCAAAAAAGCAAAATGGCTGTCTGAGGATGCCTTACAAATAGTTGTGAAAAGAAGAGAAGCGAAAAGGAAAGATATTCCCATTTGAAGGCAGAGTTCCAGAGAACAGCAAGGAGAAATAAGAAAGCCTTCCTCAGTGATCAGTGTACAGCAATAGAAGAAAACACTAGAATAGGAAAGACTAGAGAGCTCTTCAAAAAAATGAGAGATACCAAGGGAACACTTCATACAAAGATGGGCTCAATAAAGGACAGAAATGGTATGGACCTGACAGAAGCAGAAGATTTTAAGAAGAGGTGGCAAGAATACACAGAAGAACTGTACAAAAAAGATCTTCATGACCCAGATAATCACAACGGTGTGATCACTCACCCCGAACCAGACATCCTGGAACGTGAAGTCAAGTGGGGCTTAGGAAGCATCACAACAAACAAAGCTAGTGGAGGTGATAAAATTCCAGTTGAGCTATTTCAAATCCTAAAAGATGATGCTGTGAAAGTGCTGCACTCAATATGCCAGCAAATTTGGAAAATTCAGCAGTGGCCACAGGACTGGAAAAGGGCAGTTTTCATTCCAATCCCAAAGAAAGGTAATGCCAAAGAATGCTCAAACTACCACACAACTGCACTCATCTCACACGCTAGTAAAGTAATGATCAAAATTCTCCAAGTCAGGCTTCAGCAATATGTGAACCGTGAACTTCAAGATGTTCAAGCTGGTTTTAGAAAAGGCAGAGGAACCAGAGCTCAAATTGCCAATATCCACTGGATCACTGAAAAGGCAAGAGACTTCCAGAAAAACATCTATTTCTGCTTTACTGACTATGCCAAAGCCTTTGACTGTGTGGATCACAACAAACTGGGAAATTCTGAAAGAGACAGGAATATCAGACCACCTGACCTGCCTCTTGGGAAATCTGTATGCACATCAGGAAGTAACAGTTAGAACTGGATATGGAACAACAGACTGGTTCCAAATAGGAAAAGGAGTAATCAAGGTTGTATATTGTCACCCTGCTTTATTTAACTTATATGCAGAGTACATCATGAGAAACGCTGGGCTGGAGGAAGCACCAGCTGGAATCAAGATTGCCAGGAGAAATATCAATAACCTCAGATATGCAGATGACACCACCCTTATGGCAGAAAGTGAAGAACTAAAGAGCCTCTTGATGAAAGTGAAAGAGGATACTGAAAATGTTGGCTTAAAACTCAACATTCAGAAAACTAAGATCATGGCATCCAGTCCCATCACTTCATGGCAAATAGATGGGGAAACAGTGGAAACAGTGGCTGACTTTATTTTTTGGGGCTCCAAAATCACTGCAGATGATGACTGCAGCCATGAAATTAAAAGACGCTTACTCCTTGGAAGGAAAGTTACGACCAACCTAGACAGAATATTAAAAAGCAGAGACATTACAATGCCAACAAAGGTCCATCTAGTCAAGGCTATGGTTTTTCCAGTGGTCATGTATGCATGTGAGAGACTATAAAAAAACTGAGCACCAAAGAATTGATGCTTTTGAACTGTGGTGTTGGAGAAGACTCTTGAGAGTCCCTTGGACTGCAAGGAGATCCAGCCAGTCCATCCTAAAGGAGATCAGTCGTGGGTGTTCATTGCAAGGACTGATGCTGAAGCTGAAACTTCAATACTTTGATCCTGATGCTGGGGAAGATTGAAGGCAGGAGGAGAAGGGGACAACAGAGGATGAGATGGTTGGATGGCATCACCAGCTCAATGGACAGGAGTCTGGGTAAACTCTGGGAGTTGGTGATGGACAGGGAGGCCAGGGTGCTGCAGTCCATGGGGTCGCAAACGGTCGGACAAGACTGAGCAACTAAACTGACTGAAGTGAACTGAACTGATCTCATCATTAACATTTTTCCTTTCCAACCCTAGGATACTGAAGGGTTAAAGTCTATTACTAGAGTCGATGCTGTTCATTCTGTCCTATCACTCTGCATACTTCTCCCTCCTTCTTTGAGTTCTCAATATTAAGAGGGCAACTGAGGGATTTCTTCGGTGGTCCATTGGCTAAGACTCTGTGCTCCCGCCAAGTTCAATTCCTGATCTGGGAACTAGATCCCAGATGCTGCAAGGAAGATCAAAGATCCTGCCTGTGGAAACTAAGACTCAGCACAGTCAAATAAATAAATAAATACTTTAAGCCTATATTAAAGGTGGGGAGGGCAGCTGAGGGACTTCCCTGGTGGTCCAGTGGCTAAGACTCCCTGCTCCCAATGCAGGGGGCCCAGGTTCCTTCCCTAGTTGAGGAACTAGGTCCTACAAGACACAACTAAGACTTCACTTGCTTCAACTAAAGGTCTCGCATGCCTCAACGATGACCTAGTGCAGCCAAATAAATAAATAAAATTAAAAACTAGATACTGAAAAAAAAGAAGAGGGCAGCTGAATTCCAGTAAACGGAATCAGGAATTAGAGAATCACTATTAAATCACTTCAGAGCAAAGTCGATTTGCTTAATGTCAAGACTTGACATGTAACTATGAATTTGCAGATAAGTCTACTTTTAGACTTAATGCTTGCCAGTAAAACTCTGCCTCCCCCATGCCCTATACCCCAAGGGAACAGTCACCTTCCATCTCTCCTACAAAAGGTATTCAGCTAGCCAATTTGCGCTCAAACCACTCATTTTCACATGCAAATATCATTGTACATTACCATTTAGGACTTTTAAATGTGATTTTTCTATTTAAAGGCCAGTGGTGAGGCTTTAGAGATCCCAGCCTGTGGTCTCTGGATTAAGATTTCATTTCTAATTATCATTTCCTTTTGGTGCTAATGTGTTTGTTCCTTATTAGTGCCGCTCACTGGCTTGGATGTAAACCAGATTAAGAGAAATTCCTTTGATTTTCCTGTTTTCAAAGATACAAAAGAATTTCTCACTTTGAGAATCCCCACAGAGTTCTGGGTGAAGAATGTATCACCTCAGGATGTTGATACCCTTCATTATAACTTTCGTTCTTAGAAATTCCTCAATCTCAAAAGACCTGGTTACTGTTACTCCTTTCTGTGGGAGAATATGCATCTGATATTGTTAATTGCACTCAATTCCTGAAATAATATAATGCATACTGAAATTCATTTTAGGCATCTTGGAAATAAGTGAATACAGTCATAGACCTAGCTACTGCTTAAAATTGACTATTTGAATACATTTGAAGTCTCTGCAGAAACATAAAATAACCAAAGTATATGGTCACCAAATAATAGGAATAACTTAAAAAAAAAATACTTAACAGGCTTTCCCTGCTAGGCATAATTAACATTTAAAATAATAGATGAAAAAAAAAAATAAATCATTTAAACCAATTCTAAAGTAATAAATATTAATAAAATTACTAAATTCTTTTAACACGTAAAAGAGTTGTTCCTATTCTGCAAATCTTCAGATTAAAAACTAAATATAAAAATAAAAATTAAAAATATATTAAAAAAGAAAAATAAATGAAAACTAAATATAATTTAACAGTAAGGCATGTGTAAAAGGTAAGAACCTCATCATCTGCATCTTTCCAATAAAAGACAAATAATGATGTTTTTCTTCATCCAGATAATTTTGCACATTAGAAAGAGGTAGGTGTGTGAAGGCATTTCTGGCCCCTAAGTTAACTCTGCTACCTCCACAATCCAAAGAACATTTTATTTGGACTCTTATTTGGATTTGCATCATATGTAAGAAATTTTTTAAAAAGCAGCTTCAACTAATATAAAACACACAAAAAAAGTGCTCTTTACAATTAATATAATTTTTCAATTTTCTTAATTCTTGTACATTTTAATGATTAACAAAACTTGGTCATACATGCTAACTTTATTGTCATCACAAATATGTGTAATGTTATCTAATAACTTCCAAATTATCCTAGCAACTATACCAGTGAAAATTCAGTAGATTCCTTTCAAGGGATGGAGTGAGGAGCAGCAGTGGGTAAGTTGACAGGATAAAATCTATACCGTATTGCAAAAAAAAAAAAAGAAAAAAATGTTATTAGAGTTCTTATGTATGAATTTATATTTATGCTTATGTTTTAGTACCTGTACAGTAGGTGTATATGGAATTTTTCTTTTTAAATATTAATCAAAGGAAAAAAATTAGAGAAGTATATAATGAAAGGAAAAGAAGTGGTAAATATGACCACCTATTTATGAACAGGATAAAGAAAAACTGCGATAAACGGAATTCAAGAATTCCAAATTAAAAAAAAAAAACAAAAGAATTCCAATCAACTGCAAAAAAAGTTAGTTGATCACATGTACCATATACAAAAAGTTCTCATAATTAAAAAAAGACCAAAGCACCAATTGGAAAGAACAAAGACTGTGAGCAAACATTCACAAGTAGGACAACAAGCTTATAAAAATATGTCTAACCTAATGACAAATCAAGAAGTAAGTACATGTTAATCCAATGAAATGTGTTTTGACTGTCAGATTGGCAAAGATAAAAAATGAGAGGAAATATTATCATTGGCAAGCATTTGCTGAAACACACCCTCTCATCTTCTTTCAGCAGGAATGCAAATTTGTGCTGCAACTGTAGAGGACAATCTGGCACTACATACTAAAATTCAAAATACACATAATCTGACCCAGAAATTCAACTTCGAGGATTTAATCCTAAGGAAATATCAAAAGTAACGTGAAAATTGAAAACAATGCAAATGTCCCCAAAGAGTAGAATTACCCATTAAATGTAATACTCCACAGCCATTAAGTAAAGATACTTGTGTTATTTTACCTAAAATGTTCAGCAAAAATTTAAACTACAGAATAATATACATCTACATGTGCTGGTTTAAACAACAGACATGTGAAAAAGTTGAAAGACTGCATACTAAGGAAGTTATCTTTATCTTGTATTTTCCATTAATACATTTCCATAGTGTTTCAAGTTTTTATAAGCATGCATTATACTGTAATTTCCCTGGTGGCTCAGATGGCAAAGAGTCTGCCTGCAATGCAGGAGACCTGGGTTCAATTCCTGGGTCAGGAAGGTCCCGTGCAGAAGAAAATGGCAACCATCCCAGTACTCTTGCCTGGAAAATCCCATGGACAGAGGAGCCTGGCAGACTATAGTCCATGAGGTCACAAAGAGTTGGACGTGACTGAACAACAAACACACAACACATGCTCTAACCAGAAAAATACAAACTTTAAAATCAAATTCAATATGTACAGTTAAAACAAAATATGTAAATAATAATTTAGTAACTAAACAAAGTGACTCCTATAGGAGTCTACAGTAATGGACTTGTCAGTTACCAACCGTGGACTGCCTGTATTTTCATGTTTCTGTTCCAAATGGAAAGGAAAGAACCTAGAAACCATTAAAATGGTGAGACTGGGAAAGAAGCCAGTTCCCTAAGGACTGTGTCATTGACTAAGCAATGCAGTGAGCTGATCTGGGAAAAGATTTGCTTTTACAGCCTAAGGAAGATTAAAGTTCCATACTCTTCATGCAAAAGAGCAGAGTCAACATTTGGGCTTTGACTTGATTTGCTGGCCCCAGCAGATCTGGGAAGGACATATGGAATGAAGATGGAAATCTCCAAAATCTGTCTGTGGATTGTTGGAGTGGAATTTTTGGATCATCTGGCATTTCATCTAGGGAGACTTTTTCCTCATTTTAGTATTACTTTGTTTTAAGAAGAAACAAAGTAAATCTGTTCATGTTACTTCCGTACTTAGAAATCTATTACCGGTAACCATTGTTCAAAGGATAATGCCCAAATTCTTCCTTATCAAGGCAAACAGGTGCTTAACATTGTGGTCCCAACCTACCTTAACTGGCCTTATCTAGCATCTCAGTCCATCCAATTCCACACCCAACCTACACACACACACAAACAACTTAGTGAAAAGTTTGATAAGGACACAGGAGAAATACAGTGTGGACTTCACATTATCTGTGGAGCATTCCCTGAGTTTGTGTGGTATTTATCCCATTTTATTTTATTTATTTAAGTGCTTATTCTCTGCCCTAAATAGTAAATAACTTATTCAAGTAAAGTATAAGGAAAATGGAATCCAATACCAGCTTTAAAGATTCACAAACCAATTCACAGGAAGCACGATGAAATTCAAATGGAACAAGAAACAAAAAATAAATGTGTCATGATAAAATTACCTCCAGAGCAAAATATGACTATGAGTATCTATCCTAGGCAACTCTACAGACCTCCACCCTAAGCCAGTGGTGGCAGGGGACAGCCCACACTCCCCACACTTCTCTTCCCTAAGAGAGAGTGGACAGGGGAGTTTGCTCTGTCCAGGTGACCATGTAAGGAGAAGGAAGCCCTCTACCTGGGCAGAGCCAAGTAGAGGGCTCACAGGCCTGCTGGAAAGAAGAGGCCTTCCTGGAAAATGCTTTTGGAAGGAAGAAAGTCTACTGTTTAGGGAAAAGCACAGTGGGAGCCGTGAGATCACTGAAAAAAGGGAGTCACGCTCATCTTGGTCTCCTGGGTGTTTATGTCCCAGTGAGAAAGGCAAGCTGAATCTCTGGATACTGAAGCACACAGTAAATGGTTGTTGCTAGGGACAGAATGGTTGTCATATGTGATAATAATCCTTCAGAGAATATGCTTTTCTCCTTTTGGTAATAACCATTTGTTTCTGCTTTTTCCTTTTCCCCCCACTCCCTCAAACAGAACCTGGACTACAAATACTGATCCCTAAGCACATTTAAAAGGAGCTGGTTGGTGATAAGAATTTGGAAAATAAAACAGCCGAGCTAGAAAACAGAGCCCGCACACGAGTTTACTTCTTAAGAATGGTTTGTCCCAAGAAAAGCATTACCATTCATTTGAGAAGTCAGATAATATATATTTTGTGTCTTCTCTGCATGATACATCATACTAGACACTGGGGATAAAATAAGATATAGTCCATCCCCTTGAGGATGTTACAGATGTTAAAACAAAGAAGTGTATTAAACTGGGACTCCCCTGGAGGTCCAGTGGTTAACACTCCGCCCTTCCACTGCAGGGGGCTCGTCTTCCATCCAGGGAGGGAACTAAGATCCCACATGCCTTGCAGTATGGCCAAAAACAAAGAGCAAATGAAAAGAAGTGTATTAAACTATTAGAGGTGGCGACAATGAAAGCTTATAAAGGTAGAGGCCGAGCACAAAGAAAGACTGATCAATTCAACCTGGGAGACCCAGAAAAGGCTCCCCTAAAGGAATGACTCTTAAGATGAGTCTAGAGAAAGCAGCAGACTGCTTGGGTGGCAAGGAGGGCAGAAGGCTTGGAATCCAAACAAAGGAATTTGTATGAGAAGCAAAATTTGCATGGCCCATTCAGAGATGTGGGGCCCTGCTCTGAAGGGCCAAGTCAGATGGTGCAGGATCTTAGAAGCCTTATTAAGAATCTGAGCTTTATCTTAAAGGCAATAAAGAATCATTTAATAGTTTCAGGCAAGGAAACAACAGGCAAGGATCAAATTTGAGTTTTTAAAAAGATCTTGCTGGCGGCAAAGTAAGGGATAAAATAGAGAACATTCTAGGCAGGATAAAAGAGATGAGAATCAGAAAAGTGGAAAACAGCAAAGTTACATGTAAGAAATGTTACTTCATCATCCTAGCTGGGGTGGGGGTGGGGGATGTACTGACAAAGACTAAATTTTAATCCATTGTTTTAGTATCAAAATGTTTGTATTGTACACATCTTCCCCCAGCCCTGAAACTCCAACCATACTTTCCTGATAAATCCAGAAGAAGCATATAGGTTGTTTTATAGCCCTACAGGAGCGTTCATGCTAACTGTGCCCTGGCATCTAAAGAAGACCTTCTAGTTCAGGGCAAACTGTTAGTTTCATGGAAATAGGCAGAGGAACCATTCACTAGAAAACTAACCTGACATTTACCTGGGCTTTCTTAGAGCTAGAAAGAATTTCCTAGGATGAACAGTGATGCAATCTATTTAGACAAATTTCCCACATCCTTCTGAAGAAAATATGGTGACACAAGGTCATACTGATGAGATTGAAGATTGGCCTCCTCAAGTATCTATCACTCAGTAAATTAGTCAAAATGTTCATTATAAACAAAATATTTTAGATATAAACTTAGCAAGTATATATAAGATTATATATATTATATGTAGGTATGTAAATAATATATGCATATATATAATATAATTTACCAATATTTATTTAGTTCCAATTGGGTTTCATGGGAAGTGAAAAATGAAACATAATCCCTGCCCTTTTGGAATTTACACTCGAGAAAATAAAGGTTTATACATATATATATCCTCATATTTTCTGAATACAAAATATTATGTCATAAAAAGTAAATTTGAAAATGTATTTCATAGCATACTTCTCTCTCTCTCTCTCTCTCTCTTTTCCTTTGACCCAGTTTGTGGCAATTTTAGTTCCCGGAACAGGGATGGAACCCCAGTTCTTACAGTGAGAGCTCAGAGTCCTAAACACTGGACTGCCAGGAAATTGCAGCATACTTTTGTTTTGATTGTATAAAGCACTCAAATATTTCAGAAGTTACTTTCACCCTGTGTCTACATTTCTTTTTAAATGGTTTAGACTCATTTTTAACATTATCGATTCAAGGTGACAATTTGGGTAATGTAGAAAGTATTTTAGGCGGAAATTTTAAATTATTACAACTACTACTTTTTTAATCACAGACTTTGCATCCTATTGCTTCCTTCACCCATCATAGGCAATTCATCAGGAAGTCTGCCTCTTTATCTACTAAATACCTTCAATACCATCCACTTTTCTCTGTCTCCACTGATACTGCTCTAATCCAGGTTATCATTATCTCTTCATGGATTACTACATTATCTTAACTAGTTTTGCTAATACTCTTGTCCCCCTTTCACCTACTCTCCATCAGTCGTGAGTGAATTTTTTAAAAATTAATTCAGATGAGGTCACTCACCTACATATTATCGATCAATGTTCGGCGACTCATAAGCAGCTCTCCAGAAGTTCTTCATCATGACAGTGATCTGTCATGATGGAATAACTGTTGCATTTTTTTATCTACTTAATTTTTCCATGGATGCAAAACACCCCCTCCCCCACCTTTGCTTCTTGAGTATTATTCTGTCTCACTTCAATTCCTGTCTCATTATTCCACATTAAATGAAGTTTGAAAATGATTCAGCTACACAGGATCTCAAAGGTCCTAACCTCCATCAGTTTTGTTTTTATCTGCATAACTCAATGAACAATTATACAGCAACCCAATATATAAAGTGATATGAGCTCTATCTTACTGGAATAAATGTGTATCTATATTTCTTATAAAGACACTTGGTAAGACGTGCCTAAGATAGTAACCTGGAGCTGGTTATGTGCTTGACTCTACTTGATGGACAAGCCTGGTGGTGCTGATGGGAGCTTATGGGAAGTTCTCTCTGGATGGCTTTAATTTTTCTCAGTGAATCCAGAAGCAAAGTGAGCGTGAAGGTGAAGGATGAGGTGTTAGAGGTTTAAGAGAATGGAGAAATGAAATTATAACATAGAGTGAGAAAGCAAATGGTCTAAGGCACTAGTTTGCCAAGCGTGGTGCCCAGACAGCAGTACTAATAAAACATGGGAAGTTATAAGAAATTACAAATCTCAAGGCCCACCACACTTACTGAATCAGAAACTCTGAAGGTGAGGCACTCCTGGATATCTTCTTCTAACTAGCACCTGCCCCAGAGAGAGTAATAATACACTGAAATCTGCATACATGGGATGAGGGAACTGCTGTAACATTTCTGGCCAAAGTTACAAGCCCCTGGAGGCTCAGGATCATGAATATAAAAGGAAACCAGGTACTGCTCTTGCACATTTTTCTTCGGCCAGATTTAACGGTGGGGTGCCAGGCTTGAAGTAAATGGAGATTTTAATTTAACTCAAGTTTGTGGATTCCTGTTAGTGTACTTTTTTTTTTTTTAATTTCCATGTACACTTTTATCAATGTTAAAAATAAAATAAAAATATATTTGAAAAACAAAACCTGGGGACTTCCCTGGTAGTCCAATGGTTGAGAATTTGCCTACCAATGCAGGGGACGCAGGTTAGATCCCTGATGGGGGAACTAAGAGCTCACGTGATGGAGCCAAAAACAATAAAAAATAAAACCTGAACCACATGGTTTTCATCTCTAAAGCAGAAACACAGTATGAAGCCTAAGTCACTAGATTGAATCCAGCTTCCTCATTACACATGTGAGTATACCTCAACTGATTACACTGGCCTCCTTTTAATTCTAATTGATAAGAATTCCTACTTTGAATAGGAAATTGGACACTGGTTATGTTCAATAATGACAATGATATTTTTAAGAACTGTTTTTCTGGAAACTTTTTAGTGTACTTGAGTTAAACCAGTGATATTCTAATATTTTCCTCTGCCAACAAAAGAGAAGGCAATACAGATTTATCAGAAAGAGTAGAGGGGAGGTAGGAGGAAACTGCTTCTCCTCTCAGAAGGGAATGTCAGAAAGTTGGTAATTTGGCATAAGAGGGCGTGGACAGAGGTAGCTTTTAAAAGCTTCAGTCCTATGCATATCATTTATTTACTGGGGGGAGGAAGTATAGTTGATTTACAATATTGTCTTAGTTTCAGTTGCACAGCAAAGTGATTCCACATATGTATATGTGCACCAGGTATACTTGCCTTTCCACTTCTGGAATCACTTGGGAATTTTACTGATAACCTCAAGGTCAAAGGGTCAATCCCTAGATTCCTGAGTATCAAATGAAGTCCTCTCTGCTTGCTGTTTCTAAGCACAGGATCATGACTCTAGGTTAGAGAGCAGTAAAAAACAGCACACCCTGAGCAGTCCCATGACAGAAAGGAACACATAATCCTAAAGGAAATCAACCCTGAATATTCATAGGAAGGACTGATGCTGAAGCTGAAGCTCCAATACTTTGGCCGCCTGATGCAAAGAGCCGACTCATTGGAAAAGACCCTGGTGCTGGGAAAGATTGAAGGCAGGAGGAGAAGGGGGCGACAGACGACAAGATGGTTGGATGGCATCACCGACTCAATGGACATGAGTTTGAGCAAATTCCAGGAGATGATGAAGGACAGGGAAGCCTGGCGTGCTGCAGTCCACGGGGTCACAAAGGGTCAGACACGACTGAGCAACTGAACAACATCACACACGCACTTGCTTCCAATTTCAGCAATCAGTTTTTACATCTAGGCTTCCTCCCCTACATCTCACCATATTAAGTGTTTCACATCATTTAGCATTCAGACAAGGGAGACTTTTCCTTACCTATTTTAACTCTGCTTCTCTTCTTTCATTGAACTCATACTGAATGTGTTATTTTTACCTCAGAATCCAGAATTTTCCTGAACCCGCAGACTAGGTTAATGCTTAGTCGCTAAGTCATGTCCAACTCTTTGCAACCCTAGGGACTACAGCCCACCAGGCTCCTCTGTCCCTGGGATTCTCCAGGGAAGGATACCGGAGTGGGTTGCCATGTCGTCCTCCAGAGGATCTTCCCGACCCAGGGATCAAACCCGTGTCTCCGGTGTCTTCCTCACTGCAGGCGAATTATTTACAGCTACTGAGGAAGCCACAGACTACGTTAAGATGCCTGCTGAACCCTGCCAACAAATAGCTCTTACCATTCTCAGAGCACCCATCAAATCAGAAGTTAATGAAATCATTTGTTTAATTGCCTGATGTATGCTCCATCAAGGCAAGGATCTTGTGCATTTTGTTAAATTGTGTGTCCCCAGTGCCTACTACAAGCCCTGGCACAGGATATATGCTCAGTAAATAACGGTGGAAATAATAAGTGAATATCCTCTTATACGCTAAGGGTAGTCAAATATTTACATTAGATGAAAAGTGTGGCAGTCTGTTAGATGAACGGGCCCTGATAAACCGCCCCTCCGCTGTTCACATCCTGTGCAGTCCCCTCTTCTCAAATCTGACACTGTACCCAATAAAATAGAGCAGACGACACTCTGTGCCGATAATCAGGCCCAAACCTTTAGAAAGCTTAGCAGCATCCTCTTTCGGTGATTTGGAAGTTAATCCATGTACATAGGGGCTTCCGCGGTGGATCAGTGGTCAAGAATCTGTGTGCCAATGCAGGAGATGTGGATTCGATCCCTGGGTCAGGAAGGTCCCCGGAGAAGGAAAGAAATGGCAACCTACTCCAGTATTTCTTGCCTGGGAGAGCCCATAGACAGATGAGCCTGGCAGGCTACAGTCCGTGGAGTCACAACAGAGTTGGTCATGACTTAGCGACTAAACAACCTCCATCATGTACATAATCCAACAACCCTGAGACCACTAAGATAGAAGGAAGCCCAAGTTACCTATATGCTGGGGCTCCATGGAAGAGCACTAAGAATGCAGCTGACAGCGAGAAAGGCATCTCTTCCCCAAGCCAGCACCAACCTCCCAGGCCTGTAAATGGGCCATCCGAGATGTGGACCATCCAACCCCAGTCTAGCAGTCACATATTTTCTAGACCTAAGAGAGTCTGATGTGTTATTAAATCAAGCATTATGAAGTGTCTGCACATTGTAGGCATCACTTAATCCTCAAAAGGGTTCTATGCTACTCATAGTGGTAGAAGTCAGTTGCTAAGTCATGACCAATTCACTGTGACTCCATGGACTATAGCCCGCCAGGCTCCTCTCTGTCCATGGAATTTCTCAAGCAAGAATAGTGGATGGGTTGCTATTTCCTTCTGCAGGAGATCTTCCTGACTCGGATCAAACCTGGGTCTCCTCCATTGTCGGCAGATTCTTTACCGACTGAGTGACCAGGAAGCCCCGTGCAACACATATTAGTCCCAGTTTACAGATGGGCAAACTGAAGGTTAGCGAGATGAAGTAACCAGCTGAAGGTCACACAGCAGGCAAGATTCAGGGCCAGGATTTGAACTCAGCAATGCATGTTCAGAGCCCAAGATCTTAAAAACACTACAGTGATTCTCAGAAAAGCATCACCACCACCACCCGGTCGCCAGAGCCATTTCATTGCGCTTCTTAAAGGGAGAAGACAGCGCATCTGCCACACTAATCACCTCTCCTTCTAGTCCCAGCAGAGCTCCTCCAGGTCACGCGGGAGGATCCGCACGATTTCACCTCTAAAAGCGGTGGGCACAGAGAGCTTTAGCCTTGCCAACATCAGCACTATGGTAATTATATGACTGTGCAAAGAAAATCCGTCTGACCAAAACTTTTCTCCCCAACTGGTAGGTGCGTGAAATGTGCTGTCTCAGAGGGGAAGTCACAATGCTCTTCACATACGTCTGTAAACCCAATTCTCTGGACTCAACTTCTTCATGTGTAAAATTAGAGAATTCTATGTTTTTTAATTCTATGCTTCTATTTTTTAATTTCTTTAAGATAAATTTAGCAGCAATATCATTGCTGCTGCTGCTAAGTCACTTCAGTCGTGTCCGACTCTGTGCGACCCCATAGACGGCAGCCCACCAGGCTCCCCCGTCCCTGGGATTCTCCAGGCAAGAACACTGGAGTGGGTTGCCATTTCCTTCTCCAATGCATGAGAATGAAAAGTGAAAGTGAAGTTGCTCAGTCGTGGCCGACTCTTAGCGACCCCATGGACTGCAGCCTACCAGGATCCTCCATCCACAGGATTTTCCAGGCAAGAGTACTGGAGTGGGGTGATATTGCCTTCTCCGGCAATGTCATTAGGTTAGGTAAATTAGATAATTTGGCTGCTTCAGTCATTAAGCTAGGCAAAGCAGTATAAAATACCATGACTTAGTTTAACGGTACTGGTAAGACATGGGATTTATTTCTACTCTGAAACCTACAAGAAAAGGAAAAATTTAGGAAACACTTAGTACAAATGACTCCCAGACAAATTACCTACATTAAATCTGCCAGCAAAATTAAAGCTTGTTGAGAAAAAACAATGTTTAAACCCAAGAATAAGAAATGCTACAGAAGTAGCCCTCATGGTCTCCGCCAGCATGCACAGCATGCAGCTAAAGCTATAGATGGGTTAAATTTTAAAATCTCCATTTATTCATTCCATACAAGTTTACTGAAAGTATTTAATGAAAACATTTCTGTTCTAATCAATATGAACAATCAGAAATGTACATTAAAAGAAGGAAATGTACATGACAGTATCTTTCTGGTAGCTGAAAATCTAGTAGGAAAGAAAAGATACATATGTGAATAATTACAATCAAGAAAAATGTAATATATGAAATACTGTATGATTCTACTTACATGAGGGGCCTGCCCGCTGCTGTGACTCAGTGGTAAAGAATCCACTTTACCAAACAATGCAGAAGAGAAGAGTCTGATATCTGGGTCAGGAAGACTCCCTGGAGGAGGGAATGGCAACCCACTCCAGTATTCTTGCCTGGGAAATCCCACGAACAGAGGACCCCGGCTACATTCATGGGGTTGCAAAGAGTCGGACACAACTGAAGCAACTAACACTACTCGCGTGAGGAATCTAGAGTAGCCAAATTCATAGAAACACAAAGTAGAATGGTGGTTACCAGGGGCTGTTAAAGTGATGAAATGTGGTACTGCTGTTTAATGCCTACAGAAGTTAAGTTTTGCAGGTTGAAAAAGTTGTAGAGATCAGTTGCACAATAATGTAACATATTTAACATTACTGAACTGCACACTTAGAAATGCTTGAGAGAGTCCATTTTACGTCAGAAGTTTTTTACCACAATAAAAAGGAAAGGCAACAGAATATAAATACCACACGAATTGTACAGAAAGTAAGTAGTGTAGGGGTTCAAGGAAGTGAGAGATCCATCAGTTTGGTGTGAATGTTACTGTGATAAGGAAAGCCTTCTTGTAGGAAGTAAAATTGGTGTCAGTCTTTGAAGAGGATTTGAGCCTTGACAGGTAGAGATAGGGAAGATTGAAGCAATGAGGAAAGTACAAAAGGCTAGGGCACTGGAAGATCAGAAGAGAACCACTCTGATCCCGCACTAAGCAATGAGCACAGAGGAGAAATGCTTAAAAAACCACAATCCAGGGAATTTCTTTTTTTTTTTTCCAGGGAATTTCAACTTCAAGGTAGTTACAGTTATATTTCCACTATGCAGTATTTCAGAACTGACAACATACAAGACTGCCCTAGGGAAGGAAGTTTTTATTGCTTTAAACTTAGATTGACAAGAACATGTTATGATGTATCATTAGCAACAGCTAATAACAGTAATGATTTAATAAGTGTAACGCAATCTAAGACACTTCACAAATAAACAAAAATTAAACCAAACTGGGCAAAATGCCCAGATTACTTCCTACACACACCAACAATAATGCTGGTTCTATTTTGGATGGTAAAACAATGGAAGACTTTTTTTTTTTTAATCTTCCCTGTATTACTTTTAATTTGTCTTAAAAATAAGCATGAGCACCTTCTCTAATAGAAAATCATTCCATGAAATAAATTTTCATTATAATAAATGACAATGGAAAATGAAAGTACTCCTTGAAAGATGGGGTCCCTTTGATAAAATAAAAGGACATATTCTCTTGGTCAGATTTCCTCAAAGCCTTCTCAGATCACTCTCCACAACCATGTATCACCAAGCAAAATGAGGATTACAACCACACGGTGGCAGGTAACTTGTCTTTCATTGATCTACATACCCCTAACAATGCCCTTCCCAGCACTCTTTCTCAGTAAATAGTTCCTGACAATTAAGGACTCTGAACACAGAAGACAGAAGGGAGCAAGTCGTCCCTGGGGTGCATTTTGGCCCTGAACTTAACTAGAAAGTGGGAACGGCAGGAAGGCTCCACCACTTATTACACCAAGGAGTCAGTAAGCCCATTTGGGGAGTTAGTTCCCTCACCCAGAAATCAGAAAACATGGCATCTTCTCATAAGGAGAGACTCTGAGAGGGCTTACAACTGAACTCTTACTCTTCACCCCTAAAAAGAGAGCAGTGTTACTAGTTTCTCCCATTTTCTTCCATATTTTGTGTATATAGACACAAGTATGCATGTTAAAACACGCATTATCACATCACATTACATCATAAACCTGATCAGTGTCCAATTTTCCAATTTCTTTCCACCTCCAATGTATCCAACCTCTATTCACAGTATTAATCCCTGTTGACGTTGACTTGTTCAAATCAGTCAAAGAAAATTTCATTTATTCATTCAACAAATGCCTAATTTGAACTAGACACTGAGCCTACACCAGTGAACCAGAGTTTCTGCCATCACAAAGTTTAAAGTCTAACTTGCAAAATCACAATAGGCTATTAGTCTAAAACCTACCTAATTTGTGCAAAAAATGTACTTGTATGAAACAACTAGAGAAAAATTACCAGTGGACTCAAATGCTTAATCACTGGTAGAGCTATGGGCTACACACGGAGCTGACACCGAGTCTCCAAGGATCAGGGCTAAGAGGCAGAACTAGATAAGCTTTGCTTAAGCAAGAATTTTACTCCTGGAAGATGTTTTAGACATAATAAAATCCAAATTCTTTACTTTTTTTGGTGAGGAATCTGAGTCTCAGGAAGAACAGTGAATGCTATTTAGATGCAAAAGGAGACCCAGGCCCTTTACAATCCAGAGTAGACCTGATATATTGTCCAGTGTTGATGAAGACCCACCTTAGATGACTTTTAAAAGTACCTTACAACCTTCATTGTGAGGCTGCATTTTTTTCGTAGAAAGCACTGTAAGGAGAGAACTCTTCTTTGGGGGTAATCAATAGTAGCAATGCAGAGTTCAAGGCCATGAACTCTAGAGCCTGACTGCTGCAACTAAAATTTCTACTCTGCTACTTATTACCTGAGTGACCACGGGCCACGGACCTTAACTTCCCTTGCCTCTGTTCCTTAATCTGTAAAATGGGAATGATAATGGTACTCATTCTATGGAGTCATTTTGAGATTAAATTGAGTTGATACACAGTCGGTGGTGTGATGGGAAATGTTTAACAACTGGCCTGTGAGATAAGGTTGCATTACAGAGATTGCTTATTTCCTTCCATGACTAATTTTAAGTTACCAACATAAAGCCAATCAGCTTACAGAATTCCTCATATTTTACAAATTGGCTCTCTCAAGCTGGCCATGGCATACCACTGCATGTAAAGCATTATAAAAATGTCTGGCACTTGGTAACCATTATCTATCTATCTATCTATACACACACACACACACACACACACACACAATATGCAGATATTAGTTACTAAATATACTAATATAACATATATGACAGCATTTTCTCTGATTTTGAATCATTCAAATACCCTATAATACTCAAAATAGCTAAATTTATAGTGGTGCTCAGGGAGCCCTACTTCCCAGGAGGCCCCCCAAAACATACCATGTAACTAAAATACTATGTTTACTATGGAAATACAGCTCAAGACAGATTCCCCCAAGGTCTCCGCCACTTCTAGTAGGGTTTCCACCCTTATTCCCTCCTAGACAGAGTAGAGCCACTGCAAATGCATGAATGATTTTTATTTGAGTGATATTATTTATGATATATGATTTATAACTACATAACAATTAATTGTGTATCCCACACGCTTCACTTACAATGTCTCAGCAAATCCTTACAGCAACCGTGTGAATGGATATTATTCCCAAGTGAAGAAACTGAGGCTCAGAGGGGACTCAACTTTCCAAAGGATATACATCTAGGAAATAACATAACATAAATACTTAACCTAGTCTTTTGAGGCTAAACCTTAGGTTTGCTCCATTATCACAAATCACTTCATAATTATCTGAGTTTTTTTCTTTGGTTTTCGTTTTTTTCAGTTCCATGTAAAAATTTGGGTTAGCTTATAAATGGTATTTTGACAATAACTCACCCTACAACAACTACTATATACTGAGCCATGTATGTATTATTTAATTTCATACATAAAATCCATAGTAAGCTCTAACTAGATATTTATAAACACTGAGAAGACCCACCTTAGTATATACTGCCCAGTGAATGACTCATAATACTGAAATCAGTAAGGCTGATACTTTGATATTCGTTATTTTTAATTTACTTTCACAATAATAGAATTCTTAAGATAAGCTTAATTTATGACTGAAGAAGTTCTGGCATGGGGAGCTGAAGGGGTGAGAAAGAATCACACGAATTCAGTCCAGGGACTGTGTGAGCCAATACGAATGTTTATCTCTTAACTGCGGAGGTGTAGAGAGGGGAAACATATACCATTTAGATCAATACAATCATCTGCTTTCAAAAAAACCAACACTATGCCTGCAATCACAGAGAAATAGAACACCCATATCTTATTCATACAGGATGCATTATACACACTCAGCGTCATAACCTGAAACATGAGCTGTTCACCCCCCAGCCCGCTGAGATTTCATTCTGCCACTCTCCTCCTCCCCTACTTTGCTTGAGCTGCATTGCCAAGCTCCCTGTTCCCAAAACACAAACCGGCCCTGCCTTCGACCATTCCCATTTGCTTTCACATCTGCCTAAAATGCTCTTCTCCCAAATGTGTGTTCCCTCCTTCGGATATTCCATACCTCGGCCTGATAGTCACTCATTAGGGTGGTCTTCTCTGAACACCAAATGTACAATAACAGTTCACACCTCCCCAACCTCCCGCATGCTCCCACAACCATCTCCTTTTATCTTCTCAATAGCCCTTATCACCACCTGATATTTTATTTTTTTTAACTGTGGTAAAATACACATAAAATGTACCATCTTAAGTATTATTTACATTGTTGTGCAACCAATTTCCAAAATTCTTTTCATCTTCCCAAACTGAAACTTTATATCCAATAAACAATATTCCCACGTCCCTTCCCCACAGACTCTGGCAAACACCATTCTACTTTCTGTCTCTACGAACCTGACAACACCTCATATAAGCAGAATCAGAGGGCACTTGTCCTCTTGTGGATGGCTCATTTCACTTAACAGTGTCTTCAAGGTTCATCCATATTGCAGCACATGTCAGAGTCTTTCTGCTAAGGCTGAATAATATTCCATTTCATGTACAGTTGGCCCTCCATATCCAAGGTTCTACATCCATGATTCACTCAACCACAGATGGAAAATATTAAAAAAAAAATTTCCAGGAAGTTCTAAAAACCAAACTGTGAATTTGACACATGGCAGGCAACTATTTAAATACATAGCATTCACACTATATTGGGTGTTACCAGTACCCTAGAGATGATATAAAGAATACAGAAGGATGTGCATATTATATGCAAATACTACACCATTTTACACAAAGGACATGAACATCCTCACATTTTGATATCTGAGGGGGTTCTGAAACTGATACCCTATGAATACCAAGAGATGGCTCTATATATAAACATGTAGTGTGGTGCATGCTAAATCGCTTCAGTCATGTCTCACTCTTTGCAACCCTATGGACTGTAGCCTGCCAGGCTCCTCTGTCCATGGGATTCTCCGAGCAAGAATACTAGAGACGGTTGCCATGCTCTCCTCCAGGGGATCTTCCTGACCTAGGTATTGAGCCTGAGTCTCTTATGTCCCCTGCAACGGCACACAGGTTCTTTACCACTAGCCCCACCTGAGAAGCCCTATGTATATGTGTATAGATTTTTTATTTATCCATTATTCCACTGATGGATACTTGAGTTGCTTTCACATTTTTGGCTATAACACTACTTTGAACCCAAGTGAGCAGATATCTGTTCAAGTTCCCGCTTTCAATTCTTTTGGTTACATACCTAGAAGTGGGATTGCTGGATCATATGATAATTCTACTTTTACCTTTTTGAGGAATTGCCATAGTGTTTCACATAGCAGCTGCACCATTTTACATTCCCATCAGCAGTGCACAGGGTTCGAATTTCTGCACATCCTCACCAACACTGTTTTCTGCTTTTTGTTTTTGTTTTTTTTGTTTTTGTTTTTGTTTTCTGCTTTTTGTAGAAGTCATCCTAATGCCAATGAGATCATATATATTTATTTTTATGTCTTTATTTCCTACCTTTTTTACCTATTAGTATATAAATTCTGTGAGAGCAAGGACTTCATTTTTGTCAGTGTTCTATTCCCAAATCTTATAATCCTGCCTGATACACATTAGGCATCCAAAAACTCTGTGGAATGAACTAATGATAGCCCACCTAAAAAATTTCATTTATCTCAGTATAACTTTGAAATTGAAAAGATAAGAGAATACTTAATATAAGAATTATTAGACAGACCATCTTTAACAGATTCCCTCAGAAGTTTGAATATAAAATTGAGACTCTTATTACTGTTGATGACATTTTAAAATTTAAAAGTAGATATAACTTTAGTAATGCAATTCATACATCACATCCAACTGAAGAATAAATTCTTTCAAAACACATTCTCAGCAGTTGTCAAGAACCATATTCACTGTTCCTGTGATCATCATCTAAACTGTGTCTTTTGTTGTTAAGTTCTAAAGAAATGCTCTTAGACGACAATGTTTTTGATCACCATGGAAATACCAACCACAAACGTCCTTATAGCAATACCTAAACAGAAAAAGAATTTAAAAACAACTTTTCCTTCCATTGAGGTAGATATATATATATATGTGTGTGTGTGTATATATATATATATATATATATATATATATATATATATGAGATAAATGGATATATATATATATATATATCTATGAGATAGATAGATAGATATATTGATATAACACCCTTTAAATCTAAGGATGGTAAACATCCAGTAAATTAATTGCAGATTTATGAGATTTAAAATTCAATGGAATTCTATCTATGTAGATGTATCAGATTTGTTGGTTAACTACCAAACACACTTCTCTAATTTTTCCCAACCATTTTGGTTGGATGACAATGTACCCAACCAAATGCCATCGTGTTCATTTTTAGGGATTTTTTCAAAGGGTAGGCAGGCACAAGATCCAGTTCTAACAATGAAATGAAAGAGGCTTTTGCAGGATGCCTCCTAGGAAAGATTTCCCTCTCTTATAAGAAGGAGGCACAACCAGAGGAAGACCTGGCCACCACCGTCCCCCTACCCTTGTTTTTGGCTTTAGCTATTATACAAAGACAGGATGCTTGGGATTGTGGCAACCATCTCGTGACCAAGAGAGTTGACATAACACTTGAGGACTGCAGAACAGAGGGCCCAGAGAAGCTTCAATCACTGATCACATTACTGAGCCACTGAACCAGCCGTCTCAGGACGGATAACTTCAGCTTCCTAGCGAGCTAAACAGTAGAGATCTGTATGGCTTAGGGCACGATTAGGTGAAATATCTTAAATGATGTGCATGTATTTGTCTTGTGTGTGTTGTAGGTAAATTCTTCCATTAAATGGCTATGAATGTAGACCATAACTTCATCATTTGCAAAGAAAGAGCGAGAGAGAGAGACTGTTGGGCGATTCAAATTTATAAGCTTTGGGAACCAGAAGTACGGGTGAGTTAAAACAGAGTTGAAACCCAGAGGGGTGGAATGGGGGGCGGGGTGGGCGGGAGGCTGAGGAGGGAGGGGTATATGTATCCTTACAGCTGATCAACATTGCTGGACAGCAGAAACCAACACAAGATTGTAAAGCAATCATCCTCCAATTAAAAATAAATTTTAAAAGATTTTGAAAAAGAGAGAGAGAGTTGAAGACCAAATAGAAGGTATGCTGCAACTACATGATGTTTGCGGGAACTGTCCCTGCCAGCTTTGAAGCAATCCAGAGCATAGAGAATGGGGGGACCTAGTTAAAAATCATCCAAACAATATGTCTGCAGACACAGGAATTGGTGGACATAAAAGCTAATGAAACAAGGATTTCCCTGGTGGTCTGGTGGTTAAGAATCCACTTGCCACTGCAGGGGACACGGGTTTGATCCCTCATCCAGGAAGATTCCACACTGCTGGGAAGCAACTGAGCACCTACACTCCAGAGCTTGTGCTCCGCAATATGAGAAGCACCACAGGAAGAAGTCCGCGTGCTCCAACTAGAGAAAGCCCGGGAGAAGCAATGAAGACCCAGTGCAGCCAAAACAAAGAAACTAAAAAAAAAAATTAAAAAGTTAATAAAACAAAACCCTTTATGAGATTACACTTTTTCCTATGAAATTGGAGGACAATCAATGGAGTCCAATAATAACGCATGCGAGATATGCACACTCCCTCTCTGATGCTTTTACTTCTCTTCTAGGAGAAACTCATTCAAATCACTCTAGATGCCATGAGTTTAGATTAGTGTGATCCCAGGTGATTCACTTACTCAAACAATGACACTGCCTTCCTCAGAGCAGCCAAACTCCTAGTCTGCTGCAAAATGATACAGGAATCTCTACTATCCTCATCACAACAGCAAACTCAGTTTGAGAGGCACAAGGGAACTCTTCATCTTCTGTCCTACCCTTTCCTCAGCATCGTTCTCCTACCATACCTTCCATGTACCTAACCTGCAGAGTGGCCTGGGAGCATGGGCTTTTAAAACTGAAAAAGAAAAAAGGAATAAAAGGAACCCACAAAGCTGGTGCAGGTCCAGTAGAGGATTTTTTAAAATATGAGATAACCCCATATAACTTTTCAGAAAAACAACAGGGAGGCAAAACTTCTTAATCATGGACATGTTATGTACTTCATCTCTCACAAATAGTCATAGCCAAATGTAAGTCCTTTCTCAGAACATAATGGTTTTTCCATTTGCCAACATAATCTCTAGACAACACATATATAAGTTATTCATTACATAGTAAAGTGTTCTGATATACCTTAATTATTAAAAATACATTATAAAACCAACCTCTAGTTTTTCCCTTCAGTCTAGTCCATATATGTGAGACTTTTTGTGGGGTGGGGAACAAACAGTGATATCTTTTTAGATATATTAAGTTTGAAGGCCATCTCAAAGCCTTAAAGATGACCCTGTGAAACTGCTGCACTCAATATGCCAGCAAATTTGGAAAACTCAGCAGTGGCCACAGACTGGAAAAAGTCCGTTTTCATTCCAATCCCAAAGAATGGCCATGCCAAAGAATGCTCAAACTACCACACAATTGCACTCATCTCACACACTAGCAAAGTAATGCTCAAAATTCTCCAAGCCAGGCTTCAGCAATACATGAACTGTGAACTTCCAGATGTTCAAGCTGGATTTAGAAAAGGCAGAGGAACCAGAGATCAAATTGCCAACATCCGTTGGATTATCGAAAAAGCAAGAGAATTCCAGAAAAACATGTCCTTCTGCTTTATTGGCTACGGCAAAGCCTTTGACTGTGTGGATCACAACAAACTGTGGAAAATTCTGAAAGAGATGGGAATACCAGACCACCTGACCTGCCTCCCGAGAAATCTGTATGCAGGTCAGGAAGCAACAGTTAGAACTGGACATGAAACAACAGTCCATGGGGTTGCAAAGAATCAGACACAACTGAGCGACTGAACTGAACTGAATTGAAGTTTGAAGGATCTGAAGAAAAAAAGGAGAAAGTTTACAGAGGTCAGATGAAAATATTACCTCAAGAGTGGGTGGAAGATAGAGATAGAAGGAAGATGATAATTTCAGTGGAGGCTATAGGATCTGGGAAGAAGTATAAATACATAAAAGAAGAAACTCAAAGATAGAAAGCAGAACTCTGAGAGACATGAATATCTAGATAACAAGGGAAGGAAGAGGAAGTGATGGAAAAGAATGATAAAGAAGTGCCTGAGGAAACAATAGGCAGAAAACAACAAATCAGTCATGATAATAAATAAAGCTTTTTATGATCTGGCTCCAGATGAACTCACCAGTCTCATCTCCTGTGACCTCCCCCAAACATTGTGTTCCAGCCATTCAGGACTGCTGATAACTCCCCAAAACGCAATTGCTAGCTACCTTCATGCCTTTGCATCTGCTCTTCCTCTGCCTGAATTCCCTCCCTATCTTAGTCATGTTACAGACTCTTTACCATCACTTCATGGCAAATAGATGGGGAAAAATGGAAACAGTAACAGACTTTCTTAGGCTCCAAAATCTCTAGGGGCAGTGACTCCAGCCATGAAATTAAATTATGCCTGCTTGTTGGAAGAAAAACTATAACAAACCTAGACAACATATGGAAAAGCAGAGACATCACTTTGCCAACAAAGGTCCATCTAGTCAAAGCTATGGTTTTTCCAGTAGTCATGTATGGATGTGAACGCTGGACCATAAAGAAGGTTGAGCACCGAAGAATTGATGTTTTTTAAATTATGGTGTTAGAGAAGACTCTTGAGAGTCCCATGGACTGCAAGGAGATCACACCAATCAATCCTAAAGGAAACCAGTCCTGAATACTTATTGAAAGGACTGATGCTGAAGCTGAAGCTCCAATACTTTGGCTACCTGACACAAAGAACTGACTCATTGGAAAAGGCCCTGATGCTGGGAAAGATTGAAGGCAGGAGGAGAAGGGGATGACAGAGGATGAGATGGTTGGATGGCATCTTCAACTCAATGGACATGCGTTTGAACAAATTCTGGGAGATAGTGAAGGACAGGGAAGCCTCGTGTGCTACAGTCCATGGGGTCGCAGAGTCAGACACAAATGAGTGACTGAACAACAACTGTTTAGTTTGTCTTCACTTTAACATGTTCCCCACAGAACTACAGCATAAGTTCCATGAGTACTGAATGTTTTCACCTCTGTATCAATGTGTTTTCACCTCTGTATTTCCAGTCACTACAAAGGCATCTGACATGAAGAGGTGGTATCACAGGCTCTGTTTAAGGACAAGCATTCTGCTTAACACATGTGAGTATGAATCCCTCACTCCGCCACTTACTTAGTGTGTGATCTTGGGAAAACTATTAATACTAAGCCTCAGTTTAATCGGCATAATTACTGGAGTAATTGAAATTGGGATAATTATTGTACCTACCTTATACAATGGATGGGAGAATGAAACGAGATAATACATGTAGAGCACTTGTCACAGAGCTTAGCACACACCCAGGCTCAGTTAAGTGTGAACACCATTACTTCAGAGGAGTTAATACAAGCATATGAATGGAGCTGTACAGTCTATTAGGAAGAGTTTCAGGAAGGAAAGAAAGTTCAACAGAATCAACACTTCTGAGAAGTCTAGAAGGATTATGGCTGTCAGTTTGCTAAATTCTCAACCAAAGCATCCTGCTATCCACAGCAGTTGGGTTTCCTTAACCTCACCATCAGGCTCATCCCTGCCTCAGTCTCTATAACAATGAAGAAGAAAATAACTGGAAAAAAAGAAAAGCAGCTCCTGGACATAGTCAAGTCCTAGGATAAGCAAAAGGAGTGTGACTGAAGTCAGGCTAATTCTTCTGAAATAGGAAGAAAGCAAGAGTATGTGAAAATACCATGTTCAGAAGGAGAGGTGTGTTCTTGGTTTTCTTTTACAACTGAGGAAGATGGCTATAAAAGAGGCATTCATGAATAAAACATTTTGTACTCAGATGAAAGAATTAATTCAGTGATACAACAATCTAAGCTTTTATCAAAAACAGAGATAGGACTTTCTGTGTTGACATGCAAGGTCCTTTATCCAAATAGTCTGATTTAGTCAACAGACTCTGACTCTTGTACATTTTAGCTATTTATATTTATAAATCCATGTTTTCTTAAAGCAAATATTCATTCATTGGTATCTAAATAGAATCTATGAGAACTAACAAAGTTATACAAATATTTGATAACTATCATGGATAGCGAATAATACTAAATATACTGACTTACTGAGTATTATTTTTTAGCTCAATAGTGCAAATGTATAAAATAAATACTTTTCTTTTTAAAGTGGCATTATGAAAGTGATTAGCCCATAACATTTGCATTAAATATATCTGTTACTCTTAAATTCATAAGCTCATACAATTTAAGCAATATCACAAAATCATGCATCTAATATTCTTGCTTGTGTTTATGACTATCAGTCATTACATGGGGCAGCAAATTGGTTAAACCAGGTTAAATCCAGTTCCAGAAAAGGTTTATTTTACTTGCTTGATCCAAAAATAAACTAAGGTGAAATAACCTTATGATATTAAAGCAAAGATGGACATCAAAAGAGAAACACAGTATTCATAAAATCTGTGGGAAGATTGCTTTTAGTTTTATAAGCCTATCCTTAGGACAGTCAGAAAAAAGGTCAGATAAATGCAATATATTAGATCATACACTGCAGAAAAATGACGTGATCCTTCTACATTTATTACCATAAGAGTTGAATAAAAGGTAATGGATTTGAAAAACTGCATTTCCTAGAGTTTGATTTTTAATACTAAGTGGCCAGCAAGTTACCATCTATTATAAAGGAAAAGTGTTGAGATATAATTTATATATAAAGATAGTGTACCATTCCACTGCAGGGCATGCAGGTTCAATCCTATTCAGACAACCAAGATCCCACATACCATACAGCACAGCCAAAAAATTAAAAATAAATAATAAACAAATAGACATATAAGATTTGAGGAGATTTGTTACTACTTCAGCCTATGTGAAATAAAGCATTTAAAAGAACAAAACTGTTTTCACACCTTCTCAGGTAAAATAAAAGAATGTTTAACTTCCATTAAAAGAAGAAAATAAAATTCAGGTGAAGCACTTGCCAAGAATTCAGATCTTGGTATTTCCTCTAATTTTTTTCACCTGTGAGATACCATTCTCACTGAGTATGATCACATCTTTGATTTACTGTTGGGCTTCCATTCCCTAAACTTGAGTACATCCCCACAGACTCTGCTTCTGGTCATGTGTGATATTGGAAGTACCACCATTCTGCCCAACAGGTTCTGTTTTGAGCTTGAACTCTCATCCAGAAATGACCTAGTAAGATAAGCTGTAACTTAAAATAACCTTCCCATCACCTACAGCTCCCCAAATGGTGATCAGGGCCAAATACACATTCTCAAGACAGAAGACACTGACTGGAGACCTACCATTAACAGGATAATAGATATATATTGGTGGAAGATTTATAAACTGACAGTGGCAAAATAGTCCACAAATCAGAGGATAAAACTTAGTACTCTGAGTAACGTTTAAACTAATTTTTAATAAAATTAATTAGTAATTTCCAAATTAGACGTAGCATCAAATGACATTAATATACAGATAATGATAATGACCTTAAAGAATTTATCAAACCACAGCACAAACACTACTGGGAAAAGATATGGGATTCAGAATGTGATCAGGCTCTATCTGGAAGAAAGGAAATCCAGACAGGATTGATTGAGAGATACTGAAGAAGCACAGAACTTCATATAAAACCCCACTGAAGAGTATTAATAATTGCAAGGATATGCTTAACTTACTGTATCTTTAAATACAGGTAATTTTCATTCTATCTTGCAAGTTCCATTATTCCCTAGGTATTCTTCTATTACCTTTGTAAAGTCCTGAACTAAAGAACTTAATGCAAGCATTATTACCAAAAAATATCTAGTCTAATTCTCAGACATTAGTCAAGATTCTGGTGCTCAAATGAGACAAACCAGATAAGCAATAACTACTAAAATGATCATTTTTTTTCCTGAGTGTTCTACAAGTTACATGTGCACAAAAGCATCTCAGTGACAACTATAATTTTAAATTTATTACTGCTTAGCCCTTGAAATAAATTAGTCCCTCAACTAAAATCCCAACATGCAGCAAAAGCTCCAAAATTTTTTATTCAAGAAAAGGCAATCTGATCGAAAGACACAGAGAATCTAAGGGAGCTTGGCATGAAGTTATCTGTGCAGAGAGTAAAAATATTGGTTTCCTTAGATTTTACATTACAAAATAGATGAAAATAGCAATGTTTCCTAAAGTAACTTTTATTCACAAGATTGTGAAAATATGGCATATCCATGACTAGGTGATGATGAAGATGATTTTATTTGAAGGTAGCTTTTATCTGGGGATGACAGAGAGGGGGACAAAAAAGGCAAACCCTAGCAGGAGTATTCATATTCTAAAGAATAAAGACCAAACTCAGGTAAATTGAAGACTCTCCATGATATCATACCATTTTCTTTCCAGATTTGTCTATCACTAATCACTCCTTGTCTCCTACTCTGTAGCCAATCGGGATTGATTACTAACCATTCTGCCTACCCTCTTATGTTTTTTCCATCTCTGTGTGTCTCTTCTTGCTGTTTATTCTGGATCTGAAATGCTTTTAATCTAATCCCTACCTGTCAAAATAAAATCCATTCTTCACTATTCAACTCAGATTTCAACTGTTTCACCAAATCTAATATGATTTCCTCCAACCAAAATAAACTTCTTTTATCTTCCTCCCATAGTATTTTGTACTCTATTATTATACTTACCATATTCTATCTATATTATAGCAAGCCATGTAACTCTTGATATCTTCTTCTAGAGGACTGTAAGATTTTGGAGAGCAGGGATAGACCTAACATCCTTTTTAGGAAGAATTTTCCAAATGAACTGTAGCTAATTCTATAGAACAATGGCTTTTCTTTTGAAAAATCTGAGGAAGTTATCTCTTTAAATGGCCACTAAGGTATATCCCACAAGTGACAATTGAAAATAAATTTGATTTCTCAAGAGAGCTACTCTTTATATATATACCCAAGTATATACTTTCTATGTCCAAGTGAAAATGTAAAGAAGAGTTATATTATTAGTAACCTTCCACCAAATGAGAGCTAAAATTGAAAATGTGATTGATTGATCTCTTGTTGTTTAAAATACAATATCTTTTCACTGAATAAAGAGCAAATAATTAGCTAATCAGAGCTCTGTTCAGACTGCCTTCATTTGCCAGATAATCCTGAAATAACTATTTATACTGTTTGTGCATCCACTTAACTAATCTGAAATCTAAAATACGGATTATCTGCTTTGAAGTTGCTACACATATTGGTCATTAAGTGATTTCTTTTTTTGACTGTGCTGGGTCTTTGCTGCTGCAAGAGGGCTTTCTCTAGTTGCAGCAAGCAGGAGCTCCTCTTCTTGTGATGTATGGGATCCTCGTTGCGGTGGCAGAACTCGGGTCCAGGTGTGTGGGTTTCAGTAGCTGCAGCACACAGGCTTGAGATCGAGGGCTCAGTAGTCGCGGCACATGGTCTTAGCTGCTCTATGGCATGTGGAATCTTCCCAGGCCAGGGATCCAACCTGTGTGTCCTGCATTGGCAGGTGGCTTCTTAACCACTGGACAGCCAGGGAAGTCTGGTCATTTAAGTGATTTTAAGAATTACTGGGTCCAATATTCTTGCCTGAAAAATCCCATGGACAGAGGAGCCTGGCGGGCTACAGTCCATGGGGTCACAAAGACTTGGATAAGACTTAATGACTAAACAACAAAATAACAAAATCTCTTAATCCATAATAAAAATTTAATCTGTAATGAAAAGAAAAAAAGAAAAAGAATTATTG